>NC_140588.1:1019898379-1021115057 GCF_964204655.1 Triturus cristatus
ATGATAACAGTTGTGATCCAACATACTCATTTAGGAGCCAGGATCCTTGACTGACTGACATCAAACTGCAGCAGAACACCCAATAGCTCTGTATGAGAATCACCAGCACTTCATAGTTCTCAGCACAAACACACAGCAATGCAAACTCCTCATTGGGTGGTTGGGTGGCAGGACTGGCTTAGCTAATAATAATAAAATGTTTTATAAAGCGCACCGCTATTCAAAGAGTGTCCAGGAGCTAGACTGACTAAGGAACCCATCAACCAGCAAAACACCTACTCATATGCAGAGCAAGAAAGCCAGGGTTTCAAGTTATGCTTAAAGCAGGGCTCATCTTTCAGAGCACACATATGAAAAGGAAGGACATTCCAGGCACTAGCCGCAAGATATGAAAAGGAGGTGCCCTCCCATCTTTATTTTGGAAACAAGGCACCATAACCAGAAGGGCATCAGAGCACTGAAGAGTTCGCGTGGGATGGTATGGGGTCAGCCTGTTGGTAAGATAGGCTGAGCCTCACTAATTAATAGAAGGCTCCATGAGCCAAAAGACGACCTTTAAAGTGTATCCCCTTCCTAATCTGTCGCCAATGCAGCTCATTAAGATTAAAATGCATAGGACCCCCTCAAGGGATCTTAAGAAGAAGCCGAGAGGTGACATTCTCTCCAACTGAAGTCTCTTCAGGTCATAAGTCAGGAGGCCCCAGTAGAGAGCATTGGCAGAATATAGCCGTGAGGTCATGAGAGCATTTTTAAGTCTCAAGTGGCAATAGGTACAAAAATGCTTGGGGGAAGATTTCAGAAGTCCAAAGCAAGAGCCCACCACACCTGCCACCTGAGGTCGAAAACCCACAAGATTGTCACATTTCACCCCAAGAATGTGTGCTATGGAAGCCGGGGATGGAGAGGCAGAGACATGACCACCGGGTCAACATTCACTGTCCCATAATGGGGGCTGCGTGTAAAATATTAGTGTTTTTCAGGAGTGGCATTAATTCAGCTTGTTTCCAGCAGCTTGGTACTGTTGAAGATTGAATGGAGTGGAGCAGTTTAGTGATGTATTTAGAATGGGATTGATGACCAAAGGACACAACTGCAGAATGCGAGGCGGGCAAGGGTCATCAGGTGAGCCTGATCTGCCTCCAGCCAAAGTCTGGTCCGTCTCCTGGAGTAAAGGGGACACATTCTAATAATGAACAGAGCACCATCTATAGGAGCGCCAGTGCAAACATCCCCAACACCACTGCTGCCACAAATATTCATTTCAACAATACCCTATGAGGTACAGTCTCAATCTGCAGGTAAAACCTGTTCACCAGTGTGGTAGGTGCAGGAACTGCCTCGTCGCCAGTCTACTTTCTGGATGTGCAACAACGTTATTTTGACTCTGTGCAGGCCATCATCCAAGGCTGAAGACACCATATCACCTTTATTACGAGCGCAGGCGTGGATGCATCTGGCCGCATCAGCCCTCCCCGTCACTTTCAGTCCATGCTTACTCTGAGGTTGTGCACTAGAAGCCCGGTGTCCCCACTGACGCAGTGGGTGTGTGACTGCAACGTCACTAAAGTACCGAACACAGACATGCCAACCCTCCTGATTTAGGCGGGAGACTATCGATGTCGAGGCTAGTCTCCCGCCTCCCGATTCAAGCATCCAGAAATCCAATTCCTTGGGGGTTTCGGTTGACAGGGCTTTGTATTGTGTAACTGTTGAATATGTACTAATTGTACACTATGCACCCCGTTATTTCAGACGTAGTCTGTCTTTTGTATTAGCGGTATCACATGACTATCTCTGCCAATCAGTAAGGGTGTGTGACGTCACAAAGGGGGAGTTCCCGGGGACGCCATTTCAGTTCTGCCCACGCAGCGGCGGTTAGCGACTCGTGGGTCTCTGTATTAATAAATCTTATGGAACTTCGCACCACGTATCAGTCTTTATTTTGTTACAACAAATGGCGACCAGGGTTTGTGCGACTTCAGAGGCCCACGAGCGATCTTTGATGAGCGGATCGATCTGCTAACGGACGACGTGCTTTCAGCGCCGCCGAGTGCCCTAAATTGCTGAGGTCCCGCTGCCGGCCCCGCTGTGTGCTACCGTCATCCCTCCTTCGCGTCTCCACTGATGCCGGCGGACGCGCCTCTTCATTGCGGAGACCTCGCCTGCTGAAGGGTGTCCTCTCCAGCTGCTGCTGCATGCGCTCTGACCGGAGTGCTTCCTGCCTCGCGACGATGTTCCTGCGGCGGCCGTCGGACCTCCGGTGAGTGCGTCGAGGGCGCCAGTGGGGTCCTGTTCCTGTAAACTACTGCCAGGCAGGCCTGCCTATATCGAGCTGCGCGCCCTGAGGGCTTGGAGGCTGAGGAGTACATACCTGCTACTGAGACTCTTTCCAGGTCATTGCTGAGATGCTTTTGAAGGTACTGTGTGCCGCGTTGCCCTTTCTGCTGCAATCTTCAGGCACTGACACTGTGAGGCTGCAGGGACTGCTATTTTGAGTAGGAGAGGTTGCGGCAATACCGTGCATCAGCCTGCTGCTCACGTGCCCTAGTGTGTTGTGTGGGTGCTTCTGAGACCATGGCGCAGAGTAGCAACATATGTGTGCCGCCCCTCTTCCTCGAAGACCCGGGTAAACCATGTATGAAGTGGAAGAGTTGGTTGCGGGCTTTCGAGAACTACCTCGTCTCCATAGATGGGAAGAAGTACGATGCGGAACGGAAACAAGCGCTTCTGTTTGGCTTGCTGGGGAAGGCTGGCCAGGAGATATTCGACAGTTTGCCAGAGTACGAGAACCCACCAGGGGTGTTCAACCCGCTCAACGAGTACCAGGATGCGGTTAAACGTCTCGAGCGACAGTTCTCAGAGGAAAGTAACATTATGGTGGGGCGCCATAAGTTTGCGCTGCGGAAACAAGCGGAGGGGGAGACAATAGAGGAATACATTGCTTGTTTGCGTGTTCTGGCGCAAGATTGTGAATTTGAAGATATGGTTGACACGTACATCCAAGATCGGGTGGTGTTTTACTGTCATTCCAAAAAGGTGCAGGAACGGTTGCTAGCGTGCAGAAACCCGACTCTCAAGGAGGTGACGGACATTGCAAAAGGAATCGAGAGGTCGCTTCTCTCTACCAAAGAATTGGCATGTACTAGTTCTAGCTCTAACGTGTTTTATTTGCAGGATAAGAAGAGATCTGATCATAAGCCTACGGATAAGGTGTGGACTGCCAAAGCGGTAGATAGGAAGCCGTTAAGTTGTTTCAGGTGTGGCTCGCAAGACTATTTGGCAGATAGCAAATCCTGTCCCGCGATGGGCAAAACATGTACGAAATGTAAAAAAGTGGGTCACTATGCCACGGTTTGTAAGACGAGGAACCCCATGCGCAACGTGAAAGTGAGTTCGGTGAGTGAGGGTGATATGGAAATGTGTGCGAACATTGTATTTTCCATAGATGCGGCGGATGGCCGTGTGAAGGGGCCCATAGGCTCGGTGATGATTGGGTCGGTGGAGTTGCCGTTTACTGCCGGTTTGGGTTCGCCCATAACGCTGATTTCTGACACAATATTCGATGAGAAGTGGTGTAATGTACGGTTGATTGAGACGGATGTGAATCCGAAAGCGTTTGGGGAGCAAGACATTGAGATGCTGGGTTACTTCTGTGATACCCTCACTTTTAAGGGGAGGGTGATTAACACCAAGGTATATGTGGCCGAGAAAGGCAGGAATCTGGTGGGTTGGAAGGACCTAGCGAAGTTGGGGGTGATTTTGGTGCCCGGTGCGGATGACCCCATAGTCCTGCGACACGATTGGGTCAACTACGTCCAGTTGGATGAGGAGCAGGAAGGTTTGTCGGAAGTGTTAGACAAGTTTGATGGAGTGTTCAGGAATGCAGTGGGGTGCGTGAGGGGTTTTGTGCATGACATTCAGTTAAAGGACGGATCGATGCCAGTGAAACACAAGGTTAGGACCGTGCCTTTGTCTGTGAGGTGTGAGCTGAAAGCCGTGCTAGACAAGCTTAAACAGGAAGGAGTGATTGAAGAAGCCGGTGCCTCGGAATGGGTATCCGCCATTGTAGTGTCGAAAAAGAAGAAAACGGGAGACATCCGTCTCTGTGTTGATCTCCGGTCGATGAATGAAAACATACTGATTAACTGCCACCCTCTGCCCAACATACAGGAGATACTGTCGTCTACGTCTGGGTCCCAGTACTTTACTCTTAACGATTTAAAATCAGCATACCATCAAGTCTGTTTGACCAAGGAGTCCAGAAAATTAACCACCTTCATAACTCCATTCGGTGCTTACCGGTATGTCAGGTTACCCTTCGGGCTGGCCTCGGCCTCAGGGGTTTTTCAGAGACTGATGGATTTGTTGTTCCGTGAGATGAAGGGTGTCGAGGCATTCCAAGACGACATCTTGATACACACAAGGGGCAGACAGGAGCACTTGGAGTTACTGAGCAAGGTGTTAGGGGTACTAGGTGACAAGGGGATGACAGTGTCGAAAGATAAGTGCAAGTTCATGAAATCAAAAATTGAGTACTTGGGTCACGTGCTGACTCCGGATGGCATAGCACCTAAAGACAACCTTGTGCAGGCGATACGCAATGCTCTGCGTCCGGAGGATAAAGACGCGCTACGGTCCTTCCTTGGCCTCAGTGAATACTACTCCAAGTTCGTCCACGGATACGCAGATGAGGTTGAACCGCTGAGGAAGCTGCTGCGGAAAAATGAGAAGTACCTTTGGTCGGATGAGCAGGACGTTGCATTCGAATCCGTCAAGAACGCCATTGCCACGGCTCCGGTGCTGCAGCCCTATGACAAGGATCTGCGGAATGTAATCAACGTCGATGCCAACGCCAAGGGCATAGGCGCCGTTTTTTGTCAATTTAAGGGGCGCAAAGAGAACACCATAGCCTTCATATCCCACACGCTCAGCGACGCGGAGAAGAGTTACAGTACCATTGAGCTGTGGAAAAGCTGAAAAAATACCTGTGGGGCAAGGTATTTGAGATTGTCACGGACCACAAGCCGTTGGTGTATATGATGGACGGGGAAGGCCGAGGTAATGGAAAGGCGAGTTCGAGGCTTCTGCGACTGCTGTCCAAATAGCAGGAGTATCACTTTACGATACGACATATCAAGGGTGGCCTCAACTACAGAGCGGACTGCCTGTCCCAGATGCCGGTGAGCGGTATGGACTAACCCTCTCTGTATGACACCGAATGCGTGGTGGCGTTGGTGGATGCGACCGTGATGTGCAACGGCTCCATCACTGAAACCGAGTGGCTGACTAGTCAGGAGGAAGACAACGTCCTCTTAAAAGTGATGGACCATATGACGACCAAGTGGCCTCCTGTCCGGAACTTACAGAGTGACATGAAGAGCTTCCAACAGGTGAGCGAGGAACTTACTATTGAAAATGGATTCCTGAAGCGCCACGACTTATTCGTTCCACCGGCAGGGCTGCGGGGGAAATTAATCAAGTTCGCGCACTAGGGACATCCAGGAAGCAGTGCGACCAAGAACATCCTAAAAATGTACTAGTGGTGGCCAGGAATGACCAGTGATGTCTGTAATTACATAGACAGGTGCGAGCAGTGCCTGAAAGCTGACAAGCACTGGAAGACTAGTAAGGGAGAATTACAGCTGGTAGAAATACCGATGGGCCCCTGGAGTAAAATCGCAACAGACTTTGCGGGCCCGTTCACCGTGCTGCCTGAGGAATGCAGATATCTGATCGTGCTCACTGACTATTATTCTAAATGGGTGCACTACAAGTTTGTCCGTGCTGTCACTACAGACCGGGTTATAAGGGTCTTAAAGGATATTTTTGCGATGGAGGGACAGCCGAAAGTCCTGGTCTCCGACAACGGCACCCAGTTGGTGTCCAAGCAGATGACGGATTTCCTGGATGCCCTGGGGATCAAACAAGAGAAAACACCTTTGTACAGTCCCAAGAGCAACGGCCAAGTCGAGAGGATGAACAAGTTTATTAAAGAAGGCGTTCAACTTGCCCTTGCATCCCATCTCGATGTGAGGGAGTTCCTTGCTGAAAAAATGTGCACTTACCATAACACTCCGAATGTGGTCACGGGGCACACTCCGTTTTTTCTAATGAGGGGAAGAAGTTGCACAAACGAGCTTACACCCAAGTACAACAGGTGGTACAATGTGAGTGAGGAAACGCAGGTTATACGTGATGAGATGTTGGGAGTGAGGGAGAGAATTGTATCCAAACAAGAGAGTTCAAAGAAGTACGCTGATGCGGCAAACAAAGCGAAGGTGAAGACAATAGAACAGGGAGACTGGGTATTAGTAAGGAAGCCGCACAAGGTGATGAAGGGAGAGTCTGTGTTTGGTCTGCCGGTGCGTGTGCAAGAAACGACAAAAGGTGCAGCGTGTCTAGAGGGCAAAGGTTAGCGCAGCAAGGATGATGTGGTCAAACTGAAGAAAGGTCAGGAGGAAATACTACTGAAAGGGAGTTCTGAGAGCAATGAATGTTGTGACGATAGTGTTCTAGAGTGGCAAGAAGAAGGGGGTGCCAACTTGGGAGCACATGGTGAGGACAGAGGCATGGACATATCCATATATCAACGGACAAGGAACAGCAGTGGGGCCGAGAGTGAAGCAGTCAGGTGTGAGAGTGGTTATGCCGAGAGCCGGGCGGATGGTGGAGTTAAGAGGGAGCACCCTAGTGGGCAGGATGCTCGTGGCCTGAGTCACAGCTTCAGCAGCACTTGTTCAGAAAGGTTTTCCCCACTGTATGCCTCTAGTAGACCAAGGAGGGAGGTAAGAGCGCCGAGGCGCTATGACGATTATGTTATGGATTGACGACGTTTATTTCTGTTTTGTGAAAAAAAAGGAGATGTTGAATATGTACTAATTGTACACTATGCACCCCGTTATTTCAGACGTAGTCTCTCTTTTGTATTAGCGGTATCACATGACTATCTCTGCCAATCAGTAAGGGTGTGTGACGTCACAAAGGGGGAGTTCCCGGGGACGCCATTTCAGTTCTGCCCGCGCAGCGGCGGTTAGCGACTCGTGGGTCTCTGTATTAATAAATCTTATGGAACTTCGCACCACGTATCAGTCTTTATTTTGTTACAACAGTAACGTGCTAATTCTTCCAGATACTCAGAGTGGCGATGCAGGGTCTTTCTTTAGAAGGGATGAAAAACCAACAAAGCCTCATGAACAAGCCAATGGTCTTTTAAAGACCTGTGAAGTACTAGGGGGCAGCTGTGCGTGTGCCCGCCACCCGGGATGCTGTTTCAGCCTGGGCTGCCCCACACACGGGGGGGGTTATGCACTGCCAGCAACCTGCCAACCCAGTGCACAAAACTTGCATCTCCCTCTCTCTGCCTGCCATTGCGCTCCATGCTACTGAAGGTAAGAAAAAAACGTGCGTTTGAGTTTCAATTGTCCAGTCCTGCAGCAGCACACTTCCAAAGCCCATACATGACAGTAACCCGATTCATGGTCCCATTCTCCCGATTTTTTTTTTTTTTAATCTCCCACTTTGCTCTTCTGAAATGTTGGCATGTATGCGAACATCCTTGCCCAGTTCCTCAGTAAAGGTTTGACCCAGGGCGAGTTTTTGCTGAAAGAGATTCGCCATATTAAGCTCATACCACGTGATCTCCCGCCTCTCAATTAAAAAAAAAAGTTTGGGGCAGATTTATAAGCCCTGTGCGTCACTTTTGCGCCGCCGTTGCGTCACTTTTGTGACGCAGCGGCGGCGCAAAGCCAGCGCCATGCTGCGGCTGATTTACAACGTGACGCATCTAGGGAGATGCGTCACGTTGTAAAGCTTGCGCCACATGTGGGCGTACCTTCACAGGGGGGGGCGTTCCGGTGCAGGAACGCCTCCGAAAAGTGGCTGAGTGAAATCTACAAGATTTCACTCAGTCACTTTTCCGGCCATGCTGCGTCAAATCCCTGCGCCTGCTTGAAGCAGGCGTAAGGATTGACGCAGCATTGTACCGATAGGGCACCCCCGAGCCTTGCTGGAGCTGCGTCGCGCTTGCGACGCAACTCCAGCAATGCGCCGCCCTTCCTCCATCAGATGCGTCACGCATCTGTTTATCCTTGGGCCACGATGCGCTGCATTGTAAATGCGGCGCATCTATTGTGGCGCAAGGTTAAACTTGCGTGACGCATCTTCCCTGGCGCATCCATACTGATTTGCAGGGATGCGCCAGGGAACATAAATCTGCCCCTTTGTGTTTAGCGCGAACTCGACCTGTAGGTATTGGAACTCTTTACATGAGCACCAGTTACATTACACAAGTGCCCATTCATTTTTTTAAAAAATTGGGTTTTTTTGGTAGGCACTGGGGAGATTAGTGATTTGCCCAAAATAACAGGATTTTGAGCCGACGCCAAGATGACTTGAACCTGGTTCCCAGGTTCTAAAATCGGCAGCTTTGTCCGTTACGCCACACCCTCTCTTGTTTCTAAACTATTGCTTTGATGAAATTTCAGAGAAGATGAAAGCTAATAATTGGGAGAGGAGGGCTCTGTTAGAATCGCTATGCGGATCCCTTTGAAGTTCACCGTGAGTGATCTTTTGTGCGCGTGCTATTTTCAGTTTCCTGCATTCAGGCTGACGGTCATTTACATGCGCAAGTGCTCTCGAAGTGCCCATTAACCCGGATCTGTTTGAAGCCTCCTCTGAATGGTCCTTTGTGCCTGCGGTATGTAGAGTTCTTTCGACGCTCTCGCCCCTCTGCTATTCCGACATGCGGTCATTATTTTGTCTTGCCTGCCCTTCCTTTGCAGCTCTGCACTCTGCAGGGAGCCCCAGAGCCTTAAGGCACGCATAGGACAGGACATGACCAAGAGAGGTGCCCTGACGATGTTAGTAACGAAACTTCAAAGGGGGGGCGGGGCAAAGTACATGGAGGGGTCCCCAAGCTCAGACCCAGTCCCGCGCTCTCGCCTGCCGCACAATGCACAGTGTCGGAGGGGGCCCCAGGATCCCCCCCCCCCCCCCCCCCCCCCGCGGGTGCTATTATTATTGTTACTCCGCTGATGATGATTAAAAACCAGGAGAGAAGACAGAAGAGCACGCCTTCAAGGGCCTTTCAAAGGCTGATGGGTCACGCGCCGCAGCTGAAGATGCGCATGAAACAACCCGTCCATCCCTGGATGGAAACAGGGAGCATTGTTACAAATCATCCCATGTCCTTTGCAACCCTCCCTCCCCCCCCCACTCCCCCGAGGGGGTGCCCCAGTTGCACAACGAAGTGCTCAAAAGTGCACAAGATACAGAAGGACACACATTCCAAGCGTTAACCGCCAACGCCTGCTCGCTCCGCCTCCCAATCACTCCAGCCTGCACACACCACCGGTGCCTCTTAAAGTCTCCAATTACAAATATTAGCATATCTTTGGTAATTTACGGGAAACTTCCCTCCCACCCGGGCTCTCTGCTCACACAATGCTGTCCAGCTTTTGGGCAGGGGGGACGGCGTCCACCCGGAAAAACCTGGTAAAATAAGTGGGGGGACGCCGTCCACCCGCGTGGTACCCCGACTCGAGCCCTGTCTAAGGGTATCTAGAAGGTCGCCTTCTATCCATTGACTCACCCGCGGCCTCCTTACACCTTAATTTAAGCACTTGGCAACATCCCCAAAGGTCGAAAGAGCGTGCACTATATGAGGAGAAGCAGGCGTGCAACACCCATTGGACTCAAAGGGCTTCAGCCCCACCCCCGTCGTGTGTGGCAGCCCGAGATGAGACAGCTTCCGGGCACACACTCAGCCGCACCCGAGCACTTCACAGGTCTTTAAAAGACCATTTGCATGTTAATGAGGCCTCGCTGTTGTGTCACCCCTTCTAAGAGCCCCTGCAGCTCCACTCTGCCTATTGCTTAAAGTTTCACCCCCCCCCCTAAATTTTTTCTTAGCCCCCCCCCCGAAATTTGGCTCTAGTTGCGCCTCTGAGGAGAAGCATCGCAGGAGTCAGACCCAGTACAGGTGTTCTCTATTTTGTCTACCTGTGTTCGACATCGACCCGTGCGCATAATATTCACAAAGAATACCGCACACGAGTGCTGTGAAAGAACCCCCGAACCTTATGTCTATCCTGAGTGTTGGAAGCCATCACCAAAACACCTGCATTTTTTATCTTAGTTAGTGAATTTGCTTTGAAATGTGATGCTGCATTGACTGTACATACATTACGAATTCAGTGGTACGTTTTGTTGGCATTGTCGTTTACAATAACTGGTTTTTTCATTGGCATATTCCAATTACTAATTAGTTCGAAATGAGTATTGGAAAAAACAGCAAAAAATGAAGGAAACCAGTAACCCACCCATTGAAAGTCAAAATAAGTTTTATTCGATTCTGTAGTGATATCATAAAAGCTAGATGTTGTAATGTAGAACCTCAGAATGTCATACTGAGGTTTTCGGGTGAACGTAGTGGTAGCCCGATTCAACCAGAGTCAGTTGCCCCGCGGCTGGCGAACGGAGAATCACACGATTTCTGCTGATCAATAAATGAAGATTTCAGCCAGATCCCTTGCTATGGTGGTGTCATCTTTACATTTTTGGCAACGATTGCCAGCCAACCGATGTGATATCGGTACCAGTCGATGGCGTCAGGAGCATAGGCAGGTAGCTGCTGTGTCTATGGTGCAGAATGGCGCTGCTCTGTGTGTATAAACATCCAGTGGCGCCACGCACACAGAGGGGCCCCGCTCCGGATTTAATCCAAGCTATTGGCCATGAGTACTGTGCTGAGGGGGCCCCATGCAGCTCGGGGCCCCCCGCACCAGATGCGGGGGGCTGTGTTACACCCCTGGAAACATTCTGGTTACCCGATCGATGTGGGTGCAGGATACGTCAATGGCTAAGAGTGTTTTGGCATATACCTTCAGCGCTGAGATGACTTCAGGGGACCAACGTCAGAGAAATGGATCAAATGCCCCATGGAATCGCACACGTTCGTGGCTGGGCTCTAGGTTAATACGCGGTCTGACGATACCTCACAGTCTTCCACGTGTACTTTCAGTTTCAAAGTATCGGAGGGCAAGCGCTTTGTTGTTTGAAGGCACCACATTGTGGCAGAGACACATTGCCCAGTCTCGGGCACAGCGCTGTTTGGCTTGTGGGTTCTGGAGCAGAGAGCAGCAGGAGGGGTATACGTGGGCTCTTCTACTACAGAGTGCTGCTGATCTGGAAGGCGTCTGCTGGCCCATGTGACTTCTAAGAGAAAAGACCCTTAGGTCTTTCTCTAGTTCTGGATACTGCTTTTAAACAAGCATTTGCAATGCAAATAGGATTCGCATTTGTGAGTTAGAGCTATTGACATTGTAAATGGCAATTTCTTTTTTACCTACACGTTTTATTTTTGGAGTGAATGTATGTAGTGTGCAAAATCCCTGGAAAGGTCCTGTACTTCGTAATAAATATATTGAAAAAGACGCAGTGTGGATTGTGTCAACAATTGCTTGGCACGTACCTCATGGGTGAAGTGTCGCCACACATGCACACCGTGGTGCTTTAATAATGCGAAACTCATTAATAAAAGTAGTGCTTACAGACTAAAGAACGCGATCGGGATCGGAGCATGTGAATCTGAATCCCGGCTTCTATTTCATTTTCTGGACTATTTGACTCACTATCCTGCATCTTGGTTATCGCCAAAACACTGGGAGGCAATGAAGTTTGCCAACGGGGCGGGGGCAATGGGGCTTCGGGGGTACATGAAAATGTATTCATTGCCTAGTTGTCAAAGGTCGCCCGGTGCTATTAGTTAAAAGAGTGCAGATTACATTAAGGTATTAAGAGTACTTTACTCGCATTTATGAGGAAATCGACATTAACTAAACAAAATGCCAGAATGCGTGTCAGTTTTCACAGTGTTTTAGACAGTACTGATTGCTTAGTTTCATTGCATTAATTTTTGTATTTATTCTTTTACACAGCATCCAAAGTAGGTTACCTAACTCCAAAGCCCCGAGTTGTTAAATGACCTATAGAAGGGAGTCTTTTACAGTTGAGCAAATGTGTCCAAATGTAGTTTTGGTAGTGCCATGGAATGATCAGCCAATGAGGTACTCGATGAGCAGTTATTTAACTACACGTTCAAAACGTATGGTATTGTGGCTGTTTTGCACCCAACCACCTCTTTGAATGTGTTTATTAACACAGAGGTTCATCTACCAGACAGTGCTCACAGAGGGGTGACTAAAGCACAGAACAAAATGTATTCATTTATCCTGAGTGTGAAGGCACCCGGAAGGCTTAGGTGCCCGCCTGGAGAGGCTAGGGATCCTAGCGCTTCTACAGACTCTGCCGTGCTCCTCTGAACCAGTAGGGCACAGCTCAGAATCTGCCACTTCTGCTAAGAATAGGTGAGGGGGATGAGGTTGGGGCATGCGGGAGTTGCCGGCAGATTTCCAGGTTATTGAAAGTGATGATTCTGATGTGAGGCAATGGAGACTGACTTTGTCTGTTTGTCTGCACCAGTCTATTTTTCTACCATCTACAGGGCTCACTGTCATGTATCCATTCATCTCTCTTTGTTAGAGGTGCGCAAGCCAATATATTAATTAGCAGGTAGAGCCAGCCGGAGAAGTGCTAAGCGTATACGAGTCAGTGGGCGAGACGTGACAATGATCGGCATGTTAATCATACAGCAAACATGATATAAATGTGTGATAATGTCTCTTCAGAATTAAAAAAAGTGCATTTCTTTAGCGCGTCACCTCAGTACACAAGATTATACCACTGAATTGAGAGCAAGTTATTTAAAGTGCTTGTTTTAAGCATGAGTTAAAACACTGCCGCTCTTCCTGCCCGACAAAAATGCCATTTGTGAACTAAGAGGCGTCAGTTGCCATGCATACCCCAAATGTTGCCTAGAGTCTTATTATATTTAGAGTAACATTAAAATCTAGTTCATTAAACAAGAGAAGTTTTGGTACAGCACGCATCTTGAACGCGCATATTTCAAGGTGGCAATAATAAAGATGAAAACGGAAGTGCCGGCAGGTAAGAAAACACGAACGAGAGTGGGGGGGGCAGGGGAGGTTGAAAAGTCACAGACTGAGGGAGGGGGCGATGGGGTGGGGAGACAGGGAAGAAAATAGTGTTTGTCTGTTTGTCTGCACCAGTCTATTTTTCTACCATCTACAGGGCTCACTGTCATGTATCCATTCATCTCTCTTTGTTAGAGGTGCGCAAGCCAATATATTAATTAGCAGGTAGAGCCAGCCAGAGAAGTGCTAAGCCTATACGAGCCAATTGGCGAGACGTGACAATGATCGGCATGTTAATCATACAGCAAACATGATATAAATGTGTGATAATGTCTCTTCAGAATTAAAAAAAAGTGCATTTCTTTAGCGCGTCACCTCAGTACACAAGATTATAGCACTGAATTGAGAGCAAGTTATTAAAAGTGCTTGTTTTAAGCATGAGTTAAAACACTACCGCTCCTCCTGCCCGACAACAACGCCATTTGTGAACTAAGAGGCGTCAGTTGCCATGCATACCCCAAATGTTGCCTAGAGTCTTATTATATTTAGAGTAACATTAAAATCTAGTTCATTAAACAAGAGAAGTTTTTGTACAGCACGCATCTTGAACGCGCATATTTCAAGGTGGCAATAATAAAGATGAAAACGGAAGTGTCGGCAGGCAAGAAAACACGAACGAGAGTGGGGGGGGGGGCAGGGGAGGTTGAAAAGTCACAGACTGAGGGAGGGGGCGATGGGGTGGGGAGACAGGGAAGAAAATAGTGTTAGGAGTAAAGGGGCCAATAGCCATGGAAGGATACAAATGAAGAATGAGGAGGGACTAACAAGCCTCAAACCAATCGGAAGGCAGCAGTTAAGGCAAAAGCCAATGGGCAAAGAATGGGAGGAGCTTCCACGAAGCTTCCACACCACAGTATATACTGCATGCTCTGCAAAGTGATGGCAGCGCATGCGCGCTGCAGCGCTAGACGAGGCCTTTAAGAAAATAGTGCTAGGAGTAAAGGGGCCAATAGCCGTGGAAGGATACAAATGATGAATGAGGAGGGACTAACAAGCCTCAAACCAATCGGAAGGCAGCATTTAAGACAAAAGCCAATGGGCAGAGAGTGGGTGGAGCATCCACGAAGCTTCCACACTACAGTATATACTGCATGTCTCGCAAAGCGATGGCAGTGCATTCGCGCTGCAACGCTAGGCGAGACCTAAAAATTACCTGATTTTGTTCTCAGCATCTATTTTTGTTCATGATGGCATTTTCTAATTTCATCCCACCCCAATTTTTAGCGGAGCCAGGTCAACTATCCACTCAGTGGGAAGAATGGATAGACCTTTGCAACAATTATATTGTGGTGCTAGATTGGCTGGAATTTACTCCTGAAAGGAAGAAGGTATTTTTATGAGGCACTATTGGTAAGGAGGTGCGTCATATTGTTAATTACCTACCTCAGATGTTAGGTGCTAACAACTAACCCATTGAGAATGTGTAAAAGAAGGCAAAGTTGCGATTGGAGAGAAGATTCGCCAAAGAGGAGAACATAGTATTGTCTCATTATAAGTTTTACACTAACCCGCAAAAACCAGATGAATAAATGGAGGACTTTGTCTCAGGTCTGCGTGAGCTGTCAATTAAGTTGAAATCTGGTCAAATGACTGATGAGATGATCATGAATCAACTGATTGTTCAGTGCTGCAGTAAAAAAGCGCAGGAGCGCCTATGGGCACCAAAAAATCCATCCCCGAATGATGCCATCACAATTGCCAAGGTAGTTAAGGAATCTGAGAGAGGCATGAAAGAATTGGGCAAGGAAGAGGTTGTGGATGGCCAGGTTGAGCAATAGGCAAAAAAGAAAGTGTGTCTAAAGGATCATCCACAAAGGTGTCGGTGAGATTCCAGAGAGCGGGTAGATCGAAGGGCTATTCAAGGAGTGGGAATGATTACCACACCAGTGATTACAAATTGCATTTTTCATCTAACAAGAAGTGTAGAAAGTGTGGGTGCCTGGGCCATTATGCTCGTGTCTGCAAAGATTTGTCTAAGTCACGTGTGCCTGTCACTGAGGACAACTTCTGAAAAGATGATAACCAGGATCAAGTGCTGATGGTTCGGCCTGAGGGGAAGGAAGGGAACAGGAAAGTCAGACCTAAAGCTTGGTTTGGGATTCAGGGCACACAAGTGGAACTCATGGTGGATTCTGGATCATTGTACACCATCGTATCGAAGACGTTGTGGAAAAAGAGTGGGCGCTAGTTTCTCTTCAACCTAAAGACATAAATCCCAGGGGCTACCAGGGAGAACGTATTGATGTTTTGGGGTATTTTCCTTCTCCCATTGTGTTCAAATCATAGCAGGTCGAAGGGAAAGTCTATGTGGCAGGGATGGTCTACCTATTTTGGGGTGGGGCATCAATTTGATTTGCATATTGTAATTGATCCCCATGCTCCAGGTCATGTGTTGTCAGTCACTGATGTTACCATTGAAGAGGTGTAGGGTGAAATGAGGGATGTGTTCAATCAAAAGCTGGGTGAAATGAAGGACTTTGTCCATAAAATTGTGTTGTAGAAAGGTGAAATTACTGGTAAACACAAATTGAGGAGGGTGCCAGTTGTAGTGAGAGGTGAGGTCAAGAAACTTTTAGATGACATGCTCAAGGAGGGAGTCACAGAGCCTGTTGAGGCTTCGGAATGGGTCTCTCCAGTAGATGTTGCCAAGAAGATCGATGGCAACCTTAGATTCTGTGTGGATCTATGCAGCTTAAACCAGCATGTGGTGACGGATACCTTTCACCTCCCAAATATAAATGAGTTGACATGCTCAAATGTGTTAAGTACTTTTCTAAGTTTGACTTGAAAAGTAATTACCACCAGATCACGTTACATGAGGAATCACGGAATCTAATGTTGTTTGTCACTACGGACGGAACATTTAGGTTTACAAGGATGCCGTTAGGGTTATCCTTGGCTACAGGCGTTTTTCAGGAGATCATATCTGAGGTGTTCAGGGGGCTGGATAATGTAAAATTCTTTCAAGATGATATCTTGATTTTTGATGGTTCCATCCAGGAGCATAACAACACCTTGTGGTCTGTGTTCGGTAGGCTCAGGGAGGTGGGGCTCACTTTCAGGATGTACAAATGTATTTTGTTGGTGGAAGAAATTGAATACCTTGGCCATGCTATAGCTGGGCAAGGGGGTCGACCCAGGGTGGACCTTTTGAAAGCTATCAGGTCTGCACCAGTTCCCCACAATAAAGATAAGTTATGGTCGTTCATGGGTTTGATAGAATATTATGCTACATTTGTTAAAAAGTTTGCATGCAAGACTGACGATCTGAGGCTGTTGCTATGGAAGGGGTGTATGTTCGTATGGGGCGAGGGTCAACACAGCATTGTGATGTGGTGAAGAAGGACATTTGTGAGTTGGGTATCATTTCATCATTTGACACCCAACTCAAAACATTTTTAACTGTGGATGCAAGTGTGTGTGGTCTAGGGGTTGTTCTTTCTCAGGTACATTCTGGTACAGAGAAAAGCGTAGCATTTGCCTCACATTCTCTGACGGATTGTGAGAGCAACTATTCAGTCATAGAGCGTGAGGCTTTAGCTGCTGCTTGGTCTGTAGAGCATTTTAGGACCTTCTTATGGGGTTTCACTTTTTGCATTTGTATAGACCATAAACCTTTAGTCAAAGGCTTGAGTCCTGGTGGGGTAGGCAAGGGGTACACTAGGTTGGCTAGGCTAGCTTCCAGGCTTCAAGAGTATAGGTACCAAATTGAACACATACATGGGTGGAAAAATGCACAAGTTGATTGTCTCTCACACTTATCTTTCGAATGGTCAGAGGGGGATAGACCTGTTACTTCAGCTTGGGAAAAGGAAGGCACTGTGGCATCGTTGTGTGACATGGAAGAGTGCGCTGGAGGTTTGTTCTCGGCTGAAGAGTGGCATAAGTGTATGGATCGGGATCTTCTTCTACAGAAAAAGAGGCAAATGGTGGTGTACGGGGGTGTAGGGAGAGTACTGTGGGTCCGTCTTTTAGACTTTAGACTATTTGTGAAAATTCTGGATGAATTTACTTTGATGGACAAGGGTGTTCTGATGAGCAAGGACCAATTTGTGCTACCAGAAGGGTTGAGGGAAAATGATTTAAGCTGGCTCACGAGGGTCACTTTGGACAAACTATGACCAAAAAAACAAGAGAGGGAAATTTTTTGGTGGCCATGTATGGACGAGCAAATCACTTTTTGGGTGGAAAATGGTGAGGTGTGCAAAGGGAGTGAGAAGAGGCTTAAGACTGGTGTACAAGCTGCCCAAGGACATATTGAGGAACCGGGAGTCCATGGGGTACTATTTGGTTAGATTTTATTGAACCAATGCAATTGCAGGATGAGAGAATGAGAAATTCTATGGTTGTGGTGGATGTGCATTCTAATTGCTTGGAAGTAAAATTCTTACCTGATGTAATCACCAGAATGACTGTGGAGACTTTGAACAGTGTATTTTTGGAGGAAGGGCTACCTCGTGTATGCTCGTCACAGATAATGGAACTCAACTAGTTGAAAACGGTTTCTAGAAAAGGGTGGCATTAAACATCATCGTACTGCACTGTAGAACAACCTAGGTCAATGGCATGGTTGAGCGGGCTAACTGGTTGGTTAAGGCTATGGCTATGCAAAGTGATGGCTATCATGAAGAGATGTCAGGGTAATGGTGGATTATATGGTATGGGCTCATCACACCACTGTTCATTATGTGACCAATGTTTCTCCCTTTGAGAAAATGCATGGAGGAAAGCCGGGAATTAAAATGACCCTGACTTGACTCATTAGTACTGATCGAGAGGAGAGTGGTGGGGTGAGAGGTGTCAGGAGAGTGACAGTGAGTACTGACGACTGGGACAAAATGAGGCATGGAAGGTTATGCAAGGGAATACTTACATTTTGGGTCCTGTTCAAAGTCAAGGAAGTGACAGGTATGTAGAGTTGGACAACAGTGACAAGTGGAAGAAACACAAAGTGGCATTGTATCAGAAAGGGCAGCTTAGGGACAGGAAAGAGTGTAAGGGTACCTGTAAACCACTGCATGGGGGCCTCAATGGTTTTATGATTATGAGTGATGAGGAGTTGGTCAGCAGCAAGGTAGGGGAGTGTCCGTGTTGAGTGTGGGGGCGGTGATGCTGGTGGGCCTGTGCACTCCGGCTCTGTTCCTCATGACGGGAAGGGGGCCAGCACGGCCCCCTTCCCGAGGCCGATTTCATCCCTGGGGACCCCATCCCCCGGGGCATGGCCACATATATATATATATATATATATATATATATATATATATATATATATATATATATATATATATATTTTTTTTTTTTTTAAAGGAGGGGGGGCAGGCGTCTCTCCTTCTAAGGCCTTTATTGGCCCCGGGGACCCCATCTCCTGGGGCATTGACTCGTTTTGTTTTTTAATAATTAAATATTTGAGAGGGGGGCTGTGTGGCCCTGGGGACCCCATCCCCCAGGCCTGGCCTCATGTTGGGGACAACGGGAGGGGGGCCCAATGCCCCCGCAGTCCCAGCCGGCTCCCCGTTTCCTGCAGGAGTCGGCATTGCTTTTGGATAAGGGGAGCTGCTGACATGTTGCCACCCTTGTCGAAAAGCAATCCGCTTTGCTTTGTGGAAGCGAGAGCAGGCTTCCTGCTCTAGCTTTCATGAAGCAAAACAGAGTTTGCAATGACAGGGCGGGAGCTGTGCTCCCGCCCTGTCATTGTAAACTGCAATGTCCCGGGGGTGGGCACCCCGGGACATTGCTGGACCAACCCTGGGGGTATCGGTCCCAGGAGGGGGGCCGCATGGCCCCCTACATATTATTTAAAGCCCTGTAGAGGTGGTGGTTACCGGAACCGGCGGTCCGCAATGGACCACCGCATTTAAAAAAATAAAAAAAAGGTCGCTTTCTGAATAAAGAGATACCTTTCTTTTTGGTGTAATTCCGTTCAGCAGTTCGGGCTGTAGCTTTATCTGAGGTTTCCTATGGAAATTAACATGGAGAAAACGTGTTTTGGGACCCTCCTTTTTTCTCGGCCCCTGCTTGACAAATGACCCTGAAACTTTAAAGACAGGAGCTGACCAGAGCACCCCATTTGGTTTGGAAATTTCACTAAGATTTGTCAAACGGCGCCAAAGATATTGGCAAAAGAAAAAACGCTTTCTTTACTAGAAACACAACATAGCTATAAGTACCTACCGGTAGGTAATATTGATATATACACAAAAGCCATCAATTATGTCATTTGTGATGTCATTTGTGATGGCATAGAAAATGTCATGTTTGATTTAATATGTGAGGTCACGGGCACAAGTTATAGTTAGCTCTGCTAACTAAAACTGGTGAATTTCTGTGTTCTGTTTAGTGTAAAACTTTATGTTGGCACTGACATATTCACCTAACTATCTTTACTTTAACTTTAGTTTCTTTCAGTTAATTTCTAGGGCATTTTTAATGTAAAGCAACATTTTATTACCATACGTAAAGCCAGTGCTCGCTGCGCATGGCAGAAGGGGGTGTCAGTTGCACAGTATGGCCTGCTGTCAAACCATGATCCAACACATAAAGTCAAGCAAACCCATGCAGCACCCGACCTACGGCTTGCTGCTCCCTCCCCAATCCTCAATAGGTCCCTGGGACCCCATCCCTTGGGGCCAAATGCAATATTTAGGAGGAGGTGGGCATGCAAACCCCCTCCCCAACCCTCAGTAGGCTCCTGGGAACCCATCCCCAGGAAAGCAGAGGGGGGCATGTGGCCCTCTTTCCTGAGCCTCAACATGTCCTGGGGAGCATAAGATCCCCCTCCCGAGCCTCACTGGACCCTGAGAACCTATCCCAGGGTCAAATGCAACTATTAGTGAGAAGGGGGCATGCAGCCCTTCTGCACAAGCCTCAATAAGACCTGGGAACATATCCACCATGGACTGATGCAGTTATTAGGAGGAGGCATGTGACCCACCTCCCTGAGACTTATTAGGCAATGGGGACTCATTCCCCGGGCTCAGATACACTTAAAATGGGAGGGATCCACACAGCCACCCTCCCAAGCCTCAATAGGCCCTGGGGACCCCATCCCCTTGATCCAAATGCAATTATTAGTGAGGGGGCATGCAGCCCCCCTACCCAGCCTTCTGCAGCTCTGTATACCCCATCCAACTGGGCCAAATGCCCCTCAAAAGGGGATGGGTCTGTGTTGTCCCCTCCCTAAGCTTCAATAGGTCCAGGAGACCCCATACCCAGGACCTAATGTAAATATTAGGGTGAGGGACCATGAGGCCTCCTGTCCCAAAACTCAATTATTGGGGAGAGGGGATCATGCACTTCCCTCTTTGAGCCTCATTAGGCCCCAGTATCCAATCCCCTGGGGCTTAATGCAATTATTAGGTGGAGGGGCATAAGTCCTCCTTCTCTGAGCCTCATTAGGCACCGGGGATCCCACACCTGGGCCCAAGTGCACTTAAAAAGGGGAGAGGCCCATGAAGCCCCCCACCCGAGCCTTAGTAGGTCCTGGGGATCCCTTTCCAAGAGGCTAAATGCAAATATTTGGGTGAGGGAGCATGTAGCTCCACTCTCTGAGCCTTCTGTGGTCCTGGGGATAGCACATTGTGGGTCGCCAGTGGAGTCCCAGGGCTTTTTAAGGCGCAGGTGGGAGAGCCACATGCTCCTCTCCCTTTAAAGTTTGTCGGCCTCTGTGGATGAGGTCCCTGGGACAAATTAATCGAGCTGGCCAGGGGATGGGGTCCCCGGGGCCTTTTATGGGTCAAGGAGGGAAGCCACATGGCTCCCCTCCTGTCTAATATGCAAATTGGCCCCAGGGAACTGGGTCCCTGGGGCCTAAAAAGGCTTGGGGAGGGGGGATACTTGGCCCCTCCCTTTTTTGTAACATTTTGCCTCAGGGGATGGAGTCTTTGGGGCCCATATCTGTTCTCGGATTGTACACCCTAGTCCTGCAGCCTCCCGAAATATTTTTTAAAATGGCGGGCCGGCATTTTTTTGTTTCTGCTGTGACCCCACAAGAGTCCTATGGGATCACTGCAAAAAAGGCCTTTTTAAAAATTTTGGACTGGGGGGTCCCCTCTGGGTCCCCCTACAGGGTTTAGGGAAACAGGGTTTTCCTACCCAGCCCCTTTATATTTATTTTAACGCTTAAACTTCCGGACAAGCTATTAAGTCCCCTGAGTCCTGTAATGGCTGTTGCTTGCAGCCAATTAGAGCTGTCGCTCCTGTAGGAGTCTGACTCCTGCAGGAGTGAAGTTGTATAGGGGAAAACCTCTCTAGGGCCAATTACAGCGCTCAATAAAAAAAAATTGGGGTTTGAGGGACTCCTGTACAACTGAAAAAATTTATGCCAAATCATGAAAAACATGCTTTCTGGACCACGATCTAGCTTTCTGCCAAATTTGGTGTAATTCTCTTCAGCAGTTTTTGCGGTAGTATTTATTAAAAAAGTCTGTGGAAAATGCTTGGGTATTTTCTGTATGTTGTTACTACCCCCGGATGCTGTCTTTGAACATAGCGTGGGTCTGGCCTATTGATTGTGAAACCCTGTGTTTTGTTCAGGAATCGATCTTGACAGTTGTTTGTGGGCCAGAGCAACCATTTTTTCCATTCTGGATCTGATCTGTTTTAATGCAAAATATTATGTACGTCGACCTCCCCCCGTGTAGTGCTATTACTTGCAGGTATAGGTATGGTCAGTGTTTTCATGTCTTTGAACTTGGCTAATCCAAGGCAAGACGTTTGTTGGAGAGTGTCATTCAAAAACATAATTTGCTCAGGATGATACAGGCTCTAAACAAAGCTTCTACCCCCTGCACTTGCCAATGTTTTATACCCCAGACAGATTTTGTCTCAATGTTGTCTTTCCAAAAGTCGAAACACTGTCTAGACAGTTGGGCAATAAAGGCTGCAGAATAAATCTGTTTCGTATTGGCTAACATATTTTTCGTTCCTGTCTTCACATTCTTAAAATAAGTTGAACCCCGAAAATTATGGAAATTTCATTGCAAAAGTTTTTGAGCTACCCTTTAGAGGTGTAGGACAATGTTCCCATTGGTTATACCTAAATACATTTCTAGGTGTTGCAGTTTTTTGCAAGAAATGATGACCATAGTGGTTATAACAATACATTTGTTTATAGTCTGATGAACCCTCTAAATATTCATGATTTGTGAATACTGCAGACATTTCTAGATCAGACATCATGTTATTAACAGTCTCGAAGTCCCAATCATCAAAAAAGGTGTTAGAGGTAAAAAAGTCACTTAATGAAATTTTAAATAAGTGTGGAATCTTCAAATGTTCCGACGGGCCAAAAATGTCATATTCAGTTCTGTCCCAAACTATACCATCTGGTATAGGAACAGCTGTGAAGTTCACTGCTGACAAGTCTCTTGCTTCACGATGGGATGATTTGTGCGGCTGGAGAAGTAAGTTCACTCTTTTACTTGCTGTGTCCATTTGAATATATCTTCCATTTATCAGCATACCCAGAGTTATTACCAGAACTAACCAAAGGAGAAAGAAGAATATTCCCAAAACAATCCATACTTCAATCCATGGTTAAACCAGATAAGTCTTTTGCAGGAGATGAAAAAAGTCTGTTGCTTGTTCTTTGAAAGTTCTTTGTGCTGGCGGCGTTTCAGGTTTGCTGGGATCCTCAGAAAACGAATCAAACTTAATGAAATAGCCAGAGGCAGTTCTGTCAATGGTTGGAATTGCATCAGGATTCGTTGAATTCGCTGGAACCAGTTGATCACTTGTTACTTCCTTGTAGACATGTGTATCAGGACGAACTGTTATTTGGGTCTCAAGAGGGACAAGCTCCATTGCTTTGTTGCTTAGTCCTTTATTTCTCACTGTAGAATCTTCAAAGGTGATGAGTCTCTCAGTTTTTTACCTCTTGGATTGTAGCTAGCGGCGTGCGCCTACTACATTGACGGAGTCCACTTGGCCTACTGCTTAGTATCGGCCACATTGTGTGGTTTGATCAGGTCGATGGACACAAATCTTTTCTCCTTTTTACCAGCAAGGGGCAGCAGTAGTACTGTTCTTGATCCGTGGATTGCTAGGACGGGTACTGGTTGTCTGTAAGAAGGCCCAAATTCCTTCTTGTCTGTGATCTTTTGTCTGACTAGATCACCAAGCTTTAGGATCCAGACAGGCCTTGCTGGGAGGGTTGGTTTTTTCCCAGTGGTGGTTGGCTTCAGGAACACGTTGCTTTGTTTCGATCTTAGTTCATTTATGTCCTGTAAAACAGCCAAACGATCTTTGATATCAAACGTTTTATTTTCCACCACTGTGCCTTTCATGTCAAGGTCCGGAATCAACATTATAGTTCCAAATAGGACTTCATATGGAGTGACACCCCCTAGAGAACTTCTTGGCAAATTGTTTAATGAGCGTTGGACCCCATAAAGATGTTTGACCCACCCATCACCCGAACCTAATACCCTAGCTGTTATAGACTGCTTTATGTCCCATTTTTTTCTTTCCACAACAGAATTTCCCTCAGGATGGAATGGAGAAGAATACCGCAATGCTACGCCCAAACTGGCCATGGCTTCTTTGTAAGCTCGAGAGCTAAACGCAGGACCCTGGTCAGAATGTAGTGTGTCAATTGCATATGTGCCGATAAAGACTCGCAAATCTTTTATAACAGTTCGAGTGTCAGCCGAGCGCTGAGGCCACATCCATAGGAACCTTGATTTAGTGTTCGTGGGATTGCATCTGTCCAAGAGGATGCCTGCACATAAATAGTCTAATGCTGTCTAATAATGGTGTCTGAACTGGGCTGGCTAAGTTGTAGGCAGGTGTCTGGTAGCCTTCTGTACTGCGATCTCTATTGCAGTCTATGCAGTTATTAATAAATATATGAATCAGTGTATTCATTCCTGGCCACCAGTACATCTTTTTTAGTTTTAAAATTGTTTTAGAGATCCCCTGATGTGTCAGACCCTCTCCCAGATGTGCTTCGTAAATCAAAGCTGCTCTTCCTTCCATGTTTGGTATTACCCTATCCCCCACTCCAGGCATTTGAGCAAGCGGAACATTGTTCGCATCAACTATATATGAGTATTTGAGTGGAAACCTTTTAGGTAACTTTGCATCGCTGCCTTTGCTTGAAGCATTGACAGGCAGTATTATTTCACTGTCCATTTTTGTTTTTGAACGAGTGATTGCAGCTACGGAAGCCGTTTGCACAGCCCCTTTCGCGGCTTCATCAGCCAATGAATTCCCTTCAACGTGAACGCCATCAAGTTGATGACTCAGTGTGTGTATCACATGAGTGTTTTGTAGTCCATTTCGCAACTTGTGGAAATGTGGATTTTCCTGATCAGTTATGTCCCCTATCTTGGACCCCAACGGTTCTATATGCATGTTACAAGTACATGTATGTTCCCTCCAGTTCCAGTTTCTAAGACGCAAACATATGTGTGTCTACCGTCGACATGTTCTCTGTCAGATCCGCCATCAATGGGCTGGATATTCGATTCCTAAGCATGAAAGGCCACCGACTTTATATGGCTAAGTTACTCCATTTTTACAGTTCAGGCAAGTAGGCCCGATTCTGTCCTCAAAGCCTTTCCCTGCTCTCTGTCTCTGACAGCTTCAGCTTGAGCTCGCATCTGTATCCATGAACTTTGTCCTACTCCCTGTGCAGCTAACGGTGCCTGCCTCGGCCAGTTTTCGCCTGCCTGCCAAGAAGCTGTATTTCACCTTCGAATTATCTATTTTGCTCTCTAGCCGATGCATTCCTGTCTAGTGATTTAGGTAAACATTTCCTTTAGCTCACAAGCAAAGGACTCAGCCTTTCCGTCCTCCTGCAAATGATTCATAGCCCTGTTGCCATGGAAAGTTTTCTGCCCCTCGCATCTCATATAGACACTTAGACGCTTGTACACGCACACAGTCAGTATAGACTAGATTCTGTCCGAGAGTCCTTCTTTGTGGATAACATAGTTCTTTAAACATAGGATGTTAGATATGATTTGGGATTAGGTTGACTTGACCCCCCAGACTTCTCGTCTCCACATGTAGAGCTAAATGTCAAGTCCCTTCACCCCCTAGTTGCACGTCACTCACACGTCATGCTGCTGCGCGCGCATCTATGCCAAGTATTATCTTATAGATCCACCTATGTCTGATAATCCTAACCAATCATGTTTCTTTTATTCCTTATTACGCCTAGTTTCGATTACGTACCTGTTTTGTCACTTTTCTTATCAAATGTTACGCCTTCTACATTCGTTTCATTGTAATGTACTTATTATAAAAATGCATGTCTGTCAATAAAGTATTGTACTTCACTTCCTGAACCCTCGTGGTGACGGAAACTGAAGGCCGCGACTCGAGTCGGCCATTTTGAGTGGAATAAAGCCCATTTAGAAAACCTCTTATACCACGGATTCTGCCTCTTGTTATTCTGAGCTATTTTATTTTATTTCAAGATCCCGTATGAAATTCAGTCCGGTAAAGAAGATTTTATTTACCACATAATGGCGCCCGAACAGGGACACTTTCTCATCTCACGCGCCGGCGGTGCGTTGCAGGCCCGGTCTCCTGCCATAGCTGGACGGACCATAAACGCGTACCAGCAGGATTTCCTGTAAGCTCCCTCCGGTCAAGCGGGGGCGACTGAGGCTGCGATCAACCCAGACGAGGCGGTGAGAAGTGCGAAGTATCCCGACCAGAGCCTAGCTGAGAGAGCAAGATCCGAGGTATACAGAGGCCCACCAGGTTTTTCGAAATCCCGATGTCCAGAGGGTCCGCTGTCCGCAGTCATCGAGTCCTGTCCATTCTCTGAGGCCTTCCGTTTCAAGGAGCTACTCGGTGAGTACCATCGCCGGGGAGGCGTGTTGACGCGCACATAGGTTGTGCCGGTCAAGACGGATTTGGGTACACAAATCCGGTCTGCACTGTTTAGCAGTGTATATGTACTGTTTAGCAGTATATCAAGTATTCCGAAGTATTCAGTTATTGTCAAGAATTCAGCGTGGTGATTAGTTAGGCAGACTGTCATCATTGTCGGTCGTTGTTAAAATGTTTAATGTTTAATGTTTAAAGTGTTCGAATATTGTGGTATGAATGAGTGTTCATTGTTCACTGTTCATTATTGTGTTTTTCGTATTAAGTGAGTTCAAGAGTAAGTATCAGATCAGTTGTCAATATGCCGCTCTTCTCGAAGTTAAGACAGATTACTACCAGAAAAGGGGTGCTTGAAGAAGCAGTTCCTATTCCTCCTAGGGACACTCCAGGGCATTTTATGTACCATAAGCATGGCTTAGATGCCATATTGTTTCTTGATCTATGGGTAGATTATACCAAGGGATTGCCGGAAAGTCAAAGGTGGCCCGTAGAGGGAACCTGGGATGCAGAGTGCATCATGAAAGTGGAGGAAGAGTTATGGAAAAGAAAGGTCAGACAGTCACAGAAAGACGCTGTTGAGTTATGGCGTAAAGAATCTCATAGACGTACAGAAAAAGCACGTAGACAAGAAGAGAGGAGTAAAGAAAGTTCAAATAAAGCTCAAGAAAATCCATTAATTGAGGAAGGTATCCGAGTGAAATCAGAACAAGTAAATAGACAAAGAAATGCTCTTATGAATGGTATGTATCCCCTCCTAGCCGAAGGACTACCTAAGGCTGCTCCAGAGATGCCAAAAGACTTGCCACCCCCATTATTTCCAATTAAGGTACATCCAAAAGGGCATCCCAGAACCGCAGAAGATGTTTTTCTTTCCTCATATCTAGACGATGCAGCTCCCGAGTATGCTAACGCCACACCACATAGACCGTCTGGCGGAGGGGTTCAACGTCAGGATCAGGTATCTGTCCCCGTGCAACAGCAAGTCCCAATACAAGCTTCGGCAAGCACATCTGTTTCCGCATCTGTCTCCGCAGTCGATCCGACAGGGGTATCGACACCCATAGTTGCTGTGTCACGTTCAACGAACCCATTCACACCCGACGCCCCAGGCGGGGCCACGGGAGGTGCTAGCAGTACCTTTACACCACCCAGAATAAATAAACTTGTTTTTCAAGAGTCAGCGCATTCACGTACACCTAAATTCGTAAGTGAACGTACGCTTAAGGAACTCCTTGTAAATTGTAGATATGACCCAGTGGCTGGTAAAGAGGACGAAATGGTCCTGGCATCATTACGTATCAGGCGAGCCGCAGAGTATTTAGCGAGGTTACCAGGGATGATTACGCATCTAGATAACATATATCATTTTGTTCAAACAGGACGAGATCCAGGATGTATTAACAGAGCTATGGAATTCCAGAAAGTAGAGATACAGGGGGAACTGTTACGTTTCCTCATAAACTGTGTGATCAGAAATCAAGACCGCCCGGGGGTAGACCCGAATGCAATGCTTATTCTTACAAGATGGAGTCAGAATATATCAGAAGGGAGACACGATAAGCAAAATTGTATAATAGCCATGTGCCGAAAAATCCGTAAAGAAATAGAGCGTATTCATGAAGAGAGATTGGGAACAGACGAGTTTGAGCAAGATGAAGTGTCCGAATCAGGGAATTCCGCAAGACAGTCAGAGACTATAGCCTATGTAGGCAGAGGAAGATCCTGTGAAAATACTAGATGTTTTTCTGATCCCATACACTCAGTATGCCCAAATAATAGCAGAACGTATCCGACGCCTGTAATAAATCTGAAGTCTCCTGAACATTCGTTTCAAGCCGCAGATAAAATACTACGAGAACGAAGGGGTTACCACCTCCTCGATTCCATGGATGAGCAAGAATTAGCCAGATCAGCCGTTCACTGGATTGACAGTCCTGAAAAATACGGTGATGAGACCGTAGCACACACGTTTTTTAATCTCAGTGCAGATGAACAACGTTTAGCTGGAATCTATATGATTCAGCAACTCCTCATATTATATAAGAGCCAACATGCTGACCCTGGTCCTTTACCTGATATATTAACGGAACTACTCACGAACAGATGGAGAGGTTCTAGTAACAAGCTAATTAAAGAGATATTAGTGTCACGTAAGCAGTATGTCCTTTTTGTAAGTCCGGATTCTCTCTCGCTGCCCCGCAGAGAAAGAGCGCCGTACTATATGGATAGACAAAATCCTTTACGAGAAGTGCACCCAATAAAAGGCGAAGACAATGAGTTTCACCGTGTATTTGTTTACACACCCATATCAAAAATGGAATTATTAGAAATGAAGAAAGTAGTACCTAGTCATGATAAAGACCCAGCGGGTTTCCACCGAGAAATTAAAGACATGTTACTAATGGGAGAGTACACCTTTCCTGATATTATGACGATATTAAAGGTGCTTTTGCCTGCTGGCATTTATGAAAAACTGAAAGAAAAAGAGTGGGAAGTGGGAGACCAAAAGATAGACTGGACAGCATTAGCAGAGGAAGAAAGGGGCCGAACTGCAGGTTCAGGGCTCGGGGATAAAGTTAAACTGTTACCAGGTTTACTAGTACAGGTACTGCCACGTTTATTAACTACAAAAAAGGAAGATTGGGGTGCAATCACAGCCTGCAAACAAAAGCAAGATGAAGACACAAGCGATTATTATGCTCGATTTGAAAAATGTTTTGGTATAAATAGTGGTATAAAAGCAAGTAGTGACTCATATCCACATTTATTTGTGACAAAATTAGTGGAAAATGCATTGCCTCCAGTAAAGAATAGAATATTGAAATTCGAGAGTACCTGGCAAAGTAACACTCCGTCGCAAATGCTACAAATGTTACAGTATCATCACAATAGAATTAGGGATGAACAAGAACACGAGCATAGACGCATGAAGGATACAAAAATGAAAATGCTAGTTTCTCAGACGGTACCAGCAGATGGTCACAAAAAGGGTGTGACACATTCTGGTGATTCTGCAGTTCCTGTAAAAGGAACCTGCAATTACTGTAAACAACTAGGCCATTATGTACACGATTGTCCAGTCCTGAAACGTAATATAGCTACAGGCATTGCAAAGGAGAGACCACGATTAGTTAGACAAGATCAGAATGAACAAGGAGCTATGCAGCATGGACAGTCCATGCCAGTTCAGCAACAGTCCATGCCAGCCTCACAGCAACCCATACAGTTTGTGCCAGCTGCACCACCGTTGCCTGCTACTGCCACACAAACCACAACACGACAAATGTATCAGACTGCACAGTATGAATACCCTGAGTATCAGCGTTACGCATGAACCAGCCTAGAGAGGGAAGTTGACTTACCGCTTATCGAGATTCCTGTAGATCAAGAAGGACCTTATGTACATAGTGAATTATTAGGTCAAGATAGAAAATTCTTACTCGATACAGGGGCAAGTCGAACAACCATAAAACGTAGTGAAGTTCCAGGGGCACCCCTCTCAGGCTCTCAAAATGTTTCCCTTGGTTTTTCAGGAAAACCTATTGTTAATGAAGTATCACAGCCTCTACCACTTACGATAGGACCTTTGACACGAACTACAGATTTATTGCTTACTAAATCATGCCCAGAAAATCTGTTAGGAATTAAAACTCTGAAAGCACTAGGAGCCATAATATGTTGTTCTCCGGAAGGAGTAAGGTTGTTTTTACGTGATTTTAAAGGTCACTATGTGTCTAGAGACATGGATCCCCGACTACAGACTTTACCAGTACATCTATGGGCACAAGGCCCTACGGATGTTGGCTGCATGAACATTACACCCTATCGAGTCACACTGAAAGCAGGAGTGGTACTACCACGAATGCGACAATACAAGTTACCGCATGATGCTGTAGTGGCTTTGCTGAAAATCATTGATGAGCTGATTGCCCAGGGAGTAGTTGTAGAAACAGACTCCAATGTATGTAATTCACCGATAATTCCGATTCTTAAACGAACTGATCCTACTGCCCCACCAGTGTACCGATTGGTTATTGATTTGCGTGAACTAAACAAGTGCATTGTACCACAATTCCCTGTGGTCCCTGATATATCATCATTGTTGACAGCAATTGATTCCGAAGCAACATTCTTTACTGTAATCGATCTCAAGAATGCCTTTTTCAGCGTCCCAATAGATCCGGAAAGCCAATACTTGTTCGGATTCAGTTTAAATGGGCGCAGCTTTAAATTCTCACGCGCTCCCCAAGGATTCACAGAAAGCCCCAGCATCTACAGCCAAGCACTGAAACGAGAACTTGACAGTATCCACATGCCTGTCAATACTGCACTGCTTCAATATGTCGATGATCTGCTGATCACAGCGAGAAGCGAGCCAGAATGTGAAAAAGCTTCTCTGACAGTTTTACATTTCCTAGCCGACAAGGGGCACAAGGTGTCTCCTTCTAAGCTGCAATTCTGTGTCCAGCGAGTTATTTATCTTGGTCACTCGCTGTCCAAGGAGGGAAGGCAGCTTACACCAGATCGCATCCAGTTAATTGCTAACATGTCAATACCCCAGACACAAAAGGAGGTGCGGGCTTTCATAGGCCTCACTTCATATTGTAGGCAGTGGATCCCTCAGTACGCATTTCTAGCAAAACCACTCATTCAGTTAACCACACAGGAGGCAGCCACATCGACTGTTCTCCCTTGGACTCAGGAACATACACAAGCTTTTGAAAGCCTAAAGGAAGCTTTATGTCAAGCACCTGTTTTAGCAACACCATGTTATAGCAAACATTTTACACTCTTTGTCACAGAACGCGAAGGTACTGCCTTGTCAGTACTCACTCAGGATCAAGCAGGATCACGCAAGCCATGTGCTTATTTTTCCAGTACATTAGATCCCGTAGCTCAGGCTTTGCCTGCATGCCTGAAATCAGTGGCAGCGACAGCTTTAGCAATCAGACAAAGCGATGCCATAGTATTAGGACACCCATTGACAGTACAAGTACCACATGCAGTAGAGGTTCTTGTGAACCGAACACAAACACAACACTTGACCATAGCAAGACTTACCGGTTATGAACTGACATTGTTTCAACCACACATAGAGATCCGACGGTGTAATACATTGAATCCTGCTACACTATTACCTGTAATTGGAACAGACCCACTAGCTCATGATTGTGTTGAAATCATTGAAATAAAGACGAAACCTAGACAAGACTTGACAGACGTTCCATTGTTAGATCCAGACCTGACGTTGTATGTAGACGGATCGTGCATGAGAACAAGTACAGGAGATTTAGTGGCCGCGTATGCAGTCACAACAGACACTAAAGTTATTGAGACAAATTGTATAGATACTTTGTCAGCCCAAGCAGCAGAACTTATTGCTCTAACACAAGCCTGTATTCAAGCCACAAATAAGAAAGTTAATATATACACTGACTCACGGTATGCATTCGGAGTTGTACACGACTTCGGCGTGCTGTGGCGAGAGAGAGGTTATTTAACCTCCCATGGTGCCCACATTCAGCACGGACCCCTCATTCATGCTTTATTAGACGCAATACATCTACCCACTGCTATATCAATTATGAAATGTAAAGCACACACGAAGGTTACTGATATCATTTCTCAAGGCAATGATTTAGCTGACAGAACAGCTAAACAGACTGCTCAGAATCGCACATTAGACATGACAAAGCCAATAGTTCAGACACCAACACAGTGTATGACAATTAAGGATCCCGCACTTGACGTAATTGACATACAGACACATGCCACAGCAGAAGAAATAAAGAAGTGGACTGAACTAGGAGGGATCCAGATAGATCAAGGATGGATGACGAAGGAGAAATCTGTATGGTTTCTCCCTGATTCCATGGTTCAAGCCATTATAGCTACAGTTCACAGTCCAGCACATTTAGGAGAGAAGGCTATGCTAGACAGCATTCAGCACATTTGGTTCAACAAACATTTACGAGCAGCAGCTAAACAAAAAGTTCGTACCTGTATGATATGTTGTCAGTTTAATCCAGGAAAGAGTGTTCCCGTAGAGCAGGGTGGATTTCAGCCTCCTGACCATCCTTTTGAAGTCCTCCAGATGGATTATATTCAGATGGAACGTTGTCGAGGATTCAAATATGTTCTCGTAGTTGTCTGCGCTCTCTCCCGTTGGACAGAGGCGTATCCCGTATCAGATTACACTGCCCCGACTACTGCCAAGCAGCTAGTTCGAGAATTCTTCCCACGGTACGGTTTACCACGTGTTGTATATTCAGATAACGGCCAGCCTTTCTCATCCGAATTAATGAAACATGTCTCACTTTTGTTGGGATATCAGTGGAAATTCCACTGTGTCCGACACCCCGAGGCAGCAGGTCTCGTGGAACGACATAATCAACTTTTAAAAATCAGATTGTCTAAAATATGTCAGGAAAAAGGGGTGGACTGGATAGTAGCCTTACCAGTTGCGCTATTTTACATGAGAATGGTAGCACACTCTCGAACAGGGCTATCCCCTTATGAGGTGATCTTTGGTAGACCACCGAATATGTGGGGGACGCCTATACCCCGTAAAATAACTGATGTTGACTGTAATATGCTGACAGATTACCTGGCTTCCTTGATGTCTGCACTACAATCTTGTCGTTCACAGGTAGTCGCAGCTTTTTCCGACAACACCGAGGTGAAACCTCATGATGTAATTCCCGGCGATTATGTTCTCGTCAGGAATTTCGATCGGAAAACCCAACTGGAGCCAAGGTGGAGGCTTCCTAAGTTGGTCCTGCTGACGACCAGAACAGCTGTGAAGATCGAAGGGAGAAAAGGCTGGGTGCATTCCAGCCATATCAAGAAATTTCATGGACTTCCTCCTGACACAAACAGTACTCCCCGTGTGTCTTCCCCCATTGACTCAAAGCTACCTTTGGCTGAGGCCAGTAGCACCGAACTCTATAAGCAGAAACTCAGGTCCAGATCCAAACTGTCGGACGATTTGATTGTTTAAGTCCTCTCTAAGGTGAAGCGGTTGAATCTGTCCCGACATGTATCCCTTAGGTCTGAATGATGTAGAGTCCAGAATCATAATGAAACGACATGCTTATTGTAAATTACTGCGTAGCCACTGTATTGTGACTTTATTAATTTTGTTTTCCTTGAGTTTTTTAATAGTTACTGCAAGCATATTGTTGCATATGTATTATCCTGTTTCTAAACGTGCTTTCAATATAACTGATGAACATTCTTTTAGTGAATTACCCCCACATGAGTTGTCCTATAGACTTGCGCTGCGCAATAACACATTCATTAGTATGTTACATCATTCCCATCAGACTAGTAATGCCACCAATTGTTGGGTGTGTGGCCGACTCCCTCCCTATCAGAATAACAAAGGAGTTCTGCCTTTCTTTCCACATCCGTTCACACACAATGGCTCCTGTGGAGCATGGTTTAGTTTATTAAATTCCATAGACCCAGACACAGCAGTTTATCAACAACATTGGATATGGGGAAATCTGAATCTAGTTTTATTCAAAGTCTGTCACCCTAATAAGGAGGGTCACCCCAGTAGAACAGGAACTGATTTAGAAAATGAAGTGTATAAATTAGGTAATTTTACGCCTAATCTTATGATTTTGAATGTCAAAACCGAAGTTGAACTAATTCTGCCCACTATGTCAGTATTTCCAGTTAAGGGTGAATTATGTGTAAGAAAAGTTGGTTCCATACACATGGGCCATAGCCAATGCGTTACTACAGTAGAATATAGTGATCAAGGTAAATCTTCATTTAGAGCTTCTCGCCATTCTTACTTTATATGTGGTCAGACTGCATATATGCGTCTGCCTCTAGATTGGGATGGTACCTGTTACATAGCATTCCTTTTGCCACCTGTTTTTCTAGCTCCCCCTGATTATTATCGAAATGTTCATTTAGTACACAATAGAGAGCGTAGAGATCTCCCAGTTGTCGATTATACTGAGACGGCATGGGACAAGTATGTAGATTTCAATAAAGGTATCTTTCCCTATATAGGTACCATATCAAATAGTAAGCTGATACGCAGACTCACCAAGACTCTAGAAGCTGTAGTAAACGAGACTATAGCCGCCCTAGGCAATCTGACAGAAGAACAATCAGTGATGAGAATTGTTGTTCTCCAGAATCGTCTTGTCCTTGACGTCATCCTGGCCGATAGGGGCGGAGCTTGCAGGGTCATCGGATCCAGCTGCTGCATATTCATACCAGAAAATTCGCCATCTGTATATAAAGCTATAACACGCCTTCATAAGATTGTGAGCCAGATACACGAGAATCCAGGCACTTGGACGTGGTCCGGGTGGTTTTGGAGTGTGATATCAGCCTGGGGATGGAGAGTTCTATCCTTCCTAGGTATTGGCCTTCTTATGCTCTTCAGTTGTTGTTTATGCCTGCAATGTGGACCAGCGATTTGTGGTCTGTGTGCCACATCATGCATTCCATATCACAGTTCTCGTTCAAAATACCGGAAGAAGAAGGAAGAAGAAATGATGCTCCATGAGCAAATCGATGGAATGATGAAGATTGATATCTCTTGAAGGGCAAGTAGGGGACAAGGAGGGAATGTGGAAATGTGGATTTTCCTGATCAGTTATGTCCCCTATCTTGGACCCCAACGGTTCTATATGCATGTTACAAGTACATGTATGTTCCCTCCAGTTCCAGTTTCTAAGACGCAAACATATGTGTGTCTACCGTCGACATGTTCTCTGTCAGATCCGCCATCAATGGGCTGGATATTCGATTCCTAAGCATGAAAGGCCACCGACTTTATATGGCTAAGTTACTCCATTTTTACAGTTCAGGCAAGTAGGCCCGATTCTGTCCTCAAAGCCTTTCCCTGCTCTCTGTCTCTGACAGCTTCAGCTTGAGCTCGCATCTGTATCCATGAACTTTGTCCTACTCCCTGTGCAGCTAACGGTGCCTGCCTCGGCCAGTTTTCGCCTGCCTGCCAAGAAGCTGTATTTCACCTTCGAATTATCTATTTTGCTCTCTAGCCGATGCATTCCTGTCTAGTGATTTAGGTAAACATTTCCTTTAGCTCACAAGCAAAGGACTCAGCCTTTCCGTCCTCCTGCAAATGATTCATAGCCCTGTTGCCATGGAAAGTTTTCTGCCCCTCGCATCTCATATAGACACTTAGACGCTTGTACACGCACACAGTCAGTATAGACTAGATTCTGTCCGAGAGTCCTTCTTTGTGGATAACATAGTTCTTTAAACATAGGATGTTAGATATGATTTGGGATTAGGTTGACTTGACCCCCCAGACTTCTCGTCTCCACATGTAGAGCTAAATGTCAAGTCCCTTCACCCCCTAGTTGCACGTCACTCACACGTCATGCTGCTGCGCGCGCATCTATGCCAAGTATTATCTTATAGATCCACCTATGTCTGATAATCCTAACCAATCATGTTTCTTTTATTCCTTATTACGCCTAGTTTCGATTACGTACCTGTTTTGTCACTTTTCTTATCAAATGTTACGCCTTCTACATTCGTTTCATTGTAATGTACTTATTATAAAAATGCATGTCTGTCAATAAAGTATTGTACTTCACTTCCTGAACCCTCGTGGTGACGGAACCTGAAGGCCGCGACTCGAGTCGGCCATTTTGAGTGGAATAAAGCCCATTTAGAAAACCTCTTATACCACGGATTCTGCCTCTTGTTATTCTGAGCTATTTTATTTTATTTCAAGATCCCGTATGAAATTCAGTCCGGTAAAGAAGATTTTATTTACCACAAACTGAACTAGTTGTTCCCAAAGTGTTTTATGCTTGATTGTGCCACCTTTTGCATCTTGGAAACCATTTTGAAGTCAATTCTGTAAATATTCATTGTATGATTGAACACAATAAAAAGAATCGCACACTATAAGTGTGGGAAATTCGCGATCCGTATTTTCAAGTGCTATTTTAAATGCTTGTAGTTCAGCTCGCTGAGCTGTACAATCTCCTAGAGATTGCGCTTTTGTGACCATTGGTCTAAATTTGCCATCGAGCATACGACCTTTAACGATCGCGCATGTTGCACTATAAGCTTGCTTACCCCCCCTAGCGGGTTGTGCAGATCTGTCAGTGTAAATTATAAATTCGTACTGGTCCAGAGGGAGAATTTCAGTAGGCAGAGGAAATTCGTGTTCGTATTGCAGGAATGCTCGTGTTTTTAAATAAGGATCAAAAACATATTCAACATCTGTTGCAGCAAGAGAATTAACCCACTGTATTGATCTTGGATGTAAAGCTTTTGCATTCGGAATACTCGCTTTTGTAACTATCTCTAAGGCAGGTACAGGGGTTACGACTATAATGCGTTTCCCCTGTGCTAGGGCTCTTTCTTTTGCTACAGCTGTTTGAACTGCTGTCAGAATTTTTTCTGTTGATATAAACTTCATTTCTGCTTGCGTATACAAATGTGATTTGTATGCAATTGGTACTTTTTTCACCTTCGTTAAAAGTTAAGTAGGTGAATCCGCATTGACCCGGAATGATTCGGATCACTAAGTTGCGTATGTTTACGCGCGTTTGTAAGTGGTTTATTGCTAACATGTCAGCTTGAAGTGAACGCAGGTTATCTGTGTGTTCCTGTGTCCAATGTGTGATTTTAAAATCAGGTTTGATTAATTCGTAGAGAGGTTTAACCCTTTCTGCATAGTTTAGAATGTATGTTCTTCCAAAATTTAGGAAACCTAGAATCAACTAAGTTTTTCATTGTTTTTGGAGGTTGGAGCAGCGCACACCTTTCAGGCTTTTGCCTTCACTTGATAGTTCATATCCTAGGAAAAGGATGTTGAGATGGGCAATTCTCGATTTTTTAAAATTGATTTTTTAACCCTCAGAGGCGAAGCCCAGTATAATGGTGTTCACCCTGTTCAAGTGTCTGTTCAGGTCATCGTCTGTCAGATGGATATCATCGACATATGACAATGCCTTGTCATCATAAATTTGTAGTAACTCTGTTACCCTTGCTGAGAATAACCCTGGACTTTTCTTGAATCCCTGAGGGAGAAAACAGAATTGACACTATGTCCCCATTATTGAGAAGGCTGTCAAATACCTACTTTCAGGTGCTATGTTTTGACAAAAGAAACCATTAGAAATATCTAGGTGCCGATTAGGATCCTGGAAAAAATTTCCCCAACCGAATTGAATCTGGACTTTTTTCCGTACAAATGGTAAAAGCGCCGTACAAACTGCCAAGTACGATTCGTATGGGAAAAAGTCCATACAAATCGCATTGGGAAAATTCCCCCACACGTCCTCGGGTCGGGAAAAGTCTCCGACACGTCCCCGGACATTTTTACGTACAAATGGGAAAACTGAAGTCCAAATGCGCAAGTACGATCCGTCCCATCCGTCCGATTGTACAACTGTATGGAAAAAAGACCGTCCGGAGCGAACTCCCATAGCAACCATGGAGATGTCCAAACAAGTGCCCGGTACGTGCCGTACCCCCCCCGCCCCCCGTATGTTCGCGCCGTACCCCTGTGCCCCCCAGCCCCCCGTATGTACGGAGCGTACCCCCGTACCCCCCAGCCCCCCGTATGTACGGAGCGTACCCCCGTACCCCCCAGCCCCCGTATGTACGGAGCGTACCCCCCAGCCCCCCGTATGTACGGAGCGTACCCCCGTACCCCCCAGCCCCCCGTATGTACGGAGCGTACCCCCCAGCCCCCCATATGTACGGAGCGTACCCCCACCCCCGTATGTACGGTGCGGACCCCCAGCACGTAGCGCTGGGGGTCCGCACCGTACATATGGGGGTGGGGGTACGCTCCGTACATACGGGGGGCTGGGGGGTACAGGGGTACGCTCCGTACATACGGGGGCGGGGGGGGGGTACGGCGCGTACCGGGCCCCCTAATCAGCTCGCATCGCTGCGTACTTAGCTTTTCCGGCACTTTTTTGGTGCCGTAAAAATTTTCCCATCCGGACTGCAGTCGGTGCGAATCGTAATTGCTGGTACGTAAAAACATGCCTAACTCCGTCCGGACGTCACGTCCGCGGTGTCCCGGATCACATTTGTATGTATTTTTCTGTCGGTTGGTCTTTTTTCCGATTCGTACGGAAATGGTGTTTCCGTACGAATCGTAATTGCATGTTTGTAAAGTTTTACAACCCGGTACGAGTCGGACGGAGAAAAAGCTCCGACCCACGGTTTGTACCGGGTTTTTCCAGGATCGTAATCGGCTCCTCTAATGTTGTTTTATATTTTTTACGCACAATGTTATTCATTAATGCTGTACTATGTGCATTTTGCACTGCAAATGTTTTACAACAAGAGTTTAGGTGTCTGTAATCCAAAACTAGACGATATGTATTGTCTGGTTTGGAAACAGGATTGTTCATTGATGAGGTGCATGTTTCAATCACCCCTTGGTATTCAAGTTGATCTAAGATCTCCCTGACCTGTTTTTTAGCTTCTTGCTTAATTGGATACTGCCTTTGTGCAGTCGGTTGATTTTTTAACTGGATCTTATGGTGAGGTGAGTCCTCATCCCATCCTACATGATTTTTGTATAATGCTAGGGCTTGGGCCACTGCCCATTTCCTGGCATAAGTATATTTTAAATGTACTGGAACATGGTTAGAGAAGGCTGGCATAATGATGTCTTCGCCATGTGGGCCCTCTCTGGCAAATTCTGGTGGCCAGTCCCGTTCTACTAGAAGTATATCATAACCCTTTTGAAAGTCGATCCCAAAAGAGTGCTTTCACTTTTCTTGGTATGTCTCCCTCCATCCGGAGTGTTATTTCATATAATTTGTGTGGAGAACTAACCCTGGTATCTACAGTTTCAACCTGAATGTCCTCATTCAAGTCCACTGTCTCCAGCTATTGTTACTTCTTGGAGAATTGAGGTTTTGGTTTGTTTTTCTGAACGTGTTGATCGTCTTTGGACTTCACGCTTTCTTCTTTTTGATCTGACTGTCCTCTTCTTTTGGATGTCTGTGACGATATCTGAAAGGTACGAGGGGAACGTGTATCAGTATCTTGATACCTGTCAGGTTTTCTCAAATTATCCCTATTCCTGAGGTTATACCTCCTTTCAGATGGCTCATTTTGAGGAGACATACCTCACGATTGAGAATCTTTCTCTTTTGAATGTTGTTTGTTATTTTCCCACTTCTTTTTAGAAGAGGTAGGATTGTTTTTTTGTAAAGGCCTTTTCAGGACTTTCAGACAATTGTGGTTTAACTGGTTAATTCTATTAAATTTTGTATCTGATTTAAGTAATTCTACGTCTGACATTGCTTCAATGTCAGGATGAGGTGTGTAACCGGCTAAAATCGGCCATGTTGCTCCTGGTCTACCTAGTGGACCGAGCATGGTAATGTGATTGTAATGTTTTAGGGCACATTTAAACCAGAGATCATGCTCCTGGTATGTGAGTGGAATTTCAATATCCTCGAAAGGAATATATTCCTCAGGTGGTTCATCTTCTTTGTAGAAGTGAAACGTTTTAGTTACTGGATTTGATTCTGGGAATACTATCCATGAATAGAATACCTCTGACTGGTGAGATTCATGTGCCTCTATCACAAAAAATTCCCTACCACCTCTTGGTGTTAGGCCATGTTTTATAAGTTTTAAAGTGATGGCTTTCCTTAAATTTGGAGCGATAATTTTCGCATTTTCATCAGTTTCATATAAAACCTGTATAATAAAAAGCTGATGCAATTTCGTCGGGTACAGCTCCACCAGTTTCTGTGTTTGTGCCGTTTTCGGACATTGTTTAATGAAAGTTGCAGAGCAAGTTTCAAGGGAACAAAGATAAGGTGCACAATATTTTGGAACACTGTATCCTTCAACGTTGAACAAACCAAAGAGCTAATACATAGGATTTTTGTCCTACTCAGCTATGGCGGATATTATCCCTACCCACTCCAGACGTCTTATGGAGTATTATGAGTAGGGTCTCTGAGAAAAGCACGACTGAGTTACTTCAGTATCTAGCATTAAATTAGTGCCTTACCAAACCGTTGGGCGCCATGTAGTGTAGTTCCTATATCCCTGATAGGCTCTGCGCATTGGAATAATATACACTATAGTTTTGACATAGGACTAAGGTCAGTATGTCTAAATCGAGTACATTAAACTTAATTACTTGTGTGTGCCAGCTAACTCAGAGGTCACTAGAAACTTCTCGAATAAACAAGAAGGGATTAGTTTCTGACAACCGCATAAACATGACAACTTTGTTTCCCTTAGAATCGGACCAATCTCAGAATTGTGGAAACAATAGATAACAGTTTCACTCAGTCAATCGTGCATGCTTCGTTTCTACAGAGATACACAGAAATAGATAGACGGGCGTTTCCATAAAAAGGGTTTATTGAACAGTCTTATTTCTCGTGCAAGAGATATGAACTGCTACAATCGTAAGACAGAATGCGAAGTAAAATATGTACAGCGTTAGCAGTAAGATAAGATAATACTGCAATAGCATGGTTTATAACTATGACAGATATTCATAAAAATACATACATAAATAACACAGGCTAAAATGTTAATACTCATCTTATGCTTTTAGCTAGTTCTACCTCAGTGTACCTAACCTAAGTGTAGTACGAGGTAAGAAGTAGGTGCTGTTTGTCTATAGTCTAGTTTAGCTATAGTTGCCAAGATTTGCCAAAAGTCCCTCTAGGTTCTAGTCCGCTCCATACCTTAGTGAGGTTGGAAACTCTTTCCGAGTCTCGATCTCTAACACCCCGCAAAGGGAGTCAGAACACTGGAGCTGGATTCTCTGCGAGGAGGATGACAGCGTCTGGTCAGTGCGTCAGGCTGGGACTTGACTTCCTTCCGAACTTGCTGTGGCGAATCGCGTCGTGCAAGTAGGCAGCAGAACCGTGGTTTGCCATGGTAAGTGTAGGTATATTTATACCTTGAAGGTGTTTAGGAATGCCAGTATTGACGTAAAAGACGGGCAGAAGAATGTCATGAATGAACCCCTATGGAATAGATGTTCATGCATAATAAATGAGTTCTTGGATAAATCAATATCCAAGCAAGGGGAAGTCCTAAAGGCTTAAGAGTCTGGTTTTCCAAGAACTCGTTGTGACGTAGATGAACGGATGAAACTTATTTTATATTTTGTCTAGATCCACCTCAGCCACAGTCTTCCACTGGTAAATCGGTCCTAGTTTTTAGCCCTCTGGCCCTTACATTAATAAACCAGTTTTTCCAAATTAAATATTGATAAGAGCCGGGCTAAACATTGGTGAAAGGAGGGGGCTATTGGATCCAACCAACCAGGCTGTGGTGATGCAGATTCTAGCCATTGCCATGGCCAGAAAATGAAATATGGGAGTGCTCCATTTGACCCAGGGCTGCTGATGCCTAACAGCATTAGCTCGGGTGTTAGGGTTACTTTCATCTTCAATGAATGATCTAAAAATGTCTCTATATATTTCTTCAGAGTTTCCAGATGTGGGCAGGTGGAAAACATGTGGACCACGTCAGCCGTGGAACTTTGACAATGGGGATACCTAATGCCTACTAACCTCCCCATTTCGCGATTGTTTTATAATGTTGCGCCTGCAGCCTTGCTGAACACAATATTGTCTGACCAAGATTTAAAGTTTAAAAAAAAACAGCTTCCTTAATACCCAGCCTTTGATCCCATTTATCAGCGTGTTTCTCAAGATCGTCTTGTCGCAAACTGTTCAGCTCACTATAAATCCGTCTAATTGTATAGTTTTCTTTATCCATTACTTTCTACATAATAGCATCTTTAGTTATCCCTCTTGGCCCCTGTTGTTTTTGGCTAGGAAACTCCGTATCTGCAAGTATTAAAAAAAAATCCTTCCGATCAACCCCATGGCTAGCTTGGATCTCCACAAATGACTTAAGTCCCGCAGTATCAAAAAGGTTTACAATCGTCCTCACACATATGTCCTCCCAGCATTTCATAATAGTATCATGATAGATTTCTGGGAGTGATGGGTTCATAAACAGCAGGGTGTAATAATTCATTCTCCTGCCTCCTATCTTTCTCTTCACCATCACCCACACCCAAAATACAGTCAGAAGGGTCTTAAACCTAACTCTCTTATAATAACTTGGTTTGCTAATTGTCGGAAGCAGACTTTTAGCCTCATCTCCTATCAGTAGCTTGCAGTTGTCTGGTACGCTATCCCAGGTCCAAGGATCTGAGGGGTTTACCCCCGACTAATGCACTCATGTACTGGAGGGCCGCTGCCAGATAATACATATTAAGATTGGGTATTGCCCTTCCTGCTCTTTCTCTAGGCAGGGTCATGTATTTCAGGGCCCACCTTCCTGTTTGCCCATATAAATCTGTTGACCATGTTCTCCATCTGCTTAAACCAGGATTTTCCCATTTCCAGAGGTATTGGTCTAAAAAAAATAGAGGACTTTGGGTATGAAAATCATTTTGACAATATTGCACCGGCCGACCATTGACAGATGTAAGTTATTCATTCTACCAAAGTCCTGTCTCTCTTTCTGTATAATTGGGGTTAAGTTCAATTCTATGATTAGGTCTAATACGGATAATATATCTACCGCAGATAGGTTGCCAATTGTATCACCTGGTGATCAACTAGGTTTACCAGTCCAGTTGAGATAATTTGAGTTGTATGCCGGTTGAGCGAGTAACCAGAGATCTCCCCAAATGATACAACATCTTTTCCAATTTCTTTCAATGCCACTTGGGGGAGCGATGTTACTACTGCCAAGCCATCCGTATAACCCAGAATCTTAGTATTGAACCCTTCAAAACAGAGAGGTTTAATACCAGAGCTTGCCTCGATTTTGCATACCAATGGGTCAACATAACAGGGAAACAATAACAGAGAGCAGGGGCACCTCGGTCTAGTCTCTCTTTTGATCTTGAGCTGCTCTGTTTTCCCTCCCATCATTAGCAAACAAGCTGTGGATGCCATGTACATTGCGCGCACAGCATCAATAAAACCCCTTCCCACCGACTCATTCAAGAGAGGCCCACAAATATTAACAGGAGACCCTATCAAATACTTTTTCCGCATCTGATAGTATGACTGCCATAGAGTCTGCTGCGATTGAAGCAGCATCAAATAGCGTAATGACTCTTCTAACATGATCTGTAGTTCCTTTACCAGGGATGAAACCATGCTGTCTAGGGAAAATAACTCTCCCTATAACAAGACTCAACCAATATGCTAGTACTTTAGAATATATTTTAGTGGCGCTGTTCATAAGCGTAATTGCTGACAGGTTCCTGGATCAGTAGCCGTTTCCCCTTTTTTTGAAAAACTCTGATACTGGCCCATGCGTCTGGGAGGGGGCTCCCTTTTTTCGGACTAGCAAGAGGGTATTAATGAGGTCGGGCCCAAGGGATGTAAAAAAAAGTTATAGAATTTGAATGGGATCCAATCGGGTCCCTTTGCCTTACCCGAGGGTAGCTCGCTAAGTGCCCTATATATTCCTTCCGGCGTGAAAGGGGCTTCTAGAGACTACCGATATTCCTGAGAAAATGTCTCTATATGGATGGAGCCCATATATGCCCTAATTGCCCTTTCCTCAATGTCCCCCTCTGAGTCATTTAGTTTTTTATACAATCTAGGGAATTCCTCCCGGACAGCCACGTTGGTGGTTGCTGAACTCCCCATTTCGTTCTTTATCCCCGCAATCTCCCTGCTAACTGTTTTCTGCATAATGCATACCTCCAATGTGTGCCCCACTCGCTCGTCATACTCGTAGAATTTTTGTCGCCATGTTATGTACTTTACTGTCATGTTTGCCGTTGTGACAGCCTCAATTCCTGCTTTAAACAGGGCCAGTTTGCCCATTATGTTCTCTGTACATGTCCCGGGAGGTATAGCACCAACAAACTTCTCTTCTATTTCTCTCAGTTTTTGATAGAGGTTATTCTGCTGTTGGTGCTGCTTTTATTTTACGGTGAAGGCTAAAACTCAGTGTCGCCCCCTTACACCTGCCTTAAAGGAATCCCAGACCATTCCCGTACCAGCACTGCCTTTATTGCTCTCCATAAAATCCACCATTCATTGGTTCATCTGGGTAATGTATCCCTGATCGACCAACAAACCCCTTTCAAATGTCCAATTTTGCTGTGTTCCTTCACCCCCCATATGTGTAATTCCCAGTACCAAAGGGTTGTGATCTGACCTTACTCTGGAGTTATTTTTTAATTCAGCAGTTTGAAATTAATTTTATGAGACAAAAAATAGTCCAAACGGGCAACTGTTTTGTGTGGAGCCGAAAAATACATGCTCCCTATGTCTGGCGCCTTTAGTTGCGGCCGTATAAATATGAGCCCATTATCCGGAATTAAAGGAGTAAAAGCTCTATAAACCTTGGGCTTATGGCCTACTTATTTCCCTACGTTGTTGCCCCTAGGCCCGCCCATCCCATTTATATTCAAGTCTCCACACAGTAAAATCGGGATGGGCTAGGCAGCCAGCTCTGTATTTAGAAACTCGAATAACTCGGGATCATCTCTAGTTGATCCGTATACTGAACAGATGGTAAAGGTGAGTGCAGTGTTGTATAATTCCGTAATAGCCCATCGTCCATATTTATCTGTCGATTGCCTTTTACAGGTGATTTCTTTTTCCCGAGCTAAGATAGCAACCGCCCTTGTTCTTGCTCCCTGCATAGTATAGGCAATGAGATTATACCATAGCTGCTCCAACACCCTTGTATTTGCCCCCTCAACTTGGCTCTCCTGCAAAAAAAAGAATATCAGCACGTAGGATTTTTAGATCCTCTGCCACATTAACCCTTTTGCCATAATCATTTAGGCCGCAAATGTTTACTGAGGCTATTGGAAGATTAGTCATGGTGTACTTGTTGCTACTTTCAGGGCATCAATTCCCCCTTCATTAAGTACTCTTAGTCCTTCTACCCGGACCAACACCTCCATTCTACTATAGAATCTCATAAAGCTCCTCATACCCAATTCTTTTCCCCATTCCCCCCTCCCTCACGCCCCTCCCACCATCGAGCCTCTCCTTTGCACCAACCCTCCCTGATCCCCTCTCCCCTCCCCACCCGCTGCTCAATGCCCCAAAAACTACCAACCCAACTGTACAACAGAACTGTCACCCTTAGATATTGCCTTTGATACATCCCATATGCCACCTTGATTTACAAATCGAAGGGTTATTTTACTGTTCAATGTTGCCCAGTCTTTATTCACGAATTCCTTCTATAAATTCCTTTGCCTCTATTTTTTACATGAAGGCTGTCACCTTGCTGATATATCTTATTTTTAGGCCGGATGGATTGAGTAAATAGGCTTCAGCGCCAAGTGTTTGGCATGGTTGAATCAAGTGCCTTAGCCTCCATCATCTTTCCACCGTTACATGGCAGAAATCGGGCTGAGAAAAGAAGGATTGCCCCTCGTAGAACCGCTTATAATCAGGGTGGGCTTTAGTAAACACTGCTTCACAGAGAAGGAAATTCCCAAAATAAACCACTATGGCTCTTGGTTACTGTATTCCACCTGGGTGCGCTGGTCCTGACTTTTTCAGTGTTAATAGATAGCGATGCACGCTCTGAATTTCCATGTAACAGTTCCAATGTTGGAGCTCAGGGAAAGCCCCCTTCATCAAATTCAGCATGTAAGCTCGAATATTGCCCCCTTCTGCCCCTTCTTCAATGCCTAGAATTCTCAAGGTTTTACGCTGTAGCCTATTTTCGTAATCTTCCAGTTTCCATTGCATGTTGATTATTTGTGTCTGGGTTTGGTTTCTAGCAACATTATTCTCCAGAGCGACGGTCCGTTCTTCAACTACCATTAATCTCTCACTGATTTCTGCACAGGCTTTAGCCACCTTTCTAACAACCACTGAAGCTTTTTTGTCGCCATCCGTTTTTTTTTAATCATCCACCTGGGTCTTTTCTTGGTGCTGTTTTATTGATTCATAGATTGATTTCAAGGATGGTTCTTCAGGGCCTTATCTGCCTTGTGCCCCCTTAGCAACCATGTTGTTATCAACATAGATTTCCTGTGCGGTTGAATAGTCCCTCTTTAAAGCAGCACCAGGTACGTGTTTTTTCAAGCTGTCCATAGAGTGGCCTTGCGGAATGCCTTCTTTACTTTGTCTGAGGTGCTTTTTTCTTCTGACGATCGTACCAGGACCGTCGTACTGGCTGCTTGGGCTGGAACTGTAAGTCAACAAAATACTCTCACCCTCAGACTCGACAGCGCTGATTCTGGAGCCCGTCGTCAAGGAGAAAAATGTATCTCCTAGCTCTTGAGAGTCCTCAAGGCCTTTAGGACACACTGCCCCCTTCTATTAGAGCCTTTGTTTCTGGATTTGACATTGCAAGGGAGGGGGGCCAGGTGTCAATTGCTTGCTATTTGCACTCTTCTCCGTGTGCCTCCCTTCCTCAATTGAAATATGTTCCTGTTAAAGCAGAGGGTCTACGGGGTTAAGAGCACCCAGTAACATCTTCCCAGGTGAGTTATGTCTCATACATGAGGCCCCGAGGTCACCCTCCTTAAGTGTATCAGAGTTATTGAGAGGCCAATCTGCTCCGGGACTTGCATGCCCTGGTTCTCTAGCATGGGCCTCGGGCTGCAGGTTGATTCCCACCTCGCTTCACACCTTATCTGAGGGGGCTGGCTTCCATCAGAGTCTTGAGTGGTAGCAAGAGGAGAGTGGTGGCTACCCAGCAGCTCTGGATTTTCTGTTGAAAATTAGCCACATAATTTGAGTTGGTCAGATCAATGGCAACAAACCTTTTGTTTCGTTGACCGGCAAGGGGCAAAAGAAATGCAGTTCTGGTACCTTCGACCATTAGGACATGTAAAGGTATTCTGTGAGATGGCCCAAACTCTTTTTCGTCCACATTTTTCTCCCTGACCTGATCCCCTATTGTCAGGACTCAGATGGGTCTTGCCGGAACAACCTTTCCTTCCCCAGTGGCTGTGTGTTTTACTTGGATGTTGCTTTGTTCGACACAGAATTCATTTAGTTCCTGTAAAACAGCCAAATGTTCACTGATGTCAAATGTGTGTCTTCCTCCACTGTGCCAAAACTATTGCGGTCTGGGATACACATTCATACCCGAAAAGAATTTTATAGGGAGTCTTACCACCCAGGGATGTTCTTAGCATGTTGTTAAGTGCTCTCTGGACCCCATTCAGGTGATGGACCCAATTGCAACCTGAGCCTAGTACCTTGCTGTTAAAGACTGCTTTCAGTCACGGAGTTTCCTCTCGACTACCGAATTTCCATAAGGATGATAGGGGGAGGAGTACCGCAAGGTCACACCCAAACTTCCCATGGCTTCTTTGTAAGACTAAGAGGAATATAGTGTACCAATTGTGTGTGTCCCGATGTAAGCTCGAAAGTCTTTGATAACAGTTTGGGCGTCAGCCAACCACTGCGGCCATACCCACCGGAATCTGGAACATGAACCTATTGTCACCAAGATGTACTTGTAGGCCTCGTCAGATTGTAAAGGGCTGCAATGATCCAAATATACACAAGTGAGAGGCTTGTTTGAAATTAATTGAGATGTCTGTGGTGGACTGTGGAGCCCTTAATATGCTGGCAGATGTCGCATTCGAGGAAAAAGTCCTTGGTCTGTTTGTTAAGACCAGGCCACCAATAGAGCAGCTGCAGTAATGAAACTCTAGCAGTAATCCATGCATATGCTGAACCTAGACCCTCACGTGCAGCTAGTCTTAACCCTAATCGGCAATCAGTGTTTGGTATGACTCTATCCCCACTCCTGGAATTTGAGCATGTGGTATGTTTTGTGCATCTAACTTGTAGGAGTACTTGGGTGGAAAGCCTTTTGGCAGGTGTGTGTTGTTGCTCATAGAATTGACAGCCACCACAATGTCTCTGTCTATTCTTGTACCAGAATCAGTGATTGCAGCACTGGCAGCAGTACAAACTGTTGGCTTAGCGGCTTCAACAGCCATGGAATTTCCTGCAACGTGAATGCAAACACATTGATGACTTAGTGTGTGTAATACATAAGCCTGTGGCAAGCAATATTTCAGCTTTGCCACATGTTTCCAAAGCATCTTGTACATGAATGTGTAACCCTTAGAATCTCGAAATTCATTTTGGCCCCAGTAGTGAAGGTATTCATTATATGACTGGAGACAATAATACGAATCGCACACTATAAGTGTGGGGAATCCATGATCTGTATTTTCCAGTGCCAGTATCAGGGCCTTGTGTTCTGTTAGCTGCACTGTGCAGCTACCAAAGGATTGCATACAGAGTACTAATTGGGATGATTGTGCCCTGGGTGGTAATGGCGCTCACTCTTATCGGTGTATGTATTGCTACTATAATATGGTATATGGTGCCCAGGGAGGGGGTAATCACCCAACACCCCACGATTCAGATCCAAGGATCTGTACAACAATTCATATCAAGCCCTGGCACATATACAGACAGTGTTTAACCCCTTCAGTGCCACGCCCTTTCCCCGCCCTGTGCCGGGCGTTGCATTAGCGGACGGGGTTCATGACGAGATAGTCTCGTCATGGGCACAGCGCAACCGCGCTCCATGACGAGACCATCTCGTCATGGGCACTGAAGCGGTTAAAGTTAAATAACTTATAGCAAGGAAACAAGCATGGCATATATGGGTAGCTTTAATGTTCTCTTGTTGAAGCTCCAGTCAACACGTGTTCCGTCGATCGGGAAAAGAGACCTGCGACTTCCTCAGGGCTGGAAAATATACATAAAAAACAAAGTATAAGCCCATACATATGGGCACAATTGATACATTCTTAAAAAGTGAATTAAAGGTGGTCCCAACTGTGCACGTAGTATCAATAAACATCAGAAACAGATCTATATATGTGCACTAATCAGTTCTCCGCGTAAGTGCCTATTTGTGTATCAAAAGCCTTACAATGTCCCGTACATAGATCCATGATATTAGATAATGTCTGGCGTGGTGAGCAAATCAACATTCACATCAGAAAGAAAAATGGACTGAGTTGAATAAAGTTTTCATGAATGTAGTGGGGGAACAAGAAGATAGTTTAGAGATACAATGGACAAGTGCGCATAAAAATTATGTTAATGGTGTGGTCTTGTAGATCATTAATACTGGGTAAAGGCCCAGGCCTACCTTTACGTATACGGGAAAATCTTTTGAGCCTAGTATATATGTAAAAGATATATAAGGTCCTGTACAGGTATCTATTATGTATCAAATAAAAAAAAGGCAAGCCAATAGTTCCATCCATTTGGTAAGGTACATACCTTCTGGCTGGTTATAATTCTGTCCCGTGCCCATTCAAGACCGCCAAATAAAATTGTTTCGTTAACATGAAACACCAAACGGTAACTCCACTGCATCTGCCTCATGCAACCAGCCACTCTTAAGATCACCTTAGTGCGCTTTCAACTGCTCCACCCGGTTACCCACGACCGTGCCAAAATTGCTTGTTTTCTTTTATTGGAAACACCTAACGATAATTTTTACTCCGCCATTTGAAATAACTATGCGCTATACCCAGTGCCCCTTCTCTAATCATCACCGAACGTGGGCAACCAATGATAGTTAATCGACGCTGCTTCAGCACCAAGTTTAAGCACCCCATTGATGTTTCTGTCGACATATGGCATGTAACCTATGCCACCTCACCTATTAACATGTGCACTCATCCCTATTGTGTGCGTTTTCTGCCTAAAGAATTTGATCTAACATTATTATCCCAAATTCAATTCACAGAAACTGTTAGGACAGAAGCAACTACTCCTCTTGGAATTTCCCAGCCACATTGAGGCTGGGACGGAATTATAATCAGCCAGAAGGTATGTCCCTTACCTAAAGGATGGCACTATTGGCTTGCCTTTTTTTTTAAGATACATATTAGATACCTGTACAGGACCTTATATATCTTTTACATATATTCTAGGCTCAAAATATTTTCCCATATACATAAAGTTAGGCCTGGGCCTTTACCCAGTATTCACGATCTACAAGACCACACCATTAACATAATTTGTATGCACACTTGTCCATTGTGTCTCTAAACAATCTTCTTGTTCCCCCCACTACAACTATGAAAACTTTATTCAATTCCGTCCATTTTTCTTTCTGATGTGAATGTTGATTTGCTCACCACGTCAGACATTATCTAATATCATGGATCTATGTACGGGACATTGTAAGGCTTTTGATACACAAATAGGCACTTACGTGGAGAACTGATTGGTGCACATATATAGATCTGTTTCTGATGTTTATTGATATTATGTGCACAGTTGGGACCACCTTTGATTTACTTTTTAAGAATGTATCAATTATGTCCATATATATGGGCTTATACTTTGTTTTTATTTATATTTTCCAGCCCTGAGGAAGTCACGAGTCTCTTGTCCCGATCAACGAAACACGTGTTGGCTGGAGCTTCAACAAGAAAACGTTAAAACTACCCATATATGCCATGCTTGTTTCCTTGCTATAAGTTATTTAACTTTAAAGTAACAAAGGATTGCATGTATGTTTTTTCAGGATGGAATTGTCCGTCATGCCTTTTTACTATGGTGAATGCAGTGTAATGTTGGTGCTTTGTTCCTACGGCAGGCTGGCAGACCCATTAGTGTAGATAATGTAATCATATTGATCAAGAGGCATTATTTTATTCACCAGAGAATATTCTTGTTCATACTGCAAAAACACTTGTATTTGAAATGTAGAGTCAAATCTGCAGTCAACATTTGTTGCAGTGAGAGAGTTAGGCTATTGTATCCATCATGGATGTAAATCTTTGGCATTTGGAACGCTTGCTTTAGTGATGGCCTCTAAGGTCGGCACTGGGGTTACGACAATTATGCGTTTACCCTAAGCGAATGCTCTCTCTCGCATTTCATCAGTCATAACTGCTGTGAGAATCTTCTTAGTAGGTGCAAAACACATTTCAGCGTTTGTGTACAAATGTGATTTGCATACTATAGGTACCGTATCACCTTTGTTGAATGTGACATAGGTGTACCCAATTGACCCAATGACCTCGAGGATCACCAGATTTGTGATGCTTACACATGTATGTAAAAGCTTGGAAGCTATCATATCAGCTTGCATGTAACACAAAATGTTTGTGTGTTCCTGTGTCCAAGGTGTGCTTGAAAAGGCTGGTCTTATAAAGTCGTAGAAAGGTTTTACACATTCTGCGTAATGAAAAATGTATGTTCTGTCAAAATGTAAAAATCCTAAAATGGATTGTAGTCTTTTCAGAGTTAGAGCAACGCACATTTTTCTACAAAAACCAGTTGCTACGCTTTTGCCTTTTTGCCTTTACTTGACAATTCATATCCCAAAAATTGGAAATTGAGATGGGGAATTGTTTGATTTTTTTAAATTAAATTTGTAGCCCGGGTAAGCAGGCCCCAGAACTATGCAGTCTACTCTTTCCAGGTGCTCCATTAATACATCGTCCTTAGATAGATATCCTCCACATGGGACAATGCCTCCTCATTAAAATTTTGAAGCACCTCCAGCCTATGGCTATTCTTAAACCCTGCAGCAATCAACAAAATTGCCTTTATGAGCCTAGCACTGAAAATGCTGTCAAATATCTGCTTCCAGGTGCTATATTTTGGCATAAAAATCAATTTAAGATATCTAGGGTTGTTTTGTATTTTTTACTCATGATGTTAATCAGTAGTGCATCACTGTGTTTAAACGTCTGTAAAATACTAGACCGCATGAATTGTTTTGTTTTATTACATGATTATTCATTGATGAGGTGCAATTTTCTATTACACCTTGGTATTCAAGTTGTTCTAGGATTTCCCTAACTTGTATTTTAGCTTCATGTTGAATTGGATATTGTCTATGGGGTTGAGGAGTTGAATTTAACGGGATCTCGTGATGAGGTGACTCATCATCCCATCCCATATTATTGCGGTATAATGCAATAGCCAGTGCTAAAGCTTACTCCTTGGCATAAGAATGTTTCATTGACTCTGAAAAGAGGTCGGAAAAAGGCCAGTAAAATGACTGGTTCCCCTTTTGGGTACTCCATTACAAATTCAGGTGGCCAGTCTTTTTCGGCCAAAAGAATATTGTAACCGTACATTAATTTCTCCCAAAAGAGAGCCTTGATGTTTCTGGGTATGTCCCATTCCAACTGGAGTGTGATTTCGTATAAACGATGAGGAACACTTACCCTGGTATCCTGTGTTTCCACCGTGATATGCTCACTCAGCGCTACTACCGCCAGTTAATCCATCAGGTTCCGGTGAGCTATTGTGACTTCTGCAACGTTGTCAAGGATCGTCACTGCCAATTCCCCGTTCAGAAGGAGTCTCCTCAGTATTCTGGGCATGCCTGATATTGAGTCTGGCTACCTTTTCCTTTTTGAATTGAGGTTAAAGAGTCTTTGATTTTTCTCATTTATTTATAATGTAGTCAGACGAGCAATGGGATTCCTTTTTCGGCTTTGCGTGCTCTTCCGATCTGTTCTCTGACCGTCCGTCTCTCTTCGAACGTGTAACGTATGTCTCCTGAAAGGAATGAGAGGAACGTTTATCAGTATCCTGATACATGTCAGGCTTCCTAATTTAATCACAGTTTTTGAGACTATATCTTTTTCAGTAGCTTCGTGCTGAGGAGTCCCACCCTGTGATCTTGTCTTTTCTTTATTTTTTTGTTTATTATCCCACTTCTTCTTCGTCGAAGATTCGGGTGCTTACCTAGTATCCTTTTCAGAACTACTCTTAAGTTGTGGTTTCCCAGGTCTAGTGCTGCATAGGTTTCTTAGATAATGTTTGGTAATTCTATCTCCTGCTATGCAGGGGTGAGATCCCTCAGGCACTGGCATATAGCCAATGCAGCTGCATCTCCTTTTATGTTGCTTAACATATTGGCTGATACTGCGGTGAAATTGCTCTCAGTTTCATCCCTAAGTCCAGGACAGGTGCTGCCCCATGCAAATTCTGTAGCTGGTTCAATACCTCAGGTAAAACAGCCAGAGAAGGGGTACCATGTGTTCTCGTATAAACGGCAGCAAAAACTGTACCCCAAGTTGTGCAGTCTTCCACTTGAGGAGCCATCGACAAGCAAATAGTCAGTATTCTGTGTTTTTCCTGTTGGCCCATATGGAGAAATACTGCTTCAAGCTGGCTTGTGTTTTGTGCTACCCAGAACGGAATTTGCCCCCAACTGGTGGGAATCTTTCCCATAACAGCATTCAGTGTTTGTGGGCTGATACCAATAGTAACCATTGTGGTTGTGCGGCTTGAGCACTCTGAGCAGGGTATTCTGGTAGTGTTCGCATCATGAACTATGTGGGATTAAGGTATATATATACACTAGATCTCTGTATAGTGTACGCATTTCTGCTGCAATTAAATTAGCAGTTAGGATGTGGTGTGCATTCAGCTAAGACTGGCCATGTTGCTCCCTCTTTACTGAGCAGACCGAGTCCCACGTTTTCTGTTGTGTGGGGAAGGGTGGCTTTAAACCAATTAATTTGTTCTTGGTAAGAAAGAGGAATCTTTATGTCCTCCTATGGAGTGTATTCATCTGGTGCTTCATCCTCAATATAGGTATGAAACAATTGTTTTTGTGCATTTGCTGCTGGGAATTTAACCCAGGAATAGAATACCTCTATCCTGAATGCTTTGTGTGCCTCGGCAATGAATGTATCATCTCTACATATAGCTAGTAGGTCAAAATATAATAATTTGAGAGTAACTGCATTTCTGCAGTTCTCCGCAATGTTTAATGAGTTGTCTGCTTTGTCCCGAGACATAATAAATTAATGAATTACCAAGAGGTTTTACACAATGTGGGAAGTTCATCCTTCAAGTTTGAACAACCTACAGCCAATACATAGTGTCCACCTACTCAGCTGAGGCGGATTGCCCTACCACCACGGAAATCTCCAGTTTGGAGGTGAGTAGGAGTATCTGAGAAGGCACGTTTGAACTACTCAGGCGAACTGTAAAATAAGAACCTAACCAACGTCGGTGTTGCCATGTCATATAGTTCCCACTAATCCATAGGTTCTGCGTGTTTGTGGAGAACAGAAACTTTAGGTAAGGTGCTTGGACTGATTCCATTCACCCCTGTAGAATATGTTGGCCTAGAGACCAGCTAGCTCACAGTGCCACCATGAGCACACCTAACCTAAACAGGTACCAAGTGGATTCCAGCAATCACTGAACATGACAACCATGACCCCTCAGGGATTGTGGTAACAGATCTAGAACCCTTTCGTTCAGTCACTCGTGCACTCTTGTTCTCAGAGAAGTATACAGAAAATACACAATAGGACGCTCTTCAATATATTTATTGAACCAAAGTTATTGTCGGAAAAATTACGTATGCTGCAATGATTAGTAGACAGAAGCAGATAAACGTGATTACAAGCACCAAAAGTGTAAATAGTAGATCTAGTTCTACCATGGTGCTAAACAATGTATATATGCAGGCATATAAACAATGCAGTAATCTAGCGTACTCCTACTATGCGAACCCTACTCTAAGTGTACCTAATGTGTATGTAGGTGTAGAGCCAAGAATCCCCCCATGGGATGATCCAACCCCATTACCTCATGGTATAGAGTGAAGGACCCTGTCTTGGTCACAAACTGGACACCGCTCACAAGATGTCAGATTTCTCAGTATGCAAGGACACTCTGTGTCAGCAGAAGTACCTCCTCTACTAATCTATTGGAATGCTCATCTTTTATAATAGAAAGTAGCCTTGTGATGTACGCATAGATTAGTGGTATTTTTGTAATTTTATCCTAACACTTCTGGAAGTCTTGGTCAAAACCAGGAAAGAAGGGGAATTAACCCAAACTCTGCTACATCCCCCCCCCGAGCTTACTGATAATATATACCATCCGGAAGCCTTAGCTTGACCGGGCCTGGAGGGGTCCTCTTCTAGCATGTCTCCCTCACTAAACAATCTGATAGTTAGATCTGAGGGAAAGGGAGCTGAAGTTATAGAGCCGCATGAGTTCAGCCAAAAAAATACCTGCAAAATTTTAAGCTGGAACATTGCTGGCATTAGACTCAAAAGCCAGGACGAGCTATGGGTGGGTTACGTTGTGTCCCATGATATTATTCCATTGCAGGAAACCTGGTACACAGCGAATAATCTCTCTCTGGACGGTTATGTTCATTTTTATATTCCAGCCACACCTAGTTTGGCGGGGAGGGCAAAGGGGGGCCTCGCATTGTTGGTTTCATTGAACCTGAAAGGATCTGCAAAACAGGTTGATTCTGGCTCCCAACATTGCTTAGTTGTAGAACTAGTGGTGACAAACTCTCCTTCTTTGCTTCTGATTAATTTTTATAATTCCAAAGATAGTGTCAGCTTAAATCAGCATCTAGAATATCTGGGCGAGGTTCTGGACAAATTCAGAGCGTCACATAATAGCTTTGAGGTCATCCTAATGGGTGACCTAAATATCCATCCCTGCAGCCTAGGTTGTTTTTTGGACGATGATGATGGATCTCCCTATTCATCATCCACACATTTTGAACACACCAAACAAGGCGAGGCTTTGGAGAGCCTATTGGCTTCCTCAGACCTCGCCGAACCTGGTTGCTGCGCGGAAGGTCAGAGACTGTGTACTTTTAAAGGATCTGATTCAGGTTCGGTCATCGATTACATTTTTGTTTCTTCTTTGATTTTGTCCCTGATTTTAAATTACAGGGTTGAGGACTCCGTATTCAGTGACCATAATCCCGTGATAGCTGAGGTCGCCTCAGAAGGGTTCTTGGCCTTTAAAGACTCAAGAAATTTGGGAACCAGAGCCCTTGTAGCAAAAGACCAGGGCAGGAGATTAAAATGGGCTCATGTGACCCCGATTACTTTTTTACAAGAAGTTCTGTCTAAGGTTGAACCGGAGGTGGGTATATGCTTAGACCATGCTAACACTAACCCCAGGATAGTTGAGGCCTTTAATACCATTTGCCTACATATAAATGCGGCCCTCCTGGTTAAATCTAAGTCAGGCGGCCAAATAGGCAAAAAATGGTTTGATACTAAGTGTACCAAGGCTCATTCTGCTCTTTTGAAAGCAATAAAGGGTAAACCGAGAAACAGACCTCTGATTACATCTTTGAGGAAACAGTATAAACTGGCCATTAAAGCTCGTAAAAACGAGATTCAGGAAGAAGCCTGGAATAATTTACTGTCACCGGAAACTTTGCGGGATAGCTCCAAATTTTGGGGAGTGATAAACCATTCTTTCTTTTCCGGTAGCGAGAATCAGGCTATGGATTGTAGCATTCCTGACGAGCAGTTGTTAGCCCATTTTGAAAAAATCTATAGTCCATTCTCGTCTGGGAATTTAGAGGGGCTGCTACCCTTGAACCAGGTTGGCCCAGTTTCGGCTTTCAAGGAGGAGGATGTAGAAAAAGCTATCCTTGAGACATCTAAGAGTAAGGTGCCAGGCCCTGACGGCGTTCCTGCAGACCTGTATAGGTCTGCTCCTAAACTGTGGGCCAAAATACTAACAAACGTCTTTAACGCCGCTTGAAATAAGAATATCCCCGAGTCTTGGGCAAAGTCCATAATCATCCCAATTTTTAAAAAAGGCCAGAGGGACGATCCGGCTTGTTATAGGCCTATCTCCCTAATTGACTCCGCCGTTAAAATCTTAGGCAGAGTCATTTTGGGTAGATTGAACACCTGGCTCGAGGGTAGTGGCATATTATCAGACGCCCAATACGGTTTTAGGGCTAATAGGAGCACGCAGGATCAATGCTTAAATCTTCACTTACTTATTTGCAAATACACTTTTGCAAAGGAGGGGTCCCTGTATATGGCCTTCATGGACCTCTCCTCAGCCTTTGACCTGGTCAACAGGTCAAAATTGTGGAGTATTCTCTTGGATATTCTCAAGGCATTTTTTCAAAATTTGGTTAAATATTGATCCCCCTCTGGTTGGATTTTTGGCAGATCTCCATCGTGGCTTATCAGCCTCGGTGAGAGTCACTCAAGGGGGAAGGTGCACCAGCTGCTTTAAGTCAGAGAGGGGTGTTAGTCAGGGGTGCATATTGGCACCTCTCCTTTTTACACTATATATAAATGCCTTGGACCCAGCCCTGGCCAATGCAGTGGTGGATGTACCACGTGTAGGAGACACTAAGATCCCAGTTCTCCTATACGCAGATGACGCTGTGCTTTTGGCGCGTTCAGGGGTGGCTCTTGATAGACTATTGGCCTCTTTCGGTGATTTTATGACATCACTAGACCTGAAAATCAATATTCAATAATCACAGGTTATGGTCACTGGCCAGGCCAGTAGGAAAAAGAAATCCAAATCCTTTTTTTGTCTAGGCCATGAGGTCAAAAGGGTCCCAATTTTCACTTACTTAGGGGTCATTTTTGATGAGAAAGGCACATGGGGCCCGCAACATAAACAAAAAGGCAATTCTGTGGCAAGATCGGCTGCAGCTATACTTGGTTTTGCCAAACGGTTGGGAGCTCGCCCCCTGGAGGCCATTTTGAAAGTTTATAAAGCTAAATCTTTGGCAATAGCCACTTATGGCTCTGCCATTTGGGGCCATACTAACATCGACACCATACAGAGGGTGGAAAACAAGTTTTTAAGATCCTTGCTGTCTGTTCCCCAGTCCACACCCACTTTTACAATACACTCAGAACTGGGTATGGGGTTTGTTATAGACTTAATCAAAGTGGCACCTGTCATTTGTTGGTTAAAAACTTGGCTTTACCAGGAAATTCCTCTAACCCATCTGATACTCAAGGATTGCCTTGCCCTGGATAGAGCCCATAGAATCCCATGGTTGGTATATGTTAAAAAGATGTTGGCAATAGTAGGCAGACCAGAGCTATTTAACTCCCCTGACTGTATTAACAAGAAGGAAATCATGGGGATTAAGACCGCACTATTGACACGATTCATGGCCGAGAGGGAGGACATGGAACTAAAAAAGCCGTTAGTGAGAAGGAACTACGGGTTAATAACTGTTCCTGGTCTTGAACCTTACCTGGCATTTGTAACCAGCCCACTTCACAGGTCTCTCCTAATCAAATTCCGTTTAAACCTGATACATTTTGTGCTAGGTTTTTATCCCACATGGGCTATCCCTGATAATGCTACCCCATGTGATTGTGATAATTTTTCCTGTCAAGACACACTACATTTTATTATGTTTTGTGAACATTATGCACAGATTAGGACAAAATACTTGTTACCTTTACTTAAAGGGGCTGGTTTTGTCCAGGTTCGGCCAGCGCTTCTGTTCTTGCAACTTCTGCCCAATATTACTATTGCTTTTCATGTAGAAAACTTTTTAGTTGCAGCTGTTCGCATCAGCAAGAAGCGTGTCAGAGTACGGCCTAGTCTTAACATAACTGACGTGGTGTGATGGATGGTGGTCTTTAGTCGTGGAGTATTCTATTCCTGTTAGATCTTTTAAATCGTAATTTTAATTTTTATATCTTATTTATTCTTTTTAACTTAGAATTGAACCTATGAAATATGTTCTCTTCAAACTTTTTAAATTCTGACAATGTTATTTATAACTATTTTTGTAATTGATGAATTCTTGCCCTGTATCCTATGTAATGTGACTATCTGTTTGTATTGTCTCTTTTTTTGATCTTTAATTGATCGAATAAAAGTAACTGACTGACTGACTGACTGACTGCATAGATTAGTGATGTTATGGATTTGTAGTATCGATTTTTTATCTAAAATGCAATTAAAGTCGCCCATCACAAAAATCGATACTACAAATGCATCTGCCCGATCTAGGATGGTTCAGGTTAGGGATGCGATTAAGGATTTAATGCATATTCACCAACTGGAAGATGCCTGGAGAACATTGTTTCCTACAAAGCCTGGATTTACTTTTTACTCTCACCCTCACAAACAATATTCTAGGATAGATATGATTTTTGTTACAGGTCGGCTTTTGATTACCGCACATATGTCCGTATGTCCTAAAATAACCTCGGATCATAATCCTATTCTGTTGTCGATAAATTTTGGCCTATCTAGACAAATCCAAGGTAGAGAACTCTCATTCCCTCGGCATTTGCTTAGTAATTCGGATTTTATTGATCATATGCACTTTACGTTAAGAGAATATATATCTAATAATCGTAATACTTCTTCTCCTGCGGTGGTATGGGATTGTTTAAAAGCTGTGGTTAGAGGTGCCACTACTCAGTTTATAGTTAGGCAAAATAGATTTAATAATATTCAAATAAATAATGAACGTCGGCAAATTTCTGAACTGGAGCAGCGACATGCTCGGGCAATTGCTATAAAAGATAGTAGTGAATCATTAATCTATGCTCAAATTATCGCAGCGAGAGCTAAATTGATTAGAGGGATGAAGGATAAGGTTGCTAATAATTTTATTAAGTTTAGATCTTTGCAATATGAATATGGCGAAAGGGTGGGGAAAGTACTGGCTTATAAATTAGCTGATCGTAAGGCTAAATTACATATTAAGAGTATTAAAGGGCTAGACGGTATTACATATACGAAATCTGAGGATATAGCAGAACAATTTAGGATTTTTTATGATACCTTATATAAACAATCTGGTAGTCTTAATCAGTTGATAGCTAGGGAGTACTTAGGAGAAAGTGGGTTAATATTTTTGGAGTTATCTCAAACTTTGAAACTGGAGAAAAGTGCAGATTTGGAGGAGCTGAATTTAGCAATTAGCTCTCTATCTAACGGTAAGGCAGCGGGTGAGGACATAATTCCTCTTGAGTTCTATAAAATTTTTAGGGATACCTTGATGCCATTCTTTCTCGAGCTGATTAATGATATACTTCAGGGTGGGGTGGCTCCCCTTTCATGGAATCGCACTAATATTATGGTTTTTCTCAAAAAGGGTAAACCGGCAGAAGAATTGGGCTCATACCGACCGATCTCTCTTATTAACTCGGACGCGAAAATCTTTGTGAAACTTCTTGCTTCTCGTCTTTCTTTGTATATACATCGGTTGGTTTCAGATGAACAACATGGTTTTGTTCCAGGAAGAGAAACAGTAACCCATGTTAATACTGCGTATGCGGCTTTTGATATTGCTAGTCAAGAGGGTCATCAGATAGGTATGCTAATGCTGGACGCTGAGAAGGCTTTCGATCAAGTAGCCTGGGGGTTTCTTTGGAGTACTATGCTCTCTTTAGGCCTCGGTCGAGGGTTTGTCTCGGTGGTCCAGCAACTATACTTTAGTCCATCAGCTGTTATCAAAGTCAATGGGTTTACATCTAGCTCGGTTCAGATTCAGCGGGGTACGCGTCAGGGTTGTCCGCTCTCCCCATTACTGTTTGCCTTATATATCGAGCCCTTTATTAGACATCTACTACAGAATACCTCTATTGCACCGGTAATACTCAACGGAATAACATTAAAAGTTACGGCCTACGCAGATGATATTGCTGTGTTTACCACTAATCCCGAAACAGCAATTAATGCTATTACGCAATCAGCCGAATATTTTGGCTCCTTTTCGGGGTATAAGCTTAATATTAACAAAACACAATTGATTCTTAATTACGAGACTTTATCTCCAATACCTCTTTTGGGGTTAACTAACTCGGCCACGTATTTGGGGGTTTGTATTAGCGGCCGTATCAAGGATTTTATGCTCCTAAATTATGAACCGTTACTTAAGAAAACTTTAGCGGATTTACGGAAATGGCATAAATTACCACTTACTATTTTTGGAAGATGTAATGTTGTAAAAATGAATATCTTGCCGAAATTTCTATATCTTTTTCGATCCATTCCTTTACGAGTTCCAATGTCATTCTTTAAGCGGCTTGATTCAGCCATTGGCAGTTTTATTTGGGGTTTTCGCAAATCCAGAAGAGCACTTAAGTACATAAAATTGGCATATGAGCAAGGTGGTTTTCTTTTTCCTGATTTTAAAACTTACTTTTGGTCAGCTTTCCTTAATCGGATTCAGAGCTTACTTTTGGGACCTTATGTAACTAAAATATGGTTAGCATATCAGCTTGCTGTTGGCTTTAACACAGGGTTTCTTTTACATAGTATGTCGGATCCTAATTACTTTAAGAGAGTTCGTTTTAAGATAGTTAAACATACTTACTATATCTGGCGAGATATTGTTAAAACTTTTGCCATACCAGAGCTACATGAATTTATTGTTTTATGGGGAAATCCTTGTTTCCCGGATATATTTTCAGACTCAACGTTCCGGCTGTGGTCTCAGTCGGGTTTAATATGGCTTGGGCAGTTATATGATGATTATGGGTTTAGACCATTTGCTTCTTTACAAGAGGAATTTGGATTATCCCATAAGATGTTTTTTAAATATTTACAAATCAGGGATTATTTTTTACATAGGAAGGGTTTGTTTACCCTACCCGATACTACAGAGGTAGTGCGGGCTGTTTATAGGATCTCTGGCCGGGGCCAGATTGGGAAAATTTATAAGAGTTTTCGATCTGTTAGTGAAAGCGACGGCTTGTTGATAGCGACTAAACTTTCTTCTTTGTTTCGTACAGATATTAATATTGATGAAGTTACTGATTCTATGGCCATAATTAGCTCGGCTGTTATCTCAATTAATTTGAAATTGCAACATCATCGTACTATCTTCATGTTATACTACACTCCGAATGTTATTTCTAAATGGATTACAGAACAGGCTTCAGTAAAATCATTTTGTCCTAAATGTAAGGAATTTGCGGCGGATCTTAGACATATGCTTATAAAATGCCCTGCTCTTACGTTATTCTGGCATGATGTTGGAAATGCTATTAATCAGCTCGCCAGCAAGGATATACAATTAACGGAGAAGGAAATTGTTTTGGGTATGGTTTCGGATTCAGGCCTTCTTTTGGCCTCACTGATCTCAATTTGTATTATTACTGCTCGGCTGTGTATTGCTCGTGCTTGGATTGATCCAGTATGCCCCAAGATTACTGATTTTTGGGTATTATTAAGAGGGGTGTATGAAATGGAATCTGCAGTGGCTAAAGCTCGGGGAATACGTTTTAAGGATAAATTTGGAAGGATTTGGTCAAGTTTACATTGGGATTAATGGGGGAGGAAGGAGAGGGGGTACTCCCGCTGATGGGGTCTGCGGTATGTCTCTCTGGATTTATTGTTATATGTATATGTATCTCTGCGCCTACAATTTCAATATGTGTTATTTAGGAATGTTGTGTTCTGATCCTCTGCTCTGAGTGGTTGTTTCTTATGTGCCGTATATGTTACTCAGATTTGTGTTGATATATGTGACATAAAAATCAATAAAATATGATTAAAAAAAAAAGATTAGTGATGTTATGGATATATAGATAGCCCTTTCGCCTCATGGATGAAGATAGTGATGGCATTTGTACGTAGTGTCAAACGAGATCTTGTACATGATGTTCAGGGCATTGTGATAATGTTGTGCGAAGCTAGATGGAAAAACAAGTTTAATTTCGGAGAAACTAATCCAATATTGTTGTACGTGCAAATGTGTGCCAAAGGTCACAGCTGAAATGTTATTTGTGAGGACAATGAAAGAAATGAGATGCTTTGCTACATGGGCCTAACTCGAGAATATAACATCCCCTCCTCATGCTAAAGGTTGATGTCTAAAAAGCTATCTAAAAAGCCAGCAGACAAATCTAAAAATGTTTGTAAAAAAAACTACTCTTAAAAGTATCTAAAAGCGGGCTTCCCAAGTAAATATATATATGTAAAGTCAACATATTATGTGTGAGCCTAAGCACTCAGAAAACCATGGTGCCTAGAAAAAGAAAAAGCTGTTTGATAATTTTGTTTTGAAGTGAAACCAAATTGTTCCCACACGGAAAAGGCCAATTGTTTATGTTCCGAGTGGTAAATACAACATTGCTGTTGCCCACATCCACAGACGTTCCCAGAGGCGCACTTCGTAGCATGTTTATGGAGCAAAGATGATGCCATCCAGTTCCCACAGCAGCAGCTGAGGGAGGTGTCATGTCCCACAAGTTGTCTGCAGAGCCCTTGTTCACATCACTATGAGTTGAAGCATTCCAGGGTGGCTCTGAGAATGCATTCATCATCAATGGAATACGCTGGGGACAGGATTACCATTGGGCCTTTCAGGGGTCCATCAGTACTTCAATATCCAGTGGTGCAACCATTTCTGATCCAAGACATATATCCGGGATGCATTCTTGGCTGCAAAGCAGGCAGCGGAGGACAGGTTGAATGCAGTCAAGCCAGACCAGCCTGAACAACAAGAACCAGTGCTCATTTAGCTCTTGAAGCTGAGGTGTGCCGAAACAGTGTATCATGCGCAACGCAGCACTATCAGTACTGTCCTCATTCCGAGTTGAACTGGGACGTCCATTGTGGAGCAGATAGAATAAAATCATTATTTCCGCCACAAGTAGCAGGACAAGCGGGAGCCCTCCAAAAACGTTTGTCCATGAAAGATATTATAACACTGAATATCGTCCGAAAGGTGCTAACCAAACCATAGATGATACATTTAAAAAAGTGCACTATTCCTTTTGTGTCAGACATGTTAAAGATACGACCAGCTCCCTAAAATGCAGCAGGAAGTTAGTGTGGAGAGGTCTGTATCTCCGACGAGGACCTTGCAGCCTGTAGATCAAACGTCTCTTTGGCTGAAGATAAGGCCACATCCTTCTGTAAAAGCATGGCTTTCAGTTTGCTTTGAGAGTCCAATTTTTTATTGGAAACAGTTATTGAAGGTCATAGCGCTGCCTCCCTTACTGTTCGGGTAGGTGGAAACAGTACTTGTGTACAACAAGTGACTATGGAATTGACCATCACTAGATAAGCGATCCCCGGTTCTATTCCACAGCAACCTTGATCCTTCAGTATCAAATAGCTCCCATTCGAGAGCAGCCTGAACACAGTATGAATCACGCCAACTGCAGAACCCTTCAGATAACAAGGCGAGTTCGCCATTGAAGCATTGCATTCCCCATGGAGAGAAATTTCCTTGCAAAGCAAGGAGTCGCTTAAGGCGTCTTCAGTCGGAGCCACTAAGAAAAACGCCTGTGTCCCCATTCCTGCATATGAACCTGAACAGTTATTCCCAATACTCATGCACATATCCTTCCCTAACGCTTCATATCTGCCTACCTATTGGTATTGGAGAAAATCTTGGAATTGAAAGGTCGTGACCGGTAGGGTGGTTTAACCATGGATTATCCAGTTAGTGGATGGTGTCTCATCCATGGTGAAAGGTAATTGGTAACATTTTTCAATTTGCAACATGGTATATTTTGCATCTCTACGTGCAATTGTCATCTGTCTTTCTGTTACATCGTATGCTGTAAACAGATTTGTACTATTGATTAAACGTCATGGTACGTGGCCAGAACGTTGCGTTTATAACGTTGAACTCAATATCACTATTGACCTTAATTGTGACTGTCCATGTTGTAATATAGACATGTATTCTTGTATTATGTCAATTGCAGAAGACACTATGTTGCTCAGTGAATAAATTCTGGATGATAGAGAGGTCATACCGTTGTCAACCACAGCCAAAGTCTTTTCTAGGTTAACCCTATCAATCTTGCGCAATCTCTCAGCTGCTTCCTGGTGAGAAATCTTCCTCATCTCATTGTATATTCCATACAAAAAGTGCTTTTGATGTAGGTTCTAGGGACCTAGTAAAAAATCCCTGAGATCTATGTCATCAGAAAGAAGGGACAAGTGTTGTTTCATCTGGGAGAGTGTTGAGGTTTTTAGCCAATCTAGGCATAACTTCCCAACACAATATGACAACACCACCCTGAGTATTCTATTTTGTACATATCTTTGACCAGGCCTGTTGATCCTAAACCCTTCCGTGTTACCAAGGATTCTAGACTGACACCTGTATGTGTCCTCAGGCCAAACCAACCAACCTTTCCAATTGGGGTTCGATGAAGTGAAAGAACCATTACGTATCATAGTTTCTAGTGTATCCTCACTAAAGTTTGGAAAGTACTGCTCTTGAAGGGTGAGAATGAAGGAATACATGGTGCATTCAAATCCTTTGTTTTTGCTATACCCAGACATGAAGTTAGCTGCACTGTCTTGTCCAGGAAAATCATTTGATGTGGTATGAGACATGCTCTAAATAAGGCCTCCGTCTCCTGAACCTGCCAAACTTTTGTCCCCCAGATAGAATTTGTGTCTGTAGTGTCTTTCCAAAAGTCAAAACCCCGTATAGACAGCTGGGCAATAAAGGAAGCAGAGTATATCAACTTGGTGTTTGTTAGCATATTTTTCTTTGCAGGTGTAAGTGCAAGCCTATAGTATTATGAAGCTAGATCTGATGTTTCAAAACTTGAAAAATGAGCAAACTTTTGTGCAAAAGTCTTTGAACTACCTTTCGGCGGTATTGGGCAATGTTCCCATTGTGTGTAATGGTAAACAGCGCGTGGGGTACTAGCTTTATGTAAAAAATGGTGATCATAATGCTGGTAACAGGACATGTCCCCAAAATTACATTATCGTCATACAAGTCATCATTAGAAAATGCAGCTGATTGCTCTAAATTTAACAGCAAATTATGCACAGTTTCAATGTCCCAATCATTAGAGAAAGTACTAGAGGCGATGATGTAATTTAAAGAAAGTTTAAGCAAATATGGAATTTTTAAAAGTTCAGTAGGACCATATATATCATACGATACCCTCTCCTATACAATACCTTCAGGAACTGGAACCGCTGTAATGTTCACCAAGGACAAGTCTCTTAGTTCACGGTTTGATGATGCATGTGGCTTAAGAACCAAGTTCACAAGTTGTACTGCAGAGCGTTCTTGGAGAAAACGTTCATTCAGAAGTAGGAAAAAGACATCTACTATACCAATACAAAGTACCAGAAAAAGTAATCCAATTGTAATTCATAGATGTATCCATGGAACAACTAAGTATGTCTTTTTCAGTTGAAAATAGGAAGCATAAACTTGAAGCTTGAAAGGGAGATGCGGTGTCTGCAGCTCAGGTTAACTTAGATCTGATGAGAAATCATCATAACGCACAAAGTAGCTAGACACTGTCCGGTCTATTCTTGGCAGCTCAGCAGGTTTTGTAGAACTGGTAGATGACTTGATCTGTGGCATATTGACATAGACGTTGTCCATTTGTTTAATTGAAATTTCTGTACTTGTTGACTGTACAGTTGTAGTTTTTTCAACTAGGAGAAGCATCATTTCATTGTCATTCACAGCTTCTCTTTGGAAAGTGGAGTCTTCAGTCATTATTAAAGCTTCCATCTGAAGTTCCTATATGGTAGCGAGCTATCCTGGAAACCACGTGGCCTAGTATTGTGAATCGGTCACATAGTGTGGTTTGATCAGATTAATTGAGACAAATCTTTTGTCTCGGCAGCCGGCAAGGGGCGGTACCTCCGACAGCTAGGACAGGCACTATTTTCTTTCTGACCAGGTCCCCAATCTCCGGGACCCAAGCAGGTCTTGCCGTTACCATTTTCACTTCCCCCGTGGCAGTGCGTTTTACTTGGACGTTGCTTTGTAATGCTCGATATTCTTTAAGGTCCTATAAGAGGTCCTATAAAACACCCAACAATCATTTATGTCAAATGGGATTTCAGACACCACTGTGCTGACACAATCAAGGTTGGGTACCCACATTCTTACCCCAAACAGGAGCTCATAAGGTGTATGATCCCCCCAGTGATTTTCTTGGCATGTTGTTAAGTGCCCTCTGGACCCCATATAGGTGATTGACCCAAATGCCACCCGAGCCTAAAACCCTTGCTGTTAAGGATTGCTTTAAGTCACAGTTTTTCCTCTCGACTACTGAATTTCCATTAGGATGATAGGGGGAGGAGTACCGCAATACCACACCCAAACTTTACATGGCTTCTTTTTAAGCTCGAGAGCTAAAAGCTGGGCCAGAATGTAGTGTGCCAATTATGTATGTGCCAATAAAGACTTGCAAATCCTTTATAACTGTTCGAGCGTCAGCCGAATGCGGGGGCCAAACCCACAGGAATCTAGAGCATGAAGCTACTGCCACTAAGATGTACTTGTAAGCCCCGTCTGAGTGTAGGTGGCTGCAGTGATCCAAATAGACTCAGGCTTGTCTGAGATCAATAAAGGTGTTTGCGGTGGACGTGGTACAATGGAGCCCGTCATCTGCTGGCAGATGTCGCATTTGAGAACAATGTCCTTGGTCTGCTTAGTAAGACCTGGCCGCCAATAGCGATGCTTTAATAGTGAAACTGTGGCAGAGATCCCTGTATGTGCTGAACCAAGACCCTCTTGTGCAGCTAGTATTAACCCCGATCTGCGATCAATGTTTGGTATTACTCTATCCCCCACTCTTAAACTTTGAATAAACAGATTGTTTTGTGAATATTATTTGTATGACTACTTTAGTAGAACATCTTTCGGCAGGGCTGAGCTGTTCCACGTGGAAGATAGTTGCTTTGTCTATCTTTGTGCTAGAGCGTGTTATTGCAGCAACAGCAGTAGTGTGTACTGTTGCCTTGGTGGCTTCCTTCACCATCGAATTCCCTTCAACGTGAATGCCAACACCTTGATGACTCTATGTATGAATAACATGAGCCCATGGCAGGCCTTCTTTCAGCTTTGCCATTTGTTCCCAAAGCATCTTATGCTTTACTGTGCAATCTATGGAATTCCTCAATCCATTCTGGCCCCAATAATGTAAATATTCCTTATAGGACTGGACACAATAAAATGGATCAGACACTATAAGTGTGGGGAATTCAGGAACTGTATTTTGTAGTGCCAGTATCAGGGCTTTTAGTTTGGCCAGCTGCGCTGTACAGTCTCCAAGAGACTGTGTGTGTGTTTTACAATGCGCATGCAGCGGAATATTGCTGTTTCGTTCCTGCAGGCGGCTGGGCAGATCCATCGGTATAAATGATACATTCGTTTGCATTATTTCATTTGGCAGAGGATATTCTTTTTTGTACTGTAGAAATGCTTGTGGCTGTAATATAGAATGAAATCTGGAATCCTCATCTTTTGCAGTGAGAGAGTTAGCCCATTGAATCCATCATGGATGCAATGCTTTAACATATAGGATGCTTGCCTTTGGAATGGCCTCTAGGGTCGGTACCGGGGTCACGACAATTATACGTTTCCTATGTGCTAGTGCTCTCTCTCTCTCTCTCACTATGCATTTCAGTGTTCATGTACAAATGTGAATTTTATGCTATAGAGACTGAATAACCTTCAGTTGAAGTGATGTAGGCATAGCCAGTTGGTCCCCCGACTACACGGATTACCAGGTTAGTTGTGGTGATACCAGTGCTTAATTTGTGCCGGTGCTTTCCGGTGCCTAGCACCGGCACTTATTTATCAGGGCCGGGTCTACTTGTCTGCTGCTCCGGGTCACATTATGATTATTTAATTCTCATAATATTGGTGAAACTGACGGCGCAGAGTGTGTTCTCGACGTCTCTTGCACACTGTTGAGGCTGGCTGTGAGAGCCTGAGCCAAGAGAGACAGAAGATTTTGATATTGTGGCATTGGTGCCTTTGGCGGTCCTAAGTCCAGTGTTGCCAGTGCGGTGGGCGGTATACCGATCATTCATTCGGCTGGATTTGCTTCTGCGGGGAAGGGGCTGAGCGGGAGCGTGCGCAGATTTAATTCATATTGCCACACCCCGGAACACCGTGACCCGCAGTCCCGCCAGACGACGACGTTGAGGGATGGCAGCAGCACCAGGAGTTTAATTATATCGGGGGTAGACGTTAATAAAGGCAGAGTGTGCCCAGCACCGCACGTTACTGACCACAAGTAAGTGTGTAATGGCGGTAGCGAGTAGCCATAAACTGATCATTACTTTCCGCCCGCCGCTCCCCAGCCTGTGGCGTAGCTTACTTGGGCCGCCAAACGAGGCTCTTTGGTGTGACACTGCACCAGTGTCTGTGTTTAAATTAAATTACAATTTTCTTGACTGCGGCCCGGTGCACTAAGATTTGCTGGTGCTATTTCATGTACTTCATGATCACGGAGGCTGTGTTTAGTGCGTGGTGCGCACATCTTTTATAGGTGCTGCGCAGTTTGCTTTTCATAAAGTTTTATTACGCGGTGATTTAGGATTAGCTGCCTGTCATGGAGACCGTATTCCAAAAATGTTTATCCTCGCACTACTTCGATAAAACTCATCACAGTTTAACTCCCTTATTACAGTTGTAAGACTTACCAAAGTCAAACAACGCATATTAATTAAAACAATGCATCTTTTTGTTACATAATTCTTGCGGCTACAAATTGAAGATGTATCATAATTTCACTATTTTGATAGTAGTGTCAGTTTAAGTGTTTAATTAGGTTCCACCTAAAAAGATTTTTCTTCAAGTAAGCAGACTTTAAGTTTAAGAGAAGGAACTCATGCCGATTAATAAACACTAATACCGGGGTGTCTAATATACCCTTTTTGCTCACTTTCTCAAAAGGTGCTTGAGACCTCACAAGATGCAGCCTCCAAGTCAGAAGAAAGTTTTTAAGACAGTGCATCTTCCTTCACTTCCATATTTTGCTCTTGTTCAGAAAGAACACAAGACCAGGGCTTTCGCTACTCTATCCCCAGTCCTCGTGCATGAACTAAGACAACATACTCCCTCAGAGAGTATTATTCAGCAGTAAGTTGAATTTCCAGTAGACGTAAACTAGAATGTCACATGCTGCAAATACGTTGGTTGGAAGACAATTTAGGTTTAACGCACATTTACTACTCTGTCCTAGCCTTTGTGAATGGACAAACACCAACACTCTCCCTACGCAATATATTGCTTATCAGCCTTATTGGTTGGATTTTCAACTGGCATCGGCATTCATAATCATTTTTATATACCTGTTACCGTGGAGGGAATGATGGGAGCAGCAGCTGAGGGTTTACTTCATTGAAGGGTTAATATACCTGCTTCAGAAAAGACGTTCAAATAGCCTCAAGTTAAGGGAACATATGTTGGTACATGCAAAATATGTTTGCAAAATTATGTTTATGAACCGTCACATTGTATGATGTAGAATCCCCCAATAATCCTGCCCCATAAGAAAGAAGGTATTCAACAATTAGTGTCAGAGCAAGTTTATTTATTTCACTTGTTTATTGTGTCTTTCAAATGCACCCATAACACTATTTGGAAACGTCAGAGTATGTACTACATGGGGTACTATTTGCGTAAATTCAACAAATGAATCAGGGGAACCATTCTGAGAGTCCCTGAGCGAGGTCGGATAGTGAGCAAACTATTTACTTTTTAAATGAGTTATACTACCCCTACATTTTAGGTCGTGCTACATAAACCTTTAACTTTTTCGATGACCTCATCTCATCAATTTTTCGAAAAAGTGTAAAAGAAGCACAGAGTGTGGGTGTGCCCTGGGTAAGCCCCGTTTAGCAGTTGTTTCACTGTGTTTTTCCATGGCTACCATTGTTTGGAGGATCTGTCCATCATGGCCATGACATTTTGTTGATGTTACATTGTCCCACTTGATTTCCATCTAGGTTTTAGTCAGGGGGATAAAATAGCTTTATTTGACCTAGTGCCAGTTTGTGCCAACATTTTAATTGCTGGTTTGTTGCTTTTTTGGCTTGGAAGGTCCTTGGTGTTGGTATGTTTAACCTGCTACAAAAGCATACTGCTATTCACTAATCACCCTTTCTTATTAGTTTGCTTTACTTTGCTGTCATGATAACATGTTTGGTTTACAGCTTTATGTGCTCACACAGCAAAGGCGTGCAGATAGGCAATCTTCAAGATGCAGACACAATACTGGCTGCAATTCGTATCTACGATGCAATAGCAATATTTTAATATATATGTCTCTTAAGTTCAGCAGTTGCAAGGTAAATTTCATCTTCTGACTCCTTTTCACGACACTCTCCTTTGAGGTTATAGCTTAACTGCAAACGCAGTCTGTTTTGAAAAGGGAGCCTATATTGAGCTTTCGAAGATTTTGCTTTATTGCTGAATTTTCTCTCTAGGGTGGGTGGGGCAACACACACAATACTGCCCAAGAATAAAGGCAGTGTGTGCCCAGCACCGCACGTTACTGACCACAAGTAAGTGCTTAATGGCTGTAGCCATAAACTGATCATTACTGTCCGCCCGCTGCTCCCCAGCCTGTGGCGTAGCTTGCTTGGGCCGCCAAACGAGGCTCTTTGGTGTGACACTGCACCAGTGTCTGTGTTTAAATTAAATTACAATTTTCTTGACTGCGGCCCGGTGCACTAAGATTATTTGGTGGTGCTATTTCATGTACTTCATGATCACGGAGGCTGTGTTTAGTGCGTGGTGCGCACATCTTTTAGGTGCTGCGCAGTTTGCCTTTCATAAAGTTTTGTTACGCGGTGATTTAGGATTAGCTGCCTGTCATGGGGACCGTATTCCTAAAAATGTTATCCTTGCACTACTTCAGTAAAACTCCATCACCAGTGCTGAACTTGGTGAACTGGGAGTGGTACTTCCACCCATTTACTCCACTAATCGCTGGAAGGCCAGAAAGATGGGCGCATGCATCACGCACATCCTGGGCCCCGGCCAAAAGCAGGATTGTGAATCTTTACCTTTGGGCTTTGGCAGTGTCTTTCCTACTGCTCATGAGGGTGTGCACAAGTATCCCATGCCAGTGCATAACTCAAAATAATGCCCCCACTTCCCCCTGCAGAATGGGATGAGGAGTCCATAAGTCTCCCATATCTGAGAAATATTTGTTGATTTTGGGCTGACTGGCGCTAAAGCCGGCCCTGCCCAAAAGTCTCCTTGACAGTTAAGCACAGAATCAGCCCGAAAGGGCCTTATTTAGATGGTTCTGGAGCAGGGCGGACACACGTTTCTCAGTGACTCAATCATGAATGTGACGCAGAAGATAGGGCTGTAGTTTGAGAAGCCAGAGGGGGCAGAGTGGTCTGTCTAGGGTCAGAACAGCACTGTTACAGGTTGTGATGGCGGTACATTAGCAGAGCCATGTCTGGGTTTACATCTGTCAAATAATGAAAGGCGGTGTGGATGAAAAAGAAAATGTTAGTCTGTCTGTGTGGAGTTCTAAGCTCTCGCAGGCCAGGCTAGGGGTGCACGTGTAGAGATGTGTGGGTCAGTGGGTGTCGAAGTACTGGGACAGGCTTGTATGTGAAAGTAACTGCACAGCAGCATGTGGGTCCCACTAAAGAAATGGCAGAGGCATTGCTGCTCTAGAACAGAACTGCGGTGCACTGGCAGCGCTTTTCAATGCCCCAGGACTGGCAGTGCTCCGTGTGCTGTAGGGCAGGGTTGGGATGCAGTGTTATAACTGCATGATACTGCATGATTACTGGGGCTGTGTTTAGTGCATGCACACCTCTTTTACCATCTTCTTATGGAAATAAGATTCTGGATGCAGTGTGTATAATATGTTGTATATTTGTTGTGCTGATGATGGCTACTGTTTTATTGTGCTACAGTATGATGCTTTATTGCAGTGTGATCTGTGTTACAGGGGCGGGATGGAAACCCCTGGCTCTGCAGTCTCTGCGGTGCATAGGGCCCCACCGACAATGACCTAAAGTATGTGAATCGCATTGCATTGCAGAGTATGAGATGGGGCGCAAAAGGTGCTGCACAGTTTGCCTTTCATGTAGTTTTGACACACGGGGATTTAGGATTAGCTGTCATGGGGCAGGATTAAGGACTGCTGCCTGGGATCCCTGGCGAATCCCCAAAAATGATCTTGTCACTCAAGCATGTTTGCTCACTGCAGAGCACATTTCGGTGGCTCTCAAAGTATATTAAGGAACGGTCGAGTAGCTTACATTACCAACAAATTATCCTAACTCGAGCCAACCTAAACCATGATGTATTGCTGTAATATTCCAGTTAATAGTTTTCCGAATTACTTACAGTTTCAAATTCATAAATTGAATAGGAGCAGAATTCCGTTTTTAAAGAGCACACATGTATTATACATGGCCGTTTCACACACCGTGTTTATATTGCTGATCACGTGTTTGTGATGTTTGGATTTTTTACAATCTTATAACTTCTTCAGTGATGTAACATTGAGGGCAGCACCAACACTCTGAAACTTGGGCCATCGCCACTGGCTTCGGTGCCCTTGTGTGACATTTCCATGCTTTGTCCTGGGTGCCTTCGCGTGATGTTTCCATGCTTCTTGGACTCAGCACAGTGTGAGATTTCCAAGCATTCTCGATGGGTCCCTTTGTGTAACATTTTCGTGCTTTCTGGCCTAGGTGCCTTTGTGTGACATTTTATGCTTTCTGCCTGGGTGCCTGTGTGACATTTCCATGATTTCTGACCTTGGTGCCTTTGTGTGACGTTTCCATGTTTTCTGGCTTGGGGGCCTTTGTGTGACATTTCCATGGATTTCTGTACTGAGTGCCTTTGTGTGACGTTTTATGCTTTCTGGCCTAGGTGCCTTTGTGTGACGTTTTCATGCTTTCTGCCTGGGTGCCTTTGTGTGACATTTCCATGGATTTCTGTACTGAGTGCCTTTGTGTGACGTTTTATGCTTTCTGCCTGGGTGCCTGGGTGACATTTCCATGATTTCTGACCTTGGTGCCTTTGTGTGACGTTTCCATGTTTTCTGGCTTGGGGGCCTTTGTGTGACATTTCCATGGATTTCTGTACTGAGTGCCTTTGTGTGACGTTTTATGCTTTCTGCCTGGGTGCCTGTGTAACATTTTCATGCTTTCTGGCCTGAGTGCCTTTGTGTGACGTTTTATGCTTTCTGGCCTAGGTGCCTTTGTGTGATGTTTTCATGCTTTCTGCCTGGGTGCCTTTGTGTGACATTTCCATGGATTTCTGTACTGAGTGCCTTTGTGTGACGTTTTATGCTTTCTGCCTGGGTGCCTGTATGACATTTCCATGATTTCTGACCTTGGTGCCTTTGTGTGACGTTTCCATGTTTTCTGGCTTGGGGGCCTTTGTGTGACATTTCCATGGATTTCTGTACTGAGTGCCTTTGTGTGACGTTTTATGCTTTATGCCTGGGTGCCTGTGTAACATTTTCATGCTTTCTGGCCTGGGTGCCTTTGTGTGACGTTTTCGTGCTTTCTGGCCTAGGTGCCTTTGTGTGATGTTTTCATGCTTTCTGGCCTGGGTGCCTCTGTGTGACATTTCCATGGATTTCTGTACTCAGTGCCTTTGTGTGACGTTTCATGCTTTCTGGCCTGGGTGCCTCTGTGTGACATTTCCATGATTTCTGACCTTGGTGCCTTTGTGTGACGTTTCCATGTTTTCTGGCTTGGGGGCCTTTGTGTGACATTTCCATGGATTTCTGTACTGAGTGCCTTTGTGTGACGTTTTATGCTTTCTGCCTGGGTGCCTGTGTAACATTTTCATGGTTTCTGGCCTGGGTGCCTTTGTGTGACGTTTTCGTGCTTTCTGGCCTAGGTGCCTTTGTGTGACGTTTTCATGCTTTCTGGCCTGGGTGCCTCTGTGTGACATTTCCATGGATTTCTGTACTCAGTGCCTTTGTGTGACGTTTTATGCTTTCTGCCTGGCTGCCTGTGTAACATTTTCATGCTTTCTGGCCTGGGTGCCTTTGTGTGACGTTTTCGTGCTTTCTGGCCTAGGTGCCTTTGTGTGACGTTTTCATGCTTTCTGGCCTGGGTGCCTCTGTGTGACATTTCCATGGATTTCTGTACTCAGTGCCTTTGTGTGACGTTTTATGCTTTCTGCCTGGCTGCCTGTGTAACATTTTCATGCTTTCTGGCCTGGGTGCCTTTGTGTGACGTTTTCGTGCTTTCTGGCCTAGGTGCCTTTGTGTGACGTTTTCATGCTTTCTGTACTGAGTGCCTCTGTGTGACATTTCCATGGATTTCTGTACTGAGTGCCTTTGTGTGACGTTTTATGCTTTCTGCCTGGGTGCCTGTGTAACATTTTCATGGTTTCTGGCCTGGGTGCCTTTGTGTGACGTTTTCGTGCTTTCTGGCCTAGGTGCCTTTGTGTGACGTTTTCATGCTTTCTGGCCTGGGTGCCTCTGTATGACATTTCCATGGATTTCTGTACTGAGTGCCTTTGTGTGACGTTTCATGCTTTCTGGCCTGGGTGCCTCTGTGTGACATTTCCATGATTTCTGACCTGGGTGCCTTTGTGTGACGTTTCCATGTTTTCTGGCTTGGGGGCCTTTGTGTGACATTTCCATGGATATCTGTACTGAGTGCCTTTGTGTGACGTTTTATGCTTTCTGCCTGGGTGCCTGTGTAACATTTTCATGCTTTCTGGCCTGGGTGCCTTTGTGTGACGTTTTCATGCTTTCTGGCCTGGGTGCCTCTGTGTGACATTTCCATGGATTTCTGTACTGAGTGCCTTTTTGTGACGTTTTATGCTTTCTGCCTGGGTGCCTGTGTGACATTTCCATGATTTCTGACCTTGGTGCCTTTGTGTGACGTTTCCATGTTTTCTGGCTTGGGGGCCTTTGTGTGACATTTCCATGCTTCCTGGTCTTAGTACAGTTTGAGATTTCCATGCTTTTTGGCCTGGGTGCTTATCAGAGGCGCATCTAGAGCTAAATTTCGGGGGATGGGGCTGAAGAAAATTTCAGGGGGGGGGCCTCAGTGGAGATGCATGGGTTCTAAGAAAGGGTGAAAAAACAGCAAAGCCTCGTTAGCAAGTGAATGGTCTTTTAAAGACCTGTGAAGTACTCTGGTGTGGCTGGCAGCTCAACAACTGTCTGTGTGTTTTCCTGGAAAGCTGTCTCAGCCCTGGCTGACACACACGATGGGGGAGGGAGGGAGCCTGAAGCCCGTTGAGCCCAATGGGCGTTGTGCACCTGGCGCTTATGTGTGACATTTCCATGCTTTCATCATGCTTACATCTTACTTTTAGCAGTGCCAGTTGAGGAAGTAGGTGGAGGTAATACAGTAAGTGGGTGGAGCCAGTAGGAGAAGTGGGTGGAGCCAGAGGAAAGTAGGTGTGGCCTCTGACAAACATTTGAGCACCTGCACTTCATATTTTACAAATTAAGCACTGGTTGATACATGTGTGTAAATGTCTGGAAGATATCATGTCAGCTTGTAGGAAATCAGTATGTTCCTGTGTCCAATGGTGCACTGAAAAATCAGGTCTAATTAAGTCGTAGGAAGGTTTTAGCCTTTCTGGGTAATCCAAAATGTATGTCCTGCCAAAATGTAAGAATTCTAAAATGGATTGTAGTCTATTTAGAGTTGTTGGAGGTTGAAGCAGTGCACATTTTCCAAAAGATTGTGCCCCCAGGCTTTTACCTTCACTTGACAATTTGTGTTCTGAATATGGGAGACTGAGGTGAGCAATTTTTTATTTTTTATGATTAAATTTGTATTCCAGGATAGCGAACCCAAGGATGGTGAACCCAAGAATTATGTGGTTCACCCTAGACAAGTGTTCAATTAATTCATCCGTCAGATAGATGTCATCTACATAGGACATTGCCTCCTCATCAAAATTTTGAAGAGAGTTTCCTCTTATCCAAATCGTCAATGGCTCCAAAAACAAGGCAAAGATCAACGAGGAGACGGGACAACCCTGCCTGCGCATATGAATTTTTAACTGATTCTGGTTCAAGGTCGGAGGAAGCAGGTAAAATATAACTTCTTTCCCCATTGGGCAATCCATTACAAACTCAGGTGGCCAATCCTTTTTGTCCAAAAGAATATCGTAACCATAGGTCAGGTTCTCCCAAACGAGGACCTTTACCTTCCTGGGTATGTCCCCCTCCATTTGGGGCGTTATTTCGTATAATAACTACGGGACACTTATCCTTGTATCAGGTGTTTCCACAGTGATATGCTCACTCAGCTCAAACTATGGTGACTACTGATGCACTGTCCAGCATCGCCACTGCCTATTCCCCATTCAGAACCAAAATCCAAAGCAGCCTGAACATTTCTAATTTTAATTCCGGCTACCCTCTTTTTAAAGTGAGGTTTTGAAGTCTTTTGCTTGTCTTCCTGTTTAATGATGTAGTCCGGAGTGCAATGTGTCTCTCTTTTCAGTTTGACTCGCTCTTCTGATCTGTATTCTAACCGTCCTTCTCTCTCTGAACGCTCTTCAGATGTCTCCTGAAAGGAACGAGATGAACATGTATCTGTATCCTATTACCTGTCAGGTTTTCAAATATTGTCACGGTTTTGCAAATTATATTTTCAGTCTGTGTGTTCCTGTGGAGGATACCCACCCCATGAATGTGTTTTATTTTGTTTATTTTTTTGTTAATTATCCCATTTCTTCTTTGAAGAATCTGGTGCTTGCTTAGAGTTATCTTTTTCAGAACTACTCTTAACTATTGGTGTTCCAGGTTGGCTCCCAGAGGCATATATATCTTCGATAATCTTAGGCAATTTGAAAACCTGCTGAGGGGGACTGAATTCCCTCAGGCATTGGCGCATAGCCACTGCTGCTGCCTCCCCTTTTATGTTACTCAACAAATGGCTGATACTTGGTCAAAATTGTCCATTAGTTTCATCTCTGAATCTAAGACAGGCTCTGCCCCGTACTTGTTCTGTATTTGTTCAGTACATCTGGTATGACTGCTATCGAAGGGGTCCCATGCTTTCTGGTATATACAGAATCGAAGATTGAGCATGATTGATCTGGAAAGGCAGGGGCCCATAATCAGGGTCTCATACACAGTGTGGAGAAGCTGAGTTACAAGGTTTTAATTTGGATCCACCACAAAATCGTATTGCCTTGTAGCCCGCCGTAGCGGGCTATACCGGCTATTAAAGGCCCGCTGCAGCATTAAAGGCCCAAGCCGAAGACGAGGGACTTTAACAAGGGAGAGGGACTTTAATAGCCGGTATAGCCCTGCTAGGAAGGGCTATAAGGCAATTAGAACATTCTGCCACTAGAGGGCAGAATGTTCTAACAAATTAACAAAGACTTCAGGGAGTGCGAGGGGATTGAAATCCCCTCAGGCTACCTGAAGCCTTTGTTCACAGCCACAAAGAAGCATTGGAATGTTGTAGCTCCGGGCTTACACCAGCCATTATAAGCCGGGAGCACTGCATTGTTTTCAATGGAGCTTCCAACATTCCAATGTTCTAGTAGGTATTAAACAAGACAAAAGACACCAGTATAAATTTGACCTACGGCTACAAGATACTCTGTATGTAATTGTGCTGAAAAACCTTCCTCCTCTGTGAAATGTTCAGCAGAAAACCTGGGAAAGTCTAAGAAATACATCTGTTTATTGGATTGGGTAGAAAGTAGGTCTTACAAATCTGATGTTTGGAGAATTTACCATGGTGGGAAGAAGGATGTTTAGATTAGGTTCATCGTTGCTCTCTAATACAAAAATGACTTTAGTTCCATTGTTTTTTTCTATAAACCAATAGAATTTTTGGTTCTGCATTCCATTATACCACCAGATCCCAGCTGGAACCATGGGAGAATTATTTCCAATATCCCTATTGTGAACCATTTCTCTGTACTGGAGACACTACATAAGCATGATTTACTAACAGCTAGCGATGCCGAATCCAGGCTACGTATGCAGTTAACAATAGTGGATATACAGAGGAGCAGTGTTTTATTAATTTGCCTCATCCAGATAGCTCAATCACCCCAGGAGTAAATATGGAGGATCACTTGGACATACAAAAGTGTCTGCCCACCCTGGACGTTCTGGTTCAAAATAACAAGGTCAATATTTGCGGACAGTCTAACGAGAGTGACCCTAATGTCCACGTGAACATGGGTATCAAGTACAACTTGGAACAGGTGTTCACATGAAACTAATTTTCAAGCAAATTAGGATGGCACAGCAGATTCAATTCATACCAGCATTTTAGATTTCTATTTCTTTTAAGTGACAAGTAAAGTTCTGTCTACACTTTATCCATACATAGATCTGTTTCAAAAGAAAAAAAACAGCCATCATATATAGTTAAATTCGATTCAGCTGAATAAAATTTGATTTCATTTGTACAACAATAAACAATCTAAGCATTGGCAAATACTTGAGTGATATGAAGAGCACCTGGCCCCAGCTCATTCACACAGACTCCAATATAGTGGATGGGCCTGGATTACAGACCATGATGAAAGCGTTGCTTTGTATGCAGATGCTGTTCTCCAGTACCTTGCGAATCCGTCTGACAGTGTCCCTCCAATTACTTAATAACTTTGAAGGGGCCTCCGGTCTTAGGATGAGCCCCTTTAAATATGTGCTGGTCCCCTTGGCACCATCTAGGGACTGTTTCGATTGGCAGACAACCATTCCTCTTTGTTGACTTAGTTTTAAATATTTGGGCATTTGGGTCACTTTGCACCCTGAACTCACTTATGCTCTTGATCCAGCCTCTCTGCCGGTGGGTGAAGGCAGATCTGACAAGATGGCAAGCCCTTCCTCTTAATGTTATGGGACGCACTGCATTATACAAAATGATGATCCTGCCATGACTTATATATATCTTCCAGAACATACCACTCCAGTTGTCACGGAAGGGGTTTCGGGAGTTAGACGGAAACACAAAGACATTCTTTTGGCGCGGTTCTTGACCCTGCTTGACTTTCTCACATTGTCAACTAGGCTCTTTGATGGTGGCCTGGGTATGTCCAACCTCTACCTTTATTATCTGTCCTCCCACCTTCTCGTCATCTATGATTGGTTCAATAGGGGATGGTCGCCTCAAACTCTCCCCGCTAGGCTTTCCCAGTTTGCAAGCTGAGCGTTATGACTCCCCAGTTCCGGCCTCTATGCCTTTGGTAAATAAGGTGGTGTTTTTTTGTGTGGAGAGCGGCACTTTGACATGTACAGTGGGGACTCGACTTACCCAACAAACCTCTCTTTGGCATGGTAACTGGTTGGGGGAAGTGGCAACACTCAGTGGATTTAGAGCATGGGATCTTATAGGGATCTTGCGACTGGGAGATGTATGTTTGGGAACACACATACATAGCTTCCAGGACCTTCAGCAGATATATTCACTTGCACACACCCAATTTTATCAATATCTCCAATTCAGACCTGTGCTTCATAGTCATGTCTGATCAGTTGAACCCCTTCCTGAGTTTAACCCCTTGGAGGCCAGGTTTCTAATGGGTAGCCTGGGTCGCAGAGGCATTTCCCAGATTTATTGTACCCTTATAATTAACTCCCCCGGTTCTTTAGAACATCTTCAAACTCGTTGGGAGAGTTGAGTGGGCCCCATGGAAGAGGAGGATTGGCAAGATGCCTTAATGGCCCCTCACTGACTTACAGTCTCCTCAAGACTACAATTGGTGCAGACATATTATCTTTATTTCGCATATCTCTCTACCACTTGCTTGTACCGGGCAGGCCTTTGCTCTAACTCCACTTGTCCACGCTGTGGAATTGGGCCGGCAGATTTTTACCACATAACAGTAATAAATTGTTATTGGACTGGGGTGAACCGAGACCCGAGACCTTTCCAATGTCCTTGGCTGGGTAGTTCCCCTCTCCCCCTTAATAATTCAGTTTTAAGGGCGTGTAGTTTGAGGTGGTTGGTGGTTAGCCAGTTTAGGGTTTTGTGTAGGGTTCCGTTGGGTGACTTGATATATTCAGGGGAGAGATTTTCATGTACAGTTGTACAGTTGGGAGTCATCCACATACATGTGGTATTGGATGTTAGAAGCTTTGAGGATTACAGTAAGTGGTTCAATGAAGAGGTTGAAGAGTGTGGGGGAGAGCGAGGACCCTTGGGGGACACCCAGAGTGCACGGACTGGAATTCGATAGAGTTTGATTGGATTTGACTCTCTGCGTTCTGTTGTTGAGAAAAGAGGCAAACCATTTTAGTACAGTGTAACTTCAGAGTGTGGCTAGGTTAGACCCCGCGCAATACCATTATTGTAATGAAGATATCAATTGCATCTGGGGGGTGCTCGAGGGAACAACTGGAAAACGGTCACCCACATATCCAAAAGTCCTCTGTGACAAAAGGTTCACAAAGGGCAAAATGCACAACAAGATCCTGTTCCCGAGCAAAAAACAGTTATATCGTCAAAATGTCAGTCCAAGAAAATATCAGTCCAAATCTTGTGTATTAGTATTCTTCTTTATTTTCTCATCCTGTTCAAAGCCATAGGTATTTTACAAGTGGCTCATGACAGCAGAAAGACGTAGCTGATATAGCCGAGATGTAGCTACATCATTTTGATGATATAACTCTGTTTTTTGTTTTGGAACAGGATCTTGTTGTGCATTTTAGTACAGTGTCTGAGAGCCTCATCCTACAGTCCTAAATGTTAAGTAGATTGTCATGTTTAACAGTGTCAAATGCAGATAAGAGATTGAGTAGTATTAGTAGGCAAGATTCGTTGTGGTCAAGCAAAATTAGGGCATCGTCCACTATATGAGTGATGGCCGTTTCAGTGCTGTAGCCAGGATGGAAGCCCGATTGGAATTGGTCAAGGAGTTGGAATTGCTCAATGTGTTTGCGCAGTTTTTCATGTACATATTTCTCAAGAAGTTTTGCAAGGGTTGGGATGTTAGTGATTAGTCGATAGTTATTCAGGTCTTCTGGGTCCGCCGTGGGTTTTTTGAGAACAGGGATCTCACCTTGAAGCATTGATGATCTTGGACTACAGCAGGTCTAGTGATCCAATCATTTCTTTAAAGAAGTTGGGGTGAGGGGATCATTAAAGTGGTTTAAAGGTTTAAGGGTCGAGAGTATGCTGAAAATGGCCATGTCATAGAGGGGTGTGAATTGGCTCCAAGAGGCATTGTTTTTAGGGGAGAGACCGGGCAGTGTAAGAGGGGGCGGGGGTAAGGAGGAATCAGGAGGGGGTGAGAGTTCGACCAGGGCAGACTTTAGATCTGATTCGATCTTACTCGCTTTTTCGAGGAAGAAGTCAGCGCAACAAAGGGACAAGGACCACAGAGGGCACGCGGGAACATAAAAGGAAAGGCGCCTTTCCAAGTAAAGAGGCCAACAACCGTGAAGGGCACGGTGGGCCAAAACCAATAGTTTAAATTTAACTCTATCCACCATGGGGAGCCAGTGGAGAGAAGGCAGCTGTTGACGAACACTGTTCCTAGCTGGAAATGCCCAATAAGAGTCTGGCTGCCATGTTTTGAACCACCTGCAACTTCTTCAGCAGGTAGCCAGGGATGCCAGCATAGAGGGCATTGGCATAGTCCAACCGTGACAGGATCAGCGCACAGGTGACCGTTTTCCTCGCCACCTGAGGTAAAAGGGGGAAGAATCTTCTGAGCGTTTTAAGCAGGCCGAAACAGCATCCAGCCAGCTTCCTGATGTGTGGCGAGAATGAAAGAGATTCGAAAACCAAACCCCAAGGTTTTTAGCTGGCTTCCCTGACGAGGTAGGTGATGGAAACTCAGGAGGCCAGATCTGCTCTCTAAAGTTAAGGGGGAATTTACCAAATAGCAGGACCTCTGACTTTTCTTCATTGCACTTAAGCTGCGCCTCCGCCAGCCATTTAAAAATAGAAGAAAGGCAGTGTTGAACCGGTAGTACAGAGTCCACATCTTTGTCCCAGGCAAAAAGCAACTGAGTGTCATCAGCGTAATTTCAACAAAAAGGTTATGCTGTTCCTCTGAAATGAGAGACAAAACACAGGAAATTATGAACCAACCTGATCGCTGAGGTTCAAAGTTGGGAATCCATTGTATTGGATTATAATGCCCTCACACACCCTGTCGAGTGTCATGCTTCATCATCAGGCTGCTCCTCGTCGGGTCGGTGGTGCAATACCCGACGGGCTCCCTATAGTAGGGGCACTTTAACGGGAGATCTTTTTCCAATAGCCGTTAGGTGAAGTGCGGGTGGGGGGCCTTGTGTGTGTAGATGTGTGTTAATGTTGGAAGTGAATGTAAAATAGGGTTCGGAGTACCCAAGAAAACAACTTTAATCAAGGGGTCTCCTACCCTAAGTAAAAACAAAACTATAAGGCGCAAGGCTGAGGTAATGTCTCAGATTGTGGTGCTCTTATAAATTTCTCGCCAAAATGAGTAGTCTGCAGACGATTCGTCAGGACCAAGAGGGGGGAACTATCTACAACTAAAACTCAGATGGTGTTGTGGCTACACACTCACATCAACCATAGGACTAAATTGTCGGATACCTGGTAGCGCTGGAACTACTTGTGGAGAGAGAATGCATCACATGGGACAGTGTAGTACAGTTGCAATAAGTGAATTCTCTCATATTCTCTGTGTAGAGCTGTCTCTCAGCAAGTTATGGTGAGCATCAAACAGTTAAAAAACCATTAAAAACCAGGGTGCCACACGGTGAATACATCAGGTGAGCAAGCATTGACTTTCACCTAATGTGGCACACGTAGAAGTAGCAGAGAGAGAGGGACTTACCCAGGGTTATCCTGCATTGGGCTGGATGCAGGAGAGCCTCCCTTTCCACAAAATCTGTGAGCTGTTTGTTAACCACCTTCTCACGCACCTTCGCCAAAGCAGGAAGGAGGGAGATAGGCTGGTAATTCCCTGGATAAATGGGGTCCAATGACAGCTTTTTTAGGAGAGGCTGGATCTTAGCCTCCTTCCAAGCCTGTGGTACCACCGCTTTCTGGAGAGACAAATTAATGATGGTGTTCACTTCTGTATATGCAACCCCTGCAACTACTGCCAGTATCCTCGCAGGACAGGGGTCCGAGGGCGAGCCAGACTTTAGACCCTTAAGAATTTTAAGACATTCCAATGGGTCAACTGGCCTAAATGCAGACAAGGAATGAGCGGGATCAGCAGATTGACATTCCAAAGATGCCTCTAATTTGATGTCGCATGGAGTAAATGCAGCTTGGATAGCCCGGATCTTATCTCTAAAACAGCAAGAGGGAGTGTTACACCAGGTAGGTGAAGATGGTGATACGCTTGCTTGGGCCAGAGGGGCCGTGAAACTTTGAACAATAGCAAAAATTTCCTTAGAGTTGCTATTGGCTAATTCAATACGGGCCAAGTAAAATTGTAATGGGTGCATGGTATATTTTCTGCTTGTCTCTGAGCTTCCGCTTATCTGCCGGGCAATAACCACTCCTCCGCCAGTTCCGCTCAAGGGTCTTACAGTCATGCTACGAAGCTTTAAGGGTGGGGTTGAACCAGGGTTTGGACGGAGATTCCCTAGCCAGCCTAGTTGGGCGACGTGGCGCCACCATAGTTACTGCTTTTGATACCCAGCTAGAAAACCCAGCTAAACGTTCCTCAAGTTCCCCCACCAGGCTTGGCCTGGAAGCTTCCAAGGCTGTATTAAGTTCAAGTGGATCAATTTTACCAAAGGCCGATTTATAGCCTGAACGCGCTGAAGTCTAGTGCATAGATAAATGATGCTTTGTGTGTGGGGACAAGATAATAGAAATAAGAAAATAAGATAATAGTAGTAGTAATATGGCCTCCACAAGAGTGCAGGACCTCATAGTCTAGTCGGTCTGGGACATATCAGTGCTCCTACAGATCAAGAATCGAAAGACCTACTACAAAGACTACATGGTATTCCCTGGGATAAAGAATGTTGGTTGGTAACTATGGACGTCAAAAGTCTATATACGATATTCTTGACGCAATATTTTTGTGTCATAATATATTTTATTCAATATAAAATGCATAGTTACAGTTGAATTATAATTTAAGACGGTCAAAGTCATGCTCAATGTTTGCAGAATTCACCTTCTAGCCACATATCCTCCCAATTATGTACTGTAGTATTACAAGTTTCCAGTTCTGAAATGTGGTGATTAAAACAGCATGTGGCATCCTTCTGCAGCATTATTCCGATATTTTAGAGCCACTTGCTGCAGGGTTCACTCTTGATAGTGCTGGCTAGTTTCTGCTAACTGTTCGATGAATAAATCAAACGTTTTCTGTTTTTTCTGATTCTAACATTTGTATTTATGTATACCACAATCACTGTTTGAACATAAAAATAACTACAAGATGCATGACTAATGATAAAGAGTACAGTGAGCTTGATAAGTGGTATCATAACGTTGGAATGTTGGGAGCTCCAATGAAGAGAAGGGAGTGATGGAGGGGCCATTAATGGGTGCAATTGGCCTTTAGTTGGTGGAGTGCTGTAATAGCATTAAGGTCCTTCTGCCTCGGCTTTACAGACCATTAAAGGCATTCTACCATAGTTTGGGGAGAAGGCCTTTAATGTCTGGTGTGGCCCTGGCTATAATTCTTCCTTACACTCCTCTGAAGCTTGTGGATGTGAAAGTAAAATATCAGCCAATGAGCATGTGACTCACAGCTTTTTCTGCTGCAGCTGCTTAGGTCTTCCTAGAGCCTTCATAGTGTTGTACCACACTTCCGGTTGACTGCAAGTACACTGCGCAAACTAAAACGGCACAAGTATTGTTTTAGAAAGTTTTTAATTACATGAAATGGTCTGCTCCAATTCTTCAGCAAACTGTTTAATTAGCATCACCAGGAACAGAGATGACTGTCATTATGCAGCTGTACAATAGGATCAACATGGCTTAAATGTCTCGCAAATTTCTTTTACTTGAATGCGTCAATTAAATACCACTGCCGCGGTATAATTAGTCGCTGCAATTTGTGAGAAATATGGCAGCGGGGGAAGTTAAGGAAAAATAACAAATATTTTGTTAAAGCTGATTGTTAGATAAAGAATGGAAGCACGTCTCAAATAATTGGTTGGAGAATAACAAGTTTGAGACACCATATGTTCAGCTGCCCACAGGAGCACAATCAGCAGGGTTACACTGATGTATTTGTGGAAAGTGTAGAAATTCTGGTTGATGAATTCATTACCACTTTGTCCCTCAGTTTGTCAACCTAACAAGCACAGTCTTGGTTTATAACACAGCAGAGCTGCACTAGAGAGGTGGGAAGGTATCCAATTGTAGTAGGGGTGGAAGTACGGGCTTACTTGTTGGGATATCTCTTTGTGCGATGGATGTTCAGAGTGTCGAGCATGAGAAGGCTTTTGTAATAAAACAGGCTTTTACAGGTGTCCCCCCACTTTTTGCCCCAAATCTGGACTACTAGATGCTGATTTTCGACACTGACAGTGCACTGAAGCCTGCTAACCAGGCCCCGGTGCCAGTGCTCTCTCCCTAAAACTGATACATTTGACTTGGTAGCCCGAATTGGTAAGGACTTTAACCTCCTTATAAGTCCCTAGCAAATGGTAACAGTGGTACCCCCAGGGGATGGGAGTTAATGGGTCACCAGGGCCAAAATCACTGTGTGTGCCACCCTGAGTGACCCAAGTAAACAGATGACAGCAGTTCTGCCATTACAGACTGCAGGTGCAAACTGCTCAAACTGTACTGCGCCTTCACCATGTGTTTCAAGGTCAATGCCCTATTTTTGATATATGCCAGTCACCCATAAGGAAGGCCTCCTGAGCCCAGGAGGTAGAGTGCATTACTTTAAAGGTGAGGACATATATGTGCAATCTTATGTGTCCCTATAGTAACCTTTTCTACCAAGGGCTACTGTATGTGATCTGCGGTGTATAGGATTACATGGGCTGGCACACGAGCACCCTTGAGTTTGTCAGCTCCATTAAAGTACCAACGTAATATGTCATGTTTGGTACCAAACAATTTGCCTCATCACCCCTGACATGATTCTTGTGTTAAGGACGATGTAGCATGCAACCAGGTGGCTACCTTAAGGGTTGCCCACCTAGCCGTCCCAGCCTTTACTGTGCTCTGACTGTCAGCCTGCAGCTGCTGCTGCCAAGACAGGAATCTGACCCCCTGCCGGAGGTGCGAACTCTCCCAGGAGCCAGAAACAATGGCCTGGACAGGAAGGAGGTCACACCTCCCTACCTGACAACATGGCTAGTGAAGTGGCACATCAAGGTGGTGAGCTTCAACGGTTACACAGTCTCTGATATGCAACCAGGCTGCCTCTCAAAGGAGAACCAGCCCTACTCCTGCCCCAGACACATTTGCACCAGGGAAGGTGGGAAAATAATGTAGCCTGTAGGTGTATTATGCCAGAAGGCTAAGCACATCCCTAGGGTGAGCTACCTGGTCTGTATAGCTAAGGAAGGGCTATGCCAGTTTTAAAAGTGGCAGAATAAAGGGTTCAGGGTGGAAAATGTGACCCACACCCCCAGCTATGGTCACATCAATCACGGATTTGCTGCTAGGGCTAGTAGTCCATTTGCTACTTGTACCCACACCCCTAACACCCCTTAATCTAGGATTTAATGGAGCATCCCTGGCACCTGAAATTCAGTTCTGATTCTACTCACAACAGAGGACACAAAAGAGACCCGAGTCTGCAACAACAGGAGCTGCACAAACAAAAGGCATGATACTCTGCTCTGCACCTGTGCAACCATTCCGAAACTGCATGACTGCGACTAGTCCCGAACCAAAGACTGGTTCCCCCAGACAGAGGGACCCCTTTGAGAGCCAAAGGTAACTACAGAGTCCGCTGGACTAGTGGCACTAGTCCCCTGCAGTCCACAGAGAAAAACAGCATACCAGAACCAAGGAATTGCTGACCATCGTGTCTATGTTGGTACTTTGAACTGCTTAACACATGATCCTCTAGTAAAGCCTGACTGCTCTTTACCAGGACTGAGCTAAGGGTTTATTAGTGTGAATCCAACAACCATCTTTGGAGTATTGTGAGAGTATTGCATAGTGAGGCCTAACCAGCATCAACTCATAATACTCCACCTTCATACAGCTTTTCTTCAACTATTCCCCCTCTGTCTCTTATTGCTCCATTTCTAGTAATGTTGTTAAGTGTGTGAGTTATGAACGCCAAAGGAGATCTTCATCTTATCTGCAACATAGATTGTCATGTTGGAGGTAACTGCCTTGTGCAAGATGCAGGAGATCTTGAAGGTGATGTAGGGAGATACAAGCAGTTGAACAATTCAAGAGTAAGTGTGATCCCATTCTGAATGATCTTCTGTGGTGCCAGATGGGTGTCTGGGATGCCAGTACGTTGGTCTTTGCCACAGTCCAGGTGAATCATGACAGGTGACTAAACAGCATTTCTTAAGTTGGGATCCAGTTGGTACGATCAATGATGCACACAAGGGAGGTCTGCAGACAGAGCCAGGTATTATTTTGTCATGTGCGCCTTGAAGCTGATCTTTCGGCAGTATGGAAACTGAATTATTTTAGTTGAGGAGTGAAGCTATCCGAATTTGCTCTTGTGAGCCTTTGCTGTACTTCTTGCGTACTGAGATGCACTCAGTTTTCAAAGAACTCAGTTGCATGTAGTTCTCCATCATGCAGCATGAATTGTGGCAAAGAAATCTTTCATTTGCACAGGGTCACCATCATAAAGAGATCTTCAAGGAAACATGTGTGTCATTGCCTTATGCCTTTGCTGGCCTTGAGCCTGATGAGAAAGTCCATAAAGAGGATGGAGATAAGAAATGCTTAGATGAACCTTTAAGATATGACATAGGTCTCTGTGGTCTAAAGGTGTTCATTGGATTGTGGATTAAGTAAGAGGCAAGCATTCATTGAATGAATTGTTGGCATTCCTGATGAGAGGGTGTTAGAAGTATTAGTTGGCTAAATGTTGCAAAAAGACAGAGAGACAAGAAATGTCAGGTGTCTGAAAGACAAAGTGCTTGATGGCTTTGTAGAGATCTGCTTTTATTGGGGTCTGTGCTATTGTAGTAAGTTACTTCACTGCTGGATGGGCTTCACCTGCAACTACAGACTCAAATTAAGCACTGGTGTTTCCTCTGTTGAAGAAACGCTATGATGATTCTTTAGTTCCAAACATATATCGGCCTAGCACCTTGTTGCCCTTTTCAGGTAAAATACTTTAAAAGGCATTTAACAGACAGATATCAAGTCCAACAATCTTCTTAACTCAGAGCAATCATGTATCCGCCCAGTGCACAGTCCAGAAACAGCTCTTCTCTTTGTCACCAATGACCTCCATCGTATTATTTGCTGGGGGATAAAGCAGCACTCAATCGGCCCGATTACGAAGGTACTTATGTGTAGTACATTTTCGAGTGCGGAGTCTCTGCACTCGTGACGGAGTCTCTGCACTGGTGGCGGAGTCTCTGCACTCGGGCTGAATCTCCACACAGCTCGCTGCAGACAAGGCACCATGCAGAGATGCCACCCAAAGTGACGAGTTTGTGCCCCAAGTGTGAGGATTGTGCCAAGAGTGAGGAGACTCTGCACATGTACCTTCATCAGTCGGGCCAGGGGCGGCTCCCCCGTTTGAATCGAGGAGCGTCGCCACTCTGAAACGCCCCCAGAGACAAAAAATATAAGTTAATTCATTACGATTTTATTTTTCATTACCCTGTCCCGAACAGAGTGTCAGGACTCGGGCGGGGCTGCTGCTGACTGGCAGCAGCAGAGAGAGCAGGGCACTTTCAGTCGTCTTGTGACAGCCAGACACACATGCGCACTTTAAACCTCTCTAACCCGGCTGTCTCAAGATGACTGGGTTAGAGAAAGCAAGAGCCTCATGTGCTTTTCTGAGCGCCGATAGAGGCTGCTTCCACCAATCCTGGTGCTGCTCTCATGCTGGTGAGAGCAGCGCCAGGATTGGCTTGGGCGTTTGGAGCCTGACTCGAGGAGAGCAGACCATCTAGGAGAGCGTTTTGGAGCAGTCTCTGATTGGATGAGGCATAGTTCTTTAAAATTGAGCAGTGACAAGACAGAGGCCCTTATGTGGGGGACCAGCCCATCCGTATGTGTGGAAATTTAGCTCGCAAACTGAACATTATCTGCGCCATCTTGCCCCTCCCCAGCACCACGCACAGCGAACGCACGGCTGCCATTTTAGGCACCCCACTCATTGTCAATCGCCAGCGCGGTCCCTTTGGCGCTGCAAGCATCCCCCGCGCGCTGGCCACCCCCGCTCTCTCATACAGGCCATAAACCCTCTCCTTCTGCGCGACCCTGCTACGGAACCACTTCCGACCGACAACCCATACATGGTCATGCCTCTCCTTTGATAACCCCCTCCCTCTGCGCCCCATTGTCTGAACTGGTCCCAGGCCATCACCTAGCCCTGCGGATGCAGTTTATTGCCCCTACTGTAAGGGAAACACCCCACATCAAAGGGATTACAGTAGATCAAAGCCCCTACCCCCTGAGACCCGGCCGGTTGCACACACCCCCGGGAATTAGCGGAATTCCCTGCTGCGCGATAGCCATCTCCCACTGCGGGTAGGGTGGGAACCTCTACTGTAACCATGTGTGGGATCAGATCTGAGCCGGGGGCTTCAGGGGATGTTCTTTCAGGCATCAAGGGAATCTCAAGAATATCCTATTTATAATAAAGCAATAAACCAGTGTATAAGAGACCAGGTCTCAGAGATGCAGTTAGAGCACCTCGTGACGATACCTTGCTGTCAGATCTGATGTGTTCTGCTCCGACGGAATAAAACTTTGTTTCCTGCCTTCTAGTCTCCGGCGCCTGCCTCTTTTATTGGTAAATTATCGAGTGGTATGAGAGGCGATTACCGCCGGGCAAATACTTGAAAGGTTATCGACTGAAACTGCCGCTACCATTTAACAATTGGCGTCCCAAACGTGGGGCCCATCAGCGACACGTGGATCCAGTGGGAGAGGTCCCGACGACAGAGTGAACGACTGCAACGATCGGGAGAGCTCCTGCCCAATAGACCCTCGTCTGGCAGCCGATCATCCGAACTTCACTGGTTCCGAGCAGACCTCTCTCGAGTGATCTACGGTCCTGACTGGGAACCATCAGGAGTGCCGCGGCAAATACGGAGAGTAGAGGACGATCGGGCGCTGGAGGCGGAAGACGAGAAACTGTCCACGCGGTCCGGGTAAGGTCGTGAAATACGACAAAAGTGCGAAATAATTGATTGATTGTTTGAATACTAGTATTGCTCATTGATTGTTCTCTTTGAGATATTCGCTGTCTACAAACGGGGAGGAGTAGAAATACTCTCTCTCTCTCCCTTTGCAGATAGTGAAGGGTAGGTAACGCAGACTTTTGTCCCCGTTGAAACCCGTCGTGCCTATCTTTATCTCCCCATTGATTGATTGTCCGAACATTGATTGTTTTGAAGAATAGTGCTCTTTGAGATATTCTCTGTTTGCAAATAACGTAGAATAGGAATATTCTGTCTAGTCTTTGCAAATAGTGAAGGGTAGGTAACGCAGACTTTTGTCCCCGTTGAAACCCGTCGTGCCTATCTTTATCTCCCCATTGATTGATTGATTGATTGTCCGAACACTAGTTGTTCGATATTGGTTCTTTGGAGGTATTCTCTGCTTACAAATAACGAAGAATAGAGATATTCTGTCTAGTCTTTGCAAGCAGTGAAAAGATAGGTAGTGCTGACTTTTGTCCCCGTTGAAACCCGTCATGCCTATCTTCTCCCCACTGATTGGTAGTTGGTTCTGCCCGGACCGCTTATTAGAGGTGAACCACCCGGCTCCACTGGAAGGCACCCCTAATAAGGACATGTTCACTAAATATGGACTAGTCGCCGTAGCTTATAGCAAGCTGTGGCATAAATATACCAAGAAGGACCCCGAAAGTCAGTGGCCACTGATGGGATCCTTCGACGACCGCAAGATAGAAGCGCTAGAAGTAGCTCTGCGTAGCAATAAGACGACGCCTACTATGCTTGACAGTATTGGCATGTGGCGCAAAGAAGCGACGCAACGGAAACAGAGGGAAGAAGTAAAAGCAGAAAAGGAATTACGAAAGGCAGCTCACCTTGCCGCTAAAAAGTTAGAAGAAGACATAAAGGAGAGAAGGGAAACTAAACTAAGACAGGAGCCCGAAACCTCAGGCCAGTACGCTGTTAGGACCCCTTCTTTGCTCTACCCTGAGTTGTCCTCCAAGCAGCGAACGAATGACGAATTACTGTTAGGTCCCCCGATCATTTACATGCCCCCTCCGTATGCACCCTCCCAATCAGTAGTGCAACACCCACAACCCCCGAACACGAGCGAAAGCAGTACAGGGGCCTCGGCCCTCACGGCCTCCGCGCCGGCTGAGCCTCTTGTACTGAACCCAATGTCGACTACAACGCTAGATGACCATGAGATGGGAAAGAAAGAGTCCACCAGAATGAATCGATTAACTAAGGATGAACGAGCAGGAATCGATAGGATAGTAGGGACGCTGGTGGAGCGAAAAGAAAGTGAGGAGTATATAACAGACGTGTATAGCTCGTATGCCGACAGCCGCAGACGACACTTCGTCGTACGGCTCTGTTATCACGCCCTGAATGCATATGAGGACAGATACCACGATAAAGGTCCCGAAGGCTTAGCGGCCCTATATAGGAAGGTAGACATTGGGGAAGAAGGAGAGGGCGATGTAACGAACCTCTTCACTCGTACACTCGAGGTCTACCGACACCTTAAAGAACATGGACAGACCACCAAAACAGAAACCCCCATAGCAACTAAGCCCCAGGGAGGAAGGGCCGATGCCATGATGCCCATTAAAGAAGCTGCCCCCTACTGGGTCCCCCCACGGGGTCAGGGAACACACGACGACATCAACCACCAAGATGCGAAGGGAAGGGTTGTATATAACTGGGTCTACCAGCCGTGGGACCGGCAAGATATTTTGACCTTTAGAAAGACTCTACCCGACTTGAGAAAGAACCCGACTGCCTTCTACACTGAATTGGGTACAGCCTTAGGCTCAACGATAATGACGTTGGCAGATATCGACTTGTTCTTTGGGCTATGCCTGCCGGCTGATGTGTGGAAACAAATCCGGAAAGTTGACCACGCTGAGCCGTTCGGATATACCTGGATACAACTCGATACCATAGATAAACAGCGAGAACCAGGACAGAAACCCCCGAAAGCCATCTTAGAGCTCCCAGACAAGATTGTACAAAAGCTGAAGACTCTAATCCCAGAAAGAAAGGTAGACTGGTCGATAGTGACGGCTTGCCGCCAGAAACCCCAGGAGGATGTGTCTGAATACTTCTCCCGATTCGAGACTGTGTTTTCCGATTACAGTGGCCAAGACATGACCACCGCAACCGGACACCACCTCTTTGTCCAGAATTATGTAAAGGGTCTGTCTCAAGAAGTTTCCCAGAAGCTACAGACCAGCGAGAGCAGTTGGGCAGCCTCCAAACCCGCAGCAATTCTCCAGATGGCCCAATACTACGAAAACCAGAAGAACGAGAACGATAGGGCGTCAGAGAAGAAGAAAAAGGAATTAAAGGAGAGGGTGATGATAGCACAGTTGCAAGGGGTGACCATAGGAAGGGAACCCCCAAAGGAGAATTACCAACCAACCGCCCCTAGAAAGCTACCCCCTAGAGACCATACACCTACACCCTACAACGGACGGAGAGACTTAGATGGGAATCAATGTGCGTTCTGTAGAGGGTTCGGACACTGGAAATCCCAGTGCCCGGTCCTTTTGGAACTGAACAAAAATAGGGACCCCAATAGACACAACTGGAAGTTTGTTGATACCCACCATCAACGTCACCACACTTGATTAGGATCACGTGCAACCGAGCAACGCCATTTTTTCCGAATACGCTAACCAGATCGCTGATACGTACAACGCTCCAGCAAAATAGTATGGTCAAACATTTTTAATAAATTATAAGTATAACAACATTCCGGCAAAATGAACAGGTTAGAACATGTTTTAAACAACTATTTACATGACAGTCTGCTGCGACCTGCATCCCAAAGCATTTACGTCCACGTGACACCGTCCTCGCCTCTCCTTCCTCGAAGTTGCAACATTGGCCTGTTTTGGGCGGTCCTTTTTAGTTGATTTTGGGCTATAAAAGCCATGCAAAAATCCCTTGACATCAGTGGCAGGCGATTGTGCGAATAGGCCGGAGGCTATACGAAGCGCCGGAGGGCTGGTGCCCTGACGGGGGGAGGCGACGCGGACGGACCTCCCCCACCTCCCCAGGTGGAGGCTTGCCAGGCACCCCGACCGCCTTTTACTCGCCGGCCAGCTAAGCTGCACCCAACCGTCTTTTACTCGCCGGCCAGCTAAGCTGCACCCAACCGTCTTTAATTCGCCGGCCAGCTAAGCTGCACCCAGCCATCTTTTTCATCGGCCTGCTGAATTTCACCCTGGCACGCTGTGCGGATCCTCCCAGTCACTTCTTCCTTCAATAACGGAGGGTGCCCTGGCGGGGGGAGGCGACGCGGACAGGCCTCCCCCACCTCCCCAGGTGGAGGCTCGCCAGCAGATGAGGGCACCCCAACCGCATCTTTCACACGTCAGCCAGCTGAGTTGCGCCCTGCCACTTCATTCGCTGTTCGGCTGAGCCGGCACCCCTGCACGCGGCCGCCAGGCAACCACCCAAGCACCGGGTTCACCAGGACTGCCGCTAGCACCCGACGTGAGGAGTGGGCCCCCGCAGCAAGGTAATCGGGGACCCACCCCGGTGGTGATACCATCCAAACTGCTGTCGTCACTGCTACTGGAATCACCCCGGTGGCAGTACCATCCGAACTGCCGCTGTTACTGCTGCTGGCTCCTCTCCGGTGACTGTACCGAAGAGCTGCTGCTACTGCTGCCCTTGAACTCCGGCGGTTGACCCCTCCGGTTCCAGGCCTGGCCCACCGTGAGACAATTCTGGACTCGAAAGCTTGTTTGCTAGGGCATGGGCCCCACCCTTGACAGAACGCTCCCCTCAGCCTTGCAGAATTGGTTGGAGTCATTTGACGTTCGACTCCTGCGGACTTCCGGTAAGGACAAAACCACCACCATTGCTCTTTTTGCCCCCGGGCGGCAGCCACCTTGCCTCCGCTTGATACAGTGAGACAGTAAAGCGTCGGCGGAAGAACCCGCCTGCTGCCCCGCCCTAAGAACAAACCGTGGCATTGCTACAAGGTTGCAGTGACGCCATGCTGACGCAAAGTTGACGCTAACGAAAGTTCTCGAACTACCGAAAGGAATTCTGGTTCAACTGCTAATTCATGGAAAGACTTAGACTGTGCACTGACCCGACCCCGCCCTAAGATGGCGCTGATGTAGGAGTGGCCTACAACTCCTTGTGGCGTTCCAGTCACGTGACATTCGTGTTAAAAAGAGATATATATACATGTATGCGATGCTTTCACACATGACGATGGGGGAGAGGGGGGAACCGATTTTTATGTTAATCTAGTGTTGCTCATGTTGCTCGACGCCTCTCGCACCGTGGCCGGCCTATAGCGGCTGTAGGCCCGTATTTCTACACTGACATTGTTTTAAATAAAGGGCTTCTTAAAAAGGAATTACGGAATCAGTGTCATGACTAATCATCTGGGTTGTTGAAGGTTTCTCTTTTAAATAAAAGATTGTCACTCCTAAGCAAAAGCATACAGATAATACGGACTCAATTTGCCTAAAATATTTTTGTTTAACGGAATTTGTACCCATCACGCCTGCCCCCTTTTTCCAAGAATTGTCGAATCAATAATGAACTATAACTTAAGGTATATGTCGCACGCAAGGTATGGTATCCTGCACCATAATACACGACCAATTGAGAAATACATGCACGACCAGGGAACCCGAATTTAGGAGATGAATGAACTAGAGCATCTTTGCCTCGAACTAAAGAATAATAGGTCCGTGGTATTACCCACCCCTGCGGCTAGCCTGGTACATGGTAGGTAGAACCTTTCGTGTCTGCGCGCGCTGGGATATTTTGAATACTGCACCTCCCCTCTTATTTTCCCCTCTATAGGTCACGACGAAGTTCCGACTGAAGAGTGGAGTGGACCTGGACCGCACCGAGTTCAATATCAGGGAAAACATAGACAAACGTTGTGAGATAGTGCGTAAAGTTACAGACCATCATTGGGAACATGAAAAACCGTATGATATGATTGTGCGTGTGTACTACGATTATACGATATGAATGTGTATGCATTTCATGTTTGGATCACTTGAAGAGAGCGTCACTGTATGATTGGAGTGCTTGTCCACCGATCAAAGGGGGGAGAATAAAGGGTCAGACACCCCCTAAGATAAACTACAAAGTGCTAAAAGTACGCAACATGCGTAGGAAATAGGGGACAGGAAAGGAGAGGTCCCCGTGCTCAACGCAGCCCTGAGTCTCCATCTTAAGTCTCCGTCTTGATGCATGTACTGTCACCCCCTATCCGGCATTTGTGTGTACGTGATCACCGAATTTATGTCTTTTCCCCGCTTGTGTTTTCTTACATGGAACAGACCCATGCTACTCCATGTTGTGTGTGCACCAAGTGGCCTATTATCTTACCCATCTCTCTCTCTCTCGTTTTGTGTCGTATGTACGCCAAAATAGCCTACTTGATGCACACGTCTCTCTCTCTCTCTCTCTCTCTCTCTCTCTCTCTCTCTCTCTGCACACGTCTCTCTCTCTCTCTCTCTCACTCTCTCTCCCCCTCCCTCGCAAAAGGCTCTTTCTTGTCCTCTTTCTTCTTGAATAAATTAACGACATACACCTCTTTGGTAAGTGTATAATTGGCCCGAACACGGTGGTGTTCGAACAAAATTGACAGAAACAAAAAACGACCATACTTTACCACGATTACTACCTCTCCTTTCTGCAAACGTTAAGCCTAATCGGCTGAGAAGGAAAGGACAGGTAAGACGACTGATGTCTCCCAATCTGACCCTCAACACGGGGACTATATGTCAGTGGTTTTTGTTCTTAAAGGACACCATCTCCACCACCCAGAATTACCCCTGACCAATTAGCCCGAAATAGAATGTCTAAAGCACCCTGTTCTCCCAGAGATAACTCCAGCCCTATACTAAGCCGTCTCAGAGTATCCCGAACGAAACAACTGATGCCCTGTTTTAAACTGATAAAGGGTCACCTACTGTATGAAAAGGATACTCATGAACGCATGACAGTAGCACCTCGCACTTACGGGTACTACCAAACCTTGTATTATAAGGCGCAGAAACCGACACCTAGAAGGCCAGACGATGGACAGAGACACCCACAGAACCCTGCACCACAGCAGTAATTAATAGATTAGTAACACGCACATTAACATCAGAGTTAATAGGCACCAATCATGTAGTAACAGATAAGAGCATTTCCGCAACTACTCAGTGGTTGGGAGAGAGAATGAAGTATGTAAATGTCTTCCCTGCCAAGATCTCTAAGACTTTCGTTTCTTATAACCTATTCAAGGATAACCTGCAGCCATCGGAAGAGAGGGGTCGGACGTGACGCACAGTCTGGCTGCGGATCATAAAACATCTATGACATCGACCGAGGGGGAAGCGACGAAGCAACAAGAGTGTGAGACGAGACACCATTATCAGAACGATGAGCGCGAAGGGCTACATCGAGGCCCCTGCTCACTGACCAGCGTGCCTGAAGTCTCAACCCGTCGGGCCCGATTGATGGGCCCAGTGCTGAAAAGATTCTGCTCTCCTTGGTCCGCATTTTTGATCCGATCCCATGCCACCCCATTCTCTCTTCCTCTTTCATTTGGACTATGACTTTGACCTACTACCGAGGAACAAAAGGCCGGCACCCTGTCTCAAAAGTACCTGTGGTGAACTGTGTTAAGGAACAGGACTGGAATCAAAGAACAGTGAGTGGTCGCACCCTGCCACGTGAAGAAATCGGATTTGAGCTGGACCTTAGTTCCACCGCCGGTGCTCAACAGTGCCAACGAAAGAAGAACAACAATGAGAGCTTACCAGTGATAGCTCTTTATGAAACAAGGACACTGGAAAGAAGAACCCATGTCAAAGTTGAAAATCCTCTCCCAACCACCTTATTATATTAACTATCTTCTTATCAAGTTTTCATGATGTTGCATCAATCACTTCCGACTGTACACTGAGAAGTTAAGAAAATGTAACTTTGTATAGTAACATTCATACAACACCAGCCATGTACACGACTATACTGCAACTTTGAATGTACTCCCTCCTCGCCTACTTTATCAAACTGTATGAGACAATGTACAAATGTGTCAGATTACTCCTGCCTACCCTAAACGACTCTGTATCTTTAAAATGTGTGACGAACATTGACGATACTGTAACTAAAAGGCTAACAAAGGCGAATATTGGCCGGACAAGCTGGCGAGATATGTTAAAAGGGAGGACTGTGGAAATTTAGCTCGCAAACTGAACATTATCTGCGCCATCTTGCCCCTCCCCAGCACCACGCACAGCGAACGCACGGCTGCCATTTTAGGCACCCCACTCATTGTCAATCGCCAGCGCGGTCCCTTTGGCGCTGCAAGCATCCCCCGCGCGCTGGCCACCCCCGCTCTCTCATACAGGCCATAAACCCTCTCCTTCTGCGCGACCCTGCTACGGAACCACTTTCGACCGACAACCCATACATGGTCATGCCTCTCCTTTGATAACCCCCTCCCTCTGCGCCCCATTGTCTGAACTGGTCCCAGGCCATCACCTAGCCCTGCGGATGCAGTTTATTGCCCCTACTGTAAGGGAAACACCCCACATCAAAGGGATTACAGTAGATCAAAGCCCCTACCCCCTGAGACCCGGCCGGTTGCACACACCCCCGGGAATTAGCGGAATTCCCTGCTGCGCGATAGCCATCTCCCACTGCGGGTAGGGTGGGAACCTCTACTGTAACCATGTGTGGGATCAGATCTGAGCCGGGGGCTTCAGGGGATGTTCTTTCAGGCATCAAGGGAATCTCAAGAATATACTATGTATAATAAAGCAATAAACCAGTGTATAAGAGACCAGGTCTCAGAGATGCAGTTAGAGCACCTCGTGACGATACCTTGCTGTCAGATCTGATGTGTTCTGCTCCGACGGAATAAAACTTTGTTTCCTGCCTTCCAGTCTCCGGCGCCTGCCTCTTTTATTGGTAAATTATCGAGTGGTATGAGAGGCGATTACCGCCGGGCAAATACTTGAAAGGTTATCGACTGAAACTGCCGCTACCATTTAACATATGGACCTCTGCTTGTTGGCCTCAAACATTCGGCCCTCCACGCACACCTTTCACTACAACCTGCAATTCTGGTGTTCCCATAGATTGTATCTCTTATCAGTCGATCAACTAAATTAGGCCAGCTCCTGTTTCTTCATCCTTGGGTCCTCAGAAAATTGGTTCCTATGTCATCCTTCATCTGCAACAGTGGAACGGGCCTTGATTCTATCGTGCCTGGACCACTCCAACTCATGGCCTGAAACGTTATCATCTTGGTCAGCTGCATCTGATCCAAAAGTCCACTGCTCGCTTTATTTTCTCTCTTCCTGCCCATTTCCCACTTCTCATCACCTTGATACCCACTCACCAAGCAGGTTCTTTTCAAGGCTATCTTATCCACCATTACATCTTTTACAAGCGTGGTCCACTCCATCCTCAGCACCTTCTTGACCCCTATGTTTCTACGAGCCCTCTTCTGTTCAGCAATGCCTCACAGCTTCATCTAACACCACATGCACTGGCAGTGGGGCTTTCTCATACCTTGCAGTGTTTCACTGTGAAAGCCTAACTATTTCCCTGTATTCCATGCAGAATCAACTCATGTTGGGTGAGAACTTTCATTTATCCCAGACTGTGAATTCTTTGCTGCCTTTAATCCATCCCAACACCAAGACACCCACAGGGAAACAGTGCGTTATTTAAATGTAATAAGATAACAAACATTTCATGGAGATGGCATTGCCTCATTTGCACGGTGATTTGCCCAATGCAAGTATGTGATGCTTGTAGTAAGGATGCAAGCACGTGGGGCAAGGCTCTCAGGAGTGTGCTGCCATGGTACCACCGTAAAGATGGCCCACAGTTAGTGCCCCTCCTGAGAACTTAGTAAGAGGCCACTGAATTTTTCAGGGGTCCCCTCTCTTGTGAGAGGGCAGTTAGACCCAACCAAAGGGGTCTGTCTGGGGTGAATCACTGAAAATTGTCTAGATCGCTGCTTCAACTTCACTGCTGCTCAGTTAATCACACATGCATGCAGTACCTCGGAGTGCACATGCATTACCTCGAAGTACACATGCATTAACTCAGAGTGCACATGCATTACCTCGGAGTGCACATGCATTAACTCAGAGTGCACATGCATTACCTCAGAGTGCACATGCATTACCTCGAAGTACACATGCATTAACTCAGAGTGCACATGCATTACCACAGAGTGCACATGCATTACCTCGAAGTACACATGCATTAACTCAGAGTGCACATGCATTACCTCGGAGTGCACATGCATTACCTCGGAGTGCACATGCATTAACTCAGAGTGCACATGCATTACCTCGGAGTGCACATGCATTACCTCGAAGTACACATGCATTAACTCGGAGTGCACATGCATTACCTCGGAGTGCACATGCATTACCTCGAAGTACACATGCATTAACTCAGAGTGCACATGCATTACCTCGGAGTGCACATGCATTACCTCAAAGTACACATGCATTAACTCAGAGTGCATATGCATTAACTCAGAGTACACATGCATTACCTCGGAGCGCACATGCATTACCTCGAAGTACACATGTATTAACTCAGAGTACACATGCATTACCTCGGAGTGCACATGCATTACCTCGGAGGACACATGCATTAACTCAGAGTGCATATACATTAACTCAGAGTACACATGCATTACCTCGGAGCGCACATGCATTAACTCAGAGTGCACATGCATTACCTCGAAGTACACATGCATTAACTCAGAGTGCATATGCATTAACTCAGAGTACACATGCATTACCTCGGAGCGCACATGCATTAACTCAGAGTGCACATGCATTACCTCGGAGTGCACATGCATTACCTCGAAGTACACATGTATTAACTCAGAGTGGACATGCATTACCTCGGAGTGCACATGCATTACCTCGGAGAACACATGCATTAACTCAGAGTGCATATACATTAACTCAGAGTACACATGCATTACCTCGGAGCACACATGCATTAACTCAGAGAGCACATGCATTAACTCAGAGAGCACATGCAATGGAAGGAGTGAATTTTTACCCAACCGGGAGCGCTTATCTGGTCTATGCTGGCTGGACCCACAGTGGGCGCCCAGCTACAATCTGGAACGCCCAGCTGTGCATCTGGTTGGTGTCTGTGCACCTAGATGTCTGTTGACAAAGCTGGACCATTGCTACAAAAGTCCAATGGGTGGTGTTGCCATTGAACTGTTTCTAGCAAAGAAGAACGTTGTGTTATCCACTGTGGCCCTCATTGGGAGTCAAGGGCTAAATTCCGATCAATATGCAAAGGCCTAGTCTTATATGCATTTGAGGCATAAACAGAGCAGCGTTTCTATATACAGAATACAACTATTGTTTCACGGTGGTTGCAGTGGGCAGCCCTCACCAAAAGATGGCAGTACTCGGTTCTGTTGGCTTTTCTTGGCAAGAAAAGCTAAAAGGTGCTTAATAAGATCACGTGATTCGGGTATAGACTTTTTAATCTTCATTATGAATTATTATGAAGAGCCCCACGGGTTCCGCTGACGTGCACTGCCCAGGAGAAGAAAGGGCGATGATCAATAAATCATATCGTCCAATTATAGACCTCCTTGCGTGCATTAGGCGCTATCGTCGTCGGAGGCGAGCCCACTGCGCTGCAAATCTCCTCTCTGTACCGAGCTCTGCACGCAGCATCCTTTCATCTCATCATCTGCAGCTCAGCGTGTGGACCTATTAGTCACAACGAGCGGCGTGCACAGATTACAGTGGTGTTAATTGCACGTCAGGGCTTGCTGAGCTGCTTCTACAATGTTGATACAGAAGTTGACAAGCAGTGGTTTACGGGATGCGTGGGCACTTTGCGTTCCGCAGTACAGCGTGTAAATATCAGAGCAGCACTCGGACGGCTCTAGTTCTGAAAGAGGGAGGCGTCCTAGTGGTGAGCACCACGTGGACGTGGTGATGGAACGCAGCGCTCTAGAGAAAGGATTGGCGATAAAAAGTGTGTTTCATCAAATCAAAAAAACAGGCAGAGTCAATTTAACAAAATGATTTGGCTGCTTCCAACCTGACAGCGCTCGTGTTGTCTTGCTGCTGCCTTATTCACTGTAGGGTCACTGTAAGCGTGGTGTCTTTGTACAGATTGCTCGCATCACTGCACTTAACAGGAAAGCATTCAGAGGACCATCTATTACTTTACAAACAAGCAATGACACAGAGTCCTAAAAACCAAGGCATCGGAGTATTATTGTTCCATAAGTAACATGATCGAATACTAAATGGCCGAGGTCAGAGGGGTATGACACGTTAGGAGAAAACAGAGGTGGCATTTTATGAGCTATATTGGTGGTTACTCGCTTGATCACTTTCTTAATCAAATTTAGACGTTCCATTGATCTGTAATTATCATGAACTATATAATCTACATAAATTATAGGAAATAGGGTTATGCGCCCAGCCCCCCCTTGCCACTGCCCCCACCAAGGACCCATCCTACAAATTCACAACATCAATCGTGAATGCATCAAAGCATTCCCTCCGCCTGAGCTTCATCAAATGTTCCTCGGGAACAACACAGCTGAGGAAACACTTGATAAAAACAAAATATCAGGCTTGGTGAAGATGCCAATACTGTTGGGCTGCCAATACAGCATTATGTCTGTACCATAAATAGTCTTCAATAATGTATGCATGTATTTGCTGCAGATATTTGCTGGAAATTGATTTGAATGCATTTGTTTACCTATAAAGCCCTTTATCACATGAAGTGACCCTGGTGCTCTCTAACAACCCGATTTAACTCGAATGCGCACCTACTACACACAGGAGGCATCATTAGTCAATGAGGAGTGTGCATTTTTAGGTCGAGCATTCAAAACCTCTTGTATATACTTTAGTATACACTTATATGTGTATGTACTTTGTGGGCCCTGGAGATCAGAATAGGACTTGTCTACTTCCGTTTAGGGACTTTTTTTTCTGTTCAACTAACTCTATTTAACGGTCTTAATAGAAAACGACAAGCAGAGGTCAGTAAACTACCAGAATTGCTTTCTGCTTAGGGACTTTCTTTTTTTTTTCTGGCAAGTGCCTCTATTAAACTTTCTTGATAGAAAACGACCAGCAGAGGTCAGTAAAATACAAGAATCACTTTAGCATTCTCTAGATTCCAGTCCATAGAAATTATCTTCCATGAGCACCCGTAGACAGTAATATTTTTTCAAATCTTGTATTTTCAGTGATATGACCACCAAAGGCCATGGTTTTATATTAAAAACAGAGCTTTGGACTATACCATTTCCCACTGAAAAAGCAATATTCCTCTCCATATGTTCCTACCTGGAGTGTCACGCAGTTTGGTGCTTAGTAGATGTTTCAGCACCCAGGCTAATGTGCTGCATAGCCAAATACATATAAGGCCCCAAAGGCGAGACCAATTGCATTGCTAATACTTGTTATTGAATGTATTTATATATGCACCCAGGGTCCATGCCAGGAGTCTTCATTCCTATTGGTACTTCATTTCATCTCCGGTATCTTGCTTTTCATGTTGTCCTTTAGTAATATTGGCATTGATTGGTTAGCCACACTTCAAACATGATTGCCACAAAGAAGCGCTTATCCAAACATTTGAATATTTAGATGTGTGCGCTTGCTCAAGGAGGGTGAAGTAAATCTTAGGAAGGGTCTCATGTGCTTGTGAAATGTGAGGCATGCAATGGCTGTGGAGAGACTGCAGTAAGGGGCACCAGTCTGGATTGTATACGTGTATAGTGAAGGCTGTGAACATACCTCATCTGGATACTGGAAGGTGGTAATTTTTATTGGAAATTCAGGTTAGTACAAGTGGTAACAAGAAGATTGTAAAAGCAAATCGTTAGCAGGGCAGAATCCATCTGGAGGTGTTTCGTGCAAACAGTGGCTGCTTCTCCGCCAAGGCGAGGAGTGTCACCCTACTGCTTTGCAGCAGTGAAATAAAGGAATCATAAAATGATAAGACCTTGTTGTTATTATGATTTTATGTTTTCCTGCTGTGGCAACTTTCGCGGATGGTGCAGGCTGCTCTGATGACACAGGAGCAGGAGTGGTTTGCCCATTCCAAGTGCACATGAATGTTTGACCAGCCGTCTCATGCCAACCAAACAGTCATGCACACTTTGCATGTTCTTCAAGCAAGCTGCAATACAGCCTAAGTGGAGAACATGCCTAGGCTCCCACAACCTGGCTGAGTGCCGAACCACAGTGCTCAGATCAATCACAACGCTGCACTGCAGCGCTTTGTTTGGCTACGGGAGCCTCAGCCTAGGTGCTTGCTGTTCTGGCTCGACGGGATAGACAGCGACAGAGATGTTAAATGGTAGCGGCAGTTTCAGTCGATAACCTTTCAAGTATTTGCCCGGCGGTAATCGCCTCTCATACCACTCGATAATTTACCAATAAAAGAGGCAGGCGCCGGAGACTGGAAGGCAGGAAACAAAGTTTTATTCCGTTGGAGCAGAACACATCAGATCAGACAGCAAGGTATCGTCACGAGGTGCTCTAACTGCATCTCTGAGACCTGGTCTCTTATACACTGGTTTATTGCTTTATTACACATAGTACATTCTTGAGATTCCCTTGATGTACGGGGGGGAATATCCCCTGAAGCCCCGGTTCAGATCCGATCCCACACATAGATACAGTAGGAGTTCCCACCCCACCCACAGTAGGGGATGGCTATTGCGCAGCAGGGTATTCCGCCAATTCCTGGGGGGGTGTGTGACCGGTCGGGTCTCAGGGAGTAGGGGCTTTGATCTACTGTAATCCCTTTGATGTGGGGTGTTTCCCTTACAGTAGGGGCAATAAACTGCATCCGCAGGGCTAGGTGATGGCCTGGGACCAGTTCAGACAATGGGGCGCAGAGGAAGGGGGTTATCAAAGGAGAGGCATGACCATGTATGGGTTGTCGGTCGGAAGTGGTTCCGTAGCAGGGTCGCGCAGAAAGAGAGGGTTTATGGCCTGTATGAGAGAGCGGGGGTGGCCAGCGCGCGGGGGATGCTCGCAGCGCCAAGGGGACCGCGCTGGCGATTGACAATGAGTGGGGAGAGAGTGGGGTGCCTAAAATGGCGGCCGTGCATTCGCTGTGCGTGGCGCTGGGGAGAGGCAAGATGGCGCAGATAATGTTCAGTTTGCAAGCTAAATTTCCACAGTCCTCCCTTTTAACATATCTCGCCAGCTTGTCTAGTTCGGATTTCTCCCCATAATACTACGGACCTCCACCTCATAAAGGGCTTTCATCCGCTCTGTTTCAAAGTTCAAAGTCTTAGGGCAGATGCAGTTCATAAAAAGCGAACATAAAGGTGGCAGACACTGAATCCCCAAGCAACATCCACATAGTATCACAATCGGTATTAGGATAAATGAAAACAGCCTCCATCCCCAACTTTTAATAGCGTCCCAAAACCAACTCCCCAGCGACCATTCTTCTTGCTCTTGATGGACCTCTGTGGACAGTCTGTGGAGGTGTTCAATTGCTTTGTAGACTGAGGGTGAGTTGTCTGGTACGTAGGTACAACAGCTGGATCCAATGATGCGGCATGCTCCTCCACGATCAGCCAGAACCACATCTAGAACGAGGCGGTTCTGAAGGGCCACTAAGCGGACGGCCTGGAGCTCGGCGGTGTTGTTGGCGAGGGCGCCAGCCGTAATGTTCATTGCCGTTTCGACTGCCTGGGTTAAGTGGCGGATGGCACGGCTGTTTGCCATTGGGCCCCAGAGTGGAACAAGGCCTTTGACTGCGTCCATGAACTGTGCTCCGGTGGAGTCGGCCTGTACAATGTCTTTGGCCCGTTTCTGTCGGTGATGGTTTGCTGGGGCCACATACGTCGGAGGAAGGACAAAGGCGATGTAGCAAGTGCCTCCCCAACCTCTCGGGAGCCAGGTGTAGGCCTTAGTACCACAGACGAAGTACATATTCGGGGAGGCAACAAAGGAGGGTGGGTCAACTGAATCCAATGTTCGGGTGATGAGGCAGGAGCTGTGGCCCACCAGCTGTGCCCCCAGGCCTTCGAGGCATACAGATCCAGTGATGTTGATGACGGACAGGGCCACTGTTAGGGTGGCGGCCGTCCGTTTTCGGAGGTAAGAGAAGGTGGGTCTGGCTGGATTGTTGAACACTTGCATTTCAACTCGTTCTTTGGCAGGGATGTCCATGTGAAAGGAAGTGTTCGATCTCAGAGGGCAGAAGAGGGCGGAAGTTCTACCAGTTTTGTTCATCCAGAACCCATGGTAGAAGTGTGACATGGTTCTGCCGGAAGTGGCATTGTCCTTGTAGCTCTCCTGCAGAAGGATCAGCCAGGCGAGGCAGGAACCATGGACAGAAAAAGGTGAAGGGATGAAAGGGATTGAGTGCCCAGTGGCATGCGGTAGCAATCCACAGATCCAGCAGTTAGTGGCGTTGGTGGCAAGATTGTGTTGGTGGAGCAACTGCACAAAAGAGTTATTCCAGAACTCCTCACGCCTTTCTCGGAGTTGGGGTGAAAGTGAGATCAGATGGTGCTCCTTCGTGGTGGTAGGTTGAACGGTGGTCAGCAATGTCTTATGAGCGGGTGTGCTCTCCTCCATGATCCAGAAGGTGACCATGAGGAGAAGGCAAAAGAGAAGGGTAATAAAAAGTGTTATAGTCTTAAAGCTGTGCATTCGGTCAGTCTTTGGGTTTCTGTAGGGGATCTTCGGACGTCCGGTTGCTTCCATCACCTTCATGTCGGGCGCTTCCATCACCTTCGAGAGACTCGGTAGCGGGCAGAACCACAGACTTTGCTTAGTTTCTCTCCTGGTGGCCTTTGAAGTGACTAGGCTACCGCTCTGAGATTTCCACTTAGCCTGTGGTCTGCTTAGCCGAAGTTCTCTCCTTTCGTCGCAAGTTATACCCTTCTTTGGATGGCACAGTGGGATCGGGATATTCAATCAATTCAAGTGTCTCTGTATCCGGGCAGCGGCTCAGGGATGGTCGGTCTTTGTTCAGGAGTTCCTCTTGGGCGGTGACGTTGTCCGTGGTTGTCAGGGTCGGTGATATCTTCTTGCAGTGGTGTGCATGCAGCCAATTGCGTTTCCCCTCCACTCGAAGAGCTGTTCGGGTGGTGATCAGGACTTGCAGGGGGCCCGTCCACCGGGGCTCCTGTCTCTTGGTGCGCTGGAAGTTACGCACTAAGACGAAGTCACCTGGTTGGATGTCGTGCCCGGGGCCCCTGGAAACATCGGGAATGGCGTGCAGCACCTGCTGATGGATGATAGACAACGTTTTAGTTAGATTGTACAGATAATCAGACATGAGGACGTCCGGGACGTTGTGGATGGATGTTGGTTTTGGTGCAGTCCAAAGGTTCATGGGCCGCCCGAAGACGACCTCGTAGGGGGTTAAGTGGTGTTTGGTGGGGGTGGAACGCATTGATAGCAAGGCTAGTGGGAGAGCGTCTGGCCATCTTAGCCCTGTGGTGGCGACTATTTTTGCTATCTTAAGCTTCAATGTGGCATTGTGTCGTTCAACCAGGCCTGCAGATTGGGGATGGAAAACCGCATGGAACTTCTGTTTTACACCCAACCCTTTTAAGATGAGTTGGATAACTTCGGCTACGAAGTGGGGGCCATTGTCGCTCCACAAAATTCGACAAAGGCCGTATCGGGGGAAGAATTCCTTCAGTAGTACCTTTGCGGTAGTCATAGCGGTGTTGTCATGGGTTGGGTAGGCTTCCACCCACTTGCTGAAGGCACATACAATGACGAGTACATACTTCAAACCTTGGCACCTTTCTAGCTGGACATAGTCCATTTGTAGGACTTCAAAGGGGTGATTGGGGACCCCAAACCCTCCCCGGGGTACAGCAGTTCCTTTCCCAGGGTTGTGTTGGAGGCATACTAGGCATTGTTGGACTAGACGTTTGGCCGAGTCTGGTATTTTGTCGTTGTGCCAGACTTTAGAGATGAGTTCGATCATGGGGGCAGACCCTATGTGTGCGGGGGAGTGAGCCATGGTCAGCATGGGGATCAAGTATGAATCTGGTAACAACCATTTGTTCAAGTCTTTGGTTCGCCAGCAACCGTCATCGTCCTTCAATCCCACCCGGGCCCATTCAGTTAACTCGTGTGGTGTGCTGGCTAGTTGGATATCCCTAATTGTTTCCCTAGCATCCTTCTATTTCTCAGTTTGTGACCTGGTCACGTACATACGGGTCGTGGACCTATTCTCTGCTGTGGTCCGGGCAGTAATGTCAGCTAGTGCATTTCCCTGTCCTATAATGTCTGTCACCTTCTTGTGTGCCTGGCATTTGATCACAGCTAACCGTGTGGGGAGGAGGACTGCTTCGGTCAGGGCAGAGACTAGATCTCCATGCAGGATGGGTGTGCCATGAGAAGTCAAGAATCCCCTCTCTTTCCATAAGAGCCCAAAGTGGTGAACTACCCCGAAGGCATACTGACTGTCTGTGTAAATGTTTGCGGTTGTCCCTGCTGCCAGGATGCAAGCTCGTGTAAGAGCAATTAGTTCCGCCGCCTGTGCGGATCGCTGTGTGATGCAGGCTGTCTCAACAACTGTTCGGGCTGTGGTGACTGCATAGGCAGCCGAGGTGGTGCCATCGGGGAGCTTGATGCATGAGCCATCCACCCACAGTTCTCCGTCAGGGTCCGGGAAGGCAGTATCCCGGAGGTCAACCCTACTCTTGGTTTGTTCGTTGGTGAGGGTCACGCAATCATGTATAGGGGATGCATTGGGGTCAGCGTCAGGGAGAGGCAGTAGTGTAGCTGGATTCAGAGTGGTGCATCGTTTCAATGTGATGTGGGGTGCAAGCAGAGTCAGTTCATAACCGGTCAGTCGTGCGCTAGTCAGGTGTTGAGTCTTGGTTTGGTTCAGGAGGGTGTCAACAGCATGGGGTACCAATACCGTGAGGGGGTTCGAGAGCACGATCCCTTCACTTTGTCGGATAGAGACAGCAGCAGCGGCTACTGCTCGAAGACAGGCGGGCAAAGCTCTGGCTACGGGGTCGAGAGTGGCAGAGAAGTAGGCACAAGGGCGTTGCTTAGGGCCTATGGACTGGGTTAGGACAGACAACGCACACCCCTCCCTTTCGTGGGTGTAGAGGGAGAAAGGTTTAGTGTAGTCTGGGGTTCCTAGGACTGGGGCCGAGCAGAGGGCGTCTCGTAATTCTTTGAAGGAGGATTGACATTCAGGTGTCCAGGGGAGGGGGAAGGGGACATCCTTAGCCAGCAGGGAAAGCAGAGGTTTTATGGTAAGACTGAAGTTTGGCAACCACTGTCGACAAAAGGAGGTGAGGCCCACTAGGGATCGTACTTGCTTCTGAGTTTTGGGAACGGGGGTTTCTAGGATGGTTTGAATTCGGTCAGGGGTAAGTTTCCTCCCGTCTTTGGATAGTAGGTGGCCTAGATACGTTACCTGGGGCTGGCAGAATTGCAATTTCTTTCTGGAGACCTTGTGACCGTTCTCCGCAAGGAAGCGGAGGAGGTGAATGGTGGCTGTGACGGCAAGAGGAGTGGTGTCGGCCGCCAAAAGAATGTCATCGACGTACTGTATCAACACCACTCCATCGGGTAGTTGGACTGCATCCAGTTGTCTCTTGAGGGCTTGGCTGTAAATACTGGGACTCTCAGTGTAGCCTTGGGGTGCCCTGCAGAATCTGTACGAACGGGCTTTTAAGGTGAAGCCGAACAGGTAGCGGCTGTCTGGGTGGATGGGGATGGAAAAGAATGCGTTCTTGAGGTCAATAACAGTAAAGATGGTGGCAGTAGATGGAATCAGGGTGAGGATGGTGGTGATGTCTGAGACTACGGGGTACTGGGGTATGACTACTTTGTTAACCTCTCGCAAGTCAACAATGAAACGGTAGGCTTTCTCATCCCCCTCGCCTTGCTTCTTTACAATGGGTAGGATAGGGCTGTTGCAAACATTACTGACTACTTCTTCTACCACTCCTGCCTCGACCAGGGACTCGATGATTTCCACCAATGCCTTCTCGCCTTCGGGTGATATCCGATACTGTGGAAGCTTTGGGAGCACTGCATCCGGTCGGACGGTTATGTGTACCGGGTCGATCACCATGCGCCCTACATCTGAGTCGGTTTTAGCCCATAGATGTGAAGGTAATGTGTCGAGTAGGGACGTATCAGCATCGGTTATAGAGAGCATACGTCGTGTGTGACAGGGTCTGGATAGATCTGGGTTATCGTGTAGGATGACTCGAACTCCGTCTGGGGAGCATCTGATGGTGGCTCGAAAATGTTTTAGCAAATCGAGCCCCATAATAGCATCGGGGGTGTTGGAGGAGAGCAGAAAGGTCGTGTCAGTGGTGTTATCTTCTAAGTCAAAGGAGATTGGTGCTGATAAGGGGTTAGTGGAGGGCGTTCCGTCAAAGCCTATTGAGGTTACGTGTGAGCCAGACAAGGGTGCCCTAGGAATCAGTCGTTTAGATAACGCACTACGTGTCGCCCCAGTATCTACCAGGAATGGAGATTTTGTGCCCAAGACCTTAGCGGTGACGTAAGGACCTTGCTGGTCAACACGGAGTTCGACTGGATCCCTCCCTTGTCCCTGGCGGTCCTATGCGAAGTCCTGGGTGCTCTCGTAGTCGGACTGCTGATACTGGTTTTGTCGGGGGCGATCAAAGGTGTTCGGTCTGCCTGGCCTGTCGTTGATGGTGTTGTTCGTGTGCCCTCGTCCCTGTCCTCTATTTCTGGGGTCATAGGCTGTGTCTCTGGGGTCCCTATTCTTGTTCATTTCCAGAAGGGCCGGGCACTGGGACTTCCAGTGTCCGAACCCTCTACAGAACGCACATTGATTCCCATCTAAGTCTCTCCGTCCGTTGTAGGGTGTAGGTGTATGGTCTCTAGGGGGTAGCTTTCTAGGGGCGGTTGGTTGGTAATTCTCTTTTGGGGGTTCCCTTCCTATGGTCACCCCTTGCAACTGTGCTATCATCACCCTCTCCTTTAATTCCTTTTTCTTCTTCTCTGATGCCCTATCGTTCTCGTTCTTCTGGTTTTCGTAATACTGGGCCATCTGGAGAATTGCTGCGGGTTTGGAGGCTGCCCAACTACTCTCGCTGGTCTGTAGTTTCTGGGAAACTTCTGGCGACAGACCCTTTACATAATTCTGGACAAAGAGGTGATGTCCGGTTGCGGTGGTCATGTCTTGGCCACTGTAATCGGAGAACACAGTCTCGAATCGGGAGAAGTATTCAGACACATCCTCCTGGGGTTTCTGGCGGCAAGCCGTCACTATCGACCAGTCTACCTTTCTTTCTGGGATTAGAGTCTTCAGTTTTAGTACAATCTTGTCTGGGAGCTCTAAGATGGCCTTCGGGGGTTTCTGTCCTGGTTCTCGCTGTTTATCTATGGTATCGAGTTGTACCCAGGTATATCCGAACGGCTCAGCGTGGTCAACTTTCCGGATTTGTTTCCACACATCAGCCGGCAGGCATAGCCCAAAGAACAAGTCGATATCTGCTAACGTCATTATCGTTGAGCCTAAGGCTGTACCCAATTCAGTGTAGAAGGCAGTCGGGTTCTTTCTCAAGTCGGGTAGAGTCTTTCTAAAGGTCAAAATATCTTGCCGGTCCCACGGCTGGTAGACCCAGTTATATACAACCCTTCCCTTCGCATCTTGGTGGTTGATGTCGTCGTGTGTTCCCTGACCCCGTGGGGGGACCCAGTAGGGGGCAGCTTCTTTAATGGGCATCATGGCATCGGACCTTCCTCCCTGGGGCTTAGTTGCTATGGGGGTTTCTGTTTTGGTGGTCTGTCCATGTTCTTTAAGGTGTCGGTAGACCTCGAGTGTACGAGTGAAGAGGTTCGCTACATCGCCCTCTCTTTCTTCCCCAATGTCTACCTTCCTATATAGGGCCGCTAAGCCTTCGGGGCCTTTATCGTGGTACCTATCCTCATATGCATTCAGGGCGTGATAACAGAGCCGTACGACGAAGTGTCGTCTGCGGCTGTCGGCGTACGAGTTATACACGTCTGTTATATACTCCTCACTTTCTTTTCGTTCCACCAGCGTCCCTACTATCTTGTCAATTCCTGCTCGTTCATCCTTAGTTAATCGATTCATTCTGGTGGACTCTTTCTTTCCTATCTCATGGTCGTCTAGCGTTGTAGTCGACGTTGGGTTCGGCACAAGAGGCTCAGCCGGCGCGGAGGCCGTGAGGGCCGAGGCCCCTGTACTGCTTTCGCTCGTGTTTGGGGGTTGTGGGTGTTGCACTATTGATTGGGAGGGTGCATACGGAGGGGGCATGTAAATGATCGGGGGACCTAACAGTAACTCGTCATTCGTTCGCTGCTTGGAGGACAACTCAGGGTAGAGCAAAGAAGGGGTCCTAACAGCGTACTGGCCTGAGGTTTCGGGCTCCTGTCTTAGTTTAGTTTCCCTTCTCTCCTTTATGTCTTCGTCTAACTTTCTAGCGGCAAGGTGAGCTGCCTTTCGTAATTCCTTTTCTGCTTTTACTTCTTCCCTCTTTTTCCGTTGCGTCGCTTCTTTGCGCCACATGCCGATACTGTCAAGCATAGTAGGCGTCGTCTTGTTGCTACGCAGAGCTATTTCTAGCGCTTCTATCTTATGGTCGTCGAAGGATCCCATCAGTGGCCACTGACTTTCGGGGTCCTTCTTGGTATACTTATGCCACAGTTTGCTATAAGCTACGGCAACTAGTCCATATTTAGTGAACATGTCCTTATTAGGGGTGCCTTCCAGTGGAGCCGGGTGGTTCACCTCTAATAAGCGGTCCGGGCAGAACCAACTACCAATCAGTGGGGAGAAGATAGGCATGACGGGTTTCAACGGGGACAAAAGTCAGCACTACCTATCTTTTCACTGCTTGCAAAGACTAGACAGAATATCTCTATTCTTCGTTATTTGTAAGCAGAGAATACCTCCAAAGAACCAATATCGAACAACTAGTGTTCGGACAATCAATCAATCAATCAATGGGGAGATAAAGATAGGCACGACGGGTTTCAACGGGGACAAAAGTCTGCGTTACCTACCCTTCACTATTTGCAAAGACTAGACAGAATATTCCTATTCTACGTTATTTGCAAACAGAGAATATCTCAAAAAGCACTATTCTTCAAAACAATCAATGTTCGGACAATCAATCAATGGGGAGATGAAGATAGGCACGACGGGTTTCAATGGGGACAAAAGTCTGCGTTACCTACCCTTCACTATCTGCAAAGGGAGAGAGAGAGAGAGTATTTCTACTCCTCCCCGTTTGTAGACAGCGAATATCTCAAAAAGAACAATCAATGAGCAATACTAGTATTTCCAAAGCATCAAACAATCAATCAATTATTTCTCAATTTGTCGTGTATCACGACCTTACCCGGACCGCGTGGACAGTTTCTCGTCTTCCGCCTCCAGCGCCCGATCGTCCTCTACTCTCCGTATTTGCCGCGGCACTCCTGATGGTTCCCAGTCAGGACCGTAGATCACTCGAGAGAGGTCTGCTCGGAACCAGTGAAGTTCGGATGATCGGCTGCCAGACGAGGGTCTATTGGGCAGGAGCTCTCCCGATCGTTGCAGTCGTTCACTCTGTCGTCGGGACCTCTCCCACTGGATCCACGTGTCGCTGATGGGCCCCACGTTTGGGACGCCAATTGTTAAATGGTAGCGGCAGTTTCAGTCGATAACCTTTCAAGTATTTGCCCGGCGGTAATCGCCTCTCATACCACTCGATAATTTACCAATAAAAGAGGCAGGCGCCGGAGACTGGAAGGCAGGAAACAAAGTTTTATTCCGTCGGAGCAGAACACATCAGATCAGACAGCAAGGTATCGTCACGAGGTGCTCTAACTGCATCTCTGAGACCTGGTCTCTTATACACTGGTTTATTGCTTTATTACACATAGTACATTCTTGAGATTCCCTTGATGTACGGGGGGGAATATCCCCTGAAGCCCCGGTTCAGATCCGATCCCACACATAGATACAGTAGGAGTTCCCACCCCACCCACAGTAGGAGATGGCTATTGCGCAGCAGGGTATTCCGCCAATTCCTGGGGGGGTGTGTGACCGGTCGGGTCTCAGGGAGTAGGGGCTTTGATCTACTGTAATCCCTTTGATGTGGGGTGTTTCCCTTACAGTAGGGGCAATAAACTGCATCCGCAGGGCTAGGTGATGGCCTGGGACCAGTTCAGACAATGGGGCGCAGAGGAAGGGGGTTATCAAAGGAGAGGCATGACCATGTATGGGTTGTCGGTCGGAAGTGGTTCCGTAGCAGGGTCGCGCAGAAAGAGAGGGTTTATGGCCTGTATGAGAGAGCGGGGGTGGCCAGCGCGCGGGGGATGCTCGCAGCGCCAAGGGGACCGCGCTGGCGATTGACAATGAGTGGGGAGAGAGTGGGGTGCCTAAAATGGCGGCCGTGCATTCGCTGTGCGTGGCGCTGGGGAGAGGCAAGATGGCGCAGATAATGTTCAGTTTGCAAGCTAAATTTCCACAGAGAGACGGAGGAGAGACGTGACGATCAGGTAATTTTTTTTCCCTTTTTTTACATCACATTAACTCCACCCCTCACGCCACCCATTCCCGATCCATGCTGGCCGCCTCTGCATGGAAGTCAGGTCATGCATCTCTTTTTATCGCGAGTTATTACATCTCCTTCTTCATTTTAGATAACCAGTTTCATTCTGCAGTCTTGGGAGCAGATTCATTTGCTTGCATTTATATACAAGTGTTACTGGTACTTCAGTGCATTTAACTGTCTTCATCCCACCATAAAAAATCCAACACTTAACAAATCTCTGTTAATATTACTGTTCTTGGATAGTCTAATAATATTTTCTCCTATTCATCTATTAGAATACACTTAACGTGTTGTACAGTTTGTTAACTGCAGTCCACACCTCACCTTTCATACATATTGAAGATGTCCTCTCATCACAATGTATACTCTTTTTTGAAATATTTTAGTTCATATTTTAAATTCATATAAACAACGCCTTTGTATGGCACATTCTTCCCACCTAGGAATGCATTAAGTACGCTCATTTAACAAAGGTACATTGCCTTGTGTATGAAAGCAGTGTTATTGGGTGGGAACTGTGCATTAATTCTTAACAGAAATTGCTGACTGGTTGAAACACACACCATCATCTTGACTCTTAATCAATTTGATGGTTTCATGATGAGCAGAGTCAAATGTCTGGCAGGAGCTAGGCACGTAACCTCAAATAAAAGATCTGGGTTTCTCCTAGATGATACAATATACATAGAGTCAACAATAAACAATGTTCTCTTATTAAGTTAATATAATTAAGAACTCGCAGCCAATGAAATGACATTTTACCCTTTCATAGAGCAGAAATGTGTATTTATCATCAGCTTCTTAAGCAAACTCTATGGCTCAATTCAGAAAATGTTCTGCAGAAACATCAAATTTTGATTCTGGCTGCATCACTACTATGGATCAACCGGGCAGAAAAGCGGCGGACGGTCTTTCCGTCCACCGCAGTCCCCCCGAAATGGGAGGCGGGCGGGGTATGATGTAGGACGGATCGCCACTGCCATTCGGGCGGTGGCGATCCGCCCTACATCATAATCGACCCCCAAGTGTTTTTAAAATTGCATAAATCCAATGTCAGCTGGAGTCAAAGTGACAGCGATGTTCCTTCATCTTAAGCTCTTCACAGACTTCTGTAACAGTGCTCGAACACGAACTGGCCTCCTCTCGTGAAGTGGCAACATAAATTCAATGTCATTGTAGAATGGCAGGATGCATACCTTTATTTTATTTGACTGTCCATTGTTTCAAAACTCTCCAAGGCAACACAGTATGCGTGCAGACAGGCGCTGGGCATTGCCCCAACTGCGCAATGACAGTCAACTAAAGTAAAGGTGTGCATCCTGCCATTCTGCAATGAAACTGAGCTTCTCAAACCCCAGCCATATTTAGGTGAACTCCTCAAATTGTGGGCAAAGCTCAAGTGTTAAACTACCGGCTGAGCTGCTTCACCACTTTATGCAACTTCCCTGCTTAACTGAGACAAATCACGGCGACCGCATGCCGGCTGTGCCAATATGCAAAGGAAGACACATGCCACATTGCCTGCACCTGCCCAGCAATGAAGGCCGAGCGAGGGAGGTCACGGAAACAACGTTTTCAGAGGACTCATACCAACCAACACGCGCCAATAGGCCGTAATGGGAAACATCATTTACAACGCGGGCATTACATCGCGATGCCATTACATCGCGGTCTTTACAACGCAAGTCGTTACAACGACTTGCGCTAGATGGCGCTCTAGGACAAGGAATAGTATAATTTACTATCCAACACCTTCCCTACTGTACGTAGACTGGAGTTGGAATAGTAAATTATACTACTCCTAAGTCCTATTCCTTATCCTAGAGCGCCACCTAGCGCAAGTCGTTGTAACGACTTGCGTTGTAAAAAGCGCGATGTAATGTACCGCGATGTAAATGTATGCGTTGTAACGTCATACATCCGGCAGTAATAGCCTGTTTACAAGGAGAGGATCTAGGGCTCTGTGGGAAATGTCTGGGGTTTATGCCACTGGCCGAAAGAAAACAGACTGAGCGAGCCTCACACCAACGGGACACCACTGCTTTTGCTTATGCGATGCGCTCATTTTTGTAATTTGCAAAAGCAATTCGTTTATTGTCAAAGCACTGATTGAATTTTGCTCTAGGGCCAGGATATATTCTTTTTATTTCTGCCATTCATTTTGTAGCTTGCAAAACCAATAGTCAAAGCACTGATTGCGCTTTTCTTTAGGGGCAGGATAGGATCTTTTTTTTTTATTTCTGCTATTCATTTTGTAGTTTGCGAAACAAATAATTTATTGTCAAAGCACTGATTGCACTTTCCTTGAGGGACAGTATATAATCTTTTTACACCAATGCACTGGTTACATACACTGTGCTTATCTGTGTCCGTTATTATGCAATTAGTGCTCTCCCATACTATATTGCCAACCAGAAGGACAGCACTTAATTCAATTTCACCTTTTTTTTAGGCATTTTCAATTGATTCTGAAATTGTATTTATTTAGTTAGCTTTTGACATACTTACCTTCTCATGCTGGGTGAGCATGACTAAGTCTTCTTATGCAACATAGGTGCCAGCAGCCTAAGTGAGAGGATGCTAACAGACTCCTGGGCCCGGGAGCTTTACAGTTAGTTGCTGTTCCCCGTCCTAATGCTTTGACCTTTTAATGCTGTTTGATATTCACTAGGGCTGTTTATGTAATAATGTGATGTTTGTGTGAATAATTCTCTAATTTCTTATGTGTTTTGAATTTAAGTCTTCATTAACTGAACAAAAGAGTTTTACCTTACCTAGGATGTGAATGGGGAGTGATTTTAAAGTATTCGTGGGGTATTCAGAGTAATGAAGTTTGCTGGTAAGTAATCAAATCATTGCATCCTCAATCCATTTTCCTCTATCACCACTTACTTTATGAGGGTATACCCCCTTACTTTATAGGTAATAAATCCCAACCGGATTTGCTCAAACAGAAAACAAGATTCTCAACTGTTGCAAACACCAATTTTAATACAAACATTAGGCGTAAACAATGACTCCGATTATATTGGCTAGTAATACCCTGGAACTAAACTCCATGGTATGAAAGTTTGCCACATCCAATCTATAATAAAAGACAACAGTGGATGGTGTAGCAAAAGTGGCTACTCTACATACGTACAAAAATGAAGCCCCTCAGGCTTCAGCCCAACTAGCAGCCGTTCCTTAACCCCTTCGCCGAGGGGGTAATTCACCCGCAGCGCAGGGGGGGGCGGCGGCGCTGTGCTCGTGATGAGCCCAGCTCGTCATGAAGCACAGTGGAGCTGTGCTCATGACGAGCTATGCTCGTCATGACTCCGCCCACTGATTGATTCTCCTGCACAGGCGGGGAATCAATTGCGTGTGGGAGTGGCGCAACTGCTATTACGAGCTGGGCTCGTCATAAGCATGGAAGCAGTTAAGTGGAACTGTCTTGTGCAATGCTTGGTATGGCAGTGTCCTATGCAGTGTAAGCCAAAGACATGAGAGTTTTAATCCACCTATTTAAGGTCAGGATAGAAGCCTTTTAACCATGTAGAAATGTGCCAAAATTAATCAATAATTTCTCACATTTTCTATAGTATTGTGAGCCTGACAAACAGACCTTCAGTGCCCCCAACACATGCAATGGGTGTAAAGCCTCCTCCTCCGGAGAAAAAAATTCCAAATTACTTCTTGTCTCTAATGAAGAAAAGACATAATCTTAGGATGAAAACCTGGCCTGAAAACATTGTTTATCCCCAAATATCGTTAAATAGGGAAGTTTAATAGATAATTGTAAGACATTGGGGTATTAGTTGGAGGGGGTGAGTACCCACTGCAAGTAATAATCACAGCCGTTGTCAGGGAGAACAAATAAAGTCTCTAAATAAACATGAGCTCAACCCCATGGTTGCTATGGCACAGAGCAGGCAGGCTTAACTTAGAGGTACTGTCTAATCTCAAAGTGATTAAAAAAAATAAAGTACATTTTTATCAATAAAATTTAATCTAGAGGCGACGCACCTTCGTAGTATTGGGTTGACAGGTTAGTGCCGGTCCTCCGGATGTTCTTGACATCAAAATGTTCCTAAATCCCTGGCTTCAGCAAATGATAAGAGAAATACACTTCTACACCAGCCCAGGATCAAGGACCTTGGGAACAGCACTTTGAGTGTAAAGATTCACTACAGTAGAGGTCAGCAGCAAGGTCTAGGAAAGGTCCAGTTGGAACTGGACAGCTGGGCAGTTGTAGAAAAGGACCTCTTGCTGCTTGTTGTGTCCCTGGTGTTTGAATGGAAAGCCAACTTAATTGCCCTTGAAATCTACTTCTTTGTCCTCTTCTTTGTCCTGGCTGCAAGAGGACGAGTAGCTCCAGTATTCTAGTCTTGTTCCAGGTTACTGGCAACAGGTCCAACCCTCTACCGGTCCAGAAAGTGTTCTGAGGAGGGTACAGGGGATGCCACATTTATTCCTGTGCACTAGCATGTGGGTAGGGGAAATTACTGGTCACTCCCTAACCAGTTGTGTAAAAGTTCATATGGGTAACCCTACACATGTTTTCAGCTTTTCTTGTGTGCTCTACTGCAGATATTCAAACCTTGCCCCTCTCTACCTAAAACCAAGATGACAGAACCTTTCTTCACCTGTGCAGAGCTCCTGTGCCCATTCCATCAATCAGCTGCCAGGTGACAGTTGGAGCTCATGCAAATTGGCATCCAGAGGCTTTTGGCAGAGAAAAGGTAGCTTTCTAAAAGCACCTTTTCAAAAATAAATATAAAAAATGTAACTATCAGTGTATTGGGCTTTTAAAAAAAAGTCCCCCCACTGACAGTGAAATATAGCTTATGTCCTACTTTTTAATGCTATGCACCCTGCTTTATAGACAATACAGCCCACTTATGGATGCCCTATTAAGCCCCACTTCATGAGCCATACCGTCAACCTCATACTCTTGTATGTTTCCAGGTGTCGAAGGTTAGATTGAAGTGACACATATCTATTTGAAGAAACCACTCGCTCACCCTCACCATCACTTTCAATTGAGAAAACCATGGCATCCTGGCCAAAAGGGCTACCAGAAAGAGATCCACTTGTTCTTTCCTTAGATGGGCTAATTGTTTGGCTATCAGAGGTAAGAAAAGGAAGGATTACAACAGTCAGTAGAGGAGTCCATACTGGGCATCTATCCCCCAACAAACTTGCTTCTGAAACCTGACAAAATTGACAGCTGAAAGGCATTCTCCACACTGGTGCAGGGATCAGGTGAGGTGTTGACTTATTTGTTTCAATATATGACGTGCTAGACAGAGGTTATGAGAAGGGAAAAACACCCTGTTTAACCTGTCTGCTAGGAATTTGTCCTTTCCCTGAATATAAGTTGCTGATAGGGACATTAAATTATTCTCTGTCCAGCTAATTGTTTGGAAAGGAAGATCTGATAGGGACCAAGGCCCCATGCTCGACTGTTTGTTTATGTAATATTTAATGGCTTTGTTGTCTGTCCCCTCTATCACTACTTGATTGTAAAGTAACGGAGAGAAGTGAAGAAGGGCATGGTCCACTACCTTTATGTCCTTCCATTTTTAGGAGTGAAATCACTTTTACGTAAGCCATCCCTCCTGAATCCACTGACTACCCAGGGTGCCCCCCCACTCATGATATTTGTAGGCCTCGTCTGCGTGACCATGCCCTAATGCATGCGTTTTTGCTTGCGAGAAATACTGTGTTGAACAGAGTTCTTGGAGCCCTCCCATTGCTTACCATTCGTGGGCTTCATTGTCACTCTCATTTGCTTCCTTCTAATTTGGCAGTGTGAGGTGGATTCACTGCCTCTTCTTTTGGATGGAGCAAGACCAATTACTGATTGCTTCTTCTGGATTATGGCCGTGCCGCTGTTGGTGCTTTATTGAGGTTCTACTTTTTTTTTTGATAATCAACTTCATAAGGATTTAAACAACAGCACAAATTCATTACACTTTGGCATACAGTACTTTTTGCAATCATTCTAGAGTCTTTTAAAGCCCCAATGCTTTACAGCTGACATAAAAGTGACCAACGCCTTCCCTCAACACCATTAGACATTGAAGCCCAACCACGTGCCCGATACACAGTGATATTTGGCTGGACACCCTCTTACTTCATATTCAGGTTTTTCCAGCATGGCTCACCAATCCAGTCCCTTGCGCCAGCAGAAGATAGTAGAGGGGACAGGTTCCTTCCACGTGGCTGCTATATCACGTTTGGCCACCATGGTGGCCGTTCCCATTAATACTCTGTCAGTGCAAGAACCTCCCAAACCCTCCATAACGCCCAAGATTAGGGCTAAGGGGCTAAGCGGGCCATCTGATTCCACTCACATGGCACTAAGTTTGCTCGCTGCTGCAGTCCAATATTGAGTGGGAGTGCGCAGGACCAGGCCATATGGTAAAAGTCATCAGGCTTTTCTGCATACCGTGGCATCATGGAGTTGGAGGGAAAATATGAACCACGTAGTCTGACAGGGGAGATTTAAGCACAGTGGAGATAGGGGGGCCATAAGGGCATCTTGCCAGTCCTTCTCCTTCCAGTGGTTTCTGAGATGGTCTAAGGTGTCTGGGGAGCTGTTGATGAGAGTACAGTAAATCTTGGATACCCCCCTCTCCTAGGTTACCCATGAGGAGCTTTGCTTCTTGTGGACTAAACTCAGGGAGTGCAGTGTCAGCAGTGACATGGAGGGTGATAACGTGCCGGAGCTGTAGGTATTTATAGAACTAAGTGGAGTACGCAGTGTTTTCCCGACCATACATCCGCGAGGAGTTTAATGCCAATTTGATTTCATTTCTGGAATCCCTCTGGTGCTTCCACCTTCCTCAGCCACGCGCCGTACAACTGGGGCATCTGCGATGTGAGTTTAGCATCCCACTGGGTATACCATAGTGCAGAGTGCCATGCAAACAGGTCCACTCAAGTTACTGCCAAGAGAGCATGCGGAATCGGAGCACCATAGAGCATTGCCTGGATCTGGGAGAACCCTAAGTTTCACAGTTCCAACTGGTAGACCAGCAATGAAGAGAAGAACATCGTCTGCATATAAGGCAATATGATCTTCATGAGAACCTTGCCTTTGTCACCCTTGTATTTGCACATCACATTGGATAAGCTGGGCAAGTGGTTCTATCGCTAGGGCAAAGAGGAGGAAAGACAGCGCACAGCCTGTCTCGTTTCCAGATGGATAAGAAAAACATCAGAAAGCACACCATTCATCCGTACCCGAGCCGACGGATTTGAGTTGAGCACTCATAAAAGCCTCCAGAAGTGTGGACGGAACACCGTTTTAAATAGTACACCTTCTAAGTGTCGCCAGTCACTCAACCAGGTCACTACACAGGTCCTTTAACATACCGTAGACCCTCATCCACAGTAGCTACCATGGAGTTACGCTGCCAACACACCCTCTCGGGATGACTGTGTCCCCTAAGGGAACTCCAGCCCAATCACAGAATGCTCACAGAAAAGAGTCACCCCAGGCAGTTCCCACCACAGGACCCCCTTCACCCTTGGACTCCCTTCATCCCCACTGGGTCAACAGGAAATGCTGCTGGACACTGAGGGGGACATACCAGACCTATGGCTAACCTAAAGCCACTTCACAGCCTCCTTGCTGTAAAAAAGAAGGCTAATCCGGGTAAAGATCCCCCAGAGAAAGGTTCATCAGGTCACCTTGAGGCCCACACTGCTTCCTTTCACTTCAGTCAGCAGAGGGCTGTCTCCATCTGCTGAGACCTAGCCCAGAAAACTAGGATTCCAGACGTCAGTCCTTACACATGTGCACACTCATGTGCCATGGGTTCACATGTAACCAAGTGCCCCTTACCCTAGCTGTGTCACAGTTGCCTTATCTTAAAAGGTATACACTGGTGGTAAACACGTCAAGTCCATTTGGCAGGTGATTTCCGTGGGTGAGACACATGTAGTGAGACTCACCCAGAGTAAAATGTCCCAAACTGAGTGATCCTAAAACCAAAAAAATCCATGAGTACTGAATGGACGGAACCCAGTCGCAACAATGCAGTAGACCTTATAGAGTTCTTTGTAATTGATTTTTTACTGTACCGTATTTTTTATTAAAATTAAGGGTATGAAGGATGTTTCAGTCATGTGTGCCAATCATGCACTTAGCTTATCTTCTCCTTAAGATTTCAAGCTAGCTTAAGGTGAACCCACCAAGAAATGGGAAGAATACTTTTGCTAATAAGGGCCTTACTTAGAGTTTGTGGATATAGTTACTCCGTCACAAATGTGATGGATACCCCATCACCCATATTACAATACCATTATATCATATGGCACTATAGCGGATGGGATACCCGTCACGTTTGTGACAGAGTAACCTGCCTACCAAACTCTAAATCAGGTCTCACAAATCCACTTTCAAAGAGGATTGCATGACTTATATATTTTTTTATTGCATTGTTTGGATCTAGGACGTTGGCAGTTGTATAACCAAATTGAAAAGAAAGTAAGACAGTTTGGTGAAGGAGATGTTTTATGCATGCCCTTGATGACTTGGACATATATTTTGCACCTGTAGTTTGTATGGCCATGGGCAAGTTCAAAGTTTTTCAAAATAAAGCAGGTAAAGAATGACAATGTTGAAGAGTATGTGTGTGCTTTAAAAAGACACGCTAAACACCTTATACACTGCTTTAACGTGCCATTCATGTGTAAAGGTGTTCTCTATGTTAAATTGTTTTTTTTAATTGAAAATGAGTCTTTAACAAATGTTTCGTTCTGCCTGAGCCTTTTTCTGTTCCCCATTGTTTGTCTGTCGTGACCAAGTAGGATGCAGGATTGTGTCCCACTTTAATTGTTTCCTGTATAATCCTTGTTTGATCAAAAATATCATATATTAAATCGCTGTCCGGCTGGACAGGTTTCACAAATACAGCACTGACTGGGTCTATATTCATTTTCCTCAAGCCATCACTGTTTGTCTTGGGACCACTGTTCTTGATAAAAATTCAAAAGAACTACAGCAACATGGGTTGGTTCCTTGCACAATTAGCTGATCTGCGATCAAATTGTTATGCATGGCAATAATCCAATTATTAAATAATCCAATTTGTTGGTCAATAGGGTGTCGCCATTGAAGGAAGTCATTGCATTCGTTAACAGAACACTATACCAGAGCAGTCATAGAGGAGGTGCGGGACAATGAGGTCATAGGCAGGTGAGTGGATGAGAATGATGATAGGTTAGGATCAGTTAAAAAAGATAGCTCTAGCAATAAAATCCACAAAAAAATCAAGGTGGATTATAAATGTAAGGACAATGGAGTAAATAACTGTTACAAATGCAGGAGTACAGAACATCTCGCTTTTTCTAATTCAATTACAGCGAGTGTAAACTATATGTGGCTAAGGATGACCAGTCTCTTCTAGGCCGGATACAGCAAAGGGATCTAGGGATTTTATTGGATCCTAACAGTACCCAGCCGCTTTTTTTTGTAAAGGAATAGGATATTGTGGGACAGAAAGGTTTGGATGGTTTTCCTATGGTTTCCTACCAAAACATTGGCATGCTTAGCAAAGTATATAAAAAAATTGTGTATGTTACTATGATGTTATTTTACTTTAAAATTGCTAATAAAGAATTATAACACACAAAAAAGAATGCCAAACAATGTATTCATAAAGTTAGAAATGTCCCATGTTCTAAAGAAGAAAGGCTTACACAGGAGTTAAATAAATTAGAAAAAGCTGGGATCATAGAACCTGTGGATCTGTGGAGTGGGTCTCTCCATTCATTGGGGCACAACACTCCAATGGTGAGATGATGTGTAAAACTCAAATCATCCTTACAGATCAATATCCACTTCCTAAAATTAATTAAATGTTGTCACTTCCTAAAGGAGTGCAATAGTTTTTCACAATAGATTTAGACACTGTCTACCACCAAGTCCTGTTACACCCAGACTGAAAGAATTTAACAACATTTATAACACCGACTAGATGTTTCAAATTCTTAAGAGTTACTTTCTGACTATCATCATCTTCAGGGATATTTCAGTGATTACCGAGGATTCGCTTTAAAGGTGTAAGTGGAGTAATCTTTTTCCAGGACATCCTGGCTGTAGGAAAAATTAAAAATGAACATGACAAGAAGCTGAAACAAGTCTTAAGAGTTTTGGAGAGAAAAGGTCACACAGCGGAATTCAGCAAGTGCGAATTTGAAAGGGATCAAGTTACATATTTGGTACACGAAATGAGCAAGGATGTATTAAGCAAAAAGATAGAATAAAATTACTCTCAATTACACAAGTGGGCATAATCAAATAATTATTTGTAATTACACATCAAAGAGTAACACAGACTAACTAAAAGTACTCTGATTACTTCGGCAGAATTAACATTACTCCCAGGCCTAGCAATGATGCATATTAACAAAGGTTGGTCTGAAAAGAAAGACGTATCTTCTGGAAAGTAAGGGTTGATTTACTGTGGAAAATGATATGTGGGTGAGGTGTGATTGGGTTATTCCACCGAATGGCTTGAGGAGTAAAATTCTTAATGTATGTCATGAAGACCATTTAAGCATAATGAAGTCAATGTGTAGATTGAAAGAAATATGTACTGTGGCCAGGTTTAGATAAAGGTGTGGACAAAAAAATCTGCAAGTGTGTAGACTGCAACAAGTCAGAAAAAAATCTGAATACTTTGCTTTCATCATTGTGTCTGATTCCCAAGTGCTAACCTGCTGTGGGAAAGAGTCAGTATTAAAATGATGGTACAAGTATGTGAGGATCATAGATAATCTAGGTAAATTGTTGTGACTGTGGATCACTTTTCTAAATAGCCAGAAATTGAGGAAATTTGTAAGGCTGACAGCGAGTCCATATTAAATTTCTTGGACAAAGCATTCTTGCAGAAAGGTTTACCGAAATGTATATTAAATGATGATGGTTCCAAATTTTTATTGGATAACTCATACTAGAGAAGGTTGGACCATATATAATCAACGAATTAATAAAAATGTAATAAAATCATCTATAAACAAAATTATACATAAATGCATTTATTCACAAAATTTCTAATAAAAAAGGACAATACAATCATTGACATTGTACCTTGCAACAATCACATAAATGATTCATTACTACAGTCAAATGGCAAAGGACAACCCTAAATGGGCACTTGAAACATTTGGCAACCAAAGTGGTAACTTCTAAAATTTCACTTTGCCCACCAGTGCCATTAAATTCGATTTAACCATTACATTTAATTTAATGCACTGATTATTTAGATACCTTACAGTATCAACTTTAGTAGTCCTACTCAGAAGTTAGCATGGTATAAGCTGTCAACCTATAACTCTGTACTTGCCAATAGGGCTACTAACCTGTCCACAGAAATAAACAACCATTTCGTTTTTTTTTTGCTGGAACATGTCAGGTACATGCTTCACCTTTGAAAATACAGCACCTCTCCTTAGGGCTTGACAGACCTATTAAATAGGGAGGACTGAGTTTTTCCAATCACTTAAGTGGGAAAGTTGTGTTAGCAGTGACAAACTGCCCTTCAAGTCTGCAGTAGCAGATTAGGAGCCATGTTTTTATTGTCCCACTGGGGGTGGCACAACAAGTGCTGCTGTCCCAAAGTCTGCACATTTGCTACTTTAAACACTTTTTTATATTGTGAACACATTCTTGTGCCTTCTCAAGATGGCAACGTCTGTGTGTATTGTAAGTTTACACAATCATATATTATTTTGCAGGGGTTTTCTTTCCGGTACCCATGGCCAGAATTCCGGGGCCGAAACCCGTTGACCCAACAGTACCGAGGAACTTAACCTAATTTGAACACCAATAAAGAAATTGGTTACACACTGTTTGAATGTAATAGAGGGTTGAATGTTCCCCTCTTGTGTGTATTAGACTACCTCATATTCTAATTGCTTAAAATTCTATTTTTCAGGAACTTGGCACCAATGAGTAGGAACTAATTTAAATGTTACCTACTGATTGATTCCTCCACATCACCCCCTTCTTTTTCAAACATTTAAGGCCCAAGAAGTGTTAGGAGGATTAGGGCAAACTCCTTTGTTTTGTGATGCAGTCCCTAAGGGGAAACTCTAACTTGAAGGCCCAGGATACCACTGGTACGATATGCTAGGGACTTACAAGTAAGTTAGGCTATGCCAATTGGGCTTAAGCCAATTAAACATACACCATGTTAAGGGTCACGGCAGATGCACTGCGACCTGATTAGCAGTACTCAGGGCATTTCACCAGTACGTAGTAGTCAAAATGGTGGCATAAAGTGAGGTGAACCTGCAAAAAGCCTGTTTCCTTACACACTCACACCCACATGCAACATATGTAGCCAATCCATCAAGTACGGTAATGTAACAAAGTGTGAATATGTGTAAGATTGGACAAAGTCAGCACATCTAGCTTGAATATTGTGCAAATGGGTGCTGTTGAACCTGGGTCCTCTCCAAACCTTTTGCCTACACCCTTCCTGTTTTGCCAAATTAGTTTTTGGTGGCTTTAGGAATCTGCACTGAAACATGTCTAAGGCCTGCCACTGCAGCCTATAGTGCAGTGATTAACACCCATTTCAACCTAGCAAAATCAACCTTTTGTCCATCCTAAACCTTCATTTTTAATACATATAAGCCACCAGTGAGGTAGACCCTAAAGGCTTATATGGCAGGGTGTGTTGTAATTAAAAAGTAGGACATGTGGATTTAAGCTTGGTAGTGAAAATCTCCTAAATCTGATTTTTAGTAGAGTAAGGCCTATCTATCCCATTGATTAACACTGGGTACCTTATTACATTTAATATGTGCTAACTGTGGCTTGGGCAGGTATAGATATGGTGTTTACATTCAAATGAGTTATAATTTAAAAGCCGACTTAATGCTAACATTGGATTTTAAGTACCAATTCAGAAAATGCAACTTTTAGAAAGTTGTCATTTTCTTTTCACAACCATGTGTGCCTTCTGCCAGTGTCCTGGGTCTCATGACTGTGAATGGCTCTCCTGTTGAGCTTTCTGTTTTCCTCTCAGACAGTGACAAAAAGGGGATTAGGTGTAGACATGATGGGCTGTTCTTACAGGATGGCTGAGGGAAGAGCTGTACCCAGCTTCACTTACACTTCATAGCTCTTGCCTGCAGCATACACTAAGGAAACTGACACCTGACTTTTGTCACCCCACACTTCTTGGAGCCTTGACAGGGGAAAGCAATAACTTTCCAGAACCTGTTGGGGGTAGGGCAGGGTGTCTCCACACACAACTGGCACTAGATATAACTATTGGACCCTTAGAACACCTCTTCAGGAAACCCGTGGACCCGTGGAAGACTAGAGAAGGACTGCTCTGTCACTAGAGAACTGCTCTGCTGATGGCAGAGTACTGCCCTACTCCTTATAGGAATGCCTTGCTGCTTGTAGGAGAACTTAACTCTCTCCTTGAACCCAGGACCACCAGAAGTGACTCAAAAGGCTAGTCAGCTAGCCTCCTAGATGAGCCACAGGGACATAAAAAGCTCATGAGGCCTTTAACCCTGCTGCTTGCCTCTGCTTGAGTGAGTTTTAACTTCGCAAGTGGCAGGTCATTGACCCTTTGTAGTGATGTTGGCATTTTCAATTTCTGTCTCACATTTTGTATGCCTGTGATTCTTGCATGCAAAAATGGAATAGAATCTTGTCAACCTTGAAAGCTGCAGTATGGCTTAGCTGAAAGGGTTGTGCAGGGAGAGGGGTTTATGCCAGCCAGGGTCTCTGCAAAGTTGGAGTAGGAGATAACCCTCTGAGCCTTGCAGGAGGTGAGCAGAATGCAAGCCACAGCACAGGAGGATGACAGCGAGGAGGATGAAATGGATGAGGAGGAGGATGAAATAGTGGCTGAGGAAACTAACTTTGCAGAAGCTCCAGAGTTGGAAGGAGAGGAGAATCTTCTGCCCTTGGCCCTGGAACCATAAAAGTATTGGAGACCCACAGGAGTGAGGTCCCCTACGTGGTGCAGCACATGTAACTATGTGTCCTTCTACCCTTTGTCCTGTGAGGAACTGGAGGACTGGTAAGCTGAAAGGGAGTTCGAGCTGCAGCTAGCCTAGCTGGAACTGGCTGCAAAAGCGACAAGGGCTGGGACAGAGAGAGCCCAGGAAAGGGCCCTAGAGATAAGAAAGCTAGCTTTGGAGGACAATTAAGTTCTGTGGGTTAATGAAGTGAGTTTAAAGGAACTGGACTTAAGGATAAAGCAAGTCACAGATTCCCGTGGTAATGGTGTTAGTGACCTCACAGTATCCAATAGAGAAAGAGAAGGGTCCATATACCTAAAGATCTCGTGCCTAACTTTGTTGTGGGGGACAACATAGACAAGTGGTTTGAGATCTAAGAGGTAGACTTAGAGATGCACAGGGCCCCTGGGGAGAATCAGGAACCATTCATTGGAGGCATATACCCAATGAGTGGAGGGATTCACTACTGGCCCTGGGGCACCCGAAAAGAGCAGATTGAAGTTTAGTGACAGCCAGAAGCTGTCAAGCCAGTCCTGGGTGGATTTCATGGATTTCTCCAAGAAGGCACTAGATAATTGGGTGAAGGACAGCAAGGCTTGGTAACTATGATGAGCACTCCCTTTCTATTCTCAGTGAGCACTTGTACAGCCATTATTTTATAGATGGGGTTGCCAGGACAGCCCGACCCTGGTGAGGCCATTCCTGACCCCCAGGTGCTCCCTGAGCTGTCACAGAGACAGAGGGATGGAGACCTGCACTAGGCAGATCCCTGTATGATACTGACAGACGGTGTCACCCTTGAGGGAGATGATAGTTCTCCCCGGAAGCCCTGGCTTGCCAGGCACCTCTTCGGCAACAGGGTACAGATCCTGAGCTGGTAGGCGGGAGGGTGGAAGTAGGGTGCCTAGCACCTGGGCCTACTGCCCCTCACTTGGGGAGACCTCAGAGGTTAGGAAAACCTCAACAGTTGTTAGGAAACTCCTTACCAGCCCCAAGGCTGGAAGTGAGGCTTAACTAAGGCCCTCAATTGGAGCCTACACCATGCATAGCATGGCTCAGGACCTGGCTCTTTGTACTGACAGCAGTCAATAGCCTCTGTTGGTTGTTGTCCTTATGGGCTGAATTTTCCTTGGGCTGGGGACAGAAATTCAGATTCAAGGGGCAAAATAGGCCACATCACTTTGTTGGCCATGGTGGCATTGTCTGCCAGGTGGGATTCATCTGTGAGTGAACTAAGGTCAGGAGCTTCACAGATGGGGTTCAAAGGTGAGGAAATGGGTTTCCCATGGGTCAGTCTAGTGCCATAGAGCTGACAAATGTCTCTGCAGAAGATGTCATGTCTATGTTCTATTGCATGAGAAGGTAAGTCCATCAAGGGATTGATTAGTCTACCTAGGCTTTATGCTGAAGAGGTTCATGTTGGACCTGGCCATCTCTGCAAGGTAATGTCAAACGTTTTGCCTTCGCTCCTCCTGGTTTGTTTGCTTTAGGACTCTGCGCATGTTACCACTGCTAACCAGTGTTAAAGTGCTTGTGTTTTCTCCTTGAACCATGGCAAAATTGGCCGACACCTGATTGGAACATTGAATTTGCTTGTATGTCCCTAGAATATGGTACCTCTTTACCCAGACCCTGCAAATTAAATGCTACCCGTGGGACTACAGAGCTCATAGTGCTACCCACCAAAGCAGCTCTTTAAAACATGTTTTAGGCCTGCCCTTGCAGCCTGCAGTGCAGTTTTTATCTGCCATTTTGATCTGGTAAAGTAAATCTTTTGCCAGCCTAAAACTTCCTTTTTATGTCTGGTGTTATCTAAGACTTTTTCACTTTACTAAAACAAATGTATACTATACTCACTTAAAGGGGACTTCAGTCACTTCTCTTAACCCATTGGTCTGCTGTTGTCAGGCAATGGGTCAGCCTACTTAAGCCTCTGGTTAACTTCAATTTGAGTGACTGCATTTTGCTCTTTCATAAGGTGTATATCCTCTCACAAGAAATGCTCTTTATTGCCAGTGTTGCCTGATGTGATAGTAGGACACTTTTGAAGTGTGCACAGTGCACAGTCCAGCTTTATCAGTTCCTGTCTCCTTCCAATGCTGTTATAAATTAATTTTGTTGTGGACTGCTGCTATTTCAGGGCATACCATATTGTGTTCCAGGACTCTGTTTCAATAATGATTCTTTGATAAACTTTGCCCAGGAAGAAAACCGAACTTTATGGTGTTTAATTTGGAGCACACTTGCAACAGTTCCGTTTAGAGGTAGATGAGGTGTAATTTGGGTTTTAGTATCCAGTATTTTGTACTGTGAACCCTCTTTCCTTCCTTTTTTCCTTTTTCTTTTCCTACTCTCCAGTTTTTTTCTTTCCTTCTTTCTTCCTTTTTGCCTGCTCTTTTAATTTTTGGTTTTTTCTTGTTTTCTGCCTTTCCTTTTTTTTTTTTTTTTTTAGTTTTTTCCTCCTACCCCTTTTATTTCCTTCTTTCCTTTCTTCATTTTATTTTTATTTTTCCCTACATTTACTTTCTTTCTTTGCCTTCTTTCTTTTTGCTTGCCTTTTCTTTCCATTTTTTTTTTACTTTACTTCATTCCATCATTCTTCTTTCCTTCGTTTTACCTTCTCTTTTTCCTTTCTTTCTCTTTTGCTTTTCTTCATTCTTTCTTCTTTTTTTGACAAATTTGCTTTTTTCTTCAATTCTTGCTTTCCTTATTCCTTTTTTTGCCTTCATTCTTTTTCTTTCCTTCTTTTTGGACTTCTTTCCCGTTCACATTATTTTTACCTTATTTCTTTAATCCTTTCTCTTTTCTACCTTCTTTTCTTGTACCATTCCTTCTTTCTTTCTTTTTTGCCTTCTTTCCCTGTTAAGTCTTTACTTTTGCTGGCTCTTCTTTGTTCATTCTCTGCCGTATTTCCTTTTTCTTTCCTTTTTCTTTCTGTTTCGTACTTCGTTCCTTCATTCTAGCCTTCTTTGTTTTTTAATTTCTTCCTTTTTGCCTTTTTTTTAATTCGCTCCTTCCTTCCTTTCTACCTTCCTTCCTTCCTTCCTCCTTTCTTTATTTCTTTCCTCCCTTCTTGCCTTTTTTTGCCTCCTTTCCTTTTTTTGCCATCTTTTCTTCTCAGCTGCCTTCTATATTTTTTTTTCCTTATTATCTTTCCTTTTGCCCTTTTTTCTTTCTTCCCCTCTCTTCATGTTTGCTTCCCGTCCGTCCCCTTTTGCATTCCTTCCTTCACTTTTGCCTTCCTTCCTTTTTCCCACTGTTTCTCCATTTTTTCTGCCTTTCTTCCTTATTTGTCCGCTTTTCTTCCTTTTTTCTTTTCCCCCTCTTGCTTTTTTACATATGTGCTGGCCAAGATATTTTGATTTTTCTAAAAGGATGTATAGTTAACTTACTTATTGAGGTTTTTAGCAAGACTTCATCCATTATTCTGTAATTGTGTCATTCACATTTTTCTTCCACCCACTCAAACATGCATCAAGGGGCAATGTGAGCCCGCTTCAGCCAAAAATCATGACAAAACGAAAATTGCCAAAGGGCTAGCGGCCAACCCCAGACCTATTGGCTTTGCCAATGCTTGGTAATACATATGTCATCCACATAAGGTAGGATGCATTGTAATTAAAATGTAGGACATGAAGGTTTAAGGTTTATATGCCCTGGTAGTAAAAAACTCCTGAAGTTGTTTTTCACTATTGTAAGGTCTATCTCTCCAATTGACTATGATTGGATTACCTTTTTATATTTGATAAGTGCAAAGTTTTGATTGGACCAGATAGAGATGTTCTGTATGTTGTTATGCTATACTGATTTGTAGAGGGCATCCTGGCACTGAGCAGGTGTAAGTCTACGAATACCTAGGACCTGGTGGGACTACTTGAGAAGCCAGGTCTCCAGCTTTTTGCTGAATTTAAGAAGTAAGAAGAGTCTCTTATGTGTTCTACTTATGCTTGCATCAAGGAAGAATTATTTTTTTACTCAAAGCCAGGTCTGACAAGCTTTGTAGATTTAGCTCAGCATCAAACACATTACTGTTAGTGTTGGAACAGCCAAACCTCAGTCAGCAGGAGTAGTAGAGTTAAAACACCCCCATTAGTTTTATTTTCATTAGTCTGTTTTTACACCCTTCCCCTCGTTGGTCCCTGCTCACCTTAAATATTTGTATTTGAAAGTTTCCCAAACAGTGTGTGCTTCGTCTCCATTTGTAAAATTAGCACAGGCCATGTTTGTGGTTTCCGAACATTTTAAAATCGTATTGATATTTCTACTGGCTTTAACCTCGTCTAATAAGAGACATACTCTCTAGTTTTCTATATGACTTCCATTGGTTCCGTTACCATTCTATTCTACCAATACCTTTTTCCCTCATATACATTTATTCTGGATATTTATTGGTTAGAGGAAGCAAATGCTAAGGGAGTTGTGCATATTTTAACTCTTCAGCTTCTGCTAACTGAGGTTTTTCTAAAGCCCTGAAGAAAAAGAAGTGAGTTACAGAATATACCAGACTGGCCTAAACATATGTATATAACTGAGTTGAGCGTGGCTAAGACTTGATCGTATATGTGAGAGTGTATAACACTAAAGAAACATCAGTAAAAAAAGAGGAAGACTTAAACTCCACAGCTCCAGCCGAGGTTATAAACTTAAAGAACTGAGGTCTAAACCGAATTGGACTAAGTAAAGAATATAAAGGCGAGCAATTTATAGATATATAAAAAATAGTAGTAAGTGTTTATAAGACTTAGAGTCTATAGTAATAAAAAATCGGACAAGACTAATGGGTATGTTTAGTAATCCATAAACGTCTTCAAGCCTGTAATTCAACATGAACATTCCACTAAAAGTGAAAGAATAAAGAGAGTCACCACATGGAGATAATATGTGAGAACTTGTATGGGGAGTAGATAAAGAATACTCATATATTTAATACTTTTAACATAAGGGAAATAAAGCAGAGAGTAACTAAATTGTGAATGTTGGATAGACTTTATTAAAAGGTTTAACAATGGTTATGGAGACTACTCGTCCTTACTGAAAAGACTAGGGGCCTAATTAGAAGTTTCTCATAATTTTACGACCCAGTGTAAACTCCTGTTTACACATGGGTTGCAATTACGAGTGCAGAAGTATTTATTGCATCCAGTAATTATTGGATGTGTTGAATAACTCAAACTTCATTTAACTTTGACAGGTCAAACCTTCCAAAAGTTAACAGGGGGAAACATACAGTATTTACTTTATCATGCAGATTTTGGTGTGTAAGACACCAACATCTACGTTATTCCCTATAAACTCATACTAGGTGTTATTTATTGCACTTGAAAAATAACATCCCAATGGTATTGTTATTTATCAGGGACAATAGATAAAACCTGTGCTCGTAATCAAGGCCTGAGTGTTAAGAAAGCTAATGAAACATAACTTACATGGGACAAGGAAGTATGGAAAGGTTGAAGGAGAAATGTGGATTTCCATGTTATAAAGCATTTAAAAATAGCACTCCTATAAGCATTCAATGTACTAATAGAGGCTCATTTTGAATTAAATTACTATTTTAATGTGGGGTCACAAATGTGCAGAATGTAACACTGACAATGAATTAGATTTGATCCCTGAATTATGCATTACGTGAGTGGCCTGCCTAATTCAGAAGTATGCCAAACCGTATCTAAAATAAAGAGCAATTTAAGTGAAAGTAGGCTATGGTGAATTCATTCACATTGTTAAATGGGTGATATTTAGTGAACTACATCTAATAGAATGATACTCAATATTTGGGGGAAAAATACTTTTGTAACAAAAAGAAAATAACGAGAAGTTCTGTATTGGACACTCCTTCCTGCTTTTTGTGTTTTTTGTTTTTAACTGCAATACATTTTAAACATGTATATGTCCTGAAGAAGGTGGGGTGAACCTTGGCCCCGCCAAAATGCTGCGTCAACATTCCTGTTAAATATATTCACAATTGTTTTTTATCATTTATTTTTTATTTTTAACTACAATACATTTTGATCATTGTATCTGTCCCGAAGAAGGTGGGGTGAACCTTGGCCCCACTGAAATGCTGCATCAACATTTCTGTTAACTATATTCACAATTGTTTATTTTCATTTGTTTTTTTTCAATATTGTGTATTTTAATTATTGTACTTTAAGGAACTGTGATTTGGGAGTGTCTTTAAATACAAACTGTTGTGAGAAATTCCATGCTGAAACTTCCAATGTCAGATCATGTTAAATATTGAGATTCATGCCAGAATGAAGTAAAATTTGTGAAACGTTTATAATAAATGAGATAATATATTTGAACTATACACAGGTGTGCAAGTGTAGTACATACTACTACTAAGAATCCTCCCAGAATTTAAGGTGCAGAGTTAATTTCCTGTTTGTCCCAAGATATTGAATGGTAACCCTTTTTGGTAACCTGCACAACACATATCTAATGTTTAATTTGTGGAAGAAATTGCCTAAGAGTATGATTTTTGTACGTCTAGTACACATTTTATGCCAGCCAGCGCACGCAGACCTTTGCACTATTGTGCAAAGGTGGGTGCCTGGTGCTTGGTAACCTTAAAGGGCACCAGCACAGGGCAAGAGAGTAGCAGCAGGCCATGTTTAGTAAATGTAACCCTGTACAGCTCTCTTCCCCCAGAACAGTTCCTGTAAATCTGCCCCAAATGTATTATTTCTCTCAGTATCTAAGCACCATCCTCAGAAATCTCTGGAATCAATGTCCCTTTCTAGAATCTAACAATATTGACCATGCAGGTGGATGTTAATATGTGTAATGCTCCAGGCAAACTATGTAGCATGTGAATCCAATATATTGAAGTCTTTTAAATGTTGTTTTACTGCGTAAAAAACTGTTCTGTGAAGCCGAATATGTAAAAAAACACGTTTTTGCTGCAGATATGTACCTGGCTGTAACAGATTCTGCACTTTAATACCATAACAATTTAAACATTTTAATCTAGAAATGTATCACATGTAGATTAAGTTACCACACTTAGAAAGTGCTGGCAAAATGAATATATTAGACGTCACATCCCTAGTGGATATTTTTAGATTTCAAACTTTCCTATTAGCATTTGTGTTCAAATTAATTTTCCCACTGAGAGAAACTTGAGTGAAATAAGCATAACCAGAGTTTAGATACCGGTCTGAATATAATTATATTTAAGCATAAAAAAGACCATTTTTCATTTAATCTCCTATGATAATAGTTTCAGTACTGCAAGGGAAAGGGGCCCTAACTGTGAGCTTGAATGTTTTATTAACAACGAAACCCTTAACACATGTAAGGAAAAGGTTTCTTGAATGAACGGCTTTGTGGGAGATCATAGAATGGAATATTCGCAGAAATAATAGAGATGAATGACGAAAGTTAATGATGTGCATTCAGTGGCATTTATGTGCATTCTACAGCTTTTATATTAAGTTTACTTTAGTGAAAGTAACTTTTTGCAAACTAGCTTTCAATCATTCTAATGATTTTTCTCTCTATTTTTCACTGTAAGTCAGAGTGTTGCGATGGATCAGAGAATTTAGAATTTTTTAAAAAGGGCTGATTTTGGATTATGGCGGACAGGATACTCCATCACAATGGCATTGGAGTATTCGCTCTGGCAAACTAAGTGCACACCTACATGATTTAGAGGTCAGAGGACCTTAAGTATGTTGAAGATGAAGTCTACTCCAGCTATGTCGCCGACATACTCCTCCAAAAGCCCAACAGAGTACAGGCCGTCGGAGGTTAACGCATAACACTATCCGCCTTATTTAGAGTGGGCAGTGTTATGTAGTTTTTTATGCAATCCATCACTGCCAGGTTAAACCTGGTGGTGAAGGACAGTAGAAGTAACGAATAATGACCCTCACACCATGGGAGAGAACTTCCATGGAGTAGGAGGTCATTAGTTATCAATTTTTCAAAAATGTAAAACTTTATAAAATGAAGGGCTGTCTGTCAAAATTATACATATCACAAAAAAAGAGGGGGGACCAGAGAGCTAATTAAGGTCCAGTGTCCATGCTCCCTATAGTAACATGTAAACCCAAAAGGGACACTGTTCCTGTGGCCAGGCGCAAAAAGTCACCCATGCCCAAAAAGAAGAGAAAAGGAAAAAGAGTGAAAGGAAATCCTAGGTGGAGGACCCACTCAACTAATGGAAGACCACTCTTTGTCCTCTAATGCCCTCACACACCCCAAAGGGTGTCATGCTTCATCGTCGGGCAGTGCTCCTCGTAGGGCCGGCGCTGCAATTCCCTACGGGCCCCCGAAGGGTCACTTTGTCGGATATCTTTTAAGGACTGCCGGATGATGCATGCGGGTGTGTGGGGAGTGGGTCCTCTGTGGAGGATAGAAACAGTGCGTGCAATTGTGTGAAAAATTAATAAAGGGTCATCATGCAGCCAATGTAAAACAGATTTACCCTTAGCAGAATCTGACTGCTAAATAAAATATTCCCCTGAAGGCATACTATGCCCAGGTGTCGTTGGTCATAGGTCGACATGTTTCGCGCCTCTATCGCCATAAGGGTCGTTTGCGCTTCTTCAGGACCAGAACTACAATGAAAGTGCACGTGAAACACAACCAATAAAATGCCCTCCATGCAGATCAGGGCGATAACCTGTATACCCTCACTGTGGTTACAGCGTAATGATGAGAGCCGCTCCTGATCAGCACCTGGAAAAGAAAAAACAGGATAGACAACAGGCATGTGCATCAGTAAAACTTGATGCATCATTCCGGTGCCACAGCTGTGTGCACAACAACCACATAAAATAAAGAAATAGGTACACGGGTAACACCAGTGCATTAGTGGTGCTAGATGGAATGATAACATAAAAATGCTGCCTAGAAACCATAAATATGTATGACAATAAATGATGCCAAAAAATTAAGGGTTAAGTGAAGGCAAAATAACCTAAACTCCAACTGGTTCTCGTCTGAGATAAATGCCACAGAAAGGGAGCGTCGAGGCCTTACCGAACTGTACCAAGACGATCGCTCCACAGACTGGAGGCATGGACTGCCCGCAAGTACCGGGCTGAAACGACAATGATATGAACAGACAAGCTGTAAATTGCGTATCCCTAGCTAAGTGAAAAGCCAACAATTAAATGAATAAAGCTCCGTATTGAAATGACTATAAATCATAGTCAACTCACGGTTCTGCCCCGGTAGTGGCCCCTATGAGCCCACCCCATCCATACACTGCCAGTTAGCAATGTGAAAAGGCAGCGAACGCGGTTCTAGGAGTCAAGGGGCAGGCTACAGGGCGGATACCCTTTCCGGGGATACCGGATAAAGATAGAACAGGTTGCGCATGTGCAACTGGTGATCAGGAGTGCGCATGCGTGTTACAGGAGAACTACTCCCTCTCCTCATAATATATCCGTCAATGCCGGCAATGTAAAAAGTGGTTCGTGTCGCCTAGCGTGCTTAAATATGCATGCAAGGGCGTCAAGTTGCCGTGCAAACAGGAACTATCGTAAGCTAACCTCCGACCCCGTACATTGTCATGGGAGTACCCCTGCAATGCCGATTCAGTTATGATAAACCGAACAAAAAAACCGAATAAAAAAAGGAGCCTGATAATTTAAACACCCCTGCTGGGAAAAATTGAGAAAAGAAATAACAAATAAAAAGGAGCGTATCAAAATAAACAATATTTTATAACTGTGTCCTATTGTTATAGAACAAAAATTAGAAGACTTAAAGGGGACATAATGGATATACTAAACCCTGTAAGCCCACATCCAAGTCATATAGCAGAAAAGGGGGGGGGGGAAGGGAGAAATTTGCCCAAAGTGTCGCAACGTATGGAACAATACGCATTCCACCACTAGCAGTATAGTGAGTCCTTGTGTACCTATAAGAAAAGAAAGAAAGAAAAGAAAAGAATGGGTCCCACGGCTGAGCCGCCGTACTTTATCTATATCATAAAAAAAGAGGGGGGACCAGAGAGGTAATTAAGGTCCAGTGTCCATGCTCCCTATAGTAACATGTAAACCCAAAAGGGACACTGTTCCTGTGGCCAGGCGCAAAAAGTCACCCATGCCCAAAAAGAAGAGAAAAGGAAAAAGAGTGAAAGGAAATCCTAGGTGGAGGACCCATTCAACTAATGGAAGACCACTGTTTGTCCTCTAATGCCCTCACACACCCCAAAGGGTGTCATGCTTCATCATCGGGCAGTGCTCCTCGTAGGGCCGGCGCTGCAATTCCCTACGGGCCCCCAAAGGGTCACTTTGTCGGAGATCTTTTAAGGACTGCCGGATGATGCATGCGGGTGTGTGGGGAGTGGGTCCTCTGTGGAGGATAGAAACAGTGCGTGCAATTGTGTGAAAAATTAATAAAGGGTCATCATGCAGCCAATGTAAAACAGATGTACCCTTAGCAGAATCTGACTGCTAAATAAAATATTCCCCTGAAGGCATACTATGCCCAGGTGTCCTCCACCTAGGATTTCCTTTCACTCTTTTTCCTTTTCTCTTCTTTTTGGGCATGTCAAAATTATACAACATTGACAGGAACCACCTGCCACAGCTAAGAGTTGCGTGCAGGGCTGGCGGACAACTCTAAATTTGGTGGGCGGAGGACATCGGAATGGTGCGAGCAATGTTCTTCACCATCCCAACAGGGTATTATGCACCTGTCAAATTCAAAATCATCCCTATACTCTTTAACCCCTTCGGTGCCACGCCCTTTCCCCCTCCTGTGCCGGGCGTTTCATACGCGGGTGGGGTTTATGACGAGATAGTCTCGTCATGGCCACAGCGCGACCGTGCTCCATGACGAGACTATCTCGTCATGGGCACAGAAGAGGTTAAGGCGACAAAATAAGCTTTATCAGAGCATTGGGCCAACATGGAGGACTAAGACGTATATTAACAAGCTCTGACATAGCAAATAGATGCAGTTTGTTTTATGAGTATGTGTTCTTTGCTGTAATGTGCATAGTTGATTGTGTGGTATGTTTGGATACACAAATGGAGAACACTTGCGGAGGACCATTTGCACACAGGCAACATACAGATGACATACCATGCAGACTCACATGCAGTGAGAAAACACACATATGGGCAAATGCAATTATAGGTGGATTTTGGTTAGATGCATCATTGACTGGAGTGGTGGCTGTGTAGTTGTACACAAGGATGGCAAGATGGCTGCATATGCATATCTAGGGCAGACCTTTACAGGTCTTGTATGCAACTTTCTACCCCTGCAGCATGCAAGCTCTAACAAGGCCACAGCCAGGGTTCTGGCAGGCCAGGGACATAGCCCTGGGCTTGGGTCCAGCTGCCAGCCTATGACGTTCCAAAGTACTTAGGACACAGTTCCTGGCAGGAGCTTCTCTGCTACTATGCGCTGAAAGACTCTGGGCCCAATCACAAGAGTAATCTGAGACAAAAGTCTACATTTACGACTTTTGGTATTCACAGAAGGCACTTACGATTTTTGGTATTCACATAAAACACTTACGACTCCTATCTTTACGTCTGCAGTCGGGTCGTACTCTCCACATCCGGACCATACTCTCCGGCTAAGGCCGTACTCTCTGGCTCGAGCCGTAATCTCTGGCTCAGGCCGGATAAAGTGTAATCAATGGGCTGGAATGCAATTTTTACAAAAAGGAACATTAGGATTGTGTGATAAATATTAGAGGAGGTCATGAAAAATAGTTTGGACAGGGAAAAGGGTATGGCCAGACACTACATCATAACCCAGAAAAGTTTGCTCCTTTGCATCATGGTACATGCAGTGCACAATATGCGTTCTGCCCAGTCTTGACTGCGGTGTCAACACTACATTAAACACTAAGGGGAGCGCCCTTGCTGTTGACTGTGGTGTTGACACTACAGTCAACACTGAAGGGAGAACAAATTGTACCATGATACAAAGCAGCAAACTTTTCTGGGTTATGATGTAGTGTCTAGCCATAACCTTTTCCCTGCCCAAATTATTTTTCATGACATCCTCTACCATTTATCACACATTCCTAACGTTTCTTTTTGTAAAAGAGACCATTGAACTGCAAACCGTATTTACAAGATGGTCACCACAAGTCTTGCATTTCAAGACTTGTGCTGGAAATGTGCATGCATGTGGAGCAGCCATTTTTGAATTTTTGGGCTTTTCCAATGATTGTTATAAATTCAAAAAGCACTTGCAAAGCCAAAATATTACTATGCATATCGAGCTGGGGCTACATACAAAGCAGTGTTGATGGGGGTTCAATGGTTGCCACATACTGCATTGGGGTAGTGGGGAGGTCGGTGGAGGCATAAAGAGACAATGGTGGGGGCAGCAGCCAATGTTTGAAGGAGGGCTGACCAAAAACCCACCCTTCTGCAGTGGATGTATGTATGTATATTTGTAAGTGTTTGAGCACCTTGAGTTTTACAGCTATGTGTAAATGAGACCTAAAAGCAGACATGAAATGAACCTTGATGGTTCCAGACCTCTGGGCTTCAGTTTGAAGGGGCATTTTGGTGGACCTGGATGCACTTTGGCACCGCTGATACTAACAACAACAACAACAAGAATTTGTGAAGCGCAACATATGTTCCGAAGAGTGTACCAGCACTAGAACTATAGGGCAGTTAATTAGGGCAAATCAAAAGGCCAAGTCTTGAATTATTTTCTTAAATGCCAACTCAGACATTTAAAGATGCTGCTCAAGAGGTAATTTGTTTCAGGCAGTCGATGCCAAAAAGGAGAAAGAACAACCTCCTTTCCTTGACCGATTAATCCTTGGCACAACTGCCAAGGCTAACTGAGACGAGCGAAGCTCCCTCGTGGGTGAATAAAACTGTCCTCTAGCTTCAAGATTTTGAGGGCTACATGATATAGGGCTCTCTGGGGCATATTTACTAGGAAGTTGGGGAGCGCGGCGTTAGCCACCTTGGCTTAACGCCGCACTCCTCCACTTCCAAAACGCAGGGCTGCACCGTATTTACAAAGATACTGCGCAGCCCTGCGTTTCCCCCTGCACTGGAGCTAATTTTAGCTGCTTAGCGCCAATGCAGACACCCTTGCACCATAGTGCAAGGGTGCCTGCATTGTATGGGGAAAAGTGTTTATATGCAGGAAGATATCCCTTCCTGCACATGAACAATCTGAAATGGTATTTTGAAACTTCTATGTGTGCTTCCTAATGCAGCACACATAGGAGTTGCAAAACATCATTTTTTTTTAATTGATTGTTTATGTGCAGAAAGGGTGACCTTCGTCCACATAAACAATGAATGGCCTTTTGCTGTTTTTATATGTGCTGCACAATGCAACACAAATTGAAATGGCATAAATGAGGAGAAATGAAACATTTCTCCTCATTGTTCCTGTTTAAGACCAGGTTTTCCCTGGTCTTATTTTTGGAGCTGCCCCATATTTACACTTCCCTTGTAAATATGGAGCAGCGTCAAAATCAATTTATGTTGTGGTGTGACTCCCACCACAACACCCATTGCCCTCCCCTTTCATGCTAAGTATAGCGTGAAAAGGGGCCCTGTTTACAAGCCAGCATTAAGCCACATAAAGCGGCTTAACACTGCCTTGTAAATACGGTTAAGCCAATAAAAGTGATGTTCCTGTGGCGATAGGGGCTTGCAAATATTTCCCTCTGAGTCGAAAGAAGTGCTTTAAACAGGATCCGTTTCCTGACAGGAAGGAAATGAAGATAAAGCAAAACTGGAGTTTTAAAAGCAAGCTTAAGGAGTAGTTTTGCAGCCACGTTTTGTATGTCCTGAAGCCTGTTAATCAGTTAGTCAGACAGGTCTAGGTAGAGAACATTAGCGTAATTCATTCTAAAAATAAGACCTGAACCACCGCTTTCCTAGCAGGTAAAGGCAACTATGCAAACATTTTTTTAATGAACAAAGCAGCCCAAAACTTGTCCCCACCAGCATCGAGACGTGAGGGTGAAAGGAGAGCTGATTATCCAGATTAATCACCAAGTTTGACCACTTCGGTATAAGAGGCTAGAGGAGTACACTTGGGTGATTTCAAAGGAGACACCAGCCCAAAAAGAAGGACCTCAGCCTTATCTGCATTGCACATAAACTGGTTCTGTTGCCTCCAATTAAAAACTGCTCCCAAACATAATTTGATGCAACCAGAGTCAATCTCTTCACTTTTATTGAAGGAGCAAAGCAGCTGTGTGTCATTGCCTTACAAAATTATCTTTGCTCCGAAGGATTCGACCAACTGCACCAAAGGATTCATGTAAATATTAAAAAGTGCAGAGCTCAAGGCAGAGCCTTGCGGCACCCCCACTTCTACAGCGTTCGCGCCGGACGAGAAAGGAGGCATTCAGACATCTTGACATCTATTCTCCAAAAAGGATTATTTTCAACCAGCTAGCACAAGGCCTGGTAAATGAATGGCCGGTCAACAAAGAAGAAGCAGAGAGTGAGATCCCATATCAAATGTCACCAGTAAAACTGATAGTATCAGCACAACTTTGCTACCCATATCAAGGGTACCTTTAATGTGTTCTGTCACCTCCAAAAGAGCAGTTTGATGATCAAATTAGGCCGAAACCAACAAACAAAAAAACTTCTACAAAACCTTCATGAGTATCAGAAGTAGAGAGATCGGTCTATAGTTCGACAAAAAGCTAGGATCGGTGGAGGATTTTTTCAAAAGACGGAGAATATTTCCCTGCTTGCGAGCTAAAGGAACAACAGCCTTAGAAAGCGAATCCTTAAATAACTTGTTCACCACAGGATTGATCACATCCACCCTCATGACCAACAAATCTGTGGGACACAGATCAGTTGATGAGTGAGATTACTATTCTTTACTATAAATTAGCTGCCATCAGCCAAGCCTGGGTCCAGCAGATTAAGGAACACAACCCCTAAGGACTAAGGGTGAGGAGACCAGTGCAGGTCTCCGAACTGAAGGTTTAAGCAAGGGATGACCCTGAAAAGTATGAATCTGCCCAAAGATTTCCTCAGGATCCCTCTGCCATTGTTACCAGAGGCCAGTTTATGCGAATATCAAGGCTGCTTAGTCTTGATTCTACCTTATACCTCTTTCTCTTACCACCTTATACTCAGTCAATTACCTTCCGGTAATCATCATTACCTTGAGCACCCTTTCTCTCATACTAATAATTACTTTATGTGGTGTTCAATATCTATCCAGGCACCAAGTGACCTAGCTGCAGCCAATCAAAATGTAACCAAAATAAACATGCTCTGTCCTCCTCAGTGCCCCTCCTTCCAGTATGGCAATAAACAGGGTTGGAGCCCACCACGCATCCTACATATCCCAAGCTGTAAGGAAATCCAGGTAATGAATGGGGACTGGGAGGGAGGGCCTTAAGTATTGGTATGAGAAAACAAGGATTTTGAGTATGAAGATTACCAGTAAGTAATTGACTCATTACATCTCAACCCCATTTTCTCCTACAATTGAGTCTATACCAGAGTTATTACCTACAACCTGATTCCTTAATACATAATAGCAAATTCTCATTTGATGCAAACAGAAATGTTAATGTAATACCATGAGTTTACACATGATCAGGGTATAGCGGCTACCTATAGTCTGGAACTACATTTCAAAGATTCAACAATTCCCACATCTAACCGATAATGTGAAACCATGGTAGATGCTGTAGACCAACGAGTTACTTTCCAAATGTCCAAAACAGAAGGCCACAAGCTTCAGCTTAGGAAGCAGTCAGTACAAACAAGAATTCTAATCCACTATTTTAAAATTGGAGTAGAGGTCTTTTGCCTATTACAAAAAGCAACTCAGGACCATTTTCACCCTTATTAGGTCTCTTCAGTCGAATGTAGCTTGATTGCAGTGGCACAGTGATAATGGGATCACACTGAAGTATACAAAAAAAGTGATGAACAGTATTGAGTTGTTTGTGCTCTAGTTCAGAGCGGATCTGCAGAAAGAAAGAAAGATGCCTTTTGACTGGAAACTGGAAATAGTCGGGAACACTTCCCAAGCTTTGATAGAGGACAAGGGGGCTTGAAGTTCTGGCTTCTGCCAAAAAAAGGCTGACTGGACTTATTTCTTCTAGTATGAAATTGAAATTTTAATCTGCTCTGATGTCTTATCCTTGATGTTCTTCAAGGGGGATCTAGGTTAACTCGAACTCTAAACAGTAGTGCATGCTTCTGGATTTTGCAAACACCCTTCTCAACATAACGTCTAATTGGTGCTCAAACAGCATACTTCTAGAAAAAGGCATTTGGAGTAAACCTGCATTTAGACCCCCTCTGCTTTTCAATCTCCCAAACTAATTTGTTGCTGGGCAGTCACATTAAAAACCATAGAAAATGCAGATGGGTTCAGAATATCACAAGATACATCAGAAGAAATATGGCCTGCATCTCCCTATTTGGGAATATGTCAGAGCACTCCACAGTTTCCTGAAGTTGAAACCGAAGTTAAAGCTTGGATATCTGTTACCAGAAATTGGAAAGCTAAAGCACATATATTGTTGCCCCTAAAGCAAGGTTTAAATCTGAATAACGCTTCTTCAGGGATGGTGCTGCCGTATGGTCTACAAAGTCTGGTACTGAAACCACTTCAGCTATCACATTAAAACGGTCTGCCAGGTTAGCCAAAATTGGATCGATTTTAATAGATGCAGGTATTGCCATATCACCCAGGGATATGTTATGTTATGTTATATACATTTATTACGCACACAGTTACTCAAGAGTATCCCGGCGCGAGTATAAAAGATATAAAAATAAGACTGAAACTTTAGATGATCTGATTTTTCTGGATTTGTCTACTCTCTCTTAATTTCTTTGGATATAGCCAAACAAGTAGGAGGGTGGAATTGTAGTTGTTACTTGATTACTTGGCATTTCATCCTCTATCGGAATCTGAAGATTATCTTCCAGATAACTAAATCGAGAAGGAAGTCCAGCCTTCTAAACAAATTTAGTTTTATGAACTGTTTCAGAAACGTAAATCTCTTTCTTCTCATATTCAGGAGATGGCCTGGGGGAAAGAGACGATGGTGAACAAATATTCACCCAAGAAACCCAAGAAGAGTAAGCGAAGAAGTAGAATAGCGGTTGCTAGGGTTATTCTTTGACACTTGACGGGCATCTGATAAAGAAGAAATTAGAAATGTCATTTGTTCCTCAGAGTGCTCCAAACCTCCAGAAATAGGGGCATGAGTAGACTGATCTTATCTGCTTCCTTCCCCATCACCATCATCATATTTTGCTTCCACCCACCACAGCATTCAGGATGGGTCAGTTTGGCGTCAAGTGTGAAGCACATTTTGGAGCATGCTCGCAGCACAGTCATTTTATGTTGGGATGCCACTAATCATGAGTTAAGCCTTTAGCTTCCCATGCATGCTAACCAGCAGAGGAGACCCTTTCCAGGAATATGTCCCAATGCATATAGGAACCATGTGTCTGTCAGATTCCACAGCAGTGATGGGCATGGGGTTGTGAATTTGGCAACACTCACATGAACTCCCAGCAAACAAACCAATAAAATACAATCAGTAACGGAAGGCTCAGCGCCTGTGGTAATTACAATTGCAGTGTGTCATCTGGGCTTTCAGTTGTACTGGAGCAGCGCAATTTAGACAACAGCCTTATACGTCATGAAAATACAATTATATACATGCGTTTGACATTATATTCACTGTGTGCCATAACTTCATTAACGTGTGTCAAGCATTAAAATTCATTAATGAAATGTATTAACTGTATGAACTAAAGATTTATGTGCACTAATGTTCACTTCAAACATGAAATCATTTATTCTTTATTCATGTTTTACACTTACACTTCAAGCTATATTGAATTTAGTTTAAAAGTTATATTTGTATATGTAAACATGTACTCCTTTACCCGTGTTTAGCCTTTATTCTGAAAGCTAAACGCCCACATTTATAACCATTTATTCCAAGTGCATATTAAATGCTCAACTAAAGTTAGCCTGACTACAGGCTCAGTAGAAATGCACTTTGCTTTGCCAAAATGTTCTTTCTTTTTTTGCAGGCAGTGAACGTCGAGAAACAATGATTGAAAGAAGCCTTCTGTTTATCATTTACCAGGACGACAAGATGCTCAAGGTTGAGAACCTCAGTCTAACTTTGATGCATTGGGAAACTGAAGTAATGCTGCAGATGCACTTGAGTAACGGTATGATTGGCTCCTGGTGGTGTGAAAGGAGATAAGGACATTTCTGCATCTCCGTTTACTTTTAAATTGGTGTCACAGACTTAGAGTTACTGCAGATTTCCTTAGACTTAGAGAAGTACAGAACTCTCTGCTTGCGTATTCTTGCAAGTGTGAAGCTTTATCCTAAACACTAATTTCTTTTTTCCAAGGCTTCTACTGAAGTCTGATTATGCTCCTTAAATAGCGACCCTTGGTTGATGCTCTGTAAATGATTTATGTTGAGTAGGGAGAAGGGAAGTTTCTCAATGGAACACCTGGTTGCATGAATCTGTTTCTTTATTGTGGTGGTTATCACAGTTCTGTACCTCATTCTATTTCAACTAAACCTACTGAGGTGTTTCAGCTTATCTGCTTTATTGCTGTACTTTTTGAACTTACTTTTGGTTTGCATATATACTGGATGGATTGGCAATCCAAAATAAAACCCTTTAACTATATTTGGCGACTCTTGGTTCTTATTGTGGAGTCGCATTGGCTCTGCAAATCAGAAATGTATTATGGATATCTACTGCCTTTAAATGCTTTACACCAACCAACAAAAGTCTATATGACCAATGGAGGAAAATCTTTGATAATCTGACTAAGAGATTGCATTGTAAATCCCGGTACTCTTTCAGAACCATCATGCATGCCAGGCAGAAGAGGCACAGTATTGATCACCAGACAGCCCATTTAGTATTAAAGTTGGCATGTACATATTCCAGCTTTTTATTAAGAGCTCTTGGGCTCTGCAGCCCTCAGAAGCCTGCAACTTTAGAACTTTCTTTTGGTTTGCATATATACTGTATTGATTGGTATTCCAAAATAAAACCCTTTAACTATATTTGGTGACTCTTGTTTCTTATTATGGAGTCACATTGGCTTCCAAAATCAGAAGTGTATTATTTTGTCTACTCCCTTTAAATCCTTCATATCAACCAACAAAGGTCAATACAACCAATGGGGACAAATCGTCGATGAGCTAACTAAGAGATTACTTTGTAAGGACCAGCGCTCTTTCAGAACCATCATGCATACAAAGCAGGACAGGCACATTATTGGGCACCAGACAGCCCATTTAGGTTTAAAGTTGCCCTGTACATCAAGTTTCCATTAAGAGCTCCCAGGCTCTGCAGCCCTCGGAACCTGCAGCTTTAGTCTCTAAATGCTTTTAGAAGTTGATATTAAATACTTCTGTTTTAATAATCATAGGAACCGAGCAGTTGGCTTGGTGCAGTGGCATCACAGCTGTTTATCAGTGCTCAGAGACAACCAGTTGATGGACGTGAAAAATGGCCGCGGCGTTGTAGCATTATTTGAGTCTCAGAACACTCTGGTTTTCCAAGCTTGAGCTTGAGGTGAAAATTAACAGTCAATGAGCTGCCTGAAAGAGAGTCATATTTTTTAACTATTGATAATAAAGGGCTTGGCCTATGTCCCTCCGAACCTGGGTATACAGTATTGCAAAGCTACATTGATTTCTGTTGGGAAGAGCAATTTCTTTTTTTTTAATATATATATAATGCTTATGTCAAATAACTTTCAACAAATCAATAAATGATTGACACAACACCCGGGTCTGTAGTTATTTGGTGCATTTTTATTCATATATCTAAGTTATGCAATAGTATGAGAATTAAAGGGGATTTGATTGCGGAGGTGAGACCATGCATCTGGCCGCTGAGATCTGAGAGACTCTCGCTGGGATCTTGTTGGAGTATTGCACTTATTATTATTATTATTATTATTAGTTACATTTATAGGGCGCACAGCTACCCTTGACAGGGTTTCCCTGAAGAGAATCCCAAGGGGATCTTACAATCAAGTAATAGTGGTACTTATTTCAGGGGTCCAAGGTAGTATTGTGGATACGATTGATCCCTTTTCTGTACTCCATCCCAGCTGGGAGGGGTCACATTTGCTTAATCTGAACACCAAGTGTTTGTTCACTATCCAGGCTGATTCCACATTTATAGTTCTGAGGAAGACCCGTTGTGATGGTTGAACAGGAACACATACCATTAGGGTTGAAACAGCATTGATATTAATACTAATGCCTGAAATACCAGCAAATAGTACAATAGGCATTGTCTTTTGAGCTGACGTGATATGGAAAATGAACATCTTGTCAAATCAACTGTCCACACATTATGTTTGTCATTTGTTGTTTTTAGATTCACAAGATCACGCTGTGCCACATTGTCAATGAGTCACTTGTATGTCACTTTTGTATAACAGCTTTGTTTGAAACTTTAATTCTCATACTATTTTATTACTTTGGTATATAAAATACTTTTAACTAAGCATATATGTATTTGTGTTTATATAGCACTTACTACGGTCAGTTTTGTGTGTGTGTGTGTGTACTTAGAGGAGCTATGTTTATATTAGAAGGCTCCAATGCAGCCATGTGACTCCTAATTCAACCTTAAAGGGGCTATTCATGCAATATACAATTGCATGAATATAGATGATCAGCATGGACATAACCCAGACACAATCTGTGCACTTAACATATGCAGAACTGCTGGGTTTCCCAGGTCCATGCGTGATGTGCTGCTCCAGTCCAGGTTTTTCCCTTTGAATTCTGGGACTTGTAGTCCTGTTTTATAATGTAATACACAAGACTACAAGTCCCAGAATCCAAAGAAAAACATGGATTGGAGCACTACTTCACACATGGACCTGGGAAACTCGGCACACAACACACACATGAGGTACACACACATACACACACACATTACACACAATCAAATAAGTGATATTCATTCTTCGCAAACTTGAATCTAGATTCCATACAGCTCATTGACAAAGTTCACAATCCAAATCTACCACATTTTTACACTCCACCACAGATACATTTTTCACACCTGCACAATAAAATACAGAATCGCTGCTTGCATTTTTGCGGCTTGCAGATAATTTATAGTCCTTGTACAATTTAAACACAATTACACACTTTAAAAACAATCTTATGAACATTTTCACACTGTTTTAGCAATACAATTTAGACACAACCTGTAGGGAAATTCCTACCTCAAGCTGCACATAAAAGGCAACCTGCACTCTGATTCTTCACGAAAGCTGTACTGAAATTGTGCATTTTGCAGACAAAGTGCACACAAAGTTTGGGCACCCTGTACAAAAGCACACACTTACAAAGGATGTGATAATTTAACCAGTACACAAGCCCTGCATGGGTAACTTGTGCAGACTTGATGTAAATATTATGCACACAACCGTCTCTCAACCTGTATACTAGCTGTGTACACCACTTGCAAACATCCTCTGTACCTAACCTGTACGTTAGCGCTGCACATGACAAACACAAAAACACACAAATAGACATGTTCTGTATATTCTTCATTTCTCATAGTTATATTTTCTAAAGCATGGATAGCAAGTTATGAGTGTTGTATCTAATAGTTCACTAAACACCACATCTACGGAGAGGACACTGACAAGAATTTGTGTTTTTCTGCCACCGCTTTTAAGCACCCTCACCAAATAGAAACAAGCATTTGCAATGCAATCGGTCTCGGCTTTGGGAACCTATATGTATTTACCTATGCAGCACATTAGCCTGGGTGCTGAACATCTACTGTTCCTTAAAATGGAGGGAGAGTAAACTGCATGACACGCCAGGTATGGGAACACATGGAGAGAAATATTGCCTTTCAGCAGGAAATGGTATAGTCCAAAGCTCTGTTTTTAATTTAAAATCAGGGCCTTCGGTGGTCATATCACTGAAAATACAAGATTTGAAAAAGATATTTTTGTCTACGGGTGCTCTTGGAAGACAATTTCTATGGACTGGAATCTAGAGAATGCTAAAGTGATTCTGATATTTTACTGACCTCTGCTGGTCGTTTTCTATCAAGACAAATAGAGGCAGTTAAACATAAAAAAAGTCCTTAAGCGGAAGCAGACAAGTCCTAGGGCTAATCTCCAGAGCCCACATAGTACCTACAAATATAAGTATGTAATAAGTATATACTAAAGTATATACAAGAGGTCTCGAATGCTCGACTTAAGCACACAAAGGGGAAAGAAGGAGGATGAGAAAGACTTACGTACCGTCACAAAGGGAGACAACATGAACCAGCAAGAGGAATAAACGAGCCAAGGGTGTCAGGTACTGGATTAAAGAGGACTGGGGTGGTTTCAATTCTAGAGAGCCCTGGTATTCAGCCTGCCGACATTTATTTAATAGGGCTTCTGAGCAGAGCTTTGGGCACTGGTACTCATTATTTGACAAATTAAGCAGTGACGCATCTGAAAAATTATTTTCCTTTGACGATGCACACAGCACTCATCCCACTGTGGCGCACTGCTTTCCTATTCACATTCCACTCGCAGGCTCCCGCACCCCACATGTGGAAGTGCTTCGGACTTGTGCTCTGACCAACTTGCTCCTTTAATGGGCTGTAATGGAAGTGAAGTTCATTGTGCGCTGCAGGGCTCGGGGTTTACTGCTCCGGTGTCCCGTTGGGAGAAACACCGAGCAGCTGAAGCACTAGGCAGAAAACGCGAAAATTACCCGAGAGCATAGCTGCCAAGGTTTTAGGTTGCTATGTGTGACATTTTCATAATTTCTGTGTAATTATTAGTGCCATTAGAACCACTATGAGTGACACTTTTCTCGCCAGGAAAATAAACCAATAAAAGATGAGGGAAACATAAATATCAGAAATCTGACCCATTTGAGCAACGAGAAACTCTAAGATCTTAAAACCGCTGCAAATTCATGAGGTGGCTGAGTCATAATTACAACCAAATTATCAAAATATCATACATAGCAATCTGAAGCCTTGGCAGATATGAAAAAGGGCGAGCATCACTTCACATGACATAGCATTGAAGACCATGCCCATACTTCTGTTCTTGACACCAAGTCTTGTTTACTTAAATATTTCATAAAAGTGATAGGAAGTATGTGTTTTATTCTATTGCTATTTTATTGTTTCTCTTGTACAATGCTGATCATATAATAAACTTGTGAATTTTGGTTGGCATAATGTACTGACTAATAAGAATAAAAAGGCAGAAGCAATGCCAATTAGGCAAAAATAAAAGAAAAGGAGCATGGTAAAACAAGGAGAATAAAAAAAATCACTTTTACCAGGTGGTGTATGTTGTCCAAGACGAGGCCATGCAAAAAATTAATGTTATGAGAAAAGGTTCTTCACTTGGAGTGGTGTGAACTAAGTCTTTAAAGCTGTCACTGCAGGGGCCACCGTATTCTTAAGCGAATGCTGTAAGCAGGAAAGTAAGACTTGTGAAGTAACCACTAATATTAGCCTCAGATGTCACCACTAGGAAAAAAGAAAAAAAAAAGAAGCGGACAGCTAGAAAGCAGGTCACGTCTCCACTAAGAATTAACACTAAAAGGAGAAAGGACTTGCGTTTATACTGCAGAATCACCTAACAGGGTTGAGAGGCCCTGACACAGAGCCCAGCTGCCTCAGGGCCTATAGCGTACATTAATTAGAGTCAGCTGACTCGCGGACTCTGGCTGGCGCAGTTAGCAGTGTCATGACCACATGGTGCTGGGCAAGCCTCAGGAGAGGCTGGGAGATACACAAAGCAGTCACAACAGGCTTTATTATTTCAAAATGTAACACCAGTGAAGTGAGCAGTCCAGGAGTTTGGCGCACCACAGCTACACAATTCACTTACTTGAACGAGTCAATAAACGAAGAGAACTGCATGTACTCTGTAGCAAAGAGAAACCTTTTAAGTCATTTTAGAAACATACTTACTGCATATTTGCTATGCCGTGGATTTTAGAACAAGCTGCGCACAATTCACCCTGCAGCAGAGTCTCTCTTCCTCCTGCAGAGTACATCTTCTTGCCCACGCTGTCAATCAATCAATCAATCTGTGCTGGGACCTGGGAAATGTCTAGAAGCCCCAAGAGATTGTCACATACAGTAGACTGGTCGGGCCAGAAGAGGTAGGGGACACCTTTGTACTCAGCAAGGAATGTTCGAGTACTTAAATCTCTGTTTTTTTTCAAATTAAATCCCGGACGTTTATTTTACAGTGTAGAAAACACTTAAGCTGCTCTTTTTAACGAATGGATAAACCTTTCCTCTTGAAACAATATCGTGATCGGAATAAGAGGACAATACTCCCTGGGGTGCACAATTGAAAATGTCTGAAATCAGTTCTTAACCCTTTTACCGCGGCGGAAATTCCGCTGCGGTGCGGCACCTTTGATCAGTGGGCGGGGTCGCGTCAGCCAACGGATGTGCGCAGCACTACGGAGGTAGTGCACGCGACGGCCGTTGGCCGACAGAAGCACGCAACGGGTTAAGTGTGTTGGATTGCTGAATTTTACTTAGCCCACATGTATGGAAATAGAGAATTTTCTTATTATGCAGCGTACATTGAAATTATGGTTCTGAGATGGACAGTTTGATTGTCTTGAAAATAAATTGCTGCTAAGTCATTTTGTTTGGAGCTCTTCTGCCCTCTTGTGGGCTCTGTCAGCGCTGACATTGGCGCGGCGAATAAGGGAAAGCCAGAGAGCATAGATTTTCTATTGTCTAATTGCTGTGCCATGGATATTGTCTCATCTACAGGGTAGGTAATATAACGTCGTGACCCTAAAGCACTGCGTGAAACAGATTAGAGTAATACCAACAAGCATTGGCAATGCAATAGTACTCGCATTTAGGCGAGACCTATTGCATTGCAAATAGCAATGCGTGCGGGTGACGAGGCATGGGGGTGGCGGCGAGAAGGCATCGGACTGTGGGAGGGGGGGGCACAGGAAGAAACTAGTCTGTGCTGTGAAGGGGTCAGTAGCCGTGGAAGGACACAAATGACTCACATGGCTGTTATGGGGAGGGACTAACAAACTTAAAACCAATTGGAAGGCAGCATTTAGAACATAAGCCAATGAAGAAGATGGGTCAGAGAGTGGGCGGAGCTTCCACAAAGCTTACACACTATAGTGTATACTGCATGCCTTTCAAAGCCATGGCAACACATTTGCGCTGCAACGCTAGGCGAGACCTAAAAAGGATTCTTGTAAATAACCTTGCACCGTGTGCCAAACACCATGTGGTGGCTGGCACACGGTGCATGGATGTTTTGGGGGGGCACAACATTTGCCCCCCTGGCCACATAGAGGAGGCCCACAGGTGATAGGGGCCCAGCCTGGGGCCCCAAAATCGCTTCCCTACAGCTTTTCCATGGTAGTGGGATCACCATGGATAGGCTGTGGGAAACAGACATCGTAATTCCTACAGCAGTGCCTGCGCAGGCTCTGCCTTCATTGTAGGGATTACGGTCCGACCGATGCCCTGATGGGCTACTTGAGCCTGTCAGAGGAGTCAGTCTGTCCCTCCGACCGCTGCAGTCCGACTGACCACATTGTAATGCAGTGGTCAGATAACTGAATTGAATGGAGTGTAATCTAAGAAAAAAATATAAGGAAAAGGTTCAAGGGAAAGTAACGTAAATAGAAAGAGAGGAAATAGAGAAGAGAGAGAGAAGAAGGGTAGCAAACTGTAAATTATATTATAACGAGGAACTTCCCAAAAAAGTGCATAAACACATTTATATGATAACAAGAACAATATAATCAATAGGGAATTATACAAGCAAGACCTATAATCAATATAATGAAATGCATTAGGTAATTAAGCTGTATTGCGTGCATGCAAAGTCAGATAGCGTGTCAATGGTTTCCAAAGTTCTTCACGTTTTCCTGACAAAGTTGCAGAATGTGAATTATAGCACTCCAGACGGTGGTTGTGACTAACCAAGTTCCACCATTGTTGTAAGGTTATATTGTCCATAGATTTCAAATGAGAGGTGATTACCTGGAAGCCAATCGCAATCAAGAGATCAAAATGTTTGCGAATTTATTTATTTTAAGGCCATATGTTACTCAACACTCCTAGAAACAAAACAGCAATGGAGAATGGAAAAGGAACTTTAGGATGTCCCCTATTCGTGTCCATAACTACTCCCAGATAAAAGGCAGCTTAGGACAAAGAAAAAAACATGTGAAGGTAGGTACCAGCACCAGTATTACATTGTCAGCATTTATGCTTTTTGTGCAATTTAAGTTTAAACAGGTGTTCTGGTGTATGATAGAGTCTATTCTGGAAATAATATAGCGTTTGAGAGAGGTTGGCAGGACGTGCAGTGGAAATAATCTTATCACATAATTTCTGCCAAATTGGTGTAGGTCAAATAAATGAGATTCAATTTGGATTTAGGTCTACCTAAAGGGGGTGTTATCAGTGTTCTATATATTAGTGCCGCTTTGGAAGTATAAATGATATGACTGTGGGAGGATTGTGGATCACACCGCAGAAAGATTAATTTCAGAGCGAGTGATGTGGTTGGTGGAAGATAGGAGAGGTAAGACTTTGTCCTTCTGCTTCAAAGACCTACCTATATAGAACGGAGGAATAGCCAAGACATTCAATGTACCCTTCAGATGTGGGAGAAAGTGGAGGCTATTGCACTATTTACTTCCCGATAGAACCCAATATAGGATGGAAGACACATTGTACAGCTTGACCATGATATCTGGAAGACGTGCGCTGAGTTTACTATAAGAGTTAATAATACTCAAAAGGGTAGTAACAGTGGTTCAAGCAGCAATAAAGAGCCCTCAACATAACATAGTTCAGCTTTTGGGGAGATTGCTTATAGCACCACTGAGAGGAATCAAGCAAGTACAGGGTAAATCCGGATGACCAAAATGCTGGTTGAAGAATGCTGCTAAAGCCCCTTACTGAGGCATATTGTCTAAAGCCCCTTGCTGCGGCTAATTGTCTCCATGAGACTGCCCACAGTAGACAAGATCTAATACTCCAGCCACCGTGGTTCAGCCGATACTTCGGACAAATAAGGGCCTTAGATGTTAATGCCCCCTGATGCACACAGCACAGCCTGGAATTCTGTATTAATACAGCAGAAGAAGGATAATGAAAGCAAAGTGTACCTTAAACAAGCAAATAGAGCTCTTCATTGAGGCCAAATTCTTTATGCCATCTAAAATTAATAAGGAAATGTCCCAGCTGCCGTGTTGCATCAAACAATTCCTCCCAGGAACTCATGATTTTGCAGCTTCTCCTAACGTGCTCAGCGCACCATGAGAGAAACTATGCCAGCGCTGTGTGCAAAATGCTCAGAAAGATCAAGAAACAGGGTGCTCACCTTCTGACCAGGAAATCCAGGTCCGGGAGGAGGAGTCATGTGGCAAATGTGCTGAGTCCTCGGGTGAACGCCAGAGCCGACCGGTAGGATCAAAGTCCGACGGCGATCTTGTGCGGCGCTCAGGATGCACCATGTTATGTTATGTTATATATTATGTTATGTTACTGGGTGTTTGTAAAATGCAAGTTCCCCTCATACACACTCCAAGTACAGCACAATTCAAAAATCATCTACAATGCATATTTTCCTAACATTGACAGAAGGTACAATACATGTATCTGCAGTGCAAGCTTCCCTCATATAAACAGCTGGTAAAGCACAGGACAGGCAACTGCAGTACAAGCTTCTCTACTACACAGAGAAGATACAGAGGGAAGTTTCTCATGCATACAAACAATCTATATAACATACAGATGGTACACTTACAAAAGCAAGGTTCTCCTACACATGCACAACAGGTAGGAGTGCAGAACGCTGTGCAATCCTCTCACACTCACCCACAGCACTGGTGCAATAGGATAGGCTACCATTTCGCAGACCGAATAACACTGTTGACAGCAGTGTGAGCCTCCTATATATGTTAAATGTGTACTGTGCCAGAATTTTCAGTGCAAGCTTCCCTCGGCTCACACACGAGGGGGCCAGCACAAGTTTCCATTATGCATACAGACTCAGCACAGCTCTGGCAAATATATGATTACGGTTAATTCAGAAAGACCAAGGGGCATATTAACAAGGGCTTTATCTCCACATTAAAAGCCAAAGAAGCGGAGATAAAAATATTGCCCTATCAACAACAGGGTGCTAACATGCAAAATCGCATGTTAGCACCCTTTTTCACTACGCTTCCCTTTGCATCTCTAATGAGATGCAAAGTGGGCGTTCCAGAGCAAAATATTAGGAGAAATGTCGCTAAGCAACATTTCTCCTATTATCAAGCTTCACGCTAACCCTGTTAGAGACAAAAAGAAAGCAGCGCTAACCACGGTTAACGCTGCTTTTTACGTCTGCTAATTTTCAGACTTAGCCATGTAATCCAATGGGAGGTGGATTACATGGCTAAATCCACCATGGGCTATCAACAAGGATATCCCTATCCTTGTAGTTTTATCGTGGCATTACCAGCGATAACCTCCCAAAATGCCGCTATCGCTGGATTTTTTTATCGCATAGGTGGTTAGCGTTGTTAATAACGCGATAAGCAGGCGATATTATCCAGCGATAGTGGGCGTTAAAAAAATTAACGCTAAGCGCCCTTAGCGTTAATTTTCCCTGTTCCTTATTAATATGTCCCTAAGTACAATGCAGGCAACCGTATTGCCAAACTTTCCTCATTGAGCATTTACAGAACAGGCATCTGCAGTGGAAGCTTCCCTAATAAGCATCAGGTGTGGTAGCAGCTTTTTTCACACACAATAGGTAAAGTCAAGCATTTGAAGTGCAAGCTTCCCTCACACAGAACGCTATAGAAGCTTTTCTAATGGCAAAAAGTCTTGGTCTTGTAAGTTCCAGACACAGATAGCTTATATAGTGTAAGTCTCCTTCATGCACAGAACAATGACCAGGACAGAAGTGCAAGCTTCCCTTGTATACACATGGAACTATTACACAGACTGGGTACAACAGACGTGCACTGATTTAGTCCCAGAACAGGTACCACATCACTACCTCTCTCCGTGTCTGTCTGCCTCTCTCTTTCTGTCTCTCTCTGCCTTTCAAATCCCTACACAAGTCCTCTTCTGAGAGGCCAACCAGAACAGCCTCCAGCATGGGGTTTACCCAGTGGTCGAAGTGGGGAAAAAAAAGATGGGGAACTGTGGGCGGAGCATCAGGGGGCGGGAATATTCCGAGGAATGGGTCAGTGGGCGGAGTCAGAGGTGTGGCTACAAAGAGCAAAACATCCCAATTTTTAGTATGTTTGGCATTTCACTGACGAGTTACAGCTTATAATGTTATTTAATGCAACCAATAGATACACGTTTATTTGAGGTTTAATAGATGAGTTATTGACATTAAAATACATTTACAATTTGGGATACGTATTCAATCACAGAATATCCCAAATACGCATATAGGTGGAATCATAAGCCATTTGTGTCCGAGCCATGTAGTTTCTTTCATTAGCACTTCTCCTCCCTTTTTCTAACCAATTCTGAACATAACATTTGGCTTTAGATTCGATGATAGGAAGCCCCACGTGTTGGGGAGCACTGTTGATGACATCATTCTGTGCTCCACGGTCAATGCAAAATTGTATTCATGTGTTTTTACATGCTTCACGCAACATGTCATTAAGCCAGCATTAGATGCCTCTTAGTTTCCTGTTATTGTATCTAGACCTACCACTTTAAAACAACCCAGACCTGTTGGTTTTGCAGATGTTTTTAGCAGTATCAGATGAATGAGATACAACTATTTTATGAGTAGTTTGTGTAATTACCACTCAAGTTAGATAGCAATCAGAATTGCAAATGCATCAATTCTGAAATTATGAGACTCAAACATTGGTAGAGTCAAAAATAGGTAGTGGTCCTCCGATTATTTCAATCAGTTATTTTCTCCCCTACAGGCTACTATCCTCTGCAATCACTATTAGACACCTTCCTCCTTTGTCTCTCCATTAGCACTGTAGGTGTCTAGGAATACCACCCACCAGAGACTGCATGAGAGAAGTTCAAACATGAATGGCAAAATATCCTAGTTTGCAAATGTTTTCCACATAATTATAACTCTACCGTGTTTGCCACATAAAGCACCATCTGCTTCATAAGCTGATGGTTTTACCTAAAAATTTGTTTGTATCTCAAATGGATCAAAACAACGTGACTTGTGTTGCTGTGAAGTGGAGGGCCCTTTACAAAGGTTGACTGGTCACGTTCTCAGGGCTGCTATTAATGAGGCGAAAGCTTTGCAGAGACTGTTAGTATGTGTAAAAATTTCAAAATAACAAAGTATCAGAAAATGTACCACATTAAGCTGCAGTCTTTCATTGCTGCATAATTTAGTCAACACTGCAACATAATTTTTCCCTCCATTACTGCGTAATTGCAGCGGCCCAAAAGCAGGCAGCACATGTTAAAAGTGCTGGCTGCTTGAAGCAAAGAGACACCGTGAAGTTTGAGAACTTAGGGACATATTTACAGGAATGGTGGTGCAACGCATCAAGTTACTTTGCTGTGCTGCCCTGCGTCACAGGGAAAGGGCAGAAATGCACCGTCTTTATCCAATACGGTGCATTCCTGCCTTTTCCAAGTGTGCTGGTGCCGTTTCGTCAGCCTAGCGCCAACGCAGGCACCCTTGCACCATGGTGCAAGGGTACCTCCGTTGGATGCAGCATTGTTTTTGTGCACAAAAGCAAACCTGAGAGGCTTTTTCCTCTTTGTATGTGTGCTGCACATATAGAAAGAGGAAAACAGGGAGAAATAAAGATTTTTCTCCGTGTTGTGCCTCCCTTGGGGAGGCGTAAGATTTTGAATCAGTCCCAGGTTTACAAGTCCTTGTAAATCTGGGAATGCATAAAAAACGTGAGAGTTGAGTGGGAACACCCACTGCAACGCCTCCCTTGTGCAGAGTAAGGCAAAGCAGCAATTTGCACTGTGTTGCATTACTCCATATTTATGAAACCATTCAAAGCCAGGCAAAGTGGCTTTGCGTGGCTTCATAAATATGACTTGCAGATTTGTGACGTGCATTTACCACGTTCCGTGGTGCAAGCATGACGCAAGGCCCTTGTAAACATGCCCCTTAGTCTGGTGTGCATGCAAATCCTGCATTGCCAATTCCTGGTGAGTTGCATTAATACTGCTGGAACAAGGCCAATGGAGGCACCTATGTGTGAGGCGGACTGGCCTCAAGGGTCCTGTGACCTCAGTGACAAAGTCACTGCTGTTCTAGGGTGTGCTGCTTCGTAGGCCTACTCGCAAGACTGTAGGTGAACTTCAGTATGGATTGTGATGGACAGGCCTTCAAGGTTAACCCACACTGGCCACCGGTAGGGTCCACTTGCTGGTGCTTAGAGACCAGGGCTTCTATGGTCTAGTATGGCCTTCTAAGGTCTAGTAGGGGAAATGTGCTCCCTCAGGAGAGTGGTCTGGTGGACTGGTCATGAAGCCCGATTCCCCAGTTCCAGATTTGGTAGCTCTGGCCGTAGTGCCACATCCTATCCTCCCTGAGCACCCTTCTATCCCACTGAGAGGCACTTGCACTGCCTTCAGCTACAACCCAATTCTGCCCCATTATAAACACCTGGCTGTGACTCAATTCAAATTACGCACTGCCTGAAAAAAGTAACAACATCCTGGAAAAAGCAAACACTCATAGGCACAGGAAGATTATGTAAAGCGTGCGAAATAAGCAGGAACGACATGGCTACTTTAGTTTTTACACTCCTTGTTTAGAAATCAATGAGTGTTTTTTGCCTCAAACGTTAAGGACATGAAAAATGTGCTCTTAGTGTACACAGGTAAGCCTTTGGTGTACTCGTGGACAGCAAGGAAGGGCATAAGCAGGGCTCAGAAGATTAAGGGATTCTTGAGGAAAATCTGATCCGACTCACAGAAACCCACAGGGCTCCTCCATATTCATGTCAGCCAGCAAGCTGCTCAAACATCGACATTATGTATTCAAGTGTCCTGCTAACTATACCTTTTGAACTGTCTGGCTTGCTAACTCTCCTACCCACAAAAAACTTGAAAGAGCTCTTGAGTGTAAAAGGCAAAATTATATTTTCATTCGGGAAGTGAAGGATACATCCAACTTTATTTTTTGTGGTGACACAATCGTACATTAGTTAGGCTGTAATGCATTGCTAAAACAAAATCACAAACCTAAGAGGTCCCAAGGGCAAGACCTATTGGCTTTGCCAATGCTTGTTTAGATATCTCATTTACTAAATGGGGCACTTTTACTTTGGTGCCAGACAGGGCCAAACTGGGAACCCAAAGCAGCCCTGGGAAATTTGTGTCCATCCCCTGCACAGTGTGATGCATGTGAACGCAGCAAGCAAGCCTGATGACTGCACAAGGGACACGGGGAGAGGGTGTTCTCTCCCCTAGAAAATTTTGGAAAAAATTACATAAATGGTGCATTCTACAACACATTGTATTATGTATTCCATTGTATTAGCTTTTAGAGAACAGTAAATGATGACCTTACGGTGCACCAGGATACGACAATCTTGTTGGGGCCCTTCAAGGATTCCCTCACTATCACCCTCCAACAGCGCCCCTCATCTCTCCACTGCCCCTCTCTCACATGTATTTAAATTGTTTGATAGTGCCTCTCATACCAGTGAGGGACTTGGAGCACTTTACATCATGCACACATACACAGACAATTAATCATACGTGTGTAAATCAATGTTTAGAAAATGTTTACAACACAAAAAGGGCTGCAAGGTGTTAGGATTCACATGCCATCAATTCTGGTTGGCATTTTTTTAAGATCTGGAACACAACCCGAGGGTTCAAAATGTAACACAGTAGTTGGATTTTCTAAAAAGAATGTATTTCTTCCCAAACAAACCAATTTTAGCAGTATTAGGATAATGAATGACTGGGGAAAAAACATAACTTCCAAACCCTCACCATGCAGTTTGCATGCAGCTCTCTGTGACAAAAGCAGTAACCCACTGAGCTTTGCCCATTAAATACAGTTCTGTGATTTGTATGGTACAGGTTCTTTGCAGCGGGCATTTTAACCCTCTTTGCTACAATGGATGGGTCAAAACTGGCAATAGACAATACTCCAATCTCTCTCCAACAGGAGGATCAACCACCAGAGATATAAATCTTGACTCTTTTATTGTTACCTGAAATCTGCTGGGTTTACAAGGAATCCTGCAGTGATTTTTGCGTTTTTGAGAGTGAGAAGTGAGTCATTGTGCTGGACAGCCCTGCGGGTTTTGTTACTGGGGGTCGATTTTGCAGCCTCCAGTAATAAAACCAGATGCCCAGTACACCAGCCCGGCCTTGGAGCCAGGGCTTATTTGTTTTCACAGTCAGACCCTGGATGGGGCTCACAAGGGGCTCTGGTGCTCGGGTGTCACAGAAATGGACACCTCGGGCTGCTTTTATGTTATATCCTTGGAAAAGGGTAAACAGTATTTTCAAAAAGACCACATCCCTGAACATAGACAGAGAAGCAGTACACATTTTATAAAATATAATACGGAAAACAGCAGATAAGACATTAAACATTTTCCACATTTATTTTTAAAACGCGCCAAGGTTTGAGCACAGTCTGCCACGAATTCCAGTCCTCTTCCTTTCTGTGTGGTATTGTCAGTCTGGGTGCAGGGCCGGCTTTAGAGCTGGTGGCGCCCTGTGCGACAATGTTTGTTGGCGCCCCCCAATGACCACCTCCACCACGGATTCTCTCACTAGCACCCTTTAACAGTGACCAAGTCTCCATAACCACAGTCTCTCAGATGCATTGAATTAGTTATATAGCGCCACTCATACCAGTGTAGGGTGTCCAAGCACTTTGCATCACACACACATTACACAGAGACAATCAATCATACGTGTGTAAATCAGTGTATAGGAAATGTTACATAACCCAAAGGACTAAAAGTGTAGGAGTCACATGTCATCCATACTAGTATAGTTTAAGAGTTCTTGGTGTGGAGAAGCACAAACTCGGAGTCGAACAAGAAACAGCATAGTTGGGAGTTTTCTTTAATAACAAGAATCGATTTCTAGCCAAATTAAATCTTTTTGCAACATTAATCAATGTTCTAATAATGTATACTTTGCAGTGTGTATGCAGTTCTAGGATGAAAGTTAGTAGCTCACTATTCTATATTAGGACTTTAAGTTATAAATTGCAAGTAACAAAAGGATGTCTCTTTTGAAAGCAGTAACCTGCTGAGCTGTTTACATCATACCCACTCTGTAATCTACTTGGTACACGTTCTTTGCAGCAGGCATATTAACCCTCTGCACTAACTTCACCGAAGTCAAAACCTCAACTATACAAAATGCTCATCTCTCTCCGGGAAGATAATTAATCACACGAGTTTTATTGACATTTATGTGAGGCCTGGTAATTGTGGAGGAAAGAAACGCTGCAGCAGGGGCTTCAAAAGCACAATAAACTTTCAAACACGGCGCCCCCAGGAAGCCAGCACCCGGTGAGTGGGTCGCACTGCCCTAAAACCGGCCCTGTCTGGGTGAGCTCGAAAATAAAGGGCAGATGAGGTCAAGGGCGGGGCCGCCAATGCGTCCTAGTGTGTCCATTGTATTGGTCACAGTGGGGGCAGGTGGGTGGCCTCCTCACTAAATGAGGTGTAAATCACTGCACAGCGGGCCCATCAGAGGTAGCTGGGTTTTTGTGCCGATTGATTGCTCCTCCAGTGCACCACGGCTCCTACAGTGTTGCTGGGCAGGTCCCTGCCCACAGATACAGTGGGGAAGGGGGAGGGGGTCCTGGCAACTGCAGAGGCCTTCCTCTCTATGCAGCACACCGGCCTGGATGATGCTGTAGTATTTCTTTTAAGCTCAGAGCATTCCTGCAGTCCCGGGACGCATTTTTGAAACGAAGAAGTAGGGGAACGGACTTAGTTAAATTAAATAAGTAGGGGCACGCCGTGCCCCTCCGTTCCCGCCCACTTCGACCACTGGACCGTTTACCCCATACCACTTACTGGGATCCAGAGAGGAAGCATGGAAGTCACTGCTGGACTCATTCCAGATTTAGATCTTCATAGTTTAGAGTGACTACAAATGTGGTCAACGAGCAGTAAATGGTGTTTTCACAGGTAAGGACGGTTGCCACAGCCAGGCCTCCAACACATCAGCCACCTAGGAATGGGAAAGGATTAATCAAGAATTCAAAGATTGTCTCTGGTGTTTGTGTAAGGGCCGCCAGAGATCTCTGAAGTGTCTACCAACTCTTTAGTATTGGTTTAATATTCGAAGATAAAACATAGCTGCTCTCTGCTGCAAAAAAGCTAGGTAACACCAACAATGCAGCTTTGTGTTAGCACACTGAAGCCCATACCTATTGGCGTTGCCAATGTCTGATTTTTTGGTTTTGCTTTGATCGGCTCTAGCTAAGTCACGTGGTGGTTGGGTAGAGGTTAGATATATCAGAAAGCAGGGTCGGATTAGTAACGTGGGCACTCGGGAAGTGGCCGAAGGGCCGGTAGCCGAGTTCTAGCTGTGGCCTGCTTTTTTGGGCAGACTGGGGGATGTCTGTGCTGTTAGGATGCCGCCAGCGCCCCAGTGGGTGCCTGAATGGCCTTTCTAGAGGCAGATGGGCAGGGGTATCACTCCCTTTCTCTCGCTGGGCCAGCACATTAAAGTAGGCTGAATGAGCGGGGGCAGGGGGCCTGAGCAGAAGTGGTCTCACTTGCATTCATCTGTGGCTCAGCAGTGTGAACTAATCTGTGTATTTTTTTTTTTATCCAAGTGAAGTTAATAAAACATGCCCCTCACAACCTTTCTTTCCCCAAAACTTCGCTGATGCAGGATTTTGCGGAAAGGCAATACGGAAATGTGGGCCACTTTTTTTTGGTATGCCCGGGCCGATTTTTTATCCCAATCCGACCCTGTCATAAAGTAAGCACTGGTACTAGAAAATGGGTTGAGAGCGTAATTCCTGACTCCTTAACTTATCACCCTCTTGTTTTCATGTACTTTTCCTCGTTCTTGCTCCCTCTTCTGTCTCTCGCTCTAGTCTACATTATAGCCAGCTGGAGAAAGTTAAATCCGGGTCTCAAAATGGCTGCTGGTGCCTGCCGCCTGCTCTGTCAAGCATTAGAGGTCACTGAAAAGCCCCTTGTCAACCTTTCAGGGCTCCAATCAGGGCCGGCTTTAGGGCCGTGCGACCGGTGCCACCGCACCGGGTGCTGGCTTTCTGGAGGCGCCGTGTTCAATAGTTTATTATGCTTTTGAAGCACCTGCTGTAGCGTTTCTTTCCCCCGGCAATTACTAGGCCTCTCATAAATGTCAAGATAACTCGTGTGATTAATTATTTTCCTGGAGATCAGCATTTTGTATAGTTGAGGTTTTGACATAGGTGAAGTTAGTGCAGAGGGTTAATATGCCTGCTGCAAAGAAAGTAGAGTACGGAGTGCCTATGATGTAAACAGATCAGCAGGTTACTGCTTTCAAAAGAGACATCCTTTTTTTACTTGCAATTTATAACTTAAAGTCCTAATATAGAATAGTGAGCTATAAACTTTCATCCTAGAACTGCATACACACTGCAAAGTATACATTATTAGAACATTGATTAATGTTGCAAAAAGGGTTAATTTGGCTAGAAATCGATTCTTATTATTAAAGAAAACTTCCAACTATGCTGTTTCTTTTTCGACTCTGAGTTTGTGCTTCTCCACACCAAGCACTCTTAAACTATACTACCAGTATGGATGACATGTGACTCCTACACTTTTAGTCCTTTGGCGTATGTAACATTTCCTATACACTGATTTACAAACGTATGATTGATTGTCTCTGTGTAATGTGTGTGTGATGCGAACATTGCGAAGTGCTCGGACAACCTACACTGGTATGAGTGGCGCATATATAACTAATTCAATGCATCTGAGAGAGTGTGGTTATGGAGACTTGGTCACTGTTAAAGGGTGCTAGTGAGAGAATCCGTGGTGGAGGTGGTCATTGGGGGGCGCCAACAAACATTGTCGTACAGGGCGCCACCAGCACTAAAGCCGGCCCTGGCTCCAATTCTCGTTCGTATTCAAGAAACAGACTCTCTCAGCCATAAGGACACACAAGTAGTGGTTCCATCACTCACTGGAATAACAACAACTACAGCCTCTGATGAGGCAGTAAAAGGACTGGAACAGGCTGGAGGCAGAGAACACACCAACAATCAACTTTGACGCACGCTGAGGGCTCTGAACCGGGATGAAGGCGCTCGGGTTCAGTTTCTGTTCTGCACAGGTCCTGAGAACGCCTGGAGTCAGGTGGGCTCCCCCTGACATCAACAAAGTTAACTTTTGTGGATAAGCTGCTTAGATGCCCCTGGAGAGCGCAGGATGGCGTTTGTAAACTTGGCCTCGAGCGTTCCTTATATTTTGTCAAACGATTTAGCGCGGGAGTCAGGGCTGGTGATTTACGCATCTGCAAAGTATTCCTTCAGGGACTCCGACAGCCAGGGACATCTTAAGGATTTGGGGGGCCCTGGGCCAAACATATTTTGGGGGCCCCTGTTCAGGACACCTTTGAATTTATGATCTAATTTGAGCCCCTGTTTCCCACGCAGTTTCCGCTTCCTCAGGTGCGCTAGAGATCCAGTTTGCATCATAGGCATTAGACTATATATTCCCGATGTAAATGGACATGTGCAGCTTACAGGTGTAGGATTCAGGGTTTCCTGCCCTGCTACTACGTTTTTAATACTTTTTAAATTGTATATGTGTGGCTGAATTACTCTGTGCTTTTTCACAATTTCTCCTACCTATGCGCCCTTGCACTTTACTTGATTCTGCTTGCCAACAGCTCCTTAGCTGCTCCGATTCGCATTTCGGTTTTCCTCCGGTCCTGGTCCGCTGCTGCTGATACGCCGATTGTGTGGAGGGCTGGGGCTACTATCGGGCTACTCACTTCCGCCCACGCAGTTTCCACTTCCTTAGCTGTGCTAGCGATCCAGTTTGTATCATAGGCATCAGCCTATATATTCCCGATGCAAACGGATGCGCGCAGCTGATAGCTGTAGGATTTAGTGTTTCCTGCCCTGCTACTAGGTTTTTATTACTTTTTAAATTGTATATGTCTGGCTGAATTACTGTGCTTTTTAATAATTTCTCCTATCTATGCGCACTTGCACTTTACTTGATTCTGCTTGCCTACACCTCCTTAGCTGCTTCGATTCGCATCTCGCTTGTCCTCCAGTCCTGGTCCGCCACGGCTGATATGCCAATTGTGCAGAGGGCTGGGGCTACTATCGGGCTCCTCACTTATGCCTATGCAGTTTCCGCTTCCTCAGCTGTGTTGGCGATCCAGTTTGCATCATAGGCATTAGCCTATATATTCCCGATGCAAACGGACGTGTTAAGTGGACGTGCACAGCGGGCGCGCCGCTGGCACCGAAGGTGAGCCTGTCTGCGCCCGGAGGCGTTCGGCGCCGGCCATGCTGCCCAGTTCCCCTCCGGTGAGTTTCTTCCACTATATTGCAATAGGGAAAAACTGCTTAGCCTTAGGCGGCTACCATTATGTCACTGTACAGCCGCTGATCCGAGGTTGGAGGTAGACTTTCGATGCAATAAGTGCAACTGGACTCTCCTCCAGCCCAGGAAACTCGCACCCAATATCCTCCCACGCAGCAATAAGTGTAAAAAAAATAAGAAAACAGAGGACTTAAATGCCACCCTTTTAAATTGTCGCTCTATACAAAAGCATGAACCATACATTTATGGCCTACTTTTAGACTAACAGTCTGATCTTTTATTTCTCACTGAGACCTGGCTGTCTGAAGCCTCCAACCCTACAATCACCTCGGCCATCCCTACGGGTTATAACATTCTTAGGAGGGACCGATCAAATGGGAAGGAGGGAGGTGTTGCCATAATTTACAATAAAAAACTAGACTGCTTAGGCTTCTGCTGTACCTTATCCCCCCATCATAGCATAGCTGGATTTCTGATTTACAGACCTCCCAGTGCTATTGGAAATGTTATTACTACGCTTAATATAGACACCACCTCCCTGGCCTTAAAATACAACAACTGCATCATTCTGGGATATTTCAATATACATATGGACAATGGAAAAGACCCTCAAACAATTTCCTTGTTGGAGGCGCTGCAGGCCTGCAACATGTTTCCATATGTTTCTTTGGCCACCCATGAGAAGGGCCATACCCTAGACCAAATCGTTCACAACTTTGACATATCAGTAAGCCTACCTCTTCCCATTACCTGGTCTGACCACCTCCTATTAAAATGTGTCATTCCCAACTCTGCCACAGCCCCTTGAGCTAACACAGGGCAGAGGGTCTCTAATTACAGGAAGTTTCATAAAATATCCATCCCGATGTTAGCAGATGCCCTCGGTCGTTCCTCACCAGAGCTGTCTGGCTGCTCCGACTCGGACGCCCTCTCAATAGATTCATGGCTCCGAACCAACATTGATGCAGTGGTACTGGCTGTTTGCTGCTCCTCAAAGAGGTCAGCCCCACCAGCTCCATGGTTTAACGATTCCCTTAGATCTCGCAACAGAAATTGTGGAACAATTGAACGGAAATGGCGTAAATCCTATCTACCTGAGGACAGGAAGGTGTATAAAGACACCTTAAACGCTCATTACATTCTCGTGAAGGCAGCCAAGAAAAACCTCTTTCAAACCAAGATAGAAAATGCCCAAAATAAGAGTAAGGAAATCTTTAGCATAGTTAAATCCTTTACTGCCCTGAGAGCCGGCACAAAGGAAGGGTCATGCACTGAAGAATGGTATAAGTAAATAGTTGAATTCTTCCACAAAAAGATCTCCATGATCCAACAAGCCTTCACTAACTTCTCAGAGGAAGAACTGACCTTCTACCTTAGTTCTAATAGCAAATTTCACCTCTTGGATCCTACATCTTTACTAGCTTTCCCTGAGTTTCAGCTTGAAGAGTCACTGACCCCTCTCCAAAGCATTAAGTCTGGCTCTCCTACTGACCCATGTCCAGGGAATATCTTGAACCTATTAGCTCCCACCATAAACCCCACAGTAAACCAGCTCTTTAATGCTTCTCTCTCCTCAGGCAACATGCAGAAATTATGGAAGAATGCTAAGATTCTTCAACTGATAAAAAAGGCTAACGCCAAACCGACGGATCCTGCCAACTACAGGCCAATCTCCCTTCTTCCGACCCTCTCCAGAGTACTAGAGAAGCATGTAAACAAGGCCCTCCAAAAACACATTGAAGATGGGAAGCTCCGTCATGAGTCCCAATCCGGTTTTAGGGCTAACTACAGTATGGAGTCCGCTCTGCTGGAAGTGACTGAATTTCTCAAGGGTAAGCTGGACCAGGGAGGCAAGAAGACTGTTCTGATACTGCTCGATACGTTGGCGGTTTTCGATATGGTCCCACATGAGAGGCTCCAGGAGAGACTTGCTAACATCGGTCTGGGGGGGGATCACCTTTACAATGGATGTCATCCTTCTTGGCAAATAGATCTCAGGACATCTGGCTCCCCCCTTTCTCATCCCCAGTTCCGGCCATGAATGTAGGTGTCCCTCAGGGCTCCATTCTCAGTCCTACCCTTTTTTAATATATATCTATCCCACTTGCATTTCTGGTAGAGGAAGAGGGCGCAAAAAATGTTCCTATGCTGATGACACTCAGCTGATTTTTACATGTGAAAAACGAACAGACTTTGACGGGGCAATGATTAGGTCTTGCCTCCCAAAGAATTTTAACTGGCTTAAGATCAATCAGCTGAAGTGTAATCCTGACAAAACTGAAGTTGTTTTCTTTGGTAATCCATAAACGCCTGACTGGAGCGCTTGGTGGCCAAAAGATCTGCCGCCCCCGCCCGCTGAAAAGGAGAAAGTCAAAAACGTAGGAATTGTCATAGACAAGACACCCTCTGTGCTTTCAAATTCAAAATCTAAATGGCACTTGCTTTGGCATACTCTGGATGCTAAAAATAACTCCTGTCACTGTTCCCGCTTGAGAGCAGAAAGATTGTGGTGCAGACTCTGGTGACATCAAAGCTTGACTATGTCAACAGCTTGTACCTCTGTCTTCCCAAATCCCTTATCCAGCGCCTACAAGTGGTACAATATGCGGCGGCCAGAGCCATCGTGAGACCTAAACCCAGATCTAGTATGACCCCTATTCTTAAGTCTCTCCGCATAAAAGAACGGATCGGCTTCAAAGCGATGACCATCTTCTTTAAAGCTTTCCATGGCTTAGGAGCCGGCTACATAAATAAGCGCGTTAATCGCTACACAACAGCTAGACCCCTAAATTCTTCCAATGCCAACCTGGCCATCATGCCTAAAATATGCAGTGCCCGCATTGGAGGCAGATCCCACGGCTTTCTAGGCCCAAAATTGTGGCATAGCCTCCCTGAGTCTCTGAGACCAACCACAGACCTACTCTCTTTCATGAAAGAACTTAAAAACCTGGCTTTTTGATAACTGATGGGTCTTTTACGCATGTTTTCCTCCCACTGTCATGCGCCAGGACTCTCTAGTCTGAGTAGCTGCACGCTTTATTAAATACACAATTTCATTTCATTAGGTCCCTGACAGTGCAAAGGAACACTCGTCCAAATTCTAAGCGCCTTATTTATGAGGCTTTGCTTCACTTTTATGCCGCTGGTGCGTCACTTTTTGTGACGCACCGGCAGCATAAAATATGTGCAATGTTATGCCCTATTTACAAAGTTACAAAAGACAGGGGTCCTAGACCTATACTTAAAATGAATTAATCAAAGAACTTTGTTTCTTGTATGTTTCAATTAACCATATCATTAGATGAGATAAACAACATAAAAGAGCAACAAACGACCATGAAAGAAATCACCATATATTTATTTAATAATACTTTGGTGAAAGCCATATATATTAATCTCATGAATCAATCAAAAGAAGGGGTTGCACCAGAGAAAGGCGTGCAGTGAAAAAGAGGGTGCTCAAGTGTAAAGAGATAAGGAAGAGGAATACTTCAACACATTATATCAGGAATTTAATATGTCAAGGCAGGGTAGAGCGGTTGCAAGTCACCGTCCTAGGTAGTCTGTCCCAATGGCATTCATGTAAACTTGTATTTTATTTCAACAGAAATCAATTCCGGAGTAGCACATAATGGAGGATATTTTGGGTACAGACTAAATATAGATGGGGCGTCGACGTTTCGATCCGACTTGTGACCAATTGGGGAATTAGAAAGCCTCGGTCTTGCGGATCTTCATCAGGACTGGCCTGGGCAACCTATCAATTACAGGTGAGTAACGAAATCCACGGTTCATACATGGAGTCCAGTAGGATGAGTTCTACAATTCAATCTTGACAATGAATGTCCAAAGATTAAACATCAGAGGCTTCAAAGGACGATTACAACCAATGTTTCAATTCGTATGTAAGCGGACATCGGGGGTTCCTTAGATTGTTATGGTGGAGCGCGCCTAGCCAGTGCGCGGTCGTCACCGAGGAGTCAAGCACAAGTAAAGCCTATCTCTGTGACGCCCACCCATTTCTTATGTTAGGCCTTGTTTTGATCTAAAATAAACGTTTTTTATGTATATTGCATGAAACATAAACATAAACACAAAATTTCTCTGCAAAATGGCTGTACTAGACTCTCGCACATCAGGTACATAAGAAATAAATGAAAGGAAAACAGAATTTAAAACAAACTGTTTAGGAAATATTCAAGGTCATTAGGGCAAAACTCTGGAGAATGGAGCTGACTGTCAGGGGGCCCCCTGAAAGGCTGGGGCCCTGGGCCAGAGCCCACTTTGCCCATGCATTAAAACGTCTCTGCCGACAGCATCAGCAGCGCGCCAGGAGAGCTCCGAGGCGAGTTGATAATTCTGTGCTTGTTTTTCAACATATAGTCTGAGAAGAGTGGGAACTTCCCAGTGTGTGTGCAGATAAACCCCAGCATCAACACTTAGGCTAATCACACTGGGCCATATGTAGGTAAATTACATTTACCGATTCTTAAATACCGAATTTTACCGAATCGGTATTTATGAATCGGTAAATGTAATGTAGGTAAAAAAATACCAAATCGGTAAGTGTCGGTATTTTAGAATCGGTATTTACCGATTCGGTAATGGCAACTGGCTTCCCATTCATTCCTAAGGGCCTGGAGGCCCATAGGAATGAATGGGAAGCCAGTTGCCATTACCGAATCGGTAAATACCGAATCGGTAATGGGGGAGGCAGTATCATGGGTGGCAGGGTGTCACATTGACACCCTGTTGCACCCCTGAATCGTCCATGTGTGCACATGTGGCGCACATACATTGCCACATTGCACATTTCAAAGTGCACAAAAATGCATTTTTACACCTATTCGTCATTTACCACCAACTTTTAGTTGGTGGTAAATAACGAATCCCCACACCCACGACACACTCCCCCTACATCTCATTTCTGGATCGGTAAAATTACCGATTCGGTAATTTTACCGATTCGGTAAATTACCGAATCCAGAAATGATCCCCCTACATAGCAAAAGCCTAAATACCGGTCGGTAACGGTATATTTACCAAAAATCGTCCGTTACCGACCGGTATTGGGCTTCCTACATATGGCCCACTGTGCGAGAATTTGTAAACAGCAGCTTTAATTTTACACTAGAGCAATATAAGAGAATAAGAGGCAAATTCTACCTGATTCGCGAAGTCCTCCTGGAAGGTCATTGCAAGAAATTGGATTACTGGTTGAGGGGGTGAAACCCTACTCAAGCAGCAACCACAATCCATGTCAGGGTGAAGTCAAGTGCAAACCTCAAATTAACCTGCACCTAACCTTGGGGTATCTTGGGACAAAAGCAGCCAGGCTTAACTTAGGGGCGAAGTGTAAAGTATGTATGCATCACACAAACAGTATTAAAGAAGGAAACACAACACATTAAAAATCCCACACCAATTTTTGAAAAATAGAATATATTATAATCATTTGCCCCTCCTATGACAAAAATCCAATTAGCTGAAGTGGAGATATGCAGGTTTAAAGATTTAAGTAAAAATAGTGCTAAAAAAGCAATGTGGTTGTAGAAAAGTCACAAGTTCCGGACACTCACGATGGAGCATGTACCGGATACAGGAACCTAGGGGCATATTATCAAGAAACGGCATTAAAATTATCGCCGCTTTAGCGGCAGAAAACTGCCGCTAAAGCGGCGATAATGGGCTTGATAATATGCGCTTGTGAATTCCCATAGAAGCCCATGTTCTGGTGTCAACATGTGCTTCTATGGCAATTCTCTGCGGCATATTATCAATCCCATTATCGCCGCTTTAGCGGCAGTTTTCTGCCGCTAAAGCGGCGATAATTTTAACGCAGTGCTTGATAATATGCCCCCTAGTTAGGCCTGCTAAACAAAGTATCTGAGATTCTGGTTGTGGAGCGTTGCCAGATCTTGCGTTGAGGATGCATCCCACAGCAGCAGCTCTGATGAGCTGTGGACTGCGATGAGAGGTCCTGTGCCAAAGATGCGTCGCACAGCAGTGATTCCAGAGAGCTCCAGGGCTGCAATGCAAGGTTCTGTGTTCAGAATCCATCATTTCGCAGCGGTTTTGATGCAGAGCTGCGATGATGTGTGTTGTGCTGCATCTGTTCTGCCCAAAATAATCACAACTGGGCAGGCGAGCACCTTTAGGCGTACTTTAAGGGTCTAGACTGGATTGGCACCACTTTGGGGACAGGACTCACCGCCTGCATAGTTCAGGTATAGGGTTCAAGGTTGTTGGAGCCTTTACTGTTCCTGGTGCTCTAATCGGGAGGCCAGCCAACTATCTCTTGGCGTCACGCTGGGTGTCGTGGGTTCAAGAGGCAGCTCCAGTCCTTCCTTAGGCAGCAGGGCTGGTCGATAACAGGGCAGCAGAGTGGCAGTCCTTCTTGAAGTAGAGCAGCACAGCAGTTCTTCTTTCCGAATCTTCCACAGGTCCAGCTGTGTATGGAAGAGTTGGGTCTGAGGGTCCAATATTAATACCTGGTGCCAGCTTTGAAGTGGGAGAAGATTCAGGAGATTCTCTATACAGAAGTGTCTGGAATTTCCTTCCTCCCTTCCCTGGCCCCCAGCTCCTCTGAGGGCATAAAAGACTACTGATAAACCCTTTGTGAGTGTGCTGAGGCAGAGTCGTTGTGATGTGCAAGAGTGATAGGAGACAGCTCCGCCCCCTTACTCAAGTCAGGGACCGCCCATCCTGCTAACACCCATTCCACCTTTGTCTCACTGTCTGGGAGCAATACACAAAGACCAGCTGCCAGCTAGACCTAGTGATGTGACCCAGGATAGAGGCAGCAAGGACCAAATGGTTGGGACAGAAAATGACAACTTGCTAAAAGTGGCGTTTTCAGACTTAGGACTTAAAATGCAACTTTACCATTAAAGAGGGTCTTAAATTACAATTCCTTATTTTTTAATTAAATATTTTTATTGTCATTTTCTAGAACAGACATAACATAAATAATGTTGGTTACAGTCATCCCGCCTTCGATGTGATTAGTCAAAATACAAAGCAGTGGATCTTCCTAAATCTTACATATTTTTTGCGGCGCAAGCATGCAGTGACTATCAATTGAAAACACTTCCTTGGGTACCACTCCCTCCCCTAGGTCCCTGGGGTTTCTTGGGCTATTGAGGTATCTGGGGGGGCCTGTCCAGTAGGGTCCGGTTGGGTATACCCCATTATTGCATCAAGACTATAGTACCTCCTCCATTTGCCCTATACCTTTCGAATTTGTTAGGGGCAGCCCCTTGCCTTGCAAGTGACTCTTTCGGCCGTCATATACATATCCATCCCTGCCCTTCTTACAGTAGTGGTATATCGACAGCTTTCAATTTCCTCGCCACGTCTCTTTTAGCTACTACCAGTGCTAGTGCAAGGAAGATCAATTGAGGTCTGCCTAGATCGACATCATAGGAAATACCCAATGGTATAAGTCTGGGTTCGAGGGGCACTGGGGTGTCTAGTATTTTGGCTAGTTCCCTTGTTATCTTTTCCCAATCGGCCTGTATCCTTACGCACTCCCAGATGATATGGTAAAAGTCGCTTTCTCCATGTCCACATCTCTTGCACCTAGGGTCCTCCGCACGCCCCATCCTATGCAGTCGCTCTCGGTCATAGTATATTCTATGCAGTATTTTATATTGTATGAGGTGAAGTCGTGATTTGATGGGCACCTCCCTGAGGTACATTAGAGCTGCCTTCCAGTCTACATTTTCTAGCGCGACCAGGTTACCTTCCCAAGTTGACCGCAGCTTGCCCAGTCTATCTGGAGCGTTGTTATTCAGGGTCTTGTATGTTAATGAGAGGGCTTTAGTCGTGATAAATTCCTGGAGCAGTCTCCCCTCTAATGGAGCATATTCCGGCAGTGGGGAGTCCTCTCTTTTTTCCGCTAGCCAGGCGTGCCTAAGCTGTGCGTATTTCAGGAACTGAGATGGGTGTAACGAGTATTCAGCCTTGAGAGTATCAAAGGTTTTCAACATACCATTATAAATGATATCACCTAACTTGGAGATACCTATAGCATCCCAGCCTCTGAAGCCCTTCAATTTATGTAGTTCCTTAAGCCAAGTGCAGTGCCAAAAGGGTGTCTCCTTGCTCGGTTTATGTTCCCACTCAATTGGTTTCGTGGCCCTTCCCCAGGTGTCTACAGTGACCTGAGTGGCAGGGAGAAGCTTCCCCATGCCTCTGCCACCATATAAATAGTGCAAAAATGTACGGTCACTCAAGTTTGCCCTCTCTAGCCTATACATAGGTTGTGCCCCTGGTATGTGTATCCACTCGATGATTGGGGTTAGGTGCTCCGCCCATTAAATTACAATTCTTTAAACATCAAACTAGACATTAGTACTTTCTCTCAATTGAACTTCATCACTTAATGAATATAATAAGGTGACCTAGTGTTATCCTCTGGGGGAGTTAGACCTTGCAGTAGTGAAAAACAAATTTAAGAGTTTTTCTCCTCAATGACATATACAAGTTAGAGTACATGTCCAACTTTTTAAATATACTGCACTCTGGCCTATGGGCTGTTTAAGGTATACCCCATGGGTGACTTATATGCATTATAAATGAAGGTTTAAGCTTGGCAAAAGCCTTATTTTGCCAAGTCGCAATGGCAGTTTAAAAACTACACCCACAGGCTTCTATGGCAGTCCTGAGACATGTTTAAAAGACTACTGATGTGGGTGGCACAATAAGTGCTGCATGTCTACTAGTTTGTTATTAGGGACAACAGTCCCTATCTAGGTGAATATACAATCAGAACCACAAAACTACAATCAGAGTTGGGTATGTTACTGTCCAAATGGAAGGTATTGTATTTATTTACACATTAGAGAAACAAGAACCAACATATAGTATCATGCAGTGAGCAGAAAGTGACGGGGTACTGAAAATCACCCGATTTCCAGACCTCAGGCATAAAGCTGCAAAGTGACCTTTAGTGATACATAAGTTAAAGTAGTCACAATTGAAAAAACATCCTATGCTCCACATAAATCATAAGTAACGGTATGGAGTCAAGGTGTAATTGTCGATGATGTTTTGATCCCCAACAACGGTTATGGGATCATCATAAGGACAGGAGAATCAAATGCCTGAGAGGTTGCCTAAGAAGGCAGGGGAGAAGGGAGGGAGAGAAGAGGTTATTGTTAGAAGGATAAGGATGAGAGGGGGAGGAAGAGGTAATAAAAGGTTAGCAAAGGAGGGAATTCCAGAGTTCTAAAATAATTCATATTGATGGTGATGCGGAGATAGGGGAGGGTGGGTCCTAGAGTAAAACACCAGTTACTCACTATCCCCTTATAAGCCACAACAGTTTAGCCAGAGTTAAGGTCCAGGTGGGTGTGAGATCATGCTTGAAGTTGAATGGGCAATGCAGGTACGGCGTAGAGGTGAGTAGAGGTAATACGAGGAAGGTGGTAGTGTTCCTAAATCTAATTTAGGTGAAGTGTGGTGAGGAAAAGATACAAGGAGGGTGGCAGTCATGTTAAGCCTAATTACGAAGGGGTGTGGTACAGAGAAGGCAAGCTTACTGTAGTCCGAGATGCGGACCACCAGTATACGTGGTGTACAAAGGCTGATGTTCAGCAAGACGCAGTACGGTAACTTGGTACCCAGATGTACAAGGTAGCTGCAAGAGATGCAGTAAGGATGAGGGCACGCGTCACTGGGACGTGAGAGCCTAAGAGGGAGCGTGAGATATTCGAAACTACTCTCCCAAATGAGGCTGGATCAGGGGAGAACGATGCCTTCTTCACATATGACCAAGAATCGGGTGGAGAGGTGGAGAAATCTGAAGGAAGGGAAAGAAAGGAGGATAAGACGTGTGAGCGTCAGTCCATTGCCGCCAGGGTGGCTAGTGGTGCTTCAGGTACGCTTACCTCCAAAAAGCTGTGGAGCCGATGAGCAGGGGGTACAGGAACGCCAAGTACGTGTGTTGGTGCGTTTGTAAAAAGTGGAAATCAGTGGCTGATGCTGGTGCGCATGCATGCACCGAGTGGGTACTAGAACAGCAATTGCCATGGGAAGTGGGAACCAATAGGCGCCTTATTGGATTTCGCGGATGATATAGTGAATGAAAACGTGGGAAGGGTGAAAAGGGGGCGACAGATAGACTGTGGTGAGAGCGTGGAAAATGGTGTGCATCAAGCCTAAAAAATGAAAAGATAGATTAATCTGTCAATTGTGCCACATGTTGACAGGGAGGAAGTATGATACAGGCAGAATGTAGTGGATAAAAGATTTCATAAAAAATCAAGGAGAGAATAATTAAACACCTATCCTGTCAGACATATGTGGTAAAATCAGAAAAAAAATATGCAAGTGAATGAATTAATGCACAAGCAAAATAATTGACATAAAGTTCATAAATTGGCCGAACAGATTATCGATGGAGGCAGTTGACACAGAGTGAGTGTGGTCACCCAGACGCTGCGTTTACTTAATAGGGTTTGGCTTAGGTTGCACATTGAGTCCAGAGAATGCAATTAACAGCATGCAACTTAGTGGGAAAGGCAGTTGTTATTCAGACCAGGTTAGTCCAATCCTCCATACGGTTCAGTCCAGTATGGAGACTGTTGGTGCGTAGTATCCATTTCAACTCCTCCTTCTTGAGGAATCAAATAATGTCAGTGCTTTGTGGCAGTGGCACAATTACGTTGATTATTTGCCATTTTAAATCATCCTCAATGCGTCTTTGAGCTGCAAAATGTTCCACCATAGGTGCATCCGGTGTTTGACATCTCGATCTCCTTCGGTGCTGACATATTCTGATTCAGATTTTTTTTCGTGGTCTGCCTAATATAAATTAGACTGTGAGGGCATATAATCGCATAAACAACATTATTGGTGTTACAGTTTGAAAAATGATGCAAGGTTAGAGTGTGGGTGGGGGGCCCCATATCTCAGTCAGTGTTTGAGAGGTTTTCTTGGGGGGTAAGGCTGCCCTGACAAGGTGGTCTTTTATATTCTTGTTTTTCTTAAAAGCAAAGAGGGGACGTTCTAGTGTAAAGTTTCCGGCATTAAGTACAGGCCAATTTTTGAGGATGCACTTTTGAAATTGGGGAAAATGTTGTGACACACACCATCTGTTCATCATTGTCTTTGGATTTGGGAGACAAGAGAGATAGTGGTCAGTGTTAGACAATTTCTGCTTTGTATGTTTCTACGTCTTGGAGTACAATTCCACCTCCCTTATCAGCAGGTTTAATAACCACTTTTTCATTTAGTTTCAGATTCTGTAGGGCATTTTTCTCTTGTAGAGGGAGATTGTAGGGGATAAATCTATGTTTTTGTTATAGGCCCATGCCTTCTTTAAGAACAAGTTTCTCAAAGGTCTGTACCTCTGTAGGTATGCTGTTCTGTGGTGGGCAGAACGTGGAGGGAGGGCAAAAGAAGGTGTATGCTGTGTGTGGTGCATATGGTTCATCAAAGAAGAAGGCTTTCTGAAAAACTGAAGTAGTTTGTTTTGTCATTCCAGGAAGTTAGGTCTCACCATAGGGACTAAGGAAAGACCTTTGCTAAGTAATGTAATTTCTGTCTCCAAAAGCTGGGAGTTGGAGGTTGAAGATCAGAATAGTCTTCTGGTCAGGCATGTTGGTCATGTCAGTGGTCAAGATTCTGTCTTTGTTATGCATAGGCAAAATGGCCCTTTCACCACTGATAATATCTCTGCCTCGTCTGTCTGTCTCCTGGTGCACGGTACCATCTGGGAGGGCGCTTCGTACCACGGTTAGTTTGCCGTCCCTGGTCTTTGTCTAAAACATTAATGTTAGTATTCTTGATTCTAGAGGTGCTTGGGCCTTCGCCTGAGTCTAAATTTTCAGATGACTCAGCGGATTTATCTGAGAACCCTATGATGTTCTGTTGTTTATTGAATCGGCCCCAATCGGCCCCAAGGGCGTGGCACTCGAGTTGTCGAGTATGCCTGATTTGTATAAAAATACTCTACCAGATATGGGTAGGTTCTCCCAGTCTTATAGTTTTTTACGTCTCTTTTCACCTTGTTTTTTTGTTTTGTTCTATCCTGAGGAATTCTGAAATAGCTTTTTCTACTTTTTCCAACAGGGTCTTTGTTTCTGCAATAGAACTGTTCTCACTAATTTTTATCTCTATATTCTCTATTCCTACTTGAAGTGTATTGGTAGCATTTAACACACATGCCCTGAGTAAAATGGGATGGGACCTCAGCTCAACATCAGAGAGCTGCTACTTTCTTCAGAAGTCTTTGGAAAAGAATCGCCAGAGGTGGCCTCTAGTTGCACACCCCTTGCTGAAGTGCACTCAGATGCAAAGTGTCAAAATGCTGTCACTCAATTTAAATGATGTTCTAGTTACTGAATGACTGCCCGTGGGCTGGCTAAATTGTGAGTAGTTTTACTACCAACAAAGCAGAAGCTGATGGGGGCTGATACACTGCTGCACTCCAAGCATGCTATCCTGCTGCGTGACTCAAAATGTGACCGAATAAGGGCCTGAATTAGATGCTGGCTTAAAGGGCACTCAGTGGGAAAAGCTATGGCAACCTGAAGGTCTGTCTTCCTCATTTACAGACAAATGGACTACCTTGTCTCTGCCCTCTACATTTGCACCCAACAGCCCGATACAGTAATGGCTGTCAGAGGTTTGGCCATGTATCTGCCCACCCAATTTGGAGTGGCTAGTTTTTACCTCTATAAATCTTTTCCATAATCCCAAGCCATTGGAGAAAACATCCCTAATGAGGGGGAGCAATGCTTTTTTTGTTTTCAAAAACAAATTCCTGCTTTGGGTTTTTGTTTTTGAAAATAAAAAAAGAAAAAGAATATGTGCCTTACGACTCTGTCAGAAGGAGCAACAAGGCACACTTTCATTGCATTTACTAGAACCCACATGGTGCCATCTGCAAGCGATGTTCACAGGGCCGGCGGACATCTCTAAATTTTGCATGTGGAATATCGTCACCATGGCGGGAGTAAAGTTCTAACACCGTCCAGCAACATTTTAATCTAGCCCTAAGTGAACAGTGGTTGAATGGGGCTGACTCGAAACGCCTATATGTATCCTTTTTTTGTCATTATTTTTTATGTTATCTACTAGATATAAAAGCTCAAGAGAGACCTAAAGATTTCTATACTCCAGATATAAAAACAGTACTAAAAAGGAACAAACACAAATGGTATTCTCACATCAGCAGTAATCTTCATATTTCTCACACTTGCAAATGGATCACATTTGTCAGCTGATACATATATTGACATTGACATGCAAGCAGTGACAAGGATATGGCATAAATTACCAGAAGAATGTCCCAGTGTATATCTTCTTTCAGTAATAATGTATTGCAGATTTATTTTTTCCTTCGAATGAAAGCGAAAATGTCCTATGGCGAATCCAGGGATTGCTTGCTGAGAAGAGTTGGAGTCTACCTTATTTACTATGAAGTACCATTCTACTTGCGTCCTTCTTTACTGTATGGGACAGATTTATGTTCCCTGGCGCATCCCTGCAAATCAGCAGGGATGCGCCAGGGAAGATGCGTCACGCAAGTTTGCCCTTGCGCCACCGCAGATGCGCCGCATTTACAATGCGGTGCATCGTGGCGCAAGGACAAGCAGATGCGTGACGCATCTGCCGGCGTAAGGTTGGTGCATTGCTGGAGTTGCGTCGCAACCGCGACGGAGCTCCAGCAAGGCTCGGGGTGCCCCTATCCCTAACATGCTGCTTCAATCCTTACGCCTGCTTCAAGCAGGCGCAGGGATTTGACGCAGCATGGCCGGAAAAGTGACTGAGTGAAATCTTGTAGATTTCACTCAGCCACTTTTCGGAGGCGTTCCTGCGCCGGAACGCCCCCCCCCCCCTGTGAAGGTACGTCCACATATGGCGCAAGCTTTACAACGTGACGCATCTCCCTAGATGCCTCACGTTGTAAATCTGCCGCAGCTTGGCGCTGGTTTTGCGCCGCCGCTGCGTCACAAAAGTGACGCAACGGCGGCACAAAAGTGACGCACAGGGCTTATAAATCTGCCCCTATATCTCTATACAGAGGGCACTACACTATATGTATCCAAGGCTCCCAAACAAGGGGCTAGGAGGAGGAGCATGGGTCGAGCTGGAAATCACTTCACAGTACAATGTACTGTACCTAAAAAACAACTAGGTAGGTATTGTGCAGGCTAGTTTTAAAATGTAAATGATGATAATGGGTGTTGTCAGAAATGGTGTGATTAATATACAAAGGAGGTACCCTTATCAACTAAATAAACCCACTATGATTAGGTCAAACCACAGTTCTGAGAGAATATCTGCTAAACCCCTAGTAGCTATGGTACAAGCAGCAGACAATCCCCCAAAACGCGTGTGCTAATTTCAAGCAGCACCAACAATTTTAAAGTAAAAAGCACAGCACAAAAGCACAGCACAATAACATTTTAAAACCAATTTAGAACAAGCATTTTCAATGCTATCGGTCTCGCATTTACTTGATTTAGAGGTAACTGCTGTAAATGTGAATAGGTTTTACCCATGTGTTATGTGCTGTATGTATGTGGTGTGTAGTGGAGTTATGTGGGTTGTATTGGAATTGTTAGTTGTGGAATTGTATGGTGTGGATTTATGGACTGCTGTGGAAGAGTAGACACAGCCTGCCAACTTTCTTCAGACTCAGTTGGCAGACACCATTGTGTGACTTAAAGCGCCTCAGAAATCTATTTTCTTTCATCTAAACCAAAAAGACACTTGGTGGCCAGCAGACAGAGGGAGCAAGAGTGAGGCTCAGAAGATATAGAAATAATAACTTACACCTTTTATAGAGCACTACAATGCAAGAGCATTGTAACTACCAACGGTTACATAAAAACGAAGCTATTGCTAGAAAACAACAAGCATTTGCAATGCAATAGGTCTCGCATTTACGAGAGTTTGAGCTATTGGCATTGTAAATGACAATGCCTTTTATTTAGGGTTGGTTTTTAAAACAGATAAATAAAATACATTGTCGTTTTTAATGCCAATAGCTTAAACTCTCGCAAATGCAAGGCCTTTGCATTACAAACGAGTTCGGCGCCCGTGCTATGAAGATATTTTTTAAAAGAGAACGGGTCCTGCCTTCAAGAGCAAGCAAGACAAAGCTATTTGAGAAAATAGTGCTTGGAGGCTGTAATTAAAGCCTACCGAGTAACACCACATGTAACAGGGGGTGTCCTCATGGGAGGTTACAAAATGAGACAAGGCAGTACTAAAGAGGGACTACTAAGCCTATTGACAAATGAAAAGCCACAGTTTAGAGTGGACAATGACACAAGCAAATGAAAAATATGGGTGGAGATTGGGCAGAGCGTCAGGTCCATACCTGAATACAGAATGCTTCGCAGAGCAGCTCATGCGCTGCCCAGGCTCGACCTAAGAATGACCTGGCACTCTTACAGTAGGTTTGGGGAAACAAATAAAAAGGCGTACAGAGAGGAAAAGATCCAAATAGAGAGCAGCAGAGTGAAAGAGAAAGTGATGGAGTACCATACCTGTCATTTGAAGATGCATAGGAAGGGAGTTCTAAAGAGAATGAATGAGACAGGTTGCTGTAATTGAGAGAGAGAGATGCCAGACAGATCTTGTTCTTGAAGACATGGCAAAAAAGAATGAAAGAGTACAAATAGAGCAACATGAGGTGAGAAAAGAAGCATCACGGAGTAGACGGTGAGTGATTTGTCATAAAGAGATCTATACTTGTGAGAGAATGAAAGATTTGTAATAAATCATAGCGATGGAAATTGTTGAAGGTGAGTAAAGGAAGAGAGAGGGGTAAACCTGGATAGAGAAAAAGTGTAAGGCAGGGAAAAAAGTAGTCTGCCTAGATATTGAGAAAGGGGTAGAAAGAATTACTTGTTAGATAGAGGAAATGATATATTGTGACGATCATAAGGGAGGAAGAAGAAGGAAGAAGTTAGAGCTACTGATACAAGGGAGGACAAGAAAGAGAGGGCAAGAGAAAGAGAAAAATGTAGCAGATATGAGATATTGTTTTGATAAAAAAGAGTCATTGAGCAAGAAAGAAAAAATGAGAAACAAAGACTCTCCAGAGAGAAGTTGGACTGTGTGTTATAGTAAGAGAAAGGTAACCAGACGTACAAAGAGGAGTAAAGCAAGAGGGACAACATGTGGTCAACGAAAAGGGGAAATAAGATGACTGGGAGAAGCTATAGAGAAAACAAGAGATGTGACACCTCTGAGAAGAATGATAGAGAAAGAGGGATGAAAGTGACACTTGTGAGAACTGGGAAGTAATTCAAAAAGAGAGAAAAGTTTGAGAGGGAACTGAGGAGGATTGAGAGACACGTAGAGCAAAGGAAATACCTGTTACAAATGGTAAAACGTGCAATAGGGTACAGAGTGCAGCCTGAGAGACAGAGCAGAAGAACAGTGGGAGAAAGGCAGAACATTACAAGAATAGTTTGCTTGAAGTATAGATCAAACATTATTTTGCCTGTTGGTGGGCCGAGGACCAATAGACAACATGTTACCGCAAAGGCCACTGCATTCCTCAAGGGTGAGAAGAAATTACCCAATCAAGATGTGCATCTGACTGCATGCCTCCACCTCTCCTCTTAAGCCACAATCATTTCTGTGCATCTCCCCAAGGACGTCTACGAATCTGTTTCCCCAGTAGTGTTCTGTGCAGGTGCAGTCAGGCACTCTGCATGGCTCTGTTGATAAGAAACCAGTCACATGCTGCACTTGTGAGTGACCTCTCTCAGGAGAAGTGGTGTGATCTCGGACGCTCCCACCAATTTTATTTTGCTGCAATAAATCTTTTCAAACTCATTTGGATTCAAACTTCTTCACTTCAGAAAGCGATTTAAATGCTCCAATTGTGACATATACATCCTCCCCAAGGGTCCCATGGACGGCAGTGAGCAGAAACACAGGTGTTGATCGGTTTGCAGAGTGCACGCTACAAAAGCACCTTAGGTACCTCAGCGCTGCCATACCTGTCGCGATTAGACATCTGCGTCACCCTGAGGACATTCAAATGTGCCTCAAAAGTTATGTCCTCCATTTCGAATGTTCAATCATCACCTTGGCCCCCATGGCCACCACTTGAACAAGCACACATTGATTACTCTAGGCACAAATTGAGTACTCCAGGCACACATTGATTACTCCAGGCATGATTTGATTACTCTAGGCACGATTTGATTACTCTAGGCACGATTTGATTACTCTAGGCATGCATTGATTACTCTAGGTGCGCATTGATTACTCCAGGCACACATTAATTACTCCAGGCACACATTGATTACTCCAGGCACGCACTGATTACTCCAGGCACGCATTGATTACTCTAGGCACACACTGAATGCCAGGCCTCACTGTACTGTATATAGCAGATGCACTGCTTTGCTCCTTTGCACTGTTCGCCTTCTGCCTGCCCTTGTTCCCATTCACTGAAACCAGCCCCATGCCCAGATCGTTAAGCAGTCTCAGTGCTGCTCCACATAAATAAAACCGAACACAAACAGCTCATTTATGCGTGGAGCTACCGCCTCTCCCGTGCATGACACACGCCATTATACATCGAACTTTGGAAGTTCTCTGACATAGAACAACAGCAGAGTATAAAACGTCTGAGCCGCACAGCCTCTCAGAAATGAACTATTTTCTGGGTAAATGAACTGCACACCTACAGTGCTGCTATCAACTATGCCCCTCCGCCCTCCCCCCTCCTTCACCCATATATAATCCACCTGCCGCCACCTCCACACCATGCCCCTGGGCTTGTCCAGGACGAGGAGGAGGGGGGTCTACGCAAGAGTTAAGCATTAACAGCGGGTCTCTTACCTGGAGAGGGCAGACCAGTTCCTGCGGCTCAGAGACATTGCTGCGGTCAGTTCTGGAAGCGCTGCCAAGCGAGTTCACCTGCGTGTGTGTGGTTTCTGCCTGCATTGCAAAGACAGTGTACAACTCATAACTTGAATAACAAATGGTAACAAGCAGCGACAAGTGGAATGCTGTCCGTTCACAAGTTGTGTAAATGGAAGCAGCTGACGTAAGCGCGCCGCGCCCGGACAGAAGATGTGCACGCGTATGGTGTGAGCAGGAGTTGTGATAATGCCGCAAGCCATACACGTGCACATCTCCTGTCTTTAACACACGTGCACATGTCCTGTCCTCCTTCGCCCACCAAACCAACAACAATAGGTCTCGCCAAGGTGAGCGGCGCATGCGCTGCGTCGCTAGGCGAGACCTAAAAACGAACAAAGTGACACCTTAAAAAACACGAGGTTAACATCCCCTTAAAAAATTCATAAGACTTAAAACACGAGAAGATATAAAATGTTATTTCCACTGGACAGTTCTCTAGACAGAAGTTACAGGACTCCTTTACCCTTATCCGCCACTAGCCCCAGTCACACATAAACAAGCTTCCTGCAACTAATGAAGCCTGCCTGGAAGCAGGGTCCTGGTAAGATTCTGTTTACATTCATCTGTACTCTGGTTATTGGTGGCTACCGTGCCATTGGATGGAGTAGCCAGGGTCTAAATTCATCATGCCCTGTAGAGTGTGTGTACTGTTTACAACCCTCTTAGAAGGCTGGGTGCGGGGCACAGCCCAGATGGCTTGCCTGCAGCTTTTCCACATATGAAGAAAGTTACCACAAGGCACAGTGGCCTATTGTGCATCAGTGCAAATTGTGTTGCAGAGAGATCCTGGGCTCTCCTCTCTTTTAGTTGTGGTAGGAGTGGGTTCTTAATGAAGGACAAAGAAAAGCATTGGTGTAGTATGGAAAAGTTGCATGCGGACAACTGGAGGATGTGTTTCTTCCTGTCAAGAAGATAAGGCCCTGTCGCAAGTATTTATGCATGACAATAGGGGCATCCCTTGCAATTAATTTTGTTTTTGTTTACAATTTAAAATCCAACACTGCAGAGTTTGATGTATTTTGTGAAATTAACGGAAAACGTTGAAAGCGGTACTAACATATTTCCTACTTGTCCCTCTTCATATCTACTATGAGGGCCAGGCCACTGGTTTAGTACCTTAGAGCGCACTTAATAATTCCTCACACCTATTCATGATTTCATTTAAAGTCAATGTAGATTATGGTGTCAGGGAACGTGTGCCCTATGGTTCTCTTGAAAAAAGTACCAGTTCGATTTTTATGCATTTACTAATCTGTATTATACAAAAGAATTCTTAATGCATGTACCATAGTGTACGGTTTAGTACTTCATGTTGTGAACAATAATTGATGATTAGTGCATGCATTCAGAAACCTTCGCCACATGAAAACGCTCCAAACAACCACAACTGGTTCCATACTTCTCCCATATAGGACATACTACAAACCATGGGGCAGATTTACAAGACCCGTGCGGCCCCTTTCCCCCGCCGTTGCGTCACTTTTGTGACGCAGCGGCGGCGCAAAGCTAGCGCCATGCTGTGACAGATTTACAACGTGACGCATCTAGGGAGATGCGTCACGTTGTAAAGCCCTGCGCCTCATTAAACCCACGTCAGGTTTAATGTATGCAGGGTGGGCGTTATGTCGGAAAAAGCCTCGGAAAAGTGACGCAGTGAAATCTACAAGATTTCACGCAGTCACTTTTCCGACGCTGGTGCGTCAAATCCTTACGCCTGCTTCAAGCAGGCGTAAGACGTGACGCACCATGTTAAGGATAGGGCTGGTTGGAACAGTGCTGGAGTTGCGTCGCGCTTGCGAGACAACTTCAGCACTGTGCTAACCTTACGCTGGCAGATGCGTCACGCATCTGCTTGTCCTTGCGCCGCGATGCACCACATTCTAAATGCGGCGCATCTGCGGTGGCGCAAGGGCAAACTTGCGTGACGCATCTTCCCTGGCGCATGCCTGCTGATTTGCAGGGATGCGCCAGGGAACGTAAATCTGCCCCAATATCTTTCCAAACATACAGGCACACCTGTTTCAGCTCCAATTTGGGGTATTCCATCCCACTCTAGTGGCAGCTGAGCACTACACAAATGCGGACATAATATGTTTTACATGCTTCTATGAACAGGCCTGAAGATGTACTCTACTTTTTGATTAGTGTGACATTAAATATATTGAACTATTTCACCAGACAAGTCAATCTGCAAGATTCCTCAAATGAGACAGGGTAAGGCCAATAAAGTAACAGCTGCCTTTGAAACAGGCCGAGAACGTGATAGCGTAATACAAGGTGAGGTTCGCATCCACTGGTTGATGTCCAAGATATCCACGCTTTTCTCTTCATGGATTAGAGTGAAAAGAAAGCATTATTTTTAAGTACTTTTACGAAGGCATCTTTTTTTGGCTGAAGAGTTATCATGCCTGCCAAGTCACCCGCCACTTGGAGGAGGTACCCCCCTGTCTACTACCTGCAAAATGAACCACTCACCTGCAGATGTGCCGACTCCTACATTAAGTGTTATCTCAGCAGGAGTGTTACGTTTCTATCAGTCAGTCAAAATTACTTTATTCGGTTATTATTAAAAACCAGAAAAGTATTTTTAAAATACTCATCGACATTACAAGATTAAAAAGAATTATTACATAAATTCATTCATAAATATAACATCGCCACAATTCCTAATATGCAAATATCACTATAAAATACAGACAATATCAAAACATTTTATGTGCAACAGGGCAAAAAATACATAATAGAATCCGGACACATAAACCTGTTTCAGTTGCTACTTCCTTTTTTTCCTTGCTCTAACTGCTGCTACTGAAAAGATAGCAATACTGAAAGTTTCCGAAGGATTGCTCAGCAATTGCAGGTATAAAAGAGCTGGTCTCGCCTGCAAAAAACCTTTGGGGCATATCAACAAGGGCTTTATCTCTGCTTTTTTGGCTTTAAAAGCCAAAAAAGGAGAGATAAAACTAGCGCCCTATCAACAACAGGGTGCTAACATGCAAATTTGCATGTTAGCACCCTTTTACTCTACGCTTCCCCTTGCATCTCTAATGAGATGCAAAGGGGGCGTTCCAGAGTAAAATAATAGGAGAAATGTCGCTAAGCAACATTTCTCCTATTATCAAGAATGTCGCTAACCCTGTTAGAGACAAAATAAGCAGCGCTAACCGCGGTTAACGCTGCTTTTTTACGTCTGGTATTTTTCTGACTTAGCCATGATATCCTGTGGAAGGAGGATATCATGGCTAAGTTTGTCTGTCCCTATCAACAAGCTAACGTGAGATTATCGCTGGGTTTCCAGCGATAATCTCACGTTAGCCACTTAGCGTGAGGATTTTTATCGCTATTGAGATAAGCGTTGCTAATAGCACGCTATCTCAGCGATAAAAATCAACGCTAGCCGGCGATAATTATCCTAGCGCGAAGTGCGCTTAGCAATAATTATCGCCGGTTGTTGTTGATATGCCCCCTAATTTTTTAAAACCGGAAGGATATAACGCCTGCGAATAGGTGAATAAAACTCGCAGAATAAGACAAAATGCATATCATTCCGGCTGGATGACGAGCAAAGAATTTCACAAATAAATAGCTATAATATTGGACGGGCAGGAAAGTGTCACCTCATTCAGAGTCAGGAGTCACTGTGATTTGTGACACAGTCTGCCGCACAGTGATTTGCTGACCGAAAAGTAAGTGCTTCCAACACTGAAAGAAGAGCATCTGTGTGAGAGGATTATTTAGCAGCCAAGCATTCTGAATTACATAAAGATAACATTTTACTGTAAAAGCACAGCTGCTGAAACTCTCCTCCCTCTCTCACTTGGTAGACGTGTACTGATTCCTTGATTTCGAGAAGAGCAAAAATGCTTACTCGAACTGACCTGTTGCTAAAGCGCACCATTAAAAAACAAAGTTTAAGTGTTTTGCGGCTAAAGTGGAGTCTGCTGGGTAGAAATACATCACTCGGATAGCGGTTTATGCAGAGGAATGTCAGTTAAACCAATAAGGTTAAAGTTTATTTGAAAATTATGGTGACATGAAAATGTAGTTGAATTGACCGCCAAATTAAAAGATATCACCAGGAAACATGATCGGGCCGTGTGGTGTGACTCTTTATGCCGGACGCCATATTGGTATGCTTTATATACCCCTGTTGTTAAGACCGATACAAAGGGGATGGAACACCTAAATAAGGTAATAAATGATGAAAAGCTTGACGCCATTTTGATATCATGAAAGGAACAAGTCAACTATGTAGGAAGATATTACCTCAAGCTTGTAATATGTCACCAATTGCAGTTGTGATCAATCTTGACCACGATCAGTGATTTAATGCTCACTCATATATATACATAAAAGGCTGTTGAAACTAAAAATGCATAAACTGAATAACAAAAAGCAGGAATTAAAAGTTTTTCAATATGAATGTCACAGATGTGTTAAAAAGTGTCTCAAACTTCTAAACTCGGCACTGTGCAATAATACTCCCCACATAACAGTGGAATATTTACAATGCTTTTTACGAGGCAGCACCAAAGTGGATGGCTGCGTGTGCCCCAGGGGGACTGCTAAGTGTTAAGATCTCGGCCCCCCGGGGCTAAGTGAGCAAGGACACGCAGCAGGGGAGGTCACGGCAATAAAGGACAGCACACACTTCGTTAGTGTCTACACGCGGACTGCCGTAAATGGTCCCGTCCACAGTACTTTATTAACGTGCTCCACCGGCCAGCGTTAGCACGGGGTCATGCACTTCTGGTATGTGCCCCGGCAGCCAACACCTAGCGCGCTGACTCATCACATCCCATCTCAACTCAGTCATTGACTGCTCCCCCAGTGTCTCTTGGCTCACTTACTTGGCACGCAAAGTCTCTGAGTCGGCTGCTTGGTTGTTGACTGTCTCTCAGAGCATGCCTGGGTGCCGCCACGGACTCACGGGGCACACGCGACATCTCCTGGGCTTCTTGGGTCGCTTCCGGAGCCCTGGACGGTGATACTTGCCCTGGGTCGCTGCCCTCGACCCCTCTGGACTCCATGTAGCTGTTTTCTCGCTCGCCCGGATCATCAGCTGGTTCGGCCATGGCTTGGTGTTGTCTACTTTTTTAAACCACTAGATGTTGCAGGTCACAGTTTCTCCTTCTTTCTCAGCTGTCACAGTCCAGTATCCATGTTCATAGAGAGTCTGACATTTTCCGCCCGGCCTGCGTTCTCTTAGGATCACGGTGTCCCTACCGTGGAAGTGGCGGGACACAGCCCTCCTTGCCTGTGCTTTTCCCTCCTCCTGAGAGCACCTTCCTCATCGAACGGATGAGGTATTCACCCTGAGGCAGTGGGGATGCCATTGCGGCGGGTTCCATTGAACATTAACGCCCACGGAGCCTGACGTGTGGAGCTTTGAGGGGTACTCCGGTATTTCCAAAGGAATTTCTGTAAGTGCTGTTCAGGTTCGGCCTGTTCGGCCACTGCGATGCGGAGAGTCTTATTGATAGTCTTCATAAATCTTTCAATCTCGCTGTTGGCTTGCCGGATGCCATGATGATTTAGGAACTCACGGAACTCGTGCCCTTGGAACGAGGGCTGGTTGTCGCTCCTGATTTCCTCGGGGCACCTGAACATGGTGAATATCTGGTCCAACACAGGGCCCACCTGTGAGAATGCTGTGGAGCTGACAACTTCAACCAGAGGGTACTTTGAGTAGCTGTCGATCAGGGCTAGAGTAGCCCGGCAATCTGGGAAGCTCCTGAAGTCGATGCTTATCTTCTCCCAGGGACTTCTCCCCTGCTCTTCAGTGTTGATGGGCGCAGACAGCTCTGGGGCGCTCGTCACCAGGCAGAAGGGACACCTCATGACCTTCTCGACGACATGGGCATCCATTCCTGGGGTCCAGACTTTCTCCCGCATTCGTGCTTTCATCTTCTCCATGCCTTGGTGCCCCCCATGGGCCAATTGCGTTGCCAGCAGCTGGAGAGACGTGGGGATGATGATTTGCGGCCCTCTCAGTAGGATTCTGGTTTGTGTGATGCTCAACTCATTCCTAACCCTCCACATGTGCATGAGGCTCTCTTTTTCTGGGTCGGACCATGAATTGGCAGACTGTAGGACCTGATGCCAGTGCCCCCCTTGGACAGCTGCCTGGACCTTGGTGATGACTGAGTACGGGTTCTGCGGCGACCGCTACTTCTTCGAGTGTCAGCGCGCGAGGGCATGTGAGTGCCGAGATCAGGTTCAGATGCGCTTCTGGCTGCTTCCGTAACAGGCTCCTCGCCCCCATCTTCGTGTGTGTCTGGGTATCTTGAGAGGAAGTCGGCAGGGTTCTTGCCGCTGGGTCTATATGCCACATCCATCTCATATTGTTGGAGCCCAATGGGCCACCGGTCGATTTGTGTTGGTGGGTGAGGCGCCGAGCCTCTAAATAGTAGTACTAGGGGTTGGTGATCCGTGATGACCTTGAACGGGCGGAGGCATATGTACAGATGGAAATGCCGGCACACCCAGCGGGTTGCCAGGGCCACCCTCTCAATCTGGGCATAGTGCTTCTCGGTCCTTCCTGCATGAAGGTGTACCCAAAGAATTCTATCCATTGCTGGAATAGCAGGCATTTTTCTTTGTGCAGAGTGACCCCATGGTCTTGGAGCCTCTTCAGTGTGGCCCTCAGGCGCTTGTAGTGTTCTTAAGCAGTCTGTGAGTGGATGAGGACGTCGTCACTCATGTTCAGCACACCGGGCAGTCCGACAAGGATTTCTTTGACTGCGTTCTGGAAGATTTCAGCAGCTGATGATATGCCGAAATTCAGGCGCTTGTACCTAGATGGGTACTGAACGTGGCGATATACCTGTTTTCTTTGCCAAGAACCAGCTGGTGATAGCCCGCGTTCAGGTCTAGTTTCGAAAACCACCTGGACCCAATTAAGTCAGCCACGATGTCGTCCATCGTCGGTGTTCTGTGGCGTTCGCGCTGAATGGCTTTATTGGGGAGGCGCATATCTATGCAGAGTCTATGCAGAGTCTTATTTTTGCTGGTTGGCGGGGCATTTCGGCGATGACCATGGGGGACACACATGGCGTGGGCCCATAAAAACTTTCTCCATGACCCCTTGATCCTCTAGTTTCTGCAGTTCTTCTTCTACTACGGGTTGGAGATAGAACTGGATCCTCCTATGTCTTCACCATTGGTTTGACGGTCTGGTCTAAGTGCAGTTTAATCGGAGCCTTCTTTATCTGTCCGAGCCCTTTAAAGAAGTCTTTAAACTGATTGAGCAGGTCTTTCGTCTGGTCAGCTTGCACACTCCTTGCGAATTTGACCAGCCCTAGATCTTCTGCTGCATGGCTACTTAACAGTGTGTTGGCCTCTTGTTTGATGGCATGAATGTCGATTGTGATTTCTGCATCCTCATGTCGTACAGGCAGAGTCATCTTGCCTCGGAGTGGTAGGGCTGACACGCTCCCATATGTGAAGATCTTCGTCTTTGAAGGCCGGAGTTCCGGTTTGGGCCTTAGTTTGTTATACTGCTGATCCCCATGATGGTGACTGATGCACCCGTATCAATAACTGCACTGACTTCCGACCCCGCTATGCGTATCTAGCATCTGGGCTGTGATCGCCTCCATCTTTTCTGGGCTTGCGTGAAAGAGACCAGATTTGTCTCCCCTACTTCATCCGATGAGGTATCGTCTGCCTGATAGACGTTCTGTTCAATCCTCTTCTCCTGCGAGGACGATAGCGAGATGATTAACAGTTGGCGGACCAGCTTTCGCCCCGACGTGGGCCGTTTCCCTTCTCTCCGTTGCGCCTTTCCTCAGCATACTGATGCAAAGTGATTTGCAATGCCACAGTTGGTGCACGTCTTCCCTCGGGCTGGGCATGACTGGGAGGGGTGCTCCTCGTACCCACAGTACCCACACTGCCCTTTTAGGGTTGGGCATGGGTGATCTTGTGGTTTCTTGTTCTTCTCTCGCACCTTGACGGTGTCAGCCTGCTCCGCCTTGACGGTGACACCTTTCTCTGAGTTGCGCATCAGCGCAAGGTCCATCTCCTCTGTGCACGCGGCCGAAAGCTCATGGGACCGTGTCATCACTAGTATGTTCACCATTGGTATGTTGGTCTGTTGTAGTACGATGCCCCGCAGGACCTTGCTGCGGATCCCTAGGATCAGTTGGGCCCTGATTTCTTCCGTCGCCCTGTTGCCAGCGAGGTGAGTGCTAGCGAGCTCCCTCAGCCTCGCATGAAACGAGTCCACTGATTCCCCTTCTCTGTCTTGCCTGCCGCAATTTGAAGTGCTCAAAGTCCGGATTGAGCTGGGCATCAAAGTGCGCATTGAGCGCCCTTGCTGCTGCTGTGTAGTCGTCCGGCAGGCCTGTATTGGGGAGGTGTTTGAAAAGCAGGTACATTTCTTCGCCTGTATAGTGGAGCAACAAAGAGCGTTTGACGGTGCCATCCGTCTCCCTGGTGGCAATGAAGTAGTTCTCGAGGTGTCCTAGCCAGACATGCCAACGTGGAGATGCCGTGGTTGGGTCAGCCTATTCACTGAAAGGTGGTAGGACCCTTGATGGAGGGTGTTGCGGTGTGGCTCTGACCGGGGCTGGTGCTGCATCCCCTTGATCTCCCTTGGCTGCTGGTTCTCGTGGGCTCCAGCAAGGGTGCTGTGCAGTTTCAGGCTGCTGAGATGGGCAGGGTGGGCTCTGCTGAGGCATTATGGGGCTACGTGGCCTGCGTGTCCCAGCGCGTTCTGTGGCACTTGACTGGACCCACCGAGTAGTGAAAAAGCCAGGTGTGTGCACCATGCATCCTACACAACTCACCGGTGCTCCCTTGTGCTCACTCTGCCAAGTGGTTGCTGCGGTTGCTGGGTGATACCTTCGAGCCCAGGATGAGGCCTGCCTATCTTGTGGCGTCGACAGTGACACATGCCTCACAGATGGATCGGTGTCCATCCCAGATTGAACTCTGTGGGGCTGCGGGCGTCGTTTTCCGGTTCAATGCTGTCTGGAGTCAGGTCTGCTCTGCCTTCGTCGCCAGTGTTAAGATCTCGGCCCCCCTGAGGCTAAGTGAGCAAGGGCGTGCAGCAGGGGAGGTCGCGGCAATAAAGGATGCCACACACTTCGTTAGTGTCTACACGCGTACTGCCGTAAACGGTCCCGCCCACCGTACTTTATTAAAGCACTCCGCCGGCCAGCGTGAGCACGGGGTCGTGCACTTCCGGCGCATGCCCTGGCAGCCAACATCTAGCGCTCTGACTCATCACACTGAGTACATGCTCGATCGGAGCCTGTAAATGCTTTCTAAATGCTTTTTGCCAGTGCTGTAGCGCCTTTCAAAGCACCATATAAAACCAGATTGGGAGAGGGAGCTATAAACAACACTAAACATGCAATGTCCATACGGGAAGGCCGAGGAGGGGCCATCACACATTGTACAGTGTGATGGCCAACAAAAATGTTCTCTTAGTGAAATCGCCAGGGATGGAACCCAGCTCACAAAGGAGGGACATTTAAACTATTGCACCAATAACAAGCCAGCATTTCTGAATGCCACAGATAACAACCAATGGCAATCGGTGGGTGTGCAAATCCCGTAGAAGAGGATACAACAGGTCTTGCAGACAGCACAAGCGCTTTCGAGGCTCGACCTAAAATTAGAATATTTTAATAGGCAAAAAGATAATAAAAATAGGTTAACGGCTTTAGGAGATATGAATTTTTGGGAAAATTTAGGGCCAACAAAAAGTAATCACCAACCAAAAGTCCTTGTTCACTGTTGAGCGAGACCTAGGTACAATATCAGGCTGACCCAGATGGAAGAGGGTTGGCCATCCCAGTCAAATTGTTTTACCTCCTGACTTTTTATGGAAGTTGAAATATTCCATCAAGGCAAGGTCCATGTCTGTGACTAGCTAGTGTCCCACAAAGTTGGATACATCATTGCTGAGTTCCTGCTGAAGCCATTGGTTTAGGGCCGAATGCTACCAGCAGGACAAGCCTGGATTTTTGTAACTGCTGGGAGTGATTGCCAGTCAGATTGATTTGCCTCTTCACTCCAGTAATAAGTTTTACCTTCAAAGTAAATCACTTTTTTGGTAGTCTAAATCATACAGTGGGCAAGGCTGGATGTTTAAGCTGGGCAGGTCTCCACAAGACCAGATCGATTTGACAAGAGGTCCAGCTGAACCACTTTTCAGCACAGGAAAAAGCTGTAAGCATAACAACCTGGATTTCTTGAATGCTTTGTGTGTAACATCTCTGGGCACATTTCAGTACTTAGTCCTGATCCTCAAAACCCTTCCTAAATTCCAGCTATTTCAAAGTTCTGGTAGATTTCTTCTTGGCAGTCCTGCAGCCACCAACTCCCCAGGGCAGGCCTCTACGCACCAAATGTCTCTAGCAGGTCTCCTGCAGGGTCCAGTCCAAGTGGCGGGTGGTGACACTCAACAGTGGAGAGACCTCAAGCGGAGAGACAAACCCAGGCATTGTAAGAAATCACAATGTCTTTAAGCTCAAATTCCAAAGCTCTCAATCATGGCTCGTTAACAGATTTTATAACGGGCCATGACTGAGAGAACTGGAGTTAAGGCTGAAGTGCCTGTCAGTGAGCTGTAAAGATGAAAATACCCACATTTCCTCATCCTTGTCTCGATTGCAGTCAGTGCAAATTCTTCTGGAGCTTCAAGCAACTTTCCTCTATTAATCTGGACACTGCTTTCATGCTGCTGATAATGTTAAGCAGCCTGAGAGCATGTTGTGTCCTACTTTAGTGTCGTGTGTCTCGTGGTTTGGATGTACCTTTAAGGTGAGTGTGTGCGTGCATGGAATGTCACTGAGTCAGTGACATTCGGGTTCTGGGAGTTGCAGTTAGTCTGGGTTAGGAGGTGGAGGTGTATCCTGGCGCTCACCTGTTTTCATGTATCATTCTTGAATAAAGAACTTGTGAATTACTGCAAGTGCTCCGAGCATCACTTCTGAGCAGTGCCAGGATTGGCTGGAGCAGGCTGCTTCGATGGTCCATCCGGCACTGAGGGCTTATGCCTTCTCTCCACCCAGCTGCATAAGACAGCTTGGTGGAGGGCTTTAAAGTGTGCTTGTCAGGCTGACCGTCGCAAGACAGCCAGCAAAGTAAGATGCGCCAGACAGCATCAATAGCCCTGCTCTCAAACACTGCTTGGGCTGGGAGCAGTGAAATATAAAATGGTAACTGTAATGGTGGTTTATTTTATTGCCATTTTGTTTTTCACTTTTGCTGCACTGGCACAGGGGGAGACAATACTCTGCCCTAATAGGGGGTGGGGTGGGGTGCTGCTGTCCAGTTCTCAGTGGCCAGCAGGATCTTCTTGGGATCAGGAGTCCTTCTAGTTTTTGTTTCCCTGAAGCAGGTAAGAGGCGACCAACCACTTGACCTTTGGAGGGCAGTTTCAGTCCCTGAGTGAGAGCAGGAGCTAGCAATCCTTGAGTCTTTGTGTGAGTCTTCTTCTTCCAGCAGAAGTCAGGATTATTCTTCTAGCAGGGCCTTCTTCTTCATAAGCAGTCTTTCTAGGTACATGAATGTTCAGAGGAGGGGGTGGTGGAGGTGTCAGATTTATCAAATGCACTAGCCAGTGATTGGAGAAGAGCCACCACCCACTCGCCTTTTCAGATGAGCTCTCCTGTTACCTGATAATAACACAACAATTTGCTGTCTTAATGTGACTGGATGTCAAGGACGACTTTAGTGACACAATGATCTTACAGTCACTAACCTTCGTCGCGGAGACTCAGCAGGAACGATGATGGTTGCGGGAACCCGACCTCCCGTAAGCGCCACCTCCCACAGAGAGAAAACACCCTACTGCGCGAGGTGGCCCCCAGGGGAAACGGGGAAACAAAGAGTAAGAACAACAAAGGGCGTTGAGGCAGGAGAGACGATATCCCAGTTCCGTTCAAGAGGACTACGACTTCTGGTGAAGGGGCTGCAGTGAAGGGGGGAACATAAACAACAATGATTAATGGTTCCCTGAACTGCCGGTCGGCTTCTTCCACTATTTATTTTGTGGCCCCTAATAATACCTGCACTACTCACCAGGTGTCCCCTACCCCCCTAGACGAATTCCTCGAGGTTCTGAGTAAGGGGAATCAAAGGTCTCCTGCACAAGTCACGCCAAACACAGGCGTAATGTCTCGACAAACAGGGTTGATCGTTAGCCTGCAAAAACTATAGTATCTACAAAAAGGTCCGGCGTCTGTGCCAGATTCGGAAAGGATGCTCACTTGGGATCCGTCGGTTTCCTCGGAGGCCGAAGCGGTATGACTCACCACTTCCACGTCCCTCGGTATCAGGCTACACAGCAGGAAAGCAGTCTAATCGCTGCTGCGCAGGAAAACAGTTAGAAGCCCTTTGGAAAGCAAGGTACACCCTGAGGTGATGTTAGAGTCTGCCGGTGTACGCTGTTCGGTTCTTGGGCATAACCGAGTGCTGCAGTGTCCCCGGGAAGGGCTAGAGAATATGGACACAGTCTATCCCTGACTCTCAGGGCTCTATGAGAAGTGGGGGTTCCACTTGGTGGTCAGGAACCGAAGACGGCTGCGCACGGTCGTTTTCCCTACTACCTGGTTCTCCGGTTCCCGTGGTCGTCGGTAGTCTCGTCGTTCCGTGGTTCCGATGTTCACTTGATTCAGCTTGGCTTTCGTCGACAGGAGAGACGCTGCAAATACTTCCCGCTGGTATCCGGCGGGGAGCACCATCCGCCTCCTCCTCAAGGTCTTTGATTGACAAGCACCTTCCTCTTGTGGAGGAGGTGCTTAAATACACGGTCGGTGCTAACCTCCTTTTGAAGCGGCCCACGGCATGCTGGGACTTGTAGTGCCCCGTGCCTTTCTTCCACCCACATCGCGAGATTAGCGCCTGTTTATGTCTTTCTGATTCCTGCCTACTGCTTGCCCCTTGAGTGATCGCTACAGTACCCCCTCTCAAGGACCGCCGACTCGGCGGGCGACCTGGCTTTCCTGGGTGAGCAGCATGAAACTGTTCCAACAGGTCAGGACAGTGAAGGTTACTCTCAGGTTCCCAAGTTCTTTCCTCCACCCCGAAACCTTTCCAGTCCACCAAATATTGTACCCGCCCTCTGACCATTCTGGAGTCCAGGAGCTCACGAACTTCGTATTCCTCCTGCCCGTCAATCTCTACGGGGAGGGGCTTATCAGGGAGTCTCATGGTTAAGGGGCAAGGTCTGAGTAGGGACACATGGAAGACAGGGTGGATGTGCCAGGAAATGGGTAGAGATAATCTCATTGCAACGGGATTTATGATTCCTTCAATTGTGTATGGGCCTACGTACTTGGGTTTTAACCTGGTGATACCTTTCAGATGCAAGTTTTTGGTGGATAACCACACCTTGTCTCCCACTTGATATTTGGGTTCAGGTGTTCTGCGTGTATCCGCACTACGCTTTTGAGCTTCTTGCGCCGTGTTAAGATGTCCTTTGGCCTCAATCAACACAGCTCTGAGATGGGCATGATGTTCGTGGATACTAGGCAAGGGAGAGGAGGTTGGCCATTCGAAAGGGAGCATGTTAGGATGGTAGCCATAAGTACAGAAGAAGGGAGAACACCCCAATGTCGTATGCGTAGCATTGTTGTAGGCGAATTCAGCCATCCATAACAAGGTGGGCCAGTTCAGGGCGTTCTGCAAGGTGAAACAGCGTAGGTACTGTTCTAGAGTTTGGTTTAATCGTTCCGTTTTACCATCCGTTTGAGGATGGTAACTGGAGGAAAGCCGTGCCTCGATTGCCAAGGTTTTGCAGAGGGCCTTCCAGAAACGAGAGGTGAATTGTGTCCCTCTGTCTGTGATCAATGCATTGGGGATTCCATGTGTTTTTACCACATTTCTGAGGAACACAGTGGCCAATTCGATTGATGTAGGTAAATGTGCCAGTGCTATGAAATGCCCCATCTTCGTTAGATGGTCTACTATGACTAGAATAACGGTATTCCCATCACATGGGGGCATTTCCACGATAAAATCCATTGAGATGGTATGCCAGGGTCGTGGAGGGATAGGGAGGTTGTGGAGCAGACCTGGAGGTTTAAGGTGACTCGCCTTTCCCTGAGCACATATTGCACAGGTGCTCACATAAGCTTTGACGTCTTTTCTCAGTAATGGCCACCAGAAGTATCGTTCCACACTGGCTATGGTCTTATAGATTCCTGCATGTCCCCCCAGTGTGGAATCATGAGCCCAGGCCAGTACTCGTTGTTGTAACATGGGATCGGGGATGTATAAAGCCTGGTAATGATATGCCAAATCCCTGTTTAGCGATCTATGTGCAGGTTCCTCGTTCACCCAGGCCTGCATATCCCCATCGGCTACTGACACTCGTAGGTCTTCAAGGAAATCTTGGGAGGTTAGTAGCGCGATGGTCGTTTTAGGGAAGACCGCTTCAGACAAGATGTAAGGTGGTTCCGCCTCTTCTTCTGGTTGTTCGTTCTCCGGTTCTTCCTTACGGGAAAGGGCATCAGCCTTCCCGTTTTGTGGTCCTGGCCTGTATTTTATGACAAAGTCATAATCGGAGAAGAACAACGTCCAACGTAATTGTCTGGGTGTCAAAGCTTTGGCTGTTTTCAGAAATAACAAATTTCTGTGATCGGTATATATTTCCACTGTATGAAGCGTTCCCAAAAGGTAATGTCGCCACTCCTCACATGCTCTCTTTATGGCTAACAACTCTTTGTCGGTGATTGTGTAGTTAATTTCACAGGGAGTGAGTTTCTTAGAATAGTAGGCTATCGGGTGTACTTGTCCTGTTTCCGGATGTCGTTGAGACAACACTCCTCCTACGGCATAGGACGACGCGTCTGCTTCCAAGATGTAAGGGAGCTGCGGGTCTGGATGACGTAGGATGGGAGCCTGAGTGAATTTGTTCTTCAAGAGTTGGAAGGCGCTTGCTGCTTCAGGACCCCATACAAAAGGGGTATTTTTGCGTAGTAGGCTGGAGATGGGATGAATTATTTTTGAGAAGGAGGGGATAAAACGCCGGTAGTAATTGGCGAAGCCAAGAAAGCTTTGTACAGACTTCACATTCCGCGGGGTTTCCCACTTGGTTATTGCTTAAACCTTCCTCATATCCATCTGAAACCCCTGGGCGTTGATGACATACCCGAGAAAGGTTACTTCTTGGGCGTGGAAGAGACACTTCTCCAACTTGGCGTACAACGAATGGTGTTTTAGTCGGTCTAAGGCGGCCTTCACCTGATCCACATGTTCTTGGAGTGTTGGGGAATAGATTAAAATGTCGTCAATGTAGACTATGCAAAAACGATCTAGGTAGCCCCGCAGTACCTCGTCCATAAAATACTGAAAGGCAGCGGGGGCGTTGCATAATCCAAAAGGCATCACCCTGTATTCAAAAAGACCGAACTTCGTTCTAAACGCGGTCTTCCACTCGTCACCCTTCTTTACCCGTACCAAGTGGTAGGCTCCTCTGAGATCGAGTTTGGTGAAGTACCGAGCCCCCTTTAACTGGTCCAGAAGCACCGGGATGAGTGGTAATGGGTAACGGTTTTTTACGGTGATTCGGTTTATGGCTCGGTAGTCGATACACGTACGTAATTCGTCACAGTCTTTCTTCGGAATGAAGAAAAGAGGGGACGAGGCCGGGGATGTTGAGTGTGTAATGAACCCCGAAGCCAGGTTCTCTTCAAGGTAATCTTTTAGATAGCGTGTTTCCGGTTCCGTCAATGCATAGACCCTAATACAGGGTACGGTGGCTCCGGGTATGAGTTCAATGCAGCAATCATACATCCGATGGGGTGGTAGCTGAGTTGCTTTCTGTTTATCAAACAAGGAACGGTATGCTTGATATGGCTCCGGCAAGGTGGCTGTCCTGCATGGTGGAGGTTGGATGCAAGCTAACGCCAAACGCCCTGAGGCCGTTAGCTCTTCGGTTTTTTGATGAGCCTCCATCTGATTACAATACAAGCTACAGTAGGGAGAACTCAAGGTTACAGTGCGGGCCGCCCAACAAACCACCGGGTCGTGTAAAGTTAGCCATGGCATTCCTAAAATGAGCCGCAGTTGAGGTGCGTCGATAATATCGAACTGGATATACTCCCGGTGTTTCTGACCGCACGTCATCATGAGAGGTACTGTGCGGTATTGTACAAGGCCGGAGGACAGGGCAGTGCCATCAACTGCCAGGACGTGTTCGGGTGTCGTTTTCTTTTCCCTGTCCACTCCGATCTGGAAAGCATATTTCCGGTCGATGTAATTGCCTGTCGCCCCGGAGTCCAGTAAGGCGTCTACTTCTACCGGTTCTGAGTTGGACACCATAAGTGACACTCGTACATTCATGTGAGCCACCGCGGTTTGAAGGGTGTCGGCTAGCACTGTGGAGATCGCTGTTGCATGATCGCCCAAATCAATGACCTCTTTTTGATTTAGGCCTGGTAGTTTTCCGTCGGTTCTTCCGACTGCATGAGGGATTGCACCCGTGGCATGGGGGCTCTTCCCGAGATAGGCGTCCGGGCTCTGCATTCTCGAATGAAATGACCTCCCTTGCCGCAGTACAGACATAGTTTCATTCTCCTTCTTTTCTCTTTTTCCTCGGTGGTAAGGGGCCCTCGTAGTCCCCCGATCTGCATTGGTTCAGGTTCGTTGGTGGTCTTGGGACGTTCCTCGGGAACGCTCCGGGGACGAGTGGTGATGATACGGGTATCTCCTTTGCTCCTATCCCCCTTTCGTTCTTGAAGGCGATGATCGAGCTGTACCGTTAAATCAATCAATTCCTCACAAGTTTGGGGTAGCTGGACGACTTGAGCTAAGACATCCTTTAACTCCCCACGAAGTCCGTGGTAAAATAACGAAATCCTTTTTTCGGGTGGCCAGTCTGTTTCAACCACCAGCCGGTTGAAGGCCGTGATATAGGACAACAAATCAAGGGATCCTTGCCGCAGCGTGATGAGTTCTCTGTCCAAGGACAGCATGTGTGACTTTCTATCGAAGAGTTTCCTCATTTCCGTACAAAAATCCACAAAATGATGTAACACCTGATCGTTCCGTTCCATGAGAGGAATGGTCCAGCTGGCTGCGTTGCCCCCCATGTAGGACATCATGAAGGCCGTCTTGGCCGTGTCCTCTTGAAACACAGCTGGCTTACAGAGGAAATGAAGCCTGCACTGGTTCAGGAAAGTTTCGAATTTCCTTGGTTCCCCATAAAACCGTTCTGGGGGTGCCAAGGGAATGCTGGTGTTCTGTATTACATGAACGGTAGGAACAGCAGACGTTGGCTGGGACGGGGGTGCGGTTGTGGGAAAGAACCCACCCCCTTGGGCACCAGGAGACGGGGAGGGAGTGACGCTAACGGGAGGAGGTAGTGTCGCTTCTCTGATATACCCTCCTGGTCCTTTTCGGGAGAGACCTGCCACCTCTCTGCGTAATACGCCCATCTCCTTTTGCAATTTCTGATTTTCTATGCGAGACGTGTGCACTTCCTGCTGTAGAGCGGTAAGGCTCTCCAGCAGCGAAGACAACATCACATTGGTATCCATCGTCCGGGCTGAGTGGCCAACTTGGGCTTGTCAATCTGTCAAGGACGACTTTAGTGACACAATGATCTTACAGTCACTAACCTTCGTCGCGGAGACTCAGCAGGAACGATGATGGTTGCGGGAACCCGACCTCCCGTAAGCGCCACCTCCCACAGAGAGAAAACACCCTACTGCGCGAGGAGGCCCCCAGGGGAAACGGGGAAACAAAGAGTAAGAACAACAAAGGGCGTTGAGGCAGGAGAGACGATATCCCAGTTCCGTTCAAGAGGACTACGACTTCTGGTGAAGGGGCTGCAGTGAAGGGGGGAACATAGATAACAATGATTAATGGTTCCCTGAACTGCCGGTCGGCTTCTTCCACTATTTATTTTGTGGCCCCTAATAATACGTGCACTACTCACCAGGTGTCCCCTACCCCCCTAGACGAATTCCTCGAGGTTCTGAGTAAGGGGAATCAAAGGTCTCCTGCACAAGTCACGCCAAACACAGGCGTAATGTCTCGACAAACAGGGTTGATCGTTAGCCTGCAAAAACTATAGTATCTACAAAAAGGTCTGGCGTCTGTGCCAGATTCGGAAAGGATGCTCACTTGGGATCCGTCGGTTTCCTCGGAGGCCGAAGCGGTATGACTCACCACTTCCACGTCCCTCGGTATCAGGCTACACAGCAGGAAAGCAGTCTAATCGCTGCTGCGCAGGAAAACAGTTAGAAGCCCTTTGGAAAGCAAGGTACACCCTGAGGTGATGTTAGAGTCTGCCAGGTGTACGCTGTTCGGTTCTTGGGCATAACCGAGTGCTGCAGTGTCCCCGGGAAGGGCTAGAGAATATGGACACAGTCTATCCCTGACTCTCAGGGCTCTATGAGAAGTGGGGGTTCCACTTGGTGGTCAGGAACCGAAGACGGCTGCGCACGGTCGTTTTCCCTACTACCTGGTTCTCCGGTTCCCGTGGTCGTCGGTAGTCTCGTCGTTCCGTGGTTCCGATGTTCACTTGATTCAGCTTGGCTTTCGTCGACAGGAGAGACGCTGCAAATACTTCCCGCTGGTATCCGGCGGGGAGCACCATCCGCCTCCTCCTCAAGGTCTTTGATTGACAAGCACCTTCCTCTTGTGGAGGAGGTGCTTGAATACACGGTCGGTGCTAACCTCCTTTTGAAGCGGCCCACGGCATGCTGGGACTTGTAGTGCCCCGTGCCTTTCTTCCACCCACATCGCGAGATTAGCGCCTGTTTATGTCTTTGTGATTCCTGCCTACTGCTTGCCCCTTGAGTGATCGCTACACTGGAGCCTGGAGGTCCAGGAGGGTCCTGGGATTTTAAAGGAGAATCCTTCCTTGTCATCTGCAAGTAAAAAGAGGTTATGCTAAAGTTGCCCTTGGCTGTATCAGCTCCTCCTGTCTACTCCAAGATACCTAATCCATGCTAAGAGGTTAGCAGTTAAAACCCATTAACCCTTCTTGGGCTCAGAGGAATTCCATTGTTCTCTGAGTCAGAGTTGTTAACTGCTCCAGCCAAGGATGTGAATTCCAACAAAGTAACAAAACTGCTTTTAGCCAGTTCTGTGTCAGGTAGCCTGAAGTCCATTTTTATAAATCTACCTTTCTACTTTTATAAAAATTGATTTCACAGTTAAATCAGATTTTAAAAGCTAAGAAGATTTTAAAACTAAGGGGCATATTATCAAGAAACGGCATTAAAATTATCGCCGCTTTTGCGGCAGAAAACTGCTGCTAAAGCGGCGATAATGGGCTTGATAATATGCCGCAGAGAATTCCCATAGAAGCCCATGTTCTGGTGTCAACATGGGCTTCTTGGGTTATCTTGGGTTTGTAATCCCCTTATCCTGACTAGAAGGAAGGCTCCATAATTGGACAGGGTGAAAACCACTGCCAACTATAGACCCCCATTACTAAAATGTCTATGTAGTACTCTTCACGAAGGAACACTTACATTGTGACGATTAGTCATAGAGGTAATTTTACGTAGCATTTTCTTTTTTAAGAACGGTTAGCTCAAGGAAGACTTATTAAGGTATTAAGAAGATAACTGATGTGTGCCACTACTGAAATGTCATCACTAACTAGCAGTAGAATAAATAGTAATGCAAATGATGTTTGTGGGACTAAAACAGTAGCAGCAGAAGTGGTAGATTTAGTAGATACCCTAGTACAAGAGAAAGCCAAAGCAGTTGTACATGCAGTAGGAGCACTAGGAGTTATTTGACCACTTCATGTAACAGTGGAAGTAACAACTGTAAAAATAATTATGGTAGTGCTCTGAGTTGCAGTAATAATAAAAGTGATAGCTACAGTAGTAATACAAATATTACTAGTAGCACTTTATGTACTGTTATTTGTAGAAATACTATTAGTAGTACCACAAATAAGACTGCACTTGTAAAATTATAGTCAAATCTGTAATGCTTGCTTTCTATAACACTTTTACAGCATTCTTAGAAATTAAAAACACACACCTTCACCTCATTCTCGATTAAACTGCAGACGAGCAAGCAGATTTACAAGAAACTGATGCATCTGTATACATGCATCAGTTTCCCTGTGCCTCTATGCAAAACCCTTGCGCCACTGTGGTGCACCGTATTTACAATACGGTGCACCATGGTGCAAGGGTTGACAGATGCATCAGAGATTCAGACGTATCTGTTGGTTCAAAAGTCATGCATTTCTAGAGTCGTGTCGCAGGCATGACGCAACTCCAGCAATGCACAGGGAGACCTGTTCCCAATACACTGCGCCACTCCTTATGCCTGTTCCAAGCGGGTGTAGGGTTTTGATGCAGTGGCGTCCTGACAATGGCATAGTGAAATCTTGTAGATTTCACTGCGTCAATTCTACGTGGCTTTCCTGCGTGGGAACGCCCACCCTGCTTACATTATACCTGCCGTAGATATAATGTGGTGCAGGGCTTTACAACGTGACGCATCTCCATAGATGCGTCATGTTGTAAATGGGCCACAATGTGGAGCATTGTTTATGCCCCCGCTGCGTCACAAAAAGTGATGCAAGAGCGGCGCAAAAGTGTCGCAAGGGGCTTGTAAAGTTCTGACAGTCTGCCACATGGTAGCGCTGTTTCTCTAATTTAGAGATGAGCACAACAACAGTTGTTTACTATTTTAATATACATTAAGATGACTAATACCTGCAGCCCAAACTATTCTAATAGCTTTGGGGGCTTGGAACAATCTGGATTGTCACACTTGTAGGAGTGTGATGGTTAGTAGCTGTGTTGTTCCTATCATTGGCAGCGCTAAAGGGGTAGTGGGCAAAGCAAGCTGCAGTGTCCTCCTGACGAGGGTCCTAGCACTCATGGTTTTTGGGTCTCGCCTAGCGACGCAGCATGAAGCGCTGACGCTAGCTAGATCTTTTGTTGTCGACTTGAGTTTGGAAGGGGGACAGGACATGTGCATGCGTAGGGAAGACAGAAGTTGTGCACGTGTACGGCGGCGTTAGCACAACTCGAAGGACTGCAGATGTGCTTGCTCGCTCATACGCGTGCACATCTCCTGTCCCCGCGTACAGCTGGCGTTTCAATACAGCACGCGCATGGCATGCTTTCGCTTTCCCTCCCTCCCTCCACCGGTCATCTGTTGTTCGTGTCGCGCTTCATGGTTTATAAAGTGGACGCTGTGAATTAAAAACATCTGCGGAGTCTTTTTCCATGCTCCATTTCCCTGCCTTCCTCATCCATGCCCTGCTTGTGTCTTCATTATTGTCGCCTGGGAATATATAGAAGTATGCGCACGCACAGCAGCCTCCGGGATGTGCCGCTGGAGATATCGGGTGAGTGGCAGCTGTGGGCACTCTCTGCCGACCCCTGTCTCGGACATTGTTTATTTTTCATGCTTTCCTCTCCTGAAGTATTGTTGCAGGAGCTTCCGTGTTCTGTGACCTTGCTTCTCTCTGCACGTGGCCTTTCTTGTCGCTACCCTGCATGTTGTACATATATATCCATGCAGTTATTAACATGTGATGTCAAACATACACGCTGTACAGCGGTTGCATAAAAAGTAGTGTATACTACTTTTTCAGAGCTTGGTAAACTGTAAGAAACCAAAGGGTGGACTGGGGACCTACAGAAACATTGACCGGGTATTCTCTAGTCCGCACTGAACTTTGTCTCAGTGGTGCTGGCTGACCGGGGCATTGTTAGGGCCAAGTCTGAGTTAGAGCAGGGGGCAAATTTGCAAAACGCCCCCCCTTGCAACACGTCAGCCAGACTAGTTGTAGATTATGTTAAAACTTCAGTTTTTCTTAGTTTTCGTAGCAGGGTGCTTACGCCTGTTGTCACTCACTCACTGAGTGTTTGCATGCTGCTTCATCGAGTTTTTAATTAACCAAAAAAAGTTTGAAAAACAAACTTCAATATCCTATTAGGGTCAGAAGTCAAGCAATGTCACTTCCCGTCAGTGCGGATGGCCAGGCCGGTGTTATATTAACACCACTCCCTGCATGATTTGGTCGATTGAACCCACTGTCAACAAGCAGTTCAGAAAATAACCAACAGGCCAGTCCTGTCCGGTCACACAATGCCACCCGTGCTATGCCTTACCGGCGGCCTTCATACCAAGCACGTGGTAAAGATACAGTCTCAACCGGGAACTTTTTCAGTCAGCTGGGAACCCTTCGGTGCAGTATGTTTCCGGGTCTTTTTGAGGAGGTAAGGGGGCCCTGCCTGAATCAATCCAGGGTTTGACATCCTCCCCAAGACATGAGGCGCAGTGTGTGTGTGCAGCTGAAAGGGGAAGCTGGTTTCTTACTAGGAGGCAAAGGGTTCATTTAACACACTGTGCCCAGGGCTGGCACTGCTTCCGTAATACCTAGGGCTTTAGGTGGACTGGGGCACAGACCTGGCTGTAACTAACAAGCATTTGCAATTGAATAGGCCTCGCATTTGCTGAGAGTTTGAGCTATTGGTATTGTAAATCACAATGCCTTTTATTCATTTGTTTTGAAAACCTGCAAGCGGTTCCTAAAAACGCACTTTGTACGTATAGTCGTTGCTTACGCGAAGCAAGGCTGGCAGTAAAAGAGAATGCCAGCCTTGCTTCTCATAAGCAAGAGCTATAAGTAGTTGTTTACGCACAGCTTGCATGTTTTCAAACACATAAATAAAAGCCATTGTCATAGTATCGCCATTGGCACCCCTCAGTACCCCCTCCAACAAAATACATTACCCAATAATAACACACACTCAGACTGTTTGATTGGGTACAAAATGCTGCAGGTTTATTACATACACCGTTATGTATTAGGTGGGTTATCTTAAGGGCGATCCAAGGGCAGGCAACCAACTGGGCCGCCTGCCCGCCTGATGAGCCGGGCAGCACTGGGGCAAACCCCGCCTTTGCTGCCGTCCAAGTGATTCTCTTCCAGGATCACGTGACCGTTGGTAACTTCTACTCACGCCCCTTCCCGGGGCGGAGCGTAGTATAGCAAACCCCCGGTTGTTCAGGCCCACAACCGCCCGAAGGACTAGCGGGGCGCCGCCACGGCTTCCGGGACCCTCCCATGAGGCTCCTCGGATTTGGCTCTGGCACCCCCTATGGTGCTGCGCAGAGGTATCCTTGGTACCTGACCTGCTTCCAGATCGCCCTGTAACTCCGCCTGCAACGAAAAAAGGAAATATTACAATTTTCTCAACCCCACCTGCCAACCACACCGGGTAAGCGGTAGGGAGGGATGCGGCGTGCGAGGCGACAAGAGGTCGCCGGCATGGTGGGGGAGGGCTATATAGCCTCCCCCCACGCCCAGAGGGGCCCCGGAAGTGACGCACTTCCGGGCAGGAAAGAGGAGGGGGGCACCGGCCAGAGTCCCTGCCCCCAGGAGGGCGGGGGGCGGGGAGGGGTGACCGGTGCCCAGGCAGCACTAGGGCGCTCACTGCTCTAGTGGCCCCCTGCGGGGGCCGCGGTCAGCGGCATAGTATCGCCATTGGCACCCCTTAGTCCCCCCTCCAACAAAATACATTACCCAATAATAACACACACTCAGACTGTTTGATTGGGTACAAAATGCTGCAGGTTTATTACATACACGTTATGTAATAGGTGGGTTATCTTACGGGCGATCCAAGGGCAGGCAACCAACTGGGCCGCCTGCCCTCCTGATGAGCCGGGCAGCACTGGGGCGAACCCCGCCTTTGCTGCCATCCAAGTGATTCTCTTCCAGGATCACGTGACCGTTGGTAACTTCTACTCATGCCACTTCCCGGGGCGGAGCGTAGCATAGCAAACCCCCGGTTGTTCAGGCCCACAACCGCCCGAAGGACTAGCGGGGCGCCGACACGGTTTCCGGGACCCTCCCATGAGGCTCCCCGGATTTGGCTCTGGCACCCCCTATGGTGCCGCGCAGAGGTACCCTTGGTACCGGCCTGCTTACAGATTGCCCTGTAACTCCGCCACAGCTCTGGAGGCGGCCACCGTTTTCGCCAGAGCCCCCCACCAAAGCAGCTCTAGTCGTACCTGCCACCTCTCCTGTCTGGAGCTTCCTGCAATCCAGATGAAAGAGCACCATCCCTGCTGGTTATATATGGCCCCATCTATATCCCAAGCCCTTGACGCTATTCTGGGTCAGATAGTGTCTGCTGAAACAAGAGGCCTGTCAGGCCTGGGGAGTTGTGCCAAGAGCAATTCACCCCCATGCGTGAAAGTTCCACTGCTTCACTCGCCTTGAAGAAACTCAAAACTCCTTCTCAGGATTAAACTAACAAAAAAAGAAGTTGGCACAGAAACTGAAATATAAAAGAACATCTTTATTAAACTCAAAATGAGTGTGACTACGTCACCCAGAAGCCGCAGCAACTGAATGAGGCAGTCCAAAAAGTACAGTACACTGGGGTCTTATATATGTGAGGGTTACAAACTCAGCATAAAAGTAAAGGGGCAGTCCTGGCTCATGCAAGCATGCAAAATGCCAATATGGATATACAAAATCTGCCAAATATTAGCCAAAAGGAAAACATTTAAAACAAGGCATCATGTAACCAGAACGTCCCCCTTGAGTCGTGTTTTTGCCCAATCCCATAAATCAATCAATGACAGCACCCATAGGTCAATCAGCAATGGCAGAACATGTTTGTGTGCTTCAAAGGAAAGGTTGTGGAATAGGAAAACACAGGGAGAGAATAGCGAAGGGCAAAAGATAAGATACGGCACGAGAATAATACTAAAGGCTAACAGATAGTTGATATAGAGATTAGGTAGTCCAGACAAGGATTAGTTTAGGCCGGCTGGTGTCTGAGATGGGTTTCAAGACAAGGACGGAGGGGGTTTTTGACACGTTGCAGTCCAAGGGGCAGAGACACTTCGTGAATCGAGCAGCCTGTGTAAAGGCAACACAAAATGGCGGTGAATGTCAAATGGAGTCAAACTTAAAGAACCTCAGCCTCAACCCCGAGCCAGCTCTGGGCGGGGTGACCGCCGACCCCCAGGCTCGCAAAGCCCCGTTTATGTGCTGATCTCACCTAGCTGTCGTTCTCTTAGCACTGAGTGCACCTGAAAACCTGCGTGCCCATCTATAGGACAGCAGCCCGCTAGCTAGGTGACGACTCCCCCATCCGCCTGGCTGCTCTGGCTATTCTGGTGAGAGGAATTCTATTTAACCTTTGAACAGTCCCCTTTGTTTGCTAAATCCCGACGCGCAGGAGTGTTCATAACTGAAGTGTGAGGCCATGGGCAAGGGACTCTCATGCCCTTGCCATGCATCCCTTATTCCTTATGGGAATTATGCCCGTTCAGCTCCTTCTGTGGTGAAACCCCCCAGGCATACTGGCTTAGAGAATCTGTCTGATTTAAGCAGTGCGCATTGCCTGCGGCATGGTCCAAGCATCATGGATTGGCTAAATCCTAATTTACCCATCCTAGAATGTTCCCAGATAAGAAGGTGTCAATGGGGGGGTACCCACCGCCAGCCCAGGGAATCCCCAGTGGTGACAAATTACCTGCTCCGTTGAAGTTTAGTTTTAATTACACACTGGGCGTGCCAAATGTTCTATTGACATAGTGTCCCATTGTGTTTGACACGCTGCTACCACCAGTATTGGGATGGCAGCACACTATGTTGGCTGACCGCAACCCCACCAAGCGAGGTACAAGTGTCAGTATCACAGGTTCCCAGTTTCCTGCTAGCTCCAGTACACTACCAGTGGTTCCGCTGGGAGGTACCCCAAACCGCAGTGGTCATCCGAACCTTAAGAAGCACCCCATTCTCACCTGGGCGCACCTCTAAATGATAGTGGTTTCACACAGCTGTAAGGCTAGAGACACACCTCTTAAACCTATTTACTGGTTTTGCTACTCTGCACCCTTATGGTTGGAGCTCTGTGTTTACGCAGTGCGCATGCCCCCCTGGCACGGTGTTGCTGAAGAGCCGAGGTCTGTTACCTTAAATGTCTGAGGTGAGGGGTTGAGGAACACAAGACAGGTAGTATGCAACTGGAGGATGTATGTACTTCTGCCAATGCCTGGCAGCGGCCCAGCTGTGCCCCAAGACCTCGCAGAATTCACACCCTTGGGCTGTTAGCCGGTGGCATGGCAGGCAGTAGTTTAGCAGCTCATGACATTGCCTCCGTGTATAAACCCACACACCGTGCCCCACCGCGCGAGGCGACAAGAGGTTGCCGGCATGGTGGGGGAGGGCTATATACCCTCCCCCCACGCCCAGAGGAGCCCCGGAAGTGAGGCCCGTCACGTCACTTCCGGGCAGGAAAGAGGGGGGGGTGGTGGCACCGGCCGGAGTCCCTGCCCCCCAGGAGGGGGGGGCAGGGAGGGGTGACAGGTGACCAGGCGACACTAGGGCACCGACCGCTCTAGTGGCCCCCTGCGGGGGCCGCGGTCAGCGGCATTTACAATGCCAATAGCTCAAACTCTCGCAAATGCGAGACCTATTGCATTGCAAAAGCGTGTTGCAAATAAGCACTGCCCTAAATCGCCCGATATAGTCCACATCCACAAGTGGCCCACAGGGCCAGGCAGCGTCTGACAAAACTGCTGTTATTTCACATCGTCCACTCTTCGCAGTGACGAGTCCAAGCTCAGGGCTTACAGTGTTCTATTTCCATTTTAAAGCGGTGGAAAGTCTGGTGGCTTCCACAGTATCGCTTCACAAAGGACATCTGATTCAGCTTTTTGCTCCCATTCGTCACCTTCTAAGTAATGCCTTGAAAGTCCGCCTGTGTTTCTGCTCTCTACAAGAACACATGCTTGCACGTTTCTTTAGCGAAAATCACTGTTTAGTTGCAGACAAAGCACGTGAATGCTGCTGTTTACTTTGTAAAGATGAAAAGGACCCTTGCAATTAGGATGAACTCTGCAGTCAAAGACTCGTTTCAATTGGTGTTTGTTGACAGTGCTTAACATAATTCATATAAACACAACGTGAAGATAACTGACCACAGGATCAAAGTAAACTATACATTTCATACAAATAGAAAATATATTCCCAACACCTATCTAGTGCTTTAGCCACTTATTAGTGGTAGAAAGTGCTTTATAAATGTGACTACAGTACAAAATGTAAACATATGAAGTAAAGTGTATAATTAAATCACCCAAACCAATTATTAGCAATAGGATGTAAATGAAAGCATCCATGTAATAACAGCCTGTGACAACACACAGAAGCACTGCTACGAGGGATACAACAGTAACCCCATCAACTGGCTATTTTAAGGTAAAAACACATTTATATTTGCTGGAGGGCAAATTAAGCAGATTTGGAAATGGACATTAGAAATAATCCATTAACAACAGCTCTGCATACTGCAGAAAGTGAAAGAGAGAGTCGTGTAAGACATAAAAGAAGATAGTGGGGGGCTGGCATTGGCGGCTCTAAATGGAAGAATGCAGTCACGTCGAATGCCCACTTGAACTTCTGTCTATACCAGCTGAGAGTGTGACGTCAGAGTTAATAACTTCGTGGGCATAGAGAAAACATTCTGCTCACTTCATAAACTTCACCTGTAGGATTTGGAAACAGAAGTGAAACCAATGTACTCAATAGAGTAGAAAACCCAAGTTGTGTAGGATGAAACACAAAAGAAGAAACGAAGGAAGGAAAAATAATTTACTTGTTTATGCTACAATGTTCATATGACTTTTAAAAAGCAGTAAATACTATTTTTCAAACAAAGTAACCAATAGGTATTAGCTTGTAAAGTCAAGTTATTTTCGGGGTATTTACAGCTTCAAACATTAACAATGTTTTCACATGAATAGATACTGTTAGTCTTCTTAACACATTCTTTGAGTGGCATTTTTGTGAATAGCGTCGGTGTGTTTTGTCAGAAAGTGCTTGATATGTTAGTAATTGAGCGTACTTGCCTTTAATTATGTTAGGCAGTAGTCATCAAAGACGTAAAGTACTTGATAATGGTTATTGTAATAGAATACCTCCTATTTATTGCAAATTAGGTGGTAAGGAGGTTTTGATCTCCAGCTACCAGTGTAAAAACAAGCATTGGCCATGCCAATCGGTCTCGCCATATTCATGTATTTTGTGAATTTTTTAGTTTTATTAATATAATATAATAATAATACAGTATGTTAGACATAGTAAGTTTTAATAAATGACTGACAGTGCTTTAGTATTTTGAACACTTTTCTATTTTAACTGCAAGCGTCACTGTGTTTTTTTTGGTAAAGTATTTAAACATTAATGTAACATACATTTTTTTTTCTACAGATAAAATATGCTAAATAGCTAAGGTTAGCTCTACTGGGCCACAAGCGGTGCCTCGTTTCTTTTAGCCTTTAGGTAATGGGATTTTAATGTAGTATATTAGAAGACACCCTGCCCCCCGAGGTAGGCGTCTGCTAAAAAGATGCCATTAGTTTAGAGCAGCTTCGCGCAAACTATGGGGGTGGTATTCTGAGACCTGGTCGCTAGTCCAAGACGCCTTAAAAACATACTGTATCAGTTTTCTAAATGCGTATTCGTTGCAGAGCGAGTTAACTGTGTACACAGACCTGTGGCAAAGGTTGGACTCTGGCAGCAGTGTGAGGAGGTGCCTAGTGTCACTGTCTCAAGGCCACAGAGATGTGCGCCCATTTTCCAGGTACACAACAGCCGCCTGCCAGCAACACCAATAAATACACACAGTCGGCAGAGACTAGCAAGGAGGGGGGCACACACACACACACACAACAGCCAAAATAGTCTAGTCAATTTTGAAGACGTGGACAACTCGCTGTATGTACATAACTCATTGACAGACACCCAGCCAAGAACCCTACTCAGCCAAGGCCCAGCACCAGAGCCATCACTACGGACAAAAGAGCACACTGGACGCTCCCACCTGCACCCTATCAGACTGGTGCAAATGTACCAGCCATCTTCACCACTCATTCAATGCCTATGGACTGAGAAAAATTGGCAGTCACAAAATTGCACAATATACTCGCCTCCCCATCCGCCCTACAACAGCTTGCTCCAGAAAGCGTGAAACAAGCATGTAAAAATAATTAAAATTACTAAACTACCCACAGCTCCAACGTGAGTACTCCCAGAAGGAGACACGAAGACAGGGGCAACAAATCGTAAGTTGTAAACTGACATGGGGTCGACTCATCACTGCTGAACGGGGCGCGTGTTCTGGGATGGGCGGTGCCCCCAAACAGCACAACGCCAAGTACGCTCCGACACCAGGTAAACAGCTTGCATACACCCACAGAAATGGAACGGACGCACTGGCTTCCAGCGGGTCCAGGCGGGTGTCCGATGGGCTTTCATCCAGGCAGTGGAGCCCGTGTGTTTACACCGCAGGCTGAAACCCTGAGGCCTACTACTCTACGGGAGCTCTCCGCCACCCTTGCGTGGAGCAGCCGGATTAAAAATAGGATTGGCAATAACGCCACGGGCTACCTCCTCAGTGAACTGCATATTACTGAAAAACAAACAAAAGGAACATGAGGAGAGGCCTTCACAGGTCACCAGGCAGGGCCCTGTCGGGGAGGGAGGGGAGTCGGGTCTGACCCTTGATGTGAAGTTCCAGGCAGCAGTGGCGGTGCAGCAGAGCCCCCTGCCTTGGGTCATTCCAGGACACACAACTGTTTTTTTCTTGGCACCTAACATCCCAACCATATTTGTAAACGTAAGCTACTTTGTTTCAACTAAAAGTTCACTGTCCCAGTCTGTACAGACTACGGCAACACAGGAGACGACAAAACGCATGCACATATGACCATTAGCACGAAAAATGGAAGGGGTGCTCTCCAGACAAAATCTATATTCTCAAAACGTCCTTTCGTATCTGGAAGTGGACTGCGCAGAAGGGCGTTGTTTGGTTACATATGGGAGCTGACGATGTTAAATAGGGCCTCAGATCACAGCGTGGGGGTCCGAGGACAGCCAGCATGCCCCTTCCAAGTCACACACAGCCCTTCGCTCAAAGGAGGCCGCAGACATCGCCCAGCACTCATGTTCACAACTGAGTAGCGTCTGCTAGTGCCTGCACGTGCATGCAAGAGAAAGAAGCAGCGCATGAGCTGCAATGAAAAACGAATGCTAATTCACCGACCAATCACACAACAAACAAGCATTTAAAATGCAATAGGACTCGTATTTACACGAGACCTATTGCATTTTAAACGGAGGTACGTACGTTAGAAAAGGCACGAACGGGAGGGGCTGGAGGGGTGGTGGTGGTCCGAGAAGTCTCGGACTGCAGGAGGGAATAGGGGAAGGCATGGTAACAAAACGGTTTTAAAAGTAAAGGACTTGATTGCCGTGGAAGGACAACAATGACGATATGGCCGTCAGGAGGCAGAATTAAGTTGCCCAAAACCAATCAGATTGCAGCATTTAGAATTTCGGCCAATGAAAAACATAGGTGGAAAGTGGGAGGAGCTTCCCCCGCTATACTGTATACAGCATCTCTCGATGAGACAGCGCATGCGCTGCCTAGGCGAGACCTAACAAGGGGCTCTGCACATGCAAGCTAAATGAAGAAGGCAGTTGTCTGACTCACCCCAGCATCTGTGTACAGGTAGCACTGAGGCAGATGAGGTCCAGACTAAAATAAATATTATTTGAATATAGACAAAACAAGATCATATCATCTCATTTTGGAAATAGTATAATATGTTTAATCCTTACTTTGCTTGGCTGCCAAAGTGTTTGCACTATGGGGCACATGCATCAAGGTATGATTTTGCGAGTCCTTAATTGCAATTATTAAGGAATCGCAATTAAGGACTCGCAAAAGCCTATGCATGTAGAAATCGCTATAAAAATATGGATTCCCAAACATTCCTTAATTGCGACTCGCAAATAGCGAGTCGCAATTAAGGAATGGCTCCCCTAGGAATAAATGGGAAATTCCCTGCGCAATTTGAGAGTACCAATAGGTACTTGCAAATTGCGCATGCAATTTCAAGGGTGCAAGGGTGTCAAAAGGGCACCCTGTTGCACCCCTGGAATTCTGATGTGCACCCATGTTGCACACACATGCCCCAAGGGCATGTGTGTGTGCAACATGAAACTTTGAAAAATGCACGTTAGTGCATTTCTCAAAGTTTTTGCAAATTACTGACCAATTCAATGACTCGGTACTTTGCGGCCCCAAATAGCAAAATCGCTATTTAAAAGTGGTTATTGCATTGCATTTAAGGAATCGCAAATTGCGATTCCTTAAATGCAATCACAATTTAAGAAATCACAATAAATTACGATTTCTTAAATTGTGGGTGCCTTACAGTTTGCTACATCGCAAAAGCCCTTTTTGCGGGCTGAAACGGACGAGTTTTTGCGAATTACACCGTTTGCGCTCGCAAAAAAGGTTGATGCACGTGCCTGTATATGTGTAAATTGCTTTGCTGCCAAGCTGACTGGGAAATGAAAGCGCCCTGAACACAATAGGCCCACACCAGGGTGATTAGGCTTCTTCTTCTTAAAGGAAGTGTGTGGAGAAGGAACTTTGGTTTGGAGGATGTTTCAACACGGGAACAAGGAAGGATAGGCAGAACTCTGGCTCCAGACACGAAACAAAGGGGCATTTTTACAAGAAACTAGCGGAGCGCAGTGTTAAGCCAAAATTGGTAACGCAGCTCTCCGACAGTTTCAAAATGCAGGGATGCACCATATTCACAAGTTTGTGGTGCACCCCTGCGTTACCCCTAGCGCTGGTGCTAAAAATGCGGCCTAGCGCCAGTGCTGGCACCTTAGCGCTATTTTGCTATGGTGCCTGCACTGTTTGGGTAATTGTTTATGTGCAGGAAGGTGTCTCTATCTATGTGTGCTGCGGAATGCAGCACGCATGGAAAGAGCTAAATCTGCTTGAGACCAGGTATTCCTTGGCGATATTTTTGGAGCTGCCCCATACCGTGTAAATATATAGGGCAGCAACAAAAAGCAATGGGTGTTGAGTTGGAATACCACCAATTGCATGTCCCTTCCAAGATAAGTGCTGCGTGAATAGGGGCCTTATTTGCAATGCAGCGTCAAGCCACATTAAGTGGCTGAATGACACCTTGTAAATAAGGCAAAGGAATTTACGCCACCAGAACGTCGGAAAAAGGGACTTTCTGGTGGCGTTAACCTATTGTAAATATGCCCCAAGATTTCTTGGATGGAAGAGGTCAAGACTGGGTTGGCGGACTTGCACTCGGAGAGGCAGTTGCCATTTTGGAAATGTTCCAGAATGCAATGCAGAGATCAAGAAGTCAGTAGGCAGGTACTTGTAGGTGACACAAATGGGCACAGGGAAGGCATGGCACCACCAGGATGTGTGTTTTCCCCCTTAGTATGGAAAACTCCACCTCCATTTTACATCCATGCCCAGTCCCAGGGAGCTACAAAACCAGAGAAAGAACCAGGCTGATGCATCCCTGTCAGGAAACTTGAGACCCCTGATTTGGACTTTGCGTTTTGAAGAATCTCTACAGGGCTGGGTGCACCAGCTCCCTCACTCTTCTCATTAACAATAGAAGATGGACTTGCTTGAGACACTGAAGGAATGGATCCCCTCGACTTCTGTGGACTGGTCCTTTTGTGGGTTCCCCAGAAACCAGTGATGGAACCTGGGCCGCCTTACACACTTCATCAACAATCTTTTTGTGGGACATGAGAGGTAAGGGGAAACACTTTCTGTTCAGTCTACAAATACTGTGTAACCAATTTGTTTACACTATAACTCAGTTTGGCACCTAGTCTCAAGTTAGTAATTTTATTTCAAATTCAGACTCAGAAACAGATTAATATAAACGAGCCTAAGCATTAGCATATAGAAATACAATGCAAACAACAGGAAGGCAAATCTCCTGAAACACTTTACCCTGTATAATAAAAATAAAACAATTAACTAGATTATTGCTGTGTAAGTAATAAGTAAACAAACTTTTGCGCTAGATTGCATTAAATTGTCATCGAAATGTAACATAGATCCTCTTTCTGTCCCTATACTATCCTTAAGTGACAACCCTAAACTAAAGCAGCGATTTAAGGTGGTGTGAAAATAGAAAAGTGTCAGCTGTCAGAATCCTCCGTAGAAGAAACTCTAACATGTGTCAAGTAACGTAAAGCCACACTACCCAAAACAGAGGTCTGTACCTCAAGGTGTCCTAAGTCAGAATGCCAACAATGCTTCACTACATTGCATGATAACATCAGTTACATCTAAAGGACGTCCCACAAGCTGTTCCAAGTACATTTTTATTCTGCCAGCACACATTGGGTTCTTTTCACCACATTTCCATTCCCATAAATTGTTACTTCAGCTGTCCTTGGTCTCATCTCCTTCTCCCATGAGAACTCCCCTCCCATCTTGTTTTTGCATTTCCTCATACCAGTTGCCGCTTCACACACCTCACTATCTACTAAGAACAAAGATCCTTTTCCCTCACTAATGAAGTCTTGTCCACTTGCAGAACATGCAACATTTCTACTGCAAGAATAAAATACGAATTCAAATGCAGGGGAGGCTGGCACAGGTAAACGTGGTAGGGCGGGGTGGGGTCTTGGGTGGGGTGAGGTGGGGTGGGAAAGGGTAAGTCAACGGAAGCCGGAATATTTATAATTAAATAAAGAAATAATACCTATTCTGTCGTCTGTTGGCTTCCCCCTGCCACGCCCTGCCCCGCCCTACCACTCTTACCTGTGCTGGCCGCCGCTGTTCAAATGTTAAACTAAAACATAGGCTTGAATTCAAGTACATCTCAGGCCATCAAGTTAGGCTAAGTTAACATGTGCCCGGGTTACATTATGTGCACTTTCCTTCACACAAATAAATTGAATTATTCAACATATACTTTAGTCATTAATACAGTGGTAACATAAATATTCTTTAGTAAGCATCTCATTGTACCAATTATCCGTAAACATATTAGCAAATATTTCTCATGAAATATTAATACGTTAGCATCACAGGTCTATCAATTACATCTCTAAGCACGCATATATTTCATTAGTTTGTGAGGATATTTAAATAGGCGCCCCCACTGTAATTTTTTTAGAATTAGCCACACAGAATATATGTGAGTTCGATCTACACATGATTATAATGCACTCCTAACACATCGCTCGGGTGGAGTCATTTTTCACTACTCCACCAACATTCTCCCTGCTCCTGTAGGTTGACTGAGGCGCGTAGCGCAGGGTGAGCAGGAGATAGAAGTTTTCCTCGCTGGGACCTGATAGCAGACTGCAAGATGGAAGGGAGAGCTGCACAATCTCACATTTCTCAGACTGCTGTGTGGTCCCAAAAGTGGGGTCAGTGGGTGTCCCACTGAGGGGAATATGTACCCACACTAGCAAAGAATGGATATAGGCTGCAGTGGGCTTGAGGCAAACGTTTCTGGGGCACTAAATTTGCACATTTTTAGTGGCTTCCCAGGTGACGGATAGCCATCCATCATTCTGTCAATGGTTCTGGGAGTTGCATGGAACAGTAGTGTGCCCCCACAGACTCGCTGTGCAGGGAGACATTTTTACCCTTTTAAGTCTTGAAGGAGGGAGAATGCTATAGAAAAAGTGGAGATGGGATTTTTTCAATACCCTTCTTGGACTGAGCTTTTGTAAAAACATTAGGGGTGCTGGATTTTTTCAGTTAAGATTCATGAGCTGCTGCTGGACAGCCCGGTGTAAACAACCTTTGGCAAAGCCAGTAAGACTGAGCTTTGCTAACAGGTAGACAACTGTATGAAAATGCCTCTTTTTCCATGATCGCCCCTATTTGTTTTGACTGATGCTGCTGTTGATTTGACTTGGATATGTGCTGTGGCTCCTCAACCATGTTGAAATTGGCATGCTCCTAATTGGCATTGTTAAGTTACCTTACAGCCCTTAGTGTATGGTGCAAAGTGTACCAAGTGCCTGTAAGTTAAATGTTACTAATGTACTGCAGCACGCATTGTGCCACCACAAGAGTGACTGTGCAAAATAGGACTGCAGTGACCCCTGTAGCCGGTCTATGCTGTTTTAAAATTGTGAATTTGACCTGCCAAAATAACCCATTTTGTTCTATAATAATAAGTCACCCCTAATTAGGCTGTAAATGCTGAAAGGCAGGGTACAGGGTATTTAAAAGTAGGAAATGCAAAAGGTTAATTTTGAGCATGTTCATACAATGACAAGTCCCTAAAACATTTTTTTCACTGGAGTAGGGTTAGCTATATCAGAGGAAAGCTATGGGAGATAGTATGGACAATACATATTGATTATCGGCTTGAAAAACAGCCACAAAATTAATTTCAGGACTTTTAAAAATATTTATAACAAGCTGAATAACCCCATTGATGAGTTGTGAACTTGCTCCCAGAGTTGAGACAAGGGCCTTGGTTGTGAGGAGCTGTTCTGTTTCTCTGACAGGATGTTCTACCCTGCAATTTAATTAACTCAAAAGAAGCCTACACTGTCACAGGCAGATGTAGCTAGCACCTAGGCTTATCCGTTCTTTTGTCCTTTGAGCCAGCCAAGCACTAATCCCAATGGGAGAGGAGATGCCCCCAGAAGCCATTTTGGGTGACCACAGAGGAAGCATTGCTCATTTCACTGACAATACATTTAGGGCAGGCAGAGGAGCTCTGCACAGGGGAAGGAGGGTTATGTCATGTTGGATGTAGGCAGAGAGGGGCACTGTGAAATAATTTATAGTAAAGTACACAGGAACTGCTGCAAAAGTGGGTAGGGTTACCACATGAAACTTTTCTTTTTTGGTTAGGGAGGATCCAAGAGTCACTCCACCCATGGGCTAGTGAGAGGCATGAATGTGGCACGACTGGGCACCCTTTTCAGAACACTACTGGAAAATAGTATAGGAACTACACCTGCTGTGCAAATCTGTGAGGCATGAAAGGTTAGTCCTGCAATGACTTGTACCCAGGAAAAATAAGTAGACTCCAATGGGCAGTTGGCTGACCCACTGTGTAGCACAGCAAGCTGCTAAAAGCCCTTTTCCTTAGGAAATCAGCTGACCAGTTACAATTGGACCTGTCCTGGACCCTGGCTCTGCTAGACTGAATCTTGACCCTCAAGTTCTGTTCCTTCGATCCTGGGACCCTTGGTTTTCTTACACTGTAGTCCTCATAACATCCTGAAAAACCTGTGACTGAAAAACTTGTTGGCTCCAAAGACCTCAGGAGGATCAGCACAAAACTGGCAAGTCAATACGACAAAGGTGCGCTGCTGCTGGGCATAAGATTCTGGTTGCTCCCTCTAGGACCATTTCTGCAGCAGCAAATTGTGACTAAGCCTATCATTGACAACAAGATCTGGGAGTGGAATGGCTCTTGTTGGGAGTTAGGCATGCATATATTGATAATCATGAGGGGCATGTCATCTCTAGGAACCTGTGGTAGTAAGCTCCTATCCTCTTTTTCACGTTGGATGGGTTCTTCCTGAAGAAGGAGATCCCTCCTTAATAATGTTGCTACTCCTGCCATCTTGGTGAGTCCCTATGCCAAATACTGTGAAAGGTAATTGTTGTATTTCATATGAAGCTAATCTTGCTTCAGGAGATGTGTTATATGGGGAGTTAAGCCCACTAACACTCCAAGTAATAGTCTTTATGATTGTTCTTTGAAGTAGCCTCTTCGGGGTTCATGGAACCCTGCCCATCACAGCCCCTGTATCTTGTGTTGTGTGGTTCCCCAACTAGTAATGGGTAAACAACTAACAAAACATTAACTCCCCCTTTGTGTGTCAGGGTATCCCAGTTCGCCATGCTAATTCAATCGGGTACCCAATCTCCTCAGGTGAGGTCTATCCCACTAGGTCGTTCTGCATAGCATCTGTGGGTTATGAAATGTTGGTCATGTCGGCCCCCAAACCCCGCCCTCCTCTCATTTGTGTAACATCCATGTATAATGTCCATGTTTTGTGAGTCCGTCAACCCGCCCAGTGATGCTGAGTAAATGTGTAAAGACCATCCGTAGGGCCCCACCCCATCTCTGTATGTACAGTACATTTAGTCTGTTCATCGGTGCAGTGCAACTCCTTGTTGATGGGGCTCTGCCTATTGCTCCCTCGAGGACTAGCATCTGATCAGTAATCGACTCTTGCAGCCCCCCGGCAGAGCGGGTCTGCTCATCCATTCCTTCTCACCTCAGTGGTCATTTATTGTGCCTACTGGTCTTGGGTTTTCTCCATGATCTCTGCTACTTGAGCAGCAGTCACCTATTCTGGTCACTCTTGTCAGGATCATCCTGTAGTCCCAGGAATGTCTGTCATTCCTCTGGAGAGCAGATTGTTTTTCTGTACATTTCTAATTAAACTGTAGGCTATCTGGTAGCAGCCAGTGGTAGCAAATTTATTTTCCTCTTAGTTCTGAAGTCATCGCTTGAAAGTCTCTGCGCCGTTGGAGGGTGGATACCGAGAGATCTTGGTAGATAGAGACGTCTCTGTCCCCATATGTAATTTTGGTTGATTTATTGGCCATTGCCATCATGCACTTTTTCAATGTGAAAATAGAGGGTTTCACTACAATGCCTCTGGGTCTGGATGTCATCTACTGAGTCCTAAGCCCCACTCTGTGTGCTCTCTCTATGCTTATGTGAAGATCAGAATCTGGTTGGAGGACCACTCTGAACAGTTTTGTGATGCCTGCTACCATATCGTCTTCCTTTGTGTCACACTTCAGGAGGCAGATCCGTATATTACATCATCTAGAGCGGTTCTCTAGATGTTAGCACTTATTCTTCATCCAGGACACTTGCTATTCTAGGTGGCTGATAGTGGTTGTGACCACCTGATCAGCTACATTTGCTGTCACCATACATTCCTCCACCCTGTCAATGCATTGTCCTGTCACTTGTAGGTCATGCTTGATGTCTGCAACATCCTTCCCTAGGTCCTCAGTAGCATTTGGATGGTGTTTTGGCACATTTTTCAGGTCTTCTTGCATCTTCGTGAGGCATATGTTAAGATCTTCCTTCGTTACAGAACTGATTTTCAATGGAATAGCGGGCTGTGGAGTATCGAGGCCTCAGTCAAATGTGCCCCACTTTCGAACAGAATCCTGTGATCAGCTTGGCCTTTTGTGAATTCTGAACTTGAGGCATTTGCAATAGTTGCCAGCTCTTTGCGGTGTGCCCTCTGGCCAGTTGACGTACATCACCTCCTGTTATCTTCCAACCTTTTCATTGTTGGGCCATGGCATGCCTCACTGTGTTGTGGAGAGTCCCCAGAAGCCATGGTCTCTCTGTTTCAGGAGGTCCCCCCTGTAGCGATGTCATATTAAGTTCCCCATGCTGTTGCTCTGCTCCCTCAGGGGAGATCTGCTATCCACAGGCCCCTGCAAGCTGCACTGTGTTTCCCTCCTGCATTTTTGCCCTCGGTGATTTAAGCTTATACACACCCATTGGGCCCACCTGCTGTGTGACAACCTTGGGTCAGATCTTGTCTGGTCCGTCCTCTTCTCATCTCGAGCACTGCTCACCATCCATCCCATGCACGCTGGTTTTCAAAAAGACCCCGCAAAGTATTCACCCGGTGCATGCGCTCCTCCTCCTCAGGCACAATCCCCATGAACCCTGGGCTCTCACTCCCTGCTGAGCCGGGGGCCCACACCTCTGCGTGCTTGCGGGCCCCGAGAGATCTCAGCACCTCTGTCAGGGGAATCCCGTTGCATTGGCCCTCCAGGGAGCAGCTTAGTTAGTTCAGCCTCCATTTCTTCCTCACACGGGGCACAGTCAGGAGCCCTGAAGCAGGCCCCTCTCTCACTTCCTTCATGGGCTCCTCGCCCTTGACCGCACTCTTTTAATCTCAGCCTCACCACCATTGGGGTGTCCATTTGGCCTCTTAATGACTTTCGCTCTGCCCACAGCAGTTCTGCCTCCCAGACCCACGTGTAGGAAGCCACTGCTCATCGCAGCTGCGCCAAATCATCAGTCTTCTGAACGCAATTGTCTCACTTGGCGCTGGGGGCAGGCTCCACCCACTCGGCGCTGGGGGCAGGCTCCACCGGGTCTCTCCATGCCTCAGTTTTAATCAGGAAGTTCTCAAGGAGGACACACTGCCCCGTGATGCATATCGTTAGCTTGGAGGGCCCAATTAACAATCAACTTTCTGACATTGCTGGCAGCAGTGGGATCCAGAACTTGCGTTTAGTAGTACTACTCGGAAAATGGCAATTCAAAATCCCTAAACTGAACTGAAAGCAAAAAATGAATTTTCAATGGGTTATTTGTGATTTTTTTCAATGTTATTTATTCATTTTTTGCACTTTTTAAAAGTCCATGGGCCACATGTATCAAAAAAGCATTTTGCGATTCCCAAATGGCGATTTTTACCAAATAGCTATTTGGTAATTGCAAAATGCTACGTATGTAAGGAGTCGCCAAAGATTTAGCAATTCCTTAATGTTACCAAATAGCAATTTGGTAAATAGGTAATCGCTAATAGGTAATACTTCTCCATCTGTTTCAATGGGCCTAAAAGTCTATAGGTGTAAATGGTTTTGGATTATCTATTTTGCGATTACCTAATTGGTAATCGCAAATTAGATAAGGAAAAGCCAAGGATGCCCGGGGGCTTAAAGCCACCCCGAAGCACCCCAGAAAAAAACATTGTGTGCACATGTAAAGCATGGGCATGCGTGCGCTACATGAAGCTTTGAAAATGTTATTCTTATGAATTTTTCGAAATCTGCACATGGTTACCATCAGCTCGGAGTCGATGATAATAGTATTTTCCTAAATGCACAGTATGCATTTAGAAAATGCTTGATACATGTGCTAAGTGAATCGCAAATTTTGATTTCCTATTTGTAGTTGGAATTTTAGTTGCGACTACAAAGCCTTCCATACATTTTGAAAGGATATTTTGCATCTACAAATGGATGAAGTTACCGATACGCACTGTTGGCAAATGTAAAATTGTTTCATATGTGCGGCCCTTAGGTGACGTGGAGTTGGATCGAGCTACCCTGACAACTCTCACACTAGTGGAGATGACGGCCCCATGCAAAGATAGGAAATTAGGGCCCGATTCACAGAACTAGCTTAAGATAAAATCCTAAACTTACTACCATTTTGGTATTCACAGAAGGCACTTACTAATTTTGGTATTCACAGAAGGCACTTACTCATTTCGGTATTCACAGAAGTTAGGAGTCCTAACTTTAGGACTCCTAAATGCCTTCTGTGAATACCGAAAGTCTTAAAGTTAGGATTTTTCTCAGTTTAGGAGTAGTAAAGTTAGGAATCCTAACTTTAGGCCTCTTAAATGCCTTCTGTGAATACCGAAAGTCTTAAAGTTAGGATTTTTCTCAGTGTAGGAGTAGTAAATTTAGGACTCCTAACTTTAGGTCTCCTAAATGCCCTCTGTGAATACCGAAAGTCTTAAAGTTAGGATTTTTCTCAGTTTAGGAGTAGTAAAGTTAGGAGTCCTAACTTTACTACTTCTAAACTGAGAAAAATCCTAACTTTAAGACTTTCGGTATTCACAGAAGGCATTTAGGAGTCCTAAAGTTAGGAGTCCTAACTTCTGTGAATACCAAAATGAGTAAGTGCCTTCTGTGAATACCAAAATGGTAGTAAGTTTAGGATTTTGTCTTAAGTTAGTTCTGTGAATCGGGTCCACAAAGTTGGGCCAGAATGAAAGAGAAGGCAGGTATTGAAAGAGCCCCCATGGCTTTGGAAGAATTCCACCAAGCACAATCCCATCTGAAGATGAAGCAATGAATGCAGCCCTAGAAAATGAAGAAGTATCAAATAATCAGTTCACTCAGGAAAGTTAAAACTAGAAAAACAAAGAAGGCAAGCCAAAAATCTGATAAATTCCCTTTTTAAATAACTGAATACAGTAAATTAAAGAAGAGAGTTTAAATTCACAAATCGTAATCAGAAATGAATTGCAATAATGGAGTTAAAAAATATATCACGCAATGAGAAAGCAAGTCAATGAATTCTGTGCCAATCAAGAACTAACATGAAATTCAAGATAATAGGCTGCAATTAAAAAACAATAAATGTCAGTATCAGAAAATATTTAATTATAACAAAAATTATTCCAACAGATAGCGCAGTTTATATTATGGATCACAAGTCGAATTGTCATCCCTTATGGTAAAATTGACCTGGGACATGATCAGGACAGATTGTCAAAGAGACATTTAGAAGAAAGCGACCTCAAGAGTTCCACTAAGAATTGCAATGAAAAAATGAGATGGCTAAAATGGACCTGGAACCAAGGTGAACAATTATGAACTAGGGGACAGACATCCAAAGCAGAGAAAATACCAATTAGGACAAGCTTGGAGGTATTTCAATAGTAGCCCACACAACAGCTAGTCCGTGGAGTCCAAGCCAGTATATCGGAACCCTCTCCAGGCCTGTGGAGTCATGAAGTAAGCAGGTTCACATGTTCACATACCCGCACAAGATGTGGTAAAAAGAATTCCCTTAGAAGGGGATTCACCACACAACAAGTTGTAACTGAGGAAAAGAAGCCAAAATGTTTCTTACACGTAACCAGGAGGAAGTGTTAGCATGCCAGACGACTCCTGAAGATGCGGGGGACTACCTGTCCCAAAATTTATTTTCTGATATACTATACAGGGCTAAGAGTGGGCCCTGCAGCACAAGCTCTTCTGAACTAACTATCTGCCATTTGGACCTTAATGACAGGCAATCAGGGAGCTGCAGGACAAACTGCCAGCCATAGCACTGGAGGAGAAGAAACGTGCACTAGAGGAACGGAGACTGGCCTTGGAGGAGAAGGAGACCAGCTTAGGGCTTGCGAGGTCCAATTAAGATGGTGGCAGCTATGGTGAGGTTACTTTTTTTCTTCTTTTTTTAATACCCAGTGAAACGTAATATAAGTTATACTGAATAAAAGCAGACATATACAAGTATCATGGATAAGACAATATGGTTACATATCATTTAGAAATTAGCGATAGGAAACTAGCAATAAGAATATCATAAATAATAAATTTCATCCTTATTTATAATAGGTTATATACCAGTCGCTACCTACTAAGAGCTGAGGATAACTGCTGGAGGATATAGCCTAAATGTAACTAACAACCCATCCGGATTCATTGGGCTAACATTTAAAACAGCTTTCTCCATTGGTAAATAGGAGCTAAAAGTATTATAGGTAGTCAGCAGGCAAACTGATTACACAGTCGGTGTTGTTCTTCCAATCCATAATAGGAGACCACATTTTTTGCCCCAGCTTCTTACCTTGTCTGCCCATACAGTTATACAATGCCATCTCTTGATCATAGATACCCAACAGCCGGGCAAGTCAGGCCTGAAATGACGGGGGCTCCGGATCCTTCCATCTGGCAGCAATTAATATCCTGGCAGCAGCTAGTGATATAAATAAAAAATACATCTGTATGGCACCCATGCCGCTGTTGCTATCATGTCCTAGAATCATCAAGGTTGGACTAAGATTCATCCTACGCCCCCATAATCCTTCCCAGAAGAGCTACAGCCCATTCTTAAGAGGGAGTGACCTGACACAGTCATAAAATATATGCACCTGGGTGGCCGAGCCTTCCCCACACGTAGCACACTTATAATACGTTCTTTGTCCCCATTTAAACAATTTGGCAGTGGTAAAATACAGGTTAAATAGCGTTTTGTAGTGATGAACTTGAAGATTTGTTGACAAGAAGATCTTTGCAGCTAATGCTATTGCCATGTCTAAAACGACGTCCGGGTCGCCTAACTTCCTGGCCCAGTTTGCCTCTGTCTTCTCAAGGCCATCTGGAAGACTGTCCAGCAGCATACTATAGATATTTCTTATTTTACAGTCAGCCTGGACAATTACCTCAACAAGTGGTATTATATCTAGGGATATAGCCGCCCTAAAACTGTTAAAGTATTCCCTAATTTGCACTTATTTAAAATAATGATTGTCTGGGATGTCAAACCCTTGATGCAAATGGGTAAAAGGGCATATCTGGTCAAGGAGAAAGAGATTCCCTATTACTGTCAGTCCAAGCTGCTCTCACTGTCTTCGCATTACATCGAAGAATAGAGGCGGAATAAAGGGAGCAACGCCACAGTGGCGTATATCTGCTATATTTCGGGATCTTCATAGCTTTGCGAACCTTGCTCCACACTTTCAAGGCATTAAGTACTATCTTGAACCAAACTTTTTTATAATAGCTAGGCTCCAGCTGCTGCAGGAAAAGTCCCTCAGCCTTTTCCCTAAAGCTAACACATAGATTGTAGGAAGGGCACTATGGGCCCGATTCACAGAACTAACTTAAGACAAAATCCTAAACTTACTACCATTTTGGTATTCACAGAAGGCACTTTCTCATTTTGGTATTCACAGAAGGCACTTACTCATTTCGGTATTCACAGAAGTTAGGAGTCCTAACTTTAGGACTCCTAAATGCCTTCTGGGAATACCGAAAGTCTTAAAGTTAGGATTTTTCATAGTTTAGGAGTCTTAAAGTTAGGAGTCCTAACTTTGCTACTCCTAAACTGAGAAAAATCGTAACTTTAAGACTTTCAGTATTCACAGAAGGCATTTAGGAGTCCAAAAGTTAGGAGTCATAACTTTACTACTCCTAAACTGAGAAAAATCCTAATTTTAAGATTTTCGGTATTCACAGAAGGCATTTAGGAGTCCAAAAGTTAGGAGTCCTAACTTTACTACTCCTAAACTGAGAAAAATCCTAATTTTAAGATTTTCGGTATTCACAGAAGGCATTTAGGAGTCCTAAAGTTAGGACTCCTAACTTTACTACTCCTAAACTGAGAAAAATCCTAACTTTAAGACTTTTGGTATTCACAGAAGGCATTTAGGAGTCCTAAAGTTAGGACTCCTAAGTTCTGTGAATACCGAAATACCGAAATGCGTAAGTGCCTTCTGTGAATACCAAAATGAGTAAGTGCCTTCGATGAATACCAAAATGGTAGTAAGTTTAGGATTTTGTCTTAAGCTAGTTCTGTGAATCGAGCCCTATGACTTTCCTGATCTGTCCTTTCACCATTATCTATAGTAAATAAAATCTGCATTTGCTGTAGTAGCGTCGCCCAGTAATAGAACGTAATATTGGGAATCAAGAGATCAAGGCCAATACACACAGCATGCCACACAAGCATTCAGACACACATAGGGGCATATTTACAAGCACCTTCCTGCACATAAACAATCATCCCCAGCAATGCAGACACTCTTGCAACAATGCAGGTGCCTGCCTTGGCGCTAGGCACCTACATTTAGGGCCAGTGCAGGGGGAAACGCAGGGCTGTACCATATTGTTGTAAATATTGTGCAGCGCTGCGTTTCAGAAGTGATAGAGCGCGGCGTTAAGCCAAGGAGGCTAATGCCGCGCTCCGTCACTTCCATTATAAATAGGGCTCCCGGTTTTCCGTTTAAACGGATTTTTACATATAAATACAGACGGAAAACAAGTTTTCCTTTGTCTGTATGTAAATGTAAAAACAGGAAAATACTACTGCCATGTTCCAGCAGAGTTGCCTCCAGGGCCGGCTTTAGGGCGGTGCGACCAGTGCCACCGCACTGGGTGCTGGCTTCCTGGGGGCGCCGTGTTTGAAAGTTTATTATGCTTTTGAAGCACCTGCTGCAGCGTTTCTTTCCCCGGCAATTACCAGACCTCACATAAATGTCAAGATAACTCGTGTGATTAATTATCTTCCTGGGGAGAGATCAGCATGTTGTATAGTTGAGGTTTTGACTTGGGTGAAGTTAGTGCAGAGGGTTAATGTGCCTGCTGCAAAGAACGTGTACGAAGTAGATTACAGAGTGCGTGTGATGTAAACAGATCAGCAGGTTACAGCTTTCAAAAGAGACATCCTTTTGTTAATTGCAATTCATAACTTAAAGTCCTAATCTAGAATAGTGAGCTATTAACTTTCATCCTAGAACTGCATACACACTGCAAAGTATACATTATTAGAACATTGATTAATGTTGCAAAAAGGATTCATTCGGCTAGAAATCGATTCTTATTATTGAAGAAAACTCCCAACTATGCTGTTTCTTTTTCGACTCTGAGTTTGTGCTTCTCCACACCAAGCACTCTTAAACTATACTGCCTACCAGTATGGATGACATGTGACTCCTACACTTTTAGTCCTTTGGCTTATGTAACATTTCTTATACACTGATTTACACACGTATGATAGATTGTCTCTGTGTAATGTGTGTGTGATGCAGTGCTCGGACACCCTACACTGGTATGAGTGGCACTATATAACTAATTTAATGCATATGAGAGAGTGTGGTTATGGAGACTTGGTCACTGTTAAACGGTGCTAGTGAGAGACTGCGTGGTGGAGGTGGTGATTGGGGGGGCGCCAACAAACATTGTCGCACAGGGCGCCACCAGCACTAAAGTCGGCCCTGGTTGCCTCTCCAAGTCCTCTTCCTGATTCTAGGGCTGTGCCTGCCTACAAGTAATATCAAACGTTTTTGTTGATGCCCAGCCATTTATTTCCGGGGCTCCGTACAGCCCCTGGAGTTAGCTCTTCACCAGCCATTAGTAAACAAAAGTAAGTGCTCTCGGGGAATAGGGGAGGGGGTGGGGCTGGAGTCGGTGGCGTATGCAGTTTTGCGGGTGGCAAAAACAGGATTCGAATGCCAGCACCCCCTGGGGTGCAAAAGCCTAGCTACGTCAGTGGAGTGTTGCCGAGTTTGTGGCCAGACTGCAGAGCAACACTGTGTATGTGTGGCTGCAAGAACAATCTGGACACAAACTCAAAGCCTTTCTACGCCACTGACTGGAGTGTTTGCAGAGTTTGTGGCTGGACTGCGGTCTCTTCTTTTTTTAACTGGTCCATACAAGGACAGTGTCCACTTCTGCTGCCCCCCCTCTTTCTTCCTCTTCTTCCCTCTCTTTCTGCTGCACTTCTCCTCACCGTGATTGTTCTTTCCTCTCCTTTCCGTCAATCGCTCCTCTGTGAAATGGATCCAAAAAAAGGAGAAACACGTTTGCTGCAAATGTCTTTGTCTGGAATTTTTCTACACCAAAATGCAGCCTCATGAGGAGAGAAAAAAGGTTTTAAGATGCAAACAATGAATACATAACTAAATAAAACAAGACAGAGTAGTCGCAAAGTGGCCAGTTTGGTTTTATTTATACCCAAACACATTAGCGCCACCTTTCAGAGTTTGCAAGTGAAGCACTACTTTTCTTTTCATGTCGTTAGCTTTTCAGGCAAATACACTCATTGATTTCTGAATAATGAGTGTAAAAGCATTACGGTGTCTTCCCTGTGAGTGTTTGCTTTTTTCCAGTACGTTGTTACTTTTTTTTCAGGTAGCAGATTAGTCTAGTCTAGTGCATATTTAAATTGAGTTGCTTCCAGGTGTTTATAGCGGGGCACAATTGGGTTGTAGCTGAAGGCAGCATGTTTCTCTCAGTGGGGCAGTATGGTGTTCAGTGAGGGGGAGGATGTGGCACTCTACTGATGACAGAAACTGCAAGGCTCAGACAAATGGCTTATGATAGCACTTTGAAGCGTATTTGGGACATTCTGCAAATGGCAAATTTATCAGATGAATGTATTGTGTTGGCCAATAACAACGAGTTCATGTGTGCATTGTCAATTTAAATAAATGTGGAAAAATACTAGCTGCAGTGTCAACTTTTGCTTGTGGCAAAAATAAATGTGGATAAATACAGATAAAATGCCCAAAAAATAAATATGGATAAATACAGACGGAAATGGTAAAAAAATAAATACCATAAATTTATAAATATGCCCCATAGAGTCCTAAATAGATAGTTGTAGACAGCACATATCAAGGCACCCTTATAGAGAGTGAAGAACCAGACTACCGAAGGGTGGACAGACACATAGATACTAGACAAACTGATGCAGGCTTCATGTCTGTGTAGCATTTAGACCCCCTTTCCTCGAAAATAAACTTTGAGGTAGAGGAAACAGAGGTGGTAATGTCTATAATATGTCCTCACCTCTCATTGGACAAACCACTGTCACTGGATGATAGATACCACGACTGTCCATAAAGCGCCCATTAGTAAAAACCCAGTACAGAAATATTGCACCTGGTATACAACGGGACCAACTGGCGCCATGGTGATTTATTTCGTATTAATAATGTGAAACAAATGGATTGTGTATTTACATTTGGCAACAAGATGAAAAATCAAACTCCTCACTGTTTTTTTTTTATTATTTTGCAAATATAAACATACATTTGGTGTTCATGATATCAGATGTTCGTGTTATTACTTTAAATGTATTAAATGTGTTTCTTTCTTGTTCTTGAGTTTGTTCTTGGGTTTGTTGTATATTTCTTGCTCTCAATCACCCTTTGCAATATTATTGTAAATGTCTGAAGCATGTGCCTTTCAACCCTGACTTGAAAAGAGATTGTTGTGCCTCACCGTGCACTCTATTCAATAGCACTTGCTTTCTACCGGAGCCAGTGTCTCACCGATGAAAATACCAGACCTGGTAGTAGAATGTGAGAAACCTAAACTTCATTCATGAGATATAATGCTGGCATACCTCTCTCACTTGGTCATCCTCCCCCAGCCAGACCTAATCCCTTCTTGTACGTTATCTGCAATAAACTGCCATAAATGATGCAAGCGCCATTAGGTAAAATATACAATTGTGCTATGAAAGGCAGTCTTCGATTATCAGCTCTCAATTTCTTGTCCCCAGGTATAAAGCTAATATCCATTAATTTACTAATTTGCCACTGTTTCTCTTGTATCTAACATTTCCTGCACTTTCTGCAAATCTGTGAATTTTTAGATCCCGTATTTAATTTATTCCCTCCAAGGTATTCCTTAAATTGGAAATATGTAAATAATTTATAAAATCCTAATGTAAACATAAATATTTACATATATACTCCAACGTTATTCCAGCAAACCATGATGAATACCAGGCTAAAATTATGTTCTAATTGTATCTGTCTACTTTCTCCTGCATGGGTAATTTATCAATGTTCCGTCATATTTTTCTGCGACAGATTATTGAGCTTCATTTTTTGCAAATAGTGTATTCCATCCTACATTTAGTTTACCCTGCTACATAAATATTTCTCTTTAGCACAATAATGCTTGTTTCCTATATGTAATTATTTCGTTCACCATTGAAAACACCAATGTATTTAAAACAGATTTTTTTGATTTCGTATGTGCAGTCATCCGATCATCGCGCCTTCTTGCCCTTATCTGCTTATAATAAAACTACAAATAAGTACAACTAAAATGGTGAATCTCTGAAACAACAACGTTGTATACATTTATTTTACGTTTGCACCGATTAGTGTTTTCTTCCATTTCAACTCCACGATTATAAACAAACGCTTGCAAGGCCAATAGACCTTGTCTGTTTTTTAGGTCTATGGTTCTTTATTGTAATGACTGTACGGTATGTGATAAGTGCAGTTGCACAGACAACACAGGTACAGATTCCATTAGACATTGATGCATTGCACATACAGGCACATATATATATACAGTTACAGGCACATATACAGTCAAGGAATACATACAGGTACACATGGGGAGACCGGTAGCTGCTTTTTAAAGGGACAACTCGTATGACCTTTGATCCATGACATCACAGAAAATGGTATAGAAAAGTACTCCCATTTTTGCTGACGAAACTGCAAGCACACTCCAACGTGCCTCTGCTTTCTTTATCAAAGTTCGCCTTACACAGCGCGGGCGGGGAGACAGTCTCCATATAAAATGGGCACCATCTTCCCACTTCAAGTCCCAGCCTCGGCTTCCACTAGCCCCTGCCTATTTCTGTAGCATTGAGTCCTGCTCAGACCTCTAGCCTAGATTCATGACAAGGTGCACTGCTTCGGACACTCAGCCGACAGACTGTCACAAAAAAAGATAAAAAGACAGGATACATAAAAGAAATGCAGGTTTAGAGGACACTGATAATTCCTTTGAAGTTGGGCAACAGCAAGGAGGGGGTGAGTATGTGCCTTGTCGCACACCTTTGTTAGACATGCATGTTACAGTGCCTTAGCCTGCTGCCTCTTTTACTGGTTGGAAGTCAGCCAAATCGACTGCTCTGTTTTGTAAGATGCATATGCACAGGGATAATTTGATGGCCAGTTACTTACCTTTCGTCAGGACGATGTGAGTCTCTTATGTTCAGGGAAGTGACCGAAGTGCCATGCTCATCAAAAATCACAGAAACATTTGCATTGAGGTAAGCTTCTGGAATAATAAAAATGCACAACATGTGCCAGCACATTGACTAATGTATGACCTGTTGTCAGTGTGGTTTACACAAATGTGTGAGGCATGCTGTTATTAGAGAAAACAAGTGTGAACCATGGTATTCATCCCCGCAGCGGGTGACATCAAGATTGAGGCCTTGGTGAGTTTTGCTTGCTCATCATGCCACTGTTAGGTCCCAGCCATGCTGCTCAGTGTTATGAAATGCGTCACACGGGACAATTACTGGTATGCTAACTCTGGTCATCTGTCACACTGGCCTGTCACATGATTGTGTGAAAGCTTCCATTCTCTCCATTCAAAGGAGTGTGTCTATGTGTCTCACTGACAAACACAGGTGGTCACTGGTTGAAACATGGCTGAAAATGTGATTTCTGATGTTAGATACACATTCAGAACAGTTTACATGTGTATAAATGCTGTTGACTATACATACTTGGGGCTTTGTAAACCATGTGTATGATGCATCACTGTCAGCCTGGGAGGTGTAAAATAAGTAAATCAACAAAATGACATGGAAAAAAATAGCAACTTAAACTGTCAGAAGTGTGCTATATATGTTTAATGGAAGTGAGGGGCATTCAGTCCTGGGACATACAAAAGGGGATCTCTGCAGTCAAGACAGGGTTGGTACACAGTGTTAACTGGACTCATGAAGAATAGAGCTTCAGTACTGATAGTCTATACAGACAATACACCCATATGGGCCATTGGCATGATGTTCTAACATAAGCATTGTGAAGATGCGTTTTTTGGACTTGGAAGTGTGTTGGCCATTGATCACATAGGAAAATGGTGAGCTATTTACAACTTGCATGACATTCTGATTCATCCTCATGACACTGTGCATAGATGACACAAGGCAGTGGGCCATGTGCCTCTCACCCTAGCTATGCCTACTACTTTGGCGATTTCTCAATCAGAGTCATTTGTGTGACCTGACATTAGAGAACCTACGTTACAGGACAAATGAGCACAATCAATGTTATCTGTGTGACAGGACTCATGCAATGAGTACTCAAGCTTTAAGTTCAACAAGGACAGCATTTGACCTGTGACATTACAACCAATGTTTCCTAATTTGATAACAAGGGATTACAGAATGGTTAACATGTCGCAATTCAAATGTGTGAATCCTTTTCCCATTGTGAGCTCACAAGGCTGTCAGGTACAAAAGACAATACATCACCTGCTACATAGTAAAGTAGTCAACACTGTGTTCCTGGTAAATGAGGTTGATACACCCAATGTTTCATAAATCCACATGTGTGAGGGAGCAAGGGTTAACTTGCAGAATAAAAAGTGCCATGTATGTAAATGTGATAGCATTAGTGAAAATGGATGTAGTTGTTAAAATGTGATGATTTGTGATGTCACCTATGTGTCAAGTACATACAGATGATTTATGTGAATCTTTTACATTTTTTTCACAGCATCAGCATCGGAAACCAGAGGAGACAGTGCCATGGATGTAGGGGGAGCAGATCGCCAGTCTGGGGCCAGAGCCAAATCTGACATCGAGGCATCCACTGGCAGAGAGGATGAGAGGAGCCACACTGAAGGCAGGTCGGCAACTGCATATGACACATCTGAGGGCCGGTCAAGGATCAAGGGATGACTTCCTGGTGGTGGCACAGGAAATGATTCCTCAACATCAGAATTCACCACCCCTCCCATCTTCAGCTTGCCAGCTGCTCCCTATCCCACTGTCCAAGGCCGCTCCTGTGGCAGGAGAGCCATCTCCTTTGGGCCGGGCACCTCATCCCCTGCCTCTGTCTCCCCTGCTGCCCCTCAGTGTGGAGGGGATAGACATCCTGAGGCAGATCTCTGTGGGGCACACATCAGTGCTGAATGTCCTCCATGCGCATACCACTATTTTGACACAAATGTTGTTATTCATGGAGGGTATTCACTCTGAACTGTCTGCCCCACACGGATCCAATCAGGCACACTCCTCCACACTGGCGGCAGCAGTGTCTCAGCTCCCGCAGTCCCTCTCCCCTCCTACCTTTTCCCCATCCCCTGTCCCAACTACCCTCCCTGACCCAAGCACAAGCAAACACACACATGCACACACTTCAACAGCCACACGCAGCACACAGACACACAGACACAAGGGCAAACCCACAGACATGCACACTCAAGTGTCCACATCAGTTTTAGCTATGAGTGTGACAAACATTTACTTTTGTACACCACAATTGCACATAGGTCATGTTTTCATATGTCAAAATAGTGGAAGTGTTTCTGTTGGACTTGGCCCTTCTGGCAGGTTCACCTCTGAAACTTTTTGCTTTTTAACTGTGACTTGTGTCAGTGATTTTTGGTTTCTGCGCACTTTACCACTGTGTCCCAGGGTAAAGTGCGTGCGTGTAGTGAGGTTGGCCTGCCCTCCCATAGGAATGCATGGAGGAATGTATGTGTCCCTAGTAGTTCCTGATGCGTGGGGAGTGCAGGTGCGAGTTTGGTATATACGGACTCGTGTGATAAAATGCTGCGCGATGATGTGTGCGGCGTGCATGTATCTAGTGTGGAAGTGCCACTTCTAGAAGTGGGCACTTCTGTGTGCAGTGTGAAATGAGTGCCTTGTCTGGTGATTGGCTGGCTGAGGTCAGGTGACGGGCTAGGGAATCCCCAGAGTCAGGAGGAGTCACCCAGTGGTGAATAGGGAGATCAGCGGCTAGATGGGTGGGAGGAGTACACCTGGGTCCTGAATAGGGCTGGGCTTTCCCCACACAATGCTGGCTCCGCCCCCTGTGGTGCGACTGATGACCCTGGCCTGTGCTTTGAATAGGGAGAGGGGCTGAGTAAAACAAAGTGCTCAGGAACCAGTTGTACCTGGTTTGCCCCTTCCCTGCACCCTTGAGACAAAGAGATTTGGTGTATAAAAGAGGGGCTGTGACCCCATGAAATGTTCTCGTTCTGTACTTGAATCTGCCAGGGGCGTGCTGCTGCTGGGGCCCAGGGGAAGGCTTGCCTCCCTGGGCCCTGCCCAGCCCCTGGATGCCTAATGGACTTTGTGGGACGTTTGCTTCTGTTTCCTGGATCTCTCAAGGACTTTCTACTGGTCCTGAACATAGCGCCTGGAGAGCGCTCTATTCCCTCAGAGAGAGGAGCTGGGGCTGTGCAGCGTTGCGCTGCACGACGAGCAAGAGAGAGGGAATCCCCAGCGTAGGGATTCCCCCATGATGCGTGCTTTCGCGGGTGCCCACCCCGCTTATTTGATCGTTAATAGCGGGAGCCTACTCCGCTTTATGTTAAGTATATGCAGGTGCCCACCCTGCGTCTTCGTTTTGATCTCCTACGTCGCGGATGCCCACCCCGCGACTTTGCCCGTGATGATCGCGGGTGCCCACCCCGCATGGCCGCCTGTTGTCTTGGCTCGCGGGAGCCCACCCCGCTTATTGCCTTATCTCCATGGCGGAAGCCCACTCCGCTTACTTGTGCATCGCAGGTGCCCACCCCGCATCTGAGCCGTGATGAAGGAGTCACCGCCGCGGCCCGAGCCGCGCATTGGATCCCCTCCGGGCCGCTGCCCAGCGCGACCCTGAAGGCAGGGACTCCGTGGGCGCGGCTTCCCGGTCGAGGGAAGCCCCGCGAGAGGAGAGTCCGTGCCAGCAGTAGGAAAGAAGATGGAAAGGACGGGAGCCTACCCCGCCTCCCCGAGTGCCCCTGCAGAGTCCCGGGTCCCAGGAGGGGGCCCGGGTGAAGTAGACGACGCCGCAGAGGGGAGACGCCGCCTCCCAGGCAAACGGTGAGTGCGGGCGTCCCTCTCCTCTGCTACGTGCAGAGTTTTCTTTATTAAAGCCCCACAGGCTCCAACGCGGGCCGCATTGTTGTATTGAGCCCAGTGAGGCTCCAGTTGGTTAGAGCAAACGAGCCCCGAGAAGGCTCCGACCGAGGGGCACATGGTTTGAAGAGCCTGCGAGGCTCGCGAGTTCCCCGAAGCGGGACTCCCACTCTGGGTGCATTATTTCTCGAGCCTAGAGGGCTCCAAACTACGGGGGCATTATTCTCTTGAGTCCCTGAGCAGGACTCCAACGTTTGGGGAGACATCCTTCTTCTCGAGCCCACGAGGCTCCAAGGGGGCATAATAGTTTCAGAGCCTAGGTGGCTTCAACGTTTGGACAGTATTCCAAGAGCCTAGAGGGCTCCAAGGATTGGCGCAGTTTGTTTTGAAGGGCCATTGAGAGCCCATGCCTTATTTGCCTACCACAGCTGCGCAGCACTTAGTACCAGCTGCAGCGTTTAGGCCCTGTGCTTGTCCCCAGCTGCCCAGCAAGTAGTGGGCAGCTGCTACGTTTAGGTTTTTGCGCACCCTGTGTTCATGCTTATGGGGTTAGGAAATGTACTGTGTATAGTATGTTTTGCGCACCCTGTATTTCATACCTCTAGATAGGATTTCTGCCTAGGAGGTTGTTTTACCTGTTTAGGTTGATGTTAGGGAGATTGTACTTCCTTGTGCGATGTGAGCCCCTAGAGTAGTTATACTTAGGTGGTTAGGTCTAATGCGTTAGACTGATGAGAAATTGCATAAATGTGTTTATGCCCCTGTGATGGATGCAGGATAGGTTTTATACCTGATGCTAGTGTGATGACGCTGAGGTCATTATTGCGCCAGTAGTTACTGGTTGTGTTCTACAGTGCTAATTTGTGTTATGTTCTACATGTACACTTGGTGATTTGTGCTATTTCTGACAGTGGCCCATGTGGCCCTGTCCCGTGTAAATAGTCCCTTGTAAAATTCTGCCCAGTGCCAGTTGGCACAGTGTAAATTGTGTGAATATTATCTAATGTGTTTTGGTATAATACAAAGGCTATTTTTATATAATACCTTGTGTGGAGTTTCCTTTGTGGTGGGCCTTGGGTGTTGTTGCTGGGTGCGCGCGCAAACGCTTTACACATTGCCTCCGGGATAAGCCTGACTGCTCGTGCCATGCTACCAAGGGGGTGAGCAGGGGTTATCTTTGGCGTGTAACTCCCCAGCCCTGACTAGAGTGGTGGTTTCTGCCTGGCTTTGGCGCAAGCCCTAGCCAACCAGAAATCCCATTTCTAACATTGGTGATCAGCGGTGGGATTTGGACTTGCGTTTGCGCTGTACCGCAGCAGCAACTGGCTGCACTACAAAACTCTGCATTTAGATAGTCACATGGTATAGGGATTATTGTTCTAAGTTTGTTTTTAAGTGTCATTTCTGTGGAAATGTGTTTCTGGACTCACCAGAGGGTGGGATCCAGTGGTGGCAGCAGATGTGTGTCCAGTGCATGTATTCCCATTCCCAGTTCCAGGGGTAGTGGTACCTGTGTCACGTGGTGGTCAGGTTGAGAAATCAGGGGCGGTAGAAACTGTCTTACCAGTCTTGGGAGGGGTTTGGGGATGAATGTGTGATGCGCTGGATGAATGTGAATGTCCCATTCCCAATTCCCGGAGTAATAGTACCTGTGTCACGTGGTGGTCAGGTTGAGAAATCAGGGGCGGTAGAAACTGTCTTACTAGTCTGGGGGGTGTGTGTATGTGGATGAATGGTGTGAGTTCTCTGAAATAAGGAGCTTGCTGAATACTTTGGTGTGAGTTCTCTGAAATAAGGAGCTTGCTGGTTGATTGGGTGTGAGTTCTCTGGGATAGGGAGCTTGCATTGGGGAGTGATTCCAAAAGGAGTGGCTGAGGTGTCTTCCAGCCCAGCGTGGTGGAAGAGGTTCAGAGTAGCCCAGCTAGGTCTCGGTGTAGGGGCTCACGGCCTGTCTCTGCGGAGAAGGAGTGGGTGGGACTGCGTGTCTCCAGGTGCCCGAAACCCAGTCTCAGGGCCTGGATGGTTTCTTTAGGGAACATCAGGTCGGGGGCCTAGGCTGTACCAATAGGTCATTTGAGGAGGATCTCCCAGTGTCTAGAGGACGTGGAGTGTATGTAATCAGAGCTCCAGTAGTCCTGGTGTCTGGCGGTACTGCTCCAGTTGGGAGGGTGCGGAAGTCCAGAGAGAGGGGTGAGAGGGGGAGGGATTCCCCAGTGGGAACCAGTAGGTCAGGGACCAGCCGGGATGGCTGAGTCGCCACTGAGTGACCGTGGTGTCGCCACTTCTGTCCTGGGGGGTCTGCACGCACTGTCAGATGGACAGGAGGTCGTGAGATCAGCGCCAGGCAGACTGTCACACAACCCATTAGTTATGTGTCACCCTCGTTAAGTCCTGGTTCGCCAGGCATCTGACCAAAGGGTACGTCCCTCGGTTGGGGAGCCAGTAGTCGGTGTTTCCGGATATGGACGTAAGGGCAGCTGTAGTCCTGAGGGCAGGTGGGGCTCATCTTAAGTGAAGAGACCCTCCTCTACAGTGGAAGGGGGTTCAGAGGGAGGGAGTCCTCGCCTCTGACCCCTTGGATCCCAGGTGGTAGACCAGTTGGTGGAGAGAGGTCCTGTACTGGTGGGAGAGTTGTGTTCTGGTGGGTGCTTCCCTGGGAGGGTGCGGAACCCCAGAAGTAGAGGTAGGGTGGGGCATTCTTGCCCGTGACCTCTGGTCAGCCTGAGGGTACGGACCTTAGGTTGAAGGATCAGTGGTAGTTGGGAACTACACTGAGAAGGAGAGTGGAGAATGGCTTGTATGCCAGAGGTTACTGCCCCCCACTCTGGGTTTGGCAAGGACCAGTGGTATCTGGGTGGCCTAGGGCCTGGTCCTGGCCGTGGACAACTAGGTAGTACCAGTGGGGTAGCCTAGTTGGGCCTGAGTTTTTTTTCGGTTGTTTTTTTTCCAGATGGAACCATGTTGATTGAGAATGGCGTAGAACCGGAGAATGTCCCTGCAGTGCGGGCCTGCGTCCGTGTTCTTTCGCCCCAAGCAGGGAAGACCATCACGGTGGCGATTGGTCTGCCCTGCGTTTTGGCTGGAAGGGGGTCGTGTTGGACTTGGCCCTTCTGGCAGGTTCACCCCTGAAACTTTTTGCTTTTTAACTGTGACTTGTGTCAGTGATTTTTGGTTTCTGCGCACTTTACCACTGTGTCCCAGGGTAAAGTGCGTGCGTGTAGTGAGGTTGGCCTGCCCTCCCATAGGAATGCATGGAGGAATGTATGTGTCCCTAGTAGCTCCTGATGCGTGGGGAGTGCAGGTGCGAGTTTGGTATGTACGGACTCGTGTGATAAAATGCTGCGCGATGATGTGTGCGGCGTGCATGTATCTAGTGTGGAAGTGCCACTTCTAGAAGTGGGCACTTCTGTGTGCAGTGTGAAATGAGTGCCTTGTCTGGTGATTGGCTGGCTGAGGTCAGGTGACGGGCTAGGGAATCCCCAGAGTCAGGAGGAGTCACCCAGTGGTGAATAGGGAGATCAGCAGCTAGATGGGTGGGAGGAGTACACCGGGGTCCTGAATAGGGCTGGGCTTTCCCCACACAATGCTGGCTCCGCCCCCTGTGGTGCGACTGATGACCCTGGCCTGTGCTGTGAATAGGGAGAGGGGCTGAGCAAAACAAAGTGCTCAGGAACCAGTTTTACCTGGTTCGCCCCTTCCCTGCACCCTTGAGACAAAGGGATTTGGTGTATAAAAGAGGGGCTGTGACCCCATGAAAATGTTCTCGTTCTGTACTTGAATCTGCCCGGGGCGTGCTGCTGCTGGGGCCCAGGGGAAGGCTTGCCTCCCTGGGCCCTGCCCAGCCCCTGGATGCCTAATGGACTTTGTGGGACCGTTTGCTTCTGTTTCCTGGATCTCTCAAGGACTTTCTACTGGTCCTGAACATAGCGCCTGGAGAGCGCTCTATTCCCTCAGAGAGAGGAGCTGGGGCTGTGCAGCGTTGCGCTGCACGACGAGCAAGAGAGAGGGAATCCCCAGCGTAGGGATTCCCCCATGATGCGTGCTTTCGCGGGTGCCCACCCCGCTTATTTGATCGTTAATAGCGGAAGCCTACTCCGCTTTATGTTAAGTATATGCAGGTGCCCACCCTGCGTCTTCGTTTTGATCTCCTACGTCGCGGGTGCCCACCCCGCGACTTTGCCCGTGATGATCGCGGGTGCCCACCCCGCATGGCCGCCTGTTGTCTTGGCTCGCGGGAGCCCACCCCGCTTATTGCCTTATCTCCATGGCGGGAGCCCACTCCGCTTACTTGTGCATCGCGGGTGCCCACCCCGCATCTGAGCCGTGATGAAGGAGTCACCGCCGCAGCCCGAGCCGCGCATTGGATCCCCTCCGGGCCGCTGCCCAGCGTGACCCGGAAGGCAGGGACTGCGTGGCGGGGCTTCCGGGTCGAGGGAAGCCCCGCGAGAGGAGAGTCCGCGCCAGCAGTAGGAAAGAAGACGGAGAGGACGGGAGCCTACCCCACCTCCCCGAGTACCCCTGCAGAGTCCCGGGTCCCAGGAGGGGGCCCGGGTGAAGTAGACGACGCCGCAGAGGGGAGACACCGCCTCCCAGGCAAACGGTGAGTGCGGGCATCCCCCTCCTCTGCTACGTGCAGAGTTTTCTTTATTAAAGCCCCACAGGCTCCAACGTGGGCCACATTGTTGTATTGAGCCCCGTGAGGCTCCAGTTGGTTAGAGCAAACGAGCCCCGAGAAGACTCCGACCGAGGGGCACATGGTTTGAAGAGCCTGCGAGGCTCGCGAGTTCCCCGAAGCGGGACTCCCACTCTGGGTGCATTATTTCTCGAGCCTAGAGGGCTCCAAACTACGGGGGCATTATTCTCTTGAGTCCCTGAGCAGGACTCCAACGTTTGGGGAGACATCCTTCTTCTCGAGCCCACGAGGCTCCAAGGGGGCATAATAGTTTCAGAGCCTAGGTGGCTTCAACGTTTGGACAGTATTCCAAGAGCCTAGAGGGCTCCAAGGATTGGCGCAGTTTGTTTTGAAAGGCCATTGAGAGCCCATGCCTTATTTGCCTACCACAGCTGCGCAGCACTTAGTGCCAGCTGCAGCGTTTAGGCCCTGTGCTTGTCCGCAGCTGCCCAGCAAGTAGTGGGCAGCTGCTACGTTTAGGTTTTTGCGCACCCTGTGTTCATGCTTATGGGGTTAGTAAAAATGTATTGTGTATAGTATGTTTTGCGCACCCTGTATTTCATACCTCTAGATAGGATTTCTGCCTAGGAGGTTGTTTTACCTGTTTAGGTTGATGTTAGGGAGATTGTACTTCCCTGTGCGATGTGAGCCCCTAGAGTAGTCATACTTAGGTGGTTAGGTCTAATGTGTTAGACTGATGAGAAATTGCATAAATGTGTTTATGCCCCGGTGATGGATGCAGGATAGGTTTTATACCTGATGCTAGTGTGATGACGCTGAGGTCATTATTGCGCCAGTAGTTACTGGTTGTGTTCTACAGTGCTAATTTGTGTTATGTTCTACATGTACACTTGGTGATTTGTGCTAATTCTGACAGTGGCCCATGTGGCCCTGTCCTGTGTAAATAGTCCCTTGTAAAATTCTGCCCAGTGCCAGTTGGCACAGTGTAAATTGTGTGAATATTATCTAATTTGTTTTGGTATAATACAAAGGCTATTTTTATATAATACCTTGTGTGGAGTTTCCTTTGTGGTGGGCCTTGGGTGTTGTTGCTGGGTGCGCGCGCAAACGCTTTACACATTGCCTCCGGGATAAGCCTGACTGCTCGTGCCAAGCTACCAAGGGGGTGAGCAGGGGTTATCTTTGGCGTGTAACTCCCCAGCCCTGACTAGAGTGGTGGTTTCTGCCTGGCTTTGGCGCAAGCCCTAGCCAACCAGAAATCCCATTTCTAACAGTTTCAAAGTGCTACCGTTTTGGAGGGGCATGTTGAATATGTTTGTGATGTACAGAAAGACAACTGTCTCATCGATACACCTGGGTACATATGGTTTTTGACTACATGGTAGTGACTTTGGACACACTCATGTACACAGAATAATGATACTATACATGTATGTGACTTGATAGTGATGGATCCATGTCTGTGTCTTCTTTACATCTGGTAGACTAGCGGCAATGAAAACCTTGCCACAGGTGGCATGCCACTGTAGGCAAATACCCTTCATGGCTCTGTACTCATCTAACACATTTTCTGAGACCATGGTGAGTGGAAAGTGAGCAGTATTCTCACAGTCTTCCGACCCTGTTGCCTCCAAGGACTCCACTTTCTGCAGGGATTCATGTTGTGGTGTGTGTTGTCTTAATAGTCCATTGATTTCTAATTTAGATGTCATTCATGCCATCCTGCATTTGTTTTGGGACATCATGTGTATGGGGTTTTTGGTCTGCCCAAGCTTAGCTATCATATTTATAACCACACAGCAGTCACATTTGAGCATATGATTTGTGTGTAGGTTATCCTTTGTGCATGACTGACAATGGTGTGTTTTTGAGCTATGCTTCGTGCTGTTCTGGATCACATAGAGCTGAACTAGGTGTGGTGTAATGTCTATTGGATTGCCCTATGCTACAAGTGGTAAGCTGAGTGGACAGTGAGTGCACAGGAGTGTTGTGGGTCAGTCTGCTGTGCAGATGCCACTGGAGCCAGTGTCAAATCCATGCTCTCAGTTGCCACACAGTGCAGTAGGTGGGATTTATGTTGTAAAGCCTAGATGCAGATGTGTTTTGCAAGGTTAAGGATGCACGTGTTAAGATGTCTCGAACAAGTGAAGAGGCGAGAGCGCCTGGTGTTTCCAACTTTGATATGGAATGGAGACTCTTACGTGATGGAGCCAGCACACATTTTGCTATTGTCAGAGAGTGTAAGGTATGGGTTGAGTTTATGGGCAGTTTTTGTGTAGGTGACGTGAAGTACCCACATTGTCCAATTGTGAGGGGTGTCACATGCAGGGATGTGAATCAGAGTATGCGAGCTCGTAACACTGGTTTAATCCAGGACAAGGTATGGTATGAATAGTTAGATGTGAGAGGGGTATATCCAGCTAGATATGTTCAGATTATGACATGGGAAGAGATCTGTAGTCTGTGGCTCTATTGTGAGATATAGGGGGAACAGTGCATTTACAATGTGTGAGTTTGTGCATAAATCAATGGGGTTATTGGGCATGAAAGTCATGTGTGGATGTGGCAGGGCCACAGTGAGACAAGATTAAACATATCATATGTGACAAAGTGGATAAGTGTATGTAAAGGTATACACCAGTTGTGTAATTTAGGGTGCTAAACGGTTGAATATTAGATGTTGTATAGTTGATGTATGTTGTTTTTGCATCTGTGAATGCATGTGTTTTGAAAATGACAATCTGTAGAATTTAACCAGAGTATGGTGGGTGTGTAACGATATATGAATAACTGAGGACATATCCACTGAGCAATGCAAGTGTCTTGATGTGGTGATGTGTAAAGTGTGTATGCCAGAGTGGGCGGTAATGCTGCACATTGTGATATGATTTCAGTCCAAGCCATTATTGAGGGTGCAACTTGTGATGAGTGTGGTCCATTTGACATTTTACATTTGACGTCTGCTGAGGAGGTGATAAGTACTGTACATTGTGTGCATGTCATGTATGGAAGAGTTGTTGTATACATAGTGATGAAGAGTGGTGCTGTGCATGTAGGTGTTGATGAGAGAAGTGCAGCGCCAGCGTGAGATTGTGACAATTGTGTTTGAAGTGTTTGAGTACAAGTCTGTAGCTAGTGTGGCAGACATGTTTTTCCATCTAGCTGCACCAGATTGGGCTTATGAGGTGCTTGTGTGTATGTTAGTTTTGAAATTGAGCATATACTTTGGAGTGGATGTGAGAGGGGTCATACCTGCACAAGTAGAGTTCATGCAGGCCATGTGGTCATGTTGCTATATACATATGTGTAGATTTGGTATATGTAAGTAGTCAGAAACTGTTGCATGAGTAAATGTGAAGATGTGCAATATTTTGTCTGCAGCTTGCTGTCTACCAATGGATGTTCATGACTGATTGTTTTAATGTCCACTTTGAGTACACTTTCATATGCAAGACCTATTGGCATCACTGGAAAAGTAGGCTCCAACTAGCCTTGCCTTGTCTGAGTTGTGTGTTGGCATATGTGGCGTTTCAACCTTTGTAGGAAGCTATACTCAGTTATAGATCATTTATACCCTTTGAAACTGCCCTGGGATGGATGTGGAGATTGCTAAATTTGCAATGTCATGATTCAGGAACATTGGATGACAGTCCATTCCTTAGAAGAGTACAGCCCCATCAATGTTCAAGTCATAGATGTGTGTTGTTGTGACACCTGGGCTCAGACTACTCCAAAACGCATTGGCACATTTGCCAGTACAGTACACACGCATGGGTATTGCTGGCATTCTGACTTTGAATGTCTGTGGTATGGGGACACCAAGGGAGATGGAATCATTGTGATGATATCTCTGGTTGTGCTGAGGAAAACACATTGCACTGTATGCAAACACACGTGACACTGGAACAGTACTCCCTGTTCCATAAGGGTTTGCATCCTCTAAATTTATGTACCTCAGATCTGCTTTTGCAAGGGTAGCCCTTGTGTGTGTCCCTGATTGCTCCCATTGTGCCCATTAGATACTGTCCTAGGGCCTGATGGTAATATGGGTTTGTTGAAGGTCTCCTTGATGTTTCCATAGATCATTGACAGTGTTTCAGTGCCGAAGGTGGACAAAGCAGACTTCATTCTGCACATGTCTTTCATGCTCACAAGATGTACCCATATCCCCTGGCTTGAGAATGACTATGTCAATTGTGTAGGTGAGCCACAGATTGAGCCACCCCCAGCATCCTCACCTGTGCTGGCAGCTTATCTTACACAATGAGCTGTGCACTTGACACACCAACACTATTTGTGAATCCTAAGTCGACCGTAGACACATTCAAATTGTGAACTGTGTGCAGCGGCAGCAGTCGACAGATGGTGACTGTATCCTACATTGTTGTTGGTCCATGCTTCTTTCTAATCCAAGATGGATTTTATCTACAAATATTTCCCTGACGACAGTGACATAACCACTTGTGTGTTGTTGTATTTGGAGACACTGAAATTAGTACAGAGTGGCTTGGTCTGTGGACATGTATGTTGTTATGGCCAATATCCTCTGTGCTTTACTGTAGACAGACACATCACAATGACATACTATTGTGAGTACATTGTAGTTCTGTTGCAATGCAATTTTTCAGTGTGTGTGTTGTTGTGGAGTCATGCATTCAGTTTGTGATACATACATATGTGTGATTATGGCAATTCCTGTTCCACCGTAAAATGTGTGTTTCCCCTAGTATTTAGCATGGTAAGTGTACCTACCTGATGATGACATTGCCCCATTGTACATGCACAACATGCTATGGACCAATGTTCTGATTTGGATCACAATGATGCTCAGGCCCTCTGAAAGTAATTGACACACAAACTGTGATCATCTCTTTTATTCTGGCCTGTGTGCTTTCACCTGTCAAGTGTGTAAATGAGGCACACTGCTGCTGATCAAGGGGTGGTGTGTAGGTCAGGCTGGCAATCAATCAATTCAATCAGGGATTTGTGAAGTGCATTACTTACCATGAGGGTCTCAAGGCGCTGAGAAGGGGGACGTGCAGCTCTGATTCAGCCAAAGAGCCAGGTCTTGAGGCTCTTCCTGAAAGTATGCAGCATGGGGGAACGTCTGATGTTTAGCGGGAGCTCGTTCCAGATCTCTGCTGCGATGTAGAGTAGGCTCTTCCACCTGCTCTGGCTCTGCGGATGCGTGGGGTTTTGTCAAGGGTGAGGTCAGTGGAGCAGAGGTTTCTCTCGGGTACGTGGAAGGAGACTCTTTCATTGAGTTATTGGGGTCCAGTGTTGTGGAGGGATTTGTAGGCGTTTGTGAGTAGCCTGAAGGTTACTCTCTTCTTGACAGGGAGCCAGTGGAGGTCTTGTAGGTGGTGGGTGATGTGTTTATGTCGTGGGATGCCAAGGACGAGTCTGGCAGCGGTGTTCTGAATGGTCTGGAGTTTTCGGAGCAGGGATTTGTTGATTCTGGCATAGAGGGTGTTTCTGTAGTCCAGTCTGCTTGTTATGAGTGCGTGGGTGATGGGTTTTCTGGATTCAGGGAGGATCCACTTGAAGATCTTGCGGAGGATGCAGAGGATGTTGAAGCACGTGGAGGAGACGGTATTGATCTGTCGGGTCATGGTGAGGGAGGAGTCGAGTATGATGCAGAGGTTCCAGGTGCAGTCTGTGGGAGTGGGGGGTTGCCAAGGGCGGTGGGCCACTAGGTGTTGTCCCATGATGAGGGGGTGGGTCCAAGGACGAGGACTTCTGTCTTCTCCGAGTTGAGCTTCAGACAGCTGCTGCTTATCCAGGATACAACGTCTTTCATTCCTTCCAGGAAGTTGAGTCTGGTTAAGTGGGGTTGCTTCATGAGGGAGAGGGTGAGCTGGGTGTCGTTGGTGTAGGATACCATGCTGAGTCCGTGCTGTCTGGTGATTGCAGCGAGGGGGGCCATGTAGATGTTGAAGAGCATGGGGCTTAGCGATGATCCTTGGGGTACTCCGCAATTGATCTCTGTGGGTTCAGAGACAAAAGGCGGGGTCCGAATCTTTGGGTTTGGCAGTTCCCTGTATGCCAGCGTCGCAGAGTCTGACTGTGAGAGTGCAGTGGGAGACGGTGCCGAAGGCTGCAGAGAGGTCTAGAAGGGTGAGGGCCGCAATGCAGCCCTGGTCAAGGAGGGTGCGGATGTCGTCCGTGGAGGCGAGAAGGGTGGTGTTGGTGCTGTTGTTGCTGTGGAATCCGGATTGGGAAGAGTCAAGGATGGAGTTGGCTGCAATAAAGTTCGTGAGCTGATTGTTGACGATCTTCTCGACGACTTTGGTCACGAAGGGGAGCAGAGAGATGGGTCTGTAGTTTTTGAGGTCCGTAGGATCTGCTACGGGCTTCTTGAGGAGGGGCTTGACTTCTGCGAATTTCCAGTCGTCGGGGAAATTGCCGGATTCGAACGTAGCATCGATGGTGTTCTGTAGTTCCAGTGCTATTGCGCTGGTGGCTCTGTGGAAGTTGTGCAGTGGGCAGGGGACCGTGGGGGCTCCTGAGTGAATGCTCTTCATGGTCGTGGCAGTGTCTTCGATGGTGACTGAAAACACCGCCACATGTCTAGATGTGACTTGCCTCACTGCAAGGCCCCTACATACAATGCAACCTCCCTGCACCTGCCATGACCTGAAAGTGATGGCTGTGTGGGGGAGATAACACTACCTCTTTCAAGGCAAGTAAGGCAGTGCACCAAGATGAGTGTACTCGAAAGGCTGTCCCCCAGCCTCAATTTGCAGCACAGCTGGTGAGCTGAGAAAATCAGGGCACAACATTGCAGTGGCGTATTGGGGACTGTGTAAGTGAGTCAGTCTCTTGTTGTGGTATACGAAGGTCCAAAAACCGTGGCCCAAATGTGCCCCGGGTGCACCAGCCCATCGACCAATGCCCAACTGCCAGCATGGTCAATCCAAGGTTATGCTGGACACATACTGATTGGACTCAAGACCCTGAGGTCTGTATGGTCTTTGGCCCCCATTGTGTGTGTCAGCCCAGGCTGAGACAGCTTCTCCACACACATGCACTTGAGCTGCTGTAGGTGGCTGGTGTGTCTTGTTTACACATCAGCCCCCCAGTATTTCACAGCTTTTTTTTAGACATTCCTGCAGATTGTACTCCACCAATAGGTATTCAGGCACTTTGCATGTGCACCAGTTAAATTGTTCATGTACACATTACTGGGTTTTTTGCCCACAAACCCCATATTTGCACCTACATTACAGGGTGTTTTGCCATCAGACCCCATATTTGCACCTACATTACTGGTGGTATTTGCCCCCAAACCCCATATTTGCACCTACATTACTGGATGTTTTGCCGCCCCAAACCCCATATTTGCACCTACATTTCTGGGTGTTTTGCCCCCAAATCCCATATTTGAACCTGCATTACTGGTGGTATTATCCCCCCAAACCCCAACCCCAAACTTTACTGGGTGTTTTGCCCCTAAACCCCAGATTGGGATCTACATTACTGGCGGTATTTGCCACCCAATGGCGAGATTGGCTCAACATTGCTGGAGGTATTTGCCCCACAATCCAGACTATGCCTAAACATTGCTGGGGGTATTTCCGCCAACCCCAGTTTTGACTCTGCATTGCTGTGAGTGTTAGACCTCCCCCTCCAAATTTTGGTAGGACATTGCTGGGAGTATTAGCCCCTCTGCCCACCCTTTGTGTCTGAATTGCTGGAACTATTGCCTCCCCACCCCAATTGCCTCTACATTGCTTCAAGTACTCCCCCACCCAAAAATTAACTGTAGGTTCGCCCCTGCATTCTCTTCTGTTGTTTTTGGTGGGCTAGTTACGTTATTGTGTATGAGTAGGTGTCGGACTTACCTACTGCAATGATCGCGTCGGTTGGGGTGGTAGTATTCTTCGTAGGCGTAGAGTATGGGGATGACGTGAGCAATAGGATACATGGCTGCACCGTCTTTTTACGCAGGAATCATGTTGTGGCGCGATTCAGTCCTGAAATACTCTCCTTCTGGATGCTCTGACGTGTTGGTTATAGCGACCGATTCGGCACATAGGAAGTACGCATCGTACTTTGGCGTTGGGAATCGACCTGGGAAAATGCCTCCGGACGACTCGATTCTGTGTAACCGGAGGCTTTTCGCTTTGAAAATGATGACGGATTCGGCGTGACCAAGTCGTTCGGTAAGTGAAGGGTTTTCGGCATCGTGCTTCGTCGTGTGGTTGAACTGGGTCCCAATTCGATTAGTTTGAAAGGTCCGACTCTGGACGGCTCTGGGATTGTCTTCCTGACGAGATCAAAATCAGCCCTCTAGACTTTTTCTGGCTTTGATAGGGAGCCGGTAAGCAGGAGGGGTGATATGATTGTGGTTTTTTTGCCAGGCAGAGGTGTGCATGGCTGCTTCGATGGGGGTTAATTTAGAAGCAGGAATGCATGCCAGGATGGAATATTCATAACAATATTTGAATAGTACCAGAGATTGCACAGCCTGTCTGCTTTCCCACATTGGACAGTATGACACTAATTGGGGCAGTGAGCATGCTGGAAATGCAGAAAGGGGCACACCACCTGGCATTGGCGGGAAACATCCTTTACCACGCAACCATTACAACGCGGTATGGTTACATCGTGGTTTTTACAACGAAAGTCGTTACACCGACTTGCACTGGAGGGCGCTCTAGACTAAGTAATAGTGTGAATTACTAGTCCAACACCTTCCCTACTATACGCAGTCTGGAGTTGGAATAGTAATTCACACTATTCCTAAATCCAGCGCCCTCCAACACAAGTCGATGTAACGACTTGTGTTGTCAAAACCGCGACGTAACATACCGCGTTGTGATGGTACGCGTTATACCATCATACATCCGCCATTGGCTCCAATGGCTGGTAGATTCCTTAGGTCAGCAGATCAGCGGGCATCAATAGATGTTTTCAATTGGCCAGGCCCGGTACCATGGCTCATAATGAAGCTGGGCTTTGACAGAAGGAAAACGTGTATTATTTCTTGCTCAAAAGTCAGGCTGACTTTTGCACGAATAAATAGTGCAAATGTTCACAGCCATGTCATAGTTAGGATGATGCTAAATGGCACTTAATGAAAATCAGCATCACCTGGAGGGCAGATTTATGTCCCTTCTGCACCTCTTCTTGCGAGATACTGGTGACTTCTAACCTACATTTGCCTAAGACGCAGAAACTTGCCGAAGAACAAGTGCCTCATAATGTTCTTCCTGCTCTGATTGTTTTCCTGAATATAGGGCCAGATGTAACAAACTTGTTAGCGATTGCAAATACTCTGATTCGCAAGTGTTTGTGAGCTCTAAATGGTCATTTGAGACGCACTAAATACATTTTTGGAGTCAGTAAACTTTTATAGACTCCAAAGGCCAGTTCGCAATTTGAAAAGGGCATAGTGTGGGCATCCTTTTCAAACTGCAAATTGGTACCGTGTGCATCAGAGGTTTGCGACCGATATTAAAAAGTTACTGACTCCCAAACTAGGTGGTAACTGATTCCCAAAGGTGGAAGGTTCCCCTTTGGAACCCACACAGTATGAGAATGCAAGTGTCAACCCACACTGAGGGCTTTCAAAATTGAAACCTTTATTTTTTAAGCAGCCTATTCCCATTAGAGGTATTTGGAATGCCTTTAAAAAACATTTTTAATGTTCAAATAATTGCCAAATAATTGAAACGCAAACAGGATGGTGGTCTGCTGTCCCTTGCAGTCTACCAGTGGCCTAGCACAAAACAATGGGGTTCCCGATGCTAAATGTGGGAGGGACCCCTGAGATCCCCACAGCTCACAGAAACTCGTAGTCTTAGGCTGAAAACGGGGTCCCCTTGAAAGGAGGGCGCTTCCTTCAGGGACATCTTAAGGATTTGGGGGGCCCTGGGCCAAACATATTTTGGGGGCCCCTGTTCAGGACACCTTTGAATTTATGATCTAATTTGAGCCCCTGTTTCCCACGCAGTTTCCGCTTCCTCAGGTGCGCTAGAGATCCAGTTTGCATCATAGGCATTAGACTATATATTCCCGATGTAAATGGACATGTGCAGCTTACAGGTGTAGGATTCAGGGTTTCCTGCCCTGCTACTACGTTTTTAATACTTTTTAAATTGTATATGTGTGGCTGAATTACTCTGTGCTTTTTCACAATTTCTCCTACCTATGCGCCCTTGCACTTTACTTGATTCTGCTTGCCAACAGCTCCTTAGCTGCTCCGATTCGCATTTCGGTTTTCCTCCGGTCCTGGTCCGCTGCTGCTGATACGCCGATTGTGTGGAGGGCTGGGGCTACTATCGGGCTACTCACTTCCGCCCACGCAGTTTCCACTTCCTTAGCTGTGCTAGCGATCCAGTTTGTATCATAGGCATCAGCCTATATATTCCCGATGCAAACGGATGCGCGCAGCTGATAGCTGTAGGATTTAGTGTTTCCTGCCCTGCTACTAGGTTTTTATTACTTTTTAAATTGTATATGTCTGGCTGAATTACTGTGCTTTTTAATAATTTCTCCTATCTATGCGCACTTGCACTTTACTTGATTCTGCTTGCCTACACCTCCTTAGCTGCTTCGATTCGCATCTCGCTTGTCCTCCAGTCCTGGTCCGCCCACGGCTGATATGCCAATTGTGCAGAGGGCTGGGGCTACTATCGGGCTCCTCACTTATGCCTATGCAGTTTCCGCTTCCTCAGCTGTGTTGGCGATCCAGTTTGCATCATAGGCATTAGCCTATATATTCCCGATGCAAACGGACGTGTTAAGTGGACGTGCACAGCGGGCGCGCCGCTGGCGCCGAAGGTGAGCCTGTCTGCGCCCGGAGGCGTTCGGCGCCGGCCATGCTGCCCAGTTCCCCTCCGGTGAGTTTCTTCCACTATATTGCAATAGGGAAAAACTGCTTAGCCTTAGGCGGCTACCATTATGTCACTGTACAGCCGCTGATCCGAGGTTGGAGGTAGACTTTCGATGCAATAAGTGCAACTGGACTCTCCTCCAGCCCAGGAAACTCGCACCCAATATCCTCCCACGCAGCAATAAGTGTAAAAAAAATAAGAAAACAGAGGACTTAAATGCCACCCTTTTAAATTGTCGCTCTATACAAAAGCATGAACCATACATTTATGGCCTACTTTTAGACTAACAGTCTGATCTTTTATTTCTCACTGAGACCTGGCTGTCTGAAGCCTCCAACCCTACAATCACCTCGGCCATCCCTACGGGTTATAACATTCTTAGGAGGGACCGATCAAATGGGAAGGAGGGAGGTGTTGCCATAATTTACAATAAAAAACTAGACTGCTTAGGCTTCTGCTGTACCTTATCCCCCCATCATAGCATAGCTGGATTTCTGATTTACAGACCTCCCAGTGCTATTGGAAATGTTATTACTACGCTTAATATAGACACCACCTCCCTGGCCTTAAAATACAACAACTGCATCATTCTGGGATATTTCAATATACATATGGACAATGGAAAAGACCCTCAAACAATTTCCTTGTTGGAGGCGCTGCAGGCCTGCAACATGTTTCCATATGTTTCTTTGGCCACCCATGAGAAGGGCCATACCCTAGACCAAATCGTTCACAACTTTGACATATCAGTAAGCCTACCTCTTCCCATTACCTGGTCTGACCACCTCCTATTAAAATGTGTCATTCCCAACTCTGCCACAGCCCCTTGAGCTAACACAGGGCAGAGGGTCTCTAATTACAGGAAGTTTCATAAAATATCCATCCCGATGTTAGCAGATGCCCTCGGTCGTTCCTCACCAGAGCTGTCTGGCTGCTCCGACTCGGACGCCCTCTCAATAGATTCATGGCTCCGAACCAACATTGATGCAGTGGTACTGGCTGTTTGCTGCTCCTCAAAGAGGTCAGCCCCACCAGCTCCATGGTTTAACGATTCCCTTAGATCTCGCAACAGAAATTGTGGAACAATTGAACGGAAATGGCGTAAATCCTATCTACCTGAGGACAGGAAGGTGTATAAAGACACCTTAAACGCTCATTACATTCTCGTGAAGGCAGCCAAGAAAAACCTCTTTCAAACCAAGATAGAAAATGCCCAAAATAAGAGTAAGGAAATCTTTAGCATAGTTAAATCCTTTACTGCCCTGAGAGCCGGCACAAAGGAAGGGTCATGCACTGAAGAATGGTATAAGTAAATAGTTGAATTCTTCCACAAAAAGATCTCCATGATCCAACAAGCCTTCACTAACTTCTCAGAGGAAGAACTGACCTTCTACCTTAGTTCTAATAGCAAATTTCACCTCTTGGATCCTACATCTTTACTAGCTTTCCCTGAGTTTCAGCTTGAAGAGTCACTGACCCCTCTCCAAAGCATTAAGTCTGGCTCTCCTACTGACCCATGTCCAGGGAATATCTTGAACCTATTAGCTCCCACCATAAACCCCACAGTAAACCAGCTCTTTAATGCTTCTCTCTCCTCAGGCAACATGCAGAAATTATGGAAGAATGCTAAGATTCTTCAACTGATAAAAAAGGCTAACGCCAAACCGACGGATCCTGCCAACTACAGGCCAATCTCCCTTCTTCCGACCCTCTCCAGAGTACTAGAGAAGCATGTAAACAAGGCCCTCCAAAAACACATTGAAGATGGGAAGCTCCGTCATGAGTCCCAATCCGGTTTTAGGGCTAACTACAGTATGGAGTCCGCTCTGCTGGAAGTGACTGAATTTCTCAAGGGTAAGCTGGACCAGGGAGGCAAGAAGACTGTTCTGATACTGCTCGATACGTTGGCGGTTTTCGATATGGTCCCACATGAGAGGCTCCAGGAGAGACTTGCTAACATCGGTCTGGGGGGGGATCACCTTTACAATGGATGTCATCCTTCTTGGCAAATAGATCTCAGGACATCTGGCTCCCCCCTTTCTCATCCCCAGTTCCGGCCATGAATGTAGGTGTCCCTCAGGGCTCCATTCTCAGTCCTACCCTTTTTTAATATATATCTATCCCCCTTGCATTTCTGGTAGAGGAAGAGGGCGCAAAAAATGTTCCTATGCTGATGACACTCAGCTGATTTTTACATGTGAAAAACGAACAGACTTTGACGGGGCAATGATTAGGTCTTGCCTCCCAAAGAATTTTAACTGGCTTAAGATCAATCAGCTGAAGTGTAATCCTGACAAAACTGAAGTTGTTTTCTTTGGTAATCCATAAACGCCTGACTGGAGCGCTTGGTGGCCAAAAGATCTGCCGCCCCCGCCCGCTGAAAAGGAGAAAGTCAAAAACGTAGGAATTGTCATAGACAAGACACTCTCTGTGCTTTCAAATTCAAAATCTAAATGGCACTTGCTTTGGCATACTCTGGATGCTAAAAATAACTCCTGTCACTGTTCCCGCTTGAGAGCAGAAAGATTGTGGTGCAGACTCTGGTGACATCAAAGCTTGACTATGTCAACAGCTTGTACCTCTGTCTTCCCAAATCCCTTATCCAGCGCCTACAAGTGGTACAATATGCGGCGGCCAGAGCCATCGTGAGACCTAAACCCAGATCTAGTATGACCCCTATTCTTAAGTCTCTCCGCATAAAAGAACGGATCGGCTTCAAAGCGATGACCATCTTCTTTAAAGCTTTCCATGGCTTAGGAGCCGGCTACATAAATAAGCGCGTTAATCGCTACACAACAGCTAGACCCCTAAATTCTTCCAATGCCAACCTGGCCATCATGCCTAAAATATGCAGTGCCCGCATTGGAGGCAGATCCCACGGCTTTCTAGGCCCAAAATTGTGGCATAGCCTCCCTGAGTCTCTGAGACCAACCACAGACCTACTCTCTTTCATGAAAGAACTTAAAAACCTGGCTTTTTGATAACTGATGGGTCTTTTACGCATGTTTTCCTCCCACTGTCATGCGCCAGGACTCTCTAGTCTGAGTAGCTGCACGCTTTATTAAATACACAATTTCATTTCATTAGGTCCCTGACAGTGCAAAGGAACACTCGTCCAAATTCTAAGCGCCTTATTTATGAGGCTTTGCTTCACTTTTATGCCGCTGGTGCGTCACTTTTTGTGACGCACCGGCAGCATAAAATATGTGCAATGTTATGCCCTATTTACAAAGTTACAAAAGACAGGGGTCCTAGACCTATACTTAAAATGAATTAATCAAAGAACTTTGTTTCTTGTATGTTTCAATTAACCATATCATTAGATGAGATAAACAACATAAAAGAGCAACAAACGACCATGAAAGAAATCACCATATATTTATTTAATAATACTTTGGTGAAAGCCATATATATTAATCTCATGAATCAATCAAAAGAAGGGGTTGCACCAGAGAAAGGCGTGCAGTGAAAAAGAGGGTGCTCAAGTGTAAAGAGATAAGGAAGAGGAATACTTCAACACATTATATCAGGAATTTAATATGTCAAGGCAGGGTAGAGCGGTTGCAAGTCACCGTCCTAGGTAGTCTGTCCCAATGGCATTCATGTAAACTTGTATTTTATTTCAACAGAAATCAATTCCGGAGTAGCACATAATGGAGGATATTTTGGGTACAGACTAAATATAGATGGGGCGTCGACGTTTCGATCCGACTTGTGACCAATTGGGGAATTAGAAAGCCTCGGTCTTGCGGATCTTCATCAGGACTGGCCTGGGCAACCTATCAATTACAGGTGAGTAACGAAATCCACGGTTCATACATGGAGTCCAGTAGGATGAGTTCTACAATTCAATCTTGACAATGAATGTCCAAAGATTAAACATCAGAGGCTTCAAAGGACGATTACAACCAATGTTTCAATTCGTATGTAAGCGGACATCGGGGGTTCCTTAGATTGTTATGGTGGAGCGCGCCTAGCCAGTGCGCGGTCGTCACCGAGGAGTCAAGCACAAGTAAAGCCTATCTCTGTGACGCCCACCCATTTCTTATGTTAGGCCTTGTTTTGATCTAAAATAAACGTTTTTTATGTATATTGCATGAAACATAAACATAAACACAAAATTTCTCTGCAAAATGGCTGTACTAGACTCTCGCACATCAGGTACATAAGAAATAAATGAAAGGAAAACAGAATTTAAAACAAACTGTTTAGGAAATATTCAAGGTCATTAGGGCAAAACTCTGGAGAATGGAGCTGACTGTCAGGGGGCCCCCTGAAAGGCTGGGGCCCTGGGCCAGAGCCCACTTTGCCCATGCATTAAAACGTCTCTGGCTTCCTTTGACGTATTGGCTGTAGCGGCCCGTATTACCATTCCTGCTACTGCAGCTAATTGGAGAAAGTCACAGTTTGCAACCTGCCTAATTAAAATTCATTAGACAGGTCTGTTTGGAACCCACTCCGAATCCTTATCTTGCAAACGCACTTATCAATTCATAGGTAGTTTTACAACATTAGATACTGGTCGCAAATTATCACCACTTTCTGCGACAAGCATCTAAGTACATCAGGTTCATACTTTCTAAAACCTATGAAGATTTTTTAATGCATATTTTGGATAGCATTATAAATACCAAGAACGTCAAAGAAAAGAAAGCTTCTTGGGTTGAATGTACAATTAGTCCTTATCGAGGTCTGGTAGGGGTCTAAAGTCTGTCAGTCACAGGACACCAGACTTGAGTATTGAACTGGACAAAGATGCTGCTGGTCTGTCCATCTCTGGCTGCTACATGGCGCATCACGACAAAGGATCGCGGTTAGCACCGGGAGCCGGATTTGCATCCTAAAGTGACACGTTTGTCATGGATTGATTGAGGTACCCAGGAGAGCTCGTTATCTGCAGCACGTTCACAGGTTTATAATGAGGTCATTACAGCAGACATAGGTGGAAGGATAGTGCGGCTTTCAGCCCGGCTGTTTCCCAACTTGCAGCTCTTTCTGCCATGAGCGCCTGAGGAGCATCGTAAGAGTTTTTATGTGGAAAAAGAAGTCACTGAACTGAGATTTACTTCAATGCTACACTTTTTCAGGTAAAATATTTCTTTGGGAAAAAGATAACTAACTTTTTGTAGAGGCCTGAGCTCCAAATTAATGCAAAATATAACTGTGGCTCACAAAACTTTCAGAATATCATTCCGTGCTTTTTTTATTTTCTTAAATCCAGGTATGTGTTAGCACAATGACTCCATTATTAACGTAAAAACAAAATGCAGCCTATGCATAAAGGCATTTAGGAGTATGTAAAGTAGTACTTCTATAGTACTCTATTGAGTACTTTTACACGCCTTCATGAATTTTTCCAAAACATCTGAAATGGGAATCATGTGAAAATATTCAGAGAATATTCATATACAGTCCACTTTGGTTCTCCACTTTGGTTTTGCATCTTACACGTTTTGGCAGACTTTGTTTTAGTGATGATATGTTTACATATTTTACTTACACAATTTTATACTACGAAAACTGTGTATGCTGCTTATTTTTAGAAAGCCTTTCCTGCTATATAATCTGTTCAGTTTGTTCAAAGTTAGAAACAGAACAAGATATCCTAGTACTTGCATTGCCCGCTCGGAGACAGCTTCGAACATCTAGACACATGATTGTATCAGAGCTGTATCTTTAACACAGTGGTTTCATTATCTAAACAGCGCACTATCTCTTTATGGGTCTGAGGGGCGCTCCAGCCACAATAGTCCTGGAACGAATGCCGTGTTCAGCATGCAGCTCTGCTGGCTCTCATCTTCAATCATGCGAAGAAGGATTGACAATCCTACTTCAGAACAAGTCATCCAGGTATGGGGTCTTAGGCTAACCAAAAAGATCAGGCAGAGGGTGCAGCCATTATGCACTCAAAGTAGGAGTAATGATAGGTAGGGACATATGTATTTAGAAATCTGATTACCATGTTTGAACTGTTTATTCTTTTCAGCATGTTCGTAATGCCGGTTACTTTTCTCTGTTTTATCTGTCTAATAATTGCAGCTCACTGCTTCTATGCAAGATTACGATTGTTTCAATAAATGTATTAAACAATTACTTTGTATTTCTCTTATGTTTTACCAAGGGCATGCATGAGTAGAGAACGAAAGGGGTAAGATCTATTTTCATGATTCCCTTAGGGATCAGAGTGTCATGTTTTGAGGTTGCCAAATCGCATGCCACCCCAGGAAGGTTAGGAGTTCTTGTGAGGCACTGTGAGCTACCTAGGCATTGGGCCAACAGTCTCGGATGGTGTAGATGAACTCAGTCTCTGCATTCTGACGTTCTGTTGTCTTAATATGCAGTCCTACCTTTCTAGTGGGAACCGTATCACAAGCTGTGTTCTAGTTGCACTTTTACTAATAGGTAGTTTGATGCTTTGGGGCCAACTCACAATGGGATATGAGTTAATAAAAAAAGTATTCCTTTAGTACCTTTCTGATACTCATAAATGCTTTGTGAGCTGGCCCCAAATGTGTAAATTTGCAATTTAATTGTATTAATCAGTTTAGGATTTTTTTGCTTAAATTATTGTAATGCCCCGAATGGACAAATGCCTGAATGCCACAAAAGGATGCAACTTTGCATGTTTTCTTCTTTAGGTCTCATATACAAAGAGACAGCTAGAGAACTCATGTTTCCGATAAATATATACACAAACGTATGGTAAAGAGAAGTTGGCTTTCCATCTGCCTAATTCAGGCATAGGCTTTTGGAATTTGTCATGCTTTGGCACTGGTTTGCATGGGCTGTATGTCGTGCTCATGACATTTCGCAGATGGCTATATATTGCCTGATGTGTTTGGTGATGGGATGTGAAATAGTTATTTTATATAACCATTTTACATCTACCCAGCGAGCACTTCAGACCTCCACTCGTCTCCATTGATGTTCGGCCTGCATTACGTTATGATCTGATCTCTAAGTATGCCAAGAAGAGGATCAACCTGCTCTCCCTTGAACCCACATCATAACCTAAGAACTGCTCTGACTCTGGAACCCCTGTTCTTCCCTTTCCCAAAGCACATGAGGACTAGCACTCTCCTGGCATTCTTCCTGTAACTTCCACTGCATCAACGGGTACTTTCTGCTTCTCCTGGGGAGCATAATCTTCACAGCTCCTAAGAAATCTAAGGTGATGAAGAAGAAAAACTCCCTGAAGTTTTCAAACTGATGAAAAGTTTATTAAACTGGTATTTTATCTCTACTGAATCTCCCCCTGCTACAATTCTATTGATCTGACCACTCGACTGAGCTTTACCTATAGTTGGCACTGCCTAATGTCACCTTTGGTGGAATTCCTGAAGTCAGGAAGCATTCAGATTCTAGTCCTTCTGTGTTTGAACATAATACTTGTGCAGTCTGTCTGTGGTGTCCTTGATCGCAGCTTAATCACAGTCCTCCATTTATGATCTAGGAGTGCCTTGCTGTACATTATTCATGCACCAGGACCAAGTTAGTTGATAAACTCCCCCACTGTAATGTTCTTTGCGCAATTGGACTTCCTCGAATGCAGCATTTGCAACAGAACAACCTTCTATACTTACCAGAAGCCTTAAATGATAGTTATTAGTGGCTGTGCGCACTATCCACCTGTGAGTCCCCGGCCTTTGTGTCTGTGTTACCTTATACAGCCATGATCCATTCCTTCGTATGCCACTGTGTTACAGCTTGAAGTCTGTCCACACAGGTAGCATAAGTTGAAGTAACTTGTAAACTATCAAAATATCATGGAAACATATTGTGATACAAAAACTATAGTGTCAAAAATGTTGTGGGACACACGACAGAAGGTTACAATATAATTGTTTTAAGATCGATGTAAAATAGTTTTATTTAATATAGTTGTATAAAATAAAATAATGTAATTGTTATTACTTGGATCATTTCAAGATATTAGAATTGTTGTATAGAGTCTATTTTTTTAGTACAATTTGACATTTTTCATTTCAATTTTATTTTTTACATTTAATTATAAATGTTTAATTTAGTTGTATTCTTTTGGGATTGTAGAGTTAGGATGGGAAGTAAGGATGGGAAATTATTTATAATGTTAAGTATTGTTTCTAAATTGTAATGAATTATTTCTGTACATTAACGTATTAACTGAAAATGGATTATGTAAAATATTTAATTGATAAACATATTTTTAATTATTTGCTGTTTTTCAATTCATTGTCAATACGTTGATCAGTTAATTTAACTGCATAATCATGTAAATTAATCTTATATTTACTAATTGTTTTAATTGTAATTGTTTTATTCATTAATAATGTAATACTAATATTGTTTCATGTTTTATTAATTGCTTGCTGTTTTGTTGGGTAGCAGGGATGGAACTCTATTTATTTTAAATATTTTAATTTTTTATGTTTTTCATTTTATTTGTTACACAAGATATGTTTAAAAATTAAAGTTAATTTTATTTATCTTTAATATTATTTTTATTTGAAATATATTTAAATATTTTGATTTGTTTCATATTTAATATTTTTTTCAGTTCAAGGGTTGGAATAGTAAATTGAATCTCTCCAAAGTCCACCACTTTCCTTTCTTTTTCTTACTTTGGAGGGGGTGTAGTAAATCCAACCTCTCTAAGGTGCAACACTTTCCCTGCTGCTGCTCAGGTTGAAGTGGGAATAGTAAATCTAACCCCTCCAGAGTTCAACACTTTCCCTGCTTTTGCTTACGTTGTAATAGGAACAGTGGCGGCTCCTTAATAATGAGCAAAAGTGCTGCGTCCCCCCTTTACTGAAGAGAGCAGCCGAGAGTAAACAAAACAATAATCCTGCTGCTCCTTAAGCAAAAAGCGTAACATTACCGTCTTTTCTTAAAAGTGTTAACACTCTTTGCTTAAACTTGCAGCTTCCACCAACAAACTGTTTTATCTGTGCATGTCAGGGCGCTCTTTCACCATCCCTAAATCACCCAGGGAGACGTGTTACGCTCCATGGCAATGTAGGGAAGGGAAGCAGCCCAGCAAAACAGAAGCTGCATGGGCTCAGGGCACAACAGCTCAGTGTCATCCTGATGACATCAGACATTTCATCCATCAGCATGAAAAATAAAACCTCTCTACTCCCATTCCTGATGCCGCTATGGAAGATGGTCGCAGAAAAGATTTGCATTTGTAGATGCAGTGCATTTCAAGACTGCTCTCTGAGGCAATTGTGCAGGTAAAGAGTTAGGGGCAGATTTATGACGACTGGCGCATCCCTGCATATCAGCAGGGATGCGCCAGTTATTATGCGCCACAGCTGCGCCGCATTTATAATGCGGCGCACCATGGGGCAAAAACGGCACAGATGCGTGACGCATCTGTGCCGAAAAGTGGCGCATTGCTGGAGTTGCGTCGCAAGCGCGACGCAGCTCCAGCAATGATCTGGGGGGCCCTATCTGTACAATGCTGCGTCAATCCTTACGCCTGCTTCAAGCAGGCGCAGGGTTTTGACGCAGCATGGGCTCAAAAGTGACTGAGTGAAATCTTGTAGATTTCACTCAGCCACTTTTAGGAGGCGTTCCTGCGCCGGAACGCCCCCACCTGCCCTGGAACGCCTACATGTGGCGCAGGGCTTTACAACGTGACGCATCTGGGAGATGCGTCACGTTTGTAAATGCCCCGCACCATGGCGCAGGATTTGCGCCGCTGCTGCGTCACAAAAGTGACGCAACGGCGGCGCAAAAGTGCCGCAAGTGCAACATAAATCTGCCCCTTAGGGTCCAGGCAGGTACGCATCCATAGCAACGAAACATCGTGCTGCGAATTGAAAAAACAAAGAGGTCTTACTGTGGGGCCCTGCTAAGAATTTAATAGCATCAAACATTTAAAGTCCAACACTGAAAGAGAGCTTGCTCCCAGGGTCATAAAGAAAGCTTTGACAATAATCATCCATTTTCATGAACCTCCTTCGTATGAGTCACGCCCTTTCTTTCACTAAAAATGCTTTTGTTATTTTCAAAGAAGCCTTTTAGAGAAAAAATTATTCTAGATTAATTATAATTTGATTTAGTTTACAGGGAAACCTTCTATTCTTCATGGTAAACCCACTGACTGTCAACTAACTGTATCAGTAAAGACAGGTTGGAAAACCTCTAGCGACACATGCTGAAAACATTTTCTGGCCTCTGCTTCCCACCCACACTCTCATCCATCCTCAAAAATTAAAGATAGAGCATTATTACCATTGTTGTAAAATAGGTGAGAGAAAGAGCTACTCGTCAAGTGGCTGAATTGCTCATAGTGAAACCTGAAACACTGTGCTCAATCCCAGCTTTCCCATTTGACCAAATTGCCCGATCTCAGCAAGTAATGTAATTTTGACATGGCTCCTTTTTTAGGTCTCGCCTGAGCGTTAGCGCATGCACTAGCTCAGGCGAGACCTTTAGTAAGCGGATTTTCAAAGTGCTACCAGAGTGGCCTAAAGCCTGCGTGCATGTGAGCGTGAACGTGCACAGGCCTCTCCTTTCGCACGCACCACTCGCGTTTTGTTGTTTTTTTTGCGCGTATGCGCGCACACAACTCCCGGGCTTGTTGCTCGTGCTTCTTGTTTTTTTTATTTTGCCGCCTGTCATTTTGCCTCACAAGTTGTCCTGATCTTGTATGTTTGATCACTTATTTTTCGCCCATGTTATTGCAAATGGCCCAACCTCACGAGGGGGGCTTTCAGTCACTTCACTTTTGCTAGCTTTTCCTAGTGTCCACCCGTCTTGTCCTTTCATTCATCACTTCTCCCTAATTTCTTCCCTTGCACGCCTCCATCTCTCTGCACCTTTAGCATTCTTTCCCTGCTCCCTCTACCTTTTCTTTTTTATCTCTCTTTATTGCCTATTTCCCTACTTGTCACTCCCTTTTGTCACTCTTCACCCTCCTGTATCACTTCTCCTTTTGTGTTTCTCCTCATTACGTCTCTTTCTCTATCCATTTTGTTACTCTCCCTTCCCTTTGTTATTTCCATCCGTTTGCCTGCCCTGCCAATCCGACCTTGCCGTTAGGGTACACAGAATTCCAGAGGAGAAGTGAGGCTGTTATCATTGTCCACCAGTAAATGAGTTATGTTTTCCAGCCCTGAACTGGTTTCCTACTTCCGTTACTTACTTATTCTCTCCATTCAACACCATCATTTGGATTTTAGCCCAGTGCACCACTTCTCTCCTCCATGCTTCCACTTGAAGGAAAGTCGTGGCCTTCCAATGCTTTGCATGTAAATGTAAATGTAAATATATTTGTACTTATATAGCGCACTTCTACCCAGAGGTCTCGTAGCGCTGTATTCATACCGCTGTAGAACCCTTCCTGGCTTTCCTGTGAGATGTCCACCCCTGGGCACCCCCCAAGGTGAAGCCAGGAATCCTAGCGCTGTGGGGGCCATTGTGGAGTTTAAGCAAGCTATTGCCCAGAGTTGCACAGTGGGACCCATGATTAGAATAGGCACCGAGGCGAGAATTATCAGGTCCGGGGAAATTGAATCCAAGAGCCGCCGAGGCGGGAATTGAACCCTGGTCCCGGGCCAGATCTCTGCATCAGGGTCTGCTGCTCTAACCATTGAGCCACACTTCTCCACGCATTGTGTCCTTTGCTCCTATTAATGCCAAACTTATACATTTTAAACAAACCGTCCTTTTCAGTGTAGTGGTGATGTCCAGCATGCACTGTTCTAAAGTAGGCATGTTTGACCTCCACTTAACATTTTCAGTCAACCCTATAATGTCCTTCCAATAATTCAGTAGGTGTGGGGACAGTCTCACAACATGAGATAAACCTACTCCCCCCCATCCCATACGGACGGCAACCATTGGCTGCTCTGCATATTAATTGCCCCAATCTTCATAGGGGTAAGGTACGTTCTGTGGGAAATTTAAAACTTGCATTTCAGGAAATTTTGGGAGCACAATTCAATATTATGTTCCACTCTTGTTATCCAAGTCTCTCGCCACGTCTCTGGACCAGATCCGTCTGAGACCCTCCAGGTCACCTTTGGTTTCCTCCTGTATTTGTTTGTATAATAACAGCCATCCGTCCATCACCCATTAGCAATATGGTGTGCATAATTTTGTTCGCACAGCGTTCCATCATCTCTATGCCCCACAACCAGGTCTTATACCAGTTTCAATATTTTCCTGTGTGTCAAGAAATGCCCATTTGAAATATTTTAGGAGGTTGTAAACTGCGAGAATGGAACTAGCGTCCTATGGGTATGCAGGTCACTCGATGTATGCAGTCCTACCTGTTCCCATGTATGTAGGTTTTGGCTTTCCATTACAGTTAACCCAGGAGTATTCTTAGCAGGAGGTTAGATGCATAAAATTGTTTCAGTCATTGTCCTTAGCAACTCTTTAAGCAATATAGTTCAGCTGCCATCAGTTGATTAATTTTTTATTATGGCTCTTGCGGCCCAGAGGTAAGTTGCTCAGTTTTCTCTCCCCTGCTTTAACCAGTGCATAAGTTGCTTCCAAATTGTGGGGTCCATTAATCATTTAGCAATCCACTGCAGCTATGCTGCTAAGTAATAATAATGCTGTATATCGGGCACAACAGCCCACCGTGATTCAAGGCGAGGTAGATTTTACCAAGCGCCATAAGTTGCTTGTGCCCCATTTGAACGACACAAGCATACTAAGTTTCTGTCTGAACCATTTACCTCAGTCGTATTCAACTTACAGCCCGTAGGTCACCGGCAGCCTGACAAGACCTTTTATTGCGGTCCACTGACTATCCCCAGGAATCTGTAAACCACAGCATAGAAATAAAGCTTTTCAAACTCTTTTTTTTTCCTGCTGCCAAGCTGCATCATTTGGTAATTCTATGCAGGGCACTCCTGCTCGTAGAACAAGCTGAAGTGACTATGGAAACACAGCCCAGAATCAGAAAAGAAAGAAAACAATGTTGCAGGCGTACATTTGTTATACTCTTCTGGTTGTGGTCTTTGTTTCTACAGCCACTTAAGCTTGCACTGTCCACAAGGAAAGCTTGCTCAAAGGTGAAAGGTGTGTTGAGCTTATTGTGGTTAGGCATTGAAAACAGTATGGGACAGTGAACAGAGCTAAAACAGGGTTGGGTTAGTGAGTGAGTTTTTATTTGCATTTTGGCACCTTCAATAATTTTCATTTCATTATAAATTCAAGAGTACAGGCAAGCGAGTGCAAAGAAATGTCTTGCCATGGGTGAGCTACTCACACATGGAAATGGTAAACTTGAGAACATTTGAGTAATCATTTAGCTTTATGTCAACCTCTCTGGCATCATTTTACTGCTGTGTATGTTGCTGGTAATGCATGGAGCAATTTTAATGCTTGAATGTAATTGAATATACTACTGAGGGTAATACGTTTTGCAGTTATAGCGGTTTCTCTGCTTTAGGTACATTTTAGGATGAAGTGTCACACTTAAAATATGAAAATGTCACAGGTAGGCACCATGCAAACATGGCAATGTTACACATAAGTAGGCTTAAACGTGGCAACCATTTAATATGAGAAAATGCATAGTTTCAGTGGGAAAGCTCAGTTTATCACTACACACTTCAGATATCTGTGTGTAACTGGAAGGTTACTGACTTAAATCCTGGTTGGTGCACTGGGGAAAAGTGATGTACATTTATAATGGTATTGGATCTCATCTTGTGTCTGTAAGTGCTATGAATATGACATTCGTGTTATTTTTCTTTTACACACAGGCTAACATAGGCTACAAAATGTGAAAAATGTATAGGATACTCATAGTTTGAGATAGGTTGCTGAAAATTGTGCAAAAAGATTTGAAACAAAGCATTTTCTCATAATGTTTTGAAAAAGTGTGTGTTTCTTTTATGTCCCCATAGTTTCATATTCTAACCTGTCTCTCTGGAGTTGCAGCACTCCAATACACCCTACACTGTACATTTTGGCCCCGGAGAAAATGTTGTTCTCAGTGGAGCTGATCACACACTCTGAAGCATACACAAGCAGCCTGAGCCTACTAAATGGTGTACACACAAGTCTTGCCACAATTAATCCAGAGGCTTGATTTATCACCAGATAGCTATATGCTGTCTCTCAGGACTTGTAAGCTCTCCCTCTACATCTTGGGTAGAAAGCAGATCACAATCAATGTACAACAATATTCCGTGCGGTATGTGTGATATGGTGACACCGAATTACCTATCCATCCTACCCCTCAGATTTGCAAAGCTAACCCTCATTAGTGCACAAATTAAAGGGGGTATGAGGCATTCACAGCACATCCCTTTCTCCTTACAGTTGTTATCAGAAATTAACTGGTATGGACCGTGGCTGTTCTTTCAACCTGTAAAAGAGTTCGCAATTTGACAGTACTGTTCCCAGTACGTTGTGTTTCAACTCTTCATTCAACACTACATTCACATACAGCCAATAGACCATGTCAAAAGCTTTCTTTAAGTCAGTCAACTGTACAGCTGACCATGTCACAGTTGAAGGGGTTTGCTCCATCACATAAAAAAGCCTTTTGATGTTGGAAGCCTTATTTCGACCAAGTGAGAACCTAGTCTGACCCACGTGTACTACAGTAGGTAAGAGAGAGAGCAAATGATTGGCCAGGGCTTGCTGACTATCTTATAATTCACGTTGAGCATGGAAAGTGGTCTATATTACTTTTTTTTCTGGGTATCCCAATCAAATTTTGGAAGCAAAACTATCAGCACTTGTTTAATAGGATGTGGTAGCAGGCTGCTATCCTGTTCTGCAAAATACATCTCAATTATTTCTGGTGCCAGTACGTTCAAAAATGTGTTAAGCAACTTCCTGAAATGCAATGCCGGTAACCTTCATTTTTTCTTTGAAAAGAAAGCTCTGGGATCACCTATTCCAGTGGGCATTAACGTGCAGATAGAAAGCATTGACAGTATTTCAGAAGTTGACATGGTTCTTACCCTGTCGTTGACATCGCCAGGAGTCTGTTCACGAGAGGCCCACGAGAGGAGCCCCTGCCCCTGATTTTGCTACCCACGCTGCTGCCACTGGACCACATCTTCCAAGGTCCTTTGCGGCGGCGGCGCTCACAGCTGACGACACCACAGCGCCCGGAGGCGCACTTAAGAGCCGCCAAGTTCCGCTACGCAGGACGTGTGCGGGACGCGCCGGGCGACGCCCGGGCAAAGGGTGGGCCGTCTGGGGCCGTCCGGGGCTGTACGAGGCTGGACTGGGCCACCCCCCTAACTAGTGCTAGACGAACTCTGAGACTGAGGTGCCGATTACAATCCTGCAAAAACCGGGTACGAACCGTCGGACGGAGCATATTCTCCGTCCGACGCGTACCCGGTTGTCAAAATATACAAACATGGAATTACGATTCGCACGGAAACTCCATTTCCGTACGAATCGTACAAAACCCCGACCGAAGAAAATAAACATATAAATGTGATCCGGGAAAGCGCCGACGTGACGTCGGGACGCACGCAGCCTGCCATTCACGAACCAGGAATTACGATTCGCACCGACGTCATCCCGCATGGTGAATATTTTCCGGCTGCCAAAAACTGCCGGGAAATCAGGACGACGCGAACAAGGAGTACCTGTACGCGACGGACAGACATGGACCCGAACCTACGTGTCATTCCGGCCCTCATAGCAGTCGACCTCCTCTACAGGTTCGGACGCAGATGCCGCAGAAGGTCAGAACAACAAAGGGAGGGGGGAAAGGGGGGGGCAGGAGCAGGGGCAGGCCACAAAACCCCCACCAAAGTCACACAGCACACATGCCCTGGACATACCTGACCCCCAGGCCCTGGTCACCACGAGGGGGTGGGGGCGTGTCCAGCAAAGCCAGCGTCCGCCACAACGGAAGTGCCTGACGACGCGAACCGGCAACACAACAATACAGGTACGTCCCGTACCCACGCCTTAAGAGCGTGGGTACGAGTCGTACCACGCCCACACCTACGTCATCCCAACAATGGCGGGACTGCTGTACTCACATGGCAAAGGCCTGGGTACGGCCCGCACAAGCACCACATAGCGTGGGGACGCATATGTACGACCCGTACCCCTGCACGCGTACGTATGGAGCGTACCCCCCACCCCAACAGTGTAAGTATGACCCGTACCCTCACACGCGTACATATGGAGCGTACCCCCTACCCCAGCAGTGTAAGTACGACCCGTACCCTCACACGCGTACGTATGGAGCGTACCCCCAACCCCAACAGTGTAAGTACGATCCGTACCCTCACACGCGTACGTATGGAGCGTACCACCCACCCTAACAGTGTAAGTATGACCCGTTCCCTCACACGCGTACGTATGGAGCGTACCCCCAACCCCAACAGTGTAAGCACGACCCGTACCCTCACACGCGTACGTATGGAGCGTACCCCCACCCCAACAGTGTAAGTACGACCCGTACCCTCACACGCGTACGTATGGAGCGTACCCCCAACCCCAACAGTGTAAGTACGACCCGTACCCTCACACGCGTACGTATGGAGCGTACCCCCACCCCAACAGTGTAAGTACCACCCGTTCCCTCACACGCGTACGTATGGAGCGTACCCCCAACCCCAACAGTGTAAGTACGGCCCGTACCGTCACAAGCGTACGTATGGAGCGTAACCCCCACCCCAACAGTGTAAGTACAGCCCGTACCCTCACATGCGTATGTATGGAGCGTACCCCCCCACCCCAACAGTGTAAGTACGACCCGTTCCCTCACACGCGTACGTATGCAGCGTACCCCCCACTCCAACAGTGTAAGTACGACCCGTACCCTCACACGCGTACGTATGGAGCGTACTCCCAACCGTGTAAGTACGACCCGTACCCCCCCTCGTATGCATGCAGCTAACCCACACCCGTGTATGTCCTAAGCGTACAAATCGTGAAATAGGAGGGGTGTGTGCAGAGTCCTCCCAGCAGTGCCCAGACACAGGAGGGGTGGGTGCAGAGTCCTCCCAGCAGTGCCCAGACACAGGAGGGGTGTGTGCAGAGTCCTCCCAGCAGTGCCCAGACACAGGAGGGGTGGGTGCAGAGTCCTCCCAGCAGTGCCCAGAGACAGGAGGGGTGGGTGCCTAACACTCCCAGCAGTGCCCAGAGACAGGAGGGGTGGGTGCCTAACACTCCCAGCAGTGCCCAGACACAGGAGGGGTGGGTGCAGAGTCCTCCCAGCAGTGCCCAGACGCAGGAGGGGTGGGTGCAGAGTCCTCCCAGCAGTGCCCAGACACAGGAGGGGTGGGTGCCTAACACTCCCAGCAGTGCCCAGACACAGGAGGGGTGGGTGCCTAACACTCCCAGCAGTGCCCAGAGACAGGAGGGGTGGGTGCCTAACACTCCCAGCAGTGCCCAGAGACAGGAGGGGTGGGTGCAGAGTCCTCCCAGCAGTGCCCAGACACAGGAGGGGTGGGTGCAGAGTCCTCCCAGCAGTGCCCAGACGCAGGAGGGGTGGGTGCCTAACACTCACAGCAGTGCCCCTGCAAAGAAAAGGGTGGAGTACCCACAGATCCAATCCCCACACATGTCAGTCAGGTGCACAAAGATCCTGCAGTACATGTACCACATGTGTGCGAGGCTGGGAGTATACACATGCATAGCGCCAAAAATAAAACATGTACACATGAAGTCATGGCAACAGTCTACATACACAAGTACAGTGACCACCAAGGACGCCACGAATGATGCAGGTGGAGACATCGCTCCGCATGCATGTGCAAAGTTGAAGGAGTCCGTCACACCCCCAGCTGATGTAGACACAGCTCAGCACCACATAGTGGAAACACCCTGCAGGGAAGATGTCAGGATACACAGAGGAAGTAACACACTTTGGGACAATGTCACCATGCAGTAACTGCTTACATGAACAAAGACACTTAGCTAACACCTTGTGATGGCACACAGATACCAGGGTCCCCCCTATGACCAGCACACTACTACATTTCCCACACACCCAACACATTACCACCACCCAAAATCATGTAGCAGCCCCACCAACAGCAATACCACAAAAGCAGTAGTGATCTAAGGAACAAAAAATTGGCTTTATTCAGCATTACCAAAAAATGTTTGTGTAGATAAAGTTCAATATTTACAAAGCCCATAGGGCAGTCCATGAGTCACAGCTGGATGGGGGACACAGTGGGACGCGTGTCCCCTAGCTTGCCTGCACAGTCAGACTCCTTCATCTTCCACAGCGGGGAGGGCATCATGTGGGGGGGAAGGACCAGGCACCGCAGGGACATGAGGGCGAAGGGTAGGCGTCGTGGGTGCAGGGATGGAGGACTCCACCACAGGGGGTGGGGCAGGGCCAAAGGCGGAGGCCAGGATCTCGCTGCACACCTTAGCAAGGTCCTCCAGCGTCTCCCCTGCACCCGAAGGAACCACAGGCCCCAAGGAGGGGGGGGTGGAGGGATGGGTCGCAGCGCCACTGGGGGAGGGTGTGGACAGGGGGGGACTCAACCACCCTGACCGGGGACTCCCTTGACCGCTTGCGGGGTGGTGTCACAGTGGGGCTCAGGGACAGAGCGGCCATGAAGGAGTCCTTGCCGGATATGTGGCCAGGAGAGCTGAGGGGAGGGGATTTGGAGGGAGTGGATTGGGTGGAATGCAGACTCCCACTCTGCCTGCGTGACTTGCGTTTGCCCCCCGACCCAGTGGGTGTGCCTACTTCACCCTGTGTGTGCGTGCCAGGAGGTGTGCGTATGACCTTCCCTGGTGGTGCGGTGCCTGTGTCTGTTGTGGTGGGTGCATGCTGACGTCTGGGTGTATGTGGGACAGGCATGGGAGTGGGAAGTGTGGATGGGGCAGGGGTAGGGGGTGGGACGTAGCGCTTCAGGAGACCCACTGCTGCAGTCAGTGTTGAGTCTATGGACCTCAGCAACTGCCGTTGGTCAGCCTGCGATGAAAAAATGCCCTCCAAGTATGCCTCCATGTTGTGCAGCACTTGGCTGTGGCCATGGAGGACATTAAGGATCACAGCCTGACCAACCTGCAACTGCCGCTGGATGTCCACAGACTCAGCATTAGCGGCAGCAGTGGAGACAGGGGCAGGGGGTGCGGTGCCTGGCAGGAAGAAGACATGTGGTGACCGGGCACGCTGGGAAGGGACACAAGCAAGTGGGAGGCGGCTGATGGCAATGGAGGGGGTGGGGTGCGATGTTGTGCCGCTGTCAGCTGCTGGTGCAGCCTCCGCCCACTCGGAGAGATCATCCTCGGACCCTTCAGCTTCATATTCAGTTGTGCCAGTGGACAGGTCCTCGGCCTCACTCTCCTCCGCCTCTGTACCACTCAATGTGCCAGGCACGATGTCAACGCTGGCACTGGTGCTCGGTCCCTCCGCTCCGTCTGTGCTCCTGTCTCCCTCCGTGTCCCCCGACGATGCTGTGGGCAAGGTGAAGAGACACCAATTAATCACACACCTGTATACATATGTCACATGAGTCCAATCTACATAGGTTACAGTGCATAGCCTGCAAAGAAAGATCAGTAACACCTACAAAACAAGGTACAGATGTAGGGCATGCAACACACAGTTGGTTGAGCCACCATGCCAATGAAAATCCATGGAGAGCATGACACAATAGCAAATGACATGAAATGGAGTTTGACATAGGAGCCAGGCCCTGGGGACAATCTAGCACTGCATCTGCACCTCACAGCGTTGCCGAAAATAGGGATGAGGAGGGACCATATCCATGAACTTGAGGCACATGCAGCATAGGTAATACTGAAAACATGCCCACCATGACTGGCTCACTGCACCTTGAGTGTATGTCCAGACAAACATCTTACACTGGCCAGACCTAGCAAGGAGAATTCTGGTTTTGACATGTAGGCTTGGCCCGCACCAACCACCCCCTACATGAGACAATTTGTTGAGACACAGGTGGCACTTACATCTCTTAGTCTGGGTGAAATACACAGGGGCTGCATAAATGCAAGATTGGACGCCAAATACCCAAGGTGCGCCTGTCCAAATAATCATGTACAAATGGCCACCATCAGATGATTGTTACAAGACACACAGGCACTGGCCACCGTGAGTATGAACAAGGAAAATCAGGTCAGGCTGTACAGTGGACACTTGTACTACATTTTACGTCATTATACATGGCACCAGGGGACAATGGCACAGAGCACAACCTATGCTGTAGACACTGAGAGTGTCCACGTTTAGTGATGACACACATGACACCTAGGAAAATATGCCCCAGGGGACAGTAGTGGCCACACAACTCCATGGTCCTGAATGGGAATGACTGCAACACACGCCACCATCCCTGCACCATGCGTATCGCACACTCATGCACATCATGTCACAGGCCACAACATAAGACATGCGCGCTGTAAGGCATTACACTTGAGAGACTAACTCCCATGTCTGGACTCAGCATCAGTGCCAACTGACATAGAACCCACATGTACTGAACTGGACAGGGCACAGGCAAGGTCCCAAAACCTGTTACACACCACCCCCACACATGATGCTACAGGCATAGTTCACATGGAGAAAGCGCCAGCCGACATTACCTTGTGAAGGAGTGACTACACACAGACCAGGGAACACATTGCAAGGAGGGGAAGGGAGGCAGGAGAGCACCGCTATACTGTGGGTAACTGGATCTGCACAGCACCTTTAAACCCTGGCAGTGTATCCATGCAACTGTGCACTTACAAATGCTGGTGACACACAACAAACACACATGTACCTACCCCCTTCCTGCTGCTGCTTCTCCTGTAAGCGCCTGTCCAAGTCTGGAAAGACCACCGCCAGCACATGCTTGTGGATGTGGGTCAGACGGCGGCGCCCGCGGTTCTTATGGGTCTCAGGTGAGTCCCCCAGCAGGACCCGTGCGATCCTCCGCGTCCAGCACCGGATATCCTGCCATCGTTTCCTCACCTGGGGCAGGCGCCGCTTGCGACCATCCGCACTCCTCACGGCACTGACGGCGGTCAGCCATATCTGCTTCTTGGCAGAGGCGCCTACCTGTGAGGATTAACAAGTGACACTACATCAATACACCAGGCACATGTCACAGAGAGACATATTTGAACAAAATTGCTGTTTACAACAAGGCATAGTATGCATCCAAGGCATTGCACCTTTGTCATAGGGACATGATCCTCTGGGGAAGGGCTAAAGCAGTACGTGCCATTGAAAGTACACAGGTGGAATGAGGGCAACCACACAATCAATGATCCAGGCTCACACTGTGCATCACAAGCTACACCAGGATAATGTGCAGCACCTCAAAGCAGTCACATGCCACAGGCCACTGACGCTACCGCAGCAGAGTACACAGACACACACAGGCACAGGACATTCACCTGCCATTGCCAAATGCAGCGACAAACCTCACTTTGCACATGTGCCACTAGACGGGGGGGCTCACAGGTGTGGGGCTGGCTCTGCACGTCAGACACACAGCACTGCTCCCTGCTCACATCACATGGGCAGGGTATCTCCATCCCTCATGCAGCCCGGGTGCTACACTCCACATATGCACCCACCCACATGACAGGGGACTTACACACACACACATGTCCTGGGTACGAACACATCATGTGGACACTCTCAGCACAGGTACACAGAACTAACACACATCTGTGGGTACAGTCACCTGTCACACTGGGCTGACCACATAATCACATGAGGACTGTAGAGGCTACATTCCCAGGAGGACAAGACAGGCAGATTGTGGCATGCACCATGCAGCGATTGTCACAGTAAACACAATGCAAGTGAGGACGGCAGACATGCACCACTGCATGCTCTGGCTGGGAGACATCAGGCATTCCCCCCCCTGGGGCCCCCCCTACAGTACATAGCATGTGTGAGACACCTGGACACAATGGCAGAAGTCACAGTCACAAAAAAGGGACACAATCTGTGCTAGTGGACTCTGCACTCACCTGATACCCTGATCGCCCATACAGCATGGGGTACTGTGGGAGGATCACATCCAGCAAAGCCAGGTTCTCCTCCAGGGTGAAAGGCTGTGACCTCTCCACAGACCTTGACATGGTTCCAGGGAATCAGTAGCAGCAGCTGGGTCGTCGAATCCAGAGATGTGCAGGCAAGTGCTCCCTCATGGGACCTGGCTGCCTTATATCTGCCTTGCTGGCCTGTTTCATGCACAGGAGTACAGAGTGATTGGTTACTCACATTTGCATCCTATGTTTCCTCCAATCCCTTCAAACCTAGCACAGTCAGTGGGTTCTTATTGTGTTTTTTTCTTGAGCATGATGTCACCTCCAGAACCACATTGCAACAAAGTAGATTCATTCATACTGACCACTGCTGTGCACCTGTTTAAATAAATTCAAACTTTAAACTGGGTCTCCATGACAACCAGCATGCATGTAGGCCTTAATACTTGTCCCTCATGTGTCCCTTATGTAATTTGGAGCTCCACACACAGGTATGGTGCGTCCCGGGGCCCTAGGGCACCCCAAATGCATGTCAACGGCCCGTACAGGAGTGTGTACGGTCCGTATCACTATGGGTGTTCTCGCGTATGCGTACTCATAGTGAAAGTGAGCGTACGCACGGGTGTACGGTCCGTACCACTATGGGTACGCATACGCGAGGACACCCATAGTGAAGGTGAGCGTACGCACGCGTGTACGGTCCATATCACTATGGGTGTTCTCGCGTATGCGTACTCATAGTGAAAGTGAGCGTACGCACGGGTGTACGGTCCGTACCACTATGGGTATACATACGCGAGGACACCCATAGTGAAGGTGAGCGTACGCACGCGTGTACGGTCCATATCACTATGGGTGTTCTCGCATATGCGTACTCATAGTGAAAGTGAGCGTATGCACGCGTGTACGGTCCGTACCACTATGGGTACGCATACGCGAGCACACCCATAGTGATACGGACCGTACACGCGTGCGTACGCTCACCTTCACTATGGGTGTTCTCGCGTATGCGAACTCATGGTGAAAGTGAGCGTATGCACGCGTGTACGGTCTGTATCACTATGGGTGTGCTCGCGCATGCGTACTCATAGTGGTACGGACCGTACACACGCCTGTACGCTCACTATCACTATGAGTACGCATACGCAAGCACACCCATAGTGAGACGGAGTGTACACACGCGTGTACGCTCACTATCACTATGGGTACACATACGGCAGCACTCCCATAGTGATAGGGAACGTACACAGGCCCTCTGAGCGAAAGTACGGTGCCTTTCACACATCACAGTGGTGACAGGCAGCACACAGGAAGGAATAGGGCTGACATACTTGTCCATGGATGGACATCAAGGCATTGTCTGGGCAGTACTACATGTGTGGGGCACAGGGTGAAAGGCTGTGATGTGGCACATTACTCCTGAGTGGAGAAGGCACCAGATGTATAATGAGATGTGTACAGATGTTATGTGTGACGGTGCAATGTGTGCCAGTCATGCCCTTCACTCCTTTGACATGTGTGCATGTCGTACTGCACACTTGGGATGAGCGTCACTGGCATGGCACGGTCCCCAACACACGCAAGTGTCCCCTGATGCCCGGTACAGGGGTTACCACACCAGACATGTCACTACCCACGGTGCACGATGTGTCTATGTCATGTATGTGTGGTGTGTTCCCATTAGGTTGATGTTGGAGCTCCCTCAAAAGCATCAGCTGTTGCAGCAACCAACATGTGTCCGTGTGTAGATGGACATGGCACACAGTTACGCACACCAGGCCACATGTGGTATCGGATGTGAGGTGCGTATGTATGCATGGGACACGGAGTAGCGTAACAAGGACATGTCTGCATCCTCTCTATGAATGTGTGGTGAGTCATGACATGTACACCTTAATGGCAAGGTGTGTGGGCTGTCCTAGTGTAATGTCATGTGACCTGTGGCTCTAGTGTTCCGCTACCAGTCTCTGCAATCGACATCCTACTTCTGCTGGTGTGTGGATGTATGTCACTCCTGTGTTGCGTCTGGCTGTTCACTTACACTGGGACACAGCTAATCCCATGCCATGGCATGTGGAGGTTCACAATCTCCGTGTGTAGCTGGGTCTTGGTAGGAGTGTCACCTGCCAGCCATACGTGTCCAGGGCATGTGGCACATACCTGACTCCGTATGTCGCATATGTGTATTGACAGATTAACATGTGCTCAGTACATATCAATTGTGGTTGTAGTGCACTCACTCTTCCTTGTCACTTCCAAATTACTGCAGAGCGCCGCCTCTTCCCCGACCAATTCCGGACTTGGCTGCCATGCGGTAGAATGACTGTATCCGGTGCTACCGCTTCCCCCAACCGTTGATTCTGGAGTTGACGGCGAGACTGGCACCACACCTGCAACCGCTGCACAGGTATCCTACGGCACTGACACCCAAGCTGAAGGTAATGGCAGCCCTACATTTTCTTGCCACGGGTACCTTTCAAAATACCATAGCTCATGTTGGTGGCATGTCCCAGAGCATGTTCTGCCGTGTGCTGCATGATTTCTTAGAGGCCATGTTGCTTCACCTGGATGAGTTCATCCATTTCCCAACCCCTGAAATGTTGACTGGTGTCAAGCGTGGATTCTATGCCCTGGGAGGGATGCCCCATGTCATTGGGTCCATAGATGGGACACATGTGGCTTTGGTACCACCACAGGCACAGGAGGTAGCGTACAGGAATCGCAAGCACTACCACTCCATCAATGCCCTTGTGGTGTGTCTGTCCAACATGGTGATTTCACATGTCTGTGCTCGTTTTCCAGGATCAGCACACGATGCCTACATCATGAGGCGTAGCAGGGTGCCTGAAATGATGACGCAGCTGCGCAACGAACGAGCATGTGTTGTTGGTGGGTACACTCTGTCCGTCCTGTATTTTGCGTAGACTTCCAGCACGACCGCTTCTCCTGTCCTACTTATGCCCATGTGTTTTCCATGTAGGGGATGCTGGCTATCCCAACATGCCATGGCTGATCACACCTCTCCGCAACCCCATCACGCCGGCCCAGCTCCGCTACAACACCGCCCATGGCCGGATAAGGCGAGTGATAGAGAGGACATTTGGCCTCCTGAAGAGCCGATTCCGATGCCTCCACAAGACCGGCAGCGCCCTCCCATATGCCCCGGCGAAGGTCTGCAAAATATTCATGGTCTGCTGCATGCTGCACAACATGGCAGTTGAGAAAGCTGTGCCACTCATCCTGGATCAAGATGATTAGGACCATCCACCCGTGGAGAACGAAGGGCTTGGCAATGGGGCTAGTGATGTGGAGGATTTGGAGCCGCAAGAGGACATCCGGACTCGGCTCATACGCGACTTCTTTGCTTAGTGGTGAGTACCAGTGTCTGTGTGTGCACGCATTGGTCCCCGTGTGGCATGTGTAGCAATGTGTTTGTCCATCTGCATGTATGCCACGTGAGTCAGAGGTGTGTATGGATGTGTCACTGGAGTGATGGTGCCAGTGATGTGTATTTCCCCAGTCATAATTGTGACCTAGCATGTTGTCATCCTTACATGTGTCGAGTAAATGCACATGCAAGTGGCTGTGCTTTTTGTGGCTGACTTCTTGTGTGTCTCTCTTCCCCAGGTACTTGCGCATGCCGTCTGCTGCTTGCATTGTTGTGGCACTGCTATTCCTCATGGACACGTCATCGTGTGCTGACTCAGCGTTACACGCACGGACAAGTTTGGAAGTCTCCTTAGGGTAAGGGATGCATCAGGGGTGTATTGGGTGTGGCAGTTGTTTACGATGTATGCACACTGCCCCTGTCGATGTTTGGTTCCTCTGCAGACATGTCGCATCACCATGGTACACATGACATACAGCTGGGTACACCTGAATAGATGGTCAGACTTGTTGACAGTCATCAGTGATGGGATTGTGGAATGTGATGATGGCATCAATGTGTGTTACACTGCCTTTGGACACATACGGTTTGCATTGGCTTGACATGGTGTGGGACTTCCACATCAGCGGATCAATGGTGTATGGCAGGCTCTCCGTGAGCAGCAGGGGGTGTTTAGCTGTTAGCCGACACTTGTGTGCCAGTTCCATGGCTATCACGCATTTGTGCTGCAGAAGGGGGGTGCCAGTGTTGGACCCACATGTTACTCCACATGACCTGTTCATGTGTACTCCGAGTTGCCTCAGCAATCCCAAATGCATGACTAATAAAGGTGTCCCTATGCCTCCAAGGTGCCTCTTCTCAGTCAATGCTGGTGTGTTGCCATGGGCCATACGGCATGTCTGGCATGGTTTTCCGTGATAGTGGCTATGTGTCTATGTGTAGAGTAGCAAGATGCAAGCTGTTTGTGTGGGATTAGACTGTGTATTGTGCATGATGTCTATGACTGTGTGGGTATTGTGACATGTGTCATCCCCATGCATCCAACGTTGGCCAGGCCACCATTCTCTGCATCCACCTGACTCAAGCTTGCAGGACATGGTTCTGCCACCTGTCCACACATACCTGGGTGCCCCACAGGACACTCCACATGAGCCCTGACCTCTGCGCATGGCTGTCGCTGTACTCAATATGTCTGTCGGCACGGTTGTGCGGCCCCCCCCCTCAGCTGGTTGGGCCCATCACGGGTGTGTATGGTGCTCCATGTCTGTCTTGCCTAATACAATGTGACCCATGTGTGTCCGGTGCCAGACTCAGGCCCCAGGGTGTGGATGGTTGAAGTCAAATGAGAACTCAGGCATGGTTAGACTTTACAAGACACATGTAAGGTAATAATGCAACCAGTAGGCATCTTCTCTTCATGGTGTGACTTTTTATTTTGGTTGGGGGGGGGGGGGGTTGACATGAGGGGCTTTCCGGGTGTGTGGAATCCAAAGTTCACTAGGGGAGTTGGTGTCCTTGCCATTTGAAATCCTCAGAGTCCATGCCACAGTCTTTGTCAACATTGGTCAGACAGTGACCAGCAAGTCCATGTGGCAGAGAATGTCTTGTGATGCTGTGCTGCTGTTGCTCCAGTGGGCCAGGTGCCAGGCCAGGTGTCCTGGGAGATGGTGCTGTTGCGCCGACCCTCACGGTCTTTTCCGTGGACGACCCGCCCTCCTGCGGGGACCCTCCGATGCAGGCCGTGACGATGTTTGGGATGCTCCATCGGATGTTTCCTCCTCCTCCTCCTGATCCCTCCCTGTGGGTGGTGATGTTCTACGCCTGCTGGCACAGGGAGGGTTGCCCATGTTGTCGGCCATCCGACGGAGTGTACTGTGAATTCCCGTGAACACCGTCACAAGCTCAGCCTGTCTGTCCTCCATCCGCCGTTGGTGTTGCAGTAGACAGGCATGTTGCTCCGCATGTTGCTGGGCCTGCTGGGTCTTGATCTCCTCGAGGATGGGCACAACCTGGGCCATGCTCGTGGTGTCCTGCCGGTATGTGTCCAGGATGTTTTGGACATGGGAATATACCGGTTCCCCAGCCAACTGGTCAGGCTCGCGCCTCCGCCGTCCTCCACTCCCACCACCCCTGCCCACTTGCACCTGGCCTGCCCTTGTGGGCACATCGGGTCTCCGGGACCCCTGAGGGGTGGCATTGGCGTTGTCGCCTGCCTCCTCCTGGGTGCCCGGGACACCGTGTCCCTCCTGGCCAGCCTGGCTGCATTGTGGTGGTGGGGCAGGGATCCTGGGTGTCTCCTGGGATGTGGCAGGAGTGGGGGTGGTGGTTGGCCCAGTTGTACCTGACGCAGGTGCTGCAGGTCGTTGGACACCAGAGGGGCCAGGTTGGTCGGGGTCGGGTTCGTCCACAGAGTGGTGAGAGTCGTCGCTGCCGGTGGCTCCGTCATCCCGCCGAGCCGGGTCCTGTGAGTCTTTCCCCCTAGTGTTGGGGGGTGATCCACGACGTTGACCTGTGTGTGAGAGAGACAATGTTAATTTTGTTCCATGCAACATCCATGTTTCATTCGTTTCAAAGTTGGCACATTTCCTCTGGGAATTTGGATATGTCTTGCATTCCACTCACAGTGCACTTGTGCATGGGTATGTCCCTTGGCCACAGCTTTTGCAACTTTACCTATGTGTGGCACAGTCTTACTTGCTGCGTCAACTGTTACTGCAGTCAGCAGTGGAGTGGGCAGGTGTGGCGAGCCATGCATTGGCGCCTTCTGTGTAGCACTGTACGTGGGAACATGGAGTTGTTCCACACACTTATATGATGCAGGTAGCTGTCGTTGTGCTCGTGCACAGGTTGTGACATGGCCCTGTGTTTTGCCATGGAGAAGAGGGGGGGTTCTGGCACTGGCCACCCTTGTCTACATGCACGCAGTCCACCTGCTGACGAGCAGACATTCCCACACCCCACAAGACTGAATTGCTCTCCCTGTGTGTCCCTTTCTCGCTCCCTCTCTGTCCCCCTCTCCCTCCCTCTGTGTGTCAGCCTCCTCCCTCTGTCCGTCTCCCTGTGTCTCCCTCCCTCTCTGTCCCCCTCTCCCTCCCTCTGTGTGTCAGCCTCCTCCCTCTGTCTGTCTCCCTGTGTCTCCCTCCCTCTCTGTCCCCCTCTCCCTCCCTCTGTGTGTCAGCCTCCTCCCTCTGTCCGTCTCCCTGTGTCTCCCTCCCTCTCTGTCCCCCTCTCCCTCCCTCTGTGTGTCAGCCTCCTCCCTCTGTCCGTCTCCCTGTGTCTCCCTCCCTCTCTGTCCCCCTCTCCCTCCCTCTGTGTGTCACCCTATGTCACCTCAGCCCATCTTCCTGGGCACACACTGTTAGCAGATCTTTGAATGGCCCTTGGATTGTTGATGTGTGTTTGTTTCTGATCTCCAGGCACCCATTGGGTGTAGTGTCTGTGTCTGCACTGCTGCTGTGGTGGTGTGTGCTGCCACTCTTTCACAGTGTTGGCTGTTCATTAGCTGCTGTCATGTGCAAAAACGTGCCTTCACCCCCATGTCTTAATGCAAGGCGTCCGCCATTTGCTGGCAAGTCATTCCTGTGTTGGGACACACTGTTTGTCTGGCTGTGACCTAGGCCATATGGGCAGGGGGTATTGTTGTCTGCTTCTGAGTTTCACTATGTGATTTTTTGGGCCCAACCTCCCGCCATCCGGCTTACCGTGTCATGTGTTGGTGTTTTCTGTGGCCTGTGACTTGACATTGTCCAGCTGGGTGCATGGGGCATGGTGGCGCCAGTGGCATGTGCGAGTTCATGGAGTGTGGTTGAGTCATGCGATAGCTTGGGGTGGTTGCGTGCCTGTTTGTGAGTTTGGTTGTGGATGGCGTTCCCCCATGTGAGGTGAGTTGTTTGTGTACTCACCCGGCTCTCAGAGTCCATCTACTCCATCCACTGCCACCACCGGCAGTATGGCCATCACCCTCGCCTCCCAGGGATGGTAGTGTACGCATCTGCGGGGCGGCCCTCCTCCAGTGACGTTGGCCTGGTTGTGTTCATCGGTCATTTTGGCTCGGACCCTCCTCCGCAGATCGTACCACCTGGCTTGGCATTCATGCTTGGTCCTTCTGGTGTCCGCAACAGCATTCACAGCATCGACGATCGTCTGCCACATGGCTGTTTTTGCTGACATGCTGGTTTGTCTGACCAATGTTCCAAAGAGCTGTGGCTCGACTCTGAGGATTTCATCGACAAGGACCTCCAACTCTCGGCTAGTGAACTTTGGATTCTTGTTAGTGGGCATGGTGAGGGGTGTGGGTGTGGATGGTGCGGGGGGTGTGTGGATGGTTGTGGGTGTGTGGGTGTGGTTGTGCAGGTGTGTGTGTGAATGTGATGAGGAGGTGTTTGTGAAGGTGTGTGTGTGAAGGTGTGCAAGTGTAAGGTTTAGTAAAGGTTCTAGTATGGTGCTGTAGGTTGTCTGTGGGGTCTGGCAGCAGTGAGTCTGTTGCAAAGGCTCATGGTTTGTGTGTGTGGGCCCTTTTTATTGGTCCATTGGTGGGTGTGGCTGTATTTGAACTTTGGGTGGGTGTGTTATAAGCAGTGGTTGTGTTTTGGGCCTCTGTTTTGGTTTTTGGCAGTTGCAGGTCAGTGAATGTGTTGTTTTAGTGGTTGTTGGACATGTTTTGTGGCTTTGTGTCATTCGAATGGTGTATTCTTGTGTTGTTTTGGTTTGTCCTGGTTGTGTACGTGCGTGTTTTGCGTGTGTATGGTGTGTACATGGGCCATTTTGTTGTACAGTGCTGTCCTTGTGTGTGGCTTGGTACGACTCGTACATGCGCGATGTTGTGTGAAGGTGGTGATGTTGGGGCCTGGGGTGCACTCCGTACTTGGAATGTTGGGGTGGGGGTACGCTCCATGCATACGCGGGTGGGGGTACGACTATAACGTACACGGGTGTACATACACGGGTGGGGTATGACACGTACACGGGTGTACATACACGGGTGGGGTACGACACGTACACGGGTGTACATACACGGGGGTACGACACGTACACGGGTGTACATACACGGGGGTACAACACGTACACGGGTGTACATACACGGGGGGTACAACACTAACGTACATGGGTGTACATACACGGGGGGTACGACACGTACACGGGTGTACATACACGGGTGGGGGTACGACTCTAACGTACACAGGTGTACATACACGGGGGTACGACTCGAACGTACACGGGTGTACATACACGGGGGGTACGACACGTACACGGGTGTACATACACGGGTGGGGGTATGACTCGAACGTGCATGGGTGTACATACACAGGGGGGGTACGACACGTACACGGGTGTACATACACGGGTGGGGGTTCGACTCGAACGTACACGGGTGTACATACACGGGGGGTACGACACGTACACGGGTGTACATACACGGGGGTACGACACGTACACGGGTGTACATACACAGGGGTACGACACGTACACGGGTGTACATACACGGGTGGGGGTACGACTCCAACGTACACGGGTGTACATACACGGGGGGTACAACACGTACACGGGTGTACATACACGGGGTGGTACGACACGTACACGGGTGTACATACACGGGGGTACGACACGTACACGGGTGTACATACACGGGTGGGGGTACGACTCTAACGTACACGGGTGTACATACACGGGGGTACGACTCGAACGTACACGGGTGTACATTCACGGGGGGTACAACACGTACACTGGTGTACATACACGGGTGGGGGTACGACTCGAACGTACACAGTTGTACATACACGGGTGTACATACATGGGTGGGGGTACGACTCGAACGTACACGGGTGTACATACACAGGGGGTACGACTCGAACGTACACGGGTGTACATACACGGGGAGGTACAACACGTACACGGGTGTACATACACGGGTGGGGGTACGACTCGAACGTACACGGGTGTACATACACGGGGGGTACGACTCGAACGTACACGGGCGTACATACACGGGGGGTACGACACGTACACGGGTGTACATACACGGGTGGGGGTACGACTCGAACGTACACAGGTGTACATACACGGGGCGTATGACTCGAACGTACACGGGTGTACATACACGGGGGTACGACACGTACACGGGTGTACATACACGGGGGGTACGACACGTACACGGGTGTACATACACGGGTGGGGGTACAACTTGAACGTACACGGGTGTACATACACGGGGGTATGACACGTACACGGGTGTACATACACGGGTGGGGGTACGACTCATACGTACACGGGTGTACATACACGGGTGGGGGTGTACATACACGGGGGTACGACTCGAACGTACGGGGGCTGGGGGGAGTGTTGGGCGCGTATGCGGGCACATGTCTCCATGGTTGCTATGGGAGTTCGGTGCGGACGGTGTTTTTTCCATACGGTTGTAACATCGGACGCACGGGATGGATCGTGATTCCGCGGTTGGACTTCACTTTTCACATTTGTACGGTAAATCGTCCGAGGATGTGTCGGACACATTTTTCGACCCGAGGACGTGTGGGGAATAATTCCCATTGCGATTCGTATGGACTTTTTCCCATGCGAATCGTAATTGGCAGTTTGTACGGCACTTGTACGATTTGTACGGTAAAAAGACCAGATACGAGTTGTACGGGGAATTTTTTTGCAGGATCGTAATCGGCACCTGTGTGTTCTAACATCCTGCTGGATTTCAAGGTTTGCTTTTTCAAGGACTTCCACGGTTTGGCTGTTGTTGTTATAAACGCATTGCGAAAATGGGGAAATCCACATTAAGGGCTCTATAGCGGGGGGGTCAGGGACACTAGATGCTTACCTAAAAAAAGCTGAAAATGCTGTGTCAAGAGAAATAGAAATGGTGGAAAGAAGGTTGTCATTGGAGCCTTTAACCCAGTTTAATTCAGTGTTACAACATGGTGATTCTATTGCAGATTTTGGTTCTACACAGGCTACCCATCCTCTTCCTTCCGGGCCTGTATTAGAGCCCAGTCTTGTTACAGCTCCCCTTTTTATGAACGTCTCTAGCCCCTCTCTTTCCCCTCCAGCCACACGAACTAGGCAGTTAATGATCCCTTCTGCTGCCCCTGCTAAAGCATCTAAGGGAAAGAGAAAAGCTAATCATGCCCCCAAAGGAGGTCGTCAACAAGCTAAACAACCCAGGATTAAAGATCCTGTTCAAGGGTTGGTTCGACCGGAATGTAGTTTGGTGGCTTAGGCAACTCCTGATAAGGGTAATGGGCTTATTGAGCATATGGTTCAAGGGGATGTAGTTACCATGGGGGACATGTCGGTCGATTTGATTAAGCTTATGGACGAGCGATTGAGAGTGATCATATCGCCAGTCATGGATAGACTTAGTAAGATTGATGATAGACTTGTTCTCATTGAACGTCATATAGCGGGTCAGAACGTACCGGTGTTAAGGCATAATCCATCTGATTTCCACCCCCTAAGTGTAGTTACATCTAGAGTGTCTGAACTGGTAGAGTCTATGACGACACCTGTTGTTGGTCCTATAAACCCCCTACTACCTGCTCTGGGTACAAACTGTGATGTTAGTCCCGGGTTGAGGGGTCACACTGAAAGATTAAGTTCACGGGGGGAGCTTACTCGTAAGGAACGTCCATTACATTTTCCACCGGAGGCCTGCCCATATACTGTTATTTTGGCCAATGTTCCGAAAATTTGTGACGGCAAGGAAGAGCATAGGTCCTCCTTAAAAAATAAAGCCCTTCACTATTTGGCTGGTAAGACAGTTTTGGGGAGTCACCTCTATGATTGTTTTAAAATGGTGAGAAGGGTTCCATGGGTGGGGAAGTCCAATAAGACACTGAAGGGTGATTGTGTTGTTGTGAATTTTAGTTCCCCTGATATAGTAGATCACATCTTGAGGCAGGCTGGGTCTATCAGAATACAACAGGACTATGTTAATGTTCTCCCATTGGGCTTTTTTTATCCACCTCATTTTTTGGGGCCTGCCGGAATGAGAGAGCATACTTTTCAGCACGCCCCTATAAGTAAATTATTGGCATTAAGTAATAGATATGAGGTCCTTAGTTCTTTAGATGTTAATGACTGACTCAGGGTTGATAGAGTTTTCACCCACAATGATGTATCTAGAGTAGTCTTTTCTAATTTCTCTGGGTCATTATCGCCCAGGGCACCTGCTGTGGAAAATACGGTTAACTTTAGTGATTCAACAGATAAAATGTTACCTCTACAGGCAGAGTACGGCAAAAGAACCATTCAGAGGTGCATTGAGGAAGCTCCTGTAGTTGGGAGCGGTATAGCTCCCACTATTGATCCTGTAAATCTGAGTGTTGAGTTGCCTATTCACGGAGTGGAAGTTGATTCACAATCTCTCTCACTTAATTTGGAAAATAGCATAATACAAGAGCTAGGGTGTGTAGGGGGTACTCCAGCAATGGATATAATTACTACTTTATCATGGAACAATGCGGGTTTGCGTTCTAAAAAAGGCGATCAAAATTGGAGGGCTTTTCTTTCTACTTATCATATAATCGCCCTTCAAGAAACATGGGAGGCTACAGACCCCTACTATTTGGATGGGTATCAGTCTTTTATTAAATATGCTGTGCCTTCTATTTTGGGGAGACCACGAGGGGGTCTTTTGTTATTATTCAGCCTAAAGTTACTATATAGTATGGAGCTGTTAGTGACTAATTCCTCACATATTTTAGCGGTGAAAATGGAAGGTGCTAACCTGCCATCACTATTGGTGGTTAATTTTTATAATTCATTTACTAGGCACGATGAATTAGAGCATCTTAAAGCACTGTTCACATTCCTGGACGAGTACGATGCAATGAACGTTAGACCTTATTTTCTTTTACTTTTTGGCGATTTTAATATTCATGTATGTCATCTTAATTGTCTTGGCAATAACAATCATGATCTTTGCCCACAAGAGGCTACCCACTTTGAACACTCTAAGGGCGGGATATATTTCGAGAGTATGGTATCTGCTTATCATTTAGATACGCCTGTGCAAGACCTGTTGGTTCCTGTCCCTACGTTTACGGGTCAAGGCCGTTGTAGTACGATTGATTATATCTTCGTATCTCGCCTTTTGAAGGATTTATTGGGTTCTTTTCGTGTTATTCAAAATGCCTTAAGTGACCATAATCCTCTCACTGTGGGAATCAAAGTCAAGGCCTTGATGAAAGATGTTTCACTTCCTTTGATTTCCAATACAAACTTAGTGTCTATTAGCCAGGGAAGACGACTGAGATGGGATGTTATCACCCCGGCTGATTTTCTTGAAAACTTATATGAAAGTAATAAAGAGGATTTTAGTCTATGTCTTTCGGTAGTGGCGCTACCGAGGGAAATTCTTGGTGCCTTCGATAGGATAACTAAACAAGTTGTGGGCAATCTTACCAGTCATGGGAGACCAAGGCCCAAGAAACTTAAAAACTGGTTTGACCATGCTTGTGTTAGTGCTCACTCCGCTCTCTTGTCGGCACTGAAAGAACCCGGTAAAAACCCAAGTAAGATTGCAGAGGCAAGAAGATGTTATAAAAAAGCAATAAAGGACAGGAAAACTCAGTTAAGAAACAAGGCATGGGACGATTTGTCAGACGCAAGTGTTCAGAAAAATAGTATCCAGTTCTGGAAGGTGATTAATAGTCCACTTTTCGATGAACTGGAGAATACTAACAAAGAGTGTCTTATCCCGCCAGATAGATGGGTGGCTTATTTCAGTGGTCTTTACTCGGAGATTCAAGAATTTAATCCAGTAAACTTAGCGGACAGTATATTAGCCTCAAGAATCCTTTTTAAGGAAGAAGAAGTCCTGGAGGCCATTGAGTCAATGGCAAAAGGTAAAGCTCCAGGACCGGATGGAGTCCCCGCGGTCCTTTATAGGGCAGATCCAAGGTTTTGGGCAAAACTTTTAACTTGTGTTTTTAATGCTGCATCTGAGGCCGGTGCTCCTTATTCCTGGGGCAAAGCTGTTATTGCCCCACTTTTTAAAAAAGGTTCAAGAGAAGATCCGGCATGTTATCGGCCAATTTCTCTCTTGGATTCTGCCATGAAAGTAATGGGTAAAGTTGTCCTTGCCATTTAACAAGTTGGTTAGAGGATAAATCCATAATCTCTGACCTACAATACGGGTTTAGACAAGGTAAGGGTACTGTAGGTCAATGCCTTAATTTACATATCATTATTGGGAAATACACGGTCGCTAAGCAGGGGGACCTTTATTTAGCTTTTATGGATTTGTCCACTGCTTTTGATCTTGTAAATCGGCAAAAATTATGGGCTTTACTAGCTGTTTTGGGGCTTGACCCAGTATTGATTTCATTTTTGGCTGTTATCCATGAGGACACTACCGCAGTCGTCCGCTATAGTGAAGACGGGAGTCTGTCAGATGCTTGGCAGGTAAGGCGCGGGGTAAGACAGGGGTGCATTCTTGCCCCCCTGCTTTTCTCGCTTTACATTAATAATTTGGGTGCGGTTTTAACCTCGGTTACTAAAGATATCCCCAAAGCCGGCTCAAAAATGATCCCTGCGTTACTATATGCCGATGACACTGTCTTGTTGACAAGAACCGCGAGAGGTTTACAAGCTCTTTTAAATGGTTTTTATGATTTTATGGTCTCCTTAGACTTATTAATAAATTTCAAAAAATCACATTCCATGTCAATAGGCACTGGGAGGGCGAAAAGGGTTAAATTTTTCTGTAATGGGCCGGAGCTAATAAAATTGCAGACCTTCCCATGTTTGGGGATAGTATTTGATGATAGAAGATCTTGGGTCATGCAACGTGCTCAGAAAAAGAATACCCTTGCTAGAGCAACAGGAGCGCTGTTGGGCTTTGCAAAACGTTTGGGGTGGAAACCGCTTCCCGCTCTTATGAAGATTTATAGAGCTAAGTGTATTCCCATGGCCCTATATGGTAGCGAGGTTTGGGGTTATAAGGTCTCGCCTGACATCCAAATAGTAGAAAATACTTTCTTTCGTAAATTGTTGTCTCTTCCCCCTTCTGCTTCAATTTTTAACATACATGAGGATTTGGGGGTGGGATATCTTATTGATCAAATTTCCGTGGCTCCACTATTAGGTTGGTTTAGAGTTTGGGCACAGCAACCTCCGAATCTAAACCAACAAATTATTCAAGACTGTTTGTCCCTTGATGAAGCTATGTCTATCCCATGGATTCGTAACATTAAAAACAATCTGGAGTCACTTGGCTGTCTCGAATTGTTTGATAGTCCATGTGCGCTGAGCAAGGTGAAAATAAAGGCCTTTAAGACCCAATTTTTGAACAGAGCGATGCTGCTGAGGGAAGGAGATGAATTGGGGAAGCCGGCAGTTAGGAAGTTTGTCATGCTAAGTTTAGGTTGTGAGATCCAGCCATACTTAACCTATATAAACAAACCATTCCATCTGTTTTTGTTAATAAGGTTTAAACATGGAATGCTTCCCTGGCTATTGGCCTACCCCAAAGGTTTTTTCAAAGAGGGTACTTTGGGGCCTTGCCCTTGTGACAACATTTCTGAACAAAATACGTTGCACATGGTATTTTTTTGTAATTTTTACTCTTCACAGCGTAAAAAACATATTCTCCCGATTTTTAAGAATCGTCATTTTGAGCAAGTGAGGCCTGCTTTGGCCTATTTACAAATGCTGGAGTCTCCTCTGGATTGTTTTGGGGTTGCTAGCTTCATCGTCGGGGCCATTAGGTGTAGAAATGCCCACTCAGTAATCCCCACCCTATTGTTTTTAATAAACTGTTGAAGACGGAATGCTGAAGTAGAAATGATTTTATAGATTTGTAATATGGTTGAATTAATTGAAAGACATACTTTTATTGTATCTAGTGCCAAAATGTATAGTATTTATTTTTGTGTGAATTTTTTGTAATTGCATTTACCCTTACCATGAAATTTTGTCTTGTGCTTTGATGGTTTTAAAATTTTAACCGAATAAAGCAAACTTTTGACTTTGACTTTGACTTTGTGTCATAAAACTACAGATAATCTATCTGCAATAGGCCCCTTTCCTCTGGCCAGCTTGCGGATCGCCCTCTTGATTTCCTGTGCTGTCAGGTTATGACAGAAGGACAACTTGTCAGGTGAACTATCCCCACCCCATCCAAGAAACCCTATATATCAGCCTAAGTAACATTGGTGTCCTTTCTGTATTGTGTAGCATAGTAGTCATAAAAATCACAACTGATCTCATGGCGTGTGGACTTCCACTCTCTTGCTGTTATGAATAATGGAAACGGGGACTTCCTTTTTTCTTGGATAGAATCAGCTATGCCAACCGCCTACAGGGTATGTCACCCTCATTGTGTTTCTTAGCCAGTTATGTTTTATAGACTGTCTGCACTCATTTCATGCGCTGGATTTGCCTTCGGTCTGTCCCTCATGCAAACATAAGCTTAATACTACCCAGCCACATGACAATAAGCAGGACTACACCATGCTACTTCTAAATTGTAGGTCCCTACCAAAACACAGGACGGAAATTGCTCTCATGCTGGAGGAGCGTAGGCCAGATGTAGTCTTCCTAACAGAAACCTGGTTGACGCCAGATTCCGATCCTGATATTGTATCAGCTTTGCCCCCGGGCTTCCAAATTACGCGGCAGGATCGAGCTGTTGGGAGAGGAGGCGGCCTGGCAATAATACATAAAGAGCAGCTCCTTTGTCGATGCACTTCCGATTCAATCCCTTACTGCAAAAGCCTCGCATTCAGCATTGATTTCTCCCCCAATACCTGTTTCTCAGGCACCCTGATATACCGACCACCGGGCCCCCCAAAGCAATTTCACAAGACTCTTCCATCGACCCTGGCCGAGTCAGTCACTACTTTGGCCAACTATACATTGCTAGGCGATCTGAATCTCCATTTTGATGCCGCCTATGACCATACCGCCATCGAGCTGGCGAACGATTTAGCGGCTTTACAATTGGAGCAGCTGGTCAATTCAGCCACCCACATCAAGGGCCATCTTTTGGACCCAGTGTTCAGCAATTGTATTGAGCTCAAGGCTGGGCAACCTATTTGTCTTCTGTGGACCGCCCATTCTCTTGTCCCTCTTACATGGTCTATTCGCAAGCCACCTCTCTTAACCCCCATTGTAAAGAACGTTAGAAATTGGACTAGACTCCCAGTGGAGTCCTGGTCCAACAGCCTTATTACCTCCCGTCCCCCTCCTAACGCGGATCCTGGTGCTGGTAATCAGGATTATGAAGAGTGGATCTCGAATTCTCTGGAGGCCACACTCCCCCTCCGCAAAATCACTACGAAGCGTTCACAAAAAACTGCCCCCTGGTTTTCTAAGGAACTCAGGGAAGAAAAGCGGCACTGCAGAAAACTAGAAAGACGGTGGCGCTTAGATTTCTCCTTGGACGATAAAATCCTATATAGAGAAGCGATTAGAGCCTACAAAGATGAGGTAAAAATTGCTCAAGCAACCTATTTCTCTACACAAATCATGCGGGCAAAATCGAAACCCAAAGAAATCTTTCATATAGTAAAGAGCCTCACAAAACCTCCACCACCCTCTACGCTTCCATGTAAAACGTTAGCTCACTGCAACAATCTTGCAGAATTTTTCCATCAAAAAGTACTCCAAATCTACTCCTCTTTTCCTGCCATGGATTCTCACCCCGCTGCTCATACATGGCCAAGCCCGGTGGAGGCACCCCCTCAACCCACGGCTACCTTGGAACATTTTCCCTTGTTTGAACAGGACTCCCTGGAATCTCTAGCACGGCAAGTAAAATCAGGCTCACCATGTGACCCAGCTCCACCGGAGGCAATGATCTCGGTACTTCAGGTTGTTCTCCCCACCATCAGGAACCTCCTCAATGCCTCCATTGCCTCCGGTATAGTCCCACTCCTCTGGAAGCAGGCTATGGTACGTGCACTGCTGAAGAAACCGAACCTTGATCCTGGCGACTTTAGCAACTACCGCCCCATTTTCCTGCTCCCCTGGGTGAGCAAAATCTTAGAGAAGCACATCAATATACATCTGATGGACTTTCTGGAGAATAACCAGCTGCTGGATGTCACCCAAACGGGTTTTCGACCTAGACATGGGACCGAGACTGCCTTACTAGCTGTCACCGAGGAAACCAGAAGGATCTTGGATCGAGGCGGATCAGTGGCAGTGGTCCTCCTCGATTTGAGCGCAGCATTCGACACGGTTAGTCACGACGTGCTGTTGTTTGGCCTTTCTGAGGTTGGAATCTCAGGCAAGGCAATACTCTGGCTCAAATCCTTTCTGAGCGACATGTCCTTTCAGATCTTTGAGGGAAATACAGTCTCCTCGAGCAAACCCCTGAGCTGTGGGGTTCCGCAGGGCTCCTCGCTAAGCCCTGCGCTATTTAACATCTATATGAGGCCACTAGCTGAGGTTGTTCATCCGTTTGGCATTAAGATCATTTCATATGCGGACGACACTCAGCTTGTGGTATCCCTGGCACAGGAGGACGGCCAATCTGCACAAATGGGACTAAGGAAATGTTTGGGGGAAGTAAAAGGCTGGATGACGAGATCCTCCCTTAAGCTCGATGGGGATAAAACTGAGCTGATGCTTATGGGCCCCGCTGTTCCAACGTTTTTTGACTCCCTCTGGCCTCCATGCCTAGGCACCCCCCTGTACCCAAGGACAACATAAAAATCTTGGGGGTATGGCTAGACAAAGCCTTAACCTTTGACACCCAGGCTATCTGCAACTTGTTTTGGCCTCCTCAGGATGCTGAAAAAAGTGCTCCCACTTCTACCTATGGAGGCCAAGCAAGTTGCTGTTCAAGGCCTGATCCAGTCTCGACTGGACTTTAACCACGCCCTGTATCTTGGTGCCCCCGACTACACACTGCGCAAGCTGCAGATTGTCCAAAACTGCGCTGCCCGCACATTGCTTCAGCTGCCACGGAGACTGTCAGCAAAACCTGGGCTGAGTAGCCTGCACTGGCTGCCGGTTCGGCAAAGAATCGCCTTCAAGGCAATGTGCATATCCCATCAAGCATTCTGGCACAAAGGTCCGCTAATCAGCCGTGTACTAGTCACACAGCACCACCCTACGAAACATCTTCGCTCCGGCCAGGCCTTTTTGGCTACAGTTCCCAGAATCAGGAGAGCGAGAGCTGGTGTTCTCCTATAACGCCGCTAAATCGTGGAACCTCCTCCCCCTTCAACTCAGGTCTAACCCTAATCTGCTCTCCTTTCGTAAGCAATTAAAGACCTTTCTTTTTAATGTCCACAACTAACCCCCTGCTGATCGCCTCTGACAACTGACTACACTCTTCAGGTAGCGCTTGGACGCCTCAGGGCAGCAATTCGCGCTTTATAAATCTACGTTTCATTTCATTTCATAATTTAGACTTCATGCATGCTCTCAGACATGAAGATACGATTTTTTTTTTACTTCTCTCTGACCTTCAACTGCCACCTGATCATGGTGAATGGACAATTCAATACTTCTCATCTCTACATCCAGCTGTATTGAGCCCCATGGCCCTCTCTCTATTGCTGCCTCTCTCTCATATGAGTCTTACTTACACCCCTATTACTGCATCTCTCCTGCCATTTAATGCCATATTTTTCATTTTCCTGCTTTCTTCTGTACAGCAACCTTACTTTAACTTTCCATTGAAAAAATAGAGAAACATCGCCTTGAAAAATGCACTATGCTTTTCTTTTGCCTACTGTTCACATGACACTGATCTTGAAAGAAGATTGTTAAATGTGCATGCCTTACTTATAAAGACAAACTATAACCCAATAGTCCAGATATTTAATTGAAACCATTACAATACTGAGTACTTCGATCGACAAAATGAAATGTGAAGGTTCCCTGCCTGTGGATTGGCAATACTTTTACAGACTTAAAACAGTAATATGTCATGTGTTGATATTTTCTAAATAGTTTGATCTCCCTAAAACACTTTTCAGTAGTAAAAAGAACAAGCATTGGCATAGCCAATAGGTCTCCTATTTGGAAAGAAGGGGACCCCTACTTAATTGATAGACTTGCTATATGTAAGGAAAGGAACTATATAGGTAAGAAATTATAGCAAGCAAATGAATAAGGAGTAGAACAGATACTAGGTGTACAGTAAAAAAGTAACCATTCTCAGCAAACACAAAAGGAAAAATAATGTTTTCTTCCACACACAAATATTAGATGGGGAGATATATAAAATATTTATTTTTCATTTTTTATCTTACATTGTGAACTATTAGATTATTGATTATTCTTTTTTTGCATATAATTGATCAATAATTATTTATACAAACAGTGTACGCATATAGAATTTATAGGGTCTATATGACAGATAAAAAACATTAGACAATCATATTAACAAATTTAAGCATATAATGTTGATAGAGGCAATGCGGTAGATGGAGAACTACTCGCGTTTCGGCTATGCAGCCTTCGTCAGGAAACCGTCTATTGCTTAAAGCTGTATAAAATATATAATCAACATACAATGTGATGGTTACATTTATATGCATATGGTACAAATACACCTAGATTTGAAATTTTATAATCTTTTTATATTTTTAGCTTATGAGACACATATATATATATACATGCAGGCTGTACATAGATGACGACCAGTACTGAATACTACACTTTAACAAAGGAAAACATTAACAAAAGGAAAAGAAGAGAAAACCATCATAGTATATGGTCATATATAGCTTATTTCTATGGATAGCTGTAAACTAATACTACATAGACAAAAAATAGAATCACACTACAAAATCGATACATGGGTATGTACAATATTTACATCCTGTCTTTTACAATTTGTACACTTTGTTACATTGTATATAGTTTCATATTGATACATGATAGTGGGACACAAACGATATAATGAAATTTAAATAAAAATAGTCTTAATAGAACTAAAGTGTAATGACAAACAAAATTTAGGATATATCTAAAGTAGAGTAGAGTAGTGAGAATGATTGTAGAAAGCGGAATCGTGATAAGATAAATAGCAAGAAAGGACAAAGGTAAAACATAGAGAGAGTATACAGGCAGTGACCAAAATAAGATACTAAGCAACACATCAAGGGAAGAGATCCATGACCTATTGGTTATAGTATAGAATTATAATTAAACGTCAAAAAGGAAAGAGAAAATTATCTAAAAAAACTGAATTAGATGAGCACATATCTACCCCTATACATTATGGTACTACTCACTTGCTCTATATAGATATAGAAGTCCTAGAGCCGGAGACGTTACAGATGGTGTCTCAAATCTTAATTGCTCCAAGATGTAAGTTGTGCAACACAGATATATAGAGGACCTCCTACATGCACAAACGGTAAGAATATGCGGAGAAATGGTAGAGAACAATGCGTGATTGGGATAAAGGAGTATATGCAGCAGAGGGAGAAGGATATAAACGATAATATGTACTTACTAGTTGGTGGTTACACGTTAATGATTCGTATGAGTTTGCCAGAATCCCGGGATCTGTCTTTATATTATGGATGAGATACCGTAAGCAGGTAATACTGGGTGCTATATAAAAAACGAGAAGGGTAAGAAGATATAACCAGGACCATCTAATTAAATCGTATCTTTGCAGATTGTTACCAGATAAAGGAAAAGAAAAGCCTATATTAATGCATCTGCATTAACTTACATAAGAAAAGACGCCTAATCGGTTCCGGTATATGTAGAGAGTCCGTAATTGATAGCGGCGTGATGATCCTAAGGTGGTGGTTATGTAAGAAAAAGAATAGTACAGCTATTACCACCTGGAGATAAAGAACAAGTAAATATATGCATATGTACAAGTTGTTAATTTAATTTTAATTTAATTTAATTTAAAAAATATTTCTAAAGCGCAGCGTACACCTCGCGGTTTCTTGGCGCTAGGGGAATTGGCAACTGAGGGAGAAGACCAGAAGAAGAGATAAGAGGAGATATTAAGAGAGTTTAAGAGGGGAAGGCCTGGCTTTCCCTACAAGTTGTTAAAGTATAATCAACCAAGGGCCGTGTTCCTAAAACCTCCCATAATAAAACAATATAGACATACCTTATTCTCTTATTGGATGATTGTAAGAATGGCTCCGAAGGATGTGAAACGGGTGCTTCACTGAAAGGAAGTGCCCGTGAATCCGTCCTATATATATATCTCGGCTGATTCGCGCGCCAAAACGGGTACAATTAGAATGATGGGTAACATACACAATGGTGAAAAAGGTAACAGAAACAAAGAGCGGACATGCGTCACCTTGGTAAACGAGTCATGGCGCACACCCGTAGATAAAGCAAAAGTGCCCTTTTAACAATATTCCAAGTATATGCTACAGGGTAACTACATGTGCGTTCATATTGTAAAAGGGAAATCATACCGAACTATCGTGAATAAATTGTCGGTATTGAATAATTAGGGTAGAAACAAAGTGACCATGATGCATGGAACGAACTTTAAGTATTTTTATAGAAATAAAAATAAATAAAAAAACCAACATATAGTTTTTTACCGTATATAGGACGCATAATTCAGCTGTAGGTAGCACAAATAGACAACAGTTTATGTGGAAGGAAATTTGAGTCCATAAGGTAGATGGATAAAGGCAAAGCAAAGATGGCGCCTATCCAGGGTAGGCCGATCAAAAAACTGCAGGCTGGTCATAAATGACGGACCATAGAGTCAGGTCCGTGTTACGGAAATAATTGCTTAAAGTCACAGGTATAAACACAAAATACAGACATACAGTTCACACCGTATATGATACGCATATATCAGCTGCCAGCAGAACAGACTGATGACAATCTATGCAGTCGAGAAACTCAGTCCATACGCTGAATGGACAAAGGTGAGGCAAAGATGGCGCCCATCCATGTCAAACCGATCAGAAAGTTGCAGGCTGGCCATAAATAACGGACTATAAGGTCATGTCCATGTTACGAAAATAACAGTTGCTTAAAGTTATCCATAAAAGAAGCCACACATTGATTTAATGAGACTAAGTGGGCATTAGATAAGTATATGCATAGAGATAGAAAAGGGGCAAAGAGGCCACTTGTTTGGTCTATAATAGAGAGATTGTGCATGCCCAGTGTTGGCCAATGTAGGGGCAACAGAATATATAGTACAACAGCAGCGCAATCTTGGTGTTGCAAAAAAGTAATAATACTAAGTGTAGGGAGGTTGCTATCATGGTTCAGAGTTTGTATATACCTAATCCAGATACGGTATACGCTACAGGATATATGGTAGGTCACTGGCGTTGTCTAGGATAGAGAAGATATGTGATGATGTTTTAGTATTGGGGCTAGATAAATAAACAATAAAAAGATATAATAAAAAAGAATAAAATAAAGTGAAAAGAATTGAAAATAAGAATAAGTGAAAATATTATTAAAAAGAGTATTGGTTCCAGAATGTCTCCAATAGACATACCCAAGTGTGTAAAAACGTATTCACTGTGGATCCTAGCCACTTAAAAAAATTATCAAGGGGAGTATGTAAATTATAGTGAACTCTAAATGGGTGGCTCATTGTATAGAGATACACCTACAGGGCATTATATGTATCTGGACATCTAATTTACATGATAGCCTGATCCCAGGGTATCTCCAGATGTAATCCTTTTTTTACTGTATCTAGATAAAATATCCAGAACACTTCACGCTTTTTTCTTATTTTTTCTGAACTGCATCCTTCCTTGTTAACTATTTTTTCCAGAATATACCAGTGGATATCATCCGCAGTGTGATTGTTTTCTAAGAAATGTACAACCATGGGGGAAGTTGTTTTTTTAGTTCTGATTGCGGATCTGTGTTCGGTCAGTCTGGTGTTAAGAGATCTGGCCGTCTCGCCCACATAGCCTTTATTACATGGACATATTAGTAAATAGATAATGTTTTTGGTCTTACAGTTACTCATCCCCTTAGCCACAATTGTTCGGTCATTGAATAGAAGTTCTTTGGTTTCAATTGCCATAGAGCAAACTATACATGTTCCACATTTATAGTTACCCTGAATAGGTAGCATGTCTACAACACTTCTCTGTATTGGCTTTTTCTTTATAGGCATGCGAGATCGGACAATGAGATCTTTGAGATTTTTATTTTTGCGATAGGCAAACATGGGTTTTTCAACAGCGTCAGCCTTAGTTTTATTGACATTGAGCAGGTGCCAATTAGAGCAAATGATTTGGCGAATCTGCTCATTCAGTAGTGAATGGCGTGTAACAAAGACTAGGTTAGCCTCTTTTTTTTGGTTGTTACCCTGTAGCAAATGCTGGCGATCATAAAACCTGGCACTTTTATATGATTCTCGTATGAGTCTATGAGGGTAACCTCTATCAAGAAATTTCTTTTTCATAATAATCGATTTCAGATCATAGTCCTCCAATTTGGTACAGTTACGCCGTAGGCGCAGGAACTGACCAAACGGAATACTACTTTTTTGTTTAGTTGGATGAAAGCTTTGATACTGCAACAACGTGTTGCGAGAAGTAGGTTTTACAAACAGATCCACAAACAACTGGCCACATTCATGCTTGATTAGGATGTCCAAAAACTCGATGTGTGTGTTGCTTATATGGGATGTAAATATTAGGTTTGGATCACAGAGGTTTAACCATGTGATAAATTCACTCAGGGTGTCTTCATTATCATCCCATATAAAAACAATATCATCTATATAGCGAGACCAGTGTAATATAGATTCGAAAAACGGAGCTACTTCATTGAAAATGCTTCGTTCTTTGAAGTAGGCCATATAGATGTTTGCTATTGTGGGGGCGCAAGAAGTTTGTATAAATCCCCTTGAAATTCAAATATATTCTCATAAAGAATAATTTTCAGGCAATTGATGACAAACTCTGTGTTGCAATCGATGTCATAAAGATCAATAGCCAATAGGTCTCGCCTTTGGGACCTTATAAGTGTTTAGCCATGCAACAGTTGATGTTGTTGCACCAAGGATATTGTGCTGCATAACTAATACTTATAAAGTCCCAAAAGCGAGACCTATTGGCTATGCCAATGCTTATCTTCATTATCACGTATGAGAGCATCTTCAAATACATGAGTTCATGATGTATGCTGTACAAACAGCTCTCTTGTTTTTACTACACAATGTTGCTCCATGTATAATAACAACTTACGCCACATTTAAGCTCCCCAAAACTTGCCCTTTGGTTCACTACTGGCATCATCATTGGTGGGAGGAGGGGGCATGAATATATTTTTTTAAACTATCACTTCTCATAAATGCCTCTCGATGTACTGATATAATCTAAAAACTAAGGTGAAATGTTTCCCTATGATAAAGAAATGGTAAACAACGTTTACCCCGCAACTTTTTCCCCGCTTGGAATCACAACGCGGTCGTTACAACGACCGCGTTGTGATTCGGCATAACATTACTCCGCAGGTCGGAAGAATGACTTGCAAAGGGGGGGGGGTTTGGATTTAAAATCCAACACCTTCCCTAGTGTCCGCACACACTGGAGTTGGAATAGTAAATTATACTATTCCAACATCCAGCGCCCCCCCTCCGCAAGTCGTTGTTCCGACTTAAGGAGTAATGGTATGCGGAATCACAACGCGGTCGTTGTAACGACTGCGTTGTGATTCCAGGCGGGGAAAAAGACGGCGGAATAACGTCGTACATTTTAAAGAAATACACTTGCTTCTACTTTGAAGAAGCTTAGTTTTACATGATATTTCTTCTACTATTTACATGGCAAACAGTTTTATGGCTTTGCAAGGTTCTTAGAGTCAAGCCAGAGCATTGACTCAGCCCTGCCTTGGCTCTCCCTTTTAGTTTGTTGACCTCGTGAAGCACTGCTCTGAGCGATACCAGACACACTTTTAAGAGTCTCCAGAAAATAGAGTTCCCATTATCCAGTGTGACCGAAGAATTTAAGTCCTGGTCTGGAATGAACTGCCTCATGTCACAGAGTAGCCTAATTTGGGGCAAGTGCTTTTAGCCATGGCTGAAATATGCTTTGGAATGTTAAGCCAGTTGTCGAGAATGAAACTCAGGAATATGAAGCGGGCCGGATGGGACCCCAAGGAAGCCCTGACAAATTTGGCAGACCAGCCGCCTTACGGTGCATAGCGAGCGAGTGCAGTGAGCAATCCTGACCACTCCAAAAAGGCCTTGAAAGGTTCTCCCCCCAAAATAATTTGGGAAAAAATGGCAAAAATTATGCATTCTACAACACATTTTTCAGTATATATTCAACAGTATTAGCTTTTAAAGCACAGTAAATGATGAACTTACAGTGCACCAGGATACAACAAGCATTTCTGGGGCTCTTCAATGATTCCCTCACAATCACCCTCCAACAGTGCCTCTCATCTCTCCACAGCCTCGCTCTCACATTATTTCATTTGTTTTGGAGCACCCCTCATACTAGTGTAGGGAGTTGGAGCACTTTACATCACACACACACACATACAGAGACAATGAATCATATAAGTGTAAATCAGTGCATAGAAAATATTACCTAACACAAAGGGGACTACAAGGGTTAGGATTCACATGTCATCCATACTGGTAGGCATATTTTTCACGTGCCTCGTCATCAAGAAGCACTAACTCAGGATTCAGAACATAGCACGGTGGTTAGGGATGGCTTTACTAATAAGAATTTATTTCTATCCAAACACATCCTTTTTAGCAACATTAAGATAATGAAAGACTGGGGAATAAACATAACTTTCTAACCTGTGCCATGCAGTTTGCATGCAGCTCGTTGATGGCAGTTCATAGCTCACTGTGCTAGATTACAATTGTAACTTATGAACTGGACAGTAACAAAGGGATCTCTATAACAAAAGCAGTAATCCACTGAGCAATGCAATTAAAATACTGTTCTGTGATATGCATGGTACACGTTCTTTGCAGAAGGCGTATTAACCCTCTGCGCTTCCATAGATGAATCAGAACTGCCACTAGTTAAAATTCCCATCTCTCTCCAGAAGGTACATTCATCACCAGAGTTAACTTGACACTTTTATTGTTGCCTGAAAACTGCTAGATATTCAAGGGAATATTCAGTGGGTGCTTTTAAAACTGATTGCTTCTACAAAATCGGTCCCCAGTACCAAAACCTGCCCCCCACCCTTCCAGCCTCCCAGGGAAACGGCCAATGCCTGGTCCGGCCTTGATTTGAAGTTATTTATATTGTTTGCTTTGCGAGCCATGAAAAGAAGGGATTCCATCTCCTTTTGTACAGGAATACCGAACTTTTTTCATATGATTAATATGAATTCTGGTTTTGTTGGTTTAAGTTTTATATGATTTTAGATTATGGATTTAAATCACTTTTGGATTCTGCCCAAGATGTTGAGAGTAGGAGGATGTCATATGTAAATTAAATCTTCAGATAGATCTGGGTATCATCCATGTACTGACTATAAAAACCATAGAGTTAGTGACAATATCTACAAGTTGTTCAATATATAGGTTAAATAGAGTTGGCGACAGGATCAAGCCCTGTGTAACCCCACTGTTGTAGGCTGACTTTACTAGATAAATGTATATCTACCTGTGAACGGTTCAACACATTGCAGTTGGAGCCCGGTTGGCCATGTTGCTTCTTGACACGTTTTTCTTTGATTACCTCCTAGAAAACTATTATTAGACACTTGGGAGCCTATTAGGATGGCGGGCGGAAAACCACCCGACCGCCATGGATCCGTAAATCAACCGCCCGCTGGTATCGTGGAAAATCCGGCATCCAAATTAGGAACAACCACCAAAAAACACTGACCGCAGCAGAATGAGGCGAAGAAAAACCGCCCGTAGCGGGCGGAGATGGCCAAAACCCGTCCGGGGCGGTAAACAATGAAACCGCCACCAGGACAGCAGAGACACCGCACGTCAAATTAGGATAACCCTGATGCCCACGCGGTATGTTCCGCAGTTTCCAACCACCGCGGTTGCAAACAGTGATGAATGGGAAAGCCAGTGGAAGAGCTTCAGCACAGCCACTGCTGCGGACTCTCCGTGACAAATATGGCGGATGAAAGAAAAAACCCAAAACAAGGCCACAAAGTGCACACAGCAAACTAGCCATGCCCCCAAAATCACAGAACACACCCCAATGACACAACCACATGGCAAATACAAAAATACAAATCCCAGGACAACCCACACAACACACCTGACAGAAATACCCCATTTGGACACACCCAAATAGCTGAGTATAATACAAGCCCCTTCCCTGACCACAATCCTTTGCAACATTCCAAGACTGAAGGCCACTAACCCTGACAACAAAGGATAGGCAAAGCAACACACCAGCACTACTCACACACAGCACCACCACCACTTCCTGACCTACACCTCTGACCCCCCTGCACATTACACACCATACACATCTGCCTCACCCCACCACTCACACCCCTGCACCCATAACCCCTTTGCACATCACACACCATGGCAACACATAAAATGTCAAAATTCACAGAGAGTGAGTTGACAGTCATGGTAGATGAGATAGTCAGAGTGGAACCACAACTGTTTGGTAGCCTGGTCCAACAGACACCATTAGTCACAAGAGCACAAATGTGGGCAAGGATAGTCAATAAGGTCAATGCAGTAGGGACCACCCCACGCTCAAAAAATGAAATAATGAAGCGGTGGCATGACATGAAAAGGGTTGTCAAACAGAAGAGGAGCAAGAACCGTGAGCTGGCTCAGAGGACTGGTGGTGGCCCTCCCATCCCACCAAAACCATTCAATGCATGGGAGGAGAAGGTGCTTGCCATACTGCATCCAGAGAGTCTCACTGGAGTTGGCGGGGGAGTGGAGGCTGGTAAGTACAAACAAATGACTACCACCACACTGCTATGTACTGTCTTGCACAACTACAAAGCTACACCTCCTAGCCCAAGTTCATTCATATGCACCACACATTCCCCAACACATGTCTCACAGATCCAACATTCACTCACTCACATCCACCCCAAACGTAGTGAGCAACATTACCATGGGGGCATGTGCACAGGCAACCAGCACAACAACTTCCGCCAGGCCCCCTTGTCCCACAGCTCAGCAAGATGGAGCACTCCACACCCAGAAGCAGTTGGAATCCATTGGCTCACCACAAACAAACTAACAAGTAGGTAGCCATCTTCACACGGAGGGGAGTATGTGGGTAGGAAAACTGCAGTAATACTCCCACCAGGCCCCCAGGCACACACCTGAGCAGGATGGAGCACTCCACACCCAGAAGCAGTCATATTCCATTGTCCCACTACAAACAAACTAACAGGTAGGTAGCCATCTTCACAGGGAGGGGTGTATGTGGGTGTGAAGACTGTACTACAACTCCCACCATGCACCTGTTCCACCCCTGAGCAGGATGGAGCACTGCCCAACACCCAGACTTAGTTGGAAGCCATTGTCTCACCACAAACAAACTAACAGGTAGGTAGCTATCTTGCCATGGAGGCTGTGTGGGTGGGAGGCCTGCACTACAACTCCCACCAAGCACCTTTGTCACTCACCTCATCAAGATGGAGCACTCCCTCCCACCCAGATGCATGTGGCAGCCATACTATCACTACAAACAAACTAACAGGTAGTTAGACCACATACCTGGGAGCGCTGTTTGGGGTGGGAGGCCAGCACAACAACTCACACCAGGCCTCCTGGCCCACCCCTAAGAAGGATGGAGCACTCACCCCCACCCAGAGGCATTTGCCAGCCAGCTATTGAATGGTTCACACTCACCTAACAGGGAGGTAGACCTCTTCCCTGCGAGGGCTGTTTGGGGGTGGGGGGCCTGCACAACAACTCACACCCGGCCCACTGACCCACCCCTGAGAAGGTTGGAGCAATGCCCCCCACCCAGAAGCATTTGGAAGCCATTGTCTCACTACAAACAAACTAAGAGGTAGGTAGCCATCTTCCCAGGAAGGGGTGTATATGGGTGGGAAGACTGCAGTAATACTCCCACCAGGCACCCAGGCACACACCTGAGCAGGATGGAGCACTCCACACCCAGAATCAGTTGGAAGCCATTGTCCCACTACAAACAAACTAACAGGTAGGCATCCATCTTCACAGGGAGGGGTCTATGTGGGTGTGAAGACTGTACTACAACTCCCACCATGCCCCCTGTCCCACCCCTGAGCAGGATGGAGCAATGCCCCCACCCAGAAGCATTTGGAAGCCATTGTCTCACCACAAACAAACCAATAGGTAGTTAGCCAGTTACCAAGGTAGTACCATTTGGGGGTGGGAGTCCTGCACTACTACTCCCACAATGCACCCTGTCCCATACCTGAGCACGATGGAGCACCACCCCCACCCAAAAGCATATTGCAGCCATTGCATTGTTGACCGTCATCTAACAGGTAGGTAGCCATCTTCACAGGGAGGTCAGGGGGAGGGCCTGCACTACAACTCCCACTAGGCAGCCCTGTCCCAACACAATCAGGATGGAACAATCCACACCCAGAAGCAGTTCCAAGCCATTGGCTCACGCCAAACAAACTAACAGGCAGACATCTTCCCTGTGACTTATCCCAGGCCCACTTGTCATCACGATGGAGCCTCCTCTCCCACCCAGATGCATGTGTCAGCCATTGTATCACTACAAACTAACAGGTAGGTAGACATATCCTGCTTGCTTGTCACACCCCTGAGCAGGATGCAAGCCTCCACCACATACACACACAGATGTGTCAAGTCAAAGCCAAATGTGAAAACATAACAGGTAAGTAACCAGTATGTGCACGCAGCCATTCCCCTCAAAAAGCATGATGCCACATGACAACACCAGCCCTGTTATTGCACACACATGCACACAGATCCTATTGACACTCACAGTGTGCACACAGCTAAGCACATGAAACTGTCACAGCAACCAAAGTGTGACACACCAATGCACATGTAGAAGAAAGTCTGGACAAAGTCATGCACAGCACTGAATTCCATGTGTAAGTACCATGGGGCCAGAGCAGCAAGGACCAAATGAGAAACAAGAAAGCATGGTTGGTGGTACAAATCCAGATGTGCACATGACAAGACCAAGGTATGCAGGAGATGACAATGGCCAGTTCATGGCCAGATTTAACATCTGACAGGGCGGAGTAAGCCAAAAAAAGTCCTCACAGACATTTTTAGTTGCACCAGTCCCTAGGTGGCAACATGTCCCTGTACTCACAAATTATGCACGTTGCGCATGGTAGGTATTGACAACTCACACCATGGACAAGTAATGCATGTACCACAGCATCATGTCAGGAGGCACAATAGTGCACATAGAAACAAATGTGATGATTAGTCAACTGTGTGGTGTACAAACAGTGAATGATATACAGCTAACACAAAGCTTATGGGGTGCACTACAATGACCATCTCCCATCGTACCCACAGGTGACCAAGAACTCACTGCAGAGGACAACACCAGCAACCTGCAGAGCCAGCCTCCCCCCGGTACATGGACTCTCGGATGTTGACTCCTGGGATTCTCTGGACGATGAGCTCGAAGCCGGCCCATCTGGTGTGCCAGGATGCAACAGGTCTCAGGACCCCATCATCCCCCCACCACATCTGCTGCAATACCAACGTCTCTGCAGACCCCTGCTGTCACGGCCTTTGTGTCCTCCACTACCACCATCACCACCACCACCAACAACATCACCACCACCAGTGCTGCCTGCAACACTCCCCCTGTCCCAGGGGATGACCATCCCACCCTACCAACTGAGGAGGGCAGGGAGAGGATGCTGGTGTCTACAGTGGTGAGGCAACAGGTCCAAGGCAGCAGAGAAGGTGGGAGGGGCATGGTCACTCACAGACACCAAGAGGCTGGGACCCAATCCCTGGACCACATTAACAGAGTCCTTGGGGCATATGAATGTGCCCAGGGACGAACGGGCCGGTCGGAAGAAGTGTTCCACGAGCTCATCCTACTGATGAGGTCCATCAACACATGGGACAAATTGTGGACCTCTTGGGCCAGCAAGTGGCGGTACTGAGGGACAGGCCTGTGCCACAACCAACACCTCCATCTCCCTCTGGTGGGCTGCAGGGTGACAGTTCACCATCCTCCCCTGCAGCCACAGAGAGGGGTGAGTCCTCAGACCCCACTGGCCCTACAGCAAGGCCCCACCCTGCCAAGCAACGAAGGGGCTGTCCGAAGAAAACCTTGGGAGTAACTGGAGGCAAAACACCTGCCAAATGCCAGTCATGGAGCCAGCCATGATGGCAACCCTCTACACCACTGCATTGACTTTTTGGACTGTCCTTCCCCACACTGCCTTGTGAATGGCATCTGTCTGTTGAACTGGGTCACCACATCAATGTCGTCCTCATTCTCGGACCCACCCTATCAGCCTGGGACGACTATTGGTGGCCCACGTCACTAGGCACAGCCCCGGAACCCACGGACCACGCACGCAACCTGGGAGTCATCCTCGACTCCACTCTCTCCATGACCAGGCAAGTCAACGCCGTCTCCACGTCCTGCTTCAACACCCTTCGTATGCTCCGCAGGATCTTCAAATGGATCCCCCTCAACACGAGAAAAACCGTTACCCAGGCCCTCATCACCAACAGACTCGACTACGGGAACGCCCTCTACTCAGGAACTACAAACAAGCTCCTGAGATGACTCCAACGCATCCAGAACGCCTCGGCCCGACTCATACTCGACGTCCCCCGCCGCAGCCACATCACACTCCACCTGAGAGGCCTGCACTGGCTCCCCGTCAACAAAAGGATCACCTTCAAGCTCCTGATCCACGCACACAAAGCACAGCACAACACCAGACCCACCTACCTCAACAACCGACTCAGCTTCCACACCCCCACTCGAAGCCTCCGCTCAGCCAACCTCGCCCTCGCCACAGTCCTTCACATCCGAAAAACCACCGCCGGCGGCAGATCCTTCTCCTACCTCGCCGCCAAGACCTGGAACACTCTCCCCACCATCCTACGACAGACCCAGGACCTGCTGGCCTTCAGAAGACTCCTCAAGACCTGGCTCTTCGACCAGTAGCACCCCCCTCCCCAGCGGCTTGAGCCCCTCTCGGGTATGTAGGGCGCTTTGCAAATGCGGTGATTGATTGATTGATGGACAACTCCATTATCTCATTTACCACAACTGTCAACTCACTGCTCCACTAATCTCCTCAATAAAAATGTTCACCCTCCCTAACATGTCACCATTGTAAATAATAAATCCTTACACACATGTTGTTGTGTCTGCTCCGTCTTTATTCCAGGATGTACAGTCTTCAACATGATTACAATGTACCAGAAGTATGGAATGTATGTAGGCAAGGAGAGGTTGAAGGGACCTAGGAAAACACAACAGAACAACTTTCACTAGTCTGGGTAAGGCATCACAGACATCACACAACACCTACCATCAAGATAATCCAACATGCACACATCACAATGGGCAACAAGTGCCAACATACACATCCTGTCGATGTACAAAACTACCCTGTTCCAGAAACATTGTCAGCCACCACTGAGTCAACAAGCAGCTGCAGTCACAAAGCCCACATACACCTTCACAACAACAGCAACATCATCAGACAATGGATCCGTTGTACATTGTCGCTCACCTTCAAGTGAAGTAGCGGGTGACGAGCTGTTGACGCAGGTCAACACCTTCCTCCTCTCCACTCCATTGTCCTCATCACTGGAAACGGATTGGTTTGCATGCGGGGGCCTTTTCTGTTAATCAGCATCCAAGAGCAGGGGGATCTCCTTGCGAATTGATAGGTAGTGGAGCATGCAGCATGCCACTACAATCTGACACACCTTCCCGGGCGAGTACATCAGTGCACCTCCGGTCTTGTCCAGGCAGCGGAAACGTGACTTCAGCAGACCAAAGGTACGCTCCACCACATGACGTGTCCTCCCATGGGCATCATTGTAGCGGACATCAGCTGGTGTCCTGGGATTCCGCAGTGGGCTCAGCAACCAAGGACGGTTGGGATATGCAGTCACCTACGTGTGACAAACACAGATACACATTGCATTGTTGCTGGGTCAGAGGACAGCATGTCACACAGCACGCTATTTGACTAGACATACTCACCCACAATCCATGCACGCTCGGGAAGCAGATTAGCCATCAGCTGTGGTACAATGCTGTTTCACAGGATGTAGGAGTCATGGGCCGAGCCTGGAAATTTGGCACACACGTGGAAGATGATCATATCTGCCTGGCACGCCACCTGCACATTTATGAAGTGGAAATGTTTCCGATTCCTGTAGATGTGCTCACATGCCTGTAGTGGTACAAGCCCAACATGAGTTCAATCAATGGCACCAACAACATGGGGGATGTGTCCAAGGGGATAAAAATCTCCCTTCGCAGCAGCCAAATCCTGCCCCCTGGGGAAATGGATATATGTGTCCTTGTAGATCATCATAGCGGACAGAACATCACGCAGCACCATGCTGAACATAGGTTGTGACATCCATTCTGCTCTGGACACTGTGGGCCCGATTCACAAAACTAACTTAAGACAAAATCCTAAACTTACTACTTTTGGTATTCACAGAAGTTAGGATTTTGTCTTAAGTTTGTCTTAAGACAAATGTCTCTTTTCACCACCACTGTGGCAAGCCCAGTAAGGTACCTCTCCCCCTGGTGTTGTCAAGATTTTCTAGAACCCCTCATTTGGTGTCAGCTTTAGCATGTGCCCCAGAACCCGAGACAGGGACTGGGCTATTCTCTTCCAGTACTTCAGACAGACTTAAGACAGACTTAAGACAAACTTAGGACAGATTTAAGACAAACTTAAGACAGACTTAGGACAAACTTAGGACAGACTTAAGACAGACTTAAGACAGACTTAAGTTAGGATTTTGTTAATCAGCATCCAAGAGCAGGGGGATCTCCTTGCGAATTGATAGGTAGTGGAGCATGCAGCATGCCACTACAATCTGACACACCTTCCCGGGCGAGTACATCAGTGCACCTCCGGTCTTGTCCAGGCAGCGGAAACGTGACTTCAGCAGACCAAAGGTACGCTCCACCACATGACGTGTCCTCCCATGGGCATCATTGTAGCGGACATCAGCTGGTGTCCTGGGATTCCGCAGTGGGCTCAGCAACCAAGGACGGTTGGGATATGCAGTCACCTACGTGTGACAAACACAGATACACATTGCATTGTTGCTGGGTCAGAGGACAGCATGTCACACAGCACGCTATTTGACTAGACATACTCACCCACAATCCATGCACGCTCGGGAAGCAGATTAGCCATCAGCTGTGGTACAATGCTGTTTCACAGGATGTAGGAGTCATGGCCCGAGCCTGGAAATTTGGCACACACGTGGAAGATGATCATATCTGCCTGGCACGCCACCTGCACATTTATGAAGTGGAAATGTTTCCGATTCCTGTAGATGTGCTCACATGCCTGTAGTGGTACAAGCCCAACATGAGTTCAATCAATGGCACCAACAACATGGGGGATGTGTCCAAGGGGATAAAAATCTCCCTTCGCAGCAGCCAAATCCTGCCCCCTGGGGAAATGGATATATGTGTCCTTGTAGATCATCATAGCGGACAGAACATCACGCAGCACCATGCTGAACATAGGTTGTGACATCCATTCTGCTCTGGACACTGTGGGCCCGATTCACAAAACTAACTTAAGACAAAATCCTAAACTTACTACTTTTGGTATTCACAGAAGTTAGGATTTTGTCTTAAGTTTGTCTTAAGACAAATGTCTCTTTTCACCACCACTGTGGCAAGCCCAGTAAGGTACCTCTCCCCCTGGTGTTGTCAAGATTTTCTAGAACCCCTCATTTGGTGTCAGCTTTAGCATGTGCCCCAGAACCCGAGACAGGGACTGGGCTATTCTCTTCCAGTACTTCAGACAGACTTAAGACAGACTTAAGACAAACTTAAGACAGATTTAAGACAAACTTAAGACAGACTTAGGACAAACTTAGGACAGACTTAAGACAGACTTAAGACAGACTTAAGTTAGGATTTTGTCTTAAGTTTGTCTTAAGTCTGTCTTAAGTCTGTCTTAAGTCTTTCTTAAGTCTGTCTTAAGTTTGTCTTAAGTCTGTCTTAAGTCTGTCTTAAGTCTGTCTTAAGTTTGTCTTAAGACAAACTTAAGACAAAATCTTAACTTCTGTGAATACCAAAAGTAGTAAGTTTAGGATTTTGTCTTAAGTTACTTCTGTGAATCGGCCCCTGTGTGCTGGAATGATCCAGTGGCAAAAAAATGCAGGGCCGCCATCACCTTAGACGTGGGGGTGAAAGCTGTTGGATATGTTTGGCGAGGCTGCAGGTGAGGCTCCAACTGAGCACAAAGGGTCTGTAGGGTGGCTTTATCCAGACGGAATTTCCGGATGATCTCCTCATTCTCCATGTCTGCCAGCACTGCGAAGGGACGACACAGATTTGGTCTCCTCCTAGTTGAGATGAAAGTGGACACATGGCAATGCAATACATCATGAGATGGGCACAACGCCAACAATGACTGTCATAAAAATTGTGTTACAGACCAGCTGACATGTAGGGACTCCTTCAGCTACAGTTATTGTACACCTGTCAACTGACACACAGCAAGTACCTCCAAAGCATACTCGCCATATGAGAATGCACATATGGATATGGCCACGTTTACCATGGGCACGCCTGGGAGTATATCATCCAGCATTAGTGTAAAAATGCAACTCCACTGTCTCACACCTAGCTGCTGCACCTGACACACCTTCGGGTGTTAGTCGAACCTGGCACATATCAACAACACAATGACCACAGGCTGAGCATACATGATGAGTGTGTGCATGGTCAAACATAAGCGAATAGGCACATAGGGACAATCTTCATCTTGAAAAACATTGCAGTGATTTCCCCTGAACTTTTACACCTTGACATGTGTACACATTGGAGAGTCCATAACAACACTGATCTGTGTACAGGCACATCAATATCACAAATGACATGTGAACGAGTACATGCCAATCTAAGAAATCACATATACAAACATGGCATGTGCAATCAGCAGTGGGGTACATGGCACATTGGCACTGTGTGCACTATGACGTGTGCCATCAACCATGTGGCCACCGTGCACTGCGGATGACTGCCAGATGGCCATTGACACAGCATGACGTGTCCATTGGTGCTGTCACAGTCACCCGCCACCCAAATCCCGGTCACCGATGTCACTGTATGGCACCCAACTCGCGGTAGCTACCACCTGGCCCCTGTGGTGTGTCACCGCCAATGCCCGGGACACAATCGCGGTAGTGATAGGCATATGCACATGGTGAAATGGCGGTTGGCATACTCCGCCACCCAATTCCCGGTCACCTATGTCACTGTATGGCACCCAACTCGTGGTAGCTACCGCCTGGCCCCTGCGGTGTGTCACCGCCATGGACCATGCCCTTACAGCCAATGGGAACCGTAATCGCGATGGCCTGGTGCAAATTTGAAAATCACGGTAGGTGTGCTCTGCCACCACGGAGCCGGTCATTGGATGCAATTGAAAGATGCACCACTACGGTAGCGCTCACCTGGCCCCTGCGGTGTGTCACCGCCATGGACCATGCCCTTACAGCCAATGGGATCCGCTATCGTGGTGGCCTGATGCAATTTTGAAAATCGCAGTAGGCGTGCTCTGCCACCGTGGAGCCAGACATTGGATGCAATTGAAAGCTGCACCATCGCGGAAGGGCCCACCTGGCCCCTGCGGTGTGTCACCGCCATGGACCATGCCCTTACAGCCAATAAGATTGGCTATCGCGGTGGTCTGATGCAATTTTGAAAATTGCGGTAGGCGTTCTCCGCCACCGCAGAGCCGGACATTGGATGCAATTGAAAGATGCACCACCGCTGTAGCGCTCGCCTGGCCCCTGTGGTGTGGCACCGCCATGGACCATGCCCTTACAGCCAATGGGATCCACTATCGCGGTGACCTGATTCAATTTTGAAAATCACGGTAGGCGTGCTCCGCCACCGCAGAGCAGGTCATTGGATGCATTTGAAAAAGGCTGACCTGGAACACCAATTGCAGCAGCTTAGACCCACTGAAACAACACTAGGGGGCTATATATGTGTGGGAGAGACCCTCACATTTCCACTGCTCACAGAACCTGCTGCCTGGGACCCGTCACCTGCTGCTGCCTCCAGGGACTGCTGCCTGAGACCCCTCACCTGCTGCAGGCTCCAGGGACTGCTGTCTGAGACCCCTCACCACCCACTGCCGCCGCTGCTGTCTCATATCCACAGTGAGGGCAAGGACTGAGAAGATCCATGCCAGTCCCTTCACAAGCGAGGAGCTGGAGGTCCTGGTGGATGAGGTGCTCACACAGTACCCAAGGCTATATGGTTCCCCAAATGTCGTAGTATGTCTTCAACAGTGGGGGTGAGAGTGCAGGGGAGGCACACATGTAGTTGGTCTGATGCAGTATGTGCCTGAGAGTGTGGGGTTGTGTCATGCACTGCCTAACATGATGTTTCCTAGGGTGAAGGGGGGGTGTACCCTACTCCACATGTTTCCCTGCCTGCACATCAAGATTGGAGGGACATGTGTTGTCTTGTCAGCCATACAGTGACGCAGCAAGTTGGTAATGCAGGAGTCAGGACAGTGATTGCTTGTGTGAATGGCTGTGTGGTTCTGTGTTGTCCATCTCAGTGTGAGCCCACCTGGCCTGCACAGTCACTGCCCAATCTGACAACGACACATCACTGGATGTACAGAGTGTTACATATGTGTTTTTTGCAGGCCTCTCCATCAATGAGCCATCTCAGCCCTGTAGATTACACACAACTGGCTCTGTGAGAAGGGTGTGGGTTTGTGAGATCATGTCCCTCAATGTGACATACATGACACAGTGAGCTATTCACAGGGCAAGGTCGTTGAGGCCTGCGCAGTGTTGGACACAGTGAGTCTCCCCCCAAACACATGTTGATATGTGACGTATGTCTTGCTCTACCTAGAAATGGACAGTAGATGTGGGCAGAGTACACATGGCTTTCTGTGCTGGCATCCTGCTTGTATATGAGATGTGCAGGTACTGTGTCCCCCCTCACACCTGCATGCATTTATGTGTGCTTCTCACATGCAGATGTACCATGTGAGATGCATTCTTGTCGTCTCTGCAAGACATATCTGTGGATTGGGATGAATCAGTTTCATGCTACTGTCCTGAGTGATCTTGTTACATGGCACTGTGTCACTGATGTTTGCCCCCTCTTGTCTCCCATGCCTGCAGCTCAAAATACACCAGCGTAAGGCCATGTGGAGAGCCACTGCGAGCAAGGAGTGGGCTCTGGGTGTCTCAAACCGATGGCGCACCCACTGCCACAAGAGGTGGGACGACATCTCACGGCTGGCAAAGAACGTTGCGGAGATGACACTGGGTCTGCTCCCTCACACTGGCAGGTTAGCACGGCACAGCATGACACCACTAAAGTGCCGCATCTTGGCCATGACACACCTTGAGCTGGATGCACGATTGAAGGAGCATCAGCAGCAAATTAATGGTGAGTATTCTGGGAAGGGTGACTTTGGCTGTGTGTGACAGCATGTGTACACAGCCTGTGCCAGCGCTGGGCTATGTGATGTTGGTAGTGTGATGCAGTGGCTTGTAAGTGGCCTCTGTGCTGGGTGCAGCTGTCATGAAATTTGTCCTACCTGTACTTCCTAAGGGAATTCGAGTACTGGGCATTTCAATAGCATTGTGGGTGGTGGGCTTCAGGTCTGAGCTATTTGTGTTACTGTTTGAAAGGAGCCACATGCAGGATGTTGTGCTGTGTGGTCATCACATGGCTCACTTATGCCTGGTTTTCTTGTTTACACGCACTGTTTGAGTAACAAAAGTGTGTTTGCACAATGTTATTGCACAGGGTGGCGTGCAACATGTAGATTTAGTCATCTTCATGGTTGCTTTGCTTGCATATGGTTGTTCTGTTGCTGCCACTGAACTGACCGTACATCTCTCTCTCTCATGCAGCATCTCCCGTGGTCACAGAGGGACAGGGGACGAACACCAGTGGTGGGGAAACAAGCACAACAGCTGTACAGGAGCCCAGTGAGACAGATGTGACCAGCGCCTTGGAGGGGGACAGGAGTCTGCTGGATGAATCACAGCCCGAGACGCAAAGTTCAACGTCATCTGGTGCCAGCAGTGATGCATCCATGTTGGCGGGCACAGGGAACGGGGACTCTGCATCATCTTCTACCAGACAGCGTACAGTGCCCACCCTCCCAGCCACTTACTCTGGTGCTGCCCGTGTTCGCACCAGTAAAAGTGGAAAGTGTCCTTCACCCCTGGCACCGCAGCCCCTTCCCCTGTCTCCCCTGCTGCCATTAGTGCTGAGTCTGTGGACCTTTTGCGCCAGCTGTGTGTAGGCCAGATAGCTCTCCTCAATGCATTCATAGACCACGACAAAAAATTGACTCAGGTGGTTGCTTTCATGGAGGGCATACATTCAGACGTGGGTGGGCTGCACCGGACTGTCCAGTCTTTGTCCTCCGCAGTGACAGCAGTCCTTCAACTGGCACAATCTCGGAGTCCAGCTCCAGTCCCTTTGTCCACTCCCATGCCAGTGGCCACGTCTGACGATAGTGACCACGCTCCACAGACCTCAAGGTCACGATACAGCACACGTAGCACACAGCAGCAGTCCAAGAGGTCCAGGCCGCTGACACCATCCCCACAGAAAACCAAAGCCACCCCAGAGCCCAAAGACAAAAGCCCGTCAGTCGACACCTGGGGCCAAAAAGCAAAGAAACAGACCTCGGGGTCACATGCCTCAGAGCCATCCTCAGCCAAGGACTCTCCTGTCAAAAAAGCGTCTCGCAAAGACAAGCAGACAATTTCCGTGCCCACTGAGAAGGTGGTGACTGCCAAGGGTACACATAAAAAGGGCTCCAAGGCAGATTCACCCACTACCTCGACTCCCATTCCAAGCCCAGTGAAGCAGGGAAAGGAGGGCACTGTAGGGGGAACACCTGGTAGACAGGGGATGGAGGGGCAAAGGCATGGCCATGCGAAGCGTACCACTGGATCCAGCACGTCCCCAGAGGGAGGGTCAGCATCTGCACCTCCTGCAGCCTTGGTGTTGAGTGTGCCTGTTGTGTCCATGCCACTTCCCATTGATTCAAAGTCAGGCAAGCCATTTAGAATCCCCGAAAAGTGGAAAGGCACCCCTCCACAATCTCCCACCCACACTGTGTCTCACGTCTGCATGACTCCACCTCCATGTGCCACTACACCACCTGGTCCAAGCAGCCCTCCGGTTTGCCAAGCCACTGATAGCTCTACCTCAGCTGGGCCTCTCTCTCCCCAGTCAAGTGCTCCAACTGTGCCCGACACACAGCCAGCTCCCAGTCCGACTGACAGCCAAGTCTGAATGTTGGTCAACCTCACACACCTGTCTCTCCCACAGCGGGGCCTGTGCTGCCCATCGTGACACCCCAGACTGTGTTGCTTACCATGGCAGGGTAGAGTCACACACATTCCCTGTGCAGCTTCTCATGGACTCACTCTGTACTTAGTCCTGCCCATTGGCCTTGTCGGTCACTGCTGTGTGCCCCCTGCATGTGCAGCTTCCCATGGACTCACTCTACACCTAGTCCTGCCGACTGGCCTTGTCGTTCACTGCTGTGTACCTCCTGCCTATGCAGCTTCTCATGGACAAGCTCTGCACTTTGTCCTGCCCACTGGCCTTGTCGTTCACTGCTGTGTGCCCCCTGCCTGTGCAGCTTCTCATGGACTCACTCTGCACTTCGTTTTGACCACTGGCCTTGTTGCTTCTTGCTGTGTTGAACTATTCCCTGTGCAGCTTCTCATGTCCCTCATCTGCACCTTGGACTGGCCACTGGCCTTGCTGTTTGCTCCCTGCATGTGCAGCTTCTTATGTACCTCAGCTGCACCATGGACTGGCCACTGGACTTGCTGTTTGCCCCTTGCCTGTGCAGCTTCTCATGTACCTCAGCTGCACCTCGGACTGGCCACTGGCCTTGCTGTTTGGCCCCCTGCCTGTGCAGCTTCTCATGGACAAGCTCTGTACTTCGTTTTGATGACTGGCCGTGTTGCTCCTTGCTGTGTTGAACTATTCCCTGTGCAGCTTCTCATGTACCTCAGCTGCACCTTGGACTGACCACTGGCCTTGCTGTTTGCCCCTTGCCTCTGCAGCTTCTCATGTACCTCAGCTGTACCTTGGACTGGCCACTGGCCTTGCTGTTTGCCCCCTGCCTGTGCAGCTTTTCATGGACAAGCTCTGCACTTAGTTTTGACCACTGGCCTTGTTGCTCCTTTCTGTGTTGAACTATTCCCTGTGCAGCTTCTCATGTACCTCATCTGCACCTTGGACTGGCCACTGGCCTTGCTGTTTGCCCCCTGCCTGTGCAGCTTCTCATGAACAAGCTCTGCATTTTGTATCTTGCTCTTCTCTAATGGGGCCTATCTGTGCAATTTGTGAATGAAGACAGTTGCATCTGTTGTCTGTTTTGTCAGTGTCCTTACTGAATAAAGTTTTTCCAGTGTGTATATGGTTTACTGTGCCACATGCCCTGTGTGCCACTTCAACATTGCCAATGGCTTGTCTGACTTGTTCAATTTTGTACTGGGGTGACAGGGACTTCAGATCTTCCTGACTGTGATACTTGTGGGTGCAATGATATTGTTTTTAGATGGTATGCCATTGTCATTTTCATTCTTTGTTCATGTTGGCTATATTGTACACATGTCAGGTTTGGGGGCACTGCCAGCACAGTGTGGGATTCTCTCCACAGGCTTGCAGGCAGGCTGGCCAGGGTTATCATGTATGTGTGTTCTTACTTTCTGTGTGCCCAGCAGTGTAGGTGTATGGTCATGTTGTGATGGGGAGTCATCCTAGTCACATGAGTTACTTTCAATGTGTGCACTTGGGTGGTCAAGAAGAGAGCAGTGTGAAGGGGGTGAGTTTGTTGTGAGTGTTGATGTGAGTGTGCCCATGCAATGTCAACTACACACGTGTAACCCAGAAGTACAGTGCCTGTTTGTGTGATTGTTCAGGCCTGTGATTGTGATTGTGTGCACATGTGTGAGTTGTATGTTGTGCACTGTGCAGTGTGTTGGTGTGTCCTTGCAGTTCTGGCTGACTCCTACTTGTTGCTTTTGCCACTTGTGAGTATGCAGAGTGTGTGACTGGCAAGTCAGGGTTTTGTTTTGTTGAACAGCCGTGTGTCTTGATACTGTTTGTACTCACTGTGCATACCTGCTCAACCACACTGACATTGTGAGTGTGATGTTCTCATGCATTGCTGTCACATGGTGCTTTATTGCCTCCAGTGTGGCGTGTGGTGTGCGGTGTCATACCATCCCAATCTGTGCTTCAGATGCCTTGACATTGCGAGTCAGCATTCCCTCTATTTGTGTATGGTACACTCCTGCCATGTCCACTACTTAAGTGCACACCACTTCACTTTGATGTCAACTGTCTCCTTGTGTTGTCTGTGTGTGTGCCTCCCCATCACTTCATTTGTGACACTGTGCTTTGTGGTGCAGATCTTTGTCTAGAAGCACTGTGCCACTCATGATATTTCCCCAATTAGTTATCTGTGTTGTTCTAGTACTGTTCAGCAGTCATGGTTGCTCATGTGCAGTTCAACTGTCTGTGCTGCCCCGTCCTCTGGTCAAGTTGTTTCCACTTTGTGTCCCAGACTTGTGTATCTGTGGGTGTTGTGTTAGGCGTATGTGTGTATGCTGGGGTACTGCTTGACTTCCTGAGTGTGATGTTGTCAGTGTGCTGATTTGATTGTTGTTGTGGGTGTTCATGGTGTGTCACTCATGGCTGTGTGGGACTGTTATGTTTTGTGTGTGCACACACTGCTTGTTGTGCATGCAGTGCTGTGGGTGTATGTTGCCTTGTCCTGGCCTGGTGTGCATCCCCTGATGTCCTGCTATGTTTGCTATGTGATTTATTGTCATGTGCATCTGTTGTGTGTTTAATGTGGCTGTGTTGTTCTGTGATGGTGCACTTCTTGTCTGTGTTGTGGTATGTTGTCTGTGCATTGTTCCTGACTGATGAGGTTGTGCACTTCTGTTATGTCTGTGCTCCCATTGCCTTCCCACAGTTTTGCTGCACAGGTCATGTGTAATCTTGTTGTGGTTCTGTGTGTGTTTCTTTTGAGTTATGTATTTGGCTGTTGTTTTTGTGAGGCATTGGTTCTGGCATCCCTGTGTGTGTGTGTGTGTGATGTTTGTGGATACCCCCAGGAAGTGTGATTGTTTGTCTGTGTGTTGACTGGACATTATTGGCACCCTCCTGTGTGTCTGACACTGGGGTTGTGTGCTGCAGGTGTGAAAGGGGTATGTGTGAAGAATCCTACTTGTGTTTGACAGTCATGGAGTGTGTCAATGTGCCCTGTGTGTTGTGCTGCTGGCATACTACTGTGAAGTTGTTGTGTACATATGTGTGGCTGTTCACAGTTTGACTTCAGGGCCTTCCTTTCATCCCTGTGCCTATACATGGGTTGCCTTGCTGTCTCCCTGAGTTGTTGCACTGAGATGAATGTGGTTTGACTTCACTCACTGTGTGCCATGTGTGCTTTGATGGGGTGAGGGTGTTGTTCTCTGTTCCTTGTCTTGCATGTGATGTACACATGCTTGTTGGTTGTCTCCTTGGCCTTCCATTTGTATTCACCTCACTTTGGCTTTCCTATATGTTGTGCTCCATTGCTGGTGGCATGTGGTCTGTGTCTGTGGCTGTGTGTCAGTGTGGGGTATGTCTGTGTGACTTGGCAGGCTGGGTGTCCAGTAGGATGTTTGTTCATTGTATGTGTGTATGTTCATTTTGTGCGTGTACTCAGCTTTCTTGCCATGAATGTGGTGTTGTTGTGGTGTGTGGGTTGCCCTGGGCCTGTGCTTCTGTGCTGTGTGTTCCTCTGCAGCCACTCCTGCTGTGGCTGTCTCCCTGGTTGTTTGTTGTGTGGTGCAGGGTGTGGATTCACCTAGCTTGGTGTTGGGCATGGGTGTGCACAGGGGGTGCACATGGCATGTCCTTTCATGTTAGGGGGAGCCAGTGTGTGGAGTGGGGAGGTGTGGCCCTGTTTACTTTATGCCCTGCCCATGCCTGGCACTGGCCCTACCTTCTGCATTGTGCGCATGTTTTCCCTTGTGTTCACCGCTGACGTGACGGGGACATTACTTGGAGATCGCGGTGAAGTGTGATCTGGCTGCGGAGTTGTGACTTGGTGGCAGGTAAGACATGTGTGGGTACACTTGTGGATGTGTTCCTGTCCCCACCAGGGTGTCTGGTGTGGACAGGGACCCTGCATCAGCCCATGAATTGTGTGTTGCGGTTGTGTGCGGGATTGTGTTTTTGCGTTCCTGCGGCGGCATCCACGACTGTCCATGAGTTGCTGGTGATGTATCAGGTACTGCACCGGAAAGATGTGAAGAGCTGGATCCATTGCGGTCGGGACCGGGAATCAGGTTTCGCGCTCCACTGTTGAGCTTCCGCCGTTTCTAGTTGGGCGGTTTCTCCTCTGCGGTGCGACTGGCTTTTTGGGGCATCCTGATTTGTACAGCGGATAGGACGTCATTCCGCATGGCGGTGAGTCTCCATTGGCTCCCACTGCCGCGGTGGCGGGCGCACTTTGATGACGGTGCACGTTGCACCGCGGCGGATGGGTAATGGGCTGTGTTTGGCCATATAATATGGCGGGCGTGAGGCCCACTGCTGGTGTGCGGTGAAAGGCATTTTCGGCCACCGCTGTGGTGTCACCGCCCGCCATCCTAATAGACCCCTTTGTATCCCATCAAAGTCCTTTCCAGAATACAGCTGATTGTTAATTTACTCCCATAAATTAGTCATCAACAGCAAAGTTGAACAGGGTTACACAGTAATAAGAAGACAACTAACAAAATTGCTCCTCTGTGCAGGTGTCTTCCTACCGTGGTACTTATGGTCTACTGTAAGATGTAGTGGGTTTGTAGGGAGTCACAGAAAGTGTGCTTTGATATAAAGTACACAAAAGCTAATCTCATTTTATTTTTGTTGCCATATTAAATGGTAGCAGCAAAAACATGAAAAGATTGCGTGTAGGGACATGTAAAGACGAGAAGCCAACCAAAGTATAAAATCAAACGAAAATTGTAAATCTTCATAATCCTTCAGACCTTGCAACCAGGTTCATTTTCTGGAGGCATTGTTGCTCCTTGGCAATTGCTTCACAATAGTATTCTCACTGCTTTTAATTATCCTCCATGACAAGGGTCCCTGAAAGAATGTGTTTACAATAACTTTGCTAGTGTCAGGGAAATTGCAAAAAGATACATTTTCATTTTATTACAAATGTGCACTGGCAAAGCTAAGAGATCTGGCTGCCGGCTAACAAATATGAACAACCTTTCTCCAAGCCTTTCTTTGCATGCATCTGCACATTAAAGCCCGACCTAATGAATTTTCCAATGATTGTTTTCTATCTTGGGTCCTTTATAATTTTAAAACATCTATTTACAGAGCTGCATCTTCTGTTTACAACTGAATTTGTATTAAAACATCTCAGCAAGACATTTGCGGATTTTGCCCTGCCTTGGTTTCACTTCTTTTTCCCCCATTTTAAGAGCTAGAGGATTGTGTGACATTTGTTTCAGTAACTGTTTCTTCTCACTTACATCAAATGACTGTTGAGTGATGCCTTCGTGACCACCTATTGAGGTCCTGTAAGAAAGCACGAGCTATACTAATGGTAGGCCTGAGGACACATATGACCCCACACCTGATATCCTTGCACTGGCTCCCAGTGCACAAGAGGATACACTTTAAAGCCCCGGTTCTGGCCTTTAAGGCTTTTCACAAAATAGGGCCTCTCTACATCAGGAACATAATTCAACACTATGCTCCTCTTCGAACCCTGAGATCTTCTACCCAGCGGCTGTCGACAGCACCAAAATTCTCTCGCTCTCGCATGGGGGGTTGTTCCTTTCAGGTGGTGGCCTCACAGCTTTGGAACAGCGTGCCGCTTTCCTTAAGACAGGTACAGGATCTCCTTAGTTTTAGGAGAAATCTAAAAACCTGGTTTTCCCAACTTCAGTAGAGATCTTCCTGTAGGTTTGTGTTCTGTTTCTGTCTCTGGGTCCTTCTTTACGCCGGGACACTATGTGGAGTAGCCGTGCGCTTTACAAGTGCCAAGTAACCTATCTATTTCTTTCTCTAACATGGATATCCATGCAGATGATGTTTAGCTACAGCTGAAGCTAAGAAACCATTCAGTGACAATGCTCTATACAAATGTGCACTCAAAATCAGGGGAGTAGATAGTGAGCTTCAGATTTTCCAACAATCATGCTGGCATATAATGTTAAAATACATTATACAACGAGCAGGGTGCATGAAAAGGGTTAAAGGGTAGTGGAAAGGGAGACAAATGCAGATTGCTAGGGGTATTAAGTGAGAGAAAAAACAATATTTTGTAAAATAACCAATGTTTTTGAAGGCTTTCAAATCAGAAGAAGGGTGTGTGTTTGTGTGCTTTTTTGTCATTGTGTGTAAAAATGACCGGTTAAATCCGACAGACACCTCACCATACCAACTGAAAATACCTGTACCCAACTATTATCCCAATAATACATTTATAAGTGGGTTGTAACACCCCTAACACCCCACTGTGCCCCTGCTCAAAACCATCATTGTAGAAAAGGTATTGTTTGGGCCAGAAAAATATTCACATCAAACGACAAGGTCACCGCCTGCTAGATGTCATACAAATTAAATTAAGTGCAGCATACTATACAGTGTTACTCAAAATACATTAAAACTCCACAACCAATTATAAAATTAAGAGAACAGTTTTATTAATGAAATAAGACAAAAATGACAACAATCCAGTGAGGTGAAATAGAGATATAGGGCCCGATTCACAAAAGTAATCTGAGGCAAAATCCTAACTTTACGACTTTCAGAGTTTACAAAAGGCATTTAGGAGTAATGAAGTTCGGAATCCTAACTTTACTACTCCTAAATGTCTTTTGTGAATATTGAAAGTGGTAGGTTTAGGATTCTATCTCAGTTTAGGAGTAGTAAAGTGAGGAATCCTAACTTTACCACTCTTAAATGCCTTTTGTGAATATCGAAAGTCGTAAAGTTAGGATTTTGTCTCAGATTACTTTTGTGAATTGAGCCCATAATTTTTTAAAAAAGTTTTAAGTCAAAATGGCACAAGAAAGCACTAAGCTCCATTGATAGTTTATGCAAGCGGTATACCGGGACGTAGGCGCGATTTGAGGCTGACTGCGATGAAGTGCTGCTGAGATACACCAAGTGCATTGGTCTGGTGAAAAGTCTGGAATTCCAAAGATTTGAAAAATGTTGTAAATCCCAATACAGAAATGGACGTTGTCACTTTTTGAGAGAAAAATATAATTCCTGAGTGATATTGTAGCTGCTTTCATGAGACCAAAAGCCAGATACTCCCTACTCTGGATTTTATGTAGGAAGACAGGTTGGTCCTAATGGAGCCCTGGAACATTAGAGCTTAGGGCCTGCTTTAGATCTTGGCGGGTGGGTTACTCCATCACAACAGTGACGAATAAACCGTCCCGCCAAAATGTAAATCCCATACTATCCTATAGAATTTATATTTCGGCGGATGGGTTATCTGTCACCAGTGTGATGGAGTGTCCCGTCCACGAGATCTAAATCAGGTCCTAAGTCTCAGAGTAGTTTGTTCCCAACAGTGAATGGGACTTAGTGTTTTTCTCCAGAAATGCTGAGAGCATTGAGCGGGATAGAGCTAAAATGTAATCCAATTATGTGTTGGATACTTTTTCCCACAAGGTTTGCTGGAACTCTGAATAAAAAGTATTGAAAAGTTTCTAGACTTTCTTCTGGCACCCAAACAACCACAGGAGTACACTAGTAAGATCCACAGAGCTTCAGAGAAAGACACGTAAGAGACTGTCAGGATGTCAAACAGAGGACAAAAGCAAAATCCAGTCCAGGTCCAATTGCCACTGGTCAGGAACGCTATACCTCGTCGTGTATAAGGATTTGATCCTGAACCTTGTAGATATGGCATTCACATGTACACAAACAGTAAAGCTCAGCAAGCCATTCTTGATGTCTGGGCACCTGGAATGTACGCCAATGCCGTAATATACCATAGGGGCTGTTAATATCCATCTACGGCAATGAGAAGTCATAACATCCATGGCGACAAAGTAATGTAACAAGGTCAGTTTGTCGAACTCCTGAAAGGAAATATAACTAGTTGAGTGTAGTGTCTCCCATACACAGCTTGCTGCTTCTTGTGTCCCTACAGTCACACATAAAGTCAGCCAACTGACCTTTGGAGTCTACTTCTTTGTCCTGGGTACTAATAGGAGCAGGTCACTGACAGCAAGTCCAGTTCTTTTCTGGTATTCTGCAATAAGTGTTCTAGGGATGGTGCCTTACAAAGCCCCATTTATAGTTGGCACAGGTTAGTGGGTGAGGTGAACCTTGGCACTCCCTACTCAACTGGGTAAAAGTTACCAAGGGCAACCCTACCCACTCTATCAAACAGGCCCAAAATAGCATATGCTAGGGTAATGCTGAGATGGTTAAGTCTTCAGCTACACTAAAGTTGGGTTTTGAGGGTTGGTGGTGTGTTTTGGAGTTTCATATGAAAATCACCAGTGTCCTCCCACATCTAACACTAAAATCCAGTTTGAAGCAGTCCCTGAACCCACAACAATACATGAGACAGAAGAACAGCAAAACAAAGCTGAGTCCCACAGTAACCAGATTGGAGATATTCAATATTTTGTTATCTTATCCTGTTTGATTGCTTTCAAAACCTACTTTGCCTTAGACAAACCTGTTAAGCAGGACAAGTTAAACCACCAAAGGTGGACCCTGCTAGGCTGAAGAAACTGCTTTACCCTGCTTGGAGCTTCCCTACGGCAGCACATCCATCTCAGTGAGACCTTGGTGAGAAGGTATCCAGCCTTTGTCAGACATTGCTTGTAGCCTTTTCCCACTGGAAGATTCTGTGCTCTGAAAAAAAGAGTCTAAGTCTGAAAATAAAAATGTTGACCAAGCGAGGGCACCAAAAGTATCCGACCAGTGTGAGGACTTTCCTGGATGCAAAATTCTAACTTTTCCGCTCTGAACTTTTCTTGCAAAAACCAAAGGCTTCACCAGGACCTTGCCCAATGCCTGTCTGACGCTGTGTAACCCTCCTGTGATACAACCAGCTACCTAGCCCATCTGAAGAATTTTGACTTCCGTTTTGGAGATTAGGTTGCACCTGGTTGGTGTATTCAACCTGGCCTCCATCTCAATCGGCCTGAAAATATGCTTACGACACAGTTTACCAAGACCAGTTGTCCACATTTTGGTGCTATTTTTACTACAATTAAGGTATGTATGACGTAATATTGACAAACAGAATATTGACTCACCACAATATCAGAAAAAAATGTTGATTACTAAAATATCGTCACCCAAACACAATCAAGAAAATCACAAATATCGATAACAAAAATATAATTCTCACAATTATATAAAAGAGGTAATATGAATAACAAAAATATTGATAAAATGTTAACTCATTAAATACATAGTAAGTAAGTAAGTTTATTTTCAGACTAATTAAAATCATTTCAATATTGAGCCATGCAGGATGTTGAATAAAATTATTGCTAAGAGAAAACATTATATTAAAAAAAAGAATTCATAGTTAAAAAACATCTTACAGTGCGAGAGCAATAGTATAAAACATTATGACTGGTGGTTCGGTAATGTACTCCGTGCCCACATTTTTACAAGTGATTTTATACCAACTTCTGTTTGGGAAGAAATTAAGAGACACCGTATGAAGTAAAGGGAGTTAATTTTTGGGGCATCATGCTGTACCATGGAGGTGTCCTTGTGCATTACAACGTATGGCCGTTAAAGTGCTCCATGTGTAGCTATTCCCATAAGGATTTTATGATTTCTGCTTGGGAGTCATCAAGTAATTTGCAGCTGTGGTGAGGATGAGTTTGACCGGTCTAGATTGGGTGCTACGGGTTTCCTGGTTAATGACTTTGTCTAAAGATTCCCTGCCCCACAACGGCCATTATTTGTCTGAAATGACCGAGTTGACTTATAATAGTTTTTTCACTTGTAGTAGGAACTTGGAGGTCCTGCAAGAGAGCTACATTGATTTGCTGTTAATGATGTTAGCACTGCTTTACGGCATGATCTTAACGTATGAGCCCGAAAGGCTGGGCAGAGTAATTTCTGTCTTGGATGATTTATCGCAGGGCAAATGCACAGGAAATGTAGTCGGCTTTCATCAAATCAACCACATAGACGGCAGAGAGAATTCGTCCATATTTGTTTCAAGGACGGAACCTGGGGGCATATCAACAAGGGCTTTATCTCTGCTTTTTTGGCTTTAAAAGCCAAAAAAGCAGAGATAAAACTGGCACCCTATCAACAACAGGGTGCTAACATGCAAATTTGCATGTTAGCACCCTTTTACTCTACGCTTCCCCTTGCATCTCTAATGAGATGCAAAGGGGGCGTTCCAGAGTAAAATAATAGGAGAAATGTCGCTAAGCGACATTTCTCCTATTATCAAGAATGTCGCTAACCCTGTTAGAGACAAAAAAAGCAGCGCTAACCGCGGTTAACGCTGCTTTTTTACGTCTGGTATTTTTCTGACTTAGCCATGATATCCTATGGAAGGAGGATATCATGGCTAAGTTTGCCTGTCCCTATCAACAAGGTAACGTGAGATTATCGCTGGGTTTCCAGCGATAATCTCACGTTAGCCTGTTAGCGTGAGGATTTTTATCGCTATTGAGATAAGCGTTGCTAATTGCACGCTATCTCAGCGAGAAAAATTCACGCTAGCCGGCGATAATTATCCTAGCGCTAAGTGCGCTTAGAGATAATTATCGCCGGTTGTTGTTGATATGCCCCCTGGTCTTTTGAAGGAAAGGCTTCCGTTCGTGTTATTAAAATGAAATGCTGGATAGTTTGAGAGATGTGGCACTTGAGGTAGGTTTGGGGCCCCCAAATGTTGTATGACTGTAAGACTGTCCAGCCGTGTTTTTTGCCTGCCATTTACGCCTTATTGTGGGACCATTATTTTAGCTTGACAGCTTTGTTGGTAATTCTCTTGAATGCTGTAATGCTGATATTTAGCTTCCAGGCCTCATGTAGGTTGAGGGATGTCAAAGCTTTGTAGAGCACTGTTGGTCAGTCATTCTTGTTGGTGTGCTGACTTTCCATTTCAGTCCAAAACAAAGCAGCCATGGAGTCGGGTGGGGCAGCTCTCATCTCCCAGCACAGCTCAATCAGTGCGGCCATCCTCACTGGATGCTGGTGCAGAAGCCTAAATTCCAGGCGCACTTGTGCTTGGCAGGTGTGTCGTGGTATGCAATAAATACTTTTAAACAAGACGGACTGTAGGTTGTTGAGGGTCGTTACGTCTTTGCCCTTTAGGAGTTCTGAGCCATAGGTCAATGATTGTAAAAATTTGGTTCCAATGATTTGCAGTAGATATGACTGAGACAAAGTCCCCATCTTTTATTTATTGAAGGCGAAGAAAAGCTTATTTGCTAAAGCCCTTCGTTGTGCAATATACTTTTTGAAATTTAATAATGCATCAATTTCCACCCCAAGATATTTGTAGGTGCTGACCTGGTCGATCTTTTTCCCGGCAGCTTTCCATTTGAATTTTGAAATTTGCTATCTGTTTTTCGTCGGGAAGCAGATGATTTAGGTTTTTCTGTAGCTCAACTTCAGGCCTAAGGATTCAGTATTGCTAAGGAGGGCAGTTATTTGGCGCTGCAGGTCAATCGGAGTCTGGCTACATAAGACAATATCATCTGCATATTGTAAACTATGCATTGGTTTGTGTGCGAGTTTTGGTGGATCACTCGAGACTTCTGATAACAGGGTTTCAAGGTCTGCTGGATAAATATTGAAGAGGCAGGGGGCGAGGATACATCCCTGTTTAAGACCAATGAATCTAGGGATCTTTCTGGTCGTTCTGTCACCCTGGCTTCTTTTAATTTGTACCCAGGTATCAGAGTATAGATTGATGATGGCTTTAAAAATGTTTGGGGGTACACCCCATCTGGCCATTTTTGCCCCGAGTAGGCCTCTTGGGACCGTGCTGAATGCTGATTTTAAGTCGACGAGCAGGTGGATAGATTGGAGGTCGTATGAACTGCTTTTTCGATCATGAGGGTAAGGGCAAGAAGATTGATGGTTGTTCTCATGCTGGCCCTAAGCCCCATTTGGGTAGCCGGGATGATGTTTTCAGCTGATGTGCAGGATTCCAGATCTTTCAGAAGGTTGGTGGCATAAAGTTTAGCTTCGACATTGATCAGGGCAATTCATCTAAAGTTCGCAGGATTTGTCTGAGAGCCTGATTTAAAGATGGGATGAAGAACACTGCCTCTCCATGATTATGGGATTGTGTTGGTTGTAAAATTAAATTAAAATTTAACATTAAAGTAAAATTACATTAAATTAAATAGGGGAGTAAAGTACGATGCCCAAAAGACCTGCTCGTGCTTGAATACAGCACTGGGGAGACCATTCAGTCCTGGTGCCCTGTCTGGTCTCAGTTTCTTCAAGGAATACCCAACCTGCGATTCTCTCAGCCAATTTACCTCTGGAGGGCTTGCTGTGGGCAGTTGGCCTTTGGTGATTGCACCATTTAGTGTAGCACTGTGGGTGGGTTGCTTTGGCGGGCTGCCTCAATATACTCTATCTAGTCCGATTCTGAGCTTCTGGCATTGTGATAGCAAAAGATACCGTGTGTTGGTTTCTGCCCAGAACTGTTTGCTGTTTCTTAGTTTACTTGTATGTAATAATTTTATTCATATGTTTTAATGATATGGTTTTTTTCCTTACCAGGTTGCCTTTTTGTCGGCTTGGCTCATTGCCGCTAATTCCTCTGTGATGGAATGACTAGGCATCAGGTTATTTTTCTACAGCTGCCTAATTTCCTTATTGATGGCGCTTTTTTCCTCTGAAGGGCTGCAGAGAAGCAAGGGACCCCTTTGGTTGTGAAATTAAAGGTGTGTGGTGGTTTGGCTGGCCAGTTAGTTACAAGTCCCGCTGTGAGGAGTTCCCAGTTAGTCCACTTCACCTGTTGAACAGTGGTTATTTGAGAGGTAAATATGGTTATGTAGTTCATTATTGCGCGTGCCATCCTTCCATTCCAGACCAAACATTTTTGGTTGTAGGCACAAGGGCGGGCCATTAGGTTGTTACTCCCTGGGGTTCTTTTCAGATGTATTAGAAGCTCAACCTGCTGGGGAAATTAGTCGCTCTCTACTCTAGATTTTATGTAGGATTTTGTCAAAAATCTCATAGTCCACAAATGTGTATTCTTGAGTGGAGGTGGTTTTATTTGAGATCCATGTAAACGCGGCTGGTTGATCTTGTGGGAGGCGGCCATTGAGCGAATACAGGACAATTTCCTCTAGAGCGGTAATGCAGGATTTCCCATGGTGATCGGTTTTTGATGTTCTATTATTATCGGGGGTATTTTCTTCATGTTTGTCCCGAAGAACTGTTCGTGAACATTTTGGAAATTTGTTTGTAGTAAATAAATATTGAACTCTACGGACCGTATGATTTTGTATTGGGAAAATGTCTTCTGAAGTGATTTTAGGATTGATGCTAGTGAGGTGATCTGATCCTGTTTGCTCTTCTTAAATATATACTAAATAAATAAAAGATCAACAGCTACATAATTGTAACAATATCACATAAAAATACATAACAATATAATACTATAAAAATATTGGTTATCACCCATAAAACAAGATAAAATAACTAAGAAACAGAACAATACATTTTAATAAACCTATATTCTTGAAAAAATATAAATACTTATGTAACAATCTACACAAAACTTGTATAAAACCTAAAAATATTTTACATTACTCTAAAACAATTGCAACCATGAAAAAATTATACCAAATGCAAGAACCTAAGTAAACCATAATAATTATTATACATACATTAAACATTACAAATATATAAATATAATAATATTTAAAGATAAACGATGAGACGGAAACGTCCTCCGGGTGGTAATGGATATGCACCCCTCTGACCCTAGTGACCTAACTGTATTGATTCTGGATCCTGAATGCTGGTTATTATTGCCATAGGCAAACGTGTGCCTTGACATAAGCCTTTCTCACGGAGTGCAGTCTTATTGGAATGGGAGGAGTGTCCAAAGCACATCCTAATAGTGGTGAAACGCTACTGCCTTTACCAGGAATTGGCAGAAGCTAAGCATCACGAGCACGGTGGTGGCAGCTTACCCTGTAGTGTCCAGTTGGAGTGAACAGCTCCTTTTTACCTGTGTCACTGGATTTAAGCCTAAAGGCTCACTCATTTAAAATTCCGCTACTGTGTGCTTGACTTAACCATGGCCTATATGTGTTTGATGTGTAGTACTGAGCAGCACATGGATGATGTACATGCGCTAGGTGTATATGTGCCTGTAAGTGGTACAAAAAAAGTATAATGCAGTACTGTGCAGTGTGTGTGTGTTACCCAGATGTTCTGCATGTATGCATGCCTGAGAGTGGTACAATACATAAAGGAAGTAGTGCTGCGCAGTGCGCGTATGTTGAGTACATGTGCTGGGTGTATGTGTACCTTTGAATTGTAAAATACAGGAATAATGCAGTGATGTGCAGTGTGTGTCTTTTATATGCTTGTGGTGAGTGCCTTTGAGTGGGACAATATATGAGGGATACAGTGTCCTACAATACATGTATGTTAAATGCATGTGCTTGGCAAATGTGTGTCTGCAAATGGTACAATATATGGGAGACTCTGGATTCCATTTTGGGAGACCCAGGCCAGCATGGTGAAACATGAGCAAGCAGAGGAATCCCTAAGAAAGATTTGAGTATTGCATCATTCTCGTACGTTGGGAGGGAAACTGTGCAGTGAGGGAAAGTCACGCTCCCACGGTACACTTCAAAGGGTGCTCTTTGATTCAGGGGGAGGTTACAATGAACGGGCATGGACACATCTAAGGAAGGAGATGAGACTGATATAGAATCAAAAAGAGTAGTGTCCAGGCCCTGGGCTAACTTTTTGTTACACATATCACTGTGACTGACATCCAGGTGTGAACTTCAAGTCACTCCCATGGCCTGTGTATAGGAACTATCAACTTTGGAGTTTCTCCTGCAGTGACAGTTTATTTCAGGAGGGTGATAGTGATGGTGATAGTGATCCAGCGAAAGGCCAGGGATGAACACTTCATAGTCATGAAAAATTTCAATGGGGCCCATATACACATTCAAATTTCGCTGGGGGTCAAGTTTTGTAACTTCACTTCAATTCTGGTTAGTTAACTCACCGTAGACTCAAAAACTGTTTTGAGAAACGTATTCAATGTCTAACTAATCTTCACTGATCAACACTCTTCCTTTGGTCGATGGACCAAAAGTTGAGTAGTTGATGGTGATATTAACAATTAACTAACTGACTTACAGATCTCAGTGAAATAACCACAGACTCTGGGTAAGATTCAATGAATTGTATCTAAATCTCAGTCATAAATGAACGCTCATTCGTACAAATTCACAGTGCAACCTCCATTATCTTTCATGGGAGAGAAAATTCATTTAACCCCTTCCCCGCTCATGACGGAACCTCTCCGTCATGAGCCACGGTTGCCGTGTGCTCATGACGGAACGGTTCCGTCATGCCACGACCGTTGGCGGCCGCTCCGCCCACGCGGCGCTGTTTCCCCGCCTGTGCGGGGGGACAACACAACTGGGCGGAGTCATGACGGAACCGTTCCGTCATGAGCACAGCTCAACCGTGGCTCATGACGGAGCGGCTCCGTCATGAGCACAGCGCCACCGCGCTGCCCCCCCGCGCCCCCCAGCGCCACGGCGGAATTCCCGCCGCGGCGAAGGGGTTAACAATACATTCAAAATCACAGACTTCTTTAACAAATCAATGCATTAAGAGTGGATAGACGTAGAGACAAAAGGCATAATAAATCATACATTTGAAAAAGAATATGCAAATTTGAGGCAGAATAATAGTTACCCAATGGTGATAACGGGGAAACCAACCAAATGACTGGTGGAGATCCCCTGATTAAGAATCAGGAGATAAAGACTATAGGACAGGATCTGGACAGGGCAATACTTACTAGACCTCTCTACAAACCTGATGCACCGGGCGCATCCCTTTCTTTCACTCTCTCCCTCCTCGATATTCTTCCGTAATCTTCAATCTAATCAGGTTGTCATTCAGGGGTGAATCTTCCCAGTATGTTCTCTCTTTTCCTCAACAGCAACTCTCGCCTCTCTCGAATCTCTCTTCGCTTGCTGGCTTCCTGCTGCTCATAACTCAAATTGTAAGTCTCTCTAGTTGTAGTCTTCATTTCTGCATGTCCCACCCTCAAAAAAATTGCAAATATTGATGGAATACGGATTTTGATTGGGCAAGGGCAGGAGAGTTGTCGTCACCTCATGCTGACATATTCTTCTTAATAATCTTCCTTTTGTCTTACAAACCCTTCCCCTTTAGCTCATTCATGATTTAATTCTACTTTATTCCCATATATCTAATGTTTCAAATCAAAAAACAATTTTTAAATGTAGTTCCACAGTTGAGAATAATTTTCACACGTCTCTGGTCCTTGAGTCTTGGCAGCCGTACAGCCACACGGTCATTGGGTCACATCATGACTTCACTGCGCATGCGTTATTTGCCTCCATCTTTCTTTCATTATGCAAAACAGTTGGCCCAAATGTACACTATTAATAAAGGAATCATAAGCAAATGTTAATTTCTCAAATACATGATTCTCACAGATCACCATCCACTTCTACTCTATCCCATGTTATTATTTCTTTCTTTAAGAAAAAGCATTAGCAGCAATAGCTCTCTTTAATATCAGGCAAGCAGATGCCGGGCATGCGGTGCCTAAAGACATCATGTTAGTTGGTCTTGCACATCCGTGGGAGTTTTCCCTCTCAAAATGGGTTAGTTACGTTACTATCTACGCAATTCTAGTTTGCACATGCGCAAAAGCGTTTTACAGTTTAAAACGGGTTTTAGTAGCATTGCATTTTATTTTCGTTACTTCAGGGTGCAAAAGCTCTTTTCCCATATGTGAATGTTGTGTGTGTATACGGATTTAATTTTCTTTACTATTTCTACCGTTTTGTACTGTTAATGAGGGATTGCTCCGAGCAGATTTCGTTTCTTGAATCCTTGCTCCATCAAGAGGACAGGGGAGTGGGCACTTCAAAGGAAGCAGACCCCCAATATAAACCTGAAAGGTTCAGACTCTAAATCACATTTGTTGTCTGCAAATAGACTATAAGAAAGGGAGCTTGAGACCCCAAAAACTGTCAACTGTCAAGCTGCCAGTTGGGCTGTGCCAGGAGGAGAAGCTCTGCAAAACTCATGTCTGTGACCATGACTGGAGGCCAAGGCCTGCCAGTTTCCCAGCTGGGTTTGAGGGCATCACCCAGGAAATCCAAGAGCCCCTGCCCTGGAGCACCAGCGCCTGCCTGTTTGCCAAGACCAGAGTGTCCTGTGAGGAAGAGGAGAGCCTTGGGGGAGTGAGGTTCAGTCGAGAGTTTTGTCAAGTTGATTTTCTTAGCGAGGTGTGAGGAAAGGGCTGCTGTGCTGATCAGGTCCGTGCCCATGTGCAGGGAATGTAAGCGGCCCACGTATGCCAGAGGAGGGCTGCCGTGAAGTGAGCCGTGATCAACGCTGTGCCCATGAGCAGTGAGGAACCAGTGACTCTGTTTGCGAGAGGGCTGTCGGGAAGAGATTGCCCTACAGAATGGCCCATAGGCCATGTGTAATGGAAAGCTGATGACCCCATATTCGAAGAGGGGCCACTGTGAAAAGCAGGCGTGTGAAAGTTACAATTGTGGCGGGGAGTGTGTTTTTGAAAAACGATTCTTACCGTACATCAAACAGCATGGAATAGTTGCATGTAACATCACCGCTTGCGCACACGTGATTTCCAACAGGTTCGCCCTGGTGGTCCCTGCCTCTGACACACATTTACGAGCAGCTCCTATGGTGAGCAACCAGTGCTTAAAGTGTGCAGCAACAATTTGCAACTGTGGTATTACTAATTCGTGGATCTAATTGGCTGTACATCTGTATTTGACCTGGGGCCATAATCAATTGGGCCCTAGTAAGTCAGACCCTGTTTAAATCTCCTGGCATCTGTCAGAGGCTTCTCTTGATTAATAAACCAACACCAGATGTTCCTCCCAACTCGCATGCGTCACACATGATATGCATGAGCTTGAATATTCCACTTGCATTCATAAATTAATGCAAACATCAGTGACGTGGGTGGATCTGAGCTGAACGCTATAGGATATGCCAAGCAATGCCTATGGCTGGACCCGTAAGATTAAGTATTAATATGTATGCATAGGTGTCTTTGAATTAAATGAACCCAGGCCCTATATTAGCGGTTTTAATTGGCTGTTGCAAAGCTGCAGGAGAAAGCTGGGTGCAGCGAAAACTTAGGAAAGTCATGATTTCTTTAGAAAATTGAATGAATATAGCAGGAAATATTTTAACTAAACAGTCTCTAACAAAGAGCGGTTGATGGAGTTTGAAGGCAGCTGATTAGTCCAACTCTATTCCACAAAATCACAGCCGACTAAAATAAACAAGCAGCCATTAGTGATGGAAGAAACAAGGAGACAGGGTGACACCAGTCCGCCAGCTGAACAGTGTGTGCTAATTGCGTTCAAACTGGCTGTACAATCAGTGTCTTCGTAGCAAATGCTTCCCATTTCCAGTCTCTAGGTCATAGTTCATTTTATGATTAAGAGTCAAAAAAAGATAAATAGGAATGTCTCGGCTCCAAGGCTTTTTACGCTTCGTGCTGAGCTACCAAGGCTTAGTGTTAAATATCACGTGCACTGCGGCGCGTCTCGAGCCGTCGTGCTGCGGGAAGGGGCGCCCTTAGGGCTGCAATTATTTTAGCAGCAGTCTGCTCTGGTCGTTCTCGAGCTAAACGGCGTGTTTTTTGGTGACCAACATTAAGGGACATATTATCAAGACAGGCGATAAAATTATCGCCGCTTTAGAGGCAGAAAACTGCCGCTAAAACGGCGATAATGGGCTTGATAATATGGTCTATGGAATTCCAATTGAAGCCCATGTTAGATGTGGAGGACATCTAACCTGAGCTTCAATTGGAATTCCATAGAGCAGATTATCAAGCCCATTATCGCCGCTTTAGCTGTAGTTTTATGCCGCTAAAGCGGCGATGATTTTATCGCCTGTCTTGATAATATGCCCCTTAAACCGCACTTCTGATCGGTCTTTGATTGTCAGGAGACCCAAAGCTAACAGTTTTAGAATGCTGCAAAAAAAATATATATATATATATCGGCAAACAATTTCGAAACCTGTTGAAGATGAGGCGAATCATTGTTAGAGATTAGGACTTACCCACAATGCACCCCTTTATCTTCACCCTCATTGCCTCGACTTCTCTTTGCCCCACTTGTTTTCAGCTCAGATCTCTAGGACTAGGGTAGTGGTAACTAGACCCACATTAGTACCGCGCTGAATGGCATTACCCCATTATAACCACATCTGATACAGGGTGAGTGGAAATAGGAGTCCCCCAGAATACATATTGCTGAACCCCAGGGATGGCAGGGGGAATTAGGGCGGAAGTCCTCCTCCAGCTTATAGCAGGCAGCAAATGCTACATAGGCCAAGGAAAGGAATTAAAATATATATTAAAAGTAGAACGCAAACTTACACAGTGCAATAACCAACGCTGATATAAATATTGATTGAAAAAAAATGTGAACAGAGTTTTGTTAGACAGAACCAGAAGATTCACAGAATCATTTTCTACACTAGGAGACTTAGGGCCACTATAATACACAGGTGAATCCAATGAGATACACCTGCATATAAATACAGCCCACAGCTATTCCTACCCCCACAAACACATGTGTGTTAAAAGGTGCACCTGCCACAGTGCATCTGTTACTCCACCAGAATCACCCAGCATCAACAAACACAAAGGTGGTATCGCCATCATCCAAAATGAATCCATCCACTGCACCACTGATTGGATGACAACACCACGATCATGCAACACCTCAACTTAGAGCTGCAAATTGACAGCAAAACCATCATCAGAGATCTGGAGGTCTGTAGGCAACCACGCCTCCAGGACCTCAATGACCCTGCTCTGACTTCTGCAACATGATCTCCGAATTCAATACCCCCAAAGACATTGACACAGAAAACTATATTTTCCTCAGAGACCTCCCTTTCCACCTTGATGACCCCAACACCAACATCCCCATCCGTCTGGACAGCGTAAACAAAATTGGCCTCACCCACATAGTCACCGCAGTGCTTAATTTGTAAAATATTAAGTGCCATTTTAGCTTCCACTGCGAGCAGGAAGGCCTCCCAGTATTCACTTCCTGTTTGAGAGTCACCTCTCATGCGGAGAAGCCTAAGCGTGCAACAAGTTATGCAGTCACCGCTGTGTATCTCGGGGGAGGGGGGCAGGTGATTTCCATCCATGGAGATACAGCATTTGAATAATACAAATGCCAGCTCTATGAAATGGTGAGTGTGTTTATCTACCTTCGTTCTTAGGGCGAGAAAGCAAAAAACACATAATTGATGGACGGAATGCAGAACAAATCAAAACATTCACCCCCAGTCAAGAGATCTGGGTTAAATCCAATATTCTTTTGCTCACCATGCCACCCCAGTTTAGACCTGGCCATATGCAAATCAGTCTTGACCCTGTGCCTCATAGGAACAGTCCAGCCCGAACTGCCAAGCCAGGTCCTCCCTGGACCGGAAACAAGCATCCTAGGACCGGTTTCGGGGTTTCACCCCTCTTCAGCCAGGCTTGGCAGTTCGGGCTGGACTGTTCCCATGAGGCACAGGGTCAAGACTGATTTGCATATGGCTGGGTTCAAACTGGAATGGCATGGTGAGCAAAAAAACGATGGATTTAGGCCCAGATCTCTGTACTGGGGTGAATGTATGACATTGTTCTGCATTCTGTCCATCAATTGTTCTTTTTGCATTTGTCACCCGAGTGGGACGGGTATGCTCAGATGTGAGTCCCGTGCTCTCCATGCCAGTGGAATCAAGCTTTCCTGGCTGAAGAGGGGGGAAACCCCAAAACCGGTCCTAGGATGCTTGTTTCCGGTCCAGGGAAGACATGGCTTGGCAGTTCGGGCTGAACTGTTCCCATGAGGCACAGGGTCAAGACTGATTTGCATATGGTTGGGTTCAAACTGGAATGGCATGGTGAGCAAAAAAACGATGGATTTAGGCCCAGATCTCTGTACTGGGGTGAATGTATGACATTGTTCTGCATACTGTCCATCATTTGTTGTTTTTGCATGTGAAAGAAGTCAGCACTTCGTAGCTTACACCTGGGGCATTTTGGGTAAAGTGCCGGGAATATGTGCTGAATGCGGTGTGAGGAGATATAAGTTTGCTGTGTGAAAGTCAATTCTGTGTAGCAAAACCTAGGATTACGGGACACTCTCTTCGCTGTGTGGAGGGCACGGGACCAAGCCTAATCAATTGGTGGTTGATGGAGTTCAGCATCCCACCTAGTGGGTGCTCTCACTGCATGATCTGCAGGGGGATTGTGAAGTGCTGTGTATAAGGTTGTGATGGAGTGACGGGTGCTTGTGGTCGACAGTAATGCATGTAGTGATGGGACGACGGGGAACGGGGGGTTCAGAGTCCTCTGTGTTGCATGTTAAAAACTGTCCAGCATTCAAGTCATGCCATTCCACTAAGTCCTGAAAGGGCAGTAGCGGGCTCTCAATATAGAGGTTGCCCACCAGTGTGATCTCCGCTTCTCGCCAAGGAGCTGGGTCAGGATGCTGTGCCACCCTGCGCAGTGACGGCAAGTCCCAGATACATATAGCTGGGGGAGTATAAAGGCGTGGCGCTCTTGGGATGTACATATCTATGCCAACAGGTGCACCCAACCACCACCTGTCTAAACTCGTGGCATGCGCGGACTGCTGTATTGGTCAGCCAGATGTAAATGCTCACGTCCTTCAGCAGTGTTCGCACCAAAATAGGGGCATATTATCAAGCACGGCGTTAAAATTATCGCCGCTTTAGCGGCAGAAAACTGCCGCTAAAGCGGCGATAATGGGCTTGATAATATGCATCAGAAAATTCCAATAGAAGCCCATGTTGACACCAGAACATGGACTTCTATGGGAATTCTCAAGGGCATATTATCAAGCCCATTATCACTGCTTTAGCAGCAGTTTTCTGCCGCTAAAGCGGCCATAATATTAACGCCATTTCTTGATAATATGCCCCATTGTTTCTGGAGGGTTTGAGTTACATAACCACGCCATTGCAGTTGTGCAGCAGCATAGTATAATTCATTTTGGGATGCTTCAATACCTCCCCCAGTGAGTGGCTCAAAGCAACCTGGCGATGGCCAGAGCCCCATATCAATGCTGGCAGCAACCGGTTCAGTTCCGAACATAAACATCTGGGGCGCACTGGTGGGAGGGCTACAAAGAAGTACAACAGATGGGGAGAATCAACATTTTGCATATTGCCACCCGGCCCAGTGGAGACCATGGGAACAAGCACCAAAAAGATAGGGATCGTCGTATGGAGCAAAAAGCCTTATCTAGATTTCCTTCCTTAAGGTCTTTCTCAAAATGATAGATTTGTATGCCTAAATATTTAAAGGTGTCATAGCACCATTGGAGGCGGGTCCCGGAGGGTTCTGACCGGTCTGCCAGTGACCTTTGTACCACAGGAAACACACATCACTCGTCCCAATTTATTCACAGTCCGGAGATCTCACCGAAAGTGTCTAGTATGCGCATGAGATCTGGAAACGGCACATCCACATTGCAAAGGTAAATTAGGGCATCATCAGCATGGAGTGATATAATGTGGTGTACATCCCACTCCTGGATACCCCATTCCTCTGCCCGCTGACAGAGGTGACAGGCCAGAGTTTCCATAGCCAGGGCAAAGAGAAGGCTAACAGTGGACACCCCTGTCTTGTCCCCCTACAGATATCCATCCTGTCTAAAAGAACCTGGCCCAGCCTCACTCTCCCTGTGGGGTTCATGTAGAGGGTGAGGATCCATCCCAGGTATCCTTGTCCAAACCCCTGCTCGGCAAGGACTAGCAATAAATAGTCCCACCGCAAGGTGTCAAATGCTTTTTCCATGTCCAGTGAGACACCTCCGCTTGATTGAGTGCGTCGGACGGTGTGCCTTCGCAACCTGCGGATAATTAATGAAGGTGCTGCATCCCAGTATAAAAAAGGATTGGGCGGTATGGACCAGCAATTGAGTGAGAGGTGCAAGACCGTTTGCCAAAACCCTACCTAGGATCTTACATTCCAGGTTGAGCAGTGAAAGGGGGCAATAGGAGTGCACGTCCAGCGGGTCCTTGCCGGGTTTAGGCAAGACTACAATCAGGGCCTCACGCAGGGAGTAAGGTAGGCACCCACACTCTCTAGTCTCCACAAATACCTCTAGGAGGCGCTGTGAGGTCTGTGTCACAAAAGTGGCATCATACTCAATAGGCAAGCCGTCAGTGCTAGAGGTTTTACTGCGCACAATCTGGGCCATGGCTGCGCAGATCTCCTCCAACTGCAACGGCTCATCCAATTCAGCCTCTTGTAGTGCATTCAGCTGTGCCATCTGGAGGGTGGGGTAGGAATCGCATATAAATCCTGGTAATAATCGCGAAAGGCCTCATTTATTTCTAACTGTGTGGTATGCAGCCTGGCATCGGGCCTGCATAACACTCCTATTGGGACACACTCCTGTACTTCCCGTACCAGCCAGGCAAGCAATCGCCTGAGCGGTTGGCCTCTGCATGCTGCAAACCCACATGCCTTCTGTATTCATGTTTACTAAGCGTGCCCTCGGCTTCACTACGTTGCTTCCAAACCTCGTGAAGCTGCTCAGTTGTAGCTGCTTGATAGACCACCTGATTCTCCAGGAAGCGCAGATCGCACTCTATATCCGAGAGGTGTGGCAATAGCCTCTTACATATCCCCCAGGAGGCCCCCAAGCAGTGGCCACACACCGCCACCTTGTGGACATCCCACTCGGCTTCACGTGACATAGGGCTACCCTCATTGAGAACGAAATACTGATCAAGACATTTGGCACGGTCTAAGTGGAAAGGGGGGGGGTCAGACAAAGCCTCTGTCTGGAGCCGCCAGATTGGTATTGATGGGCGTTGCAGTCGCCATTGCAGGGTCAATCGTAAGGGGCAGTGGTCCGATAGGGAGCATACCAGGCACTCCGCCCCAGCTAACTGGGCTCCAAGATGGGTCGCACAGAGAAACCAATCAATTCTGGTGTGCACGTTGTGGATCTGGGAGTAGTAGGAGTACTCTCGACTTAAAGGGTGCAAGTGGCAACATGCATCCAAAAGTTGCATACGTGACAGCCACTGAGTGAGGTGTTGTGAGGTCTGTTTTGTAGCTGCCACACTAAGCGGGGGAGTGGAGCGATCAAGTGTCACATCCAGGACACACTTAAAATCCCCATTCCGGAGTCCCGGAGAGGAGGGGTCCTCGATGAACGCCAGTGTGAGGGTGTTAAAGAGTTCGCCCTGTTGTAAGTTGGTGAATTGCGGCAAGCGTGAGTGATTCGCCATCTAGTTAACCTACTAAGATCACAAATCGACCACCGAGTCCACCCTCTGGGTAACCACATTGAAGGCCACCAAAATAAGACCCCTCACTCGAAGGAAGACTCTGATGTGCAATAGACCTGCCCCTCCACTTAGCACAGAGTTTATACAATTCAGTGGTGTTGAGGTGTGTTTCTTAGAGCATGGCTATGTGTATCTGATTTTGTTTAAGAGAGGTGTACATTCGATATCGCTTGGTTAGGGTGGCCATGCCACCTACGTTCCAGGTGACTATGTGGTACTAGGGAGCACGGGTGTCTGATATTACATACATCGTGTCTAGCACTGTATGAGAAGTGGGAACCCCTTAGCCCTGTGGCTGTTCCCGCTGTGGCATGTATGGCTTGGGTAATCACTGCTTATATCCACGGAACATGGGATCACAATAAGGACCATACAACACATTGGTAGAGCATCACGATTAACCAAAGTAACAACAACAGTTTCGCCCCCTAGGACAGTTGCCGCAAATAGGCCCGTCCAGAAAAATATCCCCAAACTAGGCATCAACAGTCATACAATAGGAAAAAATGAGAATAGAAGCACAACTGAAAAGTAAACATTAAGTACCAGAGTCCACTTGGAAACAATGGGGTAGTATGGCACCAGAAACAAAGTCAAGGACCGACATTTACCCTCACAAGGTGGTGGCATTACACGGGTGGTTCTCACAGCAGGCCCAGTGTTCACATGTGCCCCGTAGTCCCATGCACAGCGTCTCTTACCTGCAGGTTTCTGGCCCAGCAGATGGGATACCTGTTCAATTCGGCACCTGAGCAGCAACAGACCTTGTGCACAGTCACAGATCATCAGCCGACCTGGGGGTGATCTTTGGGGCTTGGCTGTCGCTGATGAGGGAAGGGAGTGATCCGCCTGAGTCAGACCCCGACTATATGGGCGACCGTAGAGGTGTAAAGGAGTTCACACTGTGGAGGGAGGCCTCCGCTACAGCCTGAGTTTTCTCCTCAGCAGTCTGATCTTTGTATGGTCATGCCCTCGGGGTGCGACGGACTTGTTTTCTTAGCTTGGGAAGAAACCATTTGCCCTAGTGTTGTTCCAAGAAGGGAGGAGGTAGCATATCCTTCTCCTGGAGCCACGTCCATACGTCCTCAGGTGAATGAAATTTATGTGTTTTGTCGCCAGCAACGACCTGGAGCTTAGCAGGGAACAAAAGGGCATACTTCAGATTCAGTTGTCTGAGATGCTATATGACACAGGAGTATGACCCCCGCTGTCACTGCACCGCCATGGTGAAATCTGAATATGCTGTGATTTGAACATGGGATATTGGACATTTGGTGCAAAAGCATTGTAGAAGAAAGTCGCAATCGCGGTAATTGAGAAGCTGTGATATGAAAGGATGTGGAGGGGCCCCAGGGCGGGTGGTCTTCGGAGTGTGCGGTGTGCTCTCTTGATCCAGAAGGTAGGCATCTTACCATCAAGGACTTTGCTCGTCAGCCAATCTTCCAAAAACAGCTCTATACTGGGCCCCTCCGATAATTCAGGGAAACCCAGCAGACAGATACCATTTCATCTCGATCTGCCCTCGGATTCTTCCGCCCTGCGATGCAGGGTAAGAACCTCAGCTTCCATCTTCTTCAGGTATTCCTGCACATCCTGCATGGAAGGCCACGTCAACGCCAGACTCCGCTTCACCGACTCGTTATGCTAGTTTGCGATGATCAGTCCGCAATAAATTGACCTCCTTTGTGACAGAGTCTATTCGGGACTCCAAGGAGGTTTTAGTGTTCAGGATGGCTTAGAGGATGTTGTCAAACTGGGTGGAATGGGTCAGTAGAGTCTCCTCCAGGTGCTGCAGGCTGCTAAGGGTCTTGTCCACTGGTGTGGTGTCTATTTCGGGATCTGTGCTTCCTGGCTGTAGGGATTTGTTGGGCTTCGGTTTCGCCATCCTCATGGAGTACTAACGATAATCCGTGGGGGTAGAGAGGGGCCACTTCGGGCAGGCATTCACCCACTCACATCTTCGGGTTCTCTGTATGGCAGATCTGTTGATATCAGGACAGCGGACGGGCACCCAGATTAAAAGATCCAATGCGGGATATCTCTCATCCAGTGCGGAAAGTCTTGGGGGCACCACAAGGCAATGCAGACCCTCCTTCGTCTGACAGACAGCAGTGCAAACTATATTTTAATTAAGACAAAGCGCATGCTGGCCCCTCTGGGCATGAATCACCCTTGGCTCAAGGGAATCATTCAGTAGCGATTAGGGGGGCTCCGCTGCTGCGGCCTAACGAGGCTCTCACACAATAGTTCACACTCCCAGGGGAGTGCCCCTCAATGTAATGCGTGAGCTAAGGCGCCACAGCAGTGGCAGTAGGTGCAGCGGGTATACGGTCAGTGTCCAAGTTGTTTGCACCCAGAGAATCCGTGCAGCAAAGGACCAGCATGCTAGTTGCGGTGCTGCCTTGTCTCGTAGCACCTCTAAGTCAAGAGTAGTACAGTCTGACACCCCCCTTGCGCAGCATACTCATGACCATGAATGTATGGGTTCTGGTGACAGTGCCGCCTGCTCCTGGTAATGAACTGCAAGCGTGGACTGTCAATCCAGTGAAATGGTCTTCAGGGCACTGGGGTATATGAACCCCCACCTCCTTCAGTGAATTTATCTGTTTCCTGCCACCTGCGTGGGACCGCAGGTGGTCTACTCTGCCTCACATGGGGCCGCAAAGTAACCTCCGCCAATGGGCCTTCAAATTGTCTGTGCAGGGCCATTGCACCCTGTAGATAATCACAGACCAGCTTCCCCCAGGAGCAGTAACCTCCGGCGGTATCATCAGCAAGGGTTCAGGGGCTGCGTGGTGAGTCCGGACTGCAGCAACGCAGCCGGTCAGGAGGAAGTGGGGCGAAGGGACGCCGTCAGTGCTCTTACCTCTGCCTGCAACTCCAGTGACAGAGATTCAGGAGAAGAGAAGAATCCTGCCAGGCCGCCACTCGTCGCAGCCCCTCCGGATAAGCAGAGTGCCCTCTCAGTTCAGCAGCGTTCCAGGGATGGGTGCACATCAGTGGGTGGGTGGACACCCACTCCATACTCCACACTATTTGCCTGCAGCAATCCGGGCCGAAGGGTGATGTGCGTCCCCAGCCACAGGTAATATACACACAACGGGGGATCCCAACTTTGATGCCGCGGCCAGACCCAGGTTTTAGGCCCGTCCACACATGCCTCCTTCAAGAACCAAAGGCACAGATCTCTCGGTGTGCCATTAGATGACGATCAGCCATACACTCCGGCCTGTACTCCCGACAGGTACCACAGGTAGTCACAGAGCACTTGGACGCGTTAGTGGAAAATAAATGCAGGATACTTGGCGGGTCTGAAGTGAAGCTCAAGATTACATGTCCGCCACAGAGGCCATCTTGGTCAAGCCCCCTTTGGCCCTTTCACACTTAGCCAGATTTAATTGCAGGGTCCTCTCCTTTTTTCTGGTTCTTCAGAGACCATTACAGCCACTATAGTTAACTAACAAAAACCTATGTAAAATTCTGCAATTCTGTTTCTGTACTTGTTCTTCAACAACAGTCACTACATTTCTATCTTGCTCGGGTAATAATGATGCATGGTCTGGGACAGAGTTACATGGAGTCAAAATCCTAAACCTCTTCCCCCAGGCTGTGTAATTTACTGAGCTTAATTTAAACCCTCAATGGTTCACATGCTTTTTGGTGTGGAAGTGGCGAAAGCAACACCAACTCACTGCAGGATCTTCTAAGCAATAGCCCACACTGGCCCCATTTACCCACCCGCGCATGAAAAGTTATCCATATTTTAGATATAGAATGAGGAACACCAGTCGTCAGCATCAACATTCAGGCCTTGTGTTGTGTAATTGTAAATGCCTAACCTAAGCTTGTCCATTCTAGACTTTGAGTCATTTTTTTATAACTCAAGGATTCCGTAAATAATACTACTAGCTCCCCATTAGCCAAAACTTACTAGTATTGATATTTTTTGTATTTTAGCACTATCTGGCCCTCTTGTTGCATCATGATGTAGTACTCGTGTCAGTTCTTTGTAAAGCTTTGATAAAATATAACACATTAACTCAGTCTTTTTATTTCCATTTAGTTGCCTTTGATGGATAATCAATCATTCAGATTAATCCTACAGTTGGAGCTGACCTTGGTTGAAATGGAAGTGGGACCTCACTTGTGAATTTGTGATGCCTTCCCTGTTGTGCTTCATCTATATTCAAGTAAGACAACTAGAATGGAGTGAAGTGAACTAGTTAACTTAGTAAGTGACTAACTGCTACTATTGTTTATCAAGGTTATTGTAGACAATATAGGTTGTGGCAGCATTGCCCCTAATGGGCAAGATAGTTAGTTAGTATAACTCTATGAAAAGTGCTACACTCTGTCTTACAAGCACATAAACAGGCTGCATAAAAGCTGAAGGAGAAACCGCGGCCCTCATCCTCCTGGACCTGTCAGCCGCCTTCGACACGGTCTGCGACCGCACACTACGAACACGCCTTTACGACGCCGGAATCCAAGAGAAGGACTGGACCTCCTCCTTCCTCTCTGGCAGAACACAGAGCGTCCGCCTCCCCCCCTTCCGCTCCGAAGCCACCTAGATCATCTGCGGCGTACCCCAAGACTCATCCCTCAGCCCAACGTTGTTCAACGTCTACATGGCACCACTCGCCCACATCGCACGATGGCACAACCTCAACATCATCTCCTATGCCGACGACACCCAGCTGATCCTCTCCCTCACCAAGGACCCCCACACCACCAAAACCAACCTCCATGAAGGAATGAAGGCCGTTGCCGACTGGATGAGAAACAGCCGACTGAAGCTGAACTCGGACAAGACGGAGATCCTCATCCTCTGATCCACCCCCTTGGCCTGGGACGACTCCTGGTGGCCGTCTGCACTAGAAACACCCCCAACACCCACCGACCACGCACACAACCTAGGGGTCATCCTCGACTCTACCCTCTCCATGACGAAGCAGGTCAACGCCGTCTCCTCCTCCTGCTTCAACACCCTCCGCATGCTTCGCAGGATCTTCAATTGGATCCTCACCGAAACAAGAAGGACGGTCACCCAGGTCCTCATCAGCAGTAGACTGGACTACGGAAACGTACTCTACGCAGGAGCCCCGGCCAAACTCCTGAAACTACTTCAACGCATCCAGAACGCCTCCGCACGTCTGATTATTGACATCTCTCGCCGCAGCCACATCACACCCCACCTGAGAGACCTACACTGGGTCCCTGTCAACAAGAGGATAACCTTCAAACTCCTCACCCACGCACAGAAGGCACTCCACAACACCGGACCAACGTACCTCAACAGCCGACTCAGCCTCTACACCCCCACCCGCCAGCTCCGCTCCGCAGATCGCGCCCTCACCACCGTCCCCCACATCCAAAGAGTGACCCCCGGCGGCAGATCATTCTCCCACCTCGCCGCCAAGACATGGAACACCCTCCCCATCCGCCTGCGGCAGACCGAAGACCTTCTGACCTTCAGAAGACTTCTCAAGACCTGGCTCTTCGAACAGTAGCAGCTTCCCCCCCCAACGCCTTGAGACCCTCGCGGGTATGTAGTGCACTTTACAAATGCCTTGATTGATTGATTGAAGGCAGCAGTGCAAAATAAAAGTAAAATAAACTATTTCAGTCATACATTTAGATGAAATAAAATAGATTCCCCCTTTATTTATTTTTACAAAGAACCCCATCTTCTTCACCCACACAACATTCCCACCCCTCTCCCCAAACAAAACTGACCTAGCCCCAATGTCCCAAAATACAAAATGTCCAAAGAAAGTCACGCCTGGTCCCAACTCCCTTACCACCCTCTCCAGCAAACAAGTCCCACCCACCAAAACAAATTTTATTTATAAAGGGCTAGATGAGGGCATTCGGATGTCGGTCGAGGGCTGATCCAGGCTCTGCTCCATTGTGGTGAGCCGGCTCTTGATGGAGTCTACCAGCTACAATGTATGCAGCGCAGTAATTGCCTGGTGATATTGTCAGTGTGGGAGATGATGGCAGCAGTTGATGGAAGTTGGTGCCAGCGATGGTATGGCCGGGTGGCTGGAGGCTGAGGGAGACTGGTTGCACTAGGGCCCGGCTGAAAGGCGTTTGTTTCCTCCTCCTCTTCTTCCAGGACCACCAGCTGCTGGTACTCTTGCTGGATATGCTCCAGTCTCTGCAAATGGGCCACGATCTCCTGGCTGGTGGGTGGTCCAGCTGGACAAGCAGGAACAGCTATATCGAGAAAAACAAAAAAGGCAAATTGGAAATAATGCTCTGTGCAAACAATTGTTTTAAATTACTGGGTGGCACAGAAGCAGTACATTGGTGGTCCCTAGGGCCATTTGAATTGGATGTGAGAATGATTAGGGGAGTCATAAGGCCAATTTTATGTTTAACCCACACATGCCTTGCATAAAAAACACTGACTGTGTGGCAGAAAAGTATTATAAGGCAGAATACCATTTGATTTTAAAAAACTGTGATTCGATTTTTTCCTTCTAAAGGCGTTCAAGTAACTATAAACAAACAGAGTTGAAAACAAAATTACCTCTCATTAATGAGTACGGCATTATGCACTATGGAGTACAAGTTGTGTGTTGTGCTAAAATAATGAAGCCATGCTCATTGCTAGCCACCGTGTTGGGTAGTTTGCTACTGCCTGAAGCTGGGGCAGCTGTAGTTAACAGTTATCTATTTTTAACGAAAGAAAATTTGACTTACTCTAATGCAGGGGATAGGGTAGAGGGATTATACAGGTAGGGTAGACCTTTTTTATATAGCTAGAGGGACCACTACACCGATCATCAATTCTTCATCTTTGCTTTATTCAGTCACTGTACATGTCAAAGGGAAAAATCTGAACAGGTGTGAAATAAATCTGTTATGGGAAACCATGAAATATATTCTGGAACCACTTCACTTCACATGGTTATAAAATGAAATGTGGCACATGCCAAGAATGTATTTTCCAATTTGGTAGGCTGGGACAGAAGAACATAGGAAAAAAAAGGAGTGAAGTACTAAGAGGTGATTGAATAGGCAAGGGGAAACAACACACCTTGTGTGTTCGGCTTACAAGTTTATAAGGCATTGAAAACATTATAAATGGCACATAGCTGTAGTAGACGCTCATTGCACAGCCAACACTGCAGTCACGAATTGACCCATATTGCACTTCGGTCACAGTTGGCAAAAGAATGGAATAGGCGGGGGGTTCATGAATGATGGGTGGGATACATCTGGCTCACTTCACAAATACAGCTAGTCAAGGGAGTAGAACACTAAATAAAAATACCCCACACTGTGGACCACAGCTTTGATAACCCTACCTAAACAAAGTAAGCGAAGTAGGTGAACAGCATGCTCCTCATGAGAAGAGCTGCCTTGCTTATTCATCCAAACAATCCAAATATTAATTTATCCTTTCATTCTTATTCACCCATAGCCCCCATGATAAAGCTTTACTTTCTCTCATACCGTCTTTCACCAAAATTTCAAATCTATTATCCACCTTTTCTTTTAACCATCCTTTCGCTCATCTATCCCTTGACCTACCCACGCACCCTTCTTTCACCCACCCACCCTTTCACTCATATACCATTTCCTTTTTTTTTAACCTTCCTCTTTCATGTTTCCCTCGAGCCATCATTGCTCATTATGTGAGCTTTTGGTGAGTTCAGTTGCAGATAGAAGTGGCCATAATTACGCAACTACAGGTGCAGCTGGTACATCTGGTTACGGTCATGTGTTGACGACTCCATGGTACTAGCTACTGAGTATAGTAATTACATGAAATTATGTGACTTACCGGTGTCCGTCCCTGCTGACACACCTCCTCCTCCTCCAACTGACTCATCTCCTCCTGCAGCGTCACTGGAGCCGGCATCAATGGTGTTCTGTGTGGCTAGAATAAAGCATTTACATATTTTAGAAGTCAGATACGCCACTCCAAATACAACTGCAATACATCACTACACTTTAGTTAGCACTGTGGTATCTTCTAGCAAAAATATCATTATGGGTATTTCATTGGCTTACAAAGTTAGAACAAGCCAGAGGTGGAATAATGGTCAATTAAAGCAAGTATATTGTGTTGGTTGGCAAATGCAATGGGAGTGGGACCACTTTGTTTTTTCCAGCCATGCTGCGCTGTCATGGGGAACTGCAGCCAAACTGTGTAAGACAGCAGCACACTACATTGGAGGGGTGGTTCATGATGACCATGGCCACTCTCTTGTGAACTCAACTGTTAGAGTATGAGCAGGAAAAAGGAAGCCTTCTCTCAACAAACATACATGGTGAATATTATTTAAAATACTAGCTTCCTTGGGCCTGCAATCTTCACGCTAGACATTAGAGTACCAAAATGTGTTATTCTTAGTCTTAGAGTACCACAATATATATATGTAGGAAGAAAAATTGCCAACAAAGCAGAAGATAAGTGAATTAGAGACTAGAGTAGAGACCGGAAAAAGTCAGTTACCAAAAAAGAAAAACGTACATTATAAGGAAAAAAAGATAATGCAGGGATAACAGGAATGAAACAAAAAGTGAATCCATTGTCATTTGCACGGGTGGGTTTGTATCCTGTCCTCGTCACAACGTGGAAGAAGGACGGCAGGTAAGTGTGTCAGAAAAACTTTATTTCTCATCCACAACACCAGTCTCCAGGCAGCAACTCCCATCCTGGAATCCAGCATCAACATTCCAATACCCCAAGATTCTACCATAAGCCCACAACAATTATAAAACCCAGCATTAGGGAAATAATAATAATAAATAATATATCTTACTGGTGTCAGCAGAGCCCTGGGCAGCAGCGCTGGTGGTCGGCACCGGCTGACCAGCTACTCCTGGACCTGTCTCCTGAACGTCCCTCTTCTTGCCCTTAGGTACTTGGGTGCTAATGTAAGAAATGAAGACGATAAAAAAACTAGATTAGGGATTCAGTGAATCTCCACAAAAATGTAATGACAAGCAAACACAGTCACATTGTACTTCTCTAAAACAGATCGTCTATAGTACTAGTTTCGAATCTTTCGGCTATCGTTGAGTTGCCCATACTAATCTTGAAATCCTTATTCCAAATTTCCTTAGCAAAACCTATTTTTGGAACTAATGTATTTCAGAGAAGGATCTTTGATTCTATTCCCATTTCTCAGCTTCTTTTATGGACCAACTCAGTCTCCCTTTTTTGCAATGCATGGATGCATACTACACATCGCTGTAAAATAACATGGAACTGTACAATCTACATGAACAAAGTCACAGAAAGAATGCGCTACTCACTGATATCACTGATTCACCATAGTGACAGGAGAACAGTCTGCAATGGCTTCTAATTTAATCAGCCAATGTGAGCGCAAATGAGGAGTACGATTAGGTAGCTCTGAGCAACTGCTTTGCAGAAACTAGAAACTGGATCACACAATAATATTCAAATGTAAAGTAAATATAACTTACCTCTGAGTGTGAGCAGCATGCTATTTGGAAACAAAATGTTAGCATGTTAGAACACAAACACTAGAAATAAATTATGAATACTCACCGAGCCCTGGAATCTCGAAGCCTAGCAGCTCGAGCAGGTCCTGTTCCCAGTTCAGGATATCTGCCCAGCGGTGCAGCAAACCTGGCTGGTGTGCCGCATGCACTGGCGCACTGTCCCCGAGCACCACCAATGCTCCCGCAGTGAGTATCTGCTGATGGGTCTGTCGCCTATTGTCAGCATGGAGGGGAGGTGGTGCTGCACAAAATAAAACTGTGCTGCCACTCGCTCCTCACCAAAGATCACCGGGGCTACACTCCTGGGAGGCAGTGCCGCCCGCACCATAGGTGCCCTGCCTCTGGCATGGTAATGGGCGAAATAGAAAAAAAAAAGGAAAAGGAAAGGAATGGAAAGTAGAAAGAAATAAGGAAGCAAGGGGAAATAAACAAAAAGTCACAAAAAACACGAGCAAAATTTCCCAAAAACATAAAATACACAAACACAAAGAAACACATTAATGTAAAAAATAAAAATGAGGGATACATTTGTTTTAAAGGGGGAGGATTACAAAGATGAAAGAGAGATTACATTTTAGGCCCTGCACCACAACAGAGAGCAAAAAAACAAGATGGTCACACCCATACGGACCGCGTTGTGCCATTTGCATGCGATTTGGAACGTAAGAACGCACTCCACGTTCCCACTGCAATGCAAACGTGCATGCCGGCAAACTCTGCCCGCCAGCGGAACTTTGTGTAGCGATGCTGATTTTTTTTGCTATTTCGCAGAGTTCCAGGTACCTCAACTCCGAGAACTCTGCTCAGGCCTATTTAAAACCAGCAAGGTTATCCCCCTACTGAAAAAGCCTTGGACTTATTGCCCTGTCAACCTTTTGCTAGCGGTGACTAAAATCTTGAAATCTCAAATTGCAAAACAGCTCTGCTTCTTTCTAGAAGCGTACAACCTACTTCATGATACTCATGGTGGCTTTAGTTCCTAGAGAAACATGAAAAACAGTGTTGATGCCCTGATGGATCTGGCAGTGGCATTTGACACCGTCAGCCTCTCCTTATTTCTTCCTGAAGGCATAAGCAGTACAGTTCCATCCTAGTTCTGCTTCATCTTTTCTAATAGGATTCAAAACGTCGCCCATGTCAATTTAACTCACCTTCAGTCCTAGTGAGTCCATATGGTATTCCTTAAGGCTAAGCTTTCTCCCCATACCTGTTTAAGCTTCATTTTCACATGCTTGCCAATCTTATCCACTCTTTAGATCTTGAATCAATTTCTATGCTGAAGACACCAACAATCTCTCTACTTTTACAGAGCAGACATATTGCTAGTTTACAATAATGCTGCCCTCTGGAACACCACTCACTGCCACCCCAAATCTGGCACATGTTCCAAAGCTTCAACTAAAGTGGAAGCTATCAGAGTCAAACTCGAATATGGGCTCCAAGTGAATCCTCAAGTTTCCACAGTGGTTTCTTCTTGCACTTTTCAACTTCACAAATTATACAAAATTATCCCTTTTGCAACCTCTGATGGCAAACGAGCAGCACTATATTTGCTAATAGGCTATCACACTGACTGCAGCAATAGCACCTACTTAAGGATCAATATTGCTGTGCCCAATCAGATAAATGTTCATCATTACCAAGATGCCCTTCTGATTATCACTGCATCCAAATGATCTAAATCATCCCATATTTTTCAAGATCATCTTTGGCTGCCCATGTGCACCAAATATTGCTTTGAAAACATTGTGCATTTTACAAAATGTTCTAACAAACTCTGATCCACAGTTCATCTTTGGATGTCTTAACCCCTATTGTCTCTCTTGCCTTCTTCACACAGTTTGGACCTTCTGTGTTCCCAGCTTTCACAAGCCAAGATGTGGTGGCAGGGCCTTTTCCTGTACTAGCACCCTGTCTTGTCCTCTCTTCGGTGTGGGATACACTACTCCAGAACTTTCTGATCACCCATCCTCCCTGCTTCAATCTTATCATGTAATCCTTATCACCAAAATACCTCAATAGTGTTATTGTACTCTATAAACACACAGTAATTTAGATGCACAATAATCACATACAGTACCATGGATGGAACTCGGTTTGGATACAAGAAGTGGATCGGGCCTGGTTGGTGTTTACCTTCGTATTTAAAAAAATTATCTTGAGTAAAATGTTCTGAGAAGGTAAAGTTTAGCAGGCCAAGGTTGCAGGAGGTGTCTGAAAAGGGCACATCATCATCAGATAACCTTGGGTCGCAGCTGCAGTGAAGATTTCTATGTTAATATTTAGTCCTTGAAATGAAAGTTGAAAATCTCCACCAGGATGAGGCAGATGGCTGTTGCTGAAGACAGTTCCATGAGGCAAAATACCCCCTTGGTGAAGGACCACTGAAAAGGATTTGCTGCTGTGGAAAAGAACATAGAGAGAGAAGCTGCAAAGTCAATCCGAGCCGCGATGCTCCTTGAGTGGATAGCCGAGCAAGTTGGTCGCGGTCTCCTCCTGGTTCTCAGAGCAGCTTTGAGCCAAAAATATTCTAAGTCACACTTTTGAATTTTGTGTACCTGGGCACATTTAGCACAACTTCCAAGGGTTCAGGACTGGGGGCACCACTTGGTGGGTTAGAACACACTCAGGCTGGGTCCAGGTGCGGGTTCAAGATGGAGGAAGCCTTTTGTGTCTCTGAGGCTCTGAACAGGAGGCCAGCAAATTAGCCCTTCTGAGCCACCTCTGGAGGTCCTGGGACAGTTGAAGATCCAGTCTTTGTTCCTGAGTAGAAGGTGGCAGAGCAGCAGGACAAGAGGGCAGCCAGCAGTCCCGCAGAGTAGCAGTGCTTTCAGCAGCACAGCAGTCCTTCTTCCTGGCAAAGTATCCACAGGTCCGGAAGTGTACTGATGAGTTGGGGTCTGAGGTCCTACTTTTGAACCCTGCTGCCCTGGTTCTGGAAGGTGAGACAAGCTCCTAGACAGTGGCTTTGAAGTGCATGGAATTTCTTGCCTCCCTTGCCCTGGATCCAAGCTGGTTGCATTGACAATCCTGGACCATTATGTTCTTTGTGTGAAGGCAGAACACAGGCTATTCAGTTGCAGGTGGGGATGTGCTCATCTCAGCCCCCCTTCCTACCAGCAGATGCTCACCTATTCCCTCTATTGTGTGACTGTCTGGGAGAAATTCACAAAGTCTGACTGTCAGTAACACCTAGTCATGTGACCCAGACCAGGCTACTGTCACAAAAGGGATAAGGGTGATTAAATGCCAGCTTTCTAAAAGTAAAATGAACAGATAATGGACGAAATGCTGAACAATGCAAACATTCACCCATGTCACAAAGATCTGGTTTCAAGCCGTCATTTTTTTGCTCACCACGCCACCCCATTTTGGATCCAGCCATATGCAAATCAGACTTGACCCTGCTCTTCAGGGGAACAGTCCAGCCCAAAGCGCCAGGCCAGATCCTCCCTGGACTCGAAACAAGCAACCTGGGACCGTTTTCGGGGTATCACCTCTCATCAGCCAGGCTAGCTCGAATATAATGGCACGGGACTCACATCTGGGCATACCCTTCTCACTTAGGGTGACAAAAGCAAAAAGAACAGATGATGGATGGAATTCTGAACAATGCAAACATTAACCCCCAGTCACAGCTTTCTAACAGTGGCATTTTTAACATTGTAAACAAAAACTGGACTTTACCATTAAATGGGATTTTTCATGATAGTTCCAGAGAGACAAAATGACATAGCCACCAGCTCCCAGTTGGAAATGACAGCTTATTAAGTGTATTAAGGAAATCCCAAATGTTTTCCTATGGGAGTGGTAGGCTTCACAGTATTGAAAAACAAATTTGGGAGTTTTTCACTTCCAGGACATGTAAAACTTAAAATTACACGCCCAACCTTTTGATTAAACAGCACCTTGCCCTATGAGCTACCTAGGGACAACCTTAAGGGTGACATACGTACTGAAAGGGGAGTTTAAGGCTTAGCAAGGGGCTTTTAACACCACATCGACATGGCAGTTTAAAACTGCATTCAGGCTGCAGTGGCAGGCCTGAGACATGTTTTAAGGTGCTACTTAAGTGGGTGGCACAATAGGTGCTGCAGGCCCTCTCATAGCATCTAATTTACAGGCCATGGGTATAAGGTATACCACTCTACAAGGGAAGTGACTTATAAGTAAATGAAATATGCCAATTTGGGTATAAGCCAATTTAACCATATTTTAAGGACAGAACATAAGCACTTTAACACTGGTTAGCAGTGGTGCATTGACCTATGGCCAACAAAAAAAGAATACGGCAAAAAAGTGGAGGGAAAAAGGCAACATTTTGGGGGATGACCTATGGTATTCTGTGCTTGACGCAATATAGTTCTAGAAGACATGAGGTGCTGTCTCCAAGGTGTCAAAATGTTGCCATTTGAACTGAAGTTGCGTTATAAGCTCAGTGGATTCATTTGGTGACGACGCTCCTGATGGATGGTGTCTTTATGTGTATACTTCCTAAATAACTTGGGTAACAGTGTGAGAGTGGTCCTTTTCACATGACCCTGCAGAGAGGACTGGGTCAAAGAGGGACCATAAAAGGAAAAGCAGATACCCTTACCAACGGAAGGACTGTTAGTGTGCATTGGTAACGTGCAGGCGTAAAGTTTATCTAGAAAAGTACTTACCTTAATGGATGTGGGTGATTGGAAATCATCCCTGCTGAAGTATTCTGAAGTTCCTAAATCAAGGGAAAGAGACTTCGTGAGAATAATTATCAACACATTAGTGTTAGTATTCAAGTCTTTGGTCCTGAGAGTTTGTGGGGCACATTCTGAAACACTTACATGATTGTTTACCTTGAGATAATTTCCAGGAAGATATACAAGAATGATGTCATATTCCCTGGATATTCCTGTATGATATTTATTGGTCTTTCCTATATTGTCATGACAGATACATACATTTCCTGAAAGTGGTAATAAAGGTCATAACACAACTTGTCAGAATTATTTACTAATGGTTGATTTTGCCTTTGACAGGCACTCATCTCTGTCCGTCAGAATCAAAAGTGGGAAAGAGGGAAGTTTGTGATAAGCACAATGCAAGAAACATAATAGGATTGTTATTACCCTGTGTCAAAATACCATTACTTATTTTCCCCCTTTACTTTCTTAGATGAACAGAGTCCTGAGCCCTAGCAACCAGGGAAAAGACGATATATACTGAAGGTCCAGATTTTGGATAGCCCTGCTTTCTCCCTGTTGTTCATCCACTTCCCCTTTCCCCAAAGTACTGACATTGTTCTGATTCTTGGCTTGTCATCAGACGAGGTCAGTGATTGGGAGGCGTAGGGAACTTTCTTCTGGAACTACATCTCAGTCTCACAGAATTGCACTGCCTACGAAGAAAACTACTTAAGAGGATAGTGCTAAAACATTGCAGAGGCACCACCTGCAGTGGATATGGCTTTAACGTCTGATGGGTACATTGTGTACCTGTATATTTTATACAGAAGTAACCGTGCACACTTATTGCAGAATGGCAGCTTTCTAAACATTCCAGTATATCAGTTGTTATTGTGGATCCATATTTCATTGTTTCATCCCTTTTTAAATTTGGTTCGCAGTTTCAAACCATATCACGCATGTTTGTTTTCACATTGCAAACATATTGTGATCAATATTTTGTAAAACCATATGACAACCCAATACATTTCGCGCCACTTGCACTCCTTACGGGGTATATCCCTGTCAAGAAAAACCACAATCAACCCCAACAGAAAAACATCTTGAACCTTTTCCACTAAATTGCTTTCTCATTTCACGCTGGGATGTATAACAAGCTTCACCAACACCAGGGTAGTGAGTGACATAGCTATCCTTCCAAGATCACAACTCAGAACACATCATGGGGGCTTTACCACTACCTTCACAATCATCATGGTAATGCATAAACTTGCATAACCAGAATGTGCACGGTTTTACCTAGCACTTCTACTTGGAAATACCATGCAATATAAAATCTTGTTTCAAAACACCACCAGGCCCCTATGCCCACACGAGTCCCGTAGGGATCTTTCCAAAACTCCAACATTCTTTACCTGCCCAAAAAACAGTATTCTCATTTTACACTACTACTTCACTTGTTTGCTCAGTCCCAAAAGCTTTCTCTATATGCATAAACAAACATGGGGGCATATCAGCAACAACCGGCGATAATTATCGCTAAGCGCACTTAGCGCTAGGATAATTATCGCCGGCTAGCGTGGATTTTTATCGCTGAGATAGCGTGCTATTAGCAACGCTTATCTCAAAAGCGATAAAAATCCTAGCGCTAACTGCCTAACGTGAGATTATCGCTGGAAACCCAGCGATCATCTCACGAAATGTGGCGTTAGCTTGTTGATAGGGACTTACAAACTTAGCCATGATATCCACCTTCCTTAGGATATAATGGCTAAGTCAGTCCTGAAGCAGGCATAAGGAAAGTAGCGATAACAGGGGTTATCGCTACTTTTCCTGCAGCTATACTTCATAGCGTGGGGCTTGATGATAGGAGAAATGTCGCTTAGCGACATTTCTCCTGTCATGTTAGGTCAGGAACGCCCACTTTGCATCTTATGAGAAATGCAAAGCTGGGCGTTAAGATTTCGTGCGCTTAAGCAAGGTTTCACGCGTTTGCGTGGCCTTGCTAATTAGGCGATAAAATTATCGCCGCTTTTCGGCCGAAAACGGCCGCAAAAGCGCTGATAATGTTTTATTGCCGCCTTGTTAATATGCCCCATGGTGGTCTACTTCCGAGTGCTTGCTCTGTGTGGCTAAATCAACACAGACCTGCTGTCATTTGCAGCCAGTTTCCTATAATCCACTTGCGACTTTTAACTATGCTGTTCTTAACTTCGATAACCAGCCAGTGACCCCTCCCCGTGTGTGAATGGCTTATAACTTCATATTTGTAGTTGATAAAGTATTAAAGTTTTGTGACAGGATTTTGGTTGCAAAACATTTATACATACCATTCAGAGTCAGTATACAGAAGGGATGCCTTAAATACGCCTCTTCAAAGTACTGAATCGGTATTGGGTTGCAAACCAAAATTGTGATTCAGCAACGTTTTACCAAATCACAATTTGTGGTTTGTGGGCATTTTTGCGATTGCAAACGGCCTAATTCTGTGAATTGGGACATTTGCGATTGCAAAAAGCCTTTGTACATCTGGACCCCAGAAAGGTAACTGTAGAGAAGATATTATCAAAAACAATCATTAGGATTGTTAGTTCAGTAATTAAATACCAACCACATCTCCCTAGTTTTGCTTGCTCCGCAGCAGGCATTTGCAGCAGTGGTGACTATGACGGCTAACAGCTGCATGCTTTCTTGGGGGAGGATACCTGGCAGTGCTCTGCATGTCCTGGGCTTCATGTTCCGGGAACGCGCTCAAATCAAATGTCAACAGAGACCGGCTGGTTGTTGAGGTGTTTAAGTTCTGGCATGGATACCATATAGAGAGACATGGTGGCACGAGAGAACAAGAGAGATGTGTGTGTAGGTGGTTCCTCTGATCAATGTTGGCACCAGCCAGACACACAAAGCCAACTGCATCACCACAGTGCAAGACAGGGACTCCCTAAATAGAATGCAAATAGGGTCTCTCAAATGCTGGCGCCTAGGACTGCCACATAGGGAATATCTGTCTTGTGTTATTGTTATCAAATCAGCAGCAGTGAAAGACTTGTAAAATATACCTGTGAATATGTTCAAAAGGTAACTGTTTAGTTGGAGATAGTTTGGTAAATGGCTTTCTGTACACAAGCCTGCATTGTTTCCCAATTTAACAAAGTTGTCAAAGCAAATAACATTCTATGTTGCAATCAACCTCTTGCTGGCTTTGGACTTCTTCCTCACTGAAATAGTGCAAGTATGGACCTGGTCCTATACTGCTATTTGGTATTTAAATACACACCAAAATAGTTTTTCTATTACAAATTCCCCATACCGATTCACATAAGCAGAATTTGTGGAATTTAATGTTCATAATAAATACTTACAATAAATGAAAATTGAATTGAAAAAGCCTGCGCCTCATCCCTGGTGGTCCAGTGGTGAGTTCTTTCTCTAATTTTCTCTGGTTTCCTGTCTTTTAATTTTTCTTGTAATTCTCCTTATTCTGTGCCGTTTCTGTGCCTTTTTCTTTGCCTTTTTCTGTGCGTTTTTCTTTGCCGTTTTCTGTGCCTCTTTGCTTCCTGCCGCTGGTTGGCCACTGTGGCCTTGCCCCCTTCCAGCGCTGTTTCCCGCCTCACAGCTGACCAGATCTTCCCAACTACCTACCACTACTCAATGGGAGGCGTGCCGCCGACACGCGGAAGGCAGGCCTGTCTGCACCCATCCGAGCTCAGCAATACTGGCCCTGGTCCCTGCGCCCTTCACCGCTACAATGCCAGCATCCTCCATGCCCTCAATGCCGGGCGCTCAACCGCCAGCCACATCACCAAATGACACCCAAGGACCAATCACCTGCTCCAACTACACCTTCTCCTGTCTTCCAACACCAGACCCACCAACCGCACGGCCCCCAAGAGTTGGACTCGACCCCCTCAGCTGCATCCTACTTAACAAACGCTCCCCCAGCAAACACTCTGTGGAAATCTGGGAACTGCTCGACTCCATCTCCCCGACAACGCCTTCTTCATGGAAACCTGGATGAAACCCACCTCTGCACCGGATATCTCCACTTCCATCCCCGATGGATACAAAATCATGCACAAAGACTGTGCCCACTGACCAGGAGGAGGCATTGCCTTTGTACACAAAAACACCCTCAGCCACACAACTAGCTACAACAACCGCTCACCTGACATGGAGCATCTCCACTTCCAGATCAACCCAAATTTTACCCTCTGCGGCACCCTCATCTACAGACCCCCCGGTCCCCGCCCTCTTTCAGCAAATCTATACCCAACTTCATCTCACACCACACCCTCCTCCTCAGTGACAACAGTTTTGACCTAGACAACCTCAGCGACCCCAACACCTCAGCCCTACTGGAGAACCTAGCAACCATTGGACTGAAACAACTGGTCACCTCCCCAATGCACTCAGCAGGACACACACTTGACACCAACTGCTACCCACGCAGAAGCTGTAACAAGGTTTCCAAAGACCAACTCGCCACTCCCCTCCATAAGAAACCACCGCCCACCTCTGTGGACACCAACACATCAGCACGCGACCTCCAACTATGGATCTCTGGCTGTGCCAACACACTGGCCCCCCTCAGGGAACCCTCTGGCAAACAGACCTCTGAGCTCAGCTGGGTCTCCCCCACCCTCCAAGAGTTCAGGCACACCTTTAGATGACTCAAGAGAAGATGGAAGAGCAGCAAGACCCCAGCAGACTACGTAGCTTTCAAAACCGCCGTCACCACACACCACCACCTCATTAGAGCCACAAAGAAAACTAAAATACACAAACGTATCAACACAAATGCACACAACAGCAAAGAACTCTTCACCGTGATCCAAGAATTTGCAAAACCCTGCAAAGAGGCCACTGACATACCCCCTCCCAAGCCCTCTGCGACAACCTCGCCACCTTTTTCCACCGCAAGATCATAGACATCTACGACAGCTATACAAAGCAGGACCCACCCACCCCACCCGCAATCACTGCACCCAAATACTTCATATCTCAGCAAACCCTGCTCAATTGGATGACCCTCACCACTGATGACACCTTGAGGATCCTGAAGTCCATCCACTCCAGAGCCCCCTCACATCCCTGCCCTCCCCACAACTTTAACTGAGTTAGCACCATCATCGCCCCTGAATTCTGCTGCACCGTCAACTGCTCCATTAAGTCAGCCCACCTTCCCTGAAGATTGGAAACACGCAGAGAAAAACCCCTCTGCTAACCCAACAGACCTCAATAATTACAAACCCATCTCTCATCTCACCTTCCCAGCCAAAGTCATTGAGAAGGCCATCATGCCCACCTCACCAAATTCATTGAAACAAACCACATCTTGGACAGCTCCCAATCAGGCTTCAGAAGCAACCGCAGCACCGAGACTACACTCCTCCCCAAAACAGATGACATCCGCAATCTCCTCGACCAAGCCCTCATCCTCTTGGACCTCTCTGCCACATTTGAAACTATCTCCCCACAACGTCTACACAAGACTCCACAAGGCTGACATCCTCAGCCAAGCTTTAGAGTGGATCCTCTCCTTCCTAGCTGGCCAAACCCAGAGAGTCAAGCTCCCACCGTTCTCCTCAGAACCTACAGAGATCAGCTGCGGAGTCCATCAGGGCTCCTCCCTGAGCCCCACCCTCTTAAACATGGCCCAGCTGGCAGCCATCATCAGAATGGCAGTTCGGGCTGGACTGTTCCCATGAGGCACAGGGTCAAGACTGATTTGCCAATGTGCCTCATTCCGTCCATCATCTTGTGTGTTTTGCTGTTCGCCCTATGTGGGAAGGGTATGCCCAGACGTGGGTCCCGTGCTCACTACGCCGCTGGAGTCCAGCTATCCTGGCTGAAGAGGGGTGATACTCCAAAAACGGTCTTAGGATGCTTGATTCCGGTCCAGGGAAGACATGGCTTGGCAGTTCAGGCTGGACTGTTCCCATGAGGCACAGGGTCAAGACTGATTTGCATATGGCCATGTCTGAACTGGGGTGGCGTGGTGAGCAAAATAACGATGGATTAAAACCAGATCTGTGACTGGGGCTGAATGTTTTGCCAATGTGCCACATTCCATCCATCATCTTGTGTGTTTAGCCATCATCATTAACCATGGATTAAACATTGTCCCAGATGACGACACCCAGCTGATTCTCTCCCTCAACGATGAGCCGTTTGTGGGGATGGCTTACGGAATCCTCTTCCCCTTTCATGGATCTGCTGGTGCCCCCTCATTATAACATTGTGAGATTAGACAGACTAAAAAAGACAGGAGGCGGTATAGCCTGCATACACCGATCGGATATAGAGGTCAGCCAAATACAATCCGACCCTCTCAAATCCTGTGAATACCTCGGTCTCGGTATAAGAACTGCAGATAATCAAAGGTGCAACATGCATGCGCTTTACCACCCATCCGGCAATAATGCTACATTCATAGACCAGTTAATGGAGATCATCACGGCTAACTCTAACAGCCACACTAATAACATATTCCTAGGCGACTTTAATTTACACTGGGACGACAATAATGACAAACAGGTCAACGCACTTAAAGACTTTTTAACAGATCTAAACCTTATTCAAGCCTGCACACAGCCAACACACTCGAAAGGTGCAACCTTAGACTGGGTAATTTCAAGAATGAAGGATATTACAATCCACTCAATTGTTCCCTGCAATTGGTCGGATCACCATGCCATAACCTTCCTGATACCCACCATAAAAAAAACAAGACCATGCAGCCTGTCAAACTTAAAAAGTTGACTCGGGACACCAAAGATCCTAATATTGAGATACTTGTAGCAAGATGTGAAAAAGATCTAAATCTGCCTAACAACTTGCTGAACGTTAACAAACTCACTACAGTACGTCAATGATGAATGTAGTCAACTCCACCATGCCACTAAAACTGAAAAGAATGTCAGAGAAAGATATAAATCCATGGTTCAATGAGACACTGAATGAAGATAGGCGGAAACTGAGACTTGCCAGGAACTGGATAGGTCCTGGTACGGGAAAAGCGGCAGAAATTTCGCCGCGAGTAAAGAATCCTTCGTGCTGGAAAACGGAGAGCCAAGACTGTTCACGCCAATGGTGGGTAATCTGTGGGCGGGAAAGGGGGAGTAAGTGCTGGTAGTACGGAGAAGGCCGAGGGTTAGTGGGGGGCCGATGTGGAGAGAGGGAGAGGGGGCCCGGAGCAGGGAAGCAATGATAATGAGAAATGAAGTAGATTCGGGAAAGAACAAGGTAGGGTAATAATAGGGAGGAGTACATTAAGAGTAAGAAAGGCAAGAGTTAGCCGATCGTGCTACAAAGAGTGAGGGGTGGAAGGAGGTACAGGGGGTCCCAGGCGGGGGTGGGGGGGGGGGGGGCAATTGGAAATCAGGCACTGTTGGCGAGGGGAGGTGTAAGGTTGAAGAGTGAAGGTGTAGAGAATTGGATATATCGAGAAAGGGTAAAAGGAATAAAAGAGATAAAAAGAGGGGGGGGGGGGGGCAAGACAGTCACAGTGTATGGACAACATATTCATACAATGATAGCTTATTACAGAAGATTGGACCAGTCCTCCTGACGATTAAGCCCGGTGTGCAAACTGTCAGTACGAATTATCCATTTTAGTTCCTCTTTGTCCAAGAAAGCAGCAATGTTAGTGTTCCTTGGGGGTTGTTGGACCACGTTAATGACTTGCCATCTGATGTCGTCCTCAGTGTGGTTCAGGTTGGTGAAATGATCCACAAGAGGCGCATTAGGTGTTTTGCAGCGTATACGGCTTCTGTGTTGGCAAATCCGGATCCTGATCTTTTGTGTCGTTTGTCCAACATAAATCAAATCACAGGGGCAGGTAATAGCATATATCACATTGATAGTGTTACAATTTGAGAAATGTGAGAGAGTGACATCAATGTTACCATGCACAAATTTTTTCGTGTCTTTAGTGAAATTGCACACACTGCAATTACCGCACTTGAAATGGCCTAGCAGTGGTGGTAAACCCCATGCGCCTCTAAGGGATTGGTCCTTTGTCTTGTTGGAAAGTGCTGCCCTTACAAGGTGGTCTTTTATGTTTTTGCTTTTTTTGAAAGCAAAAAGAGGGCGTTCAAAATTCAAAATGCCGGCGTTAATTGTTGGCCAGTGTTTTAGAATGCATTTCCTAACTGTGTTTGAGATGGGTGAAAAGGTGGTCACGCAAACTATCTTGTCGTCCCTTCTTTTCTCTTTGGGGCTAAGTAGAGTCTCCCTTGGGCAATACCATGCTCTTTTAAGGGCTTTTTTCACTAGTTTGCGTGGGTAGCCTCTGTTGGTCAATTTTTTGGAAAGGATGGAGGCCTCCGCAAAATAATCTTTTTTAAGATAACAATTGCGGCGTATCCTAAGAAATTGTGAGTAGGGAAGGGAGTCTCGCAAGGCTCTGGGGTGATGGCTGTTGTAAGATAGTAGAGTGTTCTTTTCTGTGGGTTTGCGATAAAGCGTAGTATAAAGACCGCCATTGTGAGCTTTGATAGTTAGGTCAAGAAAGGCAATTTCGTCTCTACTATTGTTAACAGTGAATTTGAGGCCATTGCAGTTTGAGTTGAGCCAGTCTTTGAATTCAGTGAGGTTCTCCTCACTGTTGTTCCAGATCAGGAAAATGTCGTCAATGTACCGCTTCCATTCCAGAATAGAGTTTCTGAAAGGGTTCATGGGAGATAGTATGCGGTATGTCTCCAGCCAATCCATATAAAGTATGGCAAAATTTGGAGCAAAAACGGCACCCATACTGGTACCCTTCACTTGTTGATAGTAGTTGCCATCAAAAAGAAAGAAATTCTTAGTCAGACAAATTTTGAGGAGCTTTATGATGAAAGAAGTAGGGACAGTGTGGGGTTGAGGTCTAGAGTTAAGGGTAATACCAATTATGTGAATGCCTTCCTCTTGAGGGATATTCGTGTATAAAGATTCCACATCAAGGGTACAAAGTAGATTGTTAAGAGGGTCAAAGGGGAGTTCTTCTACAAGATTGACCATGGCCATGGTGTCCTTAATGTAACAAGGGGTTTCGGGTACAAATTCCCTGATAAAAAAGTCAATGTAATTCCCTAGGGGTTCAAGTATAGAGCCGCAACCGGAGACGATAGGTCTTCCAGGGGGGGTAGTAACATTTTTGTGAATCTTCGGTAGGGTGTAAATAACCGGTGTGCGTGGAGACTTTGTGTTAAGGTACAAAAATTCTTTTTTACTCAGGAAGCCTTGTTGAACGCCCTCCTCTGTTGCATCAAGGATTAGTTTTTGTATCTCATTGGTGGGGTCACAGGGAAGTCTTAGATAGTGTTCAGGTATAGATAGTTGTCTTAAAATCTCTTGCTTGTATATATCTATGTCTTGGAGAACAATACCACCACCCTTATCAGCAGGCTTGATAATCAACTTGTCCATATGTTTAAGTTCTTGTAACGCAGACTTCTCTTGAATTGTGAGGTTATATGGGATAAATCTACGTGTGTGTTCAAGCCCTGAGATTTCCTTAAGAATCAATTTTTCAAAGGCGACTATCTCAGCTGGAATGCTGTTGTTGGGTGGGGAAAAAGTTGAGGGGGGACGAAATGTCGTGAAAGCAGGAGGAGGGATATAAGGGGTATCTTGGAAGAATGCTTGTAGGCGTATTTTCCTAAAGAACCGTAATAGTTCAATCTGTAGTTGTAGGAAGTCAGGTCTGGTGGTAGGGACGAATGAAAGTCCTTTGCTTAGTACTGCGATTTCATTCTCCGAGAGTTGGTGATTGGAAAGGTTGAAAATCGGGATAACCTCAGGGTCAGACATGGTGGTAATAGGCACGGTGTTGTGGTGAGGTCTAGTGTTAGTAATATTGGCGGTATTGGAAGCAGGTTGAGATATCTGAAGATTTACCACTGGTAATATCTCTGGCGTGTCTGCCTGTCCCCTGGAGTGCTGTACCAACGAGGTGGTCGCGACGTACCGCGAGTTGGTTGGCGGCCCTGTTCTTGTCCTAAAAAATGGGTGTTTCCTCTAGCTCTAGATGTGCTAGGGCCTTCAGTTGAGTCTGAGTTCTCAGAAGATTCAGCTGATGTATCTGAGAAGCTGACTATATTCTGTTGCTTGTTAAATCTCCCCCAGGGGCGCTGTATCCTGGGGCCCAGGTATGCTCTATTTGTGTAGAAATCTTCAACTAAATAGGGGTATGTTCTCTCTATTTTATAATTCTTTATGTCTCGTTTAACTTTAGTGATTTTTTTGTTCTGTTCAATTCTGTGGAATTCCGTCAAGGTTTTCTCAACTTTATCTAGGAGTAGTTTTGCGTCTGTGATGCCACTGTTTTCTTTAATCTGTTTTTCAATGTCTTTAATTTCCACCTCTAGTTTCTTGGCTTCCTCATTGGCTATATCAATGCCCAGCACCATCCAGTGCCTTGAGCAAGTTGTGCCAATGTGACTAAATCCTGTCAAATATTTTTTGATGTCTGTGAAGACCCCTGGTATGTTGCGGACTTGTAGGCCTACAGGAATTGTGTCTGACTTCAGGTATTCGGTTAACATTCGAACCATAAGTTGTAACCTTATAAATTTTTTTGTCAATTTTTCTAACTGGTCAAAAATAGTGCTCTCAGCTGCACTCGTGTTTTCTGTGGTCTCGGTGAAAAGTGAAGGTCCCTCTAGTATTCTTTTAATATACTCATCGGAATATAGAGGGGCGTGTTGTGCCATACCAACTTGGGTGGTAATGGAGAGGGGAGTAAAGGGGGGGAAAAAAAGGGGGAGGGGGGGGAAAAAAGGGGGGGGGGAAAAGGGGAGGGGTGTTTGGGGAGGGGGGAAGGGGATGCCCACTAAACCTGGTTTAGTATGGGGGAATACAGTACGAATTCCTTGCAATCCAGCGATTGCGCTTATATCAAAAATAGAAACAAGGAAACCCTATTGATCAGAAGGGACCAAGGGTAGAAAGTTATTTTTAAGAAACAAGGTCCCATTCAATTTAAAGATAGGTATAATCTCACAATTTTCCAATCAAAAATTGGATTATATGTTTTATTCAAAAAATGATTCAGATATAATACAATTGCTACGAACCAAAATACATGTGGTGAAATAAGTGAGCAGCCCGTGAGTTGTAAAAGGAAATCAGCCGATTTCCTAGCCGCAGGCAAGTGACTTAAAATGTGACTTTTTGTGTTTGTGAGAATAAAGGTTATTGAAAGTCACAATTGAACAACATCTCGTACTCAAATAAAATTTACAATGTATTATTAGGAGATTAGAGATGTGTGTCGACGACGTTTCGATCCCCAAAGTAGTGGTGGGATCTCTTCAGGACTAACCGATTGATGAAATGCCTGGGAAAGTATGCCTGGGTAGGTAGGGAAGGAAGGGGGGGAAAAAGGGGGTAGAAGAAAAAAGAGAAGAGGGAAAGGGTTATTAAAAATAGAAAGGAAAAGGTAATATCAAAATGAAGCATACCAGGGTAAGGATGCACTGGAGAGGGAGAGCAATGTGCATGCTAGGGATATATACGCAGGAAGGGTGAGAAGGATTGGGGTGGAAGGAAAATAGAATGTGAGGGAGCAGCAAGGGGAGGAATGATACCAGAATTGGGGTGTGAGTGTAAGAGAGAACGGAGGGAGGAATGGGCAGAGAAAGTGAAGGTGGAGTGGGATAGTGCCTTGGGAAGGGTGGAGGGAAGGGGAAAAGGGAAAAGAACTTACTGTGCAATATACCGCTGGAGAGCGAGAGTTACAGCAGGTGAATGAGCTAAAAGGATCTCCTGTGCCACAAGGGAATTTCTGTGCCACAATCCTCTTCCCCTTTCATGGATCTGCTGGTGCCCCCTCATTATAACATTGTGAGATTAGACAGACTAAAAAAGACAGGAGGCGGTATAGCCTGCATACACCGATCGGATATAGAGGTCAGCCAAATACAATCCGACCCTCTCAAATCCTGTGAATACCTCGGTCTCGGTATAAGAACTGCAGATAATCAAAGGTGCAACATGCATGCGCTTTACCACCCATCCGGCAATAATGCTACATTCATAGACCAGTTAATGGAGATCATCACGGCTAACTCTAACAGCCACACTAATAACATATTCCTAGGCGACTTTAATTTACACTGGGACGACAATAATGACAAACAGGTCAACGCACTTAAAGACTTTTTAACAGATCTAAACCTTATTCAAGCCTGCACACAGCCAACACACTCGAAAGGTGCAACCTTAGACTGGGTAATTTCAAGAATGAAGGATATTACAATCCACTCAATTGTTCCCTGCAATTGGTCGGATCACCATGCCATAACCTTCCTGATACCCACCATAAAAAAAACAAGACCATGCAGCCTGTCAAACTTAAAAAGTTGACTCGGGACACCAAAGATCCTAATATTGAGATACTTGTAGCAAGATGTGAAAAAGATCTAAATCTGCCTAACAACTTGCTGAACGTTAACAAACTCACTACAGTACGTCAATGATGAATGTAGTCAACTCCACCATGCCACTAAAACTGAAAAGAATGTCAGAGAAAGATATAAATCCATGGTTCAATGAGACACTGAATGAAGATAGGCGGAAACTGAGACTTGCTGAAAGAAAATGGAGACAGCAGCCATCATCCCCCCCAGCTGAAAACTCTCAGAAAAATCAGAAACAAAAGGGTCCTCAACTACAAAAAAGAATTTTTTAGATCGGAGCTGAACAACGCCAAAAACAGACCACAGAAACTATTCAAGATGTTAAAGCAACAATCCAATAGGTTGGGCAAATTTTCCCAAGAAACTACTAAAACTCAACTGAGCTGCGAGGAATTCTCAACATTCTTCACTGACAAGGCCAACACGCTAGAAAGAGAGCTCAGGATGGCAGCCAACTACCACCACAGAACAATGCTACCACGGCAAACAATCATGATAGATCGAAAAACAATGCACAATGGGCTACCTTCAAGTTATACGACCAGAATACCATTGCCAAAATTCTCTCAGCCATCCTGGCCTAAGAATGGTAAGCCCAACCTTAACAACCTACAACAAGTCCAGCTAACCGCCAATACTCAAGAGATGAACTCTAGTAGTTCAGGGAAACCACTGCTATGCCTACTGCTCAACTCCCTGGAGTCCCTCAAGGATCAACACTATCTCTGTCACTATTCAACCTATATGTTGAGCCCCTTACAGAAATTCTCCGAGACGCAAACATATCCTATCACATGTACGCAGATGACACTCAGATCTACATCAAGATTGTGTCACTGGAAGACATCAAGATAATGAATGAGGCCTTAAAAGTGTCATTACACTGGTTAACTAGCAATCATCTAAAACTAAATGCACAAAAAATGGAATTCCTAATAATATCGCCACCAAAGAACCCCACAGAAGTGAAGGAATGGACCAAACTGATCACAGCACTAAACTGCACCCCTACTCTAGCTGACTCAACTAAATCACTGGGAATCACGCTTGATAAGAACCTAGACATGAAAGCCCACATCAAATCTTGGTTATTTCAAGGATTGAATATAGATGTACAACTCTAGCAGGTCTATCAAAAATGTCTACAGCACCACTAAAAGCATGTCTCAATGCGGCCGCAACACTCATTACTGGATCTAGAAAATACAACCATATCTCCCCACACCCGAAAGCACTAAACTGGTTACCATACGAAGCCAGAATTCAACTTAAACTGACATGTACTACCCACAAAGCGCTCCACTACAAAACACCAAGACTTAGCCCAGAAAATTGAGCTATCAGGGGGAAGCAGACCAGCCAGGAGTGCCAGAGAGCTGTTGCTGAAACCACCCATCTTTCAGAAGAATAAAACTTATGTCAGAGCTTTCTACGGAGCAGCCCCCAAAATCTGGAACTCACTCCCTCCAAACATTAGAAAAATTCCAAACACGGCAACATTCAAGAGGGAAGCGAAGATCTTCCTAATGAGCAAGTTCCTTCCTTAGGCAAGATGGCTCATCATCAGCATCTTAATTAATAGCCAAACGTCGCATAGTCTGGTCAGATATGGAAACATCCGGCGCAAAATAACCACAAAGACACCAAAACTAACTAAAGACTGTAGCCAGCCAGAACTGATGTAGATGTTACCTATACAGACCAACAACTAATGTAAAGATAAAATCACCAGTTAAGCTGAGAAAAATTCTTAACTGTACTGTACTGCTCGGGAATTGTTTTTGATGTAGAACTCATGGAAAGACACATCGGAGCCATTTGTATAGGAATACTGTCAGACCTTGTACATTAAACAGTTCCTAAAATAGTTATTGCTGAAACTGCTAAGAAAGACATGTGCTGGAATATTATATATATTAATGCTGCTTTACCCGCTGTACTCCAAAATGTGCCTCATGTAACTGTAAAGCGCTCTGATACCCAAGGGTCACGTTCGCGCTATATAAAATTCTATATATAAATAAAAATATATTAAAAAATAGCTAGCCTAAGGCTCCTGGTACTGGGGCAGCCCATGTGTTGGTGGTCTCCCAGTGATACAGGGCCTTCCTACTGGGTTTGGCTCATGACATTTCCCTGGTAGGACATTTAGTGTAAGAGAAGACCTTCACCAGATGTGTCTCCCAATGTTATTGGCCCAGAATGAAGACAGCCTCAGGTGCATTTTGAAGGTCCTGTCCGCCCTGTCATGCCAGTGGGAAATCCGGGAAAAATCAAAAAGCTCCCCTGGTACTATTTCCAGTCATTGGCACCTCCTTTGAAATGGTGGGCATCAATCAACGCCATTTGACCCTTGGAACACAAGAAAGCCTTAGGCAACAGGTTTGTCATGGTCTTGGTGGACCATACCAACCGCTACCTAGAGGCCTTTTCTCTGAGGTCAGTGACTGCATCTGTTGTGGCTAGAGCTCTGATGGAGATCGTTACCCGTGTTGGGTTCCCCAAGGAGGCAGTGTCTGACAGAAGCACTAACGTCATGTCTGCATGCTTGAAGTCCATGTGAAATGAGTCTGGTGTAACTTACAAGTTCACCACACCTTTTCACCCCCAAACACATGGTCATGTGGAGAGATTCAACAAAACCTTTCAAGGCATGATTATGGGCCTACTTGAGCCCATGAAGCATAAGTGGGACGTCTGCTTGCCAAGCCTTCTCTTCGTGTAAAGAGAGGTATCGCTGAAGGGAATTGAGTTCAGCCCCTTTGAACCCCTAAAGGGCCAACCTGTCAAAGGACCTCTGAGCCTTGTCAAGGAGGGGTGAGGGAACGCTCCCAAGAAACCCCTACAGTATGTGGTCAGCTGCATTCTGGCCCTCTTCAACCAGATGCATCTTTTCTGGAAGAAGGCTAAAAGCAATCTAGAGGCCAGCCAAGAAGTGATGAAACGCTGGTATGACCAGAAAGCCACTCTGGTGGAGTTTCAGCCTGGCCAAAAAGTGTGGGTCATTGAACCAGTAGAGCCCAGGGCTCTCCAGGACCACTGGAGTGTCCCATACAAAGTTAAAGAGCGTAAGGAGGAGACCACCTGCTTAATGAATCTTCAGACCTCTGGAAGCCCCCTATGGGGGCTCCATGTAAGCCAACTCAAGCCTCTCTTTGAGAGGTCCAAAGAGAGTATGCTTCTTGTGACAGATGAGGGAGTGGAAGAGGACAGTGAACCTCTGCCTGACCTCCTCTCTGCACAGGAACATAATCGGTCAGTAGGGAGAGTCGACCTCTCTTCCACCTTGAGCCCTGAACAGCAGAGGGACTGTTACCATTTGCTGGGACAGTCTGACTCACTGTTCTCGCTCACCCCTGGACTCACACATCTGTGCGTCCATGATGTTGACACTGGAGACAGCCCCCCTGTAAAGAACAAAAGGTACAGGTTGTCAGATAAGGTGAGAGCCAGCATCAAGGAGGAAGTCTCCAACATGTTAGCATTAAGGGTGATTGAGCCTCTAATAGTCCCTGGTCCAGCCCTGTGGTGTTGGTACCAAAGGCTGCCCCACTAAGCACCACACCAGAACTCTGGGTCTGCGTAGACTACTGATGACTCAACTCAGTAACCAGGACTGATGCACACTCTATCCCCTGAGCTGATGTGCTCATTGACAGGCTGGACGCTGTCAAATTCCTCAGAACCTTTAATTTGAATTCAAAATACTGGCAGATTGCTCTGACTAAGGGGGACAAAGAGAGGTCCTCATTTTCAACAATAAAGGGTCACTTCCATTTTTAAATGATGCCCTTTGGATTGAAAAATGCCCCTTCTACCTTCAAAAGGTTGGTTAACAGAGTCCTGGCTGGTAAGGAGGCCATTTGAGTTGCCTACCTAGATGGCATTGCTGTCTACAGATCCAGCTGGGAGGAACACCTGCATCACCTCCACGAGCTGCTTCAGGACCCGCAACAGGCAGGCCTGCCTTTCAAGACCGGTAAGTGCCAGATTGGGCAGGGTTCCGTGGTGTACATGGGACACCTGGTAGGTGGGGGCAAGGAGCAGCCTCTACAGACCAGGAATAAGACTATCATGGCCTGTCACCACCTAAAACCCAAACAAAAGTGAGAGCCTTCCTAGGGTGCTACAGGAGATTTGTTAAGGCTTATGGCACCAGTGTTGCCCCCTTAACTGAGTTGACTTTGAAGAAGCAGCCTAGATTGGTGATCTGGGCAAAGACTTATCAGAAAGACTTTCATTCCCTCAACAAAGCCATGTTTTCATGTGAAGCTTGTTGTGCTGCCCTCCTGCCTGCAGTTCCCCTGCTTGGGTGAGAAGGACTGGACCTGCACCCAGAGTGACTCTAAGAGCTTGCTGGCTAGCCTCCAGATTGAAGTCTCATGGACCTAAAAGACTTTCAACATACCAGCATCTGCACTTGGCCTCTGCCATCTGTGAGTCTACACTGCCAAGTGGTGCCAGCCCAGTCCTGGCATTTTGGAAGTAGGGTCTAAGGGGCTTCTTCAACCGACTCACACATCTGTATCAGAACTGGCACATCTATGTTGTTGTATGAATCGGAATTGGGACATCGTTGCCATTGTGTGGAGCAGACCCAGTGCATCACCTTCAGAAGTAGCGCCTCGCCCTCGGAACCTACACATTTTCTGCTACAAGAGCAAAACCGATGCACCGCCCCCGGAACTAAATCATCGTCGCCTTTGCCTGGGGAAAATCAGAACATCTCCCGCTGCTCTGGCATCAGAGCTGATGCATCGCTTCGTCTGCACCATGCATCTATGTCGATGCAACCAGCATCAAGGTGCTTTTGTTCAGCTGGCCTAGATCCCTGTATCTGGCCCGTACTCCATCGCGATTGGCCTGAATGTTTCACTTTGCCCCGGTCCTGCGCGACCAGATATTCTAAACAGGTGCTTACTGCTTCTAAGCACTATTTTACAGTTTGTTCTTAAAAAATTCACATCTCAAGTTCTACAAATTGGATTTTGTTGTTTCACCCTTGAAACTGACGTATCAGCGACTTTGTGTAGGTTAAACTAATGCATCTCCCTCTGCTGTGGAATTGGAACTGATGCATCGCTTTGGCTGCACTGCGCATCTTTGTTGACGCAAACAGGATCAAGGTGCTTTTCTTCAGTGGACCTAAGTGGGTCCCTCGCAGTGAAACCGAACTTTGACTTTGCCACCATTAGACATCCCAAACAGGCCCTTATTGCTTCTAAGCACTATTTTACAGTATATTCTTTAAACATTCATATCTCAAGTTCTACTTATTCGATTTTTGTCGTTTTTGGATTTTTTTATTTATTAAATTAAGTTCTATTTTTCTAACCTGGTGTGGATTCTTTTTGTGTGGGTTTTTCACTGTTTTACTGTTTGTAGTATTGCGCAAATACAGTAACATTACCTCTTAAGTGAAGCTTGACTGCTCTGTGCAAAGCTACCAGAGGGTGAGCATAGGTTAATTTAGGGTGTGTTTGTGACTTACCTGACTAAGATTATGGTTGCTGTTTGTAAAGGGTGCATAGCACTGCCAACCAGAAGCTTAATTTCTAATAGTAGGACACTCTACAAGTAAATTACATATGCCAATGTGGTGTAAGTCAATTTTACCATGTTTAAGGGAGTGAGCACAAGCCCTTTAGCACTGGTTAGCAGTGGCTAAGTGCACAGAGTCCCAAGGCCAATAGAAAAGAATTTCAGAAAAACAAAATGAGGAGGAAAAGGCAAAAGGTTTGGGGGAAGACCACCTTGAGGCTGCCAGGTCTAACAGTTTGTTTCTGACATTTGTATAAAAATACCAGGTCAGCAAGCAGCACCTGTTTGATTTGGTTGTGGGGCTGTTTCCTGCCACACATGTTTGTTCACTTCATAAAATGTCAAAGTTGCAACCTCTGCAAAATAAAACAGTTTTATTGTAGCAACGCTTATCATAAAATGATCAAGGAAATTGTTTTATGTAGCGCAGCATATAATGATTTCACGCTCACTATTTAGTCAAGAGATATTGGACTTCAAGAGCTCGACTCCTTCAGGAGGTAAAATGCTCCTGCTGGCTTTGTGGCATGGCGTGGTGGGGTGATATTCTCCACAGAAGCATTTTCCTTAAACCTCCTATGCAATTACGTTTTGTACATTTCTAAAAAATGATTACATATGATTGCAGTGCTTAACAATAGCTGCATGATTGATTGAACTGGAAATAAAGTCTTTCATTCCTCAATAGAAAAGAGCAGCTGTTCGCAGGAGCTGTGACATTTGCATTTCAGTAGCATGAAGCTGTGGCCTTACTCCTTAGCACCTCGGATCAGGCAATGAACACACGTGCCTCTTAGGACCCGCACTGATAGTGTGATCAGTGTAGTGTGATCAGTGTAGTAGTGAAGGCTAACTGGGCCCAGTACTGTGTTCATTATCACAGCGGACTGATGCCTCTGCTAAGCCGCTGGTGTGAATGTAAAGGTCTCGTTTCAATTTATGTTGATGGATTCTGATGGTTAGATGATGTGAATTCGGTTAATCTCTCTCTTTGCCAAGAAATTGGAAGAAGGCCCTGAAACAACAGCTTGTCGTGTGAGCTCCGGAGCTTCTATCGAACCAACAAGATCAGAGCTGAAAACGAAAAACAAATGAGATAACCATAAAGAGACTCTCTTCTGAAAATAATCTAACCAACTATTGAGGTGTTGTATGCCTCTCACCTTTCTCCCTACTATGGGCTTGAGAGAGTCACAAGAACGCTGAGACCTGTGAGCACTGACTTAGGGACAAAACTGTAACTTCGAGTCCAACTAAGAGAGAGAGACGTTTCAGGAAGTAATGAACTGTATGGAAATCAATAGAGGAAGAAGATTTTTTCCTAACTTTTAAAAAAGTTTCTCTAGAGTTTGAGCTGCGAAATGAATAATCAGGTGGATTACGTTTGACCTACAAACATTAATAGAATCATAGGGCCTCATTTATAAGGCCCCTATTGCCGTCGGAACATCACTTTTTGTGACACACCTTTTGTGATGGTCCAGTGACGCAGGAGCCTGCTCCATATTTATGAGGCAGCACTAAGCCACTTTTTTGGCTGAAAGCTGCCTCGTAAATATTGTTAGAAATGGGATTTCTGGTTGGCTAGGGCTTGCGCCAAAGCCAGGCAGAAACCACCACTCTAAGTCAGGGCTGGGGAGTTACACGCCAAAGATAACCCCTGCTCACCCCCTTGGTAGCTTGGCACGAGCAGTCAGGCTTATCCCAGAGGCAATGTGTAAAGCGTTTGCGCGCGCACACAGCTACAACACCCTAGGCCCACCACAAAAGAAACTCCACACAAGGTTATATATAAAAATAGCCTTTGTATTATAATAAACACATTAGATGATAATCACATAATTTACACTGTGCCAACTGGCACTGGGCAGAATTTTACAGGGGACTATTTACACAAGACAGGGCCACATGGACCACTGTCAGAACTAGCACAAATCACCAATTGTAAATGTAGAAAATATACCAACTGTAACACAATTATAACTGTAGAGCACAACCCGTAGCTACTGGTAAAAGGTAAGCACACCCTACGCAATCCTAAACACCTTAGGCATATATCACGCAGGGAACCATGAACTCACTAGCATAACCTATACTAGGAAAACCTTCTCCGAAACATAGACACAATAGTAATAAGCATAAAGGCAATGCACATTACGCAAAAGCACACAGGTAGAAATAACCATGTACCCTAGGTGAGGGCACCACACAGGAAAGCTGTCCCCAGGCCAACTTGGCCTCTCAGGGGCTCAAACGCCCTTTGTCCAAAATATCAGGGCTGGGCTGCCAACGCAGCGTAAGCACCAGCGCCCAGGGGCACAACCTAAACGTTGCAGCTGCCCACTAAATGCTGGGCAGCTGTGAAGAATGGGCTTGGGCACCAGCGTGCCCCCTGACCCCCTATCTGGGACTCTAAATGAGAATATGGTCCACACGTTGTAGCTGCCCGCGCTCTTGCAGGGCAGCTGGGGAGGACAAAGCGGCACTGGCACTACACGTGCCTAATCCACCCGGGGCCCCTGTGGGGACTCCTCCAGAAATGCGGTGACTTGAAAATAAAGAAAATGCCCCCAAGCTGCAGTTGCCCGCAACTGTAATGAGTTGGACCCTCTTCACGTTGCAGCTGCCCGCTTATCAGATGGGGCAGCTGTGGCAAGCTCTGGCACTACCGTGCCCTCTCTGGGCTATCGCGGGGACTCCTGGAATGATGGTGCCCCTGATGCAGCTGCCCGCTACTAGGTGGGGCAGCTGAAGAGAATCGCACACACACTGACCCCGGGGGCGGGCACTGACGATGTGCCCCGACACTCCCCCCAACCACCAAGCAGCTGAGCCCAACTCACCGGCTCGGGTCTGGCTGCCCGTCTTCTCCTGGTGCTGCTCTCGGTCACGGAAGGCTTCGCGGAGCCCCCCTTCAATGGGGCTCCTCTGGTTGACGGGCAGGGCTCTCACAGCTCCCGAGAGCCCTGCACAGACCTGCCGGTTTCTTCCTCCTGCACCGGGACGTCCTGGAAGGCGGGGTAGGCTCCCGTCCTTCCTGGCCTCACTCGCCAGCAACTTCCTGTTCCTGCCTTCGTAGCGAGGCCCCGCCTGCAACTAGGGTTTCACTGCTTACTTCCGGGTCACCGCAGGCAGCGGCCTGGCAACGTCTCCGCAACTCCTGGGCCGTGGCGGTGATCCCACTTTGGTCCTGGCAGCACAAGCGGGGTGGGCACCCGAAAAACAAACAACAAAACTGTACAGGGCAAAAACGCGGGGTGGGCACCCGCTACCACTTATGTCAACGATGCGGCACAACGCGGGGTGGGCTCCGCCAGGCATCAAACTTCAGAAGCGGCAGCAACACGGGGTGGGCTCCCGTTTTAAGGCACACCACTGCGGGGTGGGCACCCGCTGCTTTTTAGATTACCATAAAGCGGGGTAGGCTCCCGCTGAACCGGCAACATGCGGGTTGGGCACCCGCTTTACAACAAAAAGCAAATCCTTATGGCGGCAATAACGCGGGGTGGGCTCCCGCTGGTCGGTAGCACAGAGGGGGGGGGGGAATCCCTACGCTCGGGATTCCCTCAGCATCGATCGCGCTGCCGGCCCAACAACGGCAGTGCTCCTCAGGGCAGGAAGGAAGCGATTTTCCCACTGTCAAAATAAAGCGCTCTTCAGAAATGGGAAATAAACCGCCCACAGGCGCAGAAGTTCAGAGTACAGGGGAAGATGAAAAGCTCTCCCCAGCAATAAAGGCAAAGTTCAGGGAAAGTCTTTTAGGAGGCAGGGGGGCAAGGGCTGGGCCCAGGGGCCAGCTCACAGGGTCCTCCAGGCAGGGAGGCAGTCCCCAGTGGCGGTCCTCCTGGCGCCCAGCAGCAGCAGCAGGCCCCCCTTCAGTTAGGATCCGCAGAGCAGAACCCTTTACATGGGGTCACAGCCCCTTTTTATACACAAAACCCTTTGTCTCAGGCTGCAGGGTTAAGGAAAAACCAGAGGCAACTGGTTTTGGAGCACTCTGTTGTGCTAGCCCTTCTCCCCATTCACTGGACAGGCTAGGGACATCAGTCGCACCACAGGGGGCCGAGCCAGCATTGTGTAGGGAAAGCCCTGCCCTATTCAGGTCCCAGGTGTACTCCTCCCTGCCATCAGCATGCAGATCTCTCCATTCACCACCGGGGCAGACCCATCCTGACTCCTGGAGCCAGGCACACCAGCCAGTCACAAGCCAGACAGTCACTTCACATTTATTACACAGACATGCCAGCTTCTAGAAGATGCACTTCTACACTAGACACAGTAACGCCGCACACATCAACGCGTAGCATTCAATCTCACGAGTTCGCACATACTGTCCCCTTGAATGCAGTTTTCTGCGTTAAAGGGGCGTGCAATGGGTGTCACTGGGGGCGTTCCGAGCAACATTCATGGCATTTTGGTGTGAGGGAGGCACAACAAGGAGAAATATCTTTATTTCTCTTTGTTTTTCCTTTTGCTATGTGAGCTGCATTCTGCAGCACACATAGAAAAAGGAAAAAGCCTCCTGTGATTGTTTTTGTGCAGGAAGGTTTTCCTTCCTGCACAAAAACAATCATCCCCTCAACGCAGGCACTCTTGCACCATGGTGGTACACCTGTGTTGGCGCACAGCAGCCCATTGTGGGCCAGCGCGGGGTAAAAGGACAAGAATGCACCGTATCTGATAGATATGCCACAATCCTGCCCTTTTATTTTTCCATAGGGCAGCGCAGCACGACGGCAAAAACACATAAATGAGGCCCGAAAGTATAGCAGAAGAAAAGGCTTTAGCTTGATCACCAGAAAATAGGCAGAAGTAAATGCCTCTACAGTCATTTGCTCATTTCTGGATAGTAAGAAAAAACTGAGGCATTGATGTTCCAGGTAGTAGAGACGTTATAACATAGATGGAAATATGAGGTCTATAACAATCGAAAAGCAAGACAGAGAAAGAAAAATCGACAATCAGGGAATGGCATTGAAAGCATGTTCCAAACTATGACCTGCACCTCATTCAGTGAAGACTAAAGGCAATACTTACTTACTTTCAGATGTGGCTAGTAGGGTGTGTGAATTAGTGAGAGAGGATATAGCAGAACCATGGAGACAAACACAAACACAAATATTGCAAAAAAGGGCAGTGGAGCTCCGACGAGACACAGCACCCACACCGTTATAACCCTAAATTTCACAAATTTGGCAATATTTCATGTCTAGTGTGCACAACCCTGTGTGCACCCTCTGTCCAACAAAGGTGCGCCCCTCCCTGTGAGGAAATAGATTCAAAAACATACAGCCCAGGGGTGCACTACATACAACCAGATATTAAGCACAAATGTTGTTCGGAAGCAGATGGTAATGAACACAATACAACAAGGTTCTTCATTTTTATTTTTGCTTCTTATGAGTGTTCCTAAAACCAGCCAACGCGTCTTGTCCACTAGAAAATTGACTTCTTCAGGGCACAATAAAAATAAAAATTCTGGTCAAGGGGAAATCCAGTCCTGTCGCAACCTCAATAAAAAATTATTCTCACAAGGATGTTACTTTCCAATGGTGCAAGACTATATACGAGCTGCTTGTCAATGTAATACAAACTAGAGGAGATAAACTCTCCCATCTGTATAGGAGTATAATTCATTAGTATTCCTTTTCCTTATGTTGAACGGTGCAAAAACGCCCTGTGCAATGCAGTTTATAAATATCGTCCGGCTTTCCCCGAGGTGGTTTCCCGAATGCCGCAAATGAGAAGGCGAGCAACATTTATGCTTAATATCTGGTTGCATGTGGTGCACCCCTGAACTTTATGGGGCAGATTTACAATAACTGGCGCATCCCTGCATGACGCATCTGTGCCGTAAAGGCAGCGCATTGCTAGAGTTGCGTCGCAAGCGCGTCGCAGCTCCAGCAAGGCTCCGGGGTGCCCTATCTTTGAAATGCTGCATCAATCCTTACACCTGCTTCAAGCAGGCGCAGGGTTTTGACGCAGCATGGGCTCAAAAGTGACTGAGTGAAATCTTGTAGATATCACTCAGCCACTTTTAGGAGGCGTTCCTGCGCCGGAACGCCCCCCCTGCGCCGGAACGCCTATTTCTGGCGCAGGGCTTTACAACGTGACGCATCTCCCAGATGCGTCACGTTTTAAATACCCCGCAGCATGGCGCTGGTTTTGCGCCGCTGCTGCTTCACAAAAGTGACACAACGGCGGCGTAAAAGAGGCGCAAGGGGCTTGTAAATCTGCCCCTATGTTTTTTCAAACACAAATATGTATGTGTTTTCGATAAACTATGAATGAAGACACTGCAAATCTGCAGTTGACCAAATGGTTAAGAACACGCACAGTAAGAAAGTATGTACAAGATACTCACAGCACACAAAACATGAAAGATACTTAGTGCAGAGGGGCAAATAGGGCCATCTTTGTAAGAAGGCCTAATCTTGGCTCAAGTAGCACTAATGTTGAATGGCAATGAGGATACTAATGACAGCACAGCTTCCAAAGCAGAGGCGGCATAAGAGTTTATTAAATACCAACTTGCATAGATATGTGATACAATACGGATTTTTGTTTTTTAAATGGCAGACATCACAACTTCAGTTCAACAGATAACTATCTAAGAATAAGATCTTCAAATAAGTGCTAAATCTCTCGAACTTCAAATAATTCAAAAGAAGTAGTAATGAAGAACTGTATAGAGAGACTGAAAAATTCATCCAAGAAACACAACATTAGACTTATAGGCATTTTAAAAGAAATACAGACAAATACTGATTAAAAAACATGCAATTGAGATATTTTTGGAAAAAATATTAGAAATCTGGACTTTACTATTAGAGAGAAACATAGAGAATGCAAAGAGAACCATTGTATGAGTTGCATATGTGTTTCTGGGGTTTCTGGTTGTCTGAGTAGGCACCCTGTAAAAGCAGGAACCACTACTATAGTCAGGGTAAGCTAGATACACACTAAAAGATAACCTGTGCTCACCCTATGGTAGCTTGGCACAGAGCAGTCAGACTAACCTAAAGAGGCAATGTGTAAAGTATCTGTGAAAAACACACACACACATACACACAGTAACACAATGAAAGCACAACAAAAATACACAGGGTTAAAAAATTGACTGTATGTTTGTGAGTAAAACAAGACTAAAACAACAAAAATTCAATAAGTAGAACCGGAGTTATGAATTTTTAAAGAATAAATCAAATTATAGGGCTTAGAGTCATAAACGGCCAACCGGGTACATATCGTTGCGCCGAACCGGGGTAAATCCAAAGTTCAGGACACTGCGATAGAGGGAATGTATGGCTACAGAAGTCTTGCAAGTTCCGCTGAAAAAGTATCTTGTCTGGAGAAAGTGTCAACGTCAAAGACTCGATGTGAGGAGCAAAGGAGGCGAGGCATCATCATCGATCCCGTAGAGGCAGGCGATGCATCTGTTCCGATCCACACTATCGATAAAGGCTTTGTCGATGAACCCCCTTACGATGCAGGCAATGCATCGTTGTTGAGCAGCGCAGTCTGTCATTGATGAGCCACGCAGACGGCAGCCATGTTGGCGCTGAAAGGTAATGTGTCAGTATTGATTGGCGCAAAGTTGTCGATGCATCAATTTTGATGGATAAGCAAGGTAGAAGGCACCTTTCAAGGGCCCAGGACAAGATTGGCACAACTTGGCAGGGCATGAGTCACAGAAGGCAGAGTCCAGGTGATTTTGAAGGAAGTCTTGATGGCTCCAAGACTTCAGAACAGGGGGCAAACCCTTGGAGTCACTGGGGGTTCAAGTGAGAGGGGTTCAGTCTTTGTCTTCAGCAGGGCAGAGATCAGCAGGCAGCAGGGCAGCACAGTAAAACAGAAACACAGTTCTTCCAGAGCAGCAGTCTTGGAGCACAGTAATCTTTAATCATCCCAGAGTTCTCCACAGGTCCATTAGTGTACTGTTTTGATAGAGTCAGAGCCCCAGTAATTATACTCAGGTGTGCCTTTGAAATGGGGGTGACTTCAAAGAGGGGCTTTTCAAATGCACACAGGCTGTTTCTTCCTACCACTGGCTCTAGTCAGCAAGCGGTAATCAGCCCTTTGTGTGGGAAAAAGGACACTGCCTATTCAGGTGTTTCAGCTCCCCACTCTCTTCTTGCCCAGCAAGAGCTATATGCAGATGAATTCAGATGAGTTCTCTGTCACACCTACCCATCCTGTGCTTGTTGCTTTCTAGAGGGAATTCGCAAAGTGTAGCTGTCACTCACCCTAGACGTGTATTGGAAGACAGGCTGTAGGCACACAGAGCAGTAGGAGCAGAGAAATGTCCACTTTACGAATGTGGCAATTCCAAAACAGCAATGTTAAATCCAAGTTTTCCAGTAAAGAGAATTTATCTTTAAAGCGCTTTGATGCATTGTCATGGGTAGTGAGCGATATATAAATGCAATTACAATACAAGTACCATTACAAAGATATACAACATGATGCTACTCCTTTCTAATCAGAAATTACAGCTTAAAAGTGTACTAAGGAATTCTCAATGCCAAACTATGAGAGGAGTAGGCCTCACAGAAGTGAAAAACAAATTTGTGTGTTTGTCAGTACTATGACATGCAGAACGTACCAGTACATGTCCGACCTTTTACTTACATAGCAGCCTGCAATACGGGCTATCTAGGGCCTACCTTAGGGGTGCCTTATGTGTAATAAAAGGGGAGTTTAAGATTTGACAAGTAGTTTTAAATGCATGGCAGTAACCTGCACACACAGGCCCTGCATTGGCAGGCCTTATTCAGGTTTGAAGGCTACTTGATTGGGTGGGTGGCACAATCAGTGCTGTGGTACAACTGGTAGCATTTAGATTACAGGCCCTGGGTTTATGGTATACCACTTTAAAAGGAACGTATAAGTGAGCTAAATATGTCAATTATATATATATCAATGCTACCATACTCTTCTTTTCAGCATTGTGTACTCTCTTCGTAGTCTGCTACATTCCAGTTTATTGTACCACTCCCCTTGATTAGTTTGTCTTGGAATTTTGCGATTATTTGTCTGGGATTTATGCGAGTATTCCTGTTGTGTAATCTTTCTTGTTGTCGATATTGGATTTATGTCCTTCCTTCCTTCCTTCCTGTGTAAAGCGCTCTGATATCCTTCGGGATCTTGTTCGCGCTATATAAAACTTTATAAATAAATAAATAAATAAAAATAAATAAAATAAATAGGGTAGACGCATATGCACTTTAGCACTGCTGAGCAGTGGTAAAGTTCTCAAGGTCCTAATGCTAAAGAAAATAATCAGCAACAAGAGGAGGAGGAAGGCAAAATGTTTGCGGTGACCCTTCAGAGAGGACCAGTGTGCTATAAAATCTTGGGAAATGTAGATGTTAATGTAGTCAGTTGTGGAAGAAATACTGAAAACTCTTCATAAAACAGCTTCAAGAATCATTTGATACTAATATGACCAGACATATCAAAACACACTGATCAGCACAGATGTACACCGCAGCAATACATTAGAAAATCCAAGACTTGGCTATGAAGCATTTTTTTACAACACCCTTTAAAACGCAAACCAATGGTGAATGAGAAACCAGAATACATATTTATAAGTGAAGAAGCATTAAAGCTTTTGATAAAACATACTGGTAAAACAAAAGCTCATAACCGGATGGTAAATTAACCTAAGAAAGTACTAGTAGCAATAAGTAAAAACAACCCTGCCTTAGTTGGAACAAATTGGCATAAAGGTCCCCAGGAGAGTGAGCCTAAGATATTTACAGTACACAGTGTCTTGTATTAGCAGAAAGATGAAATGTCTAATTACCATCTTATCTAGAGCTAGTGTTTCTCTCTTTTTTACTGACCAGCAAAACTGTATATATGTATACTAGTTAATAAAGTCAGATAGGCCTAAAATGAATGTCCTAATGTAATATATAATCATTTATGACAAACAGACTTTTGCCGTAAAAAATGGATTTAGAAAACATCACAATTTATCAGCTTCAGAAGCTAAATATCACATTCACAGATATTACAACTCCCACACGACTCTTGTACATGCCCCTATAGAGCTCAGGGTTCAGAAAAATTCTGGATCTTCCCAAGGGTGGCGTTAGGGTTGCTACAAAAAGCATGACACGATTTTTTATACATTATTTTCCTCACATGGGTGTGCAGAAAGGGGGAAACATGAAGTCCTTAAAGAGTGAATTCTTTGAAAAGAATTTTGTATGGAGTAACAAATGCCAAATATGGTATGCAACAAAAGTATTCATAATTGTTTTTAAAAAACAATGTTAGTTTTTATTTTCAAAGCAGCATAAAAAACTTTTTATAATGCTTCTTCCAAGATTTACATAAAGTGCTTATGGAGATCGAAATACACAACATAAATAAATACATTAAACATGAAGAAACCTTACAAATTGCTCATACAAAAATCTTGATTATTTCCATTCGTTGCATATTCTATTTAATTTAAAGAACCCACTCTCCTTGCATATATTGTTTCCCAATTAAAAATCTATTCATTTTATTTACCCATTGGGCGATAGTTGGGGTTACTACCATTTTCCAATTAGCCAAAATGAATGACCCTGCTACCAAAGTAGAGATGAAAATAAATTGGCGTTGAGACAGAGTTAATACACTTCGAGCCTCTACTTGACCTACAAGAGCTGTAGAGGCCTCAGGAGGAAGATAAACTGTCAGTATTCTTCCTGCTTCTGAAAAAACATTTTTCTAAAAGCTTGTCATCTGGGTACATGTAAATCCCACATGTAGCCAATCTCCTAAAGCCTGATGGCATCGAAAACATCAAGGATCGACTGCCGGGTAGATTTTATGGAGTTTTGCCAGAGTTAAATAAATAAGCCATTTACTGAAAAAAAACAACCTCCTTAGGTTAGCTGCTCTTCCTGCTTTATAACTCATTTTATTGAAGCTGTGCCATTGCTGAGGGTTAAGACGGCAGTCGATTGACTCAGAGATTTTTTTTCCAGATTAATTCCAACTATTTGGTCTTTCTGAGTAGATTAAACAGTTTATACCAATTCCCAATCCCACTTTAAGTATGAAATGAGCTTTGCTTAATAATAACCCTTTAGAATTGTCAAGATTCCTTAGCCCTGAGCAAAACGTATTTACCTGAAAGTAGCTGAAAAAAAAGAGACGTCTTTATATTACTATTATGCATCCTGATTTCCTGCCAAGTTCTCAATCTGCCATTTAAAAAAAATGCTGTAGTTTACAGAATCCGGATTTTGCCCAGAGATCACAAGTCCGGATGGACATATGTAGTCCCAAGGAGAGACATTCCACTACTCTCAGCTGAGGGTGTAACCAAGGGATATCAAATGCCTCCCAGACCTTCTGGAACTGAGAGGCTACAAGCTTGGGAATTTTGTATCGTGATCTCTTTGGAAGCTTAGGGATTCGCAAGAAAGGAACATTAGATCAAGGAAAAAGTTAGCGCAAGACATCTCTTCCGAGCTGTTGCAGTTTAACGAATTGAATAACGAGGCTTGATAGTATAATCATAAATTGGGTAATGCAAGACCCCTATCTTTAATGTCTAGTTGTAGAGATTCTAGTTTTAGTCTAGGTTTTTTGCCTTGCCATATAAAAGATCTTATTTCAGCATTAATTTGCTCAACAAAGTTCTGAGGAACCTTGACCATCCAGTTGGAAAATAAAAATAAGAACAAGGGTAGTATATTCATTTTAATAAGAGCTCTTCTACCCCTAATTGTCAAAGGAAAGTCATTCCATTGGGATAGCAAATTTCACATCTTATTAAAAGTAGGGATATAATTAAGCGAAAACAGATCTTCAAGATGCAACATAACAACTATTCCCAGATATCTTATAGAATGGGACCTAAGGTGTTGTCTTTGCATCGAGAGAGGTAAGACAGCTGGGGAGCAATTAAAATGGAGAGCCTCTGATTTTGCTCGATTCTTTTTATAGCCCCCAATAGCTGTAAATTCACTTATTTTGGCCAAAGTGCACCGGATATTGTCTTCTTCAGCTGCCAGATATAAAGTCATATCATCGGTAAACAGCTTCAATTTAGCGGTGCCTGGAACCGGTTGTAAGATAGAGCAATCCTGCCTTATTGCACAGGCTAGAGGTTTCGAAAATAAAGAAAACAGTATTGGAGAAAGGTCGCAGCCTTGCCGCATCCCCGGCCAATGGAGATATTGCCAGCTTTGTTACCATTTATCATTATGGACGCCTGAGCATCTAAATAGAGATTTCTGACTGCTCAACAGAGTTCAGATGGAAATAGCAAATAGAACGTTCCACTGAACTCTGTCGAATACTTTCTCTGCATCCAACATCATAATGACTGCTTTTGTTTTGTTGGTGTTAAAATAATCAATAGATTGGCATAGATAATGAGTATTAGCAGCTAAAAATCTATCTGGGATAAACACATTCTAGTCCCTGTGTACAGAGAAATAGACAAATGAGATAAGCGATTCGCCAGAATCTTTGAAAAGATCTTGTAATCATTGTTAAGTAGACTTATCGGTCGATAAGAATTGACCTCCTCCTCTGCTTTACCTATTTTAACAAAACTGACTACTACAGCTTGCGTGAACGAAACAGGGACCGTTTCCACTTTCAAAATTTCATTAAATAACAATTTTAAAACAGAACTAAGCTGTGGTAAAAAAAGCTTGTAAAACTCAATGGGGATCCCATCGCACCCACATGCTTTAGCAGAGGTTGAAGACATCACACAGTGATTTATTTCTTCTACTGTAATTTCTGTGATTAAGCTATCTTTTTTCTCCTGCAATATTGAGAAACAATGAATGCTGTTAAACCAGGCATCCGCTGCCTCTGATGAGGTGATATGAGGATCGAAATAGAGCTTCCTATCGTGTTCCAGAAAAATGGCAGTGATTTCCTGGGGATGTGAAGTAGATCTACCAGTAACTGGGTCATTTATCTTTTTGATAGTGTTCCTATTGACCCTACGTTTTGCTGACCACACAAGTAATTTGACTATGTTTTCATTCTCTTCGTACCTTTTCTGGAGGACCGCATCATGAGCAAGGATTTCCTTGGAAACAAAGAAATCTTGAAGGTTATGTTTAATTTGATGCAGGTTTATTTTGTTTTCCCTGGAGGGTGCTGCTAAATATTGAACCATAAGAGCCAAAAACTGATTTTCTAGCTGAGACTTTTCTTCATTCTCTTTTGGCCTTTTATATGCATTATAATTGATTACTTTCCCTCGAAAAAATGCCTTCAGAGCCGACCAGACTGCAAAGATCGGGGCTGTATTTTTATTGTGTCTCAAGAAATCCTCTGGCAACAAACGCATGCCAGCCACCCAATGCTCGTCCACTAAGCAAGACTTGTCCAATGACCATCTAAGCTCAATTCGAACCTAAGTTTGAATTAGAAATTGGACCGAGATTAACACGTGGTCAGAGAAAGGATTTTCAATAATCTCTGATTTAGTGCTTAAAAGAGCATGTGAGATGAGAAAAAGGTCAATTCGTCAAGAAGGATGATATCTCTTCGGGTGGCAAGTAAACTTCTTCTGTCGGGGGAATTCGTCTCGCCAGAAGTCAACAAATCTTAAATCAGCTCTTGACACAGCCTGTTTGATTTCGGTTTGGTGTGAGTTTTCTGAGGTCGTGTTGAATCAATGGTTGGATTAATTAGCAGATTAAAATCCCCCCCAATAACCAACTATCCTGCAGTGGCAAAATCATATAATGACTAAAGTGTCTCTTGTGAGTCTTCTATTGAGTCATAAAAGCTAACAAAATTAAATAGTTGGTTGCCGATCTTCATCTGCAACTAGAGCCATCTCGTACTAGTATCCCTCTGGACCATTATAATATCCCTCTGTATCTTTTTGCTAAATAATATGGCTACTCCTCTAATGGCCACATTTGCGAAAACATTGAATTCATATTAAACATAGGCCAGGGATTTATCCCTTTGCACGCCCTCCTTGTAATGAGTCTCCTGTAAAAAAATTATGTTGGCTTGAAAGGTCTTAAACCAGGCCAACATAGAGCGACACTTCAGTCTATTATTTAAACCGTTTACATTGCAGGAAATAATCTTTAATGATCTAGCAGTCATTTAAGAATTGAAATAAGAAAAATTATTATCTTGAACCCTTGCATTTCTATCACAAATTCGCTACATTTTATTTTTTTGCCCCCCGTAACCCGTGAGCCCACCTCCCTTCACCCCCCACCCTTCCTCCCCACACCCATGAATCGCCTCCATATTGGAGCCTCCCCTGTCTGGGGCTCCCTGAGGTGACTAACCCCCATAGTGCACCTGAAACCCTCCCACCCACCCACCTCCAAACGTTGGGGTGCTGTGACATGGCACCCAGGTGGTGAACCAGTCTGGCGGGCCAAGGCAATATTGAAGATGAAAGATGAGAGAAACTGTGAGAAAAAAGGGAGAAGAGAAAGAAAAAGCACCTAGTTCCAGCTTCATCTAATTATACATTTGCTTTTACCAGAATTTAACCCCCCCCAACCCTGAGTGTTGCAAAGAATGGAAGAGCTCCTGCACCTCTTGAACTGACTGAAATATATGGACTCTACCCTTGTGGAGAACTTTCAACTTCAAATGTTGGACTAAGCCCGCAGGAGCCCCCACTAGTTGAAAACTGTTTATCATGCCTCTAAATTCCTTTCTGCGCTTAGGCGAAATAGCAGACATATCTGAAAAAAGTTTAAACGAGAAATTCTCACTTGTCTGATACCCTTTATCACAGATTGCACAGGCTAGAATTTTCTCCTTTAATCTAAAGTCTCCGCAGTTCACAATAATCGTTCTTGGGTATTTGGCGTTTGGATATTGAACTGCCGGAACTCAATGTGCACGTAAGATCGTGAGATCCGTCGTCTGGTGAGCAGGTCCATGATAGCTTTGTCCTTTGCTTTCCCCTTCTCAGAGCCTTCCGGAATCCCTGTAATACGTAAGTTACATCTTTGAGCACAATTTTCTTCATCGTCTACCTTAAGCTGAAAACTTGTTAGATCGGTTTGTAGTTTAAGTACCTGATCTGCTTGCCGGGGGGCGGTATCTTCAAGATTAGATATACGCTGTTCCACTTCCGGGACTCGAGATGTGAGCTGTTAAACATGAGATTGGATTGAGTTCAGTTGTGACTGCATCCTTTTCTGAGCTTCTTCTTGGGAGAATTTCATATTTTTGAGCTCTGTTAAGATCTGGAGAAGAAGGGTTTGTGCCGAATCTTTTATAGCAGCCACGCTCCTTGAGTCTAATGGCATTGAGACCAATCTCTGAGTAATTGGGCTCTAAAGCAAAATCTTGTCTGACGTTGCAGTTACGGCTTCCATTGCCGTAGTAGAAAGGGACGCATCCAAAGGCCTGGGACTCCCCCCATCCTGAAGCGCGGGGTTCATATTAGGTTTAGACAAAAATAAGCTTTTTAGATTAGTCTGCGTCTGAACTTTCAAAGAGAACAAGCAGGAAGCATGCTGATTCCAGCTAGGAGGCCCTCTGTTGTTGAAACCACTGATGTTGTCGATGAGGATTTATCATTGCATTTGAGAGAAACTGAGTAAGCTGGTCTGAGGGGAGGCTTGTCGCTGTTACTCGTATCTCCTGAAGACTTCTTTGTTGATTGGGACAACATTGCTAGATGAACTTCATAGCCCTGGGGAGCATTCATATATTGCTCATTATCAAGCTTTTTTTTAAACCCCACACTTCCCAGACCTAGTAAGGCTGCGGGCTTGTTAGATTAATCTTTTCGAACACTCCCACTTCCACTGAACAGCCTGAACTCGATGTCTTTAAGGGGTGGGCTCTTACTCTTGTGACGTGTTCTCGTACCCCTTGCAGAATTTGCCACCAAACGAGGTTTCACCGTGGTATCACAAGAAATTCTTTTCATTTAATTATCCCTGCAGTCTCATTTCTGTTTGCTTATAAGCCAACTAGGCTGATTCCACGTCTTATCTCTTATGCGGCTATCCTAGAAGTCTCAGAAGTCTCAGAACCCCCTCTTGTTTAATCCATATAGCCTGAACGTTAGTGATCTTTTGATCATTTGAAACCTTAATTTGTGGTGTTGAGAAACAACAAACCAAAAATAAACAAGCATTGGCATAGCCGATAGGTCTCGCCTTTCGGACTATATAAGTATTTAGTTATGCAGCACAATATCCTTACTGCAACAACATTAACTGTTGCATGGCTAAACATTTATAAGGTCCCAAAGGCGAGACCTATTGGCTATGCCAAGTACTTGGAAATAAAATGTTCCAGCGCTATTCTTACCCACGTCTTCTGTGGCCAGAACCAAAGTAAACTGGAAAAGCCATTTCCGATGTTCTCCTATTGAACGCCTAAATTACAGGCTTTACTGCGAGTAAAGCACGTGGTGGAAACTTCTTTCAAAATGTTTAGTATACAGTGTGGAAAGCATGGCGTGTAAAAGACATTCTGGCAACATTTCAAAAGCCCATGTAAACCGTCCCCAGGTGGTCTATGCAGTAACACACTTGACGCATGGCCGCGTCTGAGGAGAGATTAGAGCCAGCGCGTGACTCAGGCCTGGCCCAGCACTGGCTGCTGATGCAACTCGAGGAGGCCCGACTTCCTGTCAGAGAAGCAAAACACACACAAGGTTTCAGTCCTACAGCTTCATTGCGTTTACTGGCGGCAGTGTTTAAAAAAAAAAAATCTAACTGAGCTGCTGAAATAATCATTTCTGCCAAGTGCTGATATAACAAGCGTAATTTATTTAAAGCGCTTTTTGCTTGCTTGCGTGAGGAAGAGAAGTAAGAGGGGATCTTAGCATCTCACGAACTCTTCCGTGCAGTAAGGGAGGGGGAGTGGCGGGTGAGAGAGGGGGAGGAAAGCCGGCTATGCGAGGAAAGGAATGTAAATGTAAATGTAAATGTAAATGTCAAGGTACTTATAGAGCGCACTGTCACCAGACAGACACCTTGCGGTGTCGCCTTTTGCGGTTTCCTGGCGCTGATACTCATACCGCTGTGGAACCCCTCCTGGCTTTCCCTGTGAAGTGTCCACTCCTGGGCACCCCCAGGGTGAAGCCAGGCATCCTTAGCGCTGTTGGGGCCGGTGTGGAGGCTAAGCAAGCTATTGCCCAGAGTTGCAGCGTGGGGCCCGTGATTAGAATAGGCACCGAGGCGAGAATAGACAGGTCTGAGGAAATTGAGCCCCGCCGAGGCGGGAATTGAACCTAGAAATGCTAGAAACCAGGATAGCAGCTTTGCGCGTGCACGACATCGCGAACGCAAGCTGGAAGCCTGAAAAAAGCCACTAGGTTAGCACTTCCAAAACGCGCTTACTAAAACTCTCGCCAGAGCAGCGCTATAAGCGCTGGCTCAGGCGAGACCAAAAAAGGGGCACCCAAGACACAACCTTAAATACATCCCAGCTCCCACACTGCAATTCCAGTCACTGACTGCAACTATGTTTAAATCGAGTCTCTTACAGCAAATTGATCCTTATCTCACCTCGTAAACATAGAAGGGGGCGCTGCAGCATCAATCAGAGAAGGGCCCGGGAGCAGTGTCATGAATCCTCTTCTGAAACCTTTCAAGCGGAAAGCACTATAGGCCGCCACAGCCCTACTGCCAGTGTTCTCACGGGGCATCCACTCCGGTGGTGCCTCAGCCTCTGCCTCTGCCTCTGCCTCCCATATACAGCACGAGGGAGCCGTCGCATCCATAGAGGCGATGCCGGAAACTTAAGAGTTGCATGTTTGTAATTAGTGCAATACAGGCACAATCATTCTGGACTAAAAGATAGCCTGGAAACGCTCGACCAGGGGCAACATGCGAGAGCCGCCGCCTCCTCTCGCAATCAAACTAGCCCAACACCCACCTCAGTCATTGAGCATGAGGGGAGCTCCTGTGAACCAGCAATAATTTATTGAACATGACCAGTTTATTATGAAACACCAAAAGAGAAAGTAATTATACACCTAATGCTAGATCCTGGAGACTCATTATCTGGTAAGCAAAATTCAGTTTCTACAACAAAAATGGGCAGTATTAGCAACAATATCTCAGCAAAACACCACAATAGGAGGAACAGTCATTAAAATGTGGAAAACAAATAGTGTTGGTCGTCACTGCTACAGGAAATCCCGAAGGCCGGTGGTAGTAGCAACATTATAAAGGCGATGTAATATCTCAACAATGTGCAGTTTATATTGGCATAACTCAGTGCATATAAAGAGTTGAAAGTGTCACTAGCTGGCCTGAAACTACAATTTATAATTGATGGATCAGTGGAGATTGGAATAACCCTCTAGCACAGATCGAGGGGCACATTTACAAAATAAGTGATGGAGTGCGGCATTAACCTTCTGCCTTAACGCCACACTCCTCCACTGCTGAAATGCAGGGTGCACCGTATTTACAAGAATACGGTGCAGCTCTGAGTTTCTCCCTATGTTGGCACAAAATTTAGAAACCAAGTGCCAAAGCTGGCACCGTTGCACCATAGTGCAAGGGTGCCTGTGTTGAGGGGAAGAATTGTTCATATGAAGGACGGTGTCCCTTCCTGCACATAAACAATCTCAAATGGTGTTTTGTAACTTCTATGTGTGCTGATTTGTGCAGCACACATAGAAGTTGCAACTCGTCATTTTATTTAATTAATGTTTATGTGCAAGAGACACCTTCCTACAAATAAACAATCAATGGTGCTTTGCTGTTTCTATGTATGCTGCACAACGCAGCACACATAGAAAGAGCAAAAACAAGGAGAAATAATGCATTTCTCCTTGTTTTCGCATGGGTAAGACCAGGTTTTTCTTGGTCTTAATTTTGGCGCTGCCCCATATTTACAGCACCCTTGTAAATATGGGGCAGGATCAAAATCAATGGGTGTTGCGGTGGAACGCCCACCACAACAGCCATTGCCCAGCCCCTTTCACTCTATGTATAGCGTGAAAGGGTAGCTTATTTACAAGGCAGCGTTAAGCCACGTTAAGCCAATTAAGTGGTTTAACGCTGCCTTGTGAATAAGGCGAAGCCCATATTGCCACAGGAACATCACTAAAAGTGACGTTCCTGTGACGATAGGGGCTTATAAATATGCCCCAATGGCGATCAGAAATCTGGAAAATGCTAAAAATAGGTACACAGAACTTTACCATAAACGTATATTAAATTAGCATTTTTAGCAAGAAAAATTAATCTGTACTTGGATATACTTTTTATTCTGCGCAATATAGATGATCATCATGGACAGATGTTTTTTTCTAAATAGATAACAATCAAAATAGATAAAGCAACATGATACTAGTCTGATCACTCAATGTTGACATTAACGGTAAGAGACAACACTTTTGTATGAAGGAGAAAAGATACAATGTGGAGGTTTACCCTCACCTAGTTACAACATACGGGTGTGTTTGAGTGTGTTCTACGCATAAACAAGACACAGGAAAACTTTCAACCAAATTTTAATTTAATTCATATTTTAAATTAATGAGATGGATTTTAAGGAATAATTATGAGTAATATTTATATTATTTCCAGCAAGGAAATAAGGAGAGGAACGAGAAGAACAAAATAAATTACTAAATGAAATAATGATTCAACAGAATTTATTAGAACGAGTAAAAAGTGTAGAACTACACAAAAGATACTTGGAGAACTAAGAAGATTCCAGATGAGAAATACTGTATGAGTATAGGGAAGATCACTGACATAAATATTTTCATTAGTAATTAAACTACAAAATTAGCAATAAAGTGTTGCGTAAGTTACGACTTTGGCGTAACTCTACGAGGTGTGCTTTCCCACCCATGGGTGACACGGGATAACTTGGTTCAATGCACCAGTAATGAATGTGAAAGACAGGTTATTAGAGCACTGCAAAACATGTTTTAATGTGTGATTGAGATAGAAGCATTGCTTTTGGGTTACTATCAATCCCTTGTAGGGATCGGGGGCATCATGGAAACAGCATAAAACCTTATTTTCTTATTCACAGTATCAAACACACAGTATACTAAGAAGAATGAACACTTTTAAGAAAAGACTATGCGACAGTCTCTGGCAGAATCTCGGATGATAATCTGGGAGAAGGACCTCTCCGGCAAGTGGTTGAGTAGCAGTCCTTGTTCACTAAATCATATGATAAATAAACATTTCTGACATAAATGTTATGTCTACATAAGTGAATGGGGCATCATCTTGCCCCAGACTGACTGCACAGCTACGTAGCGCCACTTTGGCGACAATTCATATTTTCTTCCATTATTAATCCTTTTTTGACCATATATTCCGTTCTTTTATTCCTTTCTTCTCATTTAAACTTTTCTTAAATCCACACGTGGGATATTGTGCCATTTTCAAGTTTCTCATGTTGAAGCTGTGCTCATCCAGACCTCTTGCTAAAACACGACAAATGCAGGAGTTCATCCAAAGCAGCATTTATTTAAAAACCTAATGCATTTCGGGCCGCAAGTGCCCTTCCTCAGGGGTCACTATAAATGACAATAAAACAAATATCCAATACCATAATGACCATTAATCAACATGTTGCATCATCACCGTGAATCAAAATTAAGTTTAACCAATATTGCATCTCAACTCGTCATCAATTCCTGTAGTGAACACCTTCATAAGCAATGTAAATAATGCCCCTCTGTTCTCATGGCAAACCGATCTTCCTATCAAGCAAATTCAATTTTTCCCTTACATCCCTCTATTCTGCCAAACAAACATTTATCCCTCCTTTGAACCAATATGAGTCTAGTTCACATCCTTATTCACCCCATTATTAATTTTCCCCTCAGCATTTACGCTATATTCACCTGCTGCATTAATTTAAAACAGGTCCCCATAGGCTCCTTACCTTTCACTGCTTCTCACTGTACGCTCGTTATCCATCTCCATTCATTCCTCCCATGCCCTCCTACTCCCCTTACATCTCCAATCCCCACTCATATTGCTCAGTCCGCTCCGTTCTCGTCTCTAGTGATTTACTCGTTGTTGCTCACACCGTTACTGCCTATCTTCAAACAATCCACTATTTCTCTTTGATTTTTATCCCCCCCATTTTCTACTCGTAACTTGCATCCGTTCAATCATTCACATTTCACAACAATTAAAGCAAACACTCCACTTTCATCCCTCCACCAAAATGAACAATTCGACAGTTTCACATACCTGCTTCAGACATTCAAATTAGTCCATTGCCATCTCCGTTTCAGTGAATGTTTGTTAACCCCTTAGTTCCACCCTTCTTTAACCACAACCACCCTGGCCCAAACACCCTGATTGGCCCACTAATTAACTTGTTTCCGCCATGAAAACGATAGAACGTTGCTTTCAAATAAAGTAAACTACATTGCCCATAATGCAGTGTGCTCAAACTTCGAAGAATGATCTGCATTCTGGATGGGCACAGCTTCAACATGAGAAACTTGAAAATGGCACAATAGCCCACGTGTTGATTTAAGAAAAGGTTAAATGAGAAGAAAGGAATAAAAGAACGGAATAATGGTCAAAAAAGGATTAATAATGGAAGAAAATATGAATTGTCGCCAAAGTGGCGCAACGTAGCTGTGCAGTCAGTCTGGGGCAAGATGATGCCCCATTCACTTATGTTGTCATGTATCCAGTTACCATTTGGGCATGGCACCCGACCGATGTGCACGTACTCTTGGATAATTATGGACAAGATTGAATGAATAAGTAAAAAAGGTGTGCACCCTACCACTTCTATTGAACATTTATCATAAATGTTATGTCTGACATAGATTATGTGCATCAAGGTGTGAATCCCTGACATTTCCTCATGAACATATAAGGTAAAAGGACGTCAATTCAGACTACACTATTTTGATTATATGTCTTACTGTGTTATTATATAACCTTGACATGGTGTAAAGTAGACACTTGTCCCAGACGAATGATGAATCAAGTGTTGTATCTATGTCATTAATTGGATGGCTTGATGATTTTACAGTTTTCACAAAGATAAGGTAATACCACATCTGCATCATATGGCATACATGACAATGATTCAGCATAAATCTGGAAAGATGGCAACTTCCAGTGTTTAAGAGTGAGAAGATGGCAACCTCCATTAGCGAAGATGGAGTCGGACCTATGTACTATGGAGTCAGATGTTAGGAGCTTTGCGTCATCCATGGCTTGTTCGTCACAGGGGCATATCTAACCAATAGCGATTTATCTAATGTACAGGGAAATCCATGCTCTCAAGTTACTGAGATTTAAAAATGTAACATAAAATATACACTCAACTAAAATATATGTGTAAAATAAAATAGAAAGTGTTCAATAATAAACAAATAGATTAAACATAAAACAAAGACAATAATACATTAAAGTTGTGAATGGATAAATGATACACATAATAGCGAAGCACAAATATTTTCAAGCCATGCATTGTTTCAATAAATTATATATACATGTATATTGTAAATTATCAAAAATTAAAAAAGAGTCTGTGAGAGGAATGGGCAGAAAGTAAAACGAGGAGGTCTTATGTGTGGCTGAATGATGGCTTCATTTATTAACAAAACCCAAAGACAGAAAACAATCCAACAGGAGAATCAATCAGGATGTGATTCAGACGTCGTCTTCCTCCGCTATGCTAGTGGTAGCTGATCTCCTCTTCCTCGCAGGGCGATGGTGACACAACCCCGGGGTGCAAAAACAAAGGCGAGAAGACGGTCAATGCAGCTGTCCCATATGGGAAGGCTAACGTGAGGTAAATCACGTTCCACCACCTTAATATCAAGGAAACCACGGGGGTGCGAAGGGAGAAATAGGCAGAGAACCGGGTGAAGCCTAGGGCGCGGGGAAAAATAATCGCAGAACAAACATAAAGATTCGACATCTTTTACTCAGGTCTTTTTCATACACAGGACTCCTTGTTTGTCAGGAGCTGCCGATTTCTAAACGAACCCTTAAGAGTATGCGGGGTTAAAGCCGTTTAACATAGGTTATTCTATTATACTGGTTCGAGTGCTGTACAGGATGCTTTCGGGATGTGAGTGGGAGTGAAAAGGGGGGGAGAATTGGTGAAAACAGGGAGAAAACCATGACCACCACACTATCCTGTGTACCCTGAGTCCCTTAGACTCACCTCCCCCTCCCAGTATTGCAATGTCCCTTGCCCCATTTCACATAACGCGGGGGCCGCAACTCTCCTGAGCTGCGGTGGTGTTGATGCATCCTCCGGGGGTGTCCATCACTCTTCGGACCACTTTTATCGCTCTGCGTCACCTCTCTCTTCGTTCTGCTGGGGATCCTTGTCTGCTTCTCATCCTGGCTCTGTATGATTCGGTCCCGTCTTCTCCGTTGTGCTCCACACTTCTTCCTCCGACACTCTCCTTCCGTTCACGCTCTCCCCGGCATCTTCCGGGGATTCTCCTTTCAGCAAAAAGCTCAGCCCCTTGAGTCCCGAAGTGTCCTGCCATCTCTGTTGCACTGGTTAGGGCGTTCTTTGCCCTGCATGTGAGAGGAACCGAATGAGGTTAACTCTTTCCGGGCTGGAATCAGGTTAGCGAAAGGCATTCCCATTACCCTAGGGGGGTTAGTAGGGGCCACGGGCGGGGTGATATCCTAGTCCTCCTCACAGAGTCCTTATCAAAAAAGAACATACTGGCACATGCATCAAGGAAAAATCCAGTCTGTAAAATACCGAATCGGTAAAATCAGCCGTTAGCGAGTGTCAAAAACCGAATCCCAATGCATCAACACTAATCGGGACAAAATAAAGAATCGCAAAATAATTAGCCGGAAAAATAACGAATCGCTAATAACTAACCCGCTAAAATAAATAATCGCTAAATACCGAACTCGCTATCACCGAAATCACTATTAGCTACCGGCAAGTGCCAATGGCTAATAACGAATCGCTACTCAATGCATCAAAAATCGCAAATACCGAAAATCCCCAAAAATTGCTATTTAGCATGAGCAGATTAAGGGGAATCAGAACCTGGAGGTAAAGTTACAAAAAAATAAAAAAAGCAGAAAAAACATGTGCCACAGATGGTACCAATCAGTAAGCCCTTAAATTTTGCCCTGGAAACCCTGTTGGCTTGCACAAAATGGCAGCCCTCTACGTGCTTGCAAGGAGGATGCGAATCAATGCAGCAGGACAGCGCAGGAGAAGGGTCCAGGAGAGAGTCTTCAGAGTGCGTATCACATTGCTAGGACAGAATGAGGATGAGGTGTACGACAAGTATCGACTGAATCGTGCCTTGATCATGCGCCTAATTGCAGACCTCGAACCACTACTGCAGCACCAGACACATCGGACCAATGCAAGTCCTGCGCACGTCCAGGTCCTATGCAGCCTGCACCCACTGGCCTCAGGAAGTTTCCAGGGGGTCATCGCCGTAGCTGGAGGCATATCGCAAAGTGCACTCTCAAGCTTCTTCCACAAATTCATTGATGCCATGCTGACAATGATACACACCCACATCAGCTTCCCCACAACCCCACAGCAGTTGGACCGCAACAAACAGGCATTCTACCAGGTGGCCCATTTCCCCCATGTCATTGGATGCATCGACTGCACGCATGTCCCCATCTGTCCACCCTCTGCCAATGAGTACATATTCCGTAACCGGAAGTCCTACCACTCAATCAACGTGCAGGTTGTGTGCGATGCCAAGCACATCATCACGGACCTAGTGGCACAATTTCCGGGGAGCACACACGACTCCTACATATTCAGACACAGTGGCATCCACAGGCGCCTACTCAACGGAGAATTTGGAGAGGTACTTCTGCTTGGTACGTATAGATACCTCTTCCAAACATGAGCACCACACATGTATATACATCACCGTTGCTAAGCCTTTGCTTCCATCTTTTAGGTGACAGTGCATACGCCCTGCGGGAATATATACTCACCCCCTACATCAATCCAGCAACACCACAGGAGCAACGATACAACGCGGCCCACATAAGCACCAGGAATGTAATAGAGAGGACCTTTGGGATTCTGAAGAATCGCTTTAGAATCTTACATAATACTGGCGGTGCCTTGCAATACAAACCTGACACCTGCTGCAGGATTGTAGCTGTATGTGCCATGCTGCACAACATCGCAACCAGAAGGGGGATACCCATAGAGGTGGACATGAATGACGACTACCGGGATGACCAACCACCCGCACAACACCGACAGGCACACGTCCCTAACACAGCTGAGGGGCAAAGGAGGCGGACATACATCACACAACATCATTTCTGATCCAGGTAAGAATGAACCATGACGATTTCATTTGTGGTGCTACTGTTTAATGCACAGGAGCACTGAGGTATGTGCGGGCACACATGATAGAAAATAAGAGTTCCCCAAAACAAGTGTATCAAAACATGCCCGTTGTAGTGTCAAATAGGAGAGGACCCTGGTTACCCCACCATGGTCATGGATGGCTTTCAGTTTGTCTAGTGGCGCTTGCCACGAACGCCCATCCTCCTTTCAGGTGTCTCCTCTACCTCACCACGGCCTGTCCCTGTGGCCTTGGAGCAGCGCGAACTGCGCCTCCTGGTGCTGGCCTCCACCACGGAAACACTGCTCACACTTGAGGCAGCCTCACTGCCGTCCTCCCCTCCCAATGCGCTAGCACTGAAAGTACTGCTCTGCAGGTGTTCCACTGCAGCGGTCACCTGGCCTAGGGCCTTGGCAACATCACCGCAATAATGGCCCAGGTCCACCTGCAGTGACACCGAGCGGCGTGACAAAACAAAACAGCCTTCGTAGAGGCTGCGGACTGGAGCCAGTTCTGCCAGTGCCTCCTTCTCTCACTGTCATGCCCTGCTCTCATGGCACGGGTGAGTTCCTGGATGTCCTCCCTCAGGTTCCCATTACCCTCTGCCACCACAGTGGTCATGTCCCTCAGTCAGGGTACGCATTTCTTTTGCTAGGCGCGCTATGTGAATGCTGATGGTAGCCATGTGTCTCCCCTGCAGACGCTGGACACGCAGCATCTGTTCTTCAATGCCACCATTTGGGGAGCTTGCATCTTCGCCTACATTTGGTGTACTGTGCAGAGACCTGCGGCGCAGTAGGAGTCGGACACGTGCTGGTGGTGCTGCAGGCGTTGGGACAAGTGTTGGACTTTGGCCCGATGGGCAGGTGTCTGACATGCATCCATCACCTGCATGGGTGGGACTTGTGACCTGCGTCTCCGCTGTCTCGTTGCAGTTGGCGCATCAGCAGGTGGTGGTGGTGGTGGTGGAGGTGGTGAATGCGGCTCTGCCGGAGTATCGACGTCAGAATCGGCTGGTGTCTCTGATATGATTAGGCGGCCGCTGTCATCGGAATCGCCAGGAGATGCATCTGTGTGTGAAACAGTGCATGGTTAGTGGGATTGTTACTACTAAGGTGTATTTTACAACATACATGTCCTTCTATGATTTACTAAATTAAAGTCTATTTCTAGCTTCTACAGATGTTTTGACAAAAGTATATTTTTTCTTCCTGTACATGCACACCGGCCTGACATGACTACGACTCCCATGATGCACTATTGTTATGAGTGAAGATGTGTGGGGCAATTCTGCATGCACACTGTGATCGTGCTGGGGGTTTGCGAATGGTTGTACGCAATGCTGAGTATGGGCACAGCCATGCATCTTACCTGGGGCACTTGTGGCTGCGCCGGAGGTGTCCATCTGTGTGACTCCCACGACGGCCTCTGGCTCGATGGTCCCTTCTACCAGCTCCTCCAGGGCAGTGTTTTCTGGCACTGTTGATGGTCCCCCTCCTGTTCTAGCTGCCTCCCGGAGCCTTTCAGCGATCCTCTCCTTGGCCAGCTTCCTGAGGTCGTACCACCTCTTTTTTAAATCGTCTATGCTGCGGGGCGTCACTCCCACCGCATTGACCCTCTCTCTGATGCGCAGCCATATGCGACGCTTTTCTGCCTCTGGCACCTTTAGGGACAGCTTCCCGAACAGCCGATCGTGTTTGCTGCTCACCCCCTCGATCAGGTGCTCCAGTTCCCGGTCGGAGAACTTGCGGTTTCTCTTTCTCGCAGATTCTGCGCTGGCTGGTGCATCTTTCTCCATCCTGGTTGGGTAGGGTGGTAGTCCTGTCAGTGGTGATTCACTGGGCTCAGGCTGTCTCCAGTTCCTGCTCCTGTTAGCTCCTCTGCCGAGTGAATGAGGGTGGGGCTGCTGTACTTCCTGGTAGTGATGTCATTAAACCGTTCCCAGAGCGACCCGTTTTTTGCGAAATCGCTATTACCGATTTTGCTAATACCGATTTCGCTATTAGCGAATTCGGAATTAGCTAATTCGGTAATACCGATATCGCTATTAGCTAATTCGGTGTTTGCTATACTCCCTATTGTTGATTCGGTAAATATTAGCGATTTTTAAAGAATCGCTAATTTTTCCCGAATCTGTTGATGCATTCTGAAAAGCGATTCCTTAATAACGATTCCTTATTTATCGCTATTAAGGAATTGCTTTCGGATTTGTTGATGCATGTGCACCATAGTTCATGCAGGCTTTTTGAAGTATATTGGTGGAATTCAGATTGGTGGTTGACTTACATTGTGAGTTCATTCCTCTGAGGAGGACATGTCGGAAATGTCTGGTGCACACGCAACATACTGTTGCAGGGATTCTGCTCAAGAACAGAACTGTGCTTGGGACCATAGAGTATTGTCATGTAGAAACCAAGTCAATCTCCTAATTCAGCCCGAGGAAAAGAAAATGAAGCCTACAATGTGCACAACTAGGCTTACACAGAAAATGGCAAGGGGCCTTGCAGAAAATATACAACACCGTCCCTTTGGCCAGTGCAATAGCATGACAGAAAATCTTCAAGTGATATACATGTGACTGAAATGTAGGCAAATTCCAAGCACAGTTTAAAAATAGGAAATATTGAAAGTAAGTACATGAATTTGTCTATTTGGAAAAATAATCAAATCATGGTGTGTCAGAGAAATCCATTGTGTACTCTCACTAATTCAAAGGCTAAGGACTCCATGAAGGAGTCATACTCCGCACATGATGATTGGTCAACAGCCCATAGAGACGGTTCAACCAACCACACCTTGTATCTCGTACTCTAGCCGTTAAGGACTGGTTTAAGTCATGGTTGTTTCTTTCCATAACAGATTTGCCCTCTGGCCTATATGGAGAAGAATAATGCATCTGTACATCCATAGACGACATTGAATCATGGTACGCTTTTAAGGTGAAAGCTTGACCCTGGTCTTAATAGAATGCATTGCATGCATAAGTCCCAATGAAGACTTGCAAGTCTTTTATAACAATTTGAGCGTCAGCGAGTGATGTGGCCAAAGCCAAAGGAACATAGAGCAAGAATCAACTACAACCAGGATAAATTTGAACGCAATATCCAAAATCACTGGAACACAGTGATCGAGATAAATATAGACAAATGGTTTGCTAGAAATGAAAAGATGTGTCTGCGGTGGACGAGATACAGCTGAAGAATTAATCTGTTGATAAATATCGTAAGACAGGACATATTTTATGGTCTGTTGGTATAAACCCTGCCACCAATAGCTTGGCTGTAAGAGCAAAATAGTGGCAGCCACTCCTGCATGGGTGGAAGCTACGCCTTCATATGCGGCAACAATCAAAGCATGTCTGTGGTCTTCGTTGGGAAGCAAATGATTGTGAACCCCAGGAATAGTTACAAACAGAACATTCTGGGTATTTAAGTGATAAGAATATTTAGAAGGAAATCCTTTGTGTAAAGAGGTGCTGTTTTTAATTGCATATATGGCAGACAAAATATCAATATCGATACAAGATTTAGAGTGAGTTACTGCTGCCACTTTAGCTGTGGCTACTGCAAATTTGGCTGCTTCATCAGCTAGAGAATTCCTTAAAGTGCGTACTCCCCCACGTCGATGACTTAATGCATGCATTGCATGAGCCTGTGGCAACCTATCTGTAAGGCCTACACTTTAGCCCAAAGTGGTTTGTGGTTGATTGTGCTAATGTTTGAATCCCTGAAATCATTTTGTCACCAAAAATATAAACTATCATTAAAGGACTGTACACAGTAATATGAATCACACACCATAAGTGTAGGGAATTTAAGATCTGTATTTTGAAGTTTAAGAAGCAAAGCCTTCAGTTCAGGCAACTCCACAGCACAGTCTCCTAAAGACTGTGTGCGAGTTGTTTAAAGGTGAAAAAAAGCCATCCAACATACTACCAATAACGATGGCGCATGCGGCAAAATATTGCTGCTTAGAACCTATGGCAGAATGAGATAAACCATCATTATAAATGAGATATCTGTACTGATCAAGAGGCAAAACAGTAGATGGCAGAGGATACACATGCTCATACTGCAGAAATTCCTGTGTCTGTAAAGAAGGGTCAAAGACAAAGTCTACGTCAAAAGCTGTTACGGACGTAGCTGATTGTATCCATTTAGGATGGCGGGCCTTAGAATGCTGGCTTTGGTGACAGCCTTTAAGGCTGGCACAGGAGTAACAACAATAAAGGGTTTCAGCTAAGTGCTGCTCTTTTAGCATGGTCATCTGCACAGCAGTCAGATTTTTTTCAGTGGAAGCAAAACGCATTTCTACTCTGGAATATAAATTTGATTTATATGCTGAAGGCACTGTTTCACCTTTCATTAAAGATGATACATGTAAATCCAACTACACCCAATAAAATTCGAATGACCAGGTTTGTGTTATTGACACGTATGCAAGTGGCATGTTTCAAGCACCAAAATTAAAAACATCCTTAATCTCCTTCCACCTCTTAAAACTGATCAAATACCCGAGCTCCCCGAATTGGAACCTCAGAATAATACCATTCACCTAGAAACATATGCTCCTCTCTCTGAGGAACTCCTCCCCCGCATCTTAGACTCAATAAAAAGTGGTTCCCCGAGCGACCCTGCCCCTTTCAATATTTTGAAACTAGCAATGCCCACAATTATCACTCCCATTGCCAATTTAATCAATGCTTCCCTAGCCTCAGGTATAGTCCCTCGGGACTGGAAAAATGCCATGGTGAGGGCACTTCTAAAAAAAAAACCACCTGGATCCCACGGAAATGGGCAACTATCGCACCATTTCCCTACTCCCTGGTATCAGCAAGGTCGCTGAAAAATACGTCAACCACGTACTTTCCGCGCACCTTGAAACCTTTAAACTGCTCCACTCCTCCCAGACCGGCTTTCGCCCCGGCCAGGGTACTGAAACTGCACTAATAGCGGTAGTGGAGGAGTCACGAAAGATTCTCGATGCAGGAGGATCCTCAGCCATCCTCCTCCTAGACCTAAGTGCAGCCTTTGACACGGTGAACCACAGTATTTTGATACACCGTCTCAAAAATGTGGGAGTGACAGGCAAAGCCCTGTCTTGGTTGGCATCATTCCTGGAAGAAAGATTCTTCCAAGTATTTGAAGGTAACACCCGGTCCCAACCAGTACCTCTCCAATGCGGGGTACCTCAGGGCTCCTCCTTGAGCCCCACTCTTTTTAATGTGTACATGTCCCCACTAGCACAGATAGTTGCCCCTTTTGTAATCCAACTGGTCACCTATGCAGATGATACCCAGCTTATTGTGGCCTTGAACCAGGAAGAGCAGTCTCCTACAAACCTCTGCTCATGTCTTAAAGAAGTCACCAGCTGGATGAGCTCCTCCCACCTCAAGCTTAACGGTGATAAGACCGAGGTCATGCTGCTGGGCAATCAAGCAAGCTTCAACCCCAGCAATTCGTGGCCACCGTGCATGGGGCCCGCACCATTACCCAAACAGGAAATAAAGGGCCTGGGCATATGGCTCAACCATGACCTCACCTTTAGAACTCAAGCAAGAAAAACGTCCGCCACCTGCTATGGTATGCTCCGTACCATACGGAAAGTACTTCTTCTTCTGCCTGCCCACTCCAGAAAGCTTTTGGTTCAAGCGCTCATCCTCTCTAGGTTGGACTATGGCAATGCCCTTTATCTGGGCGCGCCTAGTTCAGTCATCTCCAAATTACAGGTTGTTCAAAACTCGGCAGCCAGGCTACTCACAGGCATTAATAACCGCTGCTCAGCCAAACCTGCCCTGAAGACACTCCACTGGCTCCCGATACAAGAGAGAATACACTTTAAGGCCCTATGCATCGCACACAAAAACCTTCATAACAAAGGCCCCCCTATCATCGAAAACCTAATCAAACCTTACAAAGCCACCAGAAGTCTCCGCTCAGACCAACTTCATCTAGCGGAAGTTCCTAGAGTCAGGAGGGCCCGGTCAGGGGGTCGCCTTCTTTCCTACAACGCCTCTAGACTCTGGAACACCCTCCCACTCTCCATCCGCAAGGAAGCCAATCATCTGTCATTCCGCAAACAACTGAAGACCTGGCTATTTCCATAACTCCACCTTCTCCTCGACGCCCATCCGCAGCACTGGGATGCCTCCGGGTGATGAATACAGGCCCCAGCTAGGCCCGCAGCATACAAGGGTTCGCTCTCCTGTAATGGAAGCTACAAGGAAGTTGGCACGGAAACTGCAAAGTACAAAGACAAAGTTTATTAACCCTTAAGGGTGGTCCTACAACCTATACAACACTCTTCAGCGTTGCACAGGGTAGTACAAAGAACTTGCGTACACAGTCCCCTTTTATACACAACAGAGGGGCTCATAAGTGGGTGGATACAACATGAGGAGAGCATTTTTACCTTTTATGGGCATTTTCGATACAGAACCAATATGTGGGCGGAGTAACCAATTTCCTGAGCCCGCAAAAACATGGTCAAGCAAGGATTAACTGATAACAGATGTGGTCAAGTCTGGGCATGCGCCAGTCGGACAAAGGAGCTATTTATAGACTGTTACTAGGCAGACTACAAGAGCAACTAGCGAGAAGGAAGGACTCTTCTCGTGCACAACACGTGGAGACATGTCAATACAAAATGGAGTCCAGACATTAGTCAACATAAGACAATAGACATGTTCTAAGGCAGGAAAGTTAATGTCTTTAGCAAATGCTTAACCATCGCTGTTTTAGTTTTCAACAGACGACCCTTTCAGCATTTACTGAAGACATTCGGCTTATTAGGATAATCATCAAATATGTCAATTTACATCATCTCTTCCACTTCTTTGGTTAAATGTTTCTGATGGGCGACATTGGCGATAGTTTTCTTATCAGGAATACAAAATGACACACATAAAGAACAGAGGAAAGGACCACATTGGACGCAGATGCAACAGGAAAACAGAACTGCTACAATAATACAGAGACCAGTTAAAACCTTCCATCCCCATGTAGTGATCAATGCCCAAAACCATCCAGAAAAGGTCCAAGAGCCATTTTCTGTATGGATTTCGGCTGCAATTTTATGTAACTTGTTGATAGCATTATAAACTGATGGCGTATGATCAGGAATAAACACACAACAACTACTTCCGATAATTTTACATGCTCCACCTCTGTCAGCTAACATAACATCTAATACCATGCGATTCTGCAATGCGACAATTCTAGTAATTTGCAATTCTTCCGTAAGATTCCCAAGAGCATCGGCGGTCTGATTCGTCACAGCCTCTACGACTCTCGTTAATCTTCGAACTTTCCTACTATTTAGGGCAGCTCCAACAAAGAAAAACAATCCTAAATTAAAATCAATATACTGTTGTAAACTCGTATCAGTTTGGTCAACCTCATCAATAGATAGAGTACGTTTATACCTATTTACAGTCACATTATTCAACAACTTCAAATCTTTATGATAAGATGCAGGTGCCAAGAATACAGGAGGTAATAAGAATGCTACATAACATACTCCGGACCAACCGGCCGGTAAGCGATAATAACCCTTATTCCCACACACGAAGTATGTATTATGGGATGCTAAGAAGGAACTATTATTCAACCCGTCAATGTTCAAGATAGTGATACAGTCACTAACACCAACAGGAATGTAACCCACACTCTGGACACACAGGTCCGCTTGAGCTTGTGCCACTTGAATCACGAATCGGTCCTTCCCCACAGTGTCTCTAGTGTTCGTGAAAATGTAGGGGATCGATTCATTGTCTGGTCGATACTCTTCCCATTCCCATAGTGTCCCATTCGCTTGTGGATAACCATCTTTATCTTGATGACATTCCCTAGTAAGTCTGAAAAGTAACCGTCCCACTGTTGGTTTCCGCGTAGCAAAAAGCAAAGTGTACCATGCTCTACAAGAGCCATTATGAGAAAAAGGAAGAGGTATGAATGGCGTTCCTCCTTTCTTCTGATGAGCGGGCATCATACCACATATCCAACAGTTCGTAGCATTGGTAGCAACATGGGTATGATGCAACATCTGAATGAAAGTGTTATTCAAATAAGACTGACGATGCTTCAGTTCTTGATACGGAAGGGTATAAAAGTAGTGCTCCTCAGGCACTGGAGTAGTCAAAATAAGCAACTCCCGAGCAGGAGTCACATCTTCAACAAACCATGTGGTTATCCCAACAATAGCTACTGTAATAATAAAACCTGTTGCGCAAAAAATCTTCTTCTTCTCCATCTTAGAGTGAAAAGTCAGTATCTTCCTGAAACTAAGAGGTTGTCAGAACTCTTCCCCTTAGGCAGCGGTTGATTCTTCACCAGCGGGCAAAGACGGGTGTCGCTACACTAATGCAGGGCTGATCCCCCCCCCTTGCCACATTGGCTCTCCGTTTCACTAACCTAAGGGCCGTTCTGACAACTTTGAATACAGCAGTCACTTCCTCGGTCTGAGGTGATATCTTCTTCCTCCAGGAATCGCTTGGTCCGGAAAGAGCTCCTCAGTGTCATTCGGTTCCACAGCACGGCCTTTCTCTGCAGTCAGAATTTCTCGATGGTCAGTCAATACAGCAGGCTCCACCAATCCGGGCGGCACTTTGCGACAGTGCAGGGAATGGATCCAGGTCTTTCGATTGGAAACTCGCACAGCCGTCCTCGTTGCAAGTAAGACTTGCTCAGGACCGACCCATCTCGGCTCCAAGCTGTTCGTCCTTTCAAAAATCTTCAGCATAACATAGTCTCCAGGTCGAAGATTATGACCTTCACCTGTGGACCGATCAGGGAGCGCCTCTCGGACCTGTTGATGAATAGAAACCAAATTATCCGTTAACTGTGCCAGATAATCATTCATCATTACACAAGGTACATCATACACAGACTTAGGTTTCGGTGGACCCCAAATATTCATTGAGCGTCCAAAGACGATCTCATAAGGTGTGAGACCGGTTCGAGAATGCGGTATCGATCTAATTGACAATAATGCCAGCGGCAAAGCGTCTGGCCAAGTCAAAGAAGTTGAAGCTTGGATCTTAGCGATCTTGAGCTTCAAAGTACCGTTATACTTCTCAACCAATCCCGCAGACTGAGGGTGAAACACTGCATGGAACTTCTGGGTAATGCCTAGACCCTTCAGGACATACTTTATAACGTCCGCTATAAAGTGAGGTCCGTTATCACTCCACAACAATCTGCAAACACCGTATCGAGGGAAGAACTCCTTCAATAGCATTTTGGCTGTAGTCATTGCAGTATTGTCTTTCGTAGGGTATGCCTCAACCCATTTACTGAAGGCACAAACCACTACTAGAACATACTTCAGGTTGTTACAGCGTTCAAGCTGGATGTAATCCATCTGCAAAACCTCAAAGGGTGCAGTAGGTGTCGCAAATCCTCCTGCTGGAGTTCGGGTACCCTTTCCTAGGTTATACCTCAGACAAATCATGCAGGTCTGCACTACCCTCTTTGCCGTACTAGCGATCTCCGGATGCTCCCAAACTCGTGTGAGTAATTTGACAATTGCGGGAGCTCCGACATGCGCTAGTCCATGTGCCATCTGAACCATAGGTTGTACAAAGGCTGTGGGTAACTTCCATTTATCCATCTGCTTATTTCTCCAACATCCTTCGTCATCTAATTCTCCATCATTGGACCATTGTTCCCGTTCCTTATCGGAAGCGGTCCTCTGTATCTCCAACACTTCTCTCCTAGCATCGTGCCATCTTTCTGCCTGTGACTTCACCACATACATTGCAGTAGTACCAGGCTGCATCGCAGTCTCTCGTGCCACCCGGTCTGCCAAAGCATTCCCCTCTCCAACTTTATCAACCACTTTCTTATGGGCACTACATTTAATTATAGCGATCCTCTTTGGATATGTTAATGCAGTCAAGAGGTTGTGGACTAACTCCCCGTACATTATCTGCGCTCCATGGGACGTTAGAAACCCTCTCTCCTTCCAGAGTAGGCCGAAATCGTGCGCTACTCCGAAGGCATAGCGGCTATCTGTATAAACATTCACACACAATCCTGCACTGAGCTCACATGCCCGTGTTAATGCTATCAGTTCCGCTGCTTGAGCTGATTTCTGTGGTATGCGTGCTGTCTCCACTATTGTTTGCAGTGTGGTGATTGCATACGCTGCTGAAGTCGTACCATCTGGTAGCTTCAGGCATGATCCGTCCACCCACAGTTCTCCATCTACATCTGTAAAGGGCGTATCCTGGAGATCAACACGACCCTTTGTCTGTTCCTCAGTCACAAGAATACAGTCATGTGCCTTCCGTGCTTCAGACTGAGTTTCCGGGAACGGCAACAATGTGGCCGGGTTTAACGTTACACACCTCTTTAACGTAATATGAGGAGCCAAAAGTGTCAACTCATATCCCGTTAAACGGGCACTGGTCAAATGCTGCGTCTTCGTCTGGTTAAGCAGGGCATCAACAGCATGGGGGACTAATACCAACAGTTTGTGAGATAACACAATTCCCTCACTTTGACGTATTGACACAGCTGTCGCCGCAACCGAGCGAAAACACCCTGGTAATGCTCGGGCAACAGGATCAAGTACAGCTGAAAAATATGCACAAGGGCGCTGCTTGTCGCCGTGCATCTGCACTAAAACTGATAATGCACATCCATCTTTCTCATGCACATACAGTGAAAAGGGCTTCGTATAATCAGGGGTCCCTAACACTGGTGCTGAACAAAGGGCCTGTCGCAGTTGCTGAAATGCAATTTCACACTCATTTGACCAAGGAAGAGGAATTGGTGTGTCCTTTGTCAAAAGGGCTAACAATGGTTTAGCTATGTGTGAAAATCCCAATATCCATTGCCTACAAAAAGAAACAAGACCCAAAAATGCACGCACGTCCTTCTGTGTGGAAGGCACTGGCGTGTCCAAAATAGCTTGAATACGATCTGGTGTGAGTGCACGCCCCTCCTTAGACAAAAGGTGACCCAAATAAGTCACCTTTGGTCTACAGAATTGCAATTTCTTCTTCGACACTTTGTGATTATGAGATGCCAAAAAAGAAAGCAAGGATAACGTACTCTGCTCACACAACTCGGGAGTGTCAGCCGCCAACAAGATGTCATCGACATATTGTATAAGGGCGACACCCTCGGGCAGAACAAAGGAATCCAATTGCCTTTTCAATGCTTGACTGTAAATGCTAGGGCTTTCTGTATAGCCCTGAGGGACTCTACAAAATCGATAAGACCTATTATTCAAAGTAAAACCAAAAAGGTATCGGCTATCAGGTTGAATAGGGATCGATAAGAAGGCATTTTTCAAATCAATAACTGAGCAACGTCGTGATATCAGAAACCACCGGATACTGAGGTATCACGATCTTGTTCACTTACCTTAAATCAATGATAAACCGATAAACTTTAGCATCCGTGTCTTTCTTTAAGATGGGTAAAATAGGACTGTTGCAATCATTGTAGGGAACTTCTTCCACTACCCCCACCTTAATAAAATCCTGCACAATCTGAATGAGCGCCTCCTCCCCCTCCTGGGAAATGCGATACTGAGGGAGGCGCGGTAACACCGCACCCTCCTGGACACTAATATGGACTGGTGGAATCACCATCTGTTCCACATCGGTATCTGAAGTAGCCCACAAAGAATGAGGGAGGGAGGCTAACACAGAATCCTCTACGACCACACACATCCGGTCTGTCATCGGGTGATTATCATTTAATATCACACGTACTCCAGCGGGGGAACAGCGGATCGTAGCCCTGAAGTGTTTGAGCATGTCAAGACCCATAATGTTGTCAGGCGTGTTCGGGGCAAGCAGAAACGGACAGGGTGCAGAAAAGTGATCAACATGGAAGGGAAGGGGTCGAGAAAGAGGGCTTCGAGAGAGTGTACCATCAAACCCTACCGATGTAACCATTAAGCCAGATGGGGGAGCCCTCGGAACCAATTGTTTGGACAACGCACTGCGAGTCGCTCCTGTATCAACTAGGAACCGATCAGTAGAACCCAAAACCTTTGCTGAAACATAAGGACCCTTCTGATCAACCGGCACTTCAACTGATTCCAACCCCCATCCAACGCATTCCTATGCATGCCGCGAATCATGGTACCCAGCGCTGTCAGTCCCTGCCATTTGATACTGATGCTGTCGATCAAACACATTGGATCTATCTCGCTGCTGCGCGTTAGGTTCAAAGCGAACACGATCAGTAGAATTCCCTCTGAAATTCGAGAAACCCCCTCTACCTCTCGGTGGACCTTGACCACGCCCCTGATGATTTGCATACAACGCCGGACAATCTCTGGCCCAATGACCCGACTGTTTACAATACGCACATTGATTCCTATTCACATCTGACCGACCCGAAGGGGGACCATAAAATCCTCCCCTACCTCTGTCGACACTCCGACGAGGCGGACCATACACTTGTGCTAACATCACCTTTGTTTTTAAATCTTTCGATTTCTTCTCCTCCTGCCCCTTCGCTTCTTGTTCCTGACGCTCATAATACTGAGCCATAGTCAGGAGGGATGCCGGAGACGAAGTGGACCAGGAACTTTCACCCGCTTTTAAACGAGCTGCTATTCCCGGTAATAAATTCGCCACATATTTATCCACAAAAAGATGTCTACCCGTGTCGTCCGTAAGTGACTGACCACTAAAATCGTGAAATGTCTCCTCAAAGCGCGTAAAGAAATCAGAGACTGATTCATCAACCTTCTGTTTACATGATGCTAACATATTCCAGTCAATCTTTTTAGGGGGGATAATCGTTTTCAGCTTAGTCAAGATAGCAGCGGGAAGATCTAAAATAATCTGCGGTGGCTTTTGCGCGGGTTTTCTCTCCCTGTCCTCGTCCTCAATGTCAGACCACTTAGCCTTAAAAACGGCTTGATCATCCACCTTCCGCACAGATCGCCACATATCCGGTGGTAAGATAAGCCCAAAGAACAAATCTATATCTGCTAAAGTCATTGTACAAGAATTCAAGGCCCCTTCGACTTCTTCGTAAAAGGCCGCTGGGTTCTTGCGGGGGTCGGGCAATGCATTCTTTAATGCCATAACATCTGCCCTATGCCAGGGAGTATAAACCCAATTATACACAAAGTATCCCTTAGCATCGGCGGAAGTAATATCCGAACTAGTTCCCGCTCCTTTAGGAGGAACATACAAAGGTGCCGCCTCTCGCATTGGTTTAGCATGCACTAGTTCGCTCTTATCTGAGTGGGAGGTAGATGATTGGTCATCGCCGACACGTGAATCCGACTGCTTTTCCTCCTCTGCTCTGAGACGCGCTCTCTCTTTAAGGTCACTCGCCGCGTCCCGTAATGCAAACAGCCGTCGAGCCGCATCAGGCGCCTTAGAGGGAGAAAAAACACCGTTACGTAATGCTTTAGCATCTAATACCACATCATCGGGCTCAAAAACGTTGGAATATTTCCGAAAGGCAGAAATCACTTCATCAGAAAAGTGTCCCAAAAAATACAACTTCTCTCTATCCTGCCACCTTTCCCACAAGTCCAACAATTCAGTGAGAGATAACTTGCCCTTAAGTGCACGAAAAGAAAATTTCCGAAGCTCACCCATTGGTCAGCTGATAACATGGACCGCGTGTCTACCTTATCCGAAACCACTCCAGAATCCTGCGGTCTTGGTGCGGACGCGCCAGCATAAGGGGGCGGAGAACGATCTAATAAATAAAAATCATCGTCAAGATTAGTAAGGACAGGATAAAGTGGCTGACGGACAGCATATTGACCCGAGACTTGCAACCTACGCTCTTTCTCTTGTCTCTCCGTCAGTTCTCTTTCCTCCCGACGCTTCGCTTCCTGTGCTCGCACATGATCATTCTTCCGTTGCTCTTTATCAAACAGCGCTTTCTCACGTTTCTCTCGCTCACGCACTTCCTTCACCCATAACCGCACACACTCAAACATATCTTGACGAGCACGCCGTTTACACATACACTGTTCCACATACTCAATCTTACGCATATCAAATGAGCCATACAAAGGCCAGCGCAACTCAGGATCCTTTTTAGTGTATTTCCTCCATACTGTGCTGTACATTATAGAAGAAAGACCATGCTTCACATACATATCCCTATTAGGAGTCCCCTCTGGGGGAGCTGGAGCAGATTCCTCGAGGTTTAACCGGTTTCCAAAGCAGCAGCACCACTTACGAAGTGCGCTAAAAGCAGGCATGCTCAAAAATAATGCAAAATATGCAGTATTATAAAAAAAATGGCACTTAAACGTTGCGCCGTTCAAATTTACACAGCTCCGGAGAAATATCTCCACATTACCTGCCTATATGTGTTGCAACGCATATATTCTCACAGTAATCAATACAAAGCATGACCGGTCATCACAAATCAAACTCAAATAGCCAACCCAGGCTTCAAAAACTCGGAGCAAGTACCGTACAACGGTTCTTACCAATCAAGAGTCCAGGTTCCAACTGCCAAGCTCCAAAATTCGCCCAAACGGCTGTCACGGCAAAACCGACAGAAGAGGTCTCAGTCGAGGACCGGCGCCACCCAGAAGGTCAGTTCAGAAGGAGAGTAAGAAAACCTCGGGATGCCAGGGCTAAAAGACGCCACTGGCAGTGATCACATCCCTGGCCAAATTCCTCACCTTCGTCACGACCAGTCCTTCGAGCATCCGAGTCGCCGATGAGCCCCATGTGACGGGCGCCAATTGATGAATACAGGCACCAGCTAGGCCCACAGCATACAAGGGTTCGCTCTCCTGTAATGGAAGCTACAAGGAAGTTGGCACGGAAACTGCAAAGTACAAAGACAAAGTTTAATAACCCTTAAGGGTGGTCCTACAACCTATACAACACTCTTCAGCGTTGCACAGGGTAGTACAAAGAACTTGCGTACACAGTCCCCTTTTATACACAACAGAGGGGCTCATAAGTGGGTGGATACAACATGAGGAGAGCATTTTTACCTTTTATGGGCATTTTCGATACAGAACCAATATGTGGGCGGAGTAACCAATTTCCTGAGCCCGCAAAAACATGGTCAAGCAAGGATTAACTGATAACAGATGTGGTCAAGTCTGGGCATGCGCCAGTCGGACAAAGGAGCTATTTATAGACTGTTACTAGGCAGACTACAAGAGCAACTAGCGAGAAGGAAGGACTCTTCTCGTGCACAACACGTGGAGACATGTCAATACAAAATGGAGTCCAGACATTAGTCAACATAAGACAATAGACATGTTCTAAGGCAGGAAAGTTAATGTCTTTAGCAAATGCTTAACCATCGCTGTTTTAGTTTTCAACACGGGTAGCCATGCGCTATAGAAGAATATTTTCATTCATTCATTTTCATTCAAGCAAGTCAGATTGTAAAGATCTGGGTGTTTATGTGTATTCTGATGCCCAATAAGAAATTGAAAAATCAGGGCGTCATAAAGAGCTTTTATGTGCTGTGTATTTTCATGGGTGTAAATTCTCCCAAAATTCAAAAATACTAGCAGGAATTGCAACATTTCAAGTGTGTTTAGAGCAATTGTGCACATTTGTCCTGAAAATGAGGGGCACGAAAAACAGGCATATGATTAGTACAAACTTCCTCATCAATTATGCCAGCCTGTTCAATGGATTTAGTTAATCCAGTGCGTTGACGCGTTTCGGCGGTGTTCTTATGAATAGTAACCACCTTTTTCAAGACAGATTTTTTTCTATGTCTCGCTTTAAAAACCTTTTTCAATCTGACCTATGTGCAAACACATAGGGCCAGATGTACAACCCACCAATTTGCGACTCGCAAAATCTGCGACTCACAAATTGGGATGCACATCAGTGTCTCAGACACTGTTTGCGATTAAGGTGCAATTTGCAACCCCCTTTAGGAATGGCTAGCACTTACAGGGATGATGGCCTGCTAGGTTCAGAAGACCGCCATGTATGTGACTTCTTTTTTAATAAAGCAGTTTAAAAAATCAAAAAATGCACCCCCTTTTCCTTAAAGGAAAATGGGATGCATTTAAAAATAGAAAAATGAACCTTTCAGTTTCATTTTTTTAAGGGCGGGCAGCGGTCCCTAGGACCCCTGCCTACTCTTAATAAATATTATCTCAAATACTCACAAAGGGGAAGGGTTTGCGAGTGGTTTACCACCACCTTGAAGTAGGTGGTAAACTGCAAGTATTTTGCAGCCGCAAATGCGGTCGCAAAACAATAGTACATCACACGGTGACTCACTATTAGGAAGGGACGCCCCTTCCTAATGGCAAGAGTCGCAAAAGCTATTTTGCGAGTCAGTGACTCGCAAAATAGCATTCGTACATGCCATTTTCCATTTTTGCAGCCACAAAAAGGGTCATACATTTGGCCTATAATTGTTACTGATCACAAAAACATTACATAATAATTATCAAGCAGTAATGTATTTCTATATATGCTCCTCTTTCTCTTAATTATTTAAAAAACATATAGTCCATCATCATTTCAACTCCGCAATGTGGCACTACAACTAGGTTTATTACACTAAGTCATCCCTCCCAAAAATTAAAGACAACATATGTCGATGTTAACTTGGCTGTCTTCACAACCAATTTTGAATGGCTTCCATATATCATACATCCTTCCTTACTTTCAAAATAGTTTCTAAGTATCATTACATTCAAACATATTATATTTTAAAAAAGGGGGTAGAATTCCATTTTATACAGTCACTCATTTCTATTCATGTTATATTGTAAATGATGGATATTCATGTATATTACCACCATAACCCAAATAGTTTTTTCCTTTTTCTAAACAGAATCATAATTCACCGATCATACTTATAGAGTTGTCTTAAAAAGTAGAATCCTTATGGGTAAGTGAATCCTTCGGTGGGCCTCATACCTCCATCCTCACAATGTAGTGGTTCAATTACATACATTCTACAAGGGGGATTAATTATTTATTTTCTTCCCTTCATTATTTCCATGTATTAATTATGCTATTGTTGTTATGTCTTATATTCAAAATAACAACAATGATTGGAAGGAAAGATTGAAGGCTCTAATACCCTCCAGATGTTTGCCTACAATCAGGTAACCATTTTTCAGCTTGAGCCATTTTCCTCCTGCCTAGGACACAAGAGCCCAGCTCATAATAATATCCACATTTAATATAATAATATAATAATAATAATAACAACAAAAAGAAACAGAGGAAGTCCTCTCCATAACAACAAAGGCCTGCAATACCTCCATCGGCCACAACATGCAACACAGAAGACATCTTGTAACGTCTATGCCATACTAGCATTCTTGCCACTCTTGGACCAGCTAGGCAATCTCTGCAGCCCCCTTCTTCCCCCTATTCTTAAATCATCACAAAATAAATTCCCTCCCCACTGGCTTGCTCTGTTCCCACACCTCTCCCCCTGAAATACTTCTCCCTAGCTACTACTTAATAGGAATATGATCTGGCCTTTCCACATAGAACAAGGAATTTACATAATGGCTGGACCACACTTGAAACCCGCATGATACAACGCATATTCTATCCAATACCCCCCCAATCTATCTAAAAATGCCTCTAAAACCTTCAAACACAACCTTCTCAGAAATAATCCTGAAAGACTGTTCCTGGACCCCTCCTTTATCTCTAAGAAAGGTATAATAATCAATGACCTTATATTCAACACAAGAAAAATTACAAAATGGCGAACCACCTTCTTCAAGCTACTAACCATTCATGGCAAATGAGGAAATTAGGAAACTTCATAACAAATAAATCTCCCAAGATGGCCACCAGAGACAAAAGAGCCCAACTGTAGCCCAAATATCACCCAGATGTAGCCCAAGTATAGCCCAATGACAGAATGTCCCAGAGTGTTCTAACGAACAACTAGAGCGCTAACAGTCTTACTTATGACAGAAGTATGGCACACCTGAAGCCATCTTGATTGGAATAAAGTTGTAACACTTAAAACATTTAATTTACAATGGAACAAAATGAGGGGGTTCATTTTGCCATAGAAATTATGATTAGTGCTGCAGAAAGAAAAATTAGGGCACATTTTGACTTCTCAAATCCTCTTCTATTTCATAAAAAAATTCTGACATGCAGACTGAAACATGCACTTTGAATACCAGCAGCAGACTTCCCTGGTGAGCAGTAGCTTTACTACAGTGATCTAATGAGCAACTAGAGTGCTAACATTCAGAATTGATGACAAATGTGTGACACATCTGAATGCCTTATTGATGGAACCAAAGTAAAAAACTGGAAGTATTTCCTACTGAGGAGACTGCAGTAAATGAGGAAATTAGGAAACTTCATAACAAATAAATCTCCCAAGATGGCCACCGGAGACAAAAGAGCCCAAATGTAGCCCAAATATCACCCAGATGTAGCCCTAGTATAGCCCAATGACAGAATGTCCCAGAGTGTTCTAACGAACAACTAGAGCGCTAACAGTCTTACTTATGACAAAAGTATGGCACACCTGAAGCCATCTTGATAGGAATAAAGTGGTAACACTTAAAACATTGAATTTACAAAGGAACAAAATGAGGGGGTTCATTTTGCCATAGAAATTATGATTAGTTCTGCAGAAAGAAAAATTAGGGCACATTTTGACTTCTCAAATCCTCTTCGATTTCATAAAAAAATTCTGACATGCAGACTGAAACATGCACTTTGAATACCAGCAGCAGACTTCCCTGGTGAGCAGTAGCTTTACTACAGTGATCTAATGAGCAACTAGAGTGCTAACATTCAGAATTGATGGCAAATGTGTGACACATCTGAATGCCTTCTTGATGGAACCAAAGTAAAAAACTAAAAGTATTTCCTACTGAGGAGACTGCATTAAATAAGGAAATTAGGAAACTTCATAACAAATAAATCTCCCAAGATGGCCACCAGAGACAAAAGAGCCCAAATGTAGCCCAAATATCACCCAGATGTAGCCCAAGTATAGCCCAATGACAGAATGTCCCAGAGTGTTCTAACGAACAATTTGAGCGCTATCAGTCTTACTTATGACAAAAGTATGGCACACCTGAAGCCATCTTGATTGGAATAAAGTGGTAACACTTAAAACATTTAATTTACAAAGGAATAAAATGAGGGGGTTCATTTTGCCATAGAAATCATGATTAGTTCAGCAGAAAGAAAAATTAGGGCACATTTTGAGTGACTTCTCAAATCCTCTTCTATTTCATTAAAAGATTCTGATATGCAGACTGAAACATGCACTTTTAATACAAGCAGCAGACTTCCGTGGTGAGCAGTAGCTTTACTACAGTGATCAAATGAGCAACTAGAGTGCTAACAATCAGAATTTATGGCAAATGTGTGACACATCTGAATGCCTTCTTGATGGAACCAAAGTAAAAAACTGAAAGTATTTCCTACTGAGGAGACTGCAGTAAATAAGGAAATTAGGAAACTTCATAACAAATAAATCTCCCAAGATGGCCACCAGAGACAAAAGAGCCCATATGTAGCCCAAATATCACCCAGATGTAGCCCAGGTATAGCCCAATGACAGAATGTCCCAGAGTGTTCTTAAGAACAACTAGAGCGCTTACTGTCTTACTTATGACAAAAGTATGGCACACCTGAAGCCATCTTGATTGGAATAAACTGGTAACACTTAAAACATTTAATTTAAAAAGGAACACAATGAGGGCATTCATTTTGCTATAGAAATTATGATTAGTGCTGAAGAAAGATAAATTAGGGCACATTTTGAGTGATTTCTCAAATCCTCTTCTATTTCATTAAACATTTTTGATATGCAGACTGAAACATGCACTTTTAATACCAGCAGCAGACTTCCGTGGTGAGCAGTAGCTTTACTACAGTGATCTAATGAGCAACTAGAGTGCTAACATTCAGAATTTGTGGCAAATGTGTGACATATCTGAATACCTTCTTGATGGAATCAAAGTAAAAAACTGAAAGCATTTCCTACTGAGGAGACTGCTGTAAATGAGGAAATTAGGAAACTTCATAACAAATGAAACTCCCAAGATGGCCACCAGAGACAAAAGAGCCCAAATGCAGCACAAATATCACCCAGATGTAGCCCACATGTAGCCCAATGACAGAAGTGTGCAAAACACTTATTTTTTGTGTATTTGCAGTTTTATATAGTGCAGACTTGTCAGGTATTGGAGTGCTTTACATGAGCATTGGTTACATCACACAAGATCAAATTCATTTTGGTTGTAGCCATGGGGAGATTAAGTGATTTGACAAGAATCACAGAATGTTGAGCTGAAGCAGAAACTCCAACCTGGTTCCCCAGTTGCAATGTCTGCAGCTCTGGAAGTAACACCACATCCTCTCCCCTAGGTGCAACATTTAATCAAGTGGTCAACTGGATAAAAAACTATAAAGATTACAAATAATTTAAAAGTTCTTTGTCGCTATTTGAAAACTCAGAAAATATGTCCTCATTTTAGTTTTTTAGAGCACTAACCATAATTTTGATGCAAATAAGACCCTTTCATATATGTAATTTCTAAAGGAAATACTCTAGGTATTACAGTTTTGATTACATCAAGATGACGTCAGGCGTTCCACACTTTTGTAATAAATATAGAATGTTAGCAATCTAGTTGTTCATTGGGATACTTTTGAGAGGCAGAGGCCAGTGGCACGGACTCTGAAAATTGAAGGCAGGTAGGAGAGTGCAGATGCACCAATTTGACCACACTGGGCAGGCAGGAAGGGCAGTGGCAGCACAACAGACTATGGAGGGCAGTGGAAAGGGTGGCAGGGGCAACAAACCAACAATACAGGACTGGCAAGAGAGGCTGTGGCAATATAATAGACCATTGTGGGCAGAAGGAAGAGACAGTGGTAGTACAACCATACATGCCAACAGACCCGTTTCAGCCAGGAAACGTCCAATGTTTTTAAGCTCAACTGGGCTTTATTTGATCTGTCTCCTGTCTACAATCTCCTCTTTTTCAATGTAACTCAAAGGGGAAAATCAATACCCCAGTTTTTTTCAAAATCTCCCTCTTACCAAGTTCAAAATGTTCGCAAGTATGGTACATTGGATCATGGTAGGACGGAGGAATTGGGGTAGGGACATGGACTCGGATAACAGAGGACAGGAGGGACATGGAGAAGTGCACCAAACTGACCCTACAGGGCAGGCATCAGGGTTTGCAGCAGCACAATACACCACACAGCGCATGCGGGACGGGAGTGCAGCACAGCAATCCATAGAAATCAATAGGGAGGAGACAGGACAATGCACATGGACAACAGAGAACAGAGGGGAAAGAGGCAATGGTAGCTAGCTGACCATAATGGACAGACAGGAGAGAAAGCTGCAGCATAACAGACCATAAAGGGCAGGAGGGATGGATTAGGGGCATTACAATGAAACAGACAAGCCAGGAGGGAGGGAATAGGGGTCTGCACATGGAAACAGAGGGCTGGGGGCAAGGGGGCAGGAGCAGCAAGATGACCATTGAGGTCAGGCAGGATGGGCACTAGAAACAAGAAACACCATGGAGAGCAACAATGCGACTATGATGGCATACACACAGACCATGAAGGGAAGGTGGGAGGGGGTCAGGGGCAGCTAGCTGACCACACAGGGAAGGTGGGAGGGGCCATTGCAGCACAGAAGACCATGCATGGCAAGCGGGAGGGTTAGTGGCAGCACAATGGCTATGATGGGCAAGAAGGAGGGTGCAGGGGCATGCACAAAGGATCATGGAGGATAGAAGGGAGGGTCAGGACCTGGGCACAGACAAGAGAGTTCAGGGGAAGGGGCCTCACAACAGACCGCGTGGGGCAGGCAGGAGGAGCAGTTGCAGCACAACAGACCAGGGAGGGCAGAAGGGTGTGGCAGTAAAATGGACCATGGAGGACAGGAGGAAGGTGATAGGGGCATGGCATGTGGACAGGCAGGGTGGAGGTGGCAGGGACAGGTTGCAGTCATCTGACAATGCTAGGCAGGTGGGAGGGGAGTGGCAGCTCAACAGAACACTCAGAGTAGATAGGAGTGGCAGATCCATGGAACATGGTGGGCAAAAAGGATGGAGCAGGGGCATGCACAAAGACATCGGAGGGCAGGGGGAAGGAGAATAGGGGCAGCAAGCTAAGCACAGAGGCTAAGCATGAGGTCAATGATGGGCCATAGAATTGGGCAATGGAGGGCAGGAGGAGTGGACTGGTACATCATGCTAAATGGAGGGCAGTGGCAGCACATCAAACCATGCATGGCAGGAGGGAGGATGCTAGTCCATTGATTCAGACAACAGAGGATAGGGAGGAGGTGGATGGGGCAGCAAGCTAACTGTTCAGAGAAGGTGGGTATTAGGAACTTTATTGTTTTTAAAATGTGTGTCTGTGTGAACTACTTAAAATATGAACAAGTATGCAGCATAATCTCACTTTTATTCAGGAAGAAGAGGACGTTTGTGACTGTGACTCCCGGCTCACTTGGCAGCAACACCCCCTGACCCTCCACCCCCCATCACAAAATGTAATGCCCGTGAAAAGGGTAGGTGGACGCAGTGTTATATAGAACATAGTCCTGAGAACACGATTGAAAATGAAAACTAGATATAGTATATGGTATAAACTATGCACCAAAAAGTGTGATATAAAATGAACCGGGTGTGAAATATAATATGCAATACATTGTGCGCAATGACAGATTCATTGGAGAGTGCGAGATAGCACAGGCACTAGCGTGTGCTATGCGATGTGCGCCTAGGAGTGTAATATGCACAGGGCAGTGTTGTGTAACCTAACTAGTCTATAAAGTTGTAAAAATATGTGCTTGGGAGTGTAACGTTGCATATGCACTGTGACAAAGATATGGATCCCAGATTGTAATATGTATGGCATAGCGCTGTGCATTATAACATAGGCATCGAGGAAGGCACGTTAGATGGGGCAATATAACCCGTGTGAAGGTAAGTGTGGCATGACATATTCACGGGGTGGTGTTACAGTGCACATGGGCGAGAGAGTGTCATAGCATACGCACTAGCTGGTGGAATACAACACAGAGGTGTGAGGCACTCGGCGGGCACTGGTGGGTGTAACACAGCATTGGGCTCAGCCAGGAGCACACTGTGACTCTCAAGTGAGGTTCATCTCCTTTCCAGAGAGTAAAATAAAAAGTATTACACATGCGGCAGTGGATGTGTGTTTTATTAACCGTGAGGGGTGTTTCTTGCATAGTTTGGTCGAATTTTTGTCGAATCCCCTTTGAATGGCTTGGTGTGTGTGTATATTAAATGTGCCCGTCAATAGCTACCCATGTTTGTATAAATAAACGACAAGGGTGTCTACTTGGAGAGTACCCACCGGCGGGGGAGCCGGGATTAGGCACGGTAGGGCGTCAGACACGTCAGAGCTTCACTAGCGGTGTAAAAACATTCCATGTGGATTCATTCTATGCATAGTCGCCTTTTAATGAATAGCAGGCAAATCGTCATGGTGATAGGTACATACGGCTTGTCCAGCATGTCCTAGGTGTTTCTATAAATATATTTTTTAAATAATAAAAAACAAAGGCCGGCCCCGGGGGATGGGGTCCCCGGGGCCATAAGTGGCCTGAGGAGGGGGGCAACGCAGCCCCCTCCTAAAGATTTTTTTTTTAAAAAGGCCATGACCCGGGTGTTAGGGTCCCTGGGGCCGATTAAGGCCTTGGGAGGGCCAAATAAATTTTTTTCATAAAAAAAAATGAGGGTGCGGGCCCTGGGGGATGGGGTCCCCAGGGCCAGTAAATTGGAAAAAGAAGGGGGGCCACACAGCCCTCCTTCTTAAAAAAATAAATAAATAAAAGACCGGCATCGCGCCGGAGGCCACGCCCCCTCCTTGCAGCACTCTGCAAATGCGCCCCCTGGCCAGTTGTAAGTTGGGGAATTAATTCCCCTTCAATACTGAGGGTCCCTGAGGGCCAACTAGCCCAACAGGTATCTCCAGTATGCGCTAGGGAGCTGCGTTGCAGACAGGTGTTCTGAGGCCACGCCCATTTTTACACCTCTATGCAACGCAGCTCTGTGGCGCTTACTGGAGGTACCTAGTGGGCTAGTTTGACCCTAGGGACCCTTAGGACTCAAGGGGACTTAATCTCTCAACTTAGAATGGCCACAGAGCGCGTTTACACAGTGGTGAAGGGAGGGGACGGGGCCTGAGGTGACGTGTGCAAACACGCCCTCTGGCGCGTTTTAAGTTGGGGAAATAATTCCCTTTCAATCCTGAGAGACCCTGGGGGCCAACTAGCCCACCAGGTGCTTCCAGTAAGTGCCACTGCTCTGCGTTGCAGAGAGGTGGTGCAGGCCGTGCCCCTTTCAACACCTCTCTGCAATGGCACTTACTGCACATACCTAGTGGGCTATTTTGCCCCTAGGGATCCTCAGGATTCAAGGGGACTTCATCTCCCAACTTAAAAAACGGCCACAGGGCGTGTTTACACAGTGGGTAAGGGAGGGGACGGGGCCTGTGGTGACGTGTGCAAACACGCCCTATGGTGCGTTTTAAGTTGGGGAAATAATTCCCCTTCAATCCTGAGGGCCCCTGGGGGCTAACTAGCCCACCAGGTGCTTCCAGTAAGCACCACTGAGCTGCGTTGCAGAGAGGTGGTCCAGGCCGTGCCACTTTTTACACCTCTCTGCAACGCAGCTCTGTGGCGCTTACTGGAGGTACCTAGTGGGCTAGTTGGACCCTAGGGACCCTCAGGATTCAAATGAACTTAATCTCCCAACTAAAAACGGCCACAGGGCGTGTTTACACAGTGGTGAAGGGAGGGGACGGGGCCTGACTTAACGTGTGCAAACACGCCCTGTGGCGCGTTTTAATTTGGGGAAATAATTCCCCTTCAATCCTGAGGGACCCAAGGGGCCAACGGATGTATGATGGTACATCGCAAACGCTTACATCGTATGCCATCACATCGTAATTGTTACATCGCATGTTCCCTTAGATCGTGAGCAATCACAACGCATACCATGACGTCGCATTTGTAGAGCAATGCATGCAAAATACATTCACACCGCATACAGACACCCCGCATGCTTTTAAATCGCGATTTTTACCCATATGCGCATTTCCCTTCACTCGACCCTAAACCCTTATCCTTGAATCATAAAACAGTACCCTACAATATGGCACTCTAACACTTCCCTAAACCCTAAGCCCTAAACAGTAAAGGCTGTATAGCAAGCCTACACTACTACCTCAACCCTAAGCCCTAATCCCCAAAGGCCAAATTAGTACCTATACAGCAACTAGCCCTAAGCCCTAACGCAACCCCAAAATAGAAGCTATACTACTAGTAGCCCTAAGCCCTAATGCCTGAAGTCAACAACAGCACCTATACTACCATTAACCCTAAGCCCTACCGCAATACCAAAACAGTACCTATACTGCAAGAAGCCCTAAGCCCTAATGCAACCCCAAAACAGCACCTATTCTACTGGTAGCCGTAAGCCCTAATGCCAGAATCCAAAAACAGCACCTATACTACCATTAGCCCTAAGCCCTACCGCAATAGCAAAACAGTACCTATAGTAAAGCAAAAAACAGCACCCTACACTCTAAGCCCTAAATGAGAGCAGCCTCCTTACCTGTCTCTTGTCGCTGTTCCAGCGTTGCCTCCCTGTCGTCTGTGTCCCCCGGAGCCCGTCTCGATGGCCCCCGTAGCCCATCTCGACGCACGTCCATTACATCCCATGCGTTGGGAAGGCATGCATTCTGAAAGCGCATGAGATGTAATGGCGTGCGTAGACAACGCACGCATCGTGACGTCTCGTGCGTTGTAAGTGCACGCGATGTAAACGCATGCGTCATAACGCATGCGTTGAGATGGTTGTCTCCCGGGCCAACTAGCCCACCAGGTGCTTCCAGTAAGCGCCACTGCGCTGCGTTGCAGAGAGGTGGTCTAGGCCGTGCCCCTTTTTACATCTCTCTGCAATGCAGCTCTGTGGCGCTTACTGGGGGTACCTAGTGTTTTAGTAGGACTCTAGGGACCCTCAAGATTCAAGGGGACTTAATCTCTCAACTTAAAAGAGCCCCAGGGCGTCTTTACACAGTGGGGAAGTGAGGGGACGGGGCCTGAGGTGACGTGTGCAAACACGCCCTGTGGCGTGTTTTAAGAGGTAGTTTTAATCCCCTGCCCTATTATATACTAGGGGCTTACAGAGGAAGTCATGCTGATCACAGGGGGACCCCAACGCATAGTGTTCCCTAGTGTATGTAGGTGTTTTCACTGTATTCTGAGTGTCTTTTAACATAGCACTGCCTCTAGGACTGGTTAGTCAGACTCAGTTACCACCAGTATCCGTCTGAAAAAGTTGAGGGTACAGGATGATTTTGCAACAAGGCTTCTTTCTGCTCTTCTGTTTGTTCTTGCTGCACTTTTCTTCGTCTTTGAGGACTTCTGTTGCTTCTTTCTGCATTTCTTTTTTTTCTTTCTGTGCGTTTTTTCTTCTTTCTTCACATGTCCTATCTTTGTAGGCCTAGTCAGAAATTAGCATTTAAAAAAACCTTTGAAATTCACTGAAAAAACCATAGGTTTCAGGCACGTTATAGTTAGGAATTAGCATTTAAAAAACCTTAGAAATTCACTGGAAAAACCATAGGTTTCAGGGGCGTTATAGTTGCAGGACTTTTCACTCGTAAAAAACCATTGAAATTCCCCTGTTATAGTTAGTTCAGCTAACTATAACTCGCGCGCCCGCAATGCACTGCTGATGACGTCACATATTACATCACTCATGACATGGTCAGTGACATCACTCATGACATCACTGAAGACATCTCAAATGACATCACTGATGGCATCATCCTTGTGATAGAGTGGCAGACCTCCTCTCCCCCTAATATAACCTTTGATACACACATTCAAAAATAGAAACTAAAATGTTCAAAACAATGGACATACCAATATCAGTTACAACAACCTATTCAGTAATTCTAAGATCCACATACACATCCACTCATTCACCAACAGTCCTATACAGTCACTCATACATGTACTCACTCATCATATGGACTCATACACCTAGACATCCTGTTACACAACGCCACACATCCATAGAGTTACTCACACACATAGTCACTCACGCTAATAAAGAATCAAACATCCATTTACTTGCATATACAGTTATACACACACCACCACACTTAGTTGTACAGAAACTTACACATACTTAGTCTTTTAAACAATCACTTATAGAAACACATACTTATTCATACAGGAACTCTTTCAATCTCTCACTCTCACATATACTCACTTATATACACCAATAGTCACATATACTAGTTTAAAACATATGTAGTTACTCATAAAGACAATATTGAGACAGTCATTCACTCACTAACACACCCATGCACACACTCATCCACCCATACAGTCCTGCACACATGCTGTCTTCAACACATAAAAACAGTGAGTCACTCATTCATGCACCTATGCACTACGTAATATCCCCCACCGAACCATACACACACTCAGACACTCATACTGATACTCAAAAAACCAACTAATAACCTATATAGACACTCATGTAGCTACTCACCAACCCATGCAGCCACTTATACACAAAGTGAGAGACTGATACAGATATTTACATATTTAAACATTACTCACTAAGGGCCTCATGTAGGTAAATAAATTTTACCGTTTCTTAAATACCGAGCCGTACCGAATCGGTAAATTAGAATCGGTAAGTTATATGTAGGTAAAAATTCGGTAACAGTTACCGATTCGTTAACATTCGGTAATCACGAATCGGAATTCACAGAATCGGTAAATACCGAGGTGGTATTTACCGAATCGGAAAATACCGAGGTGGTATTTACCGAATCGGAAAATACCGAGGTGGTATTTACCGAATCGGAAAATACCGAATCGGTATGTACGGATTCGGTAAATAAAATCACATGACTTGACGAAACAGCTAATCCCGTGCAACCACAGCCCACCCAACCAGGAAGTGGCCACACCCAGGCAGGTGTACATAATTAGCCGACCCTGGAGAGTCTTGGAGTGCAGAGGAGAGGCAGGGAGCCGGTGCCTGTGCGAGCGGGAAAACGAACATCATGTCCAGCCAGAGAACACAGAGAGACGGAGGGGAAAGGAGGAGGAAGCTGAAATTTAGCCCCAAGGAACTCCAGGTGCTGGTGGAGGAGGTGGTGAAGCAGCACCAGAAGCTGTTCGGAAGGCAATCCCTGCAAGTGCCTGAGGCGGAAAAGCGCAACATATGGCTGGCCATCCAGGCCCAGGTGAATGCAGTGGGAGTGACCCACAGGGACATAGAGGTCCTAAAGAAGCGCTGGTATGACCTGAGGATTGTAACCAAGAGGAAGATGGGCGACATCCAGAAGGAGGCCAGCCAGACTGGAGGTGGAACCAACAGGGCACCTGCCCTCACCGAACTGGAGGAGCTGGTGGGGGCCACAATCGAGCAAGAGAGCGTCGTGGGTCTTGGGGACGCCGACAGCTCTGCCAGAGCCGCCACACAACAAGGTAAGATGAAAGCACAGCAATGTAGCACCCCCTATCCCTATCCCACATCCCCCATTGTGAAACGAGAATCACACTGCAGTCCACACGTGTCAGTGCAGACAGGCAATGCATTCCGGGAGATGTAGTCAGGGAAACACTAACCATGACGTAAATGTCACAGGGCAACAAGGCATGTCACGCACTCGAGGCACAAGGAGACCGAGGACATTTTGGAATGTGAAATGATTTATTGTGACGCTTTCAATGCAGCCCTTCGGGGACACTGAGCCAATGTTGTATTTCTGTCCACAGATGTGACATCATGCAAGACAGGGCATGCTGCAGGAGAGACGGCACACCGGCCACAAATATCACCTCTAGCCAGCACAAGTACAGACCAGGGAGCAGGCCCACTGGCACCCGCACCACCAACACAGGCAGCCTCGCCGCAGCCAGAGCCAGCATCACCTCGCCCAGAGCCAGCATCGCCACTCATGTTTGAGTCACCTGCCACATCTCCGCTTGCAGGTGTGAGAATGATGAGGCGTCCAGCAGCCAGGCTACGAGCCTTAGACACCTCGTCAGACGACAGCATGGGCCCTGATGAACTCACCATGTCCCAGGAAGGGAGCCATGCCACTGTGCCCCACACCTCACAGGCAGCACAGACGGGAGCAAGAGGGCGCCGCAGGTCGCGTGTCCAGAGTCCACCAGCACCCATTGACGGCCATGGTGTCTTCTTGGGTCTCGAGGGCCAAATGTTGAAGCAACAGCGCCTGCAAACAAAGGCAGTCATGTCAGTCCAGAGGCACAATCGGGTGATGAAAACCACATTAGTCACCATGGACAATAACATCAGCGGCATGGCTGCGGGCATTCGGGACATGTCCCAGTCAATCCAGCAGTTGTGCAGCAAATTAGATGCTGACATCGAAGCACGGCGCCGGGAACGCCAGAGAAGGGACACTACCAACAGGGCACTTAACCGTCTGGCAACGGCGACTTCTCTACTGTGCCGGCGCTCTGTGACGATGCAGGAGGGCCTAACACAGTGCTGCAGCGACCTGTCTCGGGGGATGATGCAGGTGACAAGTGCACTAGGGGTGCTATTGACTAGTCAGGCGTCGACAACTGCTGCAGGGGATGCTGCGGAGAGCATCGACACCAGCAGCAGGAGCAGCATCACACCCCCCGTCCCAGAAGCACGCAGGAGCAGCAGGCGGCTTGGGGTTGGCTCTAGTGAGGATGCACAGGCCGTGCCATCCACCACTGCAGCGCGTATGCGCAAACATTGATGTAGCCCTGCTTAGCCACTTCCCATTGGGTGACGTAACCCTGGACTTACTTCTTGTATAGATGGGATATTGCCAGATTGGCTTGTTCATGTGTTCATGGCGTGGTGCCACATTACAACTACGTCATGACTTCTCACAACTGTCTGTGTCCCCTTACTTACTCAGAAATAGTTGCATGTGATCTCTGCCCGTCTCTCTCTCCCATCGATTGCAGTTGGCACTCTAGCTGCGTTGCCCTGTGGCTGTCCTGACTCATCCTCGTTGTCCTCAAAATATGTTAGTTCCACATTTGTCCCTTTTTTCGTGGCAAGGTTGTGCAGCATTGCACAAGTGGCAATAATCTTGCAGCAGGTGATGGGTTTGTACTGGCGTGCGCCTCCGCTCTTGTGGAGGCAGCGGAACCTGCTCTTCAGTAGTCCAAACGTGCGCTCCACCACATTGCGTGTTGTTTTGTGTGCCACGTTGTATCGTCTCTCACTCTGGGTTGCTGGGTGTAGGTAGGGAGTGAGGATGAATGACCGGCATGCATATGCACTGTCGCCTAGATGAGTAAAAGGGTAACATCAGTAACATGCCTCTATACACTATGATTTGCAGGTTGCAAGGGGCGTCACTGTTACTTACCTAGCAGGTATCCCTCTCCGAATTCTCCGGCACTCAGTCGTGTGTAGATCCCACTATTCTGGAAGATGTAAGAGTCGTGGGTGCTTCCAGGAAACTTTGCAACAATATCTGTGATGATGTTCCCTGCATCACAGATCACCTGCACATTGATGGAGTGGGTGGACTTCCTGTTCCTGTAGATGTGCTCTGTGTCAGCTGGTGGACAGATTGGGATGTGTGTACCATCAATACAGCCGATGACATGGGGGAACTGTGCCATGTGATAAAAGTCTGTTTTTGTTTTCTGCAGTGCAGCCTGTGTGTTGGGGAAGCTGATGTAGTGGTGCATTCTCTGCATCATGGCATCCAGGAACTTCCTGAAGAAACGTGACAGGCAACTCTGGGATACCCCACCCACCGCAGCTATCACCACCTGATAACTGCCGGATGCCAGCAGATGTAGGCTGCAGAGCACCTGCACATGTGGGGGTATGGCGTGCGCCCTTCTTATTGGCTGGTCTAGGAGTGGGTGAAGGTCCCTGATTAAGTCCATGATGGTTTCGGGGTGTAGCCTGTACCTCTCATGTATCTCTGCATCAGTCAGCTGGAATAGTGTGATGCGCTGTCTGTAGATGCGTTCCTCCCGTCGCCAAACCCTCAGTCCTGCTGCCTGTAGACGTAGGCGCCTTGCAATGACATACATAGCGGCCATGTTGTCCACGCTGTTGCATTTAGGGATTGCTAATATGCACTGTTGATGGTTACCACCTGCTTTCAATCCGTGTTAATTACCGACTCTTATTTACCGATTTTCTTGGATTTCTTAAATACCGAGTGCTCCTACATGTCATTTTAATTTTTACCACTTCATATTTACCACTTCATATTTACCGATTCGTTAAGTATGTATTCGGTAAATCTGATTCGGTATTTTAGAATTCGGTAAATATGATTCGGTATTTACCGCCTCATATTTACCGAAAGGTGGTTTTTGGACTCCTACATCTCACTTGTCTGAATACCGGTCGGTAACGGCATATTTACCGAAAATCGGCCGTTACCGACCGGTATTTGGCTACCTACATGAGGCCCATAGCCATGTATTCACTAAGATACAATCAATTTTTCAAAAACAAATCATCCATTTAGACACTTATATACCCATTTATTCTTCCATCGACCTTGAGATATACATATATAAAACATATGAAATTTTCAGAAAAATACACATTCACTGGATGATGTCATCAGTGATGTCATCAGTGATGTCATTTGAGATGTCATCAGTGATGTCATGAGTGATGTCACTGACCATGTCATGAGTGATGTAATATGTGACGTCATCAGCAGTGCATTGCGGGCGCGCGAGTTATAGTTAGCTGAACTAACTATAACGGGGGAATTTCAATGGTTTTGTGCAAGTGAAAAGTCCAGCTAACTATAACGCCCCTGAAACCTATGGTTTTTTCAGTGAATTTCTAAGGTTTTTTTAAATGCTAATTCCTAACTATAACGTGCCTGAAACCTATGGTTTTTTCAGTGAATATATATATATATATATATATATAAACTCCAAGTGTGGCTCCTCTCGTTGGGTTTAGCCAGCGCTCTCTTAATGGTGCGATATCCAACGGCAGAGCCAAGCCGTTATACATCCAAAAGCCTCATTTCCCTCCAGTGCGGGAAGAAAAAGAACGGGTCGCACTCGCGTCTGAAATGTTTAGCAGTTTTCCGTTTTAATTTTCAATTACAAATCCATCATTAGAAAAGGCAGATGATCTACGCGTTTCGGTCTTAGCATAAGACCTTGCTCACGATCAAGGTGGTGATAAACACAAACAGTATTAATACTTTTTTTTTACAACTTTTTTTTAACAAAATCAACTGATTTTATTTTCTGTTTAGTTTTTTGGGGAGTATATGTGTGTCAACCTCCTAGCATTCTGGGATATGTAGTACTGATGACTTATTTTTCAAATTAAATTAAATTAAGTTGTGCTCAGTGAGAAAAATGTATCATTATAGTGATTGAAACATTGTGTGAACATAAAATGCAAATGGAATCAAAAAATTAATTATTTTTTCACCTAATTTTCAAAGAAATATTCATAACATAAATTAATTCTATTTTACTTGATCTTGTTTCCAACCAATGATTTAGTCATTGTCCACATTTTCGATTTATCTATGTACTAATTTCTTTTCTGAAAATTATTACTAATACCGTTTTTCTATTTCTATTTCATAACAATATTAACCCTCCAGTGGGTATATGATGGTCGGTTATTTCAATTCTACATTTTTGTTCCATATGATTTTATAAAAGTGTCAAATTTTATTTTTTCTCTACGTTCAAAAAATATTTTTTTCTTTCTCTTCTCTCTGCTGTGAGGAGTTTTTGCAACTAATGGGTCAGGTTTGGCAATTTACAAGTGTATATACATCTCTTCACTTTGATTCATTCCATATGATGCAAAACTTCTTAGGTTCAAAATATGGCGCGATTCTTTCTGTCGCAATGTCCTGTCTCTGTTTCCTCCACGGATAGTTTGTGGCACTGTCTCAATTCCGTAGAATTTCAAAGTTTTCCAATCACTTGCGTGGAATTGTTCCATATGTTTGGACACTGCATTCATTTTGTCCTTATTGATTGTAGCCCTTACATGTTCCAGAATTCTTTTTTTAAGTTCGCATATTGTACTGCCCACATATTTTAGAGGGCATGGGCATTCAATTACATATACCGTGAATGTGCTTTTGCAGGTTATTAAACTTTTGATTTTCCAAATTTTATTGTTTGCCAATTCTCACTGAGCACAACTTAATTTAATTTAATTTGAAAAAAAAGTCATCAGTACTACATATCCCAGAATGCTAGGAGGTTGACACACATATACTCCCAAAAAAACTAAACAGGAAATGACATCAGTTGATTTTGTTAAAAAAAGTTGTAAAAAAAAGTATTAATACTGTTTGTGTTTATCACTACCTTGATCATGAGCAAGGTCTTATGCTAAGACCGAAACACGTAGATCATCTGCCTTTTCTAATGATGGATTTGTAATTGAAAATTAAAACGGAAAACTGCTAAACATTTCAGACGCGAGTGCGACCCGTTCTTTTTCTTCCCACGCTGGAGGGAAATGAGGCTTTTGGATATATATATATATATATATATATATATATATATATATATATATATATATATATATATATATTCATTTTCCGGTTGCTCCTTCTGTCTCCCCACGCCCCAGGCAGGCAGGTCGTTCGGTGTCGGCGGAGCGCGCCTACTTCGAAATTCTCAATTGAAGCAAGTATAACGACCACCACCGTGCTTTCTTTCACCAGATCTAATTTATTAGGTAACGCGTTTCGCCTGACACAGCAGGCTTGATCACACACGGAGTCGTGGGATGAATACACGTATATACTCTCAGGGAAACAGTAAAAAACGGACAACATGGAAAATTGTTAACCAAGTGTGTTACTGTGGCGGCCATTTTAAGCTAGTCAAAAATATACACGAAAAATATCTACAGTCTAGTGCTCATATGGTCTAATACATGTAATTTTTGAACTATTGTATTCATAGTTTCAAACAGATTGTTTCTTCTTTATATACATGTTCGTAACATTTATACAACGTACCTTCAAAGAAACCTTCAAAAAAACACCGAATTATTTTATGCAGTCTAGTGCTGTATTCAATATATGCACACAATGTAAAGCTTTCTGAACTGATTTCAAATAATGTTTTCTGAACTGACAAAATCGACATCAAGGGCACAGGACAGCGTGTTATCTATGCACTGTTTCCTTGCATTTTCTCTCTTTGCTCGTTTCAAGGATTCCATTTCGTACTGAATAGTGTATGTTCAGAAGGTGGTTTTCCCTACCACTCCCAATTTTCATATGTGGAGCTCCACAATTAAAATCACAGAGATCGTGCCAGTAGATATATTTAGGCACGCACCTAGCTTGATTTGCAGCGGGATTTTTTCCAACAGTACTGGAAAAAACCTGTGCTTTTCTTTGCACCCAAAATAACTTATCAGGTAAACACAAGTTGCTACCGGATGTACACAGTTGTATCATTGGGCTATACGGAGTTTAGCAGCAATGGATGAAGAAACCGAAAGAAGAAATGCTGCGCAAAATCTTTTTGCAAGAGCGCCTAATAGAAATAAAAATATCAACAATGAAGTTAATGCCAAGGATATTTCTCTGCAGGAGAAACTCAAAAGATATGAGAAACTCAAGAAGTCCGAGACCTCAAAGTGGTGGGAGGCCATATCATTGGAGGACTACGTAGAAAAAGAAATGGTACCAAGGGGTCTCCGAATATATATAACACCGAGTCACGAATCCCCCAATCCCTCAATGCTTCAGGAATGGGCAGAAAATTCGGCCTCAAGCTCCAAACGCATGCTAATGATTCTAATTAAGTATGCCTGGGAAGACAGAGAGACAATAATGACTGAACTAAAAATCTTGGAAGATGAAATAATGAAACACAAAGAACAAGAAGCTGTGAGCAAATTTATGACAGATCTCAAAGGAAGATTAAAAAGACATGAAGACGACATTAAGGCGAGAAAACAACGGAAACTGCACCGAGACTGCTGTGACTACGAGAGTGGGAGAATATTAACATACAGCCATAAATACGATCACATGTATGAGAAACTGGCACAAGGAGTTACAATCGAAGAGGTAGCGAGAACCCCTAGTGGCGCTAGTTCCATAACCAGCAGTGATCCTGAAGGAGAGGTACAGGAAGGAGGCAGTAACGAATCAGCAACCGCAACAAGACAACAAACGAATTTTTTAGAGGAATATCGCCTCATGAGAACAGGGAGGCAGATTCCGAGAACAGTACAATCACCGAAAATGAGAGGAAGAGGGAGAGGTCGAGGACTCCAAGCAAGAGGAAGAGGAAGAAACAGGGAAGAAACTGGCGAAGAAGACAGCGAATCCGACAGAGAATCAAGAAGAGGGCGAGGACGTGGATACAGACCAATGGGAAACAAGAAGAGTGGTCAAACACAACAGAAATAATGGATGACGCAATGGTAAACAAAACTATTGTAAACCTATCATATAGACCACTTAACATGGAAGAAAAAAGAACACTTTGTTTGGGTCTCTCATTTTGTCCTACAGGTAACTTCAATTATCCAGAAACCAGAATTGATATTTTTAAATTTATACGCAAACTTAAGCTAAAAAAATGGCACAACAACAGATATGTAAGACCACCTAATGAAAATGACAATAGTTATATGGAAATGGAAGATACACCTTATACTAATATAGGAGACTTTACCACACTAACTACGTTAGTGGACCTATATGATGACCCTGAATGTAGGACTAATGAAGAGGAAGAAATTGTTACGGATTATCCGGCCAAAACAGGATTTAAACCCAAATCAATTTTTTATCCCACAACACCACACGACAACATAGATGCTTTCCACGAAACAGTAATGAAAGACCTAGTAACTTTTCGTATGAAAACTAAGAAACCCTCTTACAAACAACCTAAACGGAACTTCACTAAAAACCAATGGGATTTTGTGAAATCATTAGCAGAAGACAACAATATAATAATCCGCCCAGCGGATAAAGGCGGTAACATCGTCTTATGGGATCGCAATCTGTATATCAATGAAGCACTTAAACAGTTAAATGATGAACAATATTATGTGGTTAGCAATATGGAAGAATACAATGACAGTATAATGAAAATCTGGGCAATGCTAACTGCATGGAAAGACCAAGGCCTCATACAATGGGAAGAATTCTGTTATTTAAAAAAAGACTACCCCAAGTTACCCAGTTTCTATCTATTGCCCAAAATCCACAAAAATGCCACTTCACCGCCAGGGAGACCTATCGTGTCATCTATTGGCTGCGTTTCAGAAAACATTTCTAAATATGTAGACTATTTCCTACGGGAGTATGTGGTTACTCTTCCTTCATATACCAAAGATACCAAGGATTTCCTTGGTAAAATAAATAATATCGTATGGGAGGAAGATTATCAACTAATAACAATGGATGTTAATTCTCTCTACTCAATAATTGACCATGAACTGGGGCTAAAATGTTGTTTCCATTATTTGAAAAGAAGAAAAGTTTGCTTTTTGGACCACACAATGACAATACTGGAAATGATAAAATTCTGTCTAACTAATAACATTTTTTTATTCAATGACCAAATGTTCAAACAAGTTCTCGGTACTGCTATGGGGACTTGTTTTGCCCCAAGTTTTGCCAATCTTTTTCTTGGGGTGTGGGAAGAAGAGGTACAGAGTAAAATTACCCAAATCGAGTCAGGAGAAAAAATAATTAAATGGCTTAGGTACATTGACGACCTTTTTATTATATGGAAGGGGGATGAACAATCAGCAATTACATTTATAAACAACCTAAATGTCAATGATTATAACCTGAAACTTACATATAATATCAGTAAGGTAGCCATAGAATTTCTAGATGTCACGGTGGAAATCCGCCAGAACAAAATCTGCACCAAGTTGCACAGAAAAGAAACAGCAGGGAACAGTCTTCTTCATGCCCTGAGCAGCCATCCCGAAACCTTAAAATGGAGTATTCCGTTTGGAGAACTGCTCAGGGCAAGAAGAAACTGCAGTAACATGGAAGATTTCCGCACTGAACAAAATACCATGCTTGAGAGATTCAAAGAAAGGGGATATCCCAAGTGGGTGCTAGACAGAGCGGTCGAAAAAGTGAAAGACATTGCGAGGGAAACAACCCTGCTAGATAAAGTGGAGGAAGAGAGAGAAACAACTAACCAACCTAGGGTTATCCTCACATTTAACGCAGAATCTAAAAATATTGCCAAAATTCTGAATAAAAACTGGAACACATTAAAGACGGAACCCAGTTTGGCCAAAGACTTACCCACACGCCCACTAATCACCTACAGGAAAAGCAAAAATCTGAAAGACATACTGATGAAAGGGGATATTTCTAAACCCCAAAACACCCGACTCAATTTAAAGGGGTTTTTTCCGTGTGGCCACTGTAGAGCATGCCGCAGCAGTCACATGCGGAAAAAATACAGTACACCAGTAGGTGAAAGGAATATTGACCAATTCCTTACATGTGGAACTTCATTTGTTATCTATATCCTCGAATGCCCTTGCCACTTAAGATACGTGGGAAGTACCACTCTGGCAGTGAAAAAGAGGGTGTTGGAACATATGCGAGCAATCAAGAACAAAGACCCACATTATCCTGTGGCAAGACACTTTGCTAAATACCATCTATCCAACAACTCACTGCTATCCTTCTTTGCTATAGAACAGATAGAGTACAACAGAAGGGGTGGCAATAGGGAATTACAACTCAGGCAGAGGGAATCTTGGCATATCATTAATTTACAAAGCAAAAACCCAGGAGGTTTGAATCAAGATGAGGAACTTAATGTGCATTTACGAGAATAAGATTCAGCGGATGCTGTGCTCTGTATATCTTCTTTGATCTGTATATCTGTGTACTTAGAGGTATTTGAACAGAATTTTAACTGAACAAGTGTATCTAATATATTTGTAATTTGTTTTATTTTAGGAAGAAAGGAAGGGGACGACTCCGGAAGGGAATCGCAACTCACCCCTACCCTTTTCTTCCAGAAGAATATTGAATCACTGGACAGATAAGAGAACCTTCATATTCCTAATGATATGTTTTAGTTCTTTACTGTAGTGTTTTGACTATATATAAGGGAAAGGTAGCACATATTTTTATTTTGTAGATTGGGTGTGGATCTTTTTGGGTGGAGCAGGGATAGAGTAGGTCACGTTGTGTGAGGAAACGGTTTTGATTATTGGACTATATCATGCTACTGTATTAGAAACTAATTAATTTACACGTACCACTATGCACACATGAATTTCATCTTAGGTACTGGACATATAGAAGCACTATGCTACACGCAAAGTGATGACATTACACACTGGTTATAGCTCTTAACTAAATAGAGGAGAATTTTAGCTATTATTTATAGATAGCATGTTTAACTTTTGTTTCCAACGATGAATTTGAAATTAGTTCATATAGCTATACATTGTGTGCATAAATTGAACACAGCACTAGACTGTGTACAAACATTATTTGAAATCAGTTCAGAAAGCTTTACATTGTGTGCATATATTGAATACAGCACTAGACTGCATAAAATAATTAGGTGTTTTTTTGAAGGTTTCTTTGAAGGTACGTTGTATAAATGTTACGAACATGTATATAAAGAAGAAACAATCTGTTTGAAACTATGAATACAATAGTTCAAAAATTACATGTATTAGACCATATGAGCACTAGACTGTAGATATTTTTCGTGTATATTTTTGACTAGCTTAAAATGGCCGCCACAGTAACACACTTGGTTAACAATTTTCCATGTTGTCCGTTTTTTACTGTTTCCCTGAGAGTATATACGTGTATTCATCCCACGACTCCGTGTGTGATCAAGCCTGCTGTGTCAGGCGAAACGCGTTACCTAATAAATTAGATCTGGTGAAAGAAAGCACGGTGGTGGTCGTTATACTTGCTTCAATTGAGAATATATATATATATATATATATTTATGTAAAATTAATCCACAAGACTTCTGTATGCAAGAGATCTCTATTCATCACATAGGACGTGAGTTGCAGGCTAATTTAGTTTTAATAAAACTTTACCTCTGTACTCGCATAACTGCCGTGGTCATGCATCCTGCCTTCTTATTTTAAATTTGGCTTGCGTAGACTGGAAACTGATTTAAATACCCGTGTAAGTGGCACGCATGTACCAGCTCATGACTACTTCCTGTTGCTGGCTCCTTTGTATCCAGTAAGTCCTAACACTCATACCAAGAGAAACAGGAGGCCATCTTGAAGTGGAGTGCAAAATCATATTAACCTAACTATCTCTCCTAATAGCGTCCATGCTATTTAAAAACCAAGTATGTTTAAAACCATTAAAAAATATATATATTTATAAGAAATATTTTCAAATTATTACCAAAAAGCACAAAGGTCTACTACCTATTTTTGTAATGTGGCACTGATCAAAATCATACATCAGATATACCAATGAAGCGACCATTGGACAATCTTGCAGGTTATCAATCAATCAATCACTTATTTGTTAAGCGCGACAACTCACCCGTAAGGGTCTCAAGGCGCTGTTGAGTGCAGGTTCCAGTCCATCATGGAGGGGTTCTATCGAAGAGTCAAGTTTTGAGGTGTCTCGTGAAGATGTGGAGTGATGTTGTCTGTCTGAGATGGAGTGGTAGGGCGTTCAAGGCTCTGGCCGCGAGGAAGGAGAAGGAGCGGCCTCCCGATCTGGTCTTTCTGGTGCGGGGGACCACGGCGTAGGAGAGCTGGGCTGATCGTAGGGTCCTTTGGAGTGTGTGGAATTTGAGTTGGCTTTTCAGGTATGCTCGTTGGGTGTTGTGGAGGGCTTTGTGTGCGTGGGTGAGAATCTTGAATGTGATTCTGGCGTCAATTGGGAGCCAGTGGAGTGTGCGCAGGTGTAGGGAGATATGGCAGTGTCTTAGTAGGTTGAGGACCAGACTTGTGGCACCGTTCTGCATGTTTTCTAGCTTGCGGGTGAGGTGTTTGTTTATTCCGACGTAGAGTGCGTTGCCGTAGTCGAGTTTGCTGGTGATGAGGGCGTGAGTGGCAGTCTTTCTGTGCTCGAGGGGGATCCATTTGAAGGTCTTATGTAGGAGGCGGAGGGTGTGGAAACATGAGGATGCAACGGAGTTGATCTGGCAGTCCATTTTGAGCTCGGAGTCTAGGAATATTCCAAGGTTGCGTGAGTGGTCCGTGGGGGTGGGTGGGCTTCCGAGGGCTGGGGACCACCAGGTGTCATTTCAGGCGTCGGGGTTTGGGCCCATGATGAGTGCTTCTGTTTTGTCAGTGTTGAGTTGTAGGCAGCTGCTTTTCATCCATTTGGCGACAGCTTCCATGCCTTCTTGAAAGTTGTGTTTGTTTGCGTTGGGTTCGTTGGATAGGGAGAGGATGAGCTGGGTGTCGTCTGCGTATGACACAATGTTGAGTCTGTGGGTTCTGACGATGGGGGTGAGTGGAGCCATGTAGATGTTAAAGAGCGGGGGGCTGATGGAGGACCCCTAGGGGACCCCTCAGGTGGTTGGTGTTGGGTCCGAGAAGAAAGGAGGGAGTCTGACCCGCTCCGTTCTGTCGGAGAGGAAGGAGTGGATTCATTCGAGGGTCTTATCCCGGATCCATGCATCGTGGAGTCTGCGTGTTAGGCTGTGGTGGGAGACTGTGTAGAAGGCCACTGAGAGGTCAAGGAGGATGAGGGCTAGTGTTTCTCCTCTGCCCATTAGGGAGCGGATGGCAGTTTCTGTGCTGTGGTTTTTTCGGAAGCTGGATTGGGAGGAGTCAAGGATGTTATGCTCTTCGATGAAGGTGGCGAGTTGACTGTTAATGGCTTTTGCTGGGAACGGGAGCAGGGAGATGGGTCTGTAGTTTTTGAGGTCGGTGGGGTCCTTCAAGAGCTTCTTCAGGAGGGGGCTGGTCTTGGCACGTTTCCAGTCGTTGCGGAAGGAGGCGTTCACCAGGGAGTGGTTGATGGTGTGGCGGAGCACGGGTGTGATGGTGTCGGCGGCTCTGTTGAAGATGTGGTGTGGGCATGGGTCCATGGGGGCTACGGAGTGAATTGACTTCATAGTCTTCAATGTGTCTTCGGTGGTGAGGGCTGTCTAGTTGTCAATCGTTGGCTTCAGGGTGTCAGGTGGCTGGTGAGGGTACAGTGTGTTGGTTGTCTTCTTTGAAGTTGTCGTAAATTTTTTTGATTTTGTGATGGAAGAAGGTGTTGAGTTTGCTGCAGAGGTCTTGTGAGGATGGAATGTCCGTAGACTCGCTGGTGGGTTGGGCGAAATCCTTGATGATGCTGAAGAGTTCTTTGCTGTTGTGCGCGTGTGTGGAGATTCTATCTTCGATCGCTTTTTTCCTTGTTTTTCTGATGAGTTGGAGGTGGGCGTTAGTGGTGACTCTGAAGTTGTTGTGGGCTTCTGTGGATTTGGAGTTCCTCCAGGCCTTTTCGAGGTGGCGGCATGTGCATCTGTACTCTCGAAGTTCGGTGGTAAACCATCTGGCTTTCTTGGCGTGTGTGTTGTTCTTCTTGAGGGCGGCTATCGTGTTGGTGCTTTCGTAGATCCATCTGTGCAGAGTTTGTGCTGCGGTGTTGGGGTCGTCGTCTTCCGGGGCAGTTGGGGTGGAGTTGTTAAGTGAGGACTCGAGAGGTGAGCTGGTCGTCAGTGATTTTGGTCTTCTTTCTTTGTGGAAGCAGGTGCTGGTGTCTGTGGATGGTGGGTGTTCTGAAGGTGAAGTGGACGCATCGGTGGTCTGTCCACGGGAGTTCGGTGGTGTGGCTGAAAGTGATAGAGTTTCCTGTTGTGAACAGGGTGTCAAGGGTGAGTCCTGCTGAGTGCGTGGGTTAGTTCACGAACTGGCGGAGTCCAAGGTTGTGGAGGTTGTCCAGGAGGAATGTCGTGTTGGGGTCTAGTTGGTTGTCGAGGTGGAAGTTGAGGTCTCCCAGCAGGGTGTAGTTGGTAGATGCGATGGCTTGGGGGGAGATGATATCCGTGATGGAGTTGGTGAAAGGCCCTCATGGTCCAGGGGGGTCGGTAGATGAGACGTCCTCGGAGGGTGGTGATAGGGCTGACCTGTATGTTGAGGTGTAGGTGTTGCATCAGGTTTATGGGCTCGTCAGAGAGTGTGCTCAGCCGGAGGGTAGGTTTGTGGATGATGGCGATCCCTCGGGCAGGTGGGCGGTCCTTCCAAGAGATCTTGTATCCTTGGGGAATGACGATGGCGATGTCCGGTCCCGAGGTGGTGTTGGTCCAGGTTTCGGTGGGGAATGCTACATCCGGGTTGGTGCTGTCGAGAAGGTCCCAGATTTTGGTGGTGTGTTTGTGGAGTGATCGGACGTTGAGGAGCATGCATTGCAGGGTCTTCGGTTTGGTAGTGTTCTTGTGGGCAGGTTGTGTTGGGTCCATGTACCTGGTGTGCCTGCAGTGGTGACAGCTGAAGGGTTTGTGGATGTCGGCTAGTGATGCTTGCTTGCAGTTGTTGTTGCGGCCTGGGTTCAGTGCGTGGAGTGCCATTGGGTTGTAGCGTTGGTGGTGCGGAGGTCCAGGGTTCCTTGCGCTGGTTGCGGTCAGGTCACCGACGGGTGCAGACGGGCTTGCCTTTGGCACGCCCGCTGCATGGCCAAACAGCGGCTGCCATTAAGTAGGGGTCGGGGAGGGCTGGACAGCTGGGAGGGGAGAGAGCGAAGGAGAACTGGCTCGGGCTGGTCGCGCTGGGGGAGGAGGGGCCGCGGGGGCAGCAGCGGCGGGAAAAACAGGGGGGAAAAGCAGGCTATCGAAGAAGAGGATAAAAGGGTTAAAGGGGTGAAATAGAAAAGGAAAAAAGATATGAAGAGTACAAAGTGAGTGCTAAAGAGAGTGAAAGGTCGAGAAAAGCTGTAGGGTGAAAAATGGAGCAGAAAGGGGCAGAAGCGGAGCAAGAGAGAGGAGTCAAAGGGTGAAACGGAGCACAAAGCAGAAGAAAAGTGCTAAAGAGAGTAAAAGGGTGAGAAAAGCTGAGAGGGTGAAAAACACAACAGAAAGGGGCAAAAGAGGAGTGAGAGAGAGGAGTCAGAGGTCCACTGGACCACCAGGAATGAGGCGCAAGTATAAGCTGCGGGAGGAGGAGGGCCTCAAACACCAAAACTACAGGAGTGCAGGGCTTGGAGAGGTGTCACTTAATGGTGGAGCTGTGAGAGTGGGAGAGCAGTTTCATTGACAGTGAGTCAGTGGTCTTGCTCGCCTGTCCCCGCAGCGGCCACCATTAAGTAAGGGTCGGGGAGGGCTGGACAGCTGGGAGGCGGGAGCGGGGAGGGGAACTGGCTCGGGCTTGTCACGCTGGGGGGGAGATATAAAGAGTGCAAAGTGAGTGCTAAGAGAGTGAAAGGGTGAGAAGAGCTGAACGGTGAAAAACGGAACAGAAAGGGACAGAAGCGGAGAGAGAGAGAGGAGTCAGATGCTGAAATGGAGCAGAAAGCAGAAGAAAAGTGATAAAGAGAGTGAAAGGGTGAGAAAAGCAGAAAAGGGTGAAAAGCGCAGCAGAAAGGGGCAGAAGAGAAGCGAGAGAGAAGAGTCAGAGGTCCACTGGGCCACCAGTGATGAGGCACAGGTATAACCGGCGGGTGGAGGAGGACCTCGAACACCAACTCTACGGGAGTGCAGGGCTCAGAGAGGCCCCCATCGGAACAGATTACCCATGGTCAAATTTTGCCCTTGGAAAAGAATCCAAAAAAGTGAACTGGAAGCAGTCCTTGCAAGGAATCCCCCTAATGATGTCTCTGATCCCAATTTGGCAGCCAGTAAATGCGATGCCTGGATCAGGTCATCAGTGGATCTGTTAGCTCCAGAAGTAACTAAGAATCTTCAAAGAAATTAAGCAACCGCACCCTGGTATACCGCAGAGCTTAGACTTATTAAATCCAAATGTAGACGTGTCGAATGACTCTGGAGGACAGATTATAGTGGGAAATGTAAAAAATCTAGTTCTAGAGGAATATAAGGCAGCTATAAAAAAAAAGGTGAAAACTGTATTTTTTACAACAAAGGTAGATGTGGCCAAAAACTTCTCAAAGGAGCTCTTTAAAACAATGACGGTTCTATCAAAGCAACAGCAGGATAGCCAATTTACATATGACCAAAATGTTGTTGACAAGATTGCTACCTTTTTCCAAACTACAGTACAGACAGTCTATAATGAACTTCACAAGACAGTATCTAACTTCATTAAAAACAATGAAGATATCACGGCGAATAATCCAAATCATAGTAGCTTGTCAAGGTTCTCTACTTTAATGGCAGAGAAAGTAAACGATCTGCTACTATTGACCATGTCTGGCTCTCCTACGGACCCATGCCCCCCTTCTATATTGCACTTGGTCTCTGAAATAATTAGTGCTCACCTGACTCCTCTCCTAAATGAGGTTATCAGTTCCGGGGCCATTCTGCAGTCAAGGAAAAAAGCTTGTATTAGGCCTATCCTGAAGAAAGCTACATTAGGTCCCGCTGAGGTGAAACACTATCGCCTGATATCGTGTTTACCAATACAGACCAAAATTTTTGAAAAATGGATTAACATGGAACTCACTGACTACCTAGATTGTAACAACCTCCTAGACTCCACCCAACATGGCTTCAGGTCTCAACATTCCACCGAGTCAGTCCTGATCATGGCCATGGAGGAGATCCGTACACAGATGGATGGGGGGAAGAACCGTCCTCATCCTGCTTGACCTATCAGCAGCATTTGATACCGTTAACCATGGGGTACTGATGCGGCGGCTGAAGCCAATAGGTATTAGAGAGACGGTCTTAACCCTACTATCATCCTTCATGGCATCCAGGGAGCAGATGATCTACTGGGATAGTCTTAAATTAGGAAACTTCTGTCTCCCCTGTGGAGTTCCACAAGGGTCAGCTTTGTCAACGCTGTTCAATATATATGTCACCCCTCTGGCCAGATTAATCAAACATCATGGTCTTACACTTATATCATATGCAGACGATACCCAGATAGTAGCATCGGTCACACAGAGGGTGGACGCCACAGCTGTCAGCTTTCGTAATTGTCTCAACTCCGTTATGGCATGGATGAATTCAAACTTTCTCAAGCTTAATACTGAAAAGACTGAGGTCATTGAGTTTGGGTTGGGTCCTTCTGTATGGAGCCAATTGTGGTGGCCATCTGAGGCAGGGAACTGCCCTGTTCCTGCCATTTAGGCTAGAAACCTCAGAGTTATATTTGACAATGAATTAAAGTTTGCAAAACATATGAATAATTTAACCTCCTCCTGTTTCTTTACACTGAAAAGTCTTCAAAAAATGTTGCCATTTATTCCACTAAATCTCAGGAAAACGGTAATAGGAGCTCTTGTCCTCTCAAAAATCAACTATGGAAATACTTTATTCCTGGGCATTGATAAAGGCCAGACTGCCAAACTGCAGTCTTTTCAGAATGCGGCAGGACGAGTACTACTTGATATTTTGAAACACCATTCCACGTCCACGAGTATAAGGCAGCTTCACTGGCTTCCAGTCCTACAGCGAGTAGAATTTAAATCTCTCTGTCTTGTTCATAAGGCACTATAGGGAGGGGGAGCCACGGATATTCATAAATTATTGTCCTGGTACTCCCTGCGATGGAATCTTAGGTCAGCCAACACAGGGCTAGTACTGGTTCCTAAAATAGTAAAAGCCAGATGGGGAAGCAAAAGAGTCTCCCACCGAGCAGCCAAACTATGGAATACTCTTCCTGCTACTATTAGACTACAGTCTAACAGGCTACTGTTTAGGAAATTGGTCAAGACCTGGATCTTCCCTCAGCACTAGCCTCTGCAAGCCTGTGCAACGGCAACAAGTCACCCTAGCGGGCATGCGGCAAGGTTGCTCCTCATCCCTTTTACTATTTTTGTGTTGAAACCCTTTAATGCTAAGATCAGACAGAATCCATCAATATCAGGATTTCAATAAGACAAACAAAATTCAAAATTTGCAGCTTATGCTGACAACATTCTTCTTTTTTTTCCCATCCTGAAATCTCATTACCAGCTCTATCTCTGGGTATTCTAGATATCCCAATGTTTCTGGCTATAAAATCAATTTAGATAAAACCAAAATCCTTCCTTTAATCAAATATTGCACCAAACAATAATTTTCCTCCTCTGGTTTCACCTGGACTCCTACTAAAATTGAATACCTGGCAATATGGTTCTTAAATTCTATTATGTCCTCTGTCTCCCTTAATCTCAAATACATTATGCTTCTAACTGAAACCTTACTCTCTTCCTTGTCCCCTCTATTTCTCTCCTGGTGGAGTCAGACATATTGATGATTCCTCCAATAATTCTTTATACCTTATCTACGATACCTGTTCATATACCCCAGTCTTATTTTAAGAAAATTGATTCTCTGTTATCAAATTTTATAGAACAAGAAGATGCTTCGCATATTCTTATTCTATCTCTGAAATACTTTAAAGGGGATATCAATTTTCCTGATTTTAAACACTATCTTAACATTTTTTGTCTTCGACATGCTGCTTTTTGGTTATTTAAAACTCAACCCCCCTCTTCACCGCTTTGGATAACAGTAGAAAAATCTGTTATTCCTGCTTTCTCTTTCCAAGAACATCTGTCTCATTCTCCTACTCGTGCGCATCTTTCTTCACCAGTTTATAAGCATCTGTCCCAAATACCAACCCTTCCCCTTATACACATTCACTTACCCGTGTTAATATTTTCCAGCTATCGATTCGGTACAATACTCTTATTAAACTTTGTAATCAACCTCTCTTTTGGAGACTATGGAGGAATAAAGGCATTGTTTGGGTTAGGGACCTGTACCTTGATAATAATCCTATCTTCTTTTCTCAATGTCATCACAAGTTTCACCACCCTTCATCCTTCCAATTAAAATTCTCCCTCCTGATCAGCATTCTATTAGATACTTTTATCACCCTACCTGAAGATAATTCTACTGCCTTTACAGATCATTCATTACTTTTATATACAATACCACAACCATCTCTTCTTTATAAATCTCTAATAGCCACACCTCCTTCTAGACCAGGAACTTGTATAGAAATCCTATAGATGGCTGATTTAGGATGCTCATGGCCTAATTCCCTTTAGAACAAGTTATTGTCAATTTTTCAACTTCATAAAACTACTGCTACTCTTACTTAGACATCATACTTTATTTATGGCAGACTTCACCTCACCCCACTTTATATATCCAGATTCTCCCTGACTTCCACAGCCCCTTGCTGGTCTCGTTCCACTTTGCATAGTGACTGAAAACAAATGTTGCTCTTCTGTCCCAGTACTCTTTTTTAATTTTTTTATTCTGTTTATTAACAACAACAACATAAAAATGCTTCAGAAGACCAGTACAGAATACATAGCATGGAGATTGACATGTATAATGCCGAGCTAATGTGATAAATCAAGCCTCCCAATGCTGTCCCAGTACTCTTAATTTTTGGTGTGATATCTGGAAAGACAAATCAATCATACTTTCCATACCTCAATCTCATTTCATATTATCTCGATCTTTCTGTGCTCTTTAGATGAACAATAGAATCTTAGTCATTATAACAGGGTAGAGGATGTGGCCTAACGACTAGAGCAGCCGACCTCGAAGCTGGGGATCCAGGTTCGCGTCTCGTCAGGGACGCTCAACATCCTGTGATTTTGGACCAATCAAATAATATCCCTGGGCCCGATTCACAGAACTAACTTAAGACAAAATCCTAAACTTACTACCATTTTGTTATTAACATAAGGCACTTACTCATTTTGGTATTTACAAAAGGCACTTACTCATTTCGGTATTCACAGAAGTTAGGACTCCTAAATGCCTTCTGTGAATACCAAGGGGCAGATTTATGTTCCCTGGCGCATCCCTTAAAATCAGCATGGATGCGCCAGGGAAGATGCGTCACGCAAGTTTGCCCTTGCGCCACCACAGATGCGCCGCATTTACAATGCGGCGCATCATGGCGCAAGGACAAGCAGATACGTGACGCATCTGCCGGCGTAATGTTGGCGCAGTGCTGAAGTTGCGTCACAAGCGCGACACAACTCAAGCACTGTTCCAACCTACCCTATCCCTAACATGGTGCGTCAAGCCTTACGCCTGCTTCAAGCAGGCGCAGGGTTTTGACGCATCAGCGTTGGGAAAGTGACTCAGTGAAATCTTATAGATTTCACTGAGTCACTTTTCAGGGGCGTTCCTGTGACGGAACACCCCCCCTGAGTAGAAACGCCCACATGAAACCTGACGCAGGTTTCATGTGGCGCAGGGCTTTACACCATGACGCATCTCCATAGATGCGTCACGATGTAAATGGGGCGCAACATGGCGCAGGGTTTATGCCGCCGCTGCGTCACAAAAGTCCCTCATAAACCTGCCCCCAATAGTCTTAAAATTAGGATTTTTTTCAGTTTATTAGTAGTATAGTTAGGAATCTTAACTTTATGACTCCTAAATGCCTTCTGTGAATACCGAAAGTCTTAAAATTAGGATTTTTCTCAATTTAATAGCAGTAAAGTTAGGACTCCTAACTTTAGGACTCCTAAATGCCTTCTGTGAATACCGAAAGTCTTAAAATTAGGATTTTTCTCAGTTTAGTAGTAGTAAGACATTCGGTATTCACAGAAGACATTTAGGAGTCTTAAAGTTAGGACTCCTAACTTCTGTGAATACCGAAGTGAGTAAGTGTCTTCTGTGAATACCAATATGGTAGTAAGTTTAGGATTTTGTCTTAAGTTAGTTCTGTGAATCGGGCCCCCTGTGCCTAACAAAAGGAATGAAAATTTGCCTATGTCTAGTAAAGGTAAGTTTCAATTCTACTAAGGACACGGAGGCAAGGATTATGCCTTCTTTGTTTGCTTTATTTTCAACAGCAGCCATTTTTAAAACATAACAAACTACTACTCCCTTGGACACCAGGGAGTAGGACAAACATTTTAACAGGAGTCCTTCCTTACTGTCCATTATCCATCCTCCACTTGGTCCCTCTTCAGTTTTTCCCTTTTCTTCTGTCTTCGCGCGAACAGCCACTTTACGAACTTCACGCATCCTGTTTGGACCCATCACATCCTGTAACAACAGGCAGCGTCAGAACCAAGTCCAAAATATCTATCAGTCATCAGATCAAACACTAAAGAGACATTGCTGAGCCACAGAACGTCATAAGCAATAAATGAACATGCACCAAACATTTACATTGATAAACATTTCAATAAACCCCCAAAAAAGTACTTACTCCAGAACGGGCAGGGTCTGCATGTTTATTGATCACCAGGTGGGATAATACTTGCCTCCGTGTCCTTAACAGAATTGAAACTTACTTGAACTAGAGCTAGGCAAATTTTCATTCTATGTCAGGACTGGAGGCTCAGATTATGCCCTTTCAAAGCTTGTCCACCACCAGTTGAGTGACTTCCAACACTCGCTTGAAATAGAACCTCTTAAAGGTAGAATCTGAGGACCAGTCGGCTCCGCGCATAAGATCCTCCGAGTGAAAATGCTTTAGAGGCCATAGCACCTCTAGCTGAGTGGGCACCACATTTCCTGGTGTCAAACCCTGCCTCCTGCCTCTTGCATTACCCAATGCACCCATCTGGCTATGGTTGGTGAAGAAACCGCTTTGTATGGTTTCCCTAGTGCAATAAGGGCGGACCGCCTCAGTCAATTCTTCATATTTGAGACCCCCTGATGGGGGTGACTAACATCACCTCCACCTGTTGGTGGTAAACATGCACCTACACTTGCGGGATCATGGAGAAGGGGGGAAACGCAGCTCCTGCTGCCAGTCCCGGAGGTACGCATCTGTTGCCTCTGCCAGCAGATCTGGTCTCCTACTGAAGAACATCGGTAACTGATGATCCAGAAGCGACGCAAATAGGTCGACTGAGCAAGGTCCCCACCTCTCCATTAGCTGGGAGAAAATCTGGAGATCTAGAAGATGATGAGAGTGCTGATCCGCTACCTCGTTCACTCGGCCCGGGAGATATTCTGCCGTGACTGACACCTGATTGTCCAGGCAAAAGTTCTAAAACTCCTTGGCGAGATTCGCTAGTGCAGGGGACCGGGTGCCACCCAGGTGGTTAATATACTGGACCGCTGAAATGTTGTCCATTTTGAGGAGAACACAGGACTGAACTCTGTCCTTTGTCCAGCACTGTACCACGAACAAACCCACCAGTAACTCCAGACAGTTGATGTGTTCTGACTGTTCTTGTACTGACCAGGCTCCACCAGTGGAAGAATGTCAGAATCTGGCCCCCAGCCATTACGACTGGCTTCCAATTCTAAAACAATGCCTTGGGCGGTGCCGAAGATCGCTTATCCGTTCCACGCCTCCATGTGGGTAAGCAACCACATCATCTCCTCCTTCACTTCTGGTGTAAGAAGGACAGACTGTGAATAAGTCAGGCCCTTCCTGAGGTGATGGGCTTTTAGCCGCTGCAGTGCGTGGTAGTGCAGCAGGCTGGGAAAGATGGCCTGAATCGAGAAGGAGAGGAGGCCCACAAGGCGAGCCAATTGACTCAGTGAGGTGTGCGACCTGGCTAATGTTTGGCGAAGTTTGTGCCTGATTCTCCACTGAAACCTGGTGGTATGCCGTTTGCTATCATCATCGACTAGACAGAGCATATTCAATTTCCACCCCTTGAATATATGTTAGAGAACTTATATAGAAGTCCTTCATATAATATTTAACCACAGTTAGTGCGTTTTTTTGCCTCTGATCTATCTTCAAATACTGCTGCTTTTAAACCGTCATAAATTATTTATTCATTTGTTCTTTTCCTCGTAGTTTATTTTTAATCTTATTTATAAGTTTATATTTTATTGTTATCAATTAATTTATGATGCTTTTTAATTGTAACTAACTGACCATTTCCCATTGTACATATCATTCATCCATTATTATTCCCACCCTTCCTCTTCCCCCTCTAATTTCCCTGCATAAGCATACAATTCCCTCAAAATCAGCTTATTCTGTATTACATAATGGCTGTATCTTTTTAATATATATGCATTTATTACTGTATTTTGTTGACAGTAATCTGTACAATTTACAGATTTGAAGTTTTCTTGGTCATCATATTTATACATACGTTATATTTAAAATTGATTTTCCATTTAACATTTTTGTATACATGATGTCCCTCAATAAAGTTTTTAGAAAACTAAAAAAAAAACGAATCAGACGTTACTACGTTGATGCACCTTAATGATATTTATTGTTCACATTTCATAGAAAGGAATTTTTCGCTAGATTATTTTCATGAAGTAACTTTGCTTTCCTTCCTTTGTTGCATCTGCTTCTTTAAGTAAAACCTGCTGCAAGTTCATCATTTTTGTGTAAACAATTCAAGGTTTCATATTCGCCAGACACTGCAACTCGCGAAGTGTTTCGGCTGTTTTTAGTGATGAGAGCGCCATATGTTACTTTCTCAGTGCCAATGAGACGCTCTGATTCATGGGCATAATACATTTGTAACACAGTTGATATATTAGAACACCATGCTTCATGAAAGTAACCAAAATGTGAATTTTAAAACCAATATGATGTTCTAATGATTCTCAGATCCATAACAGGTAAGATTTTGAAACTTAACATTCAGAACTAAGCAGAGCTTCATAAATGAAAATAGTATCCGAAGGAAAACATATGCTTGCAATCCACAAATGTATTTAGGGGTAGCCATAAAATAAATGGGATGCCCTCTGCTGTTGTTGAGGCAGTAAAATAATCCACAAGGGTGTATGTGCTTCGACTTCATCTAGCACTACAGATCTTTGTAATCTGTGTCGGCAGAGTCCCATCAGACAACAGAGTATCACGAAAAATGTTCACAACTATCTCAACCAATACAGTGAGTTTTACAAGTGATCCTGCGTGGTAGAATCCCAATACAAACACATTATGAGTGTACTGGATTAAAAAAGGGTCGACAATCTGTCAAAATCACAACACCGAGGGGTATATTCACAAGAACGTGTGCTAAACATCTCCCAAAAATGTTAACACAGTTTACACATCGCAGCCTATCGCGGGAAAATAACCCTGTGTTAACGTGGAATTAATAACACGGTGGTACCATGTGATAGTCCGCCAAAAACGTGGCCAATGTCCGTGATACAACCACCTAGACAGAGATAAAAACCAAAAACTCAATGTGAAAAAACATGCGATGTGCCCAAACATGATATGAAAACAGTGACAACCAGCGAGAGGCCCGCAATACCCACGCGTAATGCGTGAAAAAGCACAAGAACAGCATATGGAAAAATGCCACTAAAAACAACATCAACTGCGGAGTACCACTAATGCACCCTGACCGACTGCAGAGGACAACATGAACCCCACAATCCCCATGGAGGAATACCCAGGAATACAGGGCCCGTGGAAGGCCAATGAGAAGAGGAAGAGGAAGATGGGGTACAGTCGGCAGGAAAACCCGATTATCGCAACGGATGAGCCAGAACACACCAACCAACTGCACGTCATCTCCAACGTGTCCTTGGCAACAAAGAGGCAAAGATGGCACTCCACCTCGGACCATGTGAATGCCGTTGCATGGCAGAGGAGGACAATGGAAGAGCACAACAGGCCCTGGACTGATGTTAATGGCAAAACCAAGCAGAAACTCTCTGCCAACACGAAATCAGCAACGCACCCCGGAGGAGGGTGGCCAGCAGAACACCAGGAGCTGTTTGACATGGAGAATATGGTGGCGACAGTCACCAGTCGGGAGACGGTGACAGGAGTCGGGGATCCAGACACTGTCCAACATGACCCGACACCACATCAACAGGGTGCACACCGACCAGAGAGTGGGTGGACGGGGGGGAGATGGGCCCAAAGGCACAAATGCACAATTAAGCAGAGCACACTGCACACTCACAATGACTCAGGATCATGTCCCTGATCCCACGAGAACAATTCAGCACACACACAAACACCAAGTAGTCCCATGTACACCATGTGCCCAAAGGGGCACCCACACAACATATCAACAAGCACACAACCAACACATGCACATGTGCGAAACACAGCAAATATGCATATATGTCAGCCACACTGACAATGCAAGAGACACCACATGATGACTAGCATGGCTGCAGTCCAATCACCATGACAATGTACACGGCACAACACTGAGGTGGCTGAGTGCGGACCACAACCGGAAAGGAGCAGGTCACACTCGAACACAACCACCTGCACAAACAACCCCTGACGTCAACGACGCATCTGTGGACAAACCATGCCCAAGGGTCACGACTCGACAAAGAGCACAAGTTAGCCAAGTTTGCAATACCTTAGCACCATGGAAGCACAGAACTGACAGGCACACCGCATGAAAGGGACCAGTGGCAGACAAATCAGAGCCGCAGGAGCGAATCACCCACCGTGCAGAATACGCACATAAGTATAAGTGCACCTCGATATTGACAACATCCCGGTACAAACAGCAAAACCTCCGCCCTGATTGTACTCTTCTGTTCCTGTTGCCCTAGCGCTTCTGTCCCCGCTGTTTCCCACCCCGCTCCCTGCCGTTGCTCCCCCGCGGCCCCCGCCCCCACTCCTGCTGGTTCCCCTTGAGCCTCCCATTCGCCACCCCGTTCCCACCTCCCAGCTGCTCCTCCCTCGCTCCGCCCCCCCTACACTCTCCACTTATGGCAGAGTCCGCGCGTGCGCGCAGCGTTCACGCGCAGCGAGCGCGCCAATGGTGCGCCGAAGGTGCGCCAAAGGCAAGCCCGTCTACGCCCGTCCACGCCTGGACCGCGCCCAGCACCAGACCCCCTGACCCCCGCAGATGCCATCCCACCCGCCGGACGTACGCCGCCGCCACCCTCAGCGCACTCAACCCCGGCCGCCTCCACGGATGCCACCGAGGCACCCCAGGACGCATCCACGGACCCTTCTCCTAACAACCCTGCAAGTTCTCCTGCATCCGGACCTGCAACGCACCCGCACCCGCCAAGCCAAGCACCAACAGCAACCACCTGAAGTGCATCCTGCTCAACACCCGCTCCGTCCACAGACACGCCGTGGAACTATGGAACCTGCTCGACACCACCTCTCCGGACGTCGCCTTCCTCACGGAGACCTGGATTAATGCCTCCTCAGCACCCGAAGTCGCCATAGCCATCCCGGACGGATACAAGATCACCCGGAGGGACCGCGTCAACCAGACTGGAGGAGGCATTGCCATCGTCCACAAGAACACCATCCGCATCACGACCAACTCCGACGACACCCTCACAGCTGCCGAACATCTTCACTTCCAGATACACACCGACCCCAAGACCACACTCAGAGGCACCCTCATCTACAGACCCCCAGGACCCCGCACACAATTCAGCGAAGACATCGCAGACTTCATCAGCCCACACGCCCTCCCCTCCGCTGACTACATCCTCCTAGGGGACCGCAACTTCCACCTGGAGAACAACAACGACAACAACACCACCACCCTGCTGGACAACCTCGCCAACCTCGGACTCAAGCAACTGGTGAACACCCCCACCCACTACGCCGGACACACGCTTGACCCAATCTTCTCCTCCAGCAAGCACATCTCCTTCAGCCACTCCACCGGACTCCACTGGACAGACCACAGCTGCATCCACTTCAGCTTCAGAAAGACCACGACTCGCTACCTCCCGCAACAGGTTCCCCGCAGGAACTGGAACAAGATCACCACCGACCAACTCACCACATCACTGAACCAGAACCCTCCCGCCAGATCAACGGACCCCAACCAAGCAGCCCACAAATTCGCACAGTGGATCACCAACTGCGCTGACGACCTCGCACCCCTGAAAACCCAGCCCAGCAGGCCCGGAAGCAAGAAAGCCCCATGGTTCAACGACGACCTCAAGAACTCCAAGAAGAACTGCAGCACCCTCGAGAAAGCCTGGCGAAAGAACCCGACCACAGACAACTTGACCGCCCTCAAGCACGCCACCCGCAAACACCACCAGCTGATCCACACCACCAAGAAGTCAGCATTCAAGGAGCAACTAGACAACAACGCACACAACAGCAAGGAGCTCTTCAGCATCGTCAAAGAACTCTCCAACGCCAGCGCCGGAAACAACGGCATCACTCCCTCACAAGACCACTGCGACTCACTCGCCGCGTTCTTCCACAACAAGATCGCAGACATACACAACAGCTTCGGCGAACAGTCCACGCACCCAACCACAGAACCAACGCCCACCACCACCACCCTCCGCGCTTGGACCCCAGTCAACACCGAAGACACCACCCACACGATGAACACCATCCACTCCGGATCGCCAACTGACCCATGCCCCCACCACGTCTTCAACACGGCCGACTCCGTCATCGCACCCCAACTCCGGGACATCATCAACTGCTCCTTCAACACAGCCACCTTCCCAGAGAGCTGGAAGCATGCCGAACTCAGCGCCCTCCTGAAGAAACCATCAGCAGACCCCACCGACCTCAAGAACTACTGCCCCATCTCGCTCCTCCCGTTTCCTACCAAAGTCATCGAGAAGACCGTCAACAGACAGCTTGCACCCTTCCTCGAGACGAACGGATCCCTCGACCACTCACAGTCTGGCTTCCGAGCCAACCACAGCACCGAGACCGCCCTCATCGCAGCCACTGATGACATCCGAACCCTGCTCGACAACGGGGAAACAGCGGCCCTCATCCTCCTGGACCTCTCCGCAGCGTTCGATACTGTCTGCCACCGCACCCTAGTACAACGCCTCAGCAACGTCGGAATCTAAGAGAAGGCACTGAAGTGGATCATCTCGTTCCTCGCCGGAAGAACCCAGAGAGTCCGCCTCCCCCCGTTCAGATCCGAGGCCACCAAAGTCATCTGCGGCATACCACAAGGATCATCACTCAGCCCCACCCTCTTCAACGTATACACGAGCCCCCTTGCAGCCATCGCACGCCAACACAGCCTCAACATCATCTCCTACGCCGACGACACCCAGCTGATCCTCTCCCTCACCAACGACCCCGCCACCGCCAGAACGAACCTACACGAAGGGATGAAAGAAGTAGCCGAGTGGATGAAGAACAGCCGCTTGAAACTGAACTCAGACAAGACGGAAGTCCTCATCCTTGGATCATCACCATCTGCCTGGGACGACTCCTGGTGGCCCCCGGCCCTAGGCAGCGCACCCAAACCAATGGACCACGCACGCAACCTGGGTTTCGTCCTGGACTCCTCCCTATCGATGGCCAGACAAGTCAACGCCGTCTCGTCATCGTGTTTCAACATCCTACGCATGCTCCAAAAGATCTTCCGATGGATCCCCACCGAAACCAGGAAGACGGTCACCCAGGCACTTGTCACCAGCCGACTGGATTACGGAAACACCCTCTACACCGGAACCACAGCCAAACTGCAGAAAAGACTCCAACGCATCCAGAACGCCTCCGCACGACTCATCCTGGACCTCTCCCGTCACAGCCACATCTCCGGACACCTGAAAGACCTGCACTGGCTCCCCGTCAGCAAAAGAATCACGTTCCGCCTCCACACCCACGCACACAAAGCCCTCCACGACCTAGGCCCCAGATACCTCAACAACCGCCTGACCTTCTACACACCCACCCGCCAACTATGATCGACCAGCCACGCCCTCGCCGCCGTTCCGCACATTCGAAGAGCCACCATGGGAGGAAGATCCTTCTCCTACCTGGCAGCCAAGACCTGGAATTCCCTCCCCATCCACCTCCGTCTTACCCAAGACCACCTCTCCTTCAGGAAGCAACTCAAGACCTGGCTGTTCGAGCAGTAGCGGACCCCCCCCCCAAGCGCCTTGAGACCCTCCGGGTGAGTAGCGCGCTATACAAATTTCTTGATTGATTGATTGATTGACAACAGAACACAGGACACAACTGGTGCCGCAAATGTGCACAACATGGCAAATCACATCTGGCACAGCAGGAAACTATGACATGACAATGTCCAACTACAACCTGTGACCTGCATATATGTTTTATTCACACATGCTGTGGACATTTAGTACTGTCCCATGATTGCCAGGGACGGCCCCATGTTCACGTGCTCATGAGAAGTAATTGTCAATGATGGTGTTCCTATGGGCCATTCCTGCCGCAGCTGCAGTGGGATGTGGGCCACCTGCCTCATAGTCCTCATCATCGTCCGGTGCTTCTGGAACTGGGATACATGGGGCATTGGTGCGTACACAGATGTTGTGCAACACACAACATTCAATGATCATCTTGCACACGATGTCCGGGCTGTACAGGAGCTTTCCACCTGTGCCGTACAGGCACCTGAAACGTGACTTAAACATGCCAAATGTGCGTTCAACAATGCCCCTGGTGCGTATGTGGGCCGCGTTGTACTGCCTCTGGGTGGCTGTGTTCGGGTCTCGGAGGGGTGTCATCATCCAAGGGCAGAGTGCATATCCTTGATCACCTGTGACAGTGCAGGGAGAAAAAAGTCAATACCTGTTTCGGCAGGATGTGATGGCAGGCCCACTAATCCAGTGACACCTGTATTAGCTGTGTGTGGGGTGAGTGTAAGCCAGCCCTCAGGTAGTAGCTGGTGCTACCAACAGCTCCAACAGTCATCAGGCACACAGAAATGCAATGTCAGAACAGCAAGGGGGGGATGACTTGAGTCGCACAGGGTTAGTGGTCCTGCACAGTGGCTGACACGGGCCCACCGCAACGGGACGCTGACCTGCGGGAGACTGGGGTAGGGTCATGTGGGCAGAGCAGGGTCTTGTATGTGTCATAGGTGCCTTCTGCGGAGTGTCAAACGGTAGAATTGGAGGAATACCCCCAGGGCATGATGTAGAGGGAACATGCCAGCTGTGTCCGGCAAGATGGCAGATATGAATGCCACAGACTCACACCAAGTCCGTACCTGCCTGTTGCTGATGACAACCCCCATGCCACAAACTCAGACACCAACAATGTCCCGCTGGAGGCTGACGGTCACTCATGGTGAACAGGGTTAGTGGCACCACGTGTCGCAGGCTTTCATTGAACAGGGTTAGTGGCACCACGTGTCGCAGGCCTGCGATATGGAATTATGCCTCACTGCTCAAAGGGAGTCTGGTGCTGTGGCCACTGCCACGGACTTTGGGTCACTGCCACTCAGGACTCAGGACACAGTTCCACATGTGGGACCTACTGGTACGAAGAGGACGCTGGTAGAGTATGTCAATGAGAAAGGAGTGATGTGGGCCAGTGTCGTGGGTGCCAGCGATGGTCTGTGGAGGGTGCAGAGGTCACGGGACTGGGGCTTGGAGCGTGCGCAAACATGTGGTGGGCCTTCTTTGACACACGACGTTGTCAGCAGGAGAGCAGTGTGGCCTTGGGGCGCTGGGGCGGGCAGGCCTGGTCTGGGTATCAGCATCCTGGGGTGCAGCAGGCGTACAGGGTTGCAGGCACCAATGTTCATGGCATCGGCCTCATGGCAGACTGTGAGGCCCCGCCCTGTCAGTGACGTTGGCCTTTCTGGGAGAGAACCACGCTCTGCACTACGGGGTTTTTGTCCACACCCCTGCGCAGCTCTGGTGTACTCAGGGCCAACCCTCTACGCTCATGCACACAGTGTAGGACGCAGCGAGTGACATTTCCGCTATCTGACCAACGGCCTGGGGTGACATGGTTGCGTCCACTGTTCACTACTCTCCAGTCACCAGCAATTGTGGTCTGCATGGACATATCTGTGGTTTGCATACCCATGTCTGTCCTGCACATCCACACCTCACTTGTCGTTGTGTACATTCCCATTCACGGGTCACTTGCATCCTTCGCACATGGCTGCATTCCGCATCTACACACGTTCAGCTGTTGTGTGGCTGTGGTGCATTGAAATAGCTGTATTGTGTGCAGGGGTAGCCCAGGATCACCATGGAGTAGTGTTGTTGTGTCTGGTAGGTGGGTATGTTGATTGACATGTTGTATGTGGTTTGGTCACATGTGCATTCCCACAGTTTGTGGTGTGTGGTGTGTTGATTTGGCACTTACCAACGAGCAGTCCAGTTCCTTATGTGCCATCCTGAAAGCGCTGGTTGATGATGGACTGTCGGAAGATGTAGGAACCGTGCACACTGCCGGGGTAGTTTGCGATGACATTGGTGAACATTCCCCGGTGGTCCACTATTTCCTGCACATTGATTGAATGTGTGTGCTTTCTGTTGCGGTAGTGGTGTGCAGTATCTGCAGGGGGCACAAGTGGGACATGTGTGCAGTCTATTGCCCCCAACATGGCCGGGAATCCAGCTATGGCATAGAAGCCTTGCTTGGTCTCCTGCTGTTCCTGCGCAGTGTGGGGTAAGTGAAGGTACTGGAGTATGAAGCTGAGGATGGCATCCAGGACAGGTGTGATGAACTTTGATAAGGCTGGCTGTGAGAGCCCTCTGACTCTGGCAGTTGTTGGTTGGAAGGTACCAGAGGCCAACAGGTGCAGCACAGCCAGCAGCTTTGTCTGCGGAAAGATGTTGGTTCTCCGCTGTGTTGGGACCGTCAACCTGTGGCTGATGTGGGTCATGATGTGGATGATGGTTGTCCTTTTGAGCCTGTAGTGGGCAATGACTTCCTTGGGCGTTAGGTCTGTAAGAGTGGTGCATTTTCGGTAGGTCCACTGTCTTACTCTGCGCTGCCTCTGTGGTGGTCCGGGGGGGCGGGTCCGGGTCCTGGGGGTGGTGGCAGTCCTGGGGGGGGTGGCGGTGGGTGTTGTGGCCCTGTTGGGGCTCCGAGCTGCATGATGAGTAGCTCCATAGTGTTGTTTATTCTTCGGTGTGGCTGTGTGCGGGACTCCGTTGCCTACTGTAGGTAGTCGTCCGGCTTTACATCAGCAGGAGGCAGGTGTTAAATACCTGCTGCTACAGCGGCTTATCGCGTGGTTTTGACTCGCATCACGGATCTGGAAGTTCGTTGTGAAAGTGGCGTTGTGTTTTTTTCGTGTGTTTTTGCATGGGAACGCCTACTCTGCATCTCATTAGTTGGTGTCCACCGTGGAGATACATTTTGGAGCAGTTATTGCGAGAATACTGGCGTTGTCTGCAGTTTGCACCAGCTTGTGAATGGGGTGTTAAATCTATCTCAACTTTTGATGCGTTAAGATGGTGATAAATCAGAGATAAGTCATTGTGAATATCCCCCTGAGTCTTCCAAATCAGCACACATTTAGCAACTGGGTTCAAAGAAAATTAAAAGGAGATTATAAAGTGCTGCTTTTAGGCAGGAACTGCAGAATGATGAATTCCTTAAATAGTTGTCATATTGGCCATAACATAGAACCATCTAATGCTTTGCATGTTGTTTGTTTTCTTGTACAAATTCTGCACTCAGTACAACTAGTTTGATTGAACGAAAGCATTAAGCCAACCATATTGTTCAACAAGAAGCAATAAAAATGTATGGCAATATACAGCACCTACGCAACAGAAGCTGGTAATATTGGGTAATATTGACCCTAAATTAAGGGAACAGATGAAACATAGGCAAATATACCTGCAGAGAAGGTTAAAAACAACTGCTCTTGGCATCAAGTGGAATGGGATTCCAAGAAGACAATCAAATGATAGGAGCGGCATGCAAAATACATTTTTGGAGAATTTTGGAGGTGATAAGCCATTGTGATCCGTTACTTGCAGAGCACATAAAGAAATACATAAATGCTAGTAAGAGGAATCACTAGTACCTGCCAGAAGCTGGTTGTGAAGAATGCATCACATTGATGAGCAAGAAGATTTTCTCTCTGCTCATATTAGAAATAAGAAAAGCAAAATATTATCATGTTAGCATCAACTCCAGCCCAGATGTGACTCACGTCAATCATTTGATTTGCACAGTAAAGGGTCAAGGACCAAAGGAGTGGTTTTTGAATTTTATTCCCATTAATGTCATGGATCACAGTGTCTTGCAGATGTCGTAGTGGATTGCACAGAAAAGGCAGGTATTGCCCTATCAGATTGCTGGGATCAGTCATGCAATAATGCATCAAATATGTCTTGTCAGGCAAGTTTGAAACATTGCAATGAATCTGCTTCTTCTGTTCCAAGTGCCGATCAGTATTTGACATGAATAGGCGTGTAGGCTGTTAGGTGTAGCATGCAAGTAGTGCCATACTTTGACCTTGTTCAGCATTTGTGCACCATTTTGCTCATCGTTGGTATGTGCTAGTTTCATCTCTGTGCCCAGATCACAAAGTTGTCTGGCACTCGATGGTCAACTGTAGGAAGGTGGGTCTTTATGAAATACATCAATAATCTGATATACCATGTAAAGAGTCCAGGGGTTCCCTTACTGGTGGAAAGGGGCTTGCTGTGCAAACCCAAAGTCCTCTATTGGGGAGCCAGCAGCCTTGGGCTTAACACAGAGGAGTGCAAGACATTGGCAAAATACACACAATGATTAATAAATGACAACACGACTCTAGAAGGAGAGCCACACCAATTTATAAAAATACCAAGTATCTTTATATATATTTAGGCATCAGAGAAAAAATGTTTAGGTAAGTATGTTTTCAAATATAAATTGTGGCCACAGTGCAATCTCAGAGTTCTGTAATGTTATACTATGGAAGAAAAAATAAGTTTGGAAAACAGGTACAGTACTTCGACTTACAAGACCAATCTCCAGGAGTTAAGGTGAGTGGTGGGCAAGGTCCAAGGCAGCACCAGCAGTACACCACCAATGGCACGAGGGTGGGCGGGTGCAAAACAGTGTCGGGTGACAATAGGTTTCAACGCAAATCGGTCACTGTGAAAAGTGACTGCAGGCTATGGCTAGGAAGCCAATCAGGCTGAACCAGCAAGTGGGCTCAGGTCTTGTGATGCTCAGGGACAGATGGACACCTTTGGTCCTCTTCTCCACGGGCCAGGGCAATGGGTGCAGAGGTGTCTTTAGGCGTCAGGTTTCCTTACTGGTAGCAGTATCGGTAGAGGAGGCCTGCATGCAGAGGCTGCAGGCTACATCGGGGAGTGCATGGTAGGTGAACCCATGATGGACTCAGGCTTGGGAAGGCTGGGGAACCTTGTTGGCACTGGAGGCCCAATTCAGCTCCGGTGCAGTGGTTGCTTTAGGTGTTGTTTTTTGCTGTTCCGGAAGCCTCAGAGTCTCTTCTTGGGATTTTCATCTGAACAGGTCCGCTGGGAGGTCCTGGTCTTTATTAGAGGCAGGCAGCACTTCCAGGGTTTTGGAGGCACACAGCTTCAGGACGAGACATCTTTGGTGCAGAGTAGACTGAGGAAGCAGAGAGGTCAACAGGGCTAGGGCTAAGTCAGATGCTCTCTGCAGTCTTCTCTGCTTTCATGGCTCTTCATGTCCTTCTTCTTCGTAGATCGTCAGTATCTGCTTCTCTGGTCCCAGGGGGTTCCCTATATACTAATTTTATGGGCAGCAGGGGAGTGTAGGGTAGTAGCCAATGGGCTCCTGACCCTCGGGGTCACTATGCCTCCTATATGACCACTACCTGTGGGAAGTGGGCATAACCGTGTCCCAAAATTCCTAAGAATGCCATCACAAAGATGGCTACTTCTGAAAAATTGTGTTCACCTCACTGTATCTCATCTTAGGCTTGGTACAAGCCTGGAGGTGGCACTTATACCTGACTAGCTAATTTTCTCACCTGTCCAGGTGCCAAGGAGGCTCTGGACAGAGGGGATGACTTCCTCTCCTGTGAGGGGAGCCAAATTCACATCCCAAAGCAGCAGCTTCTTTGAGGCCTGCCGGCCCAAGGAGGCTAATCAGCAGGTCATTCTGTGGGTGGGGGTGTTACATCCTCTTCCCGGACAGGCCTTATTTCTGGGTTTACTGAAAGCAAAGGCTCTCACGCTAGGAGGTCGGAACAGTTTCTCGGATGGCAGGCAGGCATAAACCAGTCAGCAAGCACACCAGAGGCTGGTAGGTTTTCTGGGGCACCTCTAAGGTGCCTTTTGGGTGCATGTATTGGTAAAACCAACACTGGGAACACTGGCATGTGTGTATTTACCAATACAAGACGTTTGATACCAAACATCCCTATTTTCAGTGAAGACCTCATGTAGCTGGGGAACTCGTTTTCACCAGTGTCCAGCACATGTTTTAAAATGGCTTCCCTGGTCACTTATACTGGCCGTAATTGGACTTACCAGCACAGGGGCATAACTGCTCACGCAGGTATGCCCTCACATGTAATATTCAGCATGCTGCCTAAGGGATGTCAGGCCTGCTGTAGGGGTGACTTACAAATAATTCATGCAGTGTTAGGGACATTGCACACAGGGATGTGTGACATGTCGCTTTTTTCACTTTTGTCTGCACCAAGAAACGCACCCTGCAATGGCAGTCTTGCATGTGCTTGATGAGGGGTCCCTTAGAATGGCACAATTTCTGCTGCAGCGCTCTTGACCCTCTTCAGTACCTCAAGCCCTAAGTACCAGGGTACCATTTACTATGGACATACCGATGGTGCTAAAGGTTTGGCCAATTGGAGGAACAATTTTACATTTTTGTTAGGGAAAGAACACTGGTACTAGGGACCTGGTTAGCAGAGACCCAGTACACTTCAGTCAAAGTTGCATATAATGCCAGGCAAAAAGTGTGTGGGGGTAATGCAATGAAAATCCAGTTTCATGCAGATGCAGTCAATGCATCATCCAATGGTCCTAAAATGAATTCAAATGAATTGGGAAGAGGATGTAGCCTTACGGATAGAGCAGTCAACCTCGGAGGTGGGGAACCGGGTTCGAGTCTCGGCAACGATGCTCAACATCCTGTGATTCTGGGCAAATCACTTAATCTCCCAGTGCCTAACAAAAATGAATGTGTCCATCTGTAACAAAACGGCTGCTCATGTAAAGCGCTCTGATACCTTCAGGTCTAGTTCGCACTATATAAAACCCTTTAAAACTAAACAAAAAAAAAAGCTGCTCTTGATTCAATGCTAGTTATGACAGGCAGTTACAATACATCATGGGGTTTATATACAAGCCCCTTGCGCCGCCGGAACGCCACGTTGCGTGAGCACCTGCAGCGCAACCTGCTGCCTGATATTTACAAGCACACGTAAAGCCACCCTGTGTGGTTGTAAATATCGCCCCTTCTCACACAACACTTTGCATGTAAGGGGCGTGACATGGGTGTTGCTGTGGGTGTTCCCACGTAACACCCATGTATTCTGATGCATTTCCAGATTTACAAGAAATTGTAATCCTGGAAATGTTTCAGAATGCTACACCACCTGAAGCTCAATGGGGAGAAATGTCTCCAATTTTCTTCGTTTTATTCCTCTTTCAATGCGTGCTGCAATGCACAGCACGCATGGAAAGAGGAAATTACCTCAATTAATTGTTTTTGTGCAGGAAGGTGCCCCTTCCTGCACAAAAACAATCTCCCCACGATGGTGCAAGGGTGCCAGCGCAGCAGCATGGCAGCTGATTGTGCGCCAGCACAGGGGAAAGCACAGGGATGCAACATATTGTTGTAAATATGTTGCAACCCTGTGCTTTGAAAGCTACTCAGTGCGGCACAGCCAAATGGCTTGTGGCACACACTGAGTCACTTTCATTGTAAATATGGGCCCTTATGTGTTGGTCTAAGCCTTCTCAAAAAACTAGAAACGTTATACAGTTTTTTTTACCATTCTTCAGAATGACATACTGATATGTTTCAATGAAACAAGCAATTTGTACAAAAATATGTGAACCAATCTATTGCTGTCAAAATCCTGCAGCCTTAGAAGTATTATGTGCCGAAACTGAGAAGCCAAATTGATGACTGTGAATGCATGGCTGAGGCAAAAGCTCTATATACTCATTACAGTAACAATGGAAAGCTTATAATACAATGAATCTGTTGGCATACTCTTTCTAAAGGACCTGATAGTGGCTCTGTAATGACAGGTTGAAAGATGTTTCAAGTATAACTGTTCTTACCTAACATGGTTACATTGATTGGTGATTTAACACTTTGAGGTGAAAATAATAGGTATGACTTCTTCGTGGAGTTGAAGACTGTCAGACCTGACAGCTGTAGGGCGATCTTCCCAAAACGTTTTACCTGTTTACAACCAGTTTTTGCTGCATTCTTTTTGTTGGCCTAAGAACTCTGAGCACTTTACCACTGCTAATCAGTGCTAAAGTGCATGTGCTTCTCCCCAAACATGGTTCCATTGATTTATCCACAATTAGTATATTTAATTTATCAGTAAGTCCCAAGTAGAGTGCACTACATGTGCCCAGGACCTGGGAATTAAAATACTACTAGTGGTTCTGCAGCCGCACTGATTGTGCCACCCACACAAGAAGCCCTTTAAACACGTCTCAAGCCTGATATTGTAGAGCCTATATGTGAAGTGTACAGTACCGTATCAGCTTGAAATTTAAATCCCCTTGCCAAGCCTTACAACCCCCTTTCATTATATATACATCACAGCTAATGTAGGCCCTAGGAAGCCCATAGAGCAGGGTGTTGTGTAAGTAAAAGGTGGGCCATGTACTTTTAGGTTTTACATGTCCTGTTAGTGAAAAACACCTGTGTTTTTCACTAATGTGAGGCCTACCCCTCTCATAAATTAACATTGGTAATTCCTTATTGCACATTTAAGCTGTAATTCCTGATTGAGAAGAAGTAGCTCTATCATATTTAATATCATTGGAATGGTAATGATGAATCCTTTTTGCTGGCAAAGTTGGATTTAACATTACTATTTTAAAAATGGCACTTTTAGAAAGATGGCATTTCTCTGCTCTTAAAGCTCTACAGCCGTCTCGAATGGTTGACAGCTGGACTGTGTACATTCCCTATAGACAGCCACACACAAAGGTAGGTTAGGTGTCACTGAGTGGCCATCTGCATCCTGATGGATCATCCTGGGCTGAATAGGAGGGTGAAGCTGACAATTATACCTGAATGAGCAGTGTCCTGTCCCCACACTAAGGGTTGCATACCCCCCGGTAGTGAATCTGGAGCCAGGGCTGAGAAGTGAGGACCTCTGTTGACTTCAAAGCCCCTCTTTGAAGGCACCTCCCTTTCAAAGGCATAACTGGGTATACATACTGTGTCTCTGACGCCACAAAATCAAACACTTCAGGACCTGTAAAAAAGCTCTGTCAAGGAGAGGGACTACTGTGCTTCTACAAGGATTTCCACTCTGTTGGACTGCTGCTCTGTAAGAACTGCCCTTCTGCTGTGATGCCCTGCTGCCCTCTGCCCCTGCTGAGGAAGAACTGGACTCTTGCTTAAACCCAGAGTGATCTCCAAGGGCGTGCTGGCTTGCGTCCTGTTTTGAGACTCAGGAATAGCAAAGTCTCACCTGCTTGTGTGCCTGGTTCATTGGAGCTGGATCCAGGTGCATGCTGCAGTGGAACCAATGCATCCTCTGCTGTGTGAAGTGGAATAGAAGCATTGCCACTGTTGTGGGAACAGAACCAGTGCATTGCACTCAGAACCAGCGCATCGCCTTCGAAACCGAAGCATCGGAACAGCTGCGTCGCCATAACTGCGGCAAGAGATGATTGACGCATGGGGAAAACCACTGTATCGGCTTCACAACCAGCGCATCTGGGCTCCAGCATATTTACATTGTTTTGTGGAGAAAATCACCTCAACTGCAGGAACAACACTGACACATCGCTCAGCTGCACCCTGCATCTCGCTGTTGCAACCAGGGCCGAGGTACTTTGCTCTGTGGGTCTTGTGTTCCTCTTGTATCTGCCACGCTCTCTGCCTGAACTCTTGACTTTTCCCTGATTCAGTGAAACCTGATAACCGCCATAGACACTTATTGCTTCTAAGCGCTATTGACACTTTTATTCTTTAAAAATTAATATCTCAACTTCTACTAATTGGATGTTTGTTGTTTTGGTCTCATTTTATTTAACAAATCATAGTCTATTTTTTGAATTGGCTTGGATTCTTTTTGTGGTGTTTTCACTGTGTTATTGTTTGAAGGGTGGCACAAATACTTTACACATTGACTCTTAAATTAAGCCTGCCTGCTCTGTGTCGAGCTACCGTAGGGTGAGCATTAATCCATGGTGTGTATCTGACCTACCCTGACTCGGAATGTTGTTCCTGCTTGGACAAGGTGCCTACCTCTGCCAACCAGAAACCCAATTTCTAACAAAGAGCATGAACACCAAAGAAAATTGAGAGCAGTTGAAAAGCTTGCCTCCTTCCTACAGAAAGACCCAGACAGAGAGGATCTTACAACTGATTGTCAGGGATTCATTTCATAAGGCTTTATTCGAACAATGAATAAGTTCATAAAAGCACACAATACAACAAAGAAAAATGTTATAAATACAGAGGCAGGAAATTCATCAAGATAAAAACATTTAAAAAAGCATACTTTTCCTAGCATTAATGGATTTAAGTAGAAAAGTAGCCGTATAAAAACATACTACCGGATGATGTAAATTAAAAAGTAAACACATACAGTCGCGTATTGTTCTAACATTAAATTTTAAAAACAGGGGTTTCAAATAAGCTATCCGGAAATGTTTATACAATTGACAAAGCAGAAGAAAGTGCACAGTGCTTTGAGAAGTAGAGTTATCACATGGACATGGGCCAACAGGATGTAAATTCAAAGAGGGGAAGGCAACAAGGTTGTGGACAACTCCCATTCTAAATCTAGTCAACACAAACCGATGAGCCTTCCAAGTTATTTGAGACAGGTAAGTTTGAAAGCCCGCAACTTCATTTAAATCATGATAGAGGGTGTAAGATGAAAGGTTGGAGCTCTTCTGATGTCTCTCAATGGCAGCCTGTTGTAAAAAACACTGCTTGAGATCAGATTTAGTCAACATATCTGCCCCGTGATGATCCGCTAGGATGTCGATGTTAAAAACCACCCGAAAGCTATCAATAGCGTACTTCAACCACGGTATCCTTGTAAAGTGGTCCATAGTAAGACAATCAGAAATGATAGCTCTACACAAAGAAGTCTCTTCTTTAATCCAAATGGAGCGCCATAGGAGCAAGGGTCTAAGGAGGGTCAAATCAGAGAGATGGCAAATACCCAATTCATTATGCACTAAAGTGTTGGAGACAGAGCTTGGCAGGCACAGAAGTTTTTTCAAAAATACGTTCTCCTCAACCTGAAGAGAACCTGCTGGGGCATAGCCCCATATACCTGCTCCGTACAGAGCAATTGAGATACACCGTGACTGATAAATTTTCAGCATGTCGCTTATCCGCCTATCTCCCAATTTGGTAGCCATAGTAAAAATACCAAAGGCACTCCTGGCCATTTTAGACCGTACATTCTTTAGTTCATTTGCCCAGGTGTTTTTATTTGAAAAAGTAACCCCCAAGTATGAAAATTTATCAACAACCTCAACCTTTTGACCCTCTATAAAAAAGGAGGGTTGTTTCTTTCCAATCCTATGGCCACATTCCATAACATAGGTTTTGGATTTGTTTAAAACTAACTTTCTGCTTTTGATGAATTGCATAAAACCATCCAACAGCTGTTGAAGACCGTATGGTGTACGTGAGATTAAAACTGCGTCATCCGCGTAAAGTAAAACGGGAACATATTCATTATTAATTTTGGGAGCATCCACTGCCAGAGATTTAAGAAAGGATTCAATTTCATTGATGAAAAGAATGAAAAGCAATGGGGCTAGCACGCAGCCCTGACGTATTCCACGCCCAATCTTAAACATGGGTGTACATTCGCCTTGTGACCCGAAACAGACACAGGCTCTTAATTTAGTATATAGGCGGGCTAAAAAGAAGACAATGCCCTCTGGGGCCCCCATTTCTAACAGCTTTTCCCAGAGAATGCCGTGGTCCACCAGATCAAAGGCACTACTTAGATCCGCAAAGCAGAGGTAAATAGTGCCGGTCTTTGCCAGGGTATATTTTCCCACGAGCAATTCTAAATTTAAACATTGCTCTATCGTTCCGCGACCCTTCCTAAAACCAGTCAAGTCAAGTCAAAAAGTGCTTTATTCGAGTTATACTCATAAAAGCAAACATACAAACATATAATAAAAAGCAATTAAATCTGAAATGTCATATTGACATACGCACATTTCTAAAAAAGAAACAAATTATTTTCAGAAAGGAAATATACATAATCACAGGTGTGAAATTCGTTGGTGTTGATAATACAAAAAAGAACCATTTAAAGTTTCATTTCACAGGTGTAAAGTTCATTGATGTTAATAATACAATTAAGTATAATTTATAAAATCTTTATACTAAAAAAGAATCATTTAAAATTTCTTCTCCAGATGTCACGATAAATTACACTAAACAGAGAATAGACAATACTCTAGCAGTCTCTGAGCGTCTAGGCAGAGAGTAGTCACCGAACTAGCAATCTCTGCCTTATTATCCATGCCCACCCCAAATACTTAACGGTGGCAATTATGATCCAAGTTAAAGTAGTCGATCTAACTATGCGCAAAGCCACCATACTACTTTTAGTACCCAGGTTCCTACACATAGGTGCCAACCAAACACGCCTTGGAGTAGAGTATGGTTTACAGGAGAACAAAAAATGTCCAAGTGTTTCGTTACCTTCCCCACAAACTGGGCACGTAGCAGGGCCTCCTTCCCTCCACTTAGATGTTAAGTTACGAAGAGCAAGAGAGCCCGCCCTTAGTTGGAAAAACAATTTCCTATCCAAAGGTTTGGATATATAATCCCAATACAGTTCATACATGGGGTACAATTTAACCTCAAAAAAACTAGCAGTCATGGACCCACAGTTGATGCTGAGCGAACTCTTGTTAGCAACATTTTCCCAGAAAATATTTTTTAGGGTTGTCTTGTTGGGAAATGATGCCCCAGCTGGGTCGGACCATAATGCATTTAGACCCAGTTCAGATAGTGCAAGTTTTAATGATTTGAACCATCTAATTCTATTAAAGCAATCTGCTTTAATAACGTCAGTGAACCCAGCCGCATAATGAGAGAGCTCAGGTGTGGTCCATAACCTACGCCAATATAAAATCGGTCGTAGTTTGCCCATTTTCGAGATTTCTTTCCTGCCAAGCTCGTATCTCAAAGGCAATAACGGACTACTCTGTGGAGTACCCGTTAGTTTCCTAAAAAAATTGTTCTCAGAGGTTTGTAACTCCTGTAAATTTTCATGCCCCCATAACTCAGCCCCATATAATGCTGACCCAATTGCTTTTGCCTCATATATAATCAGGGGTGGTTTGATCGGTTTGGTCAATGATTTCCTATGCTCCTTTATAATGGTTCCAGCTAATTGCTTATGCCTTAAAATTGCAATATTTAAATGCTGGTTCCACCTATTATCATTAGAAATAAGGATCCCCAGGTATGTGAATGATGTTACAACCTCAAGAGTGCGTCCACTCATGGTAATATTAGGTTTAAAATTTCGATACGGATTAAAAACCATGAGTTTTGTTTTAGACGCATTCACCTCCAGTCCGTGATCCCCACACAACTTATCAAAAATGGCCAATGCTTTTTGCAGTCCACTTGGAGTTTTGGATAAAATTAACGTGTCATCGGCGAACATTAAAATCGGAACTTTTACACCTGCAAGAGAGGGAGCATCCACTGCCTGTGATTGAATGCGGGGGACAATGCCATTAATAAAAAGGGAGAACAAAGTTGGTGCCATTGAGCACCCTTGCCGAACCCCACGCTCAACAGGAAATTCGGCTGTGTCTTTACCGTATCCACCCCATTGGATTTTAGCATAGGTGCCTTCGTGTAATCTCATGATCAGAGTCAACAAGACTCCTGGGACCCCTAAGGCCACAAGTACTTCCCACAGTTTTGCCCTTGGTACCAGGTCGAAGGCAGCCCGCAAATCGACAAAAGCCGCATAAAGGCTGCCCCCACCTAGCACCACAGTCCTCCACTGGATCAGCTGGAACCGAAAAACTTGATCCACAGTACTAGTGGCCCTGCGAAACCCAGCCTGAAAGGGAGATAGAATATTAAATTCTTCCGCCCAATCGAGCAATCGATTAACAATCACTCGCCCAACAATTTTTTGCACTGTATCAATTAGACTAATTGGGCGGTAGTTACAAGGCTGGGTACAATCACCCTTTTTATACACAGGGATAATAACAGCACCCCGCCATGATACCGGGATAGCTGCACCCTTAGCAATGTGGTTTATTAACAAGTAAATATATTTACACCACCTTCCAGTGTCATTTAAGAAAACGTCCGCTGGGACCCCATCAATACCAGGTGCACGTCCACTGTGTACGGTTCTAAGGGCCAACAGAATTTCACCCTTCGTGAAGACATTGTCTTCAGAAAATATATAAATAGGGCAGGTACTATTTACAATCTGATCCCTGATAGCATACTGATCACTAAAAAAATGTATCCAGGCGTCCTGCGGGACATTGTTATTACAAGCCTCTTCAGACCTTTCTTGTCCCCCTTTGACAATATGCCAAAATAATCTAGAATCTTTCCGATCACTAGCACACTTCAACTTGTCCCAATGGGCTTCGTCCCAATCTTTTTTCGCCTTGGCAATACAAATTTTGTAAAACTTTCTGGCAGAGCGGATGGCCCCCAGGTTTTTGCTCTTGATTGCTACTCCCAAAGAAACTCGTGCCACCTTGCAAGCATGGTTATACCATTTAGCTGCTCTATAAACACGTGTCATCTTAGAATTTACTGGTTTCAGAAAGTAGCTTTTAATTTCTTGGAAAAGAGACTCATGTACTTTGATAGTATTGACTTGACCTTTAGTAATCCCTGCTTCACATTCTAGGGCCATAATAGCCTTGTCGGTCGCAACTCCTATTTTTTCTATAGCTTGCTGGTCCGTCCTAACACTTGTCCATCTTAACCTACGCATATCATTTGTTGGTACAATTAGCGGGGGTAGGGGATCATCCAGAGGATTAGAAGCATTGGATTCAGACGACCACCATCTGTGAGTAACACATAGTGGATTGTGGTCACTCGCTGTCATTTCTGTTACAACCATATCACTAACAGTTGACCAAAGGGAAAGGCTACAAATAATATAGTCGATACGACTTTTGCTTCTCCCATTATTAAAGGTCATAGCTGGTACTCTATCTGACTTTGTCCTTCCATTCAAAGCTCTTAACCCTTGTTCGAGGCACATTGCATTCAAACCCAGAATATCCTCTGTCCAACGAGTTACTGGAATAGTATCTAGTAAGGGGATGTCCCATTGTTTGTCTTCCTCTACACCTAAGAAGGCTTCGCCTGTATCTAGAGGTTCAAACGTGCGGTTTAAATCCCCTGCAATTATTATGTTTTTCCTACTAGAATGTGTCTCAAGGAGATTATACAGGGTAAGAAGAACCTCAGATTTTCCTACATTTCCACCTCTGGCATATATATTATAAATATCGATGGATAAGGATAAATTACTCATAAGTCTAATGAGCTGGATATCTTTTTGACCAATCTCCACACTTTTTACAACAACCTTTAAGGATTGTTTGACCCATATAGTAAGGCCCCCCATCGGACGCCCTTTAGGGCCCTTACAAGCTGGTACATAAAAATGTAGGTACCCCAAAGCACAAACGGGGTCACAGGCCCATGTTTCCTGAAAAATACAAACATCGAACTTGCTAACAAACCTAAACCAATCACCACAATCCAACTTGGAACATAGCCCAGCCACATTCCAGGATAATAAGTTCCCAATATCCTGTGCCATTACAGGTTTGGGGCTAGAGACTAGCCCATTCGTCACAATATCGTTTATACCGTTGTGTTTTACGGTTTCAATAATTAAACCAGCTATGGCCTCCATATTAACAATCTCAAGTCGAGTACCTACTCGTTGACCTAGCTCATCAGTAGAGCGTGAATCAAATGAATGGTGAAATGGTTGTCAATCACAAGCATCCAGGTTTGACAGGGCAGAAAATCTATTTTCCACACATAGACCCCATTCGCGAAATCCAGCATCATTACTACAGCTATTGGTCACAACATTCCATTTAGTTCTTAGAATACTAGGATTCGGACCTCTTCCTTTCCGAGGATAGAAAAAGTCCAGGGTCAATGGTACAATTGAAGTTGACCTTCGCTGTGGAGGCAAGATGTTAGGCAAGATGTTTGATACTACCTCGGGGTCAGTGAAGTTAAGGACAACACAATCCCCTCTGAACCTCTTAGCTCTGTTACCAATCCACTCAACCCTTCTGGTATTAACAAGTTCTACAGCTAATTGTTGCTTCCCCCAGGGGGATATTACCATGTTGTTTGTAAGCCACGATAAAGATTTATTTAGTAAAGAGGGGGCAGATTCGACCTCCCCAGAAACCAAAGGGGGGACATTAGCAAGGACAAGAACTAATGGAGAGGCTTCAACTACAAGCTCAAAAGACCCTTTCCCCATGTTAGAATTATTAGTGGCAGAGATAGGGGGTATATCTACAAAGGCACCACTAGGTACATTAGACGGTGGTACAGGAATAGAGTCAGATCCACTATTCTCAACAAGTAATGTTTTACTCGTTACTGGCTCTACCCTAGACACAGCAACTTCAGTAATATTTCCTGTCTTCACCAAAGTTTTCTCTAGTAAACCACCTAATCTATTAACCTCAGCGGTTAATTTGTCAATTTTACTAACCAGAGGTTTAACTATACCTTTAATTTTTGTGTCCATCATGCTCCATAGTTTAGTAAATTGAGCATTCGAAAGGGTTACGCGAGCTTCACTGAACAGATCATCCTCTTCGTCCTCAGATATTTTCCTCGGAGGGGTTGCAATTTTATTTCTGCCAGATCTTAGACCCCCCGTTTTGGGATAGCCTTGCTTTTACCCCTAGTAACCCTCGGAGCTGGAACAGGGGTAATAGAAAAAGGGGACTCAATGTTAGTGGATGTCACTGACACCCCTTCGCTATCACTGTTGGCTTCAGTAACAACTACGCCACTAGACAAAATGGGGTTTGTATCGTAAGGAGGGTCATGAGCCACACAAGATGTACTACTATTATGTAAAGCCAAGGAATCCCCATACTCTTTATCAGCCATAAGGAATTGGTTGGATGAATCTAATCCCAGTGAGGATCTCCTGTCGCTGTTAATTTTAGCCACAACTTGGATAAGATAATTATCTATAGTATTGATAGCTGGGGTTTGTTTTTTTCCGGGCATGAGTAAGGTAAATAAGGTGGCTAAGGTAAACAATACACTTGAAATACAAGATTCAAATGGATGTTATAATTACCCTGATTAGACCAAGCTGCTCATATGTCCAAGAATAGTGAAAGTGAATTATCAGGCAGGGTCCCTGGCCCAACCCAACCTAGTCCAACCTCGGACGGCCTCAGACGGTCCCGCCCTTGTCCCGGGCTTCTCCCGGCGCCCGCCCGCGCGCGTCCCGCGACGTGGGGGAAGCAGCGATCTTTTATGCGCCTCCTGGCGCTTCGATGTCGTCAGGGAGCGCCGGGGCACCTGGGAGTTGAAGTTTTTCCCGGCTCCGGTCAGCGCGACGAAGTGGCAGCCCACAGCCAGCGAGGGAGCACCAACAGAGCACCAACAAAGCCAGCGGCGCAACAGGGAGGGCAAGGACGGCAAGGACGGCACCCCCGTCGAGGAGCAGGAGCAGAACAGTCCGGTAGGGTTTTCAGTTTCGCGCTTTCCCGCCCCACCAAGGAAGCAGCGATCTTTTATGCGCCTCCTGGCGCTTCGATGTCGTCAGGGAGCGCCGGGGCACCTGGGAGTTGAAGTTTTTCCCGGCTCCGGTCAGCGCGACGAAGTGGCAGCCCACAGCCAGCGAGGGAGCACCAACAGAGCACCAACAAAGCCAGCGGCGCAACAGGGAGGGCAAGGACGGCAAGGACGGCACCCCCGTCGAGGAGCAGGAGCAGAACAGTCCGGTAGGGTTTTCAGTTTCGCGCTTTCCTAAAACCAAACTGGCTCTCGGCTAAAATGCCATTTTCTTCAGCCCATTCCTCCAATCTCACCATGAGCACTCGGCTCATAACTTTAACAGAAGAGTCCAACAGGGAGATTGGTCGATAATTCTTGGCTTCTCCACGATTACCTTTCTTAAATATTGGAATTAAAATGGATTCTTCCCATGTCGGGGGCATCTTATTTCTGACAGCTGCGTTAAAAATATTAGTAAGCAGAGGCCCCCAAATTTCTGGGACCAATTTATACACATCAATTGGAACCCCATCTGGGCCTTGTGCTTTCCCCCCCTTACTGTCCCGTATACTGTCTAAAACCTCTTGAACCGTAAAGTTTAATGGGATGTGCGGCCATTGTTTCCCTGAAACTTGGGGTCCACCATCTGGCTGAAAAATTTTAGAAAAATGCGTGATCCATTCTGCCTGCATAACATAGGAGGTTAGTTCTGGAATTTTGTCATCTTTAAGAAATGGGGAGTTGACAGTTTTCCAGAACAGGGAACTATTATTCAATTCTGCTGCCTTGATCAAATTGTCCCAGGCCTCTTGCCGAAGTTCCGCTTTCCTATTTTTAAGGGTTTCGTTGTATCTGGCTCTTAGATCTATGACCAGTCCCTTATCTCTAGGTTTAACAGATAGAGCAGATTTCAGCTCCCTCAGGGCCGAGGTGCACGCTGAATTAAACCAGCCCCGCGGTTGGTCCTCTTTATGTTTACAAGTACCTGTGAGTTTTAGGTTAATGGCCGCATTAATACTAATAAAATGTTCAATAGAGGAAAAAGTACAAGAATTATCTTCAAGAATCGCGGTAATATGTTCCAGGGAACTGGTTATGATAGAATCAGACGTAATGTCTGCCTTATCCCCCTTCCATCTGAGTCTAGTACCGTTGGGGCGCTCGGCCTCTATACTATTAATAGTACGGACCGGGATACTAACATCATCCTTTTCCCACAACTGAGCCTTTACTACCAGGCAATTATGGTCGCTTAATTGAATATCTATTACTTTTGGGGCCGTAAGAAAAACCTCCAGGCCCGTGGAAATACAAATAAAATCTATTACAGAATTCATTTCCCGGCCAGAAAAGGTAGGACAGGTATCCCCCTTTGGTTTCCTGTAAACAAATAATGTCAAAAAGATCCAGGAATTCCAACCACCCCAGACTATCTGTTTTTGTTCGGATCCCAGCAATATTCCAACTTACAATGTAACAATCAGATGAAGTGTGGGTACCTGTCCCCAAATTTATATCATTGCTATCCTGTTGAGTAGGGACCACATTTAAAATCTCGTCATCTGACACAGAGTTGCCCGGTAAATTTCCCATCACAGCTGGGGGCAGACAGACAACATGGATTTCCGCCTCCAAACCTGATACACAAATTTTCGGGCCACTTGACACCAAGTCTAAGTTCCCCGAGGGTTCCGTACTAACGACGGGAGGACCCGTCCTGACCATTAATATGGGATCTTCTATTGGACCTGAGGCGGCACCCTTCTCCTGTCAATCATTTTGGTCCAGCCCACTCAGGCATTGATAACGATTAACAGTAGCTACCTCAGAGTTTGTCAAACTAGGCCCCTCGTCTCCCCACACTCTCCCTCCCCCCGATGCAATGGGAGGTGCTCAATATGTTGCCTATAGAAAAAGCCAAGGGGACGGAGTACGATACCCTGGTCAGTGCTGGGACGGGACGTAGCCTGAATCAAAGCTGTCGTTGCTAGGTGAGGGTTAATAAAATTTATAATAACACAATCACCGGGAATGTTTTTGGGGGACATTCCAATCCAATTTGTTCTGGTGGTGACCAGAATCTGGTCCGCCATAGCCACAGGAAAGCCGCATTCACGGTTGAGCCATGCCACGGTTTTATTTTTGAGGGAATCATGTGATTCCACTGAACGATTAGGCCCATCCTCTCTAATAGCTGGCACATTGGTCAAAACTGCCACATAGGGTGCGCAATCGGGTGGCAGGTTAGGTTGGGGGAGGCGACTATCATTAAACCTCCCTCTTCTTGAAGTCCTATTCGTGATCCCCGTATCCTGAGTAACTATGTTAGTAGGGGCACCGTTAACTGGAGTAGCGCTAGATGTATCCCCAGGAACACGTTTTGTTAGGTTACCAGCAAACCCCCGCCGATCATTACTAGGATTAATCCCTCTAGTTCGCTGGGTGGGAGAAATAGAGCCCACGCATGTTTGTCCTGTACTGGATAAGGCTTCGGATTGTTGCACATGTTGGCCCATTAAATCCCCAGTCTCCCCCACCACAGCGATCGGTGTGGAGCTATTATGGTATTTAAATCCCGATTTCACCAGTTCACCCAATCTGTTCACTTCCCTGGATACGGCCTCAAGTTTATCTAAGAGCGGTATGATAATTTTATCTAACTTGCTATCAATCATACCGATTAACATGTCAAGCTGAGCTGGTGCAAGTATCATTTGAGTATGGTTATCTCCATTGTCTAGACCGGTATGCTCAGGGGAGCAAGCATTAGCGACCGTGTTCTTTTTATTTTTGCGGCCCCCCTTTTTGGGTTGAACATATTTGTTAAGGTGTAAACCTGATCTTAGCACTCTATGGGGCAGATTTATAATAACTGACGCATCCCTGCATATCAGCAGGGATGCGCCAGTTATTTTGCGCCCCAGCTCCGCCATCATGGATGCGCCGCATTTATAATGCGGCGCACCATGGGGCAAAAACGGCACAGATGCGTCACGCATCTGTGCCGTAAAAGTGGCGCATTGCTGGAGTTGCGTCGCAAGCGCGACGCAGCTCCAGCAAGGCTCTGGGGTGCCCTATCTGCACAATGCTGCGTCAATCCTTACGCCTGCTTCAAGCAGGCGCAGGGTTTTGACGCAGCATGGGCTCAACAGTGACTGAGTGAAATCTTGTAGATTTCACTCAGCCACTTTTAGGAGGCGTTCCTGCGCCGGAACGCCTATATGTGGCGCAGAGCTTCACAACGTGACGCATCTCCCAGATGCGTCACGTTATGAATACCCCGCACCATGGCGCAGGATTTGCGCCGCCGCTGCGTCACAAAAGTGACGCAACGGCGGCGTAAATGAGGCGCAAGGGCCTCATAAATCTGCCCCTATGTGTTTTGGGGAGTACAGGGGTTGAAACTACAGTGACATTGGGAGACTTGCAAATATCAGAGTCCGTGGGCAAATCGTTATCGGGGTGGGGAACCGGAGTAGATTCAGTTACACAAATACCCACCCTCGATGGGGAGACTATAGGAGCCAATGCTTGGCTATCATCAGAGGAATGGATCTCAACCGAAACTAATTGGCTTGTAGTCACAGGACCACAATTACTGGTCAAACCTAGGGATAGTCTACGTTCCTTATTGATTTTGTCTACGACTTTGACTAAATAATTATCAAGTGTAGACACAGTTGAACGAGGGGTCCCAGTCATTTTAGACATGCTGCCCAAAAATGGAAATCCAAATAATATAATAAACTTTATAAAACAATAGCAACCATTTAAAATAGCACTTACTATGAAATGATGCCACCAATATAAACGTTGGAAACAAATTAAACGTTGTTATATACCGTGGTAAAATCCCTTGGAATTAAATGCTTATTAGCTGATACTATATTCCTAAGACCTTTATGTGCAGGGTACAGAGGCCAACTACACACCACAAGAACACGTATATAACATATGCGGGCACAGACCTAATTTGCGTAACACAACACCTCAAAATCCACAACATACAGCGAGGTGTCGTTAAGCCATAAATATGATTAAAGCACCCTGATTACTTCAGTGTTTTAAGCGATGTCCAAATGTTGACAACTAAGGGGGGCGGCCCTGCCCGGCCTCCTCCGGCCCCGGACGGCCACAGACGGTCCCGCCCTTGTCCCGGGCTTCTCCCGGCGCCGACCCGCGCGCGATCCCGCGACGCGGAGGGAGCCTCTGAATAAGTAGCGCCTCCGGGCGCGTAGTCCGGCGGAAGTGGGCGGGGCAAAGGGGAATGCTGGGGCTTGTGGTTCGACCCTGCTGCAGCCTCAGGTGGCGCGAGGCGGCAGGGGAACCAGGCGTCCACACGGCGTCCACACGGCGTCCACACGGTGCAGGAGTCAAATGGCAAGTGCCCCAGGAGCCAGGTAAAAGCTGCGCAGAGACCACGCTTGCTGTCCTCGAAGCGTTAACCCCCCGCTCCACCGAGGGAGCCTCTGAATAAGTAGCGCCTCCGTGCGCGTAGTCCGGCGGAAGTGGGCGGGGCAAAGGGGAATGCTGGGGCTTGTGGTTCGACCCTGCTGCAGCCTCAGGTGGCGCGAGGCGGCAGGGGAACCAGGCGTCCACACGGCGTCCACACGGTGCAGGAGTCAAATGGCAAGTGCCCCAGGAGCCAGGTAAAAGTTGCGCAGAGACCACGCTTGCTGTCCTCGAAGCGTTAACCCCCCGCTCCACCGAGGGAGCCTCTGAATAAGTAGCGCCTCCAAGCGCGTAGTCCGGCGGAAGTGGGCGGGGCAAAGGGGAATGCTGGGGCTTGTGGTTCGACCCTGCTGCAGCCTCAGGTGGCGCGAGGCGGCAGGGGAACCAGGCGTCCACACGGCGTCCACACGGTGCAGGAGTCAAATGGCAAGTGCCCCAGGAGCCAGGTAAAAGCTGCGCAGAGACCACGCTTGCTGTCCTCGAAGCGTCAGGGATTCAAACATTATGCATGACAGGAAAATGAACCATTATAAATGTCTTGTCTCCACAGAAAAATGAAAACGTAAGACCTAAATACACTTTCCCTAACATTGAAATGATACTACAAACAGTATTGTCCATGTTAGTCACAAAGTGCAGTGGTGGAAGGTTCTTATCAAAGTTGAAGTTCATGTATAATGAGCTACATAACAGTGTGCTGCAGACATGCTCTTATCAATACATTTGTCATATCTCATTAACGGTTTGCCTCATCCAGATCCAGAAAGCGATGCATACTCTAACTAGCAGGATCTTACTTGAACCCAGAGTGATCTCCCAGGACATGCTGGCTTGCCTCCTGTTCTGAGACTCAGGAATAGCAAAGTCTCACCTGCTCCTGCGCCTGGTTCATTGGAGCTGGATCCAGGTGCATGCTACAGTGGAACCAATGCATCCTCTGCTGCGTGAAGTGGAATAGAAGCATCGCCGCTGTTGTGGGAACAGAACCAGTGCATTGCAATCAGAACCAGCGCATCACCTCCGGAACCAAAGCATCGGAACCGCTGCATCGCCATAACTGCAGCAAGAGATCATTGATGCATGGGGAAAACCACTGTATCGACTTCACGACCAGTGCATCTTGGCTCCAGCATTTTTACATTGTTTTGTGGAGAAAATCACCTCAACTACAGGAACAACACTGACACATCGCTCAGCTGCACCCTGCATCTCGCTGTTGCAACCAGGGTCAACGTACTTTGCTCTGTGGGTCTTGTGTTCCTCTTGTATCCAGCATATTCTCAGCTTGAACGCTTGACTTTTCCCCGATCCAGTGAAACCCGATAACCACCATAGGCACTTATTGCTTCTAAGCACTATTGACACTTTTATTCTTTAAAAATTCATATCTCAACTTCTACTAATTAGATGTTTGTTGTTTTGGTCTTTATTTACCAAATCATAATCTATTTTTTGAATTGGTGTGGATTCTTTTTGTGGTGTTTTCACTGTGTTACTCTTTGAAGTGTAGCACAAATACTTTACAAATTGACTCTTAAATTAAGCCTGCCTGCTGTGTGTCAAGCTACCGAAGGGTGAGCATTAATCCATGGTGTATATCTGACCTACCCTGACTCAGAATGTTGTTCCTGCTTGGACAAGGTGCCTACATCTGCCAACCAGAAACCCAATTTCTAACAAAGAGCATGAACACCAAAGAAAATTGAGAGCAGTTGAAAAGCTTGCCTCCTTGCTACAGAAAGACCCAGACAGAGAGGATCTTACAACTGATTGTCAGGGATTCAAACATTATGCATGACAGGAAAATGAACTATTATAAATGTCTTGTCTCCACAGAAAAATGAAAACCTAAGACCTAAATACACTTTCCCTAACATTGAAATTACACTACAAACAGTATTGTCCATGTTAGTCAAATCAAATCAAATCAAATCAATATCAGCTTTATTCGGTGCAACGAATCTCACCATAAAAGCATACTAATATAAAAACATTCCTATATTTACATTTCTAATTCATTTGAATACAGAAAAAATACATTTATAGGATATTTAAAATCCATGAAACTGTTATTAAGCACGCTTAGAGGGCTAAAAGAAATAAAGCATTATGGGCTAATCAGGGGACATTACATCCAATCTTGGGAGGTAAAGTGCTGGTGCAAAGAGGTGCATAGTGATACCTGAAGTGCAGAGTGTCACATCTTAACAAAGAGTATATAAAAACAGTACTAGGGGTAGTCATCTAGGTTTTCATATGTCAATGCATCCAGATGTGAGTAATCTTTTCTTTTCCTAACTGCAAGTTGTATAAAACGAGTTACAGAATTTATGAGTTTCACATTTTGTAGACTACATACAAAGTTAAAAGCATATTTGTAGTTAAAAACCATGTCAGATAAAAAAGAGGGGTTTTAAAACTGATTTCCACATACCCTTATAAAAATTACCAAAAATAATAAAGTGCATCGTGGATTGTATAGATTTTCCGTCACATGGGCAGTTTGTGACACCATTTTTCCACTCTAGGGAAAGCAACTAAATAGTGTAAAGTACCCATCCTTAACCTTGTAAGTTAAAATCTCTGTTGCACGTTTCTCACCAATATTAAATCTGGCTGTAGGCCCCTCACGGGCGGTCGCTCACAATATGAAATAACGCCATGTTTTTGACTAACAGACCACTCCCTTTCATTTTCCGATATTTTTAAGCATTTCAACTTAAGTTCCTTTTTACTAAACTCCTGTATAGAGAGGGGGTCTTTCCTATCAATGTCACTTTACAGTATTTTAAAATATTGTGAATGTACTCCAGCCATGGTATCTTCCTACTTAGATCGAGGGCTAAACAGTCCATAATTAATTATTTTGTGAATTTTGTTTTAGTCACAAAGTGCAGTGGTGGACGGTCCTTATAAAAGTTGAAGCTCATAAATAATGAACTCTATAACAGTGTGTTGCAGACATGCTTTACATTTGTCATGTAAACATTTAAATAAAAAACTCATTTCCTTGCACGTGCTGCATCACATTTGGCGATACAGCACGAAATTCGTTTTATTTATATATATGTTTACTTACCTGTAATCGGCCGTAATCCATAGTTTAATACCCCCCACTCTGACCCTCCCCTGCCCCACGTCAGTGCCCGGCGGCACTCTCACCACGGGCCATCTACTGCCTTTGTAAAACATTGGAATGTTGCTCTGCGGGCTGTAGAGATGAGGTGGTCTAGTGGTTGGTGTGGGCGGAGCAGAGTGGGTGGAGGAACGGAGGTATGGCCGGACACAGGAAGGGGCGGGGAAAGGGGATGGACGAGTAGTCGAGTGCAGGGCAAGCTGGTGTAAGGACGAGAGAATAAAGTGTCCTGATAGAACCCTCTGTGTCTGTCCTTATTGGTGCCCTTAGGACACGACAGCTGGCGACGAGGGTGGGATGGAGCTAGCTGCTCTCCCCGGAACACCAGCACACTAGCGAGTCCGGTGAAGGGCTGGTCAAGAAAACCAGTGGAAGCGCCACCACTCGCGACACACCCGAAGCGTGTGGAAGCCCGCAACAAGAAAAGAACAGGAGCGCGAGGCGCGCCCTGCCTGAGGAGAAGCCGGCACCAGGAACGGCAGAAAGGGAAGCGACGACGCTGACACGCGCGTCCCCCGAGGCAGATTGGAGCAGTGAGCGCGAAGAGAAACCCGTCGTCGAGAGACCCCGCCCGCCTACCTGCTGCCGAACAGTGAGTGAAGAGGATGATGAGAGGGGCCGCCTGAGCAGCGCGTAGTCCTGAAATGAATGGAGTGAGAGCCCGGCACCACGTGGGATGCCTACGCGCGTTATTCAACCGGCGGCCATCTTGAAGTCAGGCGAACTTTCAGACGCCCCATGCAAATAGACCCGGGCGGCCATTTTGAAGTCAGGCAAAGCTGAAATTTAAACAAGCACAGGCCAATACAAAAAAAAAAAAAAAAAAAAAGTGAAAAAACAGTGAGAGAAGAAGAAGAAGAAACAAGGAACATACCTGAGACTAGTTTACAAGATTCCACGTAGGAGTCCCTGGGCCTGCATTGCGCCGACGCTGCGCACATCGCACGTGCACTACGATGTCGAACCACGGATCCCCTGCTCGTTCTCCGGCGCGCCAGGATGCGAAGCCGATCATCATGGGGCTGTCGCACCTGCGCCCCCCAGAACCCTTGGCGCTTGTGGTTGGGAGCAGCATGGGCCCTCGCTGGGAAGAGTGGATTGAGGACTTTGAGGACTACATTAAGGGCTCGAAGGTGATAGGGGACGAAGATCAAATGATCGCACTTCGGAACCTCGTGGGCAAGGACATCAGCAAGATGATTAAGGAACTTCCTGCCGCAGACGCGGGAACGTATGCAAGCGTGCGTGCAGCACTGGATCGGAAGTTTGTGCACAAGAAGAACGTAGATTACGAACGTTACGTATTCCAAAGAGCGCGACAGGAAAAGGATGAGGTCATGGGCTCGTACATCACAAGGCTGCGGCGACTGGCGCGTCACTGTGAATTCGACAAGTTCTCGACGGACGACGCCATACGCCTGCGGGTGATCGACGGTTGCCAGTCAGAGACGCTACGCAGGAAGCTACTCAAAAAGAGCCACACATTGGATGAAATAGAAGAGATCACAAGGCTCCATGATCAGACGGAAGAACAAGCCAAGACCATGGAGGCAGGGCGCGTGGATCGCAAAGAGGTAGTGTGTCAAGTGCGCACCGACCGCCCTCGCCGGGGGTCGAAAGAACGGGAACGGCGAACTCGGCCGCCATCGAGACACCCCCGTCGCTCTGGCCATCGACGGCCCGACTCGGGGAAGAGAAGCCGGCGTCAAGACTATGGGAAGAAGGCGCCGCTGAGAAGATGCTACCGGTGTGGCTACGACTTCCCACACATCGGGGCATGCCCGGCCCTGGGACAGAAGTGCCACAAGTGTGGTCGCGACAACCATTTTGAGACAATGTGCGGGGACTACCGGCGGGAGAAAGAAAAAGCCTCCGCGAGGTCACCAAGAGGCGAGACGCGCCGCCATCACGCGCGCGCGGTACGAGACCGCCGGAAGTCCTCCTCCAAGTCCTCCCAGTCCAGCAGGGAGTCGCGGTCCTCACGATGGTCTAGACGGTCACCATCCAGAGACTCCGAATCACTTTCAAGTGACCATGAGTACTCCGTTGAATATGCCAACATGATCGCCGACCCAGACCAACTAAAAAAATACCCTCGGCTTGACATCAGCGTTGGTACGCATCCTACGAAATTCGTAATGGACAGTGGAGCATCCCTCAACTACATCCCAGTCACGGAATACAAAAAGATGAACCCTCGGCCTCGGCTCAATCCCGCACATGTGCGTGTCTACACCTGGATGTCCAGGAAGCCACTCCCTTGCCTTGGAAAGTTTCCCACGACACTAAGGCATCAGACAACATCTATTCCGGCTGTGATTCACGTCATCGAGGGACCGGAAGCTGACTGTCTCCTCAGTCTCCCGACTGCTGAACGGCTGAAGTTGGTGGAAATCCTGTACCGCGTCACCAGTGACAATGACACCATTCACAAGTTCCCGAGGCTGTTCTCCGGACTCGGAAAAATGAATAGGGGCCAGATCCGCCTCCACATAAACGACCAGGTCCGCCCGGTTGCCCAACACCCGCGGAAGGTACCGTTCCACCTCCAGCAAGCAGTGGAGGAAGAGCTGCAGGATCTGCTGGACGCCGACATCATCGAACGGACAGAGGGCGCCACACCGTGGGTTTCTCCAGTCGTGATAGTACCGAAGAAGGGAACACCAGGGAAAGTGCGACTCTGTGTGGACATGAGAATGCCCAATACCGCCATTGAGAGAGAGCGTCATCCGGGGCCGCACTTAAGTGACATGATCGCCGCCCTCAATGGGGCGAGGGTGTTTTCCAAGCTGGATTTAAACAAAGGCTACCATCAGCTGGAACTACACGAGAGTTCCCGATATATCACGACGTTTGCAACACATCTGGGGTTGTTCAGATACAAGAGACTGAACTTTGGCATTTCATCAGCCGCAGAAATTTTCCAAGAAGCCATCCGGCAAACGATACACCACATCCCAAATACGCTGAACTACAGCGACGACATTCTCGTCTATGGAGCAACACTCCAAATCCACGACACAGCCTTAGACAGGGTCTGTCATGCCCTACTGGAAGCCAACCTCACACTCAACAGGGAGAAATGCGAATTCCATCAGTCGCAACTGAAATTCTTTGGCCACATCTTTTCAGGAGCCGGAATGCAACCAGACCCTGACAAAGTGAGTACTCTGAACAGCACCAAGAGTCCACTTGACGTCAGTGATGTGCGGTCGTTCCTCGGCATGGCGAGTTACTGCTCAAGATATATTAAGGACTATGCCACCATCAGTCACCCACTTCGCACTCTCACCAAACAGGGGCAGACGTTTGAGTGGACCCCTGAATGCGAGCAAGCATTCCAGGACATAAAGAAAGCTGTGGGCACAGTGGAAAGCCTAGCTTATTTCAGCCCGGATCGCAAGACCGAAATCACAGTGGACGCGAGCCCCGTTGGGCTGGGAGCCATCCTGGCTCAATATGACAAGGACACGGACAACCGCCACATTGTGGCACACGCCAGCCGGAGCCTCTCCGACACGGAGAAGGCCTACTCCCAACCGGAAAAGGAGAGCCTTGCGGTCGTGTGGGCGTGTGAGCACTTCCACGTGTTCATCTACGGGAAGCACTTCACCATGGTAACAGACCACCAGGCGCTCGTCACAATTTATGGCAACCCCCGGTCCAAAATGCCACCACGCATCGAGAGGTGGGGACTCCGTCTGCAGGAATACACATTCACAATCGTGCACAAGCCAGGAAAGGCTGCCAACCCAGCCGACTACATGTCGCGCCACCCGGAAGACTCGCAGAGACTCACACCGTCCATGGCAGACGAATATATCCATTTTGTGGTGGACCACGCACGACCGCCAGCAGTCCCCCTAGAGGCCATCCTGGACGCCACCCAGCAAGACACCATGCTACAACAGGTGATTCGAAGGGTCCGAACAAATAGGTGGCGGCATGAAGAACCGGAAGACGGGAGGGGTGACAGCACAAAGCGTCAGGAGTGGCAAGCGTTCCGGAATGTGTGCGAAGAACTATCTGTCACGCCCGATGGCTTACTGCTACGGGACAACCGAATTGTAATACCCCAGCAACTGAGACAGGGAGTCGTCAACCTGGCGCACGAAAGCCATCGAGGAGTAGTCACGACGAAAAGAGCACTTCGTGAACGTGTCTGGTTCCCCTTCCTTGACAAGATGGTAGAGAACACTCTGAAAGACTGTCTGCAGTGTCAAGTGGTAAGGCAAGGAGACCCGCCAGCACCACTTCAGATGACGCCCCTGCCACCAGGAGTATGGCAAGAACTGGCCATGGATTTCTACGGCCCCATGCCGTCGGGCAAGTACGTGTTAGTCATCATAGATGAGTATTCCCGGTTCCCCATCGCCCGTTTTGTCCCATCCACCAACGCGGCTGCCACGCTTACCATCCTGGATGAAGTCTTTGCAGCATGGGGCATACCCGCGGAGGTGAAAACAGACAATGGGCCCCCTTTCAATGGCCGGGAGTTCGGTGATTTCCTGACGCTCATGAATGTGCGACACCGACGGATAACACCACTATGGCCGCAGGCCAACGGCACCGCGGAAAGATTCATGGCCACTCTCAAAAAGACATTCCAACAGGCTGCTCTAGACAAGAGAGACCCGCAAGCAGCCCTCAATGATGTGCTCCGAGCCTACCGGACGACACCGCATGCTACCACCGGCAAATGCCCGGCCACACTCATGCTGGGACGCCCAGTCCGGACACGAATACCCACCTGGGAGGGGGCACTACGACCCATTTCCCCCAGCCGCATCCATCGGGAAGTGGAAGCCACCGACAAAGCTCGCAAAGAAAGCATGAAGGCATACGCGGATGGCAGGAGACGTGCTCGGTCCCTCTCATTCCACGAGGGAGACTGCGTGGTCGTCAAGCAGGAGCAATGCAAGAAGACAGATAGTAGGTTCAGAGCGGAACCTCTAACGGTCACCCGACAAAGAGGTACCATGCTGACAGCGGAGTCAGGCAACAGGCGTGTAACAAGAAATGTGTCCCACTTTCAGAAGTGCAGCCCGGGCCTACAAGAGACACTTGAGTCGCGAGTGACATTGTCAGGAGCTCGACAGTCCGAAACACAGAGCGACGGTGACAGCCACCTAGGACAGACATCCGGCGCCGGCACTGCCGCAGTGCCTGAAGGCCGCACACTCAGACCACGACAAGCAATCCGCCAGCCCAAGCGGCTGATTGAAGAAATGTAATTCTTGGTGACTCATTTTGCTAACAAAGGGGGAGATGTAGAGATGAGGTGGTCTAGTGGTTGGTGTGGGCGGAGCAGAGTGGGTGGAGGAACGGAGGTATGGCCGGACACAGGAAGGGGCGGGGAAAGGGGATGGACGAGTAGTCGAGTGCAGGGCAAGCTGGTGTAAGGACGAGAGAATAAAGTGTCCTGATAGAACCCTCTGTGTCTGTCCTTATTGGTGCCCTTAGGACACGACACGGGCCTTTACCAGCCCGTGGAAGCAGGGAGCGCTCCATTGTCTTCCATGGAGCTCCCGACATTACAGTGTTCTAATTAAAGTTCATTTCAATTGTTTTTTCATAATGAGCTTCTTATATGCGGACCCTGTCAATCTAATACCAAGAATGTGTTAAGGTTTGATACTAGCTAACAATCTGGTTTAGGCAATCCTGCAGCCTTGACTTTAGTGGCCTTAGCAGTGATTTCTCCCGTTAGTTCGTTGCCACTGATGCACACACTGCACAATGACGTTCGTACATTTGCCAACTTTTATCATTATAAAAGACAATTTTACAAATCTGTATCAGCATATTGGCTATCCATAGTTACGGGAACGGAGATTGAGCAAAGTAAATGCAGGATTAAATATGTCAGATCACGTGATCCGTATCAGATCACGTGACCCGCATCTGACGCACTGTGATGAAAAGATTGCCGAGTATCTTCCAGGCGCTGTAGTGGAAGCAGCAGTGTCAAGACGGATGATGAAGGTGAACTATGCAGCCAAGTACCATGGGCTCTTGTTTATTTTTTGCTCCTAACAAAAACCACTCAAGGCGAAATCTCTGTTAGATTATGTCATTTAGTAGCAGAATTTTAGCCCTGTAGCAGGGAGAGAGTGCAAAGAACCAGAACACAAGGCACTTGTGTGTCTTATATGCTGTCTCAACGCAGAATGCCTCCCATCTTAAAAAAATATACGGCAGCATATCACTCTAAAAAATATATCACTAAATCCAGTTTTGCATTTCGCTTTCACATAATTTCGCATATTATGTGTGGAACTTTGTGAACCTAAGCAAAAGCAAATTATGCGAATTGGACACACCCGTAAGTCTCAAAGCCCCCAATATGTGCTTAAATAAAGGGATCTGCCTTTGTTGCTACTTTTTTATCGCCTCACTGACTATTGCTCGCATGGAATCTACTGGAATGTTTCACACGTGCAAAAAAAGATAGAAATAACAAGAGTGTGATACTAGCAGCCAATACGACTGACTGTGCACGTGGCCGCCGAACTGACCATGTTTGGCATCCTTTTAGTGTCAGTGCCCAGCTGTCATGATCTTGTACAGATATGCAGTGGCTTGCCTGAACCATCTATCAAGGATGGATTCTAAGAACTCCACCTCCTGCTCCCAAGCCCCTCTGGTAGGCTGGCCTCTCACAAGCACTCTTAGAATTGTCCAATGACAGACAACAACACACTTTGTATGACCTCCCACCCACTGCAGCTCAGGCATTAGATTGATCAAGCTTGACTCAGTGTAAGCCCCAAGACAGAGTGCTGCATTGACTCTTTGGAGTGTCCCTGGCTATAAAAGTGTTGTGATAAAAGCTGAGAAGATGGTGGGAGATTTTAATGCTCCAGGAGATGTGGCTGACAGAACATCTGCTTTGCTTAGTTGTGCAACATTGCGGTGAGAGAGACAAGCAGTAATGACAAACATTTATATTTAATCAGATCTCAATACAAAGCAGATGATTGGTTACAGTATAATTGTATATGAGTGACTGGGAGCAGGTGTGATTGGAATGCTCGCAGAGGAGAAGGAACTCAGCTGGACTAGATATTGGGAGAAAGGGGTTTACAATCCCTGCAAATATTTTTGGATTAATAACTCGCGTTTGAGAGATACCACAATGATTGATCTGCTGCAGCTGTTCTTAGACTTTGGGTGTCTATTGACCACCACTGAATCATTGCTAGAATCTGGCGACCGTCATGTGTCATTACTGGAAGCTGGGGCCCACCAAATATTTTATTTAATTCACAAACATTTTGACTTTTATATTTCTAAATGTGTTTTTTTAATTCTAAAAAACAAATTGGTATGCTAGACTAAAGCATATAACTGAGTGTGTTTTGCTCCTAATGAATGCTCTGTTTTAGTTGTCATTTCAGTTGGGCCCCAGCCACACTATTCTGTTAGCTGTATTTGTGCTCCTCCTATTAATCATGCTAAGGACACAATTTATGTTTTTTAACCCTCCAATTTCAAATTCCTTCACATTTACAGAAATGTATACACTTTCAATGTTAAAAGTTGTTTCTTAATTTATATATCTATTAGCCAACTACTAATATTTAATTTTCTTAACAGTTGTGTACTCCTTGAGTAGGAGTTGTGGGCCCACTCGGGCAGGAACGCTGCCGGGAGGAGGTGTGGTTTTCATTCACATCCGTTCATAAAACTTGTATGTCTCAAAATTCCTTGTCTCCCTTGAGGATAAGCGCACCCTCATGGCCAGCCGTTCTATGGTCCATCGTATCTGGCTGATTGAATGATACACTATTCGAATCAATTCCCCTAGGAATATAGTGGTATTAGAGACCAGGTGGGAATCCATTATTTCCCTTTCCACCCGTTTCCTCCCATAACCTGGATATCAACAGTGGATATTGTATGAATTATATGACTGTTGTATAATGTTGCCACTTACTACCTACTGGATACTCTCTCCATAGGATTGTGAAGCTTGTGAGCCCCCCTTTTTTAGTTCTCGATTATAGTATCATCCTAAACAATTTGGATAGTCTACTGCACAGGAATTATTTGCACAGATAGCGCCCTGATGAAGGTTGCTATCACCCACGGCCAACTACCGAAACTTGCGTCGGCGTCTTTCTGTTAGTGTGAGTTAGAATCCCCTAATGTCATCAATATCTACACATTGAGCATTTACTCCTTTGTATTGTGATGTGTCCAATTGTTTGTAATGAAAATATTGTTTTGTCCAGTGTTTCATATTGTTTTTCTGATTATTGTGATTGTTGTTATTAGTGATTTGTGATTTACTATGTGTGTTTTTTCTTTGTTTGTGCAGTATTATATTTCTAACATGTACTGATCAACCGTACATGTGAGTGCTCAGAACTACATTACTGTATATACCTGTGTTCTAGTTTATATACAAAAAAGAATATATATACAGTTCTTTTAAAGAAAACTTTTTTTGCACTATAAATTTATAAAGAAATATATATATGTTTTATATGAGATGAATAAACTATAAAAAAATACTAGTCTGATTCCTCGCTCCGTTTATATTGTTGATCTACTGCATATTATATACAGTGTTTTGAGAAGTTCTTGTTTCTTTTACCATGTTTAGTTTCCCTGCCTCCAAACCTATTCTGTAAATCAGGGACCTTCTTTTGTTCTTTTTCGAAGGGGCCCAGAGGTTAAAAAGGGGAATATGTTATAAAGAGGAAATTTTACAAAGATCCGAATCTTTTGCCAGAAATTGTCTCTGACAATACTGTTATAAAGTTAAGACACTGTGGCGAGGTTGTAAGGCTCTTTATTCACGTCAATACGCCACCACAGGTTTCAGTCATTTGGAGTCAGCTGTAGAACCTTCAGGTCACAGTTCTAGTGGAACATTCCAACTGGGTCAGGATAGGAGGGTGAAAAGGAATGTTCGAGCAAGGTAAATTATAACAAATACAAATTTAGAACACCAGGGAAGCCGGCCCCTTGGGTTTCAAGGCAATCTACGAGACTGAGGCTAATAAGAGGTCAAACATCTTGCGGAGCAACAAAAGTGCAAAGTCCTCTTAGCGAGGCTAGCCTCTTTAATCTGAGTAGATCTAAAGATAGGAAATTAATCAGGAGAAAGAAGAAAAGAAAATCCCAACCAGGTTTGGCATAAAATGTAATGTGGAATATAAGCAAACAATTGACATGGCTTATTGGCACGGCCTTTCTTAATATTTTACAGATTTCAGACTCATAATCGATGAAGCATGGATTAGTCAACCATCCATGCTTGATGGTGGCAGTGCATCTATGGATGAGTTTCTAAATCCACTGTGAGGATAACTATTGAATACCGGAAAACAAGGTGCGCAGTTGGACCTCTTGCAATTCCCAAAGCGGTACTGAAAAAAATCTCTGAAAAGGTGGACAGCATTTCCATTTACCCTCTTTCAATTAGTAGTAAAGTCTGATAAAATGGCCCACGCTTGCAAGGTGGCACGGTCCATTCAATGTCTAACAATGGGACAAGAGCAATCCTGCTTCATATTGATCAGGCTTCTCCAACAGGTAGCTCAGAAGCTACTGATAGCTCTCCATCTACCTATAAGAGGCTCTCCTGTGTGCAGCTCAACCTACTAATATAGGAGCTTTAGTTTGGTTGAGTTATTACATGAATGCGAAAACTGAAGATGAAAATATGTATTTTCAGAACTCATTGGCTGATGTCTGGAGGAAAATAGTGGAATTTTTCAAATATATTTAAAGCGGATAAATCAGTGATAAATCATGAGGCATTGAGGTGACTTTTTTCTTGATACTATTACCTTTGTGACGGGAGCACTTCAGCTGTGGCTGTTATTTATAACCCACAAAGAGGCATTTCACTTTAACAAAGCGTTTTTTACATTACTGCTCGCAACCTTGCGTGATGAACCAATGTGATCACTGCTAGTAATCTTTCAAATGGTGGCCACTAATGTAATCTTGTCTTATTTTGTTCCTTTTACAAAACCAATACTATTAGTAGCTCGGGATGATTTTTATTGATCATAAGTAGCTCTTACAGCAAAACCAAGTGCGCAGTGGGCGTGCCAAAGGCACGCAAAGGGCAAGCCCGTCTGCGCCCATCCCCGCTTGGACCACGCTCAGCGCCAGCCCCCCCTGCAAGTCCGAACCCAGAGGGCAACAGTCCCATTAATTCTAGGAAAACTTTTCTCTCAATCATTTCCTCAAGAAAGCAATGTGAGGATCCGCGGTTAGACCCGTACCTTTGCAATGATGGCTTGGTATCTTCTCTATGTAATCTTTCCCTTCCTAATTTCCAGTGTAAATCTCCTAAGGCTACACATTTACTAGTGGCACCCCCCAAACAGGCTAATATGAAATATAGCTGCTCACTTATTTATGCCAGATCACTTATAAAACATGCACTGGATTTCGCAATTTTCATGGAAAATCAAAATATCGATCTCGCTTTCATCACCGAAACCTGGGCAGATCTGTCATCTGAACCAGATTTATTATAAGCTCTACCTACAGGCTTCAGGATTGTAAAACACGACCGCCCATTAAAAAAAGGTGGTGGCTTTGCAATTATATTCAGAGATCATTTGAAAACTATTGTTAATGTTCTTCCTAACGTGTCTCACTTCAAAGCCTTACTGTTTAAAATAGACCTCACCAGGCACTATTCCTTTAATGGACTTCTTATTTATCAACCACCAGTCTCTAGAACCGCCTTGTCCCAATCCACTTTGGGCCTCTGACAGTAGATCAGACACAAAGGATATTGATGCAGATTAAGTCCGGCTCTCCTGACAACCCATGCCCAGCCAGAAAAATTCACCAAGCCCCAGAAGTGATTGCCACATATCTCACGGCCCTGTTCAACAACTTATTCACTGCTGGATATTTTCCCATAGACAGTAAGAAAGGGTTTATTCTCCCACTAGTAAAAAAAAAAGCCTGGGTGCCGCTAACCCCAGTAATTATCGCCCAATAACACGACTACCGTTTCCCCCCAAATTGGGCGGAAAAATCGTTAATCAGGAATTGACCACTTTTTTAGAAAACACAAAGAGTCTTGATCCTACTCAATTTGGATTTCGTAGTCATCATAGTACCGAAGTGGCGTTGGTCACAGCCACAGAAGAAATTAGGCAGACGGTAGATGGCAGTGGAAATGCGGCTCTGATCATTTTGGATCTGTCGGCTGTATTTGATATGGTTAACCACGTTGTTCTGGTCGACCGCCTCGAATCAATTGGAATCAAGGACAGTCCACTTCAGTTTATCACCTCTTTTTTATAGCTAACCATATCCAGACGGTCTCTCTCGGTGAATTCACTTCACCAGTCTTCTCTCTGTCTTGTGGGGTCCATCATCAGGGCTTGTTTCTAAGCCCCACTCTGTTTAATCTTTATGTTACCCCTCTTGCAGCTCTGATAAGATCATTCGTTTTTTCCTTGGTCTGATACGCGGATGACACGCAAGTTGTTGTGTCTGTCGCCAACAATCCCAAAGCTACGGCTACCCAGTTTCATGACATATTGGGAAATGGTTAAGTAGTAACTGTCTAAAACTTAATTCGTCAAAGACCGAGGTCCTGCTGTTCGGCAATAATCCTTCTTTCTGGTCGATCAACTGGTGGACCCAGGAACTGGGGGACTTACGTATCCCCAGTGACAGAGCAATAAATCTTGGAGTAACCATTGACACCAAACTCTCCTTTGAAGGTCAAATAATTCATGTCACCTCTGCCTGTTTATTTATTTTAAAAACCTTAAGGAAAGTGTTGCCTTTTATTCCGTCCAGTCTTCAGAAAACCGTAGTTACTACTCTTAGCTCATCTAAAATAGACTACAGCAATGTGCCCTTCATCAATATTCAGAAACAATTTTTACATAAGCTACAAACTCTGCAGAATGCCACAGCACGGCTACTGCTAGGCATTCCAAAACATAAATCAATATCTCAAGCACTGATCCAACTGCACTGGCTTCCTATTCAGAAACGGATTCAGTTTAAGGCACTCTGCATTGCCTTCAGAGAACCTCAAGGCATTGGCCCTGCGTACCTGAAGAAGCGCATTCAGCGCTACATCCCGGCATGCTCCCTGCATTCATCCACCACCGGAAATCTTGCAATCCCCAGGTTTAAGAAAACCAACTGGTGAGGGATAGGTTTCATTGTACGCACTGCAAGGCTGTGGAACTCACTTCCAATAGAACTAAAATCCAAGCCTAAGCTATTGGAATTCAGGAAGAGCCTGAAGACTTGGCTCTTTAAGAAATAACCTGACCTATTCCAGAGTCCATATGCTGTCCATTCCGCTTAGGGCCTAGATACCTCTGGGTAATTGTTGCTCATTAGAAATTCTATTTCATTCATTCATTCATTCAGCAAAGGTTGGAGACCCCTGGAATAGACTAACTAGTCTATGTGATTCTGCAGCAGCGATCCTTTGTTACATCATTTTACAAAGTCTTGGAGATGGGGTTCAACAATCACATTGGATACCTAGAGAGTCAGCTAGTGCGCAATCCACCATACATTTGCTCTGCAGTATCTCAATGGTACACTGACAGACCTGCATCTTGGCCTTGCAGAATGTATTTGACACCATGGATTAGGAAGCTTTGTGGCACAAACTTTCCACTTGGGGCCTATCAAGAGAGCTATTCTTATGCATAAGAATAGCTCTCTTGCTAGGCCGTATATATGAGTGACTGAGTGAATGTGTGTGTAGACCTACGAATCAGTGAGTGGGTGTGCAAGTACTGGTATGGGTGTAACAATAGTTTTAAGAATAGTAGTGTGGAAGTTGGAGCGGGTGTATAAAAGGTTTTATTGGGGTGTGAATGGGTGTGTCGGAGAGTCTGTCAATGATGTTATGAGTGATGTCATTTGAGATGTCATTTGAGATGTCATCAGTAATGTCACTGACCATGTCATCAGTGATATAATATGTGAGGTCACAAGCAGTGCACATTCAAAAATTATAACTTAAAATATTCATTCTAACTATTAGAACATCTTTGTACACATATATGTGTACTAACTTTTTCAAAAACCGTGTTTGAACCCTACTTCCTGTTTTCGTGATGACGCCGAGAGTCGCGATGTCTTCGGTAACTGCAACGATTGTGCCTTTTTTAAGCATTGTAAAACACATCTATGCACACATTTTACAGTATTTAAGAAACTAGGAGTTTATTACTGCACTGTTTAAAGCCATATTTTTGTAGGGAGTTTGTATCAAAAAAATAATTTAAACCGATTTCCCATTTTTGCTGTAACACCGGGCGTTGCGATGATATTGGTAGCCACGATCTTTCTTGAATACATCGCGAAATGATAAAACAAAGGCATACATTCAATAACCATCACCACATTCAATACCAATCCAATCCAATCCAAAAATTCTTTATTTCGGTCATATAGACCATAAAAGACACAATAAAAACATTACAGACAATAAAACATTATTAAAATACATTTAAGTAAAAACGACTCTCCCAGCAATGAATGAGTTAAAATTACATTTAAAAGATTCTTTAAAAAGTTCAGGGAGCTTCAGACAATTTTTTCCTTCTAATCAACCAAATGGCCATAAGAAATTTGGAAACAGCAAACACAATGTGGCCCAGGGTACTAGTTTTCAAAATCCTGTATGCTTGTGCAAACTCTCTGAATCCCAGGTTCTTACAGATTGGCGCTATCCAATATTTTCTGGGCCTTTGGTATGCAGGGCACACAAACAAAATATGGGGGTCATCTTCCACATGGTTGTTACAGCAGGGACATATTTTATCGCCCCCATTTGACCACTTCGAAGTGTATGAATTAATAAGTAGTGTGCTATACCTCCACTGAACATACAATTTCCTTGCCAGGATGGGAAAGATAAAATCCATAAAAGATTCGAAAACATAAGAATTTTTGGATTTTAAAAATTGCAGGGTTAAGGTGCCACTATTTTGAGCAGCCGTCAAATGTTCAAGGGACCTGGCTTTATAGATTTGTGCCAGAGCCTTGCGCGAAATTGCACGGCAGCCTCGTACAGGGTCCTCCCACAGAACGCGGAGATTAATGCCAGACAGTTCGTTTTCCACGAAGGTGAGCCAGGGGATTTTACCGCTAGAATTTAAGCTCATGACATGGGTAAGATCCTCCCTATAATGATGGAGTTCGTCCGTAGACCAGAGCCTGTGCCAGAACTTCACTGGCTTTGTCACAAGCTCCTCTGCGATAGGGGGGAGACCCATGTCCATTCTCAAAGGCTGGAGTGGCGTGGCACTTGGAAGGGCTAGAAGGCGCCTTAGAAAGCTATTTTCCACTATTGATAGACCCTTCACCGTTTTATGTCCCCATAGCTCACTGCCATACATGGCCGCTGCCTTGGCCTGGGTCTTATAGGTTTCAAGGGCCGGGCTTATGGGCTTGAAGGAAGAAGTGTTAGCCACTTTCAGGATTGCACCCGAGAGTTGGGATAGTTTAGCCTTGGATCGTACTATCTGTCGGTCCCATGCCAAGTTTTCCTGCAATATAACCCCCAGATATGTGAAGGTGGACACCCTCTCGAGGCTAACGGTCCCCAGGGTAGGATTAGGCCTAGTTTTAGTTGGTGGGTTAAAGATCATAAACTTGGTCTTCTCTGTATTCACCTCCAACCCATGCTGGTGGCAGAAGAGACCAAAACCATCCAGGATCCTCTGGATCCCCATTGGCGATTTTGAAAGGAGGAGGGTATCATCGGCGAACATGATTGCCGGAACCCTCCTACCTGCCAAACAGGGGGCGTCGTTATCCTTGACGTTTTCCAGATGTGAGATGACATTATTGATGAATAAACAAAACAGGGTCGGTGCCAAGACACAACCCTGCCTCACACCTCGGCACACAGGAAACCTGGATGAGAGTCTACCATCCTTCCCACACCTAACTTGCGCATAGTTGTTCTCATGCAGCCTGACCAAGATGTTAAGTCAATACCAATACCTGCAAAATGGATTATAGCCAGCAGACTAAACACATTACTAACTAAATGACTGTATAATAGCATGTACAACTCCCTTAATATCTCTATACCACAGTGCACACATTTTTCAGTGTAATCAATAACTTCATGCATCACTGTATCAGTAAGTCTCTCATTCACTGTATAAGTATTTGAGTGAATCTGTAAGACGGTGCATAAGTCTATCAATGCTTCTGTAATGAACTGCATGACTGCCTAAGTTCATCTATGAGTGTATGCAGAAGTGTCGTAATGGGTCTGTGATTGGTTGCATAAGTCTCTCACTCAATCTGTGAGTAGGTGCATGAGCACTGTTGTGCATTTTTAAGTAAGAATATAACTGTCTGACTGGATCTGTGAGCGCATACATGAGCGTCACTGTATAAGTGGGTGAGTAAGTGGGTGCATGAGTGCCTGAGTAATTCTGAGTGTGAGTGAATAAGTCTCTCAGTGGGTCTATTACTGGGAGTGCGATTGTCTGAGTGGTTCTGTCAGTGGGTGTGTGAGTCTCTAGGTGCAACTGTGAGTGGGTACATAAGTCTGAGAATATAACTGACTGGGTGCATAAGTCTTTGAGTATATGAGTGGTTGTGTGAGTGACTGTATGGGTGTGTGAGTGGGTCCGTGAGTTATGTTATGTTATGTTATCCGGATTTATAGAGCGCGCAGCTGCCCCAGCAAAGGGGCGTCCCGGCGCTATAATGGACAAAGTACCGGACACAAGCAGTACCAAAAGACACGATCATAACAACTCTAAGAGTCCAGAGGAAAAAGGAAGGTTTTAACGGCCTTCCTAAAGACAAAAAGTTCCTTAATAGCACGAATATGAACAGAGTTCCAAAGCCTAGCAGCAAGCACTCTAAAGGAGCGGCCACCGGCCCTAGCCCTCTTAAAGCGCGGGACTATAACCTGGTGAAGTCCTGCGGATCTTAGAGGGCGCGAGGGTACATAGGGCAAAATAAAATGCTCCAATATCTGAGGAGAGGAGTGCTTCAAAATTTTAAATGAAAGGCAGAGAGACTTAAACTTAATCCTGTGGGCAAAAGGGAGCCAGTGGAGTTTGCAAATGGTTTTTTTGGCCGAACAGAATCTCGGTAATCCAACCAGAGCCCTGGCGGCAGCGTTTTGAACGCGTTGAAGTCTAGCAAGTTCGGCTAAATTGGCTCCCAGCAAAAGAGAGCTCGCATAATCCAACCTAGACAAAATCGTAGCTTGAACAATAAGCTGTCTGGTTGGAGCATCAAAGAATTTAAAGATGGGTCTGAACCTGCGAAGAATCCCGAAGCACGTAGCGGCGGTTTTCTTAGTAAGGGAGACAAAGCTAAGTCTTGAATCCAGCCAAATCCCAAGGTTTTTGACCTCGGAGGCAGGAAGAGGAGTTAGACCAAGCTCAGATGGCCACCAATGATCACCCCAGAGATGACTCTGCTTTCCGACAATGAGCACCTGAGTGGAGGTATGATTGTCTGAGTGGATCTGTTAGTGAGTGTATGAGTTTCTCAATGGGTCTGTGAGCGAGAGCATAAGTCTCTGAGTGGGTGAGTGAATGGGTGCATGCATGAGTGTCTGAGTGGGTCTGTGACTGGGAGGGCGAGTGTCTGGGTGGGTCTGTGAGTGGACACATGAGCTTAGAGTGGGTGAGTGAGTGGCTGTGTATATATCTGAGTGAGTTTGTGAGTGGGTTTGTGAATTTCTGAGTGTATGATTAAGTGACTGAGTCCACAAGTCTCTGAGAGGGTCTGTGACTTAGTGTGGAAGTGACTGTAAGGGTGTGTGAGTATCTGAGTGGATCTGTAAGTGGGTGTTTGAGTGTCTCAGTGGGCCTGTGAGTGGGTGCATGAGTGCCCAGGTGAGTCTGTGAGTGGGTCTAAGAGTCGTTAAGTAGGTATGAGACTGTATGCATGACTCTATGTCTGAGTCTCTAAATAGGTACATGAGTCTTTGAGTGGGCCTGTACATGGGTGTGTCACTCTCTGAGTGAGTGTAATTGGGTGCACAAGTGCTTACATGGGTTTGTGAGTGAGTGCATGAGTATCTGAGTGGGTATGTGTTTGAAATGGGATTTCTAGTCGGCTAGGGCAAGAGCTTAAATCAGGCAGAAACCACTACTCTAGTCAGGGCAAGGGAGTTACACACTGAAGATAACCCCTGCTCACCCCAATGGTAGCTTGGCTCGAGCAGTAAGGCTTATCCCAAAGGCAATGTTTAAAGCATTTGCACAACACACTCACACAGTAGCGACACACTAGGCACACCACATAAGAAACTCCACACAAGGTTATATAAAAAAGAGCCTTTGTATTACTCATAAACACATTAGATCCAAATCACAATTATACACTGTGCCACCTGGCACTAGGCAAACTTTAGCGGGGGCCTTATAAACAGGACAGGGCCAATTGGGCCACTGTCATAACCATTAGCATCACAAGTAGTGAACATAAACCAACCAGTAACTACTGGCATTAGCACTTAGCATATATCACATTTTGCATTAGCATTAGGCATAAGCACATTAGGTATAAACCATCCTAGGCATATATCCTAAATTCACAGTGCACCTCAGTAGCACCTAGCATACACACAATATAAAAAATAATTAGGCATAAACACATTATGCGCCACATTTGGGCCTTGCACCCTACCAGCACCTCAGGTGCTCACAGGCCAACTGGCCTTCCTCTGGGGGCCCGTCTGGGACTTCCCCTGTAATGCTCTATGTCCACAAAAGTCAGAGTGCTAAATGGGGCGAGGGTGCAGCTCACCCTTGTTCCTCTGTTGCCAAAAAAGAAGAAATGCCCCCGTCGTTGCAGCTGCTTGCAACCTCACGGTGCAGCTGTGAAACCGGCACCACAGTGCCACTCAAGCCCCTCTCACCGGGACTCTAAAACACAAGGCCCCCACAGTGCAGCTGCCCACAATCTGGCAGTGAAGCTGTACTCCTCAAGGTCGGCCCCTCCATCCCAGGGCAACTCTGTCACAGAAATCGCACTAGTACCCGCAGGTACCAGCAGGCCCGGACTGGCAATGCCGGGCACCGGGCAATCCCCCGGTAGGCTGCCAGGGGTGGGGGCCGTTTTTTTAGCAGGGGGCCGGTTTTGTCGTTGGGCCGGTTTTTTGTCCGGCGTGCCGCATTAATCAATAAATAGAGAAGTTGAAGCTCAGTACAGACCGACTAGAGACCTGCTAGTAGTAGTCTACGTCTCTCCTCGCTGATCCGTGCGGGGGCAAAAAAAATCACACCATCAATAAATCTCCTGATTTCTTTTTCTGGACTAGTGCTGTGCAAATGCAATCGAGATCATTATTTAAAATAGGGGGTGGGTCGCGTGCGGCGCAGATGTCTCCGCCGCCGCGTCTGCGCTGTCTCAGTTCGCCCACCGTAGGGTGGGGAGGGGCGCGCGGCATTGGTGGTGACATGACATGCGTATTGGGGTTCGCGCAATAAAAAGTGCGCGTGACCCGTGAGGCCAGAGCATTCCAGAACAACTAAGCCAGCCAGAGACTGAGAGGCACGCTGCACGCACCCCATAATTTAATTTATTTGTAGTAGCCCCTGCCCCTGCCTGCGTGTCCCACCGTCCCTCTCTGCTGCTTGCTGCTGCTGCCAACTGTCTGCAGACTGCCGTCGGCCCGCCGCCCGCAGGTGAGTGCATTTTTGCAAATTTAATTTTCATCATGGCATTGGTACTAGTCTGTGGGCCGGGCCGTGGCCGGGCCGGGATTAAAACAAAAGATATAGAGGCGGCCTGCAGCCGGCAGTCACTTTGGAAGTACTGCAGTCAAGTGCATTGTTGTGAGGATGATGGGTTTTTTGGTGCAGCAGCCTCTGCTATGGGCTCACTAGCTCCAAGATAAGGAAATATAATCGCAGGAGCTCACTGCTGTATTTATCAGGTAGTTGTGGTGGGGGGGGGAGAGGGAAATCTTGCGAAAGCACCCTCACAAAAAGGAATTTAGAAACACCTGGCCTCCTCACTGACATCTCAAATAACACACGGCGGTGAAAGGCCTATGATGCAAGCCTTTGCATAGACAGGCTGACTTGTTGCTCGTAGCAGTGGGAAAGCAGATTAAAAGGGCAGTTTGAGAGGGGTTCTCTTCTCTGTCATGATCAGATGGTAGGACCAGATTATAATTTACAAACTGGTTTAAATGTACCTAGCACAGAGAGGCTCGAACCTCCCCTTTGTCTTTTTGAAATAGTGTGTTCTGTGATATTGTTAGCCATAAAGTTAAGAAAATACTGAACAAGAGGTTACAGTTTGAGAAAGTCAAAGCAATGGGCTTATGTTTCACCAAAAATCACTACTGGGTGGCTACTATAAAGGGGGCTGTCCACCACATAGAAGTTGGGATTCTCTGTGTTGCTATAATCATGCTGCATATTTTCTTCATCAGGCTTGTGCATAAGAAATAACTATAGATGCAGGCCTTTGTGTGTATACTGACTTGGGGGTTGAAAAATGGAACCCTACCTACAGATTCCTTGTTGGATCTTTGTCAGGTGTTATTCCATGTTTCCTTACGGACCATGGCAGGGTCTTTGATGATGTCTGTGGTATCCTCACTGCAGGCTCGATAGACCCTAACCACAGGCCCTAAGGGTCCAAGAGAGTTGTTCCTGATGTGGCCAAAACCTTGGGATGCATAAGTGAGGCTCCAGAATCAGCCTAGGACCACTATACCCTTTCAAACTGAGCTCAGACACCCTATTTTCTAAATAAAAAAAAAGGCAACGTCCAGCTGGCAGTTTATTCGGATAGGTTTTCCCTATTCTTTCAGACGTTTGTTAAGCTCAACAGTTAAAAGGAAGCCCAACTTACCTACAAACACCAGACTCAGTTAACACCTGGCTGTCTTAGTAACATTCACAGATGTGTACCAATTTAAAGGGAATAGGTATCTCTAAAATAGAGTCTCATAAAATAACTCTAGCTATAATGTTCGACTGATCCCATTCCAAATTTGTAGACACTGTGCTGCAAGTTCACCGGCCACACTAGGCTCTGCAGCAAATCTCAGACTTCAAGGCGACCCTGCTGCAGCTTTTACAGATGGTTTGGAACTCTCTGGTGCACCTTTGGGCCCCACAGATTCATCAGGAGCTTGAAGTTGGTTGGGCTTCTGGTGGCGGTTACTCCACCAAAGCCAACTGACCCTGTACTTCCTCTCTATTTCATGGTCTATAATGCTCCCTGATAATGCTCATTCAAGCACCAGTGGTTTCAAAAGTAGAAACATCTGCTAATTCGTGAGCGCCTTGAATGCCGAGTTCGGATGGCAAGGTCCGGACCGGAGCCAGAAAATGATCAGTTGGACCTAATATGGGTCTCTTGGCAGCGCAAGGAAATACAGCGCCGTTTTCATGGTCATGGTATATGAGGCTGTAGAGATGAACAGCTCTGCCAAAAAAGGCAGAGAAAAAAACATAAAAATAACATATAATATACATTGAAAGGCATAGTCAGCTAGCTTAGTGGCTAACGTATTAACCGGTCGCCATTAGGACCACATGCACGTTATACCTTGGTGTGCGATAAAACAATTCCTACATGTTTTTAATATTTGCAAAATCTGGCACCAATTAGCATGCTAGTGTAACACGGAGCATGAAAGTTAAAATACTTAGGTTAAAGCCTTTTACTCCAAAACATTCTTAATGCTGCTAGGTTTTTAGCTTCAAAACTAGACGTTCCTCCGTTTTATCATGAAATTCTGCGTATGCTTTGTCAACAGGCCACTAATAGACAAGCACTGGCAAAGGCAATAGGTCTTGCCTATGCAAGAGCTATTTGCTTTGGCAATGTGTTTTAGCCATGCTGTATACCAGTGTGGTTACTGGTCAGCATGTCTAAAAGTTAGTGGTGTGGAGTAGCGTGGGGTAGATTGGAGTGGGGTAAATTCGGGTAGTGGAATAGTGTGGATTGGGGTAGAGTGGAGTGGGGAAGATTGGTGTAGAGTGTAGTGAGGGTAGAACGAGGTAGAAGGGAGTAGGGTGGATTGGGGTGGATTGTAATGGGGAGGCATTAGGTAGTTGGGTAGATCAGCGTGGTAGATTGGAGTGGGGTAGATTGGATTGGGGTGGATTGGGAGGAAGTGGAGTAGATTGGGAAGAGTGGGGTAGATTGGGAAGAGTGGGGTAGATTGGGAAGAGTGGGGTCGATTGGAAAGAGTGGAGCAGATTGGGGTAGATGGGAGTGGTGTGGGGTAGATTGGAGTGGGGTATACTGGAGTGGAGTTGGGTCTACTGGAGTAAAGTGGAGGGGGTAGATTGGAGTGAGGTATATTGGACATATTGTAGGGTAGATTGGGATTGAGTGGGGTAGATTGGGGAGGTGTGGGGTAGATTGGAGTGGGGTAGATTGGGGTAGATTGTATTGCAGTGGAGTTGGATAGAGAGGTGTGTGGTGGATTGGGATGGGGTGAGGTAGATGGGAATGGGGTAGATTGGAGTGGGGTAGATACGATTGGGTTAGGGTGGGGTAGATTGGAAAGGAGTATATTGGAGTGGAGTGCATTGGGATAAATTGGAGTGGTGTAGATTGAAGTGGGTGGAATTAGATGCAGTAGACTGGAGTAGCTTTGTTTTTTTAAAGCATGTTTTTATTGCAATTGGTAAGAAATGCAAAAGCTTAATAAGGCAATACAGATAATGCAAGGTATCCATACCATTGCCATATCCAGTTCCGCATGCCCAATAAGGAGATGGCGGCAGTGTTTGTCAATTATATGTTAACTCATCTCAATATAGATTGGAGTAGGTTAGTTTGAGGTGGAGAGGGGCAGGGTAGATTGGAGTGGGATGGCCAGGGCTTGACTAGTTGTATATTGCACGTTGCCTGGGCCTTGCCGGCCCTGACTCCCGGAGCCGAGACAGTGACACACACGAACGAGCACAGAATGATTAAGCCACTCCGAGAGTCCGGCTACGCTAATCCTACCACCCGCTTCATGTCATAAACACAAAAGGCAGGGTTAGGGCATTCACTTACCCAAGAGCGGTTAACACAGCACCCCTTCTTGCCTGGCTGTCGCCTGGATGTGGATGGCTGGGATCAAGATCTGTTCAAACTTCAAAGACACATGATGTGTATTAAAGTAAATTGCCGCTTCCTCATAGAGTCGCCTCTCTCTAAACCTCCCCCTAGGTTGTGAATAAAAGATTGGTCTACCCTTTGTGTCTGTCTATAATCTGAGATTATATCAGTATTCCTCTGTATCTGTCCTGTAGATTTGTCTTTTTGTCGTTCCTCTATGTCAGTCTGCCTTCTTTGTCTGTTATCTGTGTCTCTGTCTGTGTTCCCCTTTACCTGTCCTCACTCTATCTTCCTGTGTTTTTTATTGTCCTTTGTGTGGCTTCTTGTGTGATTGCAGGTCAAGCAGGCCTTCAGGCAGACCTACCTATTTGTGTGTCTTCCTGTGTATTGGTTATTCCTTCGTTCCGGTCATAGATGCATCTGTCTTCTTTCCTATGTGGTAACAGGACACCTCCTGCCAGTCTCAGGTTTGTTCAAAATATGCAAACATTCATACTGGAAAACAGCAGGATTAGAAGAAACTGTGCCTTTCATCACTGTGCTCTGTCCCAGCTGCCGTCAGACCATGGTTCACCCCAACTGGACCCTCAGAGGTCACACCACACACATTCATTGGCAAGACAATGCCACTTTCAAGACCGCTGCCCCGAACCACCCCTGAGAAAGAGCTGTGTTGTCAACAGAGACATCTAAAGATTTTAGGACTGCACAGGAAAGAGGTGGGCAGACAGGTCACATGGATCAAGCAAGAGACGTGCAGATGTGCAGAGGGCACAGTTGGCATCCCTGGTTTCTTCAAAGCATCTCTATTCCACTCCCACCTCCATCCACATATCTTGTGGGAGCTGCGCTGCCTATGTCTATCCTTGTTTCAGCACCATCTTTATGTACGTTTCTTTAGAAATCATTTGTCTCTCTTTAAAGAGCTTGGAAAAGGAGAACACTTTCATATCGGGTTGTCTCTCAGCTAGCTTGTGGAATCAAACTGTTCTTTCTGGTGGTATTCTGGTTCTGGCAGCAAGGTATGAAAATATCCAGTTAAGTTGAGTTTTCTCAACTACTTTAGGACACATTTTTGACAACAAGCATTGATAAAGTCAGCAGGCCTAGCTTTAATGTGAAAACTCATGGAAACAGCATGTGTGCTTCAGGTACATGATGTGACTGGGTGGGTAACCTGGTGCTCTTTAAGGTCATCCTCTACTATTTACTGTGCTTTGAAAGTTGATACAATTGAATATGTAATGGAAAATGTGCTGTAAAATTCACCATTTTGGTCTGTCTTTTTCCAAAGTTTTCTTGGGGGGAGAATCCCCCAAATTCCCCTAGTAGTTGTCGGGTTCGCTCACTGCGCTTGCTCGCTACACACCATGTGGGGGCTGGTCTCACTTTTACTTTGTTCTCCCCGATTCACTACTCGTGTCTATTTTTGGTGCTCTCTGAAAGAATGTCTATGGGTACATGATCTGACTGGGTGGGCGTAACCCGGTGCTCTTTAAGGTCATCATTTACTATTTACTGTGCTTTGAAAGTTCATACAATTGAATATGTAATGTAAAATGTGCTGTAAAATTGACCATTTTGGTCTGTCTTTTTCCAAAATTTTGTTTGGGGATAATGCCCCCAAAATCCCCCCCCCCCCCAAGTAGTCGTCAGGCTTGCACGTTGCACTCGCTCGCTACGCGCCGGATGGGGGCTGGTCTGGGAAAATTTGCCAGGGCTGGTTTCAGTTCCCAGTCCGGCCCTGGGTACCAGCGATGCTCTCCTTCCAGCCCCAATGGTCCTTCACTTGAATGGGCAAGAGGGGAGTGCTGATTTCCCCTGTGTGGAGCAACCAAGAAGCTCCTTTCCAATGTTGCGGCACGTCCGAGACCCTTGGGTCTTCTTAGACCACAGTGGCAAGACTCCCGCATACATGGGCCCGATGTCGGGCGCCCCCCCTTCGCAGGAGGCCCCTCAGGTACCACTAACCTGAGGGCCTGTCTGCTGCGGGAGGCCCACCTCTCCTTTGCTCATGGATCGTCCTCAATGTTGCCGGCTCTCTCCCAGTTCGGGCTACAACAGCCCACGAGGCTCCGGCTCTCCAGTCAGCCCCGCCCACAACCAGGCACCTGCCGCCTGACTTCCGCTTGTAGGCATGTCTGGCCCTTAGTGCTCGCTCCCACTGCTGTGATCTCCCGCCCACAACCAGGCTTTGCCTACCTGACATTCGGCTGCTGCGCTCGGTCAGAGCCTTCTTCTCGGGAAAGGTATTTACAGAGGGCTCGTCACGCACTCTTAGGGCACTGCGCTTCTTCTCCACTCGTTGCTGCCTCCGTTGGGCTTCCTTTTGCCCCAGCAACCGGTAGTGTCCTACTGAGAGCCTCGGCTGCAGCTCTCAGCACTTGGAGAACTGAAGCGTTCACCATGCACTACACGGAGACCGTACCATACTGCACGCACCTCCTTGAGCCAGCACTGGGACTGGCAAACAGTGCACTGCTTGTACTCCGCAACCAGAAGGAGGGGGGAAACACAGCACTGTCCCAGTCCCTGATCAGCGCTCTCAGCTCAGGTCCCGGGCAAGGTACAAAGCACAGCACTCGGCCCAGTGCCAAGCCTCCAGAGTCACAGACGTCCACAGGGGCACACCAGCAAGGTGTCCCGACGTAGGCCAGCGCAGGGGTTCTCCGGGCAGGGTGGTAGTCCTTCCCATGGCCCAAACGGCAGCAGGTCAGTCCTCCCAGCAGCCCAGTCCCCTGGGGGTTCCTCCTGGCAGTCCAGCAGCCTGCCGGCTACCAGTTCCACATCAGCCCCAATACTTATACCTCTTAGTGTCTTCGTTCTTCCCCTGCCACAGTGCTCTGCACCCGGTCCAAACCAGTTCTGGGGGCACTCACACCTTTCTCTAACGTTGCACTACCACCCCCTTTGTCATTATAGGCTCTGGACCCAGACACACCACAGGGGGGCAGAGCCAGCATTGTGGAAGGCAGGCACAGTCCCATTCAGTCCCAGGGGCTACTCCTCCCAACACTCCAAATACAGATTGGCCTATTCAGCCTAGTGCTGATTCACCCAGCCCTTGTCACTCCAGAGCCAGACATGCTATACACATCAGGCAGGCACAAAGACACATAGCGCACACAAATGCCAACTTCTAAAAGTGGTATATCTAAAATAGTGATAATAAATCTGCATACACCATTACGCAGCATTTATTATTACTATTACAAACATACCAAACTTGACCACACTGCTCCTTTCATATTAGAAATTACCACTGAAACACTTATCAAGGAATCCCCAATGCATTCCTATGAGAGGGCAGCCTCAAAGCAGTGAGAAACCAAAATGGCTGTTTGTCACTACCAGGACATGTCACACATTTAAGGTCATGTCTTACCTTTTACCTACAATGCACCCTGCCCATATGGCTAGCTTGGGCCTACCTTAGGGGTGACTGACATGCAGTAAAAGGGGGGTCACAGACATGGCACCCACTTTATGTGCCACGTTACAGCGGCAGTAAACTGCGCGCACAGGCCCTGCAATGGCAGTGGCCTGACACAGGTTTGAAAGGCTACTATGATGGGTGGCGCAATCAGCGCTGCAATCCCACCAGTAGCATTTAATTTACTGGCCCTGGGTATCTGAGATACCACTTTACAAAGGACTGACAGGTAAATTAAATATGCCAAATAGGTGTAGAGCAATCTTACCATGTTTACCACAGAGAGCACATACACTTTACACTGGACAGCAGTGCTAAAGTGCCCAGAGTCCTAAAACCACCAACACCAGGCCAGAAAAAAGACTAGGAGGAAGGTAAAAAGTTCAGGGATGACCCTGCAAAAAGGGCCAAGTCCAACAGTATGGGACTGCATGTATAAGTGTGTAAGAGGGTATTTGAATGGATGTATAAGTATCTGAGTGAATTTGTGAGTGCATGACAGTGACCAGCAAGTGTGTACAAATATATATATCATTTTTTAAATATATTTTAGCTAATGTTCGCGATAGTCACAACGTCCCCGTGATGGTACATGGGGGGCCGCTCTGGAGGTTGCTGAGTCATCGAGAATATCGCATGCGATTAAAAAAAATCTATTTTGGACACATAACTTGTGTCATTAACACACCCATTTCTCAAACATGGGGTCAGAGTATCTCCACCCTGACCCTATGCTAGCTTTCAGACAACTTTTCAGACCCAGGAACCATTCCCGAATGATAAAGTGGCGGCTGCAACTTTTTGTACAGGTTGCGCCCAACCAGTCACAGCGTTCCCGATGGCATACGCATCCACGATTAATCACGAAACCACTGCCAAATATCCGCGGCCACAGATATATCTATTATTTTCAGCATAAATTTCTCCAAACCTACTGGACAGATTTGCACCAAATAACAAAAAGTACAATCTACGTAACAACATCTACTTTTATGCCAAATTTGGTTTAATTCCGTCCAGCGGTTCGGGCTGCAGGTTCGGCAATGCTTTCTTATGAGAATGAACTATCCAAACACACCCTTTTTTCACACCCCTATTTCTCGGTCTCCACCGCATGGATCACCCCCAGTCTTTCCATGACACACAAAACCTACTTTGATACTTTTTTGGGAAAATTTCATGAAGATTGGTCAAACTACGCCAAAGTATGTGACAATTCAGACTATTCCAGGCCCGCAAAGCTATAAGAATGGTTCGGTGGCATTAGTATTAGTAATTATTAATGTATATTGAATTAATAAAAAACTGTTGCTGTGCTCATCTCTAAATTAGACAGACAGCACCACCATATGGCAGTCTGTCAAAAGTGCAGTTGTTGACAATTAAGTGCTGGTGCCGAGCACCGGAAAGCACTGGTTCAATTTAGGCAATGGTTGTATGCGGTTTGTTCTGTGTGTCTGCAGTGCTCACATAACATCTGTTCAAAGGTCTTGAGTACCATTGTGAAGGGTAACAACAAACATCTGTTATTCAGGCACCAAGATTCCCTTCTGGGTTAACGTGTACTTTACAAATACATGTTATGATTTGTTAAATGTTATGTGTAACATTTTAACGGCTAGTTGGCTAGTTCTTCTACAACCCACTGGGTTTCTTCAGGAGAAAGGAGCAAGCATATGTTCCAGCAGTCTTGCACCTAATTCCAATAATTATTTTATAAAAAAATATTAGTGCAGGGTGCCAAAGTTTTCTTTAGGGCTGGCCACCAGTGTTGCTGAATGTAGGAATTGCTGAATACCAAGACTGCTAGTCTTGAGTCCACTTCACACTTCTTTTTCCATTTCTCAGACCTGTACTGAAAACATAAATCAGCCCTGGCATGAAGAAATTATTAAACTAGGCTCACATTGCGGAAGGCCACAACTAGAATTGGGATATAGGTGGGTCATTGCAACTCAGTTTGCTTTTAAAGCAGCCCCCTAGTCCTGAGCCCACTGGGAAAATGCCAGAGTTCCAAAATGACCAGTCTGGCCCTGGTCAGCTCTGTGTCCTCCTTTTATAACTGTTTTGGTATTCTTCATTCCAGTGCTTAGTTTGTAAAAAGAAGAAGTGCTAGGGCCCTCCTCAGGATGCCACTGCAGCTTGCACCATCCATTCCCCCTGACAGCCCTGCCCATGAAAGTACCAACATACCTACTAAGCATTACACTTATACAAGAGTGACAATTCAGACTATTCCAGGCCCCCAAAGCTATGAGAATGGCTTGGAAAGCAGGAATTAGTCCTTTTAGATGTTAATTTAATTAATAAACAACTGTTATGTGCCCATTTGTAACTGAGACAAACAACACCACCATCTGGCAGATTCTCATAAGTACCGGTGTTGGCAAATAAGTGCCATTGCTGAGCACCGGAAACCACCAGCTCAATTTAACCAATGTTTCATTCCCTATTCAATCTCCCTATTCTGCTTATCTGTCTCTTAACTTGTGTCATATTTTCATGATGAAAAATAAGTCCTGGTCCCCTTAAACGAGTGTCGGTACCCACCACCTGCAACCAACAGCTCAGAATAAGCACGGCTTATTTCCTTGGAAAGGGACGTTTACCATGCTCATCCTGTCAGTGGCTAGTGTTTAAAGAATGTTTGCATGAATGGTGCTTCATACATCTTCACTGGCATAAAGTGATTAATTTTGAGCTCAGCAACCCCCTCCTTAAATGTAGATTTGAAGGTTGTGAATAAGGACTGGGGTAAGGGTAAGATGGGGTGAAGAGGAAAGGTTGGAGAACTTCAACTGCTTAACATAGGTTCCCAAGGTTTATTGTGTTTTTTAATTGACACTGCAAAGTTTTCCTGTAGCAAATGCAGTCTTCTTAGGACTTCTGCACATGACAGACCTTGGGCTATACTGAAGATATACATTGTGTGGTTGGAGTTCTCAGATGCTCTTAGCGTACTATTTCTCCGTTGTCCCTTCACAACTAAATAATAGTCCCTTCTCTTTCAGTTGTCCAGAATAACCTCCACTTGTTGGGATTAATTCAACTACTTATATCCAACCCTTTTTTGATGTTGAAGTAAGACGCAATTAGTGGTGTGGGAGCACACAGGTGCGGATCATAGCAATTCTGGCTGCACCTCACTGAAGAGGCCTAATATTCACAAAACCTGTGTGGATACTTGTGTTCATGTTAAGTGTGGATGGAGCCTAATACTTCTGACTGGCTGTTTCTAATGGAGCAGGCCTAAGTGTGATTTGCATATGATCGTCCACCTTCAATGGTGGCACAGAGGAGCTGAGACAAAATGGTATTGATGTTGCCCAAAGTAACTACCAGTGGCCCAGTTTAATTCAAGCATTTCCATTCATCACCTTTTCTCTTCTGTTTTAGAGCCATTGTATTTCCAGGCTCTTTTCCACTCAGCAGAACTTCATTGCAGATGCCTTCCCAGCTTTAAGATATTTAAATTTAAGGCTACTTTATGTATCTTGCTTGCCATTTTTGCTGTTTGTGTTTAGCAAATCTATCAAACACTGCACACGGACTATCTTATTTCCATCCTCCAATATGGGCTTTGTTCAGCTGTAATAGTAACTTGGGTATATTATCAAAAGAGAGGTATTTTAGTCTATTAATATCAAATGTCTGATGATTGATGTGGTAAATGTAATAAATGTGGTAAATAAGGTGCGGTAGCACCTGCTATCACTTATACCAGGGTATCAGTAATTCTAAGTATAAAATTATCAAGGGATCCCCTACTGACCCCCATGGAATGAGGGAATAATAGGCCAATATCAGTATTATGAATGGCATTAACTAATTCTAGCATTTTTTTAGGGATAAATTCCTCCAGATTCTACTGAATTTCATCAGATTTTGAATCAGGCCTGGCCTGAGTCAATGTACCTCAATACACCGTCAAACTGAGGGACTTGGACACAGGACCGCCCTGTTTTTTTAAACATTTGAGCATGCACCGGAGCGTGTTTCATCTTTCATTGGATCTGTGACCCATTACTAACTTCAATGTGCTTTTGGATGAACTAACCAGATGGTTTCCGTCCTGATGAGAGCCACTGGCTTACTATAAGGTCAAAAAGTTGACTTCCTGACTCTGGGACTGTGTACCATATTTACTCTAATTCAGCAATATATGAACCTCCAGGCATCTTTTCTCATTTATATACAAATAAATATAGCTCAGAAATTACAGCCGTAATACGGTCATTGCAGCGGCATGACCACAAAATCTATATTTCTCAGGACTATGCCAGAGTTCCAAAGGTTTTCTGAACCTGCGGAAAAAGATTGTTGGACTTGGGCACCCCTTTCTCTTTTTCAGATCCCCGAAATTCCAGATAACCCTCAGAGGTCAATCAAAAACCTTTGAAGAACCCTTGGGCTTGGCAACGTTCCTGGATAATCAATCTGAAACGCAGATGGAAGCTGACGCTTTGCCTGGTGCTTCTTCGTCTCATTGCTGTGCAAGAGCTGCTGCATGCCCTACTATTCTGGATCTTTGTGCAGAGTTTATATCCTTTTCGAAAGTCTTGATGCTACCAATTTGGTTATCTTTCTGGTGTTAGTGAGTTCATATACTTTCTTCTTAGCTCTGTATAACTGTGTATTACTGTTGCCACTCTTGCCTCAGATGCCTTACTCCTTTCATTCTCACGCTCATAATCACAATCATATTCATACTCTCACAATCACAATCACCTCACATATCTCTATCATGCGGTTTAATCTCTGTTGTCAGTACTCACAGCCATTACATTGTAACTCATTGTCAGTTTGTATTATCAATGTATATTGACATTGACCTTCTATTTATTGCTATTTTTGTTGCCTAATTTGATTGCATTTATTGACTCCACTCACTGTCATTAGACACAGTCATCTTCAGGATTTAGGTATTTCAGTTTCCGTATATCTCCTGGTCTTCTATACACTTTTGTCTGGTTCCACTCCTTTACTCTGTGACATCCTACGCCTGCACTGTTTCCTTCTACACCTTAAAGAAGATGTTATTACTATTATTTCACATGTACACGTATTCATGGCTCACTTTGCATCAGGTCATGGTTTATTTCTGGTTAGTTCTGCCTAGGATCAAATATTGTTCTACACATTACCTATACGCTCTAGCATTTTGTCTTCCTTATTTTTCCACTTTTCTGTTTGCGCCTATGTTGGTATTGCATACTTCTGTAATGTGTGGTTTTCTCTTCAATGCCTGTTTTTCGTATTGCATTTAATGCTCCTTATTACCCACCGCCTGTGTTACATTTTTCCCGGCTTTATTCCTGACACTAACTTTGTCAGCCCTTGCTCTTTATCCATGTCTTTTTGCCCATGAAAGATGTTTCTTACAGATATCTCCTGATTGGAGGAGGTCTCATCACCTCTCTGACATGGCTCTGGGTAGGTCTGGGTCTCACCTTTTGTTGTGTCTTTCCTCGTACCCTCCTCCTTTTTCCCTTTCCCAGGGGGACATCTGCTTCACTTCTAGCATTCTTCTTTGCTCAGTTTCACACTGAGCCACTCACAACCCATTGTGCATCTGGTGATCCGTTCTTCCCCAAATGACCTCCCCCACCCCCCAAGAGGTTGTTTCCTTAAATACCATAGGGCTGAATCACCCTGTGAAAAGGGACCCAATTTTGGACTTTTGTAAAGGTCTGAAGGGGGATGTAGTACTCCTCCAGGAGACCAAGATAGGTTTTAAAGAGGCTCTGTTCACGAGGAAGGCATGGGTTACGGACCTTACCTGCTCTGAAGCCTTGGGGAAGCGTAATGGAGTTCTCACCCTTATTTCTAGACACTCAGGATTGTCCATAGTCTCATCTGAGCCTGACACTAGTGGGAGATGGCAATTTACTAGACTGACCAATGGTTCCCAAGATTTATATGTTATGAATATTTATGCACCCAGTGAAACAGTGATATTAGAAATACACTTCAATCCCTTGGGGATGAAATCAAATCGGATAGAGGTTCTATATACACATTCCAATAAGAAATCACTTCTGCATGATATTAGACAGCTAAAATACTCCTTTAATTCTATTGTTAGTGAGAGGCATACCTGGGACTTCATGCTCAAAAATCTCCTCATCTTTTATTACGTAATAGAGCTGGTAAACTGTTAGTGCTTAACCTTAAAACTACTGTACCCAAATTACTCATATCACAGATAGGGATGGTTCACAAAATGTCCTTAATCACGTAATCCTTGAGGTAATTAGTGATTTCAATGAAAGGTTATACACCCCTCAATTGTTGTATGATAAATCCACATGTCTGGAGTTCCTCCTCCCCCTTTCCATTCGATGCTGATAGATTGCGTTTGAATAAACCAATAGAATCTGAGGAAATTGTTAAAGCTTTTAAGGCCCGGATGATTTCCCAATCTCCTTCTATAAGACTTTTACATGCTCAATCATTGGGCATCTTAAAAAAGACTTTGATCAATATGACTTGTCGGGCAGTGTCTCAGGGTTGGCCACCGAGGCTACCACTGTGGTCATCCTGAAGGAGGGCAACGATCATCCTGATCCCAAAAAATCTGTCCTATTTCCCTTCTAAACATGGGAGCCAAAATCTATGCGAACATCTTATACAATAGTTTGGATGCTTGTATCCCTAAACTAATTCATATCTCACAAACTGGCTTTTTCAAAGACCGTCTCGCAAGGGATAACATCCGCACCTTCTGTCATTTATAGAAAAGGTTCATTTACCAACACTTCCTTTGGCGGCAATTTCTTTTGACGTTGAAAAGGCATTTGATGAAGTTTATTGGCCTTTTTTACATGCTGTTTCGGAAGCACATGACCTAGGTTCCTCCTTTACTAACATGATCGTGGCTTTATATGCCAATCCTAAGGCAAAAATTAGAATAAATGGCCCGACTTCTTCTTTTTTTGACCTCCATCAAGGTACGAGACAAGGGTGCCCCTTATCCCCCCTACTTTACTTACTTACTATTGATCCTCTACTTAGACTTCTTAACTCTGAACCTAACATTAAGGGTCTTCAATTTGGACATCTTGCATTTAAGATGGCTGCTTATGCACACAATATCCTTATATTCTCTGAGGATGTAGAAATGGCTATCCCCACGATAATTAATACTATACAGGGCTTCTCAAACGTTTCTGGGTATTCCCTGAATAAAACCGAAGTATTCCCTCTAAATTCTTTATGCTTTCCCTCCTCTCTGGGCGCCTCGGGTCTGAAATGGTAGTCTTCCAACCATTAATATTTGGGTATCTGGTTCTGTAGAGATCTCACAGAATGAATCACATACACTCGCCAAAGTTAAAGATCTTCCTAATAACTGGCCTCCTAAATAAATTTCCTAATGGGGAAGGTTGCATAGCCTCAAAATGATGATTACTCCAATAGTTAATTTTCTATCTTCAATGTTCACCCTAAAGGTTTCAGTAGGCTTCTTCCAAGAACTTGACATTCTTACCTCTACGTTTCTATGGAACGATAAACGAGCAAGGATCTCATATAAATTTATTAGGAAGCTGGTTGCTTTCGGTGGTTGTAACTTCCCATATTGGTACCTTTATCAAACGGCATTCCTAGTGTCTCAAGGTGCGGTTTGGTTTACCCCAGACTCACTCTACGCTCCTCCATGGTCACATATTGAATGATCTCTTTGTTACCCTTATAGTTTAGCTTCCTTCACTTGGATGTCAAAATTTGTCCCCTCACATTCGCATCGTATTCTTTCAGATACAGAGCGGCTTTAAAGATCCTGGACAAGCGGCTCGAGATCCGCTTTAATAACTCTAGAGGGGCATCTCTTTGGTTTTATCCAAAAGTTGCCTTTGAGCTTGACCCCATCTTTCTGAAGTTTGGGCTTCTAAAGGCATTAGGACTATTCAGGACCTTTACGATATTAATTGTGGTCCGCATCCTTTTGCAGCTCATGCTACAAAATATGACCACACTAATCTGGATTTTCATCGTTTTTTTAATATTAAGGTTAAACTCTCAAAATCCCAATTTTCCAAACATTCGTCTCTAATTAAACTTCTAACCATTTGGCTCCAGGCGGGGCATGTAGCATTCCAAGCCTACGAATTTCTATCAAACCCGCAATCCCCACAACATTCAACTATTTATACAACATGGTCCAAAAACTTTGATAAAGTGGTTTATGAACATATTTGTCCAAATGACTGGCTTCTGATTGGTAATCTTTCCCTACGCAATAAAATTGCTCCAGCTCTTATCCAATTACATTGGACACCTGCTCGGCTATACAAACTGAAGCTAAGGGATAATGATAGGTGCTGGAGTAGTGATTTAGAACCAGGCTCGCATTAACACATGTTCTTTGAGTGGACGCTTTTATCTGAATATTGGGCCTCTATACAGAGACACTTATCGAATATCTTTAATGATACTATTGCATTATCCTTCTCTATTGTGATATTAGGTCCCTGGACCTCAACAGCCCCTCTATCCCTAGATAAGACTGGCATGTCACTACTAGATCTACTCTTAATTATTGCAATTAAAGTGATTCTCACAAAATGAAAGTCCTTTCAACACCTTTCATTTCACACACGGTTGGCCTGGGTGTCTTATCTTCGTAGCGCACATACATTGCACTCTGATCAACTCTCCACTCCATTTATTTCTAGCGCAGATGGTGTTCCCTCGACAACTATGTTCAACTCGGCTTGTACCTCTGATACCTAAACCTTTTAATGTTTTTCTCTTTTTTTATTTTATTTAGGAAGCGGATATTCCACTGTCTCACCACCCCCCTTTCCTCCCTAACCTTTCCTTCCTTCCTGTTCTCCCCTGTGTAGCAACTACGGTATTATTTGTGATACAAGGCTTCTTTCCTTTCAGTCTCCACATAAAATCTTCAGATATTTTTTTTTCTCTGATTATTTTGGCTATAATTGCTTATGTACCGTTTTGACATTATATTATATGGATTTGCTGTTGGTCTGTATTGGTAAATGCCTTCCCATTTTTTGTATCATTTGTTTCTTTTACTGTTGCCATCTAACTTTCGTTTATATTTTATTTCGGATGACCTGTATATTATCCATACATGTACTGTTCTGTTTAGCCGGTATAACTTATTCTATTTACCAATTTGTATATTCTTTTTGGATTGAATTACAATAAAATCGAAAAAAACACACAGCGCAAAGTTTTTGTTGAAACATAATTCACTAATGATAGCCACTTTACTTTTCAATGAGTTCTACACCTTCTGCACTTTTATATAAACTAAGTTGTTTTGTCCTATAATGAAGTGCATGTAAATATATGTTGATTCAATATACTGTTCCTCAGCATGAATGGGTCCCCGTTATGAATGACTCTTTGTAGACTGTTTACCAAGGTTTTGGTAAGCTCGACAACATGTGATATGCTCCAATCAGAACTGAGTATTTCTCTGGGTGGCTTATGAGGTGCCAGTGCTATATCTGGCCTCTTGTATTTGCTGATTCTTAATCAGTCAACAATATAAAATGAAAGGTAATATCACTTACTAAGATGATCGCTTCACGTAGAGTGTGTTAATCCAGTCTAGGATTCATTTCAATTCTTTGACATGAAAAGTTGAAAGTTTTATACTCATAAATAAGTTGTGGGGAGGGAGACATTGAAGACCCATATACAAAAGATACCATTAAGGTTAAAGGAAAGGTCAATCAGAAAAAAATGCCTTTTTCCAAGAAGCAATACTAGATTTTCCGGACAACAAGAAACACAAAATAACCAAACATGGTATGTGGTACATTTTCATGTTGCCATTTTTTAATATGTCACCTTGAGGAAGCAGGATATAGGAAAATAGCACATTTTTTCATAGCACAAATTGAAAATGTCACCCCAGCCGGCCCTAGGAGAGGGTCTATCGTGTGCATTCCAATGTATGAGATGCCTGCTGGGCCTGCAAACATTTCACGCGCTGGAGCTCTTCAGTAGAGGATTCTTTTATCACTGCACATTCCCATGTCAGAGTGACAGCCACATTGTGTTTGGAAAATGAAACATTAACTCAGCAACTAAGGCTACAATTATAGGTCTTCTGCTCAATTATATACTTCTATTTTAATCGTCTTTATCCTTTGTATAGCCCACATTTGCTATTGTAGTGTGTTTTGTAGTTCAAAGTTCTTTTGAATCAGAAAGGAATTGTAGTTTGCTCAAAGTTTCAGTAATAGTTTGATTATGGATTAAAGCTAATTTTCCAAACAGGCAATCGTGCATTAAGGCAAAGTATTCGTTCTAAAATCCTGCTAGATTAAATGAACAGCTCCTCTTGTATCATGCTGCTTAATTCATTAAGCACTATTGTCCTCTTTTGGGGTCATTATAAACTGCTAATTGGGATACCAAGTATTTTTAAGGTACAGTTAAGCAGAGGGAAGTGAGGCCATGTCCATGACTCTTGTACCCCAGTCCATACAATATGAAATGGTATTTTGGCAACTGCCAATAACAGGGAGTTTTACACTTTGGGGTTCCAAGTCACATCATGGACCACTGAGGCGTCAGTCTTGTTGCCTAGCTGATGTCCTGTGAACCTTTCAGTGGAAAATAAGTCTTTGGTTGACAGCTCTCAGTCTGTATTTCTATATATTATGTATAGCTCTCATCTCTAAGAGAAAGTTCCTGCCTGAATACTGCGTTCTGAATCTAGTTTTTCAGTTCCATGACGTAGCAGCAGTGCAAATGGAAACACTTTGTGCACTCTTTCGGTTTCATAAAGGGCAAACATCTGCTTCCTTTCTGTTGCTATGCCTCGCCCGGGTCTTCCGAGGACCGAGAGTGGTGGCAGAATGGTGGCTAGTGGTGTCACCCTGGTTCTCACAGACCCAAAAGATGCAATGTATGTGGTTGGTGCTCTACCTCTGACAACGACAACAACCTGGGTCTGTAGATCCTTAATGGCAAGGATTTCTAAGATACATCAGCATAGCTCTCAGACAGTGTGTAAGCTCGCCACCAGCTCTCCGCTCCATGGAGAGCAGAGGCCGCATCTTCAATGCGGAGGGAGAGGTAGGGCCCAGCTGTTGCTGCTGATAGCTGGCAGGAAAACAGGTATTTTTTTCATATTTAGGTGGGCACAGAGCAGAGCCGACCGGATGGCAAGGAATTTTTTTTTCCGGATGAGAGCAGAGGATACATAACTGCAGAGGGTAGCGTCGGTTTTGGAGCAGTGGGGCCTGGATTTTGTTACAGGGGCCGGTTTTACAGCGATGCTGTAATATCGGCCCCCGAGTAACAAAAGCAGCAGTGCTGGGGTTCGGTTCTGTTAAGCAGCAGCGCTGGGGCTGGTTTTGTTAAGCAGCCGTGCTAGGGTTGGTTTTGTTAAGCAGCAGTGCTGGGAGCCGGTTTTGTTAAGCATCTGTGCTGGGGCTGGTTTTGTTAAGCAGCAGCGCTGGGAGCCGGTTTTGTTAAGCAGCAGCCCTGGGGGGACGGTTTTGTTAAGCAGCAGCGCTGGGTGTCGGTTTTGTTAAGCAGCAGCGCTGGGGGCCGGTTTTCTTAAGCAGCAGCGCTGGGTGTCGGTTTTGTTAAGCAGCAGCGCTGGGGTCCGGTTTTGTTAAGCAGCAGTGCTGGGAGCCGGTTTTGTTAAGCAGCAGCGCCGGGGGCCGGTTTTGTTAAGCAGCAGCGCCGGGTGTCGGTTTTGTTAAGCAGCAGCGCTGGGGGCCGGTTTTGTTAAGCAGCAGCGCTGGGAGCCGGTTTTGTAAAGCAGCAGTGCTGGGGGCTGGTTTTGTTAAGCAGCAGCGCTGGGGGCTGGTTTTGTTAGGCAGCAGCGCTGGGGCCCGGTTTTGTTAAGCAGCAGCGCTGGGAGCCGGTTTTGTTAAGCTGCAGCGCTGGGGGCCGGTTTTGTTAAGCAGCAGCGCTGGGTGTCGGTTTTGTTAAGCAGCAGCGCTGGGGGCCGGTTTTGTTAAGCAGCAGCGCTGGGTGTCAGTTTTGTTAAGCAGCAGCGCTGTGGGCCGGTTTTGTCAAGCAGCAGCGCTGGGGGCCGGTTTTGTTAAGCAGCAGCGCTGGGTGTCGGTTTTGTTAAGCAGCAGCGCTGGGGGCCGGTTTTGTTAAGCAGCAGCGCTGGGGGCCGGTTTTGTTAAGCAGCAGCGCTGGGAGACGGTTTTGTTAAGCAGCAGCGCCGGGGGCCGGTTTTGTTAAGCAGCAGCGCTGGGTGTCGGTTTTGTTAAGTAGCAGCGCTGGAGGCCGGTTTTGTTAAGCAGCAGCGCTGGGAGCCGGTTTTGTTAAGCAGCAGTGCTGGGGGCTGGTTTTGTTAAGCAGCAGCGCTGGGGGCCGGTTTTGTTAAGCAGCAGCGCTGGGAGCCGGTTTTGTTAAGCTGCAGCGCTGGGCGCCGGTTTTGTTAAGCAGCAGCGCTGGGTGTTGGTTTTGTTAAGCAGCAGCGCTGGGGGCCGGTTTTGTTAAGCAGCAGCGCTGGGTGTCGGTTTTGTTAAGCAGCAGCGCTGGGGGCCGGTTTTGTCAAGCAGCAGAGCTGGGGGCCAGTTTTGTTAAGCAGCAGCGCTGGGTGTCGGTTTTGTTAAGCAGCAGCGCTGGGGCCCGGTTTTGTTAAGCAGCAGCGCTGGCAGCCGGTTTTGTTAAGCAGCAGTGCTGGGGGCTGGTTTTGTTAAGCAGCAGCGCTGGGGGCCGGTTTTGTTAAGCAGCAGCGCTGGGGCCCGGTTTTGTTAAGCAGCAGCGCTGGCAGCTGGTTTTGTTAAGCGGCAGCGCTGGGGGCCGGTTTTGTTAAGCAGCAGCGCTGGGTGTCGGTTTTGTTAAGGAGCAGCGCTGGGGGCCGGTTTTGTTAAGCAGCAGCGCTGGGAGCTGGTTTTGTTAAGCAGCAGTGCTGGGGGCTGGTTTTGTTAAGCAGCAGCGCTGGGGGCCGGTTTTGTTAAGCAGCAGCGCTGGCAGCCGGTTTTGTTAAGCTGCAGCGCTGGGGGCCGGTTTTGTTAAGCAGCAGCGCTGGGTGTCGGTTTTGTTAAGGAGCAGCGCTGGGGGCCGGTTTTGTTAAGCAGCAGCGCTGGGAGCCGGGTTTGTTAAGCAGCAGCGCTGGGTGTTGGTTTTGTGAAACAGCAGCTCTGGGGGCCGGTTTTGTTAAGCAGCAGCGCTGGGTGTCGGTTTTGTTAAGCAGCAGCGCTGGGGGCCGGTTTTGTCAAGCAGCAGCGCTGGGGGCCAGTTTTGTTAAGCAGCAGCGCTGGGTGTCGGTTTTGTTAAGCAGCAGCGCTGGGGCCCGGTTTTGTTAAGCAGCAGTGCTGGCAGCCGGTTTTGTTCTGCATCAGTGCTGGGGGCTGGTTTTGTTAAGCAGCAGCGCTGGGGGCCGGTTTTGTTAAGCAGCAGCGCTGGGGCCCGGTTTTGTTAAGCAGCAGCGCTGGCGGCTGGTTTTGTTAAGCGGCAGCGCTGGGGGTCGGTTTTGTTAAGCAGCAGCGCTGGGTGTCGGTTTTGTTAAGGAGCAGCGCTGGGGGCCGGTTTTGTTAAGCAGCAGCGCTGGGAGCTGGTTTTGTTAAGCAGCAGTGCTGGGGGCTGGTTTTGTTAAGCAGCAGCGCTGGGGGCCGGTTTTGTTAAGCAGCAGCGCTGGGGGCCGGTTTTGTTAAGCAGCAGCGCTGGCAGCCGGTTTTGTTAAGCTGCAGCGCTGGGGGCCGGTTTTGTTAAGCAGCAGCGCTGGGTGTCGGTTTTGTTAAGGAGCAGCGCTGGGGGCCGGTTTTGTTAAGCAGCAGCGCTGGGAGCCGGTTTTGTTAAGCAGCAGTGCTGGGGGTTGGTTTTGTTAAGCAGCAGCGCTGGGGGCCGGTTTTGTTAAGCAGCAGTGCGTGACAGTGGTGCACACCGCGGGGTAGTGTGCCATTGTGACAAAATTGCCAGGGCTGCTTTCGGTTCCCAGTCCAGCCTTTGGTAGCGTAGGTGAGTAACAGGAGAGGAACTTGAGAGGGAAAGGGACAGTGGCAGTTACGGTGTCTCCCATGATCAGTTACCCCTTCACAACTAATGTGGGAAAGGAAACGGGTGACAGAAATAGCATATACTTGTAGGTGGGGATCATTGAATAATGGTGTTTTTTACCTTGGGATTCTGTGTGACATAAACAAACCAAGCTTCGCTCTTATTGTCTTTCATGGGACACTTTGGTGAAAAAACATCCTTGTTTTTCCAAGTTACCTAACTATATTTGTATATATATTATAATGCATCATCTCAGTTCCCACAGGCAGATGAATGAGTAAGTCAGTTTGTCCAAGTTTGCTTCTACTTCCTAATTTCAGTGTGTATGGAGTGAAGACTAACATTCAACCAACTCTCTTCTGAAGGTATTGCCTTCTGTTGATTTCCTATGCTGCAATTATAAACTTCAGCCCGTAGTTAGCAGGGAGGGTAATTAACAGATGGAAATGTGCAGGAGCCTGTGGACAATGAGGCTATTAGCACTTCCTTGTCTCACCCCTTCAGTCAGGTAAGCCATTCAAGTGTGCCTGTCTGCACCATGTCCCTGGGTCAGTTTCAATGAGTTTGAATTAAAAGCAAACTAGTTAATGCTTCCTTCTGAGTCATTTAACAAAGGTTAAAAACCTCTGCTTAGTGTATCAAGTAATAGTAATGCCTGGCACCATGTTGGCTGTGGGACTATGACCACAGCAGTCACATATTCAATCTGCCCATGTCTGCTTCATTCAACTGCTTCAGAGCTTTCCGGAGCTTATAAGGCAAGTAAACAGCAACGGTAAACAACAGCACTCTGAGCTTCCTTATGAGCCAAAACACACTCTACAATCCATACAGCTGAGATAATATAATTTAATTAATTACATCTAATGTGGATGTAAATGTGGAACATTTAATGTTGCTTCTGCACTTTGCCATTAGTGTATACATGAACCGAAAAGATTCTTCGTTTGAGTTTTATATAGCGCTAGCTAGACCTGAGGGTTCCAGAGCACTTTACAGGTTATGTGATAAGGTTTTCAAGAGGTATATGAGGGGATTTGTATGAGTTAAAGAACAATACAGCATTAAGGGGTTACAAAGTCACAAAAGTATATCACAAAGACACATTGCGGAAAAGTAATTGGAGACAGGAGACTTAGAGATGATGGAACCGGTCAATGAGGGAAACGTAGAACAGCTTGTGCGCATGTTGAAGTAGTTGTTGAGCGGAAGAGATTTAACGTCCTGTTTGATGGAAGGAAAAGAGGGGTTGAAGTAGAGATCCTTGGGGACTGAGTTCAAGATCGTAGGAGCATTTCCTCAGAAGGAGTGCACCTGGGCTGATTTTCTTTTGAGATTGGGAGGAATGAGAAGAAGAGAGTTGGAGCTTCTCAGTGCCCGGACACTTCCTGCTCTCGAAATTTTGATTTCTAAGTATTTGGGGGTTTTAGTACGAAGGACTTTGCGGGTGAAAAAGTCTGTCTTGAGTGCTAATTTACACTCATAATTTGATGATTTAAACAGGCTGATAGTGTTATCCAATATGATAGTTTGTGCTAAGGGCTCGATGTAAATATTAAATCAAAGGGGGGATAGGGGACACCCCTGCCTTGTCCCTCTCTGGATGTCGAAACTTGGGGTCAGGGAACCGTTCAGGAGGATCTTCGCAATTGCGCCTAGATAGCAGTTCTTTAAAGTCTGCACAATAATAGGACCCATACCCATGACCTCCAGTACCCCCCAGTGGTACCACCAACACACCCGGTCGAAGGCCATAGCAGCATCTAAGGCCACTACTGCCAAGGGATCCGCCCTTATCTCCGCCAGGTCTATGTTGCCTATCAATAGTTGGGTTTGTTCCTGGTTTGCTCTCCCCACGATGAAACCTTTCTGGTCAATATTGATCAGATTTGGTGCCAGTTTCGCCAATCTCCCTGCTAGAATGCCCATAAAGATCTTATATTCGGCATTCAGCAGGGAGATCGAGCGGTAGGAGTCAGCCATCAGGGGATCCTTTCCTGGCTTCAGTATTAAAACTATCGTGGCCTCCTTCCAGGAACTGGGTATCACCCCATTGGAACAATAAACTGAATTAAATAATGTAAGGAGTACAGGTAGAAGTTCATCGAGTATCAGCTTATATACTTCATTGGGGAGGGCATCAGGACTGGCCACTTTTTTATTTTTTGATGTCTTTATTTGAACCCTGATCTCTTCCATGGTTATGGGTGCATCAAGAACATCTCTGGAGGCTTCGGTAAGAACAGGTAGAGATTTATCCCTTATCCAAGAGAATATCTGATCCTGGGAGGAGTCAAGGTCCTCCCTATACAAATTTGAAAAAAGAGATAAGAGACATTTTTGCATCTCTTCAGGCTTACTAGATTTGTTCCCACTACCATCAATGATGAGTTCGTTGATATTATTTTTTGCCCGATCTATCCTCACCTTCCAGGCCAATAAGGCCCCTGCTCTTTCCCCATATTCAAAAATGTCCATATTTCTAGCTTGCCATTGGGCGTTACATTTCGGATCTAGGAAACAACTTAGGTCCTTCCTAGCCTCCTCCAGATTCCTTCCTATCTGCTTTTTTTTTTTTATATCCTCCAAGTTTGTACCGCCCCTTTCCAGTTCTAGAGCAGATAACCTACTCTCAAGAGCCTGTAATTCCAAAATCTTTAACCGGTTCTTGGAGGTTATTAGGGCATGTAACATGCCTCTCAGACTAGCCTCATAGGCGTCCCATACGTGGTCTATTGAAGTGGATCCTAGGTTAATAGCAAAAAATTAAAGAGAGGACTCACTGATGGACTGGACAATTCCTGGGTCTGACAACATTATTCTGTCTAGCGTCCATCTTTATTGTGGGCAATTACCTCCCGTAGAATATAAAAACAGGAAGGGAGCGTGATCAGATAGATGACTCGGCAAAATTGATATATTAATAAAGTTATCTAAATTTTCTCTATTCACCAACACATAATCTATTCTGGAGGAATGGTGGTATTTTTTACAATTGAAGGTGAAACCTTGGGCAACACCCATCTTAGAACTCCAGAGATCTGCTAGATTTATATTAGATATTAAATTTCTCATAACCCTGCGTGATCTCGGGGTCCCTGTTACGTGACTCAAATTGGATCTATCTTTAACTGGGTCCAGCCGAATGTTAAAATCACCTCCTATTACCAGAGGAGGGTGTGCCATAATCAGTCTTTCTTGTAATTTAACTAAAAGGACAGAATCATCCGTATTTGGACCATAGAAAGATGAACAGGTCATTGTTATCCCCTCAAAATCCAGGAGGGCTACGATCCAGCTACCTGTTTGGTCTGTCTGAACTGACTTAATCCTACAAGGAACCCCCTTCTTCACTACAATTGCTACCCCTCGGCTACTTATTGATTGCTGAGAAAAACAAAAACACTGAATCCATGGAATTTTTGAAAAAATTATCTGTGACTCAGTTGGATTTAAATGGGTTTCCTGCAACAGACAGACCTGTGCTGGTGAGAGCTCCAAGTACTTTAGGATCAACCTTTACCTACGCGGGCATCTCAAACCATTCAAGTTTCAAGAAATAAAATGAATTTTCTGACCCCCTTTCATGTTTCCTGTCGTTTGCTTGGATGTCTTTTGCTGGAATTTGGTAGCGCTCCTTATTAAACAAGTGTGATGAGGAATATTTTATAATTATTTTTTTCCATCTCTGCTCCCCTCCCCCCTTCCACCTCCCCTCCGTGCCTCCCATAATCTCCACCCCCCCACCGAGCCCTGAGGAACCCTCCCTTCCAATAGGCTTCACCTATTTGGACACTACTCCCTCAGGCTATATTCAAATTACTTTAAACCTGATACATATTAGGGACCGGAAACCAAGCTCTCAGAAAAACCTCTATATTCTTCCTTTACTTTCCTCCCTGTTTTTCACGGTGAATCTTTACAATTAGAGTGTCGACTTCTTCTGTAGAACGAATCATATGCATGTGGTTATATCACATCACACGCAATGTAGCTGGGAACCTCACTTGTGCTTTAGCCCCAAGACTATTTAACTCTACTAATCTTTTCCCCAGCTCCCACTGTCTTGTGGCCGTTATATGCGAGATGTCGGATCTGATGGAAAAAGAGAAGTGGGATCGATCTGAGAATGGGGAAGAAATGACCCCTTCCTTTAGAGCAGCTGTCAGGATCAGCTCTTTAACGGAATATGAAAGAAAATTTACCAGTATCTTACGGGGTTTCTGCCTTCCCAGGTTTCTTTTGAAGGGGTCCCTGTGAACTCTTTGGATTTCATAATTAAGATCAATATTTGGGTGATTTTTAAGGACTGTGCCATTCAATAAAGTGATCAGGAACCCCCTTATGTCCTCCCCCTCCACAGCTTCTGGAATATTTAAGAACTTCAAATTATTTTTCCTTGAATGATTCTCCAATCGTTCAAGGTCATCCTTCAATTCCTTATTTTGAAAGGATAGTTTTTCCAAATGGGAGGTAGTAATCTCAGTCGATTCTTTCAATTTCGGGATTTCTTCTTCAATTGCCTCGGTCCTCACAGTGACTTCCTCTAACTTTTTAGCAAGAACCTCGCATGATGTCCGAATTGCAGCCTGATTCGCCTCTGAGACAGAAAACCTATTAGCCAACTCTGCTTGGTTTGTCTCAGAAACTGTAAATCTGCATGCCATCTCGTCCTTCATGGCCAGGAGTAAGACTGCAAGGGAGGGTGTGTTTGATGTCGATGAACTCGGGTCGCCGGGAGGAGGGGGAGCCAGATTTTTATTTTTATTATTCTGACTGACCGAACCCCCCCGATCCTCCATCTGCACCTTTAGCACCAGAGCCTGCTCCACCTCTTGCTCCAACCCTTCCTTCTGCAAAAGATCTTGCTCAGCACGACACTTTCCCTGCCCTTGGCCCTGATCTTGATCATGGTCTTGTGTTTGATCTTCCTGCTGCCCCAGCACTGAGTATCTGTTGGTGAAACTAATCGCTGGATTGACCTCCAGTTCTGTGCTGATGACTTCAACAGATATCAAAGGCTGGGATGATTCAGCCTGATTTAACTGTGTGAGCTCACTACCCTTGCCCGCCGTCGTCGTCCCATTTAACCCTACAAGAGCAGGAGTGAGAGTAGGAGCCAGGGGTTGCATGGAGACCGATGTATGGATTGGAGTGGTCCCGGAAGCGGACTTAAGCATGCTTTTATTCGCTGGTATGGGCGATGGCGATGGCTGGGGCAATGGGGTTGTTGATGGAAGTGACATGACCTGGTAGAAGGTTTCAAAGATGGAGTGATTTTTGATTTTATTACAGATGTTTTTTTGTCCCGGGACTGCGCCTTGCTTTTTTGAGTTTTAGCTTTTACTGGAGTTACAGACCCAGCAGTTCCCGCTCCCTGTTTGCGCTGTCCTGGTATAGCTCTGACTTCCGCTACTGCTACAGGGGGCGAGACCCCCTGGGGTAGAACAGAGTGAGTTATCATTGTATTGGCTGTCAAGTGAGCTTCCCTTGCCTGCAGTGAGTATCTACTCAACTTAGGGGGGATATACCCTCTTGAGTCTTAGCACTCCACTCCATACAATCAGTAAACCACCCGGTCCCCACCTCTGAACCGCCGCCCCTACTATCGCTAAGGCATTGGATCTTCTCTTTGTCTGTTCAGGTTCCTTGCACCAATTTGCCAGCCGGTTGTTCCCTTAATGAATGTCTTAAATCAGTTGAAGCATCCCGCCGAGACTGGACACCTCCTACCTGCTCAGAGCCTGGGCAGCCACCCACCGAGTGGCACGCTCTTCCCTTGGTGCAACGCAGCAGCAGAGAATGGAGTTTGCTGCACCTCCGCTCAAACGTAGCAACCTCCCACCTCCAGCGCGGCTTCACCACGGCTACTCCGCCCACGCCGCCCAGTAAGTTTAGAGCGTCAACCCCGATCGGGTCAACTCGCAACAGCCAAAGCAGACTCTGGGGAAAAGAAAGAAGCCGCCACAGAAATACAACCAAGGAGGGAGTGCAAACGACCAAACACAAAAGAAATGCAGGGATCAGAGGTCAGAAACAGGTAATTTGGCACTTATCCGAGCCGCAATAAGAAGCCCGAGGGAGCGAGCCCGCGGCCGTTAAGCTGCGGCTGCCATGTTCCTCCTTCTCCCCACCTCCGTGTCTCTGTTTACTCATGTTGTGGACTACCGAAAAGGTGTTCTTGATTCCCACCATTCCTGAGAGTATTCTAAGTCGCTTGTTCTGGGTTGACTAATCATTGGTAGCTTCGAAATGATATGGAGAACAGATGAGACCCTGATGCTAGTCGGATAGGGGTTCTGGGTACTGAGGTGAGTTTTTTGGTACGCCACAATTCACTGAGGTCCTGGTTTCCTGTGCATAGTTCTGTGCATGAGCTGAATCCCCGCAACAGCTAGCCAATACACCTAGACAAAAGGGCACCATTGGCAGTCACAGCGTGACACAATGTATGACCATTGACATACTCCAAAGGGGACATGACTTTTTAAAAAATATTTTACACATTTTGTGACTTTTTTACAATATAATTTTTATTGAGTTTTAGAAATAAACATACCATAGAAAATGCCAGGCTCCGATTCCAGTGTTCTTCTCCAATCAACACATAAACATTACTTTTAGTTGCCAGTCATCTCCAAAGCATGCCGTGCTTCCTCATGAGCTGAAATTTATGGAAGCCCAGCTCAGCAGGTTTTCTTTGACCCTGCTAATGAGGCAGGCCTATGCAAGTGCTAAGTAGAAGTCCCCCAAAAGCCTCACACATTGGGTGAAGTATTGAAAAAAAGTGGAAATGAGGAAGATTAAATTGTAGATGTGGAAAAGAGGCATGATGTAGGAGGGATAGGCGAGAAAGGAATAAGTATGTAAAAATGGATCAGAGGACGTACTACCAAGTGGGAGTATGATGGAGCTTGGGGAGGGTAAAGTGGGGAGGGGACACCCGGTGTATAAATCTTCATTGTCTCTCCATTACTAACGTTAATATTTTCTCAGAGGTGCCATCTCTGCGGAGAATCAGGGAACAGGCCAGCTCACCTCGGGTCTACCTCTCCTTGGGAACCCATCATTCGACCTGCCACTGATTGTCTCATCTCTGTAGTGTCATAATCCCAAATAAAAAAGAGCAAACATTCAAGTGTTCAGCCTCTTATGTCTTTGAATGATGGTCTGATTGACCCTCATTGGCCTCTAAGGTAGAGGATTACTCCTTGAGTATTCTTTCTCACTGCCTTTTACCGCAATTGCCTGAAGTCTAAAGAGAAGGCTATTGCCACCCCATTCACAACTCACCTCCTCCGCTGAGCTAATTGTACCTCTTTTTGCCTATATTCCTTCACTCTCTCTACCCGTTTGAGGCCCAGGTGAGAAGTGCTCCTGTCTTTTCCGCACAACAGAGTTCAAAGGTAATAAATCTCAGGTTCTCTTTGTTGTTTACTGCTCCCAGACCTCATAGTTTCTCCCACCTCCAGGTAGAGTCCCCAAAACTCAGAGCATATCAAGGTCCCATTTTCAGTGCATTCCATTATTTCACCAATGATTGATTCATCACTGTGGCTTTCTACAGGTGCCCCCCTGGATGTTTCACACACCTTTGCAGCTTGGTTCTGTGGAACTCTCTGTAGCCAGATGCCGCTTCTTTGTACCTTCCACTGACAAGACCACCGGCTCCAATATCATCTGCTGAGGGTTTTTCACAGCGCTACTGACGTTTGCGCCCCAGCTCACCATCTTGTTTCTCCTGCATCTGACCGAAGAAGGGGTGGGCTCCGTTCACCACCATTTTATCCCAAGTTATTCACTCCATTTATCACAAAAGCGACCTTTAAAGGATAGAATTCACATTTCCTCCTCAACCCGTCAAGGGTTTTCTTTATAGAGGCAATGTCACCCCTCAGGTCACTTCTGTTCAAACTTAAATTCAACAGCTGGAGCTTGCAGAAGCTACAGCTACCATTTTGAATGCATGGACATTGTAGGAGAGTACGATCTGCACTTATGTTGCCCCCACTTTTTTTCTGATGTATACACTGGTTTCTGGCTATAGTCAGACTGGGTCCCTGCTAATCAGGGCCCCAGTCTCTCTGTTCTCTCTAAACGACTTGGTGTGCATATTAGATGCACTAGTGATTGGATACTGTGGTACCTTATAAGCCCCTTGTATATGGTACCTTAGGTACCTAGACAATAGGTACTTCACAGGCCTACCAGCAGCTGAAGCATGTATTATGCCACCCCTGGGAAGCAGACTCAATCTGACACCACAGGCCTGCTACTGCAGCCTGTGTGAGGTAGTGTTAGCACTCCTCACTGAGGTATAGATTTCTATATCTCACCATACACACACATATAAACATATCAGCCACTCCTATGGCAGGCCCTAACAATCCTGAGGGCAGGGTGCTTGGTTTACAATGTGAGGGGGTGCCTCTGCCTGAGCAGGGCCCCTCTGCAGCTACCAGAGTCTATTCTCTATGGCTGGTTGTGGATGCGGTTAAACCATATACTCTTAAGTGCATTAAAATGCTAACTTTGGAATGACTGCATCAAAACATGTCAAACAACTTGGAATCATACCCCCACATCAGTCCATGATGTGGGAGCATGATCCCACCCTTCTAGAGGGGACGACATGTAAAACGATAGAAATCCTATAGAGCCCTGGCATCACAAAATGGATGCCACCAGCACAGACACTGGGCTGCCCTCCTGCTGCTGACTGAAACTCGCAGTGGAGGAAGCCCAACAAAAGGCATCCTGTCACAGGGAGGTGTCACCACCTTCCAGACAGGATTTAGTGTATTGGGGCTGGGTGGGTGCACTCCTAGAGTGCTTTGAAGTCCTGCACTGGGGGGGCAGTAGGCTCCTCTGTGCATATGCCAGCTCAAACCGGTTCAGGGGCTACCTGTCCCTGCTCTGACACAAAACTGGACAAAGGGAAGTGGGTGTAGCCACCCCCTCCCCTGACCCTCCTAGAGGAGTGGTCATAGAGCTAGTCCCTCCCCTATCTTCACTATAAGATAGCAAACTTTGCCATTGCAAATCAGCTAACCCTGGACGATGCTCTACAAAGAAGAATCCTGGCCCTTCGATGTTCCACTACCTTTGGAAGACAGAAGAATCTCCCTTGGAGTCAAGGAGTGACTCCCCTGCTTGGCAGGCACTAAAAACCTCAATCAACGGTTGCAAACTTTCTCGCTCCCGCCGGAGTTCAAAGTCCCTGTGAGTCCCCAGCAGAGCTGTGGTGAGTGGACCCCACGAGTGACGAGGAACAGCAATACCCGGGGACCGTGCACTATTGTCGAGTGCAAACCCTTCACGACGTCCTACGGACTTGTGCATTGGACCATTTGTGGCCCAAGCCTCCAGCAGGTTTTTCAATGAAAATCAGAGGCCTACCCAATCCCGAGTGACCATGGACTCCTGTGAAGCATTTCCTGAAGAGGCGTCCTTGCGATCACTTGTCCGTTGGCTAGTGGGTCTCCCAAAGACTTTCCTATCAACTCAAAGGGCTCTCCTGGTTGCTCCAGGCCTGCCCTCACTCACCCTCGCTGGGTGAGTCCCTCAGACCTTGCTGGTCTGCACCATCGACTTTCTTCAGTCTACACAAGACTTGCAGTTGCCGAGGCTTGTTGGCTCCAATCCGGTTGCTGACACTGCCATCAGCCGCAGACGCTGTGGGACACTCCGAATCCAGCTGCTGGTCATCGTCGAACTCTCCTGGTCCCCGTGAGTGAAGAGTCAAAACACCATCGATGACCTGAAATCACCCGACATCTGTGGTCAGCCATCTTCCTGGCCACCGGTCACTGGCAAGCGACTTTGAACACTGTTCCCTCAATTTTCAGGTCGATTCCATCTTGAATCCACCCTTGGATTCCACCGGACACTTCTTCAGTCGACGCAAGCAGCAAGTCTTCTTTGGTCTCCAAAAGACACCTATGTACCCGGCTTCCCTGGGTGAGGTAACTCGTGCACTCCGGTGCCCTAGTGTGTGTTGGCCCTCGAAGTACTTACCTTGTAAGTGGCTTGCTTGTAGACTTCCTCGAAGTACCCTAGAACTTTAAGAATCCAACCGCGACTTGCACCATTATAATCAATAGGGAACCCGCGGCTGTGTTCACACACTGCACGTATCTCCCGTGGGCCGGTTACTTACCTGCTAACACTGCAGTAGTGAAGCCCCAGCGATTCCCCAGGCCCTAGGCCTTGTCATTTTGCAAGTCGACATTCTTATACCATATTTTTAGTATATGGTCTGGTACGCCCCTAGGGCTCCAGCCATATTTGTGCTTAATTTATTGTGAAACGTTGACATTTGAATGTGTATCTGGCTTCTAATCTCTAAAGAGATTAGTAGAGTGTGTCTAGTAATAAATACATATATATTTGATATATATACCTGTGTGGTGTCCTTTCATTTGGTAATTCAAGAGATTATAAGGTAAAACAAGCTGCTTTACATTCCTCTGAGACTTAGCCTGAAGCTACCACTAGGATAGCTTTCTTTAAAAGGCTGTCTTAAACCTATCTACCATAAGAGTCAAATTGGACTGGTGCAAGGTGGCCACTATAACTAGTGACCAGCATATGCCAGGCCAACTTCTCACATTGGTGGGCAGCGTGTGGGATTCCAGCTTGCCATTGTTTTACCAGAAAATCTCTATTTGGATTACTAACTGAAAACCACTAAAGGTACTCAAGGTACACATAAAGTCAAGCTTAGTATCAATAAGTTCTACTGAACTTAGAGCTGTTTGTGAAGGGATAGCACACCTTTGCTACAGCTCAAGCTAGGTTCAGTAGGCCACAAACTAGTGTAGGTAGTGCAACACTGCATAACACTAGAATGTCCTTAAGGGGTGGAGCCAGTGGGTCCACTCAACTTCAGTATAAGGACATGACCTTCTTTGACTTGAAGGCCATGTGTGTTGCAAGACACCTGGGGTTAGGACAGAGTCCCTCCACACAACACCTGATAAATCTACTAGTAGCAGATGATCTTAGACTGGCTCTAGAAGCTGGTGGATCTGGATCAGGGGGTGGGTCAGCCATAGTCTCTGGGTCTGATGATGAAAATGAAGATGACCTGGAGTCTGTGATTGAAGGGCCAGATCCACAAGGATGTGAACAGGACAGAGGAATTCTCCCTAAGAGAGTTGGCAGAGTGGAAGAGTGTGGAAGAGAGGCCTAGGTCCCCTTCAAGGGAATCTAGCCACTCAGAGAGCTTCTAGAAAAGAGGAGGTAGAGAATATATTCCAGACCATAGGAACCTGTCCAAGGTTGTTCCTCCCTACCAGAGTGGGGATGATATCCACAAATGGATAACCGCTATGGAGAGGGCCTGTAAAGTTCAACAGGTCCCCCCAGAATCAGTGGGCAGCAATCTTGTGGCTCTCCTTTTCTGATAGAGGTAGAGACAAGCTCCTCACTGTTAGAGAAGAGGATGCTAATGACTATGAAGCCCTGAAGAGTGCATTAATAGATGGGTTTGGCTTAACCACTGAACAGTACAGGTTGAAGTTCAGAGATACCCAGAAAGCACAAGCTCAGGATTGGACTGACTTTGTTGATTGTGCAACCAAGGCTCTAGAAGGTAGGCTGGTTGGTAGTTGAGTTACTGATTTTAAGGGATTGTATAATCTTATCATGAGAGAACAGATCCTTAATAATTGCCAAAACCAGTTGTTGCATCAATACCTGGTGGAGTCTGATCTGACCTCTCCCCAAGAATTGGGAAAGAAGGCTGACAAATGGGTCAGAACCAGGGTGAGGCAGAAAACCTAGAACCAAGCGGGTGACACTAAGAAGCAGGATCCTAAAGGCTCAGATAAGGCAAAAGACCAGAAGTCTTCCCAAGGGCCCCACAAATCTGCATCTGGTGGGGATTCACAGTCTTCAAAGGGAAAGGCCAAAAGAAACCCTGGTGCAAGTTCTGTAAACAGAAAGAGCACTGAACTGGTGATTGTACCAAGTCCAAAGACCAAACCACCACCACTCCAGCCCCTAAGGCAGCTGTTCCCCCTAGTGCAGTCATTGGTGGAGGTGGTAACCAGAATAAGGGTGTAGTAGGGTTGACCCTGGGTTCTGATGTGGACTCTGGCCTAGTCAGAGTACCAACACAGGCATTGCTATTTTGTGAGGGAGAGCTTGATATGTCCTTCCTAGTGATCCCCAGTAATCTGGGCAAGTACAAACAGCAGCCTATCATTAATGGCAAACAGGCTTTGGCATTCAAGGACACAGGTGCTAGTGTCACCATGGTGGCGGAGGATCTAGTGGACCCTCCACAGATCATCCTGGGTGAAATGTACCAGGTGACCAATGCAAGCAATGTCAGGACCAACCATAGTCTGGCAGTTGTGAACTTCTCCTGGGGAGGGGTAACTGGCCTCAAAAAGGTAGTAGTCAGTGCAGACCTCCCTGTCGAATGTTTGTTGGGCAATGATCTGGAGACTTAAGCCTGGTCTGAAGTAGAATTATGGACTCATGCAGAGATGTTGGGCATACCTGCAGAGGTATTTGCTGTGACCAGGTCACAAGCCAAAATGCATAAGGCTGAACCAGCTCTGGATCCTGAAACTATGGACCAGATGCTACCCAAGAGGAGGAGAGGTAGGGTTAAGGCTGTGCCTTCCCCTGTCTCTGATCTCAGATTCCCCTCCTGAGGGAGGAGAAGCAGATCCTGAAGAAGGAACTGCCCCAGAGGGACTTGAGCCTGATCAGGTTGAGTGTTTGGGGCAGGGGGGCCTTCCAGGGAAGATCTGAGTAAGGAGCAACAGTGCTGCCCCTCTCTTGAACCCATCAGACAGCAAGCTGCTGGGAGTGCTAGTGGGTCCCATAAAGTTTATTGGGATGAGGGGCTCCTATATTCTGAGGCTAGAGATCCTACCCCTGGAGCCACCAGGAGGTTGGTAATACCTCAGAAGTTTAGGGGGTTCCTCTTGACCCTAGCACATGACATCCCATTGGCAGGACACTTGGGCCAAAACAAGACCTGGGACAGGCTTGTCCCTCATTTTCATTGGCCACACATGTCTGAGGACACCAAGGAGTTTTGTCACTCCTGTGTCACTTGCCAAGCCAGTGGCAAGTCAGGTGGCACAACAAAGGCCCCCCTGATACCACTACCTGTGGTGGGGGTTCCCTTTGAAAGGGTAGGGCTTGACATTGTTGGTCTCTTGACACTCCAACTGCATCTGGGCACAGATTTATACTGGTGGTAGTGGATCATGCCACCAGGTATCCAGAAGCTATACCCCTCAGGACTACCACAGCCCCTGTGGTAGCAAGAGCCCTCATTGGAGTTTTCTCCGGAGTGGGTTTCCCTAAGGAGGTCATATCTGACAGAGGTACACACTTTATGTCAGGATATCTAAAAGCAATGTGGAAGGAGTGTGGTGTCAATTACAAATTCACTACTCCCTATCACCCACAATGCAATGGGTTAGTTGACCTCCCAAACAGGATGTGATGGACTATGTACTTGGTCTCCGCTCCCGGATGGCAGAGTACATGAAGAAGGCAACAAAAAACCTTGAGGCTAGTCAAGAATTACAAAAAGCTTGGCATGACCAAAAGGCTGTCCTGACTGTTTACCAGCCAGGCCAGAAAGTGTGGGTGTTGGAGCCCGTGGCCCAAGCAGCCCTCCAGGACAAATGGAGTGGGTCCAATACAATTGTTGAGAAAAAGGGAGAAGCCACCTACTTGGTGGATCTTGGAACTCCCAGGAGCCCCCTTAGGGTGCTCCATCTCAACATACTTAAGCCATATGTGGACAGGGCTGACATGGGCTTGCTCATGGCAACTGATGAGGACCAGGAGGAGGAGAGTGACCCTCTCCCTGACCTGCTCTCACAGAACGCTGATGATGGGTCAGTTGATGGTGTTGCTTTGGCATATTAGGATGGCGGGGGGGACCCCGGCAGACGGAAAGACCGTCTGCCGGTTTTCCGTAGGTCTCACAGGAGACCGAGCGGAAAAGGGGTCTAACATGGTGGCGGTGTCTGCAAGACACCGCCATCCATATTAGCATGCAGGCAGAGGTGTGCCTTTCCATGGAGGCGTTACCGCCATGGAAAGACATGCAGTCTTTGCCTATGTGGGCCAATAGCGGGCCCCCAGGTAGTTGGAGGGGTGGGGTGTGCAAATGGGGGGTACCTATGGTACCCCCCTGCATTGGCATGGACAAAGTGGCAGGCACCGTGCGGTGCCTGTCACCTTGTGCATGCCAATGCACGACATGCATTCCCAGCATTGTGCTGGGAATAGGGGATGCCACTGCCGCGGTGGCATCCTATTTGCCGGTGCGGGACCGCTGCACCACTGGCGGCCGCTCCCAGCACCGCTAGGGTGGTGGGCGGACAAAAGTCTGCCCGCCATCCTCATAGGCCCCAAAGTGTCTTGGCATAAGGGAACTTTGGCCACACCTTTCACCCTATGCTCAATGGTTGTAAAGCATTGCCAAAGGCTATATTTTCTAATACAAATATATACGTATATATACATATATTACAGGTATGGGTGAATTTATTGCACAAAATGCAGAGTTATAAAACCCCACTTTTCAAAGCGTAGTGCCACAATAGGACATATTTTATGGAGTACTGGAGATTTCATGGAGTACTGGTTTGATCAGCCTAATGACAAATGCCAAACCACTTTGCAGGACATCACCATTGTCAGGATCGGTTGAGGTTTGCAGCAAGAGAGTCCTAATTATGCATCAAGGACATCTAAATTATGCAGCAAAAAGACATATTCATTTTGAAGTATTATTTTCTGCCATTTGAGCTAAGGGCAACATTTTTGTGAAATCTTCCAATTATGTGGCAACTCAGTAAATCCATAATTATGTGGAAAAAAATAGCAGTCACATGCATACATTCAATGTCTCTCACTATTGTCCATTGTTTTATCAACAATGTGTTCATGACAAGAAAATAAAACCGAAAGATTCTAATTCCAATCAATGCCCATTGTTAGTTTTTACAAGCGACCGACCCCGAAATACACATGTATTTAAAAAATATATAAGAGTTAATATATGACATATAAGGCCATATATTGTCATCATGGGCTTCTGGTGACTGTTCCTAGCCTCGTGGTTTTCATATCACCAGTATCATTCAATGGCCCTGGATAAGAAACGATAACGAAATAAAGAGGACAGAATGTACAGGGAGCGCAAAGGGAGAGGAGACGCCATCTCTTTTCACAGAGGAGGCTTCAGGGCGTGAGCAGTGAGTGAAACTAAAACCAGACTTTACCCAAATGGAAACAGAAAGACGTTTTTAAAACAAACCTGGAAATACAGAATGTGCACATTGTTATGAAGGGAATGCTCAGTGTCCTAAATGAACTGCCACCAAAGCTTCAAAAAACGTGATCCTTGTCAGCTTTCTCTACATGCCATGAGAAAAATAGATGAAAAAACATGTTTAAAGGTTAGAAATTCTCCTTAAAATAGCCCTACCTATCAGCCTATACAGACTCGTAAATTCTGATTTGGAAAGCACTTTGGTTTATATCTATTGTATATAAAAACAAATAGCATGGCATAAACAATGTTTGCAGATGCAATTGTATACTTTTGTCAGCCATTGCCCCTCCCCATACTCAGCAATGGTAATACGTAGCAAATCACACTCTGCATATCTGACTGTACACCATGGTTTAAAAATGAAATCACTTGGAAAAAACAGTTGAAGTTATGGTTCAATACAAAACCCAAGATCCATTGCAACTCACCGGCTACAGTTATCTACGCCGTCCATAGTATGCGCGACGGCCATGCAAACCAGAACCCGCACACCAAATGCAATGCTCATGCCCTCAGCCGCCATTCTACCGCCGTCCATAGTATGCACAACAGCCATGCAAACCAGAACCCGCACACCAGATGCAATGCTCATGCCCTCAGCCGCCATTCTACCGCCATCCATAGTATGCACAACAGCCATGCAAACCAGAACCCGCACACCAAATGCAATGCTCATGGCCTCAAACTCCATTCTACCGCCGTCCATAGTATGCACAACAGCCATGCAAACCAGAACCCGCACCCCAAATGCAATGCTCATGCCCTCAGTCGCCATTCTACCGCCGTCCATAGTATGCACAACAGCCATGCAAACCAGAACCCCCACACCAGATGCAATGCTCATGGCCTCAGACTCCATTCTACCGCCGTCCATAGTATGCACAACAGCCATGCAAACCAGAACCCGCACACCAGATGCAATGCTCATGGCCTCAAACTCCATTCTACCGCCGTCCATAGTATGCACAACAGCCATGCAAACCAGAACCCGCACACCAGATGCAATGCTCATGGCCTCAAACGCCATTCTACCACCGTCCATAGTATGCACAACAGCCATGAAAACCAGAACCCGCACACCAAATGCAATGCTCATGCCCTCAGCCGCCATTCTACCGCCATCCATAGTATGTACAACACCCATGCAAACCAGAACCCGCACACCAGATGCAATGCTCATGGCCTCATCCACCATTCTACCGCCGTCCATAGTATGCACAACAGCCATGCAAAACAGAACCCGCTCACCAGATGCAATGCTCATGCCCTCAGCCGCCATTCTACCGCCATCCATAGTATGCACAACAGCCATGCAAACCAGAACCCGCACACCAGATGCAATGCTCATGCCCTCAGCCGCCATTCTACCGCCATCCATAGTATGCACAACAGCCATGCAAACCAGAACCCACACACCAGATGCAATGCTCATGCCCTCAGCCGCCATTCTACCGCCATCCATAGTATGCACAACAGCCATGCAAACCAGAACCCGCAACACCAGATGCAATGCTCATGGCCTCAAACTCAATTCTACCGCCATCCATAGTATGCACAACAGCCATGCAAACCAGAACCCGCACACCAGATGCAATGCTCATGCCCTCAGCCGCCATTCTACCGCCATCCATAGTATGCACAACAGCCATGCAAACCAGAACCCGCACACCAGATGCAATGCTCATGGCCTCAAACGCCATTCTACCGCCGTCCATAGTATGCGCAACGGCCATGCAAACCAGAACCCGCACACCAGATGCAATGTTCATGCCCTCAGCCGCCATTCTACCGCCCTCCATAGTATGCACAACAGCCATGCAAATCAGAACCCGCACACCGGATGCAATGCTCATGCCCTCATCCGCCATTCTACCGCCGTCCATAGTATGCGCAACGGCCATGCAAACCAGAACCCGCACACCAGATGCAATGCTCATGGCCTCAAACGCCATTCTACCGCCGTCCATAGTATGCACAACAGCCACGCAAACCAGAACCCGCACACCAGATGCAATGCTCATGGCCTCAAACGCCATTCTACCGCCGTCCATAGTATGCGCAACGGCCATGCAAACCAGAACCCGCACACCAGATGCAATGCTCATGCCCTCAGCCGCCATTCTACCGCCGTCCATAGTATGCACAACAGCCATGCAAACCAGAACCCGCAACACCAGATGCAATGCTCATGGCCTCAAACGCCATTCTACCGCCGTCCATAGTATGCGCAACAGCCATGCAAACCAGAACCCGCACACCAGATGCAATGCTCATGGCCTCAAACGCCATTCTACCGCCGTCCATAGTATGCACAACAGCCATGCAAACCAGAACCCGCACACCAGATGCAATGCTCATGCCCTCAGCCGCCATTCTACCGCCGTCCATAGTATGCACAACAGCCATGCAAACCAGAACCCGCACACCAGATGCAATGCTCATGCCCTCAGCCGCCATTCTACCGCCGTCCATAGTATGCACAACAGCCATGCAAACCAGAACCCGCACACCAGATGCAATGCTCATGCCCTCAGCCGTCATTCTACCGCCGTCCATAGTATGCACAACAGCCATGCAAACCAGAACCCGCACACCAAATGCAATGCTCATGCCCTCAGCCGTCATTCTACCGCCGTCCATAGTATGTACAACAGCCATGCAAACCAGAACCCGCAGACCAAATGCAATGCTCATGGCCTCAAACGCCATTCTACCGCCGTCCATAGTATGCACAACAGCCATGCAAACCAGAACCCACACACCAAATGCAATGCTCATGCCCTCAGCCACCATTCTACCGCCGTCCATAGTATGCACAACAGCCATGCAAACCAGAACCCGCACACCAGATGCAATGCTCATGCCCTCAGCCGCCATTCTACCGCCGTCCATAGGATGCACAACAGCCATGCAAACCAGAACCCGCACACCAGATGCAATGCTCATGCCCTCAGCCGAAATTCTACCACCGTCCATAGTATGCACAACAGCCATGCAAACCAGAACCCGCACACCAGATGCAATGCTCATGCCCTCAGCCGTCATTCTACCGCCATCCATAGTATGCACAACAGCCATGCAAACCAGAACCCACACACCAGATGCAATGCTCATGCCCTCAGCCGCCATTCTACCGCCATCCATAGTATGCACAACGGCCATGCAAACCAGAACCCGCAACACCAGATGCAATGCTCATGCCCTCAGCCGCCATTCTACCGCCGTCCATAGTATGCACAACAGCCATGCAAACCAGAACCCGCACACCAAATGCAATGCTCATGCCCTCAGCCGCCATTCTACCGCCGTCCATAGTATGTACAACAGCCATGCAAACCAGAACCCGCACACCAGATGCAATGCTCATGCCCTCAGCCACCATTCTACCGCCGTCCATAGTATGTACTACAGCCATGCAAACCAGAACCCGCACACCAGATGCAATGCTCAGGCCCTCAGCCGTCATTCTACCGCCGTCCATAGTATGTACAACAGCCATGCAAACCAGAACCCGCACACGAGATGCAATGCTCATGCCCTCAACCGCCATTCTACCGCCGTCCATAGTATGCACAACAGCCATGCAAACCAGAACCCGCACACCAAATGCAATGCTCATGCCCTCAACCGCCATTCTACTGCCGTCCATAGTATGCACAACAGCCATGCAAACCAGAACCCGCACTCCAAATGCAATGCTCATGCCCTCAACCGCCATTCTACCACCGTCCATAGTATGCACAACAGCCATGCAAACCAGAACCCGCACACCAGATGCAATGCTCATGTCCTCAGCCGCCATTCTACCACCGTCCATAGTGTGCACAACAGCCATGCAAACCAAAACCCGCACACCAGATGCAATGCTCATGCCCTCAGCCGCCATTCTACCGCCGTCCATAGTATGCACAACAGCCATGCAAACCAGAACCCGCAACACCAGATGCAATGCTCATGGCCTCAAACGCCATTCTACCGCCGTCCATAGTATGCACAACAACCATGCAAACCAGAACCCGCACACCAGATGCAATGCTCATGGCCTCAAACGCCATTCTACCGCCGTCCATAGTATGCGCAACAGCCATGCAAACTAGAACCCGCACACCAGATGCAATGCTCATGGCCTCAACCGCCATTCTACCGCCGTCCATAGTATGCGCAACAGCCATGCAAACCAGAACCCGCACACCAGATGCAATGCTCATGCCCTCAGCCGCCATTCTACGGCCATCCATAGTATGCACAACAGCCATGCAAACCAGAACCCGCACACCAAATGCAATGCTCATGCCCTCAGCCGTCATTCTACCGGTGCAACTAGAAATGGCATAAATGAGCTTATAAACAGATTATTTATTACATTACCATTAACACTGTGATGATGATAACTATAAATATAGTATTATTTTTTGTTTTGATTATGTATTGATACTTTTGGTATAAATATTGTGAGGCCATAAGCATTGCATTTGGTCATGGTTTGGAGAAGGGGCTCTGTGCTTTGCCTATGCAAAGATGAGGCTCAGACTCCAGGCCTTGCTGTGACTGGGCGGTGGGGATGTGTCGCGACACAGAGCCTGGCAGTCGCACCTCAACTGTTCGCAATGATTAGCGCACTTAACTCGATCCATTCCTTGCACACAGTGATCGATTCTCAAAATGTAAATTGAAAAGATCTTCCACTCACCCCTTGCATAACTAGCTAAATAGTCATAATTCATAGTGTTTGCATGTTCATCAGCAAAAGTAATTGAAAGCTTTTGCATTCCCTCTTTTTCCATCTGTTAATCTTGAGTGAGTGGCCCCTTAAAGCTTTTCCACTGGGTGATGTTTTAGCCTAAATCCATGATACAGGAATATTCTAGAAAGGTTTGCAGCATATGTGAACAGTAGTAAAAAGCCTTAATCTTTGCATCAAGTTTCGATACATGAAAAAATAAAAGTGCCCAGCACAGTAGATGTTAAACTTTATCACACTTTGTAGCCTGTGTACGAATCTCTGAAACTATTTGAATTCAACTTTCTTTTATACATTGATCGCCTGAAATAGGTACTTATAAACATCTACATTCAATTAACCCATGTAATTAGTATTTATTTATTTACTTATGTAGCTTAATGTAGAACCCTGCAGACAGAGAATGGGTTGCAGACCACTTTACAGTGATATATAGGTGAACAGCTACAACAGAAGTAAAAACGTCTACACAGAATAAAGTGTATAAAGAGCAGACCTGAAGGTTGGAACAAAAATGGCACGCTTATGTACAGTATCAGTAGCAGGTTCTTGAGGTTGGACAGTGTCAACATGCAGGTATATCTGGATTAGGTGTTAGCTCTTTGGAAAGTAAAGTAAGCTCTTCACTTGAACTAGGAGTAACTTCAGCCCAATGGGGGCGCTGGAGTTTCACATCCTTTGTGTTTGTGTTCTCCCTGAAAAGGCTTGTTCTTTTTTCTGTAAAGAATGGGGGCTTCTAACCTGAGGGGATACAAGCCCCATAGAGAGAAAGACTCACCTGAGATGATAGTTTTGTTTCAGGCTGTATCTAGCTTATGCACCACAAAGGATCCTAAATTGAATGAAGAGTTTCCATCCTGATGGTGCATTATAGACAAAGACATTGTAACCAAGACCACTGCTCATTCTGAAGAGGAGCTCACCTTTTCTGGTGGTTCTTGGTCCAACAGCAACCGGGACACCATCAGACAGCAGACTAAGAAGCGTAGAAAAGTAAAAAACAGAAGGCAGCAGGCCTCTTCCATCAATGCAGCCAGGATCTGGAACACTATACATCAGGACCACTTCAACACTTCTCCAATTTAGTAAAAAGTTGAAGAATGACCTCTTTAAAGAACACTGCATCACAATGCATTACTCGTTCTCAACCTAGCTTCTTGTCCTATAGCACCTTGCCTTTATGCTTGTCCTTGACCCTGTACAGTGCACTGCTACCTTACGACTAGGCCTGCACTATAGAACTACCATGCACAGACATAAGTACATTAGCCACTAAAGGGTGATTAGCACTGGAATGATGCGATTGAACCTCCTAATTCCTTAAATAATCTCACAGCCTTCAAGGGACTTAGTCTATGTGAGTTTGGCAATAAATACTTGAGGTGTGATTCTCCAATCAATTCTGGATAGCAATAGTGATTGTACTTGAGAATAAAATCATGTACAGGAATGGAAGGTTTAAGTAATTTCAGTATTCTAATAAGTTTCTGGGAACCTTTAACAGCAGAGATTATATTGTCCAAAAGGTTCGAGTTTTACACAGCATAAACCAAAGAGACTGGGCACAGTAAGGGATGGAGAGTGTGCAGTCAAACATCTGCAATAAATTGGGACAAGGTTGGAATGAATATAAAACTAAATAGTAGGGAAATGTCTACATCAAGACAACACATATAGACTCCTCAGAGTAAATGTGGGCTCTTTGCAAAGCTAAATGGTATTTACTTTATAAGATGGTGCATTCTGCAGCACACATAGAAGTAGCATATCGTCATTATTTAATGAATGTTTATGTGTAGGAAGGGACACCTTTATGCACAAAAACAATCATTAATGGTGTTTTTCTCTTTCTATGTGTGCTGCAGAATGCAGCACATATAGAAAATGCAAAAAGGCGGAGAAGTAAAAGTGTTCTCCTTGTTGCACCAATGTAACGCCTTATTTTGCATAGATTTAGTTTTTGGCGCTGCCTCAGATTTACAGATCCTTGTAAATCTGGGGCAGCATCAAAAAGCAATTGGTGTTATGGTGGAACACCCACAGCAACACCCATTGCATATGGGCACTGTTAGAACTGGGATTTCTGGTTGGCTAGGGCTTGCGCCAAAGCCAGGCAGAAACCACCACTCTAGTCAGGGCAAGGAAGTTACACGCCAAAGATAACCCCTGCTCACCCTCTTGGTAGCTTGGCACGAGCAGTCAGGCTTATCTCTGAGGCGATGTGTAAAGCGTTTGCGCGCGTACCCAGTAACAACACCCAAGGCCCACCACAAAGAAAACTCCACACAAGGTATTCTATAAAAATAGCCTTTGTATTCTACACAACACATTAGATAAAAACACACACTTTACAATGTGCCAACAGGCACGGGCAGAATTTACAAGGGATTATATGTACAGGGGACAGGGCCACATGGACCACTGTCCGAAATTAGCACTCTTAGAACTTAGGAATAATACTTTAGAACATAGCACAAAATAACATATATAGCACACAACCAGTACTTACTGGTATCAGGTAAGTACCACCTACGCAACCCTAACCACCTTAGGAGAATGTCACGCAGGGAACTAGGACCTCACTAGCACCACCTGTACTAGGAGAAAACAAACAACCACCTAAGTATCACAATACCTGTAGGGGTAAACGCACATTACACATGATGCCTAAAACATTCAGAGGTGTAGGGAAGGAAAACACATGATGCATAAAAATACATTCAGCGGTGTAAAGCAAGGCACATGATGCATAAACACACATTCAGAGGTGCAGGAAAGGAACAATTGCGCAAGAACTCATATGCCACCACCTGTGGCAGTCCCTAGGCCAACTGGCCTTGTCCAGGCTAGGACGCCCTGTCCCAGTAAGGCTGCGCCAGCTGCACAAGCCACAAGCGCAAGATCCCAACCTAAACGTTGCAGCTGCCCACTAAGTGCTGGGCAGCTGTAGGAATGAGCGTGGGCACCACTGTGCCCTTCCAAACACAAATCTGTCGCTCTCGTGGGGAGCCTCTCTGGGCTCTAGCTAAAAAGAATGCCCCCTAGAGCCTTCGTGGCTCTGAACCAATAAGGAGCCGTCGTTAGAGTCCCTCTGGACTCTGAGCAAGTACTGCCCCCGACGTTGGAGCCTCACGGGGCTCGTGGACACTGCAGAAATGCCCCCTCTAGGTTGGAGCCTCACGGTGCTCGTGGACACTGCAGAAATGCCCCCTCAGCACATGCGCGGAGTCCCCCAGCCCTTTGCACTTACCGGGCTGCCTTCAGGGGACTCCCGCGTCGTCTCTGCTCTCTCTGCTCCGGCGGACGGGAGGACTCTGAGGCTTCTTTTGCACCGCGGAGGGGCAGGCACCGACAACGTGCCTCGCGCCCCCTCCGCACAAGCTCTGGCCGCACTCCTACTCACGGTCCAGCAATAAAGTCTTCAAAAAGGCAGGGGGGCAAAGACTGGGCCCAGGGGCCAGCTCACAGGGCCCTCCAGCAGGGAGGCAGTCCCCAGTGGCGGTCTCTCCTGGCGCCCAGCAGCAGCAGGCCCCCCTCAAGTTGATCCTGCAAGAGAACAAATTGTAAGGGGACACAGCCCCTTTTTATACAGTAAAAGTCTTTGTCTGAAGGTGCAGGGAAGGGGCGAACCAGTTACAACAGGTTCCTGAGCACTTTGTTTTGCTCAGCCCCTCTCCCTATTCACTGGACAGACCAGGGTCATCAGACGCACCACAGGGGCCGAAGCCAGCATTGTGTGGGGAAAGCCCTGTCCTATTCAGGACCCAGGTGTACTCCTCCCCAGCCATCAGTATGCTAAGCCCCTTTTTACCACTGGGTGACTCCTCCTGACTCTGGGGAATCCCTAGCCCGTCACATGACCTCAACCAGCCAATCGCCAGACAAGCCACACATTTCATACTGCACACCGAAGTGCCCACTTCTAGAAGTGGCACTTCCACACTAGGCACATGCACGCCGCACACATCATGGCGCAGCATTCAATCACACGAGTCCGCACATACCAAACTCGGGCCTGCACACCCCACGCATCAGGAACTACCAGGACCCATACATTCCCCCATGCATTCCTATGGGAGGGCAGGCCAACCTCACAACACGCACGCACTTTACCCTGGGACACAGCGGTAAAGTGCGCAGAAACCAAAAATCACTACACCAAGTCACCAATAAAAAGCAAAAAGTTTCGGGGGTGAACCTGCCAGAAGGGCCAAGTCCAACACAACCCCCTTCCAGCCAAAACGCAGGGTAGACCAATCACCACCGTGATGGTCTTCCCTGCTTGGGGCGATAAAACACGGACGCAGGCCCGCAACGGCAGGGACACTCTCCGGTTTTACGCCACTCTGAACTCACATGGTTTCCTCTGGAAAAACTCGGCGGACCAACTGGGCTACCCCCCTGGTACTCCTCAGCTGTCCGCGGCCAGGACCAGGCCCTAGGCCATCTAGGCGCCACTGGTCCTTGCCTAACCACAGAGTGGGGGGTAGTAACCCCTGGCACATAGTGACCATTTTCCACTCTACCCCTCATCAGGGCAGTTCTAAACTGCCACTGATCCTCCAGCCTAGGGTCTGTACCCTCAAGCTGACCACAAGTCACGGGAGAGGCTCTCCTCCCCCTACCTCTTCTTCTAGGGTTCCGCCCTCTCTTCCTCTGAGAGGCGACCCCGTAACATAACTCACCAACCAGCTCAGGACCCCTCCCTGAGAACTGGTCTCCCACCCTAGGGTTTAACCCCTCAGGTTGCACCGGGGTCAGAGGTGGGCTCTCCCACCCTTTGCACCCCCTTCCAGAGTCCTGCTCCCTACCAACTGGGGCGGTACCTCTGGAAGAAGAACCAGTCAGGACACTTGTTACAGTAGTCCTACCCTTCAGGTCAGGCTGCTCCTGAACCTGGCCTCCCAACCTCTTGTCTAGAACCGTCGGTGGAATAGTTGCCTGGCACTCCAGGACTTCTGGGGACTTACACACCATCCCCCTGAGGCTGACACATGACCCATGTGTCGTGTGACTGTCTGTCTGGCGCAGATCTCCCGTCCCCTGTCCACCTGACAGTGCGCGAAGATCCCCCAGAACAGAAGTGGCGCCACCCTGGTCCCCCCAAGAAGATCTAGCCCAACTGGCTAGTCCCTGGTCCACTGGTGCATCCACTGGGAAACTCATCCCCCAATCACTCCTCACGCCGGACTCCTGTACCCTCCCTACCGGAGCTGTACTGCCAGACTCTAGAACCACAGGAGCTCTGTTTACAGGCGCTCCAGGTCCTCTACTCACTAGGAGATCCTCCTCAAATGGGCTAACAGGACAGCCTAGGTCCCCAACCTGGTGTTCCCTCATGAAACCATTCAAGTCCTGAGGCAGGGTTTCGTACGTCCGGGGACCCTCGGTCACCCACTTACTCCTGCTCCACTGAGCCAGGCAGTAAGCCCCTACACCCTCCTCGCTATCCTGGGACCTAGCTGGGCTCCACTGAGCCTCTTCCACCACGCTGGGCTGGAAGATACCTGAACCACTACTTTTGGATTCACTCCCTAATGACTCCAGAGAACCTTTAGCGCTTTCCCAGCGCTCTGCTTCCTCTGCCAGCTCAAGTGGCGTAGACAATCCACACCCCAACAGGTGTTGGCGCAACCCTGGAGAACAACTACGGAGCATCTGCTCTTTGACAACCAGACCATACATGGCAGAATAACTGCGTTTCGGGCTAAGACCCGCCCAATCGTCTAGTGCCTCCTCACATTCACCCACAAACTCGTCCCAAGCCTGGTGAGACAGCTTCCTCCTGCCCCTGAATTTCAACCTTAACTCCTCCTCCTGGGAAACAGGTACCAGACTGGGGGAACTGGGACTTCCTACACTGAAATCTATCTCGCTGCCACCACTGGACTCAACCCTCCCTGGGGAGCCCAGAAAACTAAGACTGCGCGCAGGGGATAGTCTACTCTCCAGAGCTGATTTCTCCCTGGTGAAGGCCCTCTCAGCCTCCTCTATCCTCTCCTGCGCTAAGACCCTCTCGGTCTCCAGCTTTTTCTCCTCTATATTCAGCTGCGCCATCCCCCGGGCATGCTCTAACCTGAGCTTCTCCATGGCCAGCTGATGCTCCCTTTCTTCCCTCCTATCTACCCACTCCTCTGGGGACAGGGAAAGGGATGGGGTGCTGCTCGTGACACTGGACCCAGCAAGGGACTCCCTATCTATGGGGTCTTCACTTTCTACTGGCGTCCCCGTCAGGTAACCTTCCTCCTCTTCAGATTCCTCAGGGCTCCCTTCAGACCCACCACCCTCTTGGCGTGCGGCCCGGGCCCTATCTTCCTCGCTGCGCTCTCGCTCCCACTCATCCTTTTGCCATAGGATCAGGTTATCCCTCAGTTTGGACTGGGTATCTGACTCACCCACCTCTATGTCTCTCTCTTCACAGAACCTTACCAACTCCAACCTACTGTATCTAAACAGACCACAGAAATTAAAAGCAGGCTCCATTTTGGCGGACATTCTCGAGAAGAGTTTAACACAAGGAACCTGGGTGTCTGAGCTAACACAGGAGTACATAATTCACAAAGGACACCTTTAGGAGAGGAAATAATGGAACTCAAAAAACAATAATGCCCAAAATGTGATTTATCAAAATGCAGAGTTTTGTGGTGCAGCCAGTCGCTGCTGCGGTACAGCGCAAACGCAAGTCCAAATCCCACCACTGATCACCAATGTTAGAACTGGGATTTCTGGTTGGCTAGGGCTTGCGCCAAAGCCAGGCAGAAACCACCACTCTAGTCAGGGCAAGGAAGTTACACGCCAAAGATAACCCCTGCTCACCCTCTTGGTAGCTTGGCACGAGCAGTCAGGCTTATCTCTGAGGTGATGTGTAAAGCGTTTGCGCGCGCACCCAGCAACAACACCCAAGGCCCACCACAAAGGAAACTCCACACAAGGTATTCTATAAAAATAGCCTTTGTATTATACACAACACATTAGATAAAAACACACACTTTACAATGTGCCAACAGGCACGGGCAGAATTTACAAGGGATTATATGTACAGGGGACAGGGCCACATGGACCACTGTCCGAAATTAGCACTCTTAGAACTTAGGAATAATACTTTAGAACATAGCACAAAATAACATATATAGCACACAACCAGTACTTACTGGTATCAGGTAAGTACCACCTACGCAACCCTAACCACCTTAGGAGAATGTCACGCAGGGAACTAGGACCTCACTAGCACCACCTGTACTAGGAGAAAACAAACAACCACCTAAGTATCACAATACCTGTAGGGGTAAACGCACATTACACATGATGCCTAAAACATTCAGAGGTGTAGGGAAGGAAAACACATGATGCATAAAAATACATTCAGCGGTGTAAAGCAAGGCACATGATGCATAAACACACATTCAGAGGTGCAGGAAAGGAACAATTGCGCAAGAACTCATATGCCACCACCTGTGGCAGTCCCTAGGCCAACTGGCCTTGTCCAGGCTAGGACGCCCTGTCCCAGTAAGGCTGCGCCAGCTGCACAAGCCACAAGCGCAAGATCCCAACCTAAACGTTGCAGCTGCCCACTAAGTGCTGGGCAGCTGTAGGAATGAGCGTGGGCACCACTGTGCCCTTCCAAACACAAATCTGTCGCTCTCGTGGGGAGCCTCTCTGGGCTCTAGCTAAAAAGAATGCCCCCTAGAGCCTTCGTGGCTCTGAACCAATAAGGAGCCGTCGTTAGAGTCCCTCTGGACTCTGAGCAAGTACTGCCCCCGACGTTGGAGCCTCACGGGGCTCGTGGACACTGCAGAAATGCCCCCTCTAGGTTGGAGCCTCACGGGGCTCGTGGACACTGCAGAAATGCCCCCTCAGCACATGCGCGGAGTCCCCCAGCCCTTCGCACTTACCGGGCTGCCTTCAGGGGACTCCTGCGTCGTCTCTGCTCTCTCTGCTCCGGCGGACGGGAGGACTCCGAGGCTTCTTTTGCACCGCGGAGGGGCAGGCACCGACAACGTGCATCGCGCCCCCTCCGCACAAGCTCTGGCCGCACTCCTACTCACGGTCCAGCAATAAAGTCTTCAAAAAGGCAGGGGGGCAAAGACTGGGCCCAGGGGCCAGCTCACAGGGCCCTCCAGCAGGGAGGCAGTCCCCAGTGGCGGTCTCTCCTGGCGCCCAGCAGCAGCAGGCCCCCCTCAAGTTGATCCTGCAAGAGAACAAATTGTAAGGGGACACAGCCCCTTTTTATACAGTAAAAGTCTTTGTCTGAAGGTGCAGGGAAGGGGCGAACCAGTTACAACAGGTTCCTGAGCACTTTGTTTTGCTCAGCCCCTCTCCCTATTCACTGGACAGACCAGGGTCATCAGACGCACCACAGGGGCCGGAGCCAGCATTGTGTGGGGAAAGCCCTGTCCTATTCAGGACCCAGGTGTACTCCTCCCCAGCCATCAGTATGCTAAGCTCCCTATTCACCACTGGGTGACTCCTCCTGACTCTGGGGAATCCCTAGCCCGTCACATGACCTCAACCAGCCAATCGCCAGACAAGCCACACATTTCATACTGCACACCGAAGTGCCCACTTCTAGAAGTGGCACTTCCACACTAGGCACATGCACGTCGCACACATCATCGCGCAGCATTCAATCACATGAGTCCGCACATACCAAACTCGGGCCTGCACACCAAATGCATCAGGAACTACCAGGACCCATACATTCCCCCATGCATTCCTATGGGAGGGCAGGCCAACCTCACAACACGCACGCACTTTACCCTGGGACACAGCGGTAAAGTGCGCAGAAACCAAAAATCACTACACCAAGTCACCAATAAAAAGCAAAAAGTTTCGGGGGTGAACCTGCCAGAAGGGCCAAGTCCAACACAACCCCCTTCCAGCCAAAACGCAGGGTAGACCAATCACCACTGTGATGGTCTTCCCTGCTTGGGGCGATAAAACACAGACGCAGGCCCGCAACGGTAGGGACACTCTCCGGTATTACGCCACTCTGAACTCACATGGTTTCCTCTGGAAAAACTCGGCGGACCAACTGGGCTACCCCCCTGGTACTCTTCAGCTGTCTGCGGCCAGGACCAGGCCCTAGGCCATCTAGGCGCCACTGGTCCTTTCCTAACCACAGAGTGGGGGGTAGTAACCCCTGGCACATAGTGACCATTTTCCACTCTAACCCTCATCAGGGCAGTTCTAAACTGCCACTGATCCTCCAGCCTAGGGTCTGTACCCTCAAGCTGACCACAAGTCACGGGAGAGGCTCTCCTCCCCCTACCTCTTCTTCTAGGGTTCCGCCCTCTCTTCCTCTGAGAGGCGACCCCGTAACATAACTCACCAACCAGCTCAGGACCCCTCCCTGAGAACTGGTCTCCCACCCTAGGGTTTAACCCCTCAGGTTGCACCGGGGTCAGAGGTGGGCTCTCCCACCCTCTGCACCCCCTTCCAGAGTCCTGCTCCCTACCAACTGGGGCGGTACCTCTGGAAGAAGAACCAGTCAGGACACTTGTTACAGTAGTCCTACCCTTCAGGTCAGGCTGCTCCTGAACCTGGCCTCCCAACCTCTTGTCTAGAACCTTCGGTGGAATAGTTGCCTGGCACTCCAGGACTTCTGGGGACTTACACACCATCCCCCTGAGGCTGACACATGACCCATGTGTCGTGTGACTGTCTGTCTGGCGCAGATCTCCCGTCCCCTGTCCACCTGACAGTGCGCGAAGATCCCCCAGAACAGAAGTGGCGCCACCCTGGTCCCCCCAAGAAGATCTAGCCCAACTGGCTAGTCCCTGGTCCACTGGTGCATCCACTGGGAAACTCATCCCCCAATCACTCCTCACGCCGGACTCCTGTACCCTCCCTACCGGAGCTGTACTGCCAGACTCTAGAACCACAGGAGCTCTGTTTACAGGCGCTCCAGGTCCTCTACTCACTAGGAGATCCTCCTCAAATGGGCTAACAGGACAGCCTAGGTCCCCAACCTGGTGTTCCCTCATGAAACCATTCAAGTCCTGAGGCAGGGTTTCGTACGTCCGGGGACCCTCGGTCACCCACTTACTCCTGCTCCACTGAGCCAGGCAGTAAGCCCCTACACCCTCCTCGCTATCCTGGGACCTAGCTGGGCTCCACTGAGCCTCTTCCACCACGCTGGGCTGGAAGATACCTGAACCACTACTTTTGGATTCACTCCCTAATGACTCCAGAGAACCTTTAGCGCTTTCCCAGCGCTCTGCTTCCTCTGCCAGCTCAAGTGGCGTAGACAATCCACACCCCAACAGGTGTTGGCGCAACCCTGGAGAACAACTACGGAGCATCTGCTCTTTGACAACCAGACCATACATGGCAGAATAACTGCGTTTCGGGCTAAGACCCGCCCAATCGTCTAGTGCCTCCTCACATTCACCCACAAACTCGTCCCAAGCCTGGTGAGACAGCTTCCTCCTGCCCCTGAATTTCAACCTTAACTCCTCCTCCTGGGAAACAGGTACCAGACTGGGGGAACTGGGACTTCCTACACTGAAATCTATCTCGCTGCCACCACTGGACTCAACCCTCCCTGGGGAGCCCAGAAAACTAAGACTGCGCGCAGGGGATAGTCTACTCTCCAGAGCTGATTTCTCCCTGGTGAAGGCCCTCTCAGCCTCCTCTATCCTCTCCTGCGCTAAGACCCTCTCGGTCTCCAGCTTTTTCTCCTCTATATTCAGCTGCGCCATCCCCCGGGCATGCTCTAACCTGAGCTTCTCCATGGCCAGCTGATGCTCCCTTTCTTCCCTCCTATCTACCCACTCCTCTGGGGACAGGGAAAGGGATGGGGTGCTGCTCGTGACACTGGACCCAGCAAGGGACTCCCTATCTATGGGGTCTTCACTTTCTACTGGCGTCCCCGTCAGGTAACCTTCCTCCTCTTCAGATTCCTCAGGGCTCCCTTCAGACCCACCACCCTCTTGGCGTGCGGCCCGGGCCCTATCTTCCTCGCTGCGCTCTCGCTCCCACTCATCCTTTTGCCATAGGATCAGGTTATCCCTCAGTTTGGACTGGGTATCTGACTCACCCACCTCTATGTCTCTCTCTTCACAGAACCTTACCAACTCCAACCTACTGTATCTAAACAGACCACAGAAATTAAAAGCAGGCTCCATTTTGGCGGACATTCTCGAGAAGAGTTTAACACAAGGAACCTGGGTGTCTGAGCTAACACAGGAGTACATAATTCACAAAGGACACCTTTAGGAGAGGAAATAATGGAACTCAAAAAACAATAATGCCCAAAATGTGATTTATCAAAATGCAGAGTTTTGTGGTGCAGCCAGTCGCTGCTGCGGTACAGCGCAAACGCAAGTCCAAATCCCACCGCTGATCACCAATGTTAGAACTGGGATTTCTGGTTGGCTAGGGCTTGCGCCAAAGCCAGGCAGAAACCACCACTCTAGTCAGGGCAAGGAAGTTACACGCCAAAGATAACCCCTGCTCACCCTCTTGGTAGCTTGGCACGAGCAGTCAGGCTTATCTCTGAGGCGATGTGTAAAGCGTTTGCGCGCGCACCCAGCAACAACACCCAAGGCCCACCACAAAGGAAACTCCACACAAGGTATTCTATAAAAATAGCCTTTGTATTATACACAACACATTAGATAAAAACACACACTTTACAATGTGCCAACAGGCACGGGCAGAATTTACAAGGGATTATATGTACAGGGGACAGGGCCACATGGACCACTGTCCGAAATTAGCACTCTTAGAACTTAGGAATAATACTTTAGAACATAGCACAAAATAACATATATAGCACACAACCAGTACTTACTGGTATCAGGTAAGTACCACCTATGCAACCCTAACCACCTTAGGAGAATGTCACGCAGGGAACTAGGACCTCACTAGCACCACCTGTACTAGGAGAAAACAAACAACCACCTAAGTATCACAATACCTGTAGGGGTAAACGCACATTACACATGATGCCTAAAACATTCAGAGGTGTAGGGAAGGAAAACACATGATGCATAAAAATACATTCAGCGGTGTAAAGCAAGGCACATGATGCATAAACACACATTCAGAGGTGCAGGAAAGGAACAATTGCGCAAGAACTCATATGCCACCACCTGTGGCAGTCCCTAGGCCAACTGGCCTTGTCCAGGCTAGGACGCCCTGTCCCAGTAAGGCTGCGCCAGCTGCGCAAGCCACAAGCGCAAGATCCCAACCTAAACGTTGCAGCTGCCCACTAAGTGCTGGGCAGCTGTAGGAATGAGCGTGGGCACCACTGTGCCCTTCCAAACACAAATCTGTTGCTCTCGTGGGGAGCCTCTCTGGGCTCTAGCTAAAAAGAATGCCCCCTAGAGCCTTCGTGGCTCTGAACCAATAAGGAGCCGTCGTTAGAGTCCCTCTGGACTCTGAGCAAGTACTGTCCCCGACGTTGGAGCCTCACGGGGCTCGTGGACACTGCAGAAATGCCCCCTCTAAGTTGGAGCCTCACGGGGCTCGTGGACACTGCAGAAATGCCCCCTCAGCACATGCGCGGAGTCCCCCAGCCCTTTGCACTTACCGGGCTGCCTTCAGGGGACTCCTGCGTCGTCTCTGCTCTCTCTGCTCCGGCGGACGGGAGGACTCCGAGGCTTCTTTTGCACCGCGGAGGGGCAGGCACCGACAACGTGCCTCGTGCACCCTCCGCACAAGCTCTGGCCGCACTCCTACTCACGGTCCAGCAATAAAGTCTTCAAAAATGCAGGGGGGCAAAGACTGGGCCCAGGGGCCAGCTCACAGGGCCCTCCAGCAGGGAGGCAGTCCCAGTGGCGGTCTCTCCTGGCGCCCAGCAGCAGCAGGCCCCCCTCAAGTTGATCCTGCAAGAGAACAAATTGTAAGGGGACACAGCCCCTTTTTATACAGTAAAAGTCTTTGTCTGAAGGTGCAGGGAAGGGGCGAACCAGTTACAACAGGTTCCTGAGCACTTTGTTTTGCTCAGCCCCTCTCCCTATTCACTGGACATGCCAGGGTCATCAGACGCACCACAGGGGCCAGAGCCAGCATTGTGTGGGGAAAGCCCTGGCCTCTTCAGGACCCAGGTGTACTCCTCCCCAGCCATCAGTATGCTAAGCTCCCTATTCACCACTGGGTGACTCCTCCTGACTCTGGGGAATCCCTAGCCCGTCACATGACCTCAACCAGCCAATAGCCAGACAAGCCACACATTTCATACTGCACACCGAAGTGCCCACTTCTAGAAGTGGCACTTCCACACTAGGCACATGCACGCCGCACACATCATCGCGCAGCATTCAATCACACGAGTCCGCACATACCAAACTCGGGCCTGCACACCCCACGCATCAGGAACTACCAGGACCCATACATTCCCCCATGCATTCCTATGGGAGGGCAGGCCAACCTCACAACACGCACGCACTTTACCCTGGGACACAGCGGTAAAGTGCGCAGAAACCAAAAATCACTACACCAAGTCACCAATAAAAAGCAAAAAGTTTCGGGGGTGAACCTGCCAGAAGGGCCAAGTCCAACAGGCACCATATTTACAAAGCAGCGTTAAGCCACAAAGGTGGCTTAACGCCAATTTGTAAATATGGAGCAGGGAATTGCGCCACGGGAAAGTTGTAAAAACTGGCGTTCCGGTGACGCAATTCCATTGTACATATGCCCCACAGTATCATAATAAAGGCGTTTAAATGTCGAACTTGCAAGGTAGTAAAATTATTCGGAATGCTGGCGATAGGGCCACATGTAACCAAATTCCTTCTGATTGCGAAAAAGGTGAATACTTTTGAGAAACATCACAGTTTTCTGTTAAGAAAAGAAAACTAATTCAAGGTGCTTCTTATGGCTTATCACTCAAATAGCTCCCAGAGGAGTCGAACATTTAAGGTGGGAGGGAGCACACCCTTGGTATTATGGTAGATACAGTTCATCGTGTTTTTTAATTACTTTAGATTAGAAAATTGTTTACAATCGGTGTTGGTGCTACCAGTGCTTGCATTTCTGGGCAAATGTTGATGGGTTCTTGTTCATCTTTAGCACAAAGTATCATGTAGATTTCAAAGCAAAAACAAATCCAAGCATGGTAAACAGTCAATGGCAAGAAGATTTCAGAAGAATAGATTATAGAAACCAAATAGAGGACACCTATAGCCATATATTAATCATAGGCGAATTCGTTGGTTTCTAACAGTGTCCTTAACGTGCAGCTCAGAATATAGCATTATGTTTATTTCAAATTAATAAGCATTGCAACTCAACGAAGAACAAGCACAAAGAAAAACTTTCTTTTTGAAAAAAATGATATAGCACTTAGGAGTTTTTATCATCTTACAACACAAGTCTAAAACGATATTCATATGTTACAGGTAAACAACAGTAAAAATAATTTGCTTAAACGCATAGACACACATACATTCACACAAACACATACAGACACACACACAGATGCTCATTCCAAACTCATACATGCGCATGCATGCACTCTCCAAATCGCAAATACACAGAAATTCACAAGCACATAGTCAAATACAAACAGACACCAGAAAAATGTACATGCACACAAATATACTCTCGAACAAACACAGACAGGTTTACAAACCCACTTATATACACATGCAAGCACAAATCATACAAATGCACCGCAAACGCACACTTACAGGAACACACACTCACTCATCAAACACACATACACATCGACACACACACTCTCACAGACATATATAAGCAGACCACAAACACACTCTTCTAGATACACAGAAGTACATACATACTGTACCATGCAGAGCTACACACAGTGGCACACACACACACACAAATGTATAACATACATGGAAACACACATATGCACAGACGTACTTACACATCTAAACAGATACCCATGTAGACAGGCATATAAAGACTGACACACACACACAGGTTGTTCCACACACTGACATATGCATACACACAAACACACACGTGCAAAGAACCTGTATCTTCGGACAAAGACATATTTTGCAATTGTGCACATGAGTTTCAGAGATGTCCTCATCTTTGGCAGTCCCTCTGATGGACCTGGCAGGAGCACCTGAAAAAGATTGGCCCATAGACAGTGTTTCAAGAACCCTGAGTGACTCAGTGCTTCCAGATGAAGATCATGTTTATGCAGTGGCAGCTGTATAGGATTCGTCAGAACGCCCTTTGTGAAAATCTCACATGCTTCATGAACATTGCAGAAGGGAAAGCCAAGAAGGGGAGAAACAAGGGCATGTTGATGAGGAAGGTGGTGTGGATGCAGTAGGTTAAGGATGCAGTACAGGAATGGATATATAGGATGGCAAGTGGACTCATACAGGTTTTAACAACTGCTGACTTTTTGATATATAAATCTCTGCCAGATTTTGGATTAGTGTGTTTGCAAATCCAACTAATTAAGTTATGTATTTATTTAGGAGTAATCTATAGCACTACATGTCACCTAAGGAACTTCAGAGCATTATAACAGACGACATGTGAAATAGAGTCCACACACATGTGTAGGATGGCTAAGAGTATTCATTTGGTCTCAAAACAGTGGCAGACTTCATTGAAGGCGTGTTTGAAAACTTCAGTTTTCAGTAGTTTCCAGAGCTTGGGTTCACAATCATCCATGCACAGGATGAAGGGAAGAGACTGTTCCAAAGATTCGCTCACTGAACACCCAGAGGATGTGTAACCTTAGTTTTGACTCTTACATGAACACTGTGGGATCAAGTGAGTCAGTGAGGTGTATACAGTCCCTCTGGAGTATAATGGCATGACCATTTCTCAAACTATCTGGGGCCTTTGTCACAGTATGTTCTGTGTATCATGCACATTGTTTGTAAGTTAATCCTGAATTCAACCAGGCCCCGGTGGAGAGCTTTAAGTACCCACTTGATAAGATCCCATATCATTATTAAATCAGGATCGATTAATATCTATGGGTATCATTTTAGACAAAAGTCTGAACATGCAGAAGCACATCAGATCCCTCACCAAAGGAGCTAACTACCAACTCAATATCCTGAGGAAACTCAAACCCTATCTTCCTGCTCATGACCTAAAGGTGGCTGTGCAAGCACTAGGGATCTCAAAGTTGGACTATGGTAGTGCAACGGTTTGCGGATTGCATAGAGTAAAGGCAGCTCCTCTTAAGGTTGCCCTCAATTCTTCTGCTAGGCTCATAACTGGCACTAAAAGACTCAACCATATTTCTCCGGACTTGCTGGCCCTGAACTGGCTTCAATATGAAGCTCGGATACAGTAAAAAATTGCAAGCATGGCACACAAAGCCAGACAATTCAAGACCTTGTAATGACCGTGTTGTTAAAGGAAAACGATGTAATGGCAGCGTTGTAAACGCTGTTTACCTCCAGAAAGGACCTCAAAAAACAAGAACCTCAGTTTCATCACTGTTAAATTTGAAAGGGTTTTGTTTTATCCTATGTGCAACCTCAGACATGCATGCTTGAAGTTTAGCAAAGAGAACGTAAAACAATGGTTTCCAAGAAAACATTCAATAAAGTAAATCAATGACATATAAGTTATGAGGTAAGTCTGTACATCATATATGTAGAGAGTACCACCTGCTTAGTAAGTTGAGAAACAGTAAATCACAACATGTCCCAATTGGCGCAAAATATAGGACCCGTTTAGAGTTTGGCGTAGAGGGTTCTCCATTATAAATGTGATGGAATATCATCCTTGGTTAGAGTTTTGGCAGACCAACAGTATGTCGGTGTCAGAGCTTACTCCAGCTCTGTCGCCTACATACTCCTGCAATGGCTGGACAGAGTAAGACATCCAACCTGATGCCCAATTTTGAGATGGCTTTTGTTTACTCTCTGTCACTGCCAGAGCCTGGCAGTGAGTGACAGTAAAATAGAAATTTAAATAATGAGTCAAATAACATTTTTAAATGATCTCCCATACAAGGGAGAAAACTCCCACTGTGTTTTGCAGCCAGTAGTTTGACATTTTTCAAAATACAAACTCCTGCTTTAGGAGTTTTTTTTTGAAAAATGTAGAACTCTGGAATAGTTTGGTGGCTGACCATCATGTTTGAAGAAGCCATATATTAGAAGTTTTCTATATTGACACGAAACGCCGTTACGTCAATATAGAAAGATACTTTGGGCGATGCACATATCTTAATGTGGCAGATAGAATGCCCAACAGGTTGATTGAGTAAAATTCTCTGCCACCCTGATGTACATTAATCCGTGCCCAAAACTTCAAATCAGGCCCAGAGTTGTAAATGTTTAGGTATATTGTTCCATCAATCACATCATATAAATACAGAAACATATGCAAAGTGCTGTCAGCACAGAGCACAAGTGAAGGTGAGCAGTTTATATAAAGGTGGATATAAAAGAGTTTTATGAGCACAAGGACCGTTTGTTGTCCATTCAAAATGGCTGCATCAATTTAATTAGATCCATTTCCTACGTGCTCTTAGTGACTAATTGAACATGGGCACACAAAAGGTTTGACTGTGATCATACTATTAGTAACTTGACTTATGTGACATACCGAGAATATTCTTCTATGTCCTTGGACTCTTGCCACTATGAGTCAAAACATTGACTCCAAATACTAGAAATATGTGGCATGGCCTAGGTAGCCAAGGAATCTGTCATCTGAATGGACTGCCCCCGCGTCCTGTGGCCCCCAGCAGTTGGGGATTTGGACCCCCGTTCCTAGCCAGCCGCATACGAGTGCTTGGCGACAGATCGAGATCGGCTGGGACATGGAAGCGAGCCGAGGGGGGCTCGCGCAGGCAGCAGTAATGGCACGTGACAGGGATGTGTAACCTGTGTCAGACGGGAACACAGTGGTCTCTGGAGGTGATGTGGAGAAGTCTTCCTGGGCCAGTGGGTACCCCGATGACCACAGATGAAGTCACATGATGACAAAGGCACGTAGAAAGTGACACGGGGGAACCTCAGCTGGCACAGTGGGGTGGTATACTAGCAGAGTTGGCTGTTTTTTCAGTGACAATGTTGTGTGCCGGCGGAGTCTCACCTCCCCAGGACTTCCCACTTGTTACAATTTAGCCGTCTGCCTGCGATGGCAATCTCTGCAGCTTGTGGCCCCTATAGGCTGGGCCAGACGACCCCCAGCCTAGTGGGTGGCTGATGGTGGGCATTCGGCTGGGACCTGTCTGGTTTCCTGATGAGGACCATGGTATGCCCGGTAAGCCTGTGAGGATAGCAGTTGCCAGGGAAGCGATTCCCATCATGGAGAGACTGCTGCAGTGGCCTTCCTGTTTAGCCATGCATCAGGAAGAAATTCACTGCGCTTGTGGAACCCACTGGAAGATGGGGATCCTGGGGTCAGTGTAAGTGGCCAGTTTTTAGAGAAGCATTGGCCCCTAGCCTAAAGGACTTAGAAACCGGGGGTTTTCTTGGACTTGGCTCTTGTGGCAAAGTGACTTGTCAGACGGGTCTGGTGCACTGAAGCACCCTGCACTGCTAAGGGTGTCGCCCCTCAGCTACAAGGTTGGAAGACCAGGGATCATACTGGTGGACTTGGCCCTCGACGCACAGTGAACTGCCGGAGGGGATATTTTCCCAGGAACTTCTGGGCGATGACTGGGGTCATTTGGGCTCCCTCTGCGGGACCGTTGTGGCTGCACTGAGGGGCCCCCTCCATCTGAAACGTTGCCTGTGTAGGAGACGTTGTGTGCAGTGGCATGCCTGAGTGGCTGGGTGGGGGTTGGTGGCATGAATGCTGGCCCCACTGCGCAGATGTTCTGCAAGAAGCAAGGTGGCCCCGGCCGGGGTGGAGGTGGAGCCCAGCCAGGTGGATCCGTGCTGAAAGGGGCTGAACTGGACTTGGCACCCACTGCCACCATACTAGCAACCATTCACGAGACTATAGACACTCTGGAGCAGAAAGGTGAAGCAGTGGTGCTAGATGTGGGTCTCTTTTTTGCAGTCACAAAAAGTTGGCCGATGAGATGACCACTGTCGAATCTATGCTAAGGCAATTGGGCTTGACGGTAACGGATAACAACAGCAAGTCGAGCAAACTGCAGAAAGAAGTAGATATCCTTGCAGCTAAACTGAAAGATGCAGAGGGTTGCTCGAGGTGCAACAGAGTTTGCTTGGAGATATTCCTGAGTGTGCAGAGGGACCTAGTACGTAACTCTTTGTGGAGCAATAGTTGTCGGACACAGTTTTAGAAGGGGAAAGTTTTGTCCCTCTATACAGTGGAGTGGGCACACCCAATTTAGTGGCAAGTCTTTTAAATTTCAGAGACAATATCCTCCAGCGTGCATGCTCCCATGGGCTCTAGAGAGTGGATGGCCAACTGGTCAACATGTATCTGGACTATACAGCGCGGAGCAGCATCATAGGGAGACTTTCCTAGTAGTAAAGTGGCACTTGCGTCAGCTCAACATCAAATATGCCCTCCTGTTCCTGGTTAGCCTCCTTGTTAAAACAGAGTCTGTATCTCACTTTTTCACTACTGAATGGTAAGTATGGAACTGGTTGGAGAGGCAGCGACACGCACTGCCTTAGACGCACGGGGGACCATTCCTCCGGAGATATGGACAACGGAGGTGTTGTCCACATCTCCGGGCCAGTGGATTCTCACTGAGACCGAAGTTTAAATGGAAAGGGACAGAGTTGTAGTGGCCCTAAAGGAGACCCTCCTCTCAAGAAACCAGTGGGAGACACTGAACAGAGACTCTGATCAGTCAGACGGGAACGCAGTGGTCTCTGGAGGGGATGTGGAGGAGTCTTCTGGGCCAGTGGGTACCCCGATGACTGTAAATGAAGTCATATGATGACAGAGGCTCCTAGAAAGTGCCAAGGGGGGACTTCAGCTGGCACAGTTGGGGTGGTATACTGGCAGAGTTTTTTTTACAGTGGCAATGGAGTGTGTCAGCTGAGTCTCACCTCCCCAGGACTTCACGCTTTGTACAATTTAGCCAGTTTGTACTGTATACCAAAGTTTGGGATTTGCAATGGGTGACCCAGACATTGGAGATGTCTAAACCCGCAGTATGAGGTGCCAGGGAGGGTGAGGAGGGTGTTCGGGCATCAAGGAATGGTGTGTTAATACAAGTGCTTTTTGATGTCAGCAGTATGCTGGGGGGCCTGTATATGACTCCCCACAAGGATGCAGATCAAGGTATGGACGCAAGAGTGAGCACCTCCTGTAAAAGCTTATCCTGGAATGTTAACGGGCTAGGCAATAAACTGTAAAGAGGGGTAGTGATGAAGTACCTGACACAACAGTTACTGGACCTTATTCTGCTACAGGAGATGCAGTGGAACAGGCTGGGAATTCGGACTTGTAGGCAAGCCATTATCGCGACCCTGAACCCCGAAAATACAGCCCTAAATCTGGCTTTAATCAATTTTATTCAGCGTGCATATCTTACTCTAGGCAAAAAAGAGACTAGCTAACAAAGATTTTAGGGATGTTGTATAGGACGATCATTATGCTCTGCACTTGGATATGCCAATACACTAAACACTATTTTTTAGGAAACTGCTCAGTTTTTAATATGTATCCTGTATTTTTATAATTAGTGCATCAAAAATGTCTGAACAGTTTTTTAAACGCTTGTTATTAAGTCTTGAATTACAGATCTAAGATGCGGAAATTTTTTACTTCAAATATGGTAATTGAACCGCTGCTTGTCTTCTATTTCTCTTTCTGTATTTTAAAATAGTTGTTTTCTTTTCTTCTTTTAATATTGATTTGTAATCTCTTTTAAAGATATCTGTGTTATATCTAAATAAAGATGTTGTTTGTTTGTCACTGCGCCTGTTGAACCCACTGGCAGATGGGGATCCTGGGGTCAGTGTAAGTGGCCAGTTTTTAGAGAAGCATTGGCCCCTAGCCTAAAGGACTTAAAACCGGGGGTTTTGTTGGACTTGGCTCTTGTGGCAAAGTGACTTGTCAGATGGGTCTGGTGCACTGAAGCACCCTGCACTGCTAAGGGTGTCGCCCCCTCAGCTACACGGCTGGAAGACCAGGGATCATACTGGTGGACTTGGCCCTCGACGCACAGTGAACTGCCGGAGGGGATATTTTCCCAGGAACTTCTGGGCGATGACTGGGGTCATTTGGGCTCCCTCTGCGGGACCGTTGTGGCTGCACTGAGGTGCCCCCTCCATCTGAAACGTTGCCTGTGTAGGAGACGTTGTGTGCAGTGGCATGCCTGAGTGGCTGGGTGGGGGTTGGTGGCATGAATGCTGGCCCCACTGCGCAGATGTTCTGCAAGAAGCAAGGTGGCCCCGGCCGGGGTGGAGGTGGAGCCCAGCCAGGTGGATCCGTGCTGAAAGGGGCTGAACTGGACTTGGCACCCACTGCCACCATACTAGCAACCATTCACGAGACTATAGACACTCTGGAGCAGAAAGGTGAAGCAGTGGTGCTAGATGTGGGTCTCTTTTTTGCAGTCACAAAAAGTTGGCCGATGAGATGACCACTGTCGAATCTATGCTAAGGCAATTGGGCTTGACGGTAACGGATAACAACAGCAAGTCGAGCAAACTGCAGAAAGAAGTAGATATCCTTGCAGCTAAACTGAAAGATGCAGAGGGTTGCTCGCGATGCAACAGAGTTTGCTTGGAGATATTCCTGAGTGTGCAGAGGGACCTAGTACGTAACTCTTTGTGGAGCAATGGTTGTCGGACACAGTTTTAGAAGGGGAAAGTTTTGTCCCTCTATACAGTGGAGTGGGCACACCCGATTTAGTGGCAAGTCTTTTAAATTTCAGAGACGATATCCTCCAGCGTGCATGCTCCCATGGGATCTAGAGAGTAGATGGCCAACTGGTCAACATGTATCTAGACTATACAGCGCGGAGCAGCATCATAGGGAGACTTTCCTAGTAGTAAAGTGGCACTTGCGCCAGCTCAACATCAAATATGCCCTCCTGTTCCTGGTTAGCCTCCTTGTTAAAACAGAGTCTGTATCTTAGTTTTTCACTACTGAATGGTAAGTATGGAACTGGTTGGAGAGGCAGCGACACGCACTGCCTTAGACGCACGGGGGACCATTCCTCCGGAGATATGGACAACAGAGGTGTTGTCCACATCTCCGGGCCAGTGGATTCTCACTGAGACCGAAGTTTAAATGGAAAGGGACAGAGTTGTAGTGGCCCTAAAGGAGACCCTCCTCTCAAGAAACCAGTGTGAGACACTGAACAGAGACTCTGATCAGTCAGACGGGAACGCAGTGGTCTCGAGGTGATGTGGAGGAGTCTTCTGGGCCAGTGGGTACCCCGATGACTGTAAATGAAGTCATATGATGACAGAGGCTCCTAGAAAGTGCCAAGGGGGGACTTCAGCTGGCACAGTTGGGGTGGTATACTAGCAGAGTTCTTTTTTCAGTGGCAATGGAGTGTGTCAGCTAAGTCTCACCTCCCCAGGACTTCACGCTTTGTACAATTTAGCCAGTTTGTACTGTATACTAAAGTTTGGGATTTGCAATGGGTGACCCAGACATTGGGGATGTCTAAACCCGCAGTATGAGGTGCCAGGGAGTGTGAGGAGGGTCTTCGGGCATCAAGGAATGGTGTGTTAATACAAGTGCTTTTTGATGTCAGCAGTATGCTGGGGGGCCTGTATATGACTCCCCACAAGGATGCAGATCAAGGTATGGACGCAAGAGTGAGCACCTCCTCTAAAAGCTTATCCTGGAATGTTAACGGGCTAGGCAATAACCTGTAAAGAGGGGTAGTGATGAAGTACCTGACACAACAGTTACTGGACCTTATTCTGCTACAGGAGATGCAGTGGAACAGGCTGGGAGTTCGGACTTGTAGGCAAGCCATTATCGCGACCCTGAACCCCGAAAATACAGCCCTAAATCTGGCTTTAACCAATTTTATTCAGTGTGCATATCGTACTCTAGGCAAAAAAGAGACTAGCTAACAAAGATTTTAGGGATGTTGTATAGGACGATCATTATGCTCTGCACTTGGATATGCCAATACACTAAACACTATTTTTTAGGACACTGCTCAGTTTTTAATACGTATCCTGTATTTTTATAATTAGTGCATCAAAAATGTCTGAACAGTTTTTTAAACGCTTGTTATTAAGTTTTGAATTACAGATCTAAGATGCGGAAAATTTTTACTTCAAATATGGTAATTGAACCGCTGCTTGTCTTCTATTTCTCTTTCTGTATTTTAAAATAGTTGTTTTCTTTTCTTCTTTTAATATTGATTTGTAATCTCTTTTAAAGATATCTGTGTCATATCTAAATAAAGATGTTGTTTGTTTGTCACTGCGCCTGTTGAACCCACTGGCAGATGGGGATCCTGGGGTCACTGTAAGTGGCCAGTTTTTAGAGAAGCATTGGCCCCTAGCCTAAAGGACTTAAAACCGGGGGTTTTGTTGGACTTGGCTCTTGTGGCAAAGTGACTTGTCAGACGGGTCTGGTGCACTGAAGCACCCTGCACTGCTAAGGGTGTCGCCCCCTCAGCTACAAGGCTGGAAGACCATGGATCATACTGGTGGACTTGGCCCTCGACGCACAGTGAACTGCCGGAGGGGATATTTTCCCAGGAACTTCTGGGCGATGACTGGGGTCATTTGGGCTCCCTCTGCGGGACCTTTGTGGCTGCACTGAGGGGCCCCCTCCATCTGAAACGTTGCCTGTGTAGGAGACGTTGTGTGCAGTGGCATGCCTGAGTGGCTGGGTGGGGGTTGGTGGCATGAATGCTGGCCCCACTGCGCAGATGTTCTGCAAGAAGCAAGGTGGCCCCGGCCGGGGTGGAGGTGGAGCCCAGCCAGGTGGATCCGTGCTGAAAGGGGCTGAACTGGACTTGGCACCCACTGCCACCATACTAGCAACCATTCACAAGACTATAGACACTCTGGAGCAGAAAGGTGAAGCAGTGGTGCTAGATGTGGGTCTCTTTTTTGCAGTCACAAAAAGTTGGCCGATGAGATGACCACTGTCGAATCTATGCTAAGGCAATTGGGCTTGACGGTAACGGATAACAACAGCAAGTCGAGCAAACTGCAGAAAGAAGTAGATATCCTTGCAGCTAAACTGAAAGATGCAGAGGGTTGCTCGCGGTGCAACAGAGTTTGCTTGGAGATATTCCTGAGTGTGCAGAGGGACCTAGTACGTAACTCTTTGTGGAGCAATGGTTGTCGGACACAGTTTTAGAAGGGGAAAGTTTTGTCCCTCTATACAGTGGAGTGGGCACACCCGATTTAGTGGCAAGTCTTTTAAATTTCAGAGACAATATCCTCCAGCGTGCATGCTCCCATGGGCTCTAGAGAGTGGATGGCCAACTGGTCAACATGTATCTGGACTATACAGCGCGGAGCAGCATCATAGGGAGACTTTCCTAGTAGTAAAGTGGCACTTGCGTCAGCTCAACATCAAATATGCCCTCCTGTTCCTGGATAGCCTCCTTGTTAAAACAGAGTCTGTATCTCAGTTTTTCACTACTGAATGGTAAGTATGGAACTGGTTGGAGAGGCAGCGACACGCACTGCCTTAGACGCACGGGGGACCATTCCTCCGGAGATATGGACAACGGAGGTGTTGTCCACATCTCCGGGCCAGTGGATTCTCACTGAGACCGAAGTTTAAATGGAAAGGGACAGAGTTGTAGTGGCCCTAAAGGAGACCCTCCTCTCAAGAAACCAGTGTGAGACACTGAACAGAGACTCTGATCAGTCAGACGGGAACGCAGTGGTCTCTGGAGTTGATGTGGAGGAGTCTTCTGGGCCAGTGGGTACCCCGATGACTGTAAATGAAGTCATATGATGACAGAGGCTCCTAGAAAGTGCCAAGGGGGGACTTCAGCTGGCACAGTTGGGGTGGTATACTAGCAGAGTTTTTTTTTCAGTGGCAATGGAGTGTGTCAGCTAAGTCTCACCTCCCCAGGACTTCACGCTTTGTACAATTTAGCCAGTTTGTACTGTATACCAAAGTTTGGGATTTGCAATGGGTGACCCAGACATTGGGGATGTCTAAACCCGCAGTATGAGGTGCCAGGGAGGGTGAGGAGGGTGTTCGGGCATCAAGGAATGGTGTGTTAATACAAGTGCTTTTTGGTGTCAGCAGTATGCTGGGGGGCCTGTATATGACTCCCCACAAGGATGCAGATCAAGGTATGGACGCAAGAGTGAGCACCTCCTGTAAAAGCTTATCCTGGAATGTTAACGGGCTAGGCAATAAACTGTAAAGAGGGGTAGTGATGAAGTACCTGACACAACAGTTACTGGACCTTATTCTGCTACAGGAGATGCATCTCAGTGGTAATAGCTGTAGCTTTTTGGGCAGAGGGAGACATCAAACGCTGGTTGATGCTGGATATTCCAGAGGATCTATGGAATGCAAATGCTAATACGTAGGTCCCTACTATTTCGGGTGGTCATAACATGGGCTGATCCCCGGTGATGCTGGGTGGTGGTGGAAGGTGTCTAGAATGGAGAGAGGTTGATAGTGGCGTCCTGGTACCCGCCTCTGGGCCTCTGGCCTGAAGGCCTCTGGGGCTGAAGTGTCAGGGGCACTGGCTGGCTGATATCCCTGATGCCCTGTTGGTAGTGGGTAGGGACCTCAATCTTACTTTACAAAGGTACATGATTAGGGTGCTTCACACAGGGAGGTCCCCCAAGGAGGACATACGCCTCTGCAGGTTCACGGAGCCACTGCGGCTGACTGTCCCCTGGAGGGCTGCCCATCCTGGGGTCCATCAATACTTATACTCGTCCAACGCTGCCCACTCCCTGACACTATTTGGTTACTTTTTATTGCCATTGCCCTACCAGGATAGCTTTAGAAATACAGTTTAGTTTTTAACCCAAGGACCATATCAGATCACGCTCCATTTACAACTGAACTTTGGCACTCCGGTAAATGTGCCAATGCTGACTGGCGGTTAAACCCCTTGGAGTTGACTGACTGGGCCACTCGAAGACATGTGCAGAAAGTGCCAACTGATTATTTCCGTGTTAACAAGGGTTCAGTGGCTTCAGAGGCAATACTTTGGGAGGCCTATAAACAGTTGTGAGGGGTTGTATAATCTCCCATGTGGCAGAGGAGAAGCAGGATAATCTGGTGACAGTGCAGGAATTGTGAGAGGAGATACAGCAGGAAGAAGCAACATATGTGGTGGCACCAGACCTTGATCTGGCTGACCGCCTATACCGATTCAGAGAAGGCTACAGACAGATGTTGCACCAGGAAGCCAGAACCCTTTACAGGGTGAAACAGAGTAGACTTTACGAACAGGGTGATAAGGCGGGAATATTATTGGCCTGGTTAGGTGGGAAAGTGGAGGGCCATAGGTGAATTCCCAGGATCCATATTCCCCGTGGTGGTCTGGTTGAGACGGACAAGGGCATAGCGCAAACTTTGACACAATATTTTCACGACCTATTCGCTTTGCACCTTTCCACAGAGGCCAAGGAGACCATGCGAAAATGTATAAATCTTCCCATCACACAGCTGAAGAGGTCTGATGTGCAATCCAAAGGGCAGGTTTTGTAGGGTCCCTGTCCCAACTGAAAAGTAGGAAGTCGCCAGGGCCTAACAGGTTTCCTGGGGAGTTATATGTGTTAAGAAGGGGGTGATTCCATCGGTGACAGCCTCATTTTATGCCACCGCATATACACAGGGCGTATTAGCCTGGGACATTTGACAAGCTCACATAGCGCTTATCCCTGAACTAGGCAAGGTCCAGAAAGAGTGTGCCTCGTACCAGCCCATATCTCTTCTAAACATAGAAACCAAACATTGGCCAAGGTGTTAACGAACCGTCTTTTGCAGGATATAGACTGTGTAGTGGCCCTGGACCAGTCGGGCTTTATGTCTGATAGGTTCACAGGCATAACCTTTGACACTTACATGGTTACCTGACCACAGGTTTAGGACTCCCATGTGTGCACGGCGTTTTTTTGGAACATTTGACAGAGGAACTGCAGGCTTATCAGGGTGCTGCACACAGACTTATTGGCGGATTCTGACTTTTTTAGGAACACAGGATTTGGAATTCCCTGGCTGTCTTTAGACTAAGTACGAGGCTCACGAGCCTGAGAAGGGGAATGCTACTCCCCGGGAGGAACGTATAACAACACCCTTCCCATAATGGAAAAACAAAACTAACAAGTCCTTGTTTTGGGAGATTTTTGATGCAGTCACACAAACGCTGAGAGCGTTCGGACACCAACATATCCTTGAAAAGGTCTAGTAGGATGAAACCCGTGTCGGCTGCTGCGTTGTGGAACAATGGTGTACTTGAATATTTTCATAAATTAAAAGTGGGCTGTGTGCCGTCCATGGTTGACCTGAAATCATCTACTATTAATTGGGAACTTAAGAAGGAAAAAACTTAAGGAAAGAAAACTGGATTGTGTGCGCTTCGGTGTCATTTATGTGTCTTAGTGGGTACCTGACCGGTACACGTTACATCCTGGAGCCCTCAGTGCGCTGGCGCTTGATGCTGAGAAAGCTTTTAACTCCTTGGAGTGGCCCTATCTGATGACCCTCCTTAAGCGGATGGGCTTCGGGCCACGTTCCTGTCCTGGGTGCGCCTCCTCCTGTACCACCAACGGCGAGGATTAGAGTTAATGTACACTCTCAGGGGAGTTTGAATTAGGCTGGGGGGGCACCCAACAGGGGTGCCCCCTAGTGCCCCTCCTACTAGTGGTGGCCGTGGAACGGTTGGTGAACTTTAACAGGGGAGATGCACAGTTGAGGGGGGGGGGGGGGGTGACTGGGAGAACGTCGTCTCCCTTTACGTAGACAATGTCCTGCTGTACCTCACAAACATGAATGAGTCCCTTTCGAGGGTCCTGGAAATCCTTAGGGTCTTTGGCTTCTTTTCGGGCATTACTATTAACTGGGGGTTTTGCCTCACAACCCGGCAGACGAAGGCAGGGACCGCAGGCCCACTGATATGGAGGAGACGGAGTTTGCTTATCTCGGTATCTACGTGACCAACCTTCTGGCTCTATTCTACCCAAAACATTTTGGTCAGATCCTGTTTGGTCTCCATTGGAAAATAGAGGACTGGCGTCGTGTCCCCTTCTCATTGTTGGATAGAGCGGCACTATTTAAAATGATTTATCTCCCTGTGTTTTTTAACATCCTGCAAAATGCGCTATGTGAGCTTGCCAGCTACTTCTTTGAATCAGTGAAGGCTGACACGAGGAACCTGCTGGTGAATGCAGGTAGGACCTGTGTCTGCCCTGACCAATCGGCCAATGGACGGTTCCGGATTTGTGTTTTTATTACTGGGTGGCCCAACTATTAACAGTTAATAGTTGATGATTTGTCCTTTGTGGACCAAAGGGGACCATCACTAATGGCTGATAGAAGCGCAGTGGCCTTCCAGAGGTATGTGGAGTGACTATATGGGCTGAACAGGTTTGTGAGCCTACGGGAGCCTACCGTAGTGGTAATTCGTATTTGGTAGTGGAAACTGCTCAGAATAAATTGGGTAAACAGGATGACTTTGAAGTCGCCATTGTAGGAATTTAGGGCCCTTGTGGCACTACATGGGGTGGCGGGATATCAGCAGTGGGATCTCTTGGGAATTTCAAAGCTCTGTGACTTTGTGGAAGAACGGAGATGGCTGACTTTTGAAGAGTTGCAAGACAATATTACCTCATGAAGGGCAATTCCTCCGCTACATGCAGGTGAGGGCAATCTTGCACAGAATAGTCGATGATGTTCAGGGCATAAATGATGCGAACCCTTTAGAATATAGGTTACTGTCTCCCCCTCTACACTAACATGCTGTATCCCAGATATATTCCACACTCTTTTTGCACTATCAACCCTCCCTACAGTCTCTGGGAGAGAAATGGGAATCGAATCTGGGTAGGTCGGAAGAGGACGAACGGGGGTGCAGCTGAAGATACTACACAGGACCTACTACACACAAACACATCTGTATGAGATGGAAGTGGTGGAAGTGGTGACTCGGACTGTTTTGGAGGGGGTGTGGTCAGCAGGGCACTCTTTTGCATACATTGTATACACAAGATTATTGAGATTTTGAGCTGGTGTGCAGAGATGGCTCTCGGAGGTGGTGGATGATGTCTTAATGCTCACCCCCAAATGGTACTTTTGGGGATTTTGGGAGAGGTGCCCCTTGATTAATATACTCTGGCCCTTTGAAAAAACGGCCCTGGGCATGGCCAGACGGAATATAGTAAGACGGTGGGGAATTACGGACATGCCTACTGCACGGAGTAGACATCCAACATGGAGTGGGGTAGTCAGGCAGAGGAACCTGTATACCAGGCAAAGGGCTGCCCACAGAAACATATAAAAATATGTCAGTGGAAAGATCATTTAGAAGAATGGGGCAGGAAGAGGTTAGGGATGTGAATATCTGAGTTGGGACGCGAGGGTGTCTCGTGACCCCAATCTATATTTTACTTCTGGAGACTATGCCCTGAGGGGGACCAGAAGAGACTCTGAAGTCAGGGAGGAAGAAGGCCCACGGGCATTGATGGAAGGGAAGGGTCTCCACTTGCTATCTTAAGTTACCGTCTAGTACATCCGACTGTTATTCTGTATCGACACATACTGCGACACCCGGGGGAGGGGTGCAAATAATGGTCTTGTTTTGTTGTATTGGTGTCAATACGCTTACTAAAAAGAACTTTTTAAAAATACAGAAAACGAAAATACTGGTAGTGGCATGCTTTGAAGTTGAGCTGGTGTGTAATATCACGTGTAAGGTATATTGTCTTGGACACCTTTACGATGCACAGATATTGAAGATGCTCGCATACCGCTGCCGATTCTGCTACAGCATTGCGCAACAATAACTTTTCCCAAAACCTGAATCTCAGTAAGATTAGTATTTGTTTTAGTTTTGATCTAGATGGAAACCAATGGAATCAGCTCTGGAACCCCCTGATTACTGTGACATCTGTAACAACAGTTCAAACACCATCAAGAACCGAGCTTGGGCTTTGAAACACAATTTTAATCAACAGGAAGTAAGTTTGTATTCACTTGCACATAACAAAGTTTATTTTACATTTCAGGAAAATCTTTATTTGCTGGTGATCAAAGAATTCTCATTCATTTTGCAGAATGTATTTTCTCTAATTACTGTACCATGTGAAAAGCTAGGATTCATGTCACTCACTGTGAAGGGGGAAACTGTGCATTTTGGGTTTCCATAGTAGGTTCCACTGTGGCCTGCTGGCCATCACTTGCCCCATTAGGAACCAATGCCTTTCACTCTCTGACACATCTATCCATTTGTAAACTTTACTTTATAGTCTGAACATAATTTTGGATGCTGGGAGCATGCTTTCTCTCTGCACCATTTAGGCTCTCCCCATCCAGATGCATAGATGGCTAGCCTACTGACCATGCAACATGTTGCTTGTGGGGACATGCACAGGGATACCCTGAAATTAATACCGGTGCCAAAAAAGATGTTTTTTACTATCACTTGCGTCTCTTGAAATGCTTCGGGATTTTCAAGTATTCTTCAGGATGTGAAAATAATTTAGAAAAACTGAAATTAGGTATGGGACAAAACCAGATTGTGATAGAAGTACCTAGGGTATTTATGCCCATTTTCTGCTTAGAAAACGGACTCCTAATATACAGAGGTACGTAATGCTGTTCAATTTCAGTATTTATACTTATTTTGCCTCCTCTTTGTAGATTCGGGCCTTCTTATCATCAATTATGCTGCTCAAAGTTCTAATCAGTTTAATTTATGTCCCGGTCGGTTGATCCTTAAGAAGGGAAGCTAGTACCACCAGCCTCCTTAAGCTTCTTTTAAAGCCTTTATTCAATTTGTAAGATTACATATGGTTGATAGGGACAAGGTAGAATGTCCTGGTACCCTGAGATCGTGCCTGCAGCCACAGTGATCAAGCCATCTTCCACCCTGTTCCCGTAGTCCCAGACCCTGAAGTTCACTCAATACTGCTTGGTTCTGTGGTTGTGCCTGCCCAAAGGAGCACCATTTCCTTTTGTTCTTGGGCAGGACCCATTGTCAACATCTTCTCTTACCCTCACAGCATACAGCTCCCAAGCTCCTCTATGGCTCCGGCTCTAGTCCAGGGCATGGAATTGCATGTGATCATCATCAGTTCATCTACAGGTCGGGCAGTAGTAAAGGGCTTGAAACAGCATGAGATCATCATCAGCTCCTCTATGGCTCCCACAGTAGTCAAGGGCATGAAACAGCATGAGATCATCATCAGCTCCTCTATGGCTCTGGCAGTAGTCAAGGGCTTGAAACAGAATGAGATCATCATCAGCTCTTCTATGGCTCCCACAGTAGTCAAGGGCTTGAAACTGCATGAGATCATCATCAGCTCCTCTATGGCTCCCACAGTAGTCAAGGGCATGAAACTGCATGAGATCATCATCAGCTCCTCTATGGCTCTGGCAGTAGTCAAGGGCATGAAACTGCAGGAGATCATCATCAGCTCCTCTATGCCTCCCACAGTAGTCAAGGGCATGAAACTGCATGAGATCATCATCTGCTCCTCTGTCTCTGGCAGTAATTCCAGCGCATGAAACTGCAGGAGATCATCAACAGCTTCTCGATGGGTCCAGCAGTAGTCAAGGGCATACAACTGCATGAGATCATCATCAGCTCCTCTATGGCTCTGGCAGTAGTCCAGGGAATGAAACTTCAGGAGATCATCATCAGCTCATCTATGGCTCCCACAGTAGTCAAGGGCATGAAACTGCATAAGAGCATCATCTGCTCCTCTGTCTCTGGCAGTACTCCAGCATGAAACTGCATGAGATCATCAACAGCTTCTCGATGTCTCCAGCAGTAGTCAAGGGCATACAACTGCATGAGATCATCATCAGCTCCGCTATGGCTCCAGCAGTAGTCCAGCGCATGAAGCTGAATGAGATCATCATCTCTTGTGAGACTAGCATGGGATTCGGATCTCTTGCAAGAGCATGATGACCATCTTGAGTTTGGGCAAGTTCTGTATAAGGCGTGCTCAAACCCTTTAGCCTTGCTTTGCTTTTTGCTTTACCACAGAACTACTGTGCTAAATCTTTGGCTCCCAATGTGTCTTATTTGCCTATCTGTCATGAGAATAGTATAGTCAGGTGCATTGATGAACCAGTTGCTTAAGTCTGTGGTGCTATCTTGAATGACATCAGTGATGGTGGGCTGCGGATAGTTTATTGTGTGGTCTTCTGAAGCACCATGGAGGGGGTTTCTTGTTGGGGAGTAGGGTACGAACTGCAGGGAGGAAAACATAACTACACAGTTGTCAAACCAAGCCAGGGGCAGGTAGGGATGAGTAAATAGAAAATTCAGAGTGTGGCCTTTATTGTGAGCAGAACAGACACATGCTGTGCCCGGTCACTTCTGAGCTAGTCCTCAGCCAGAGACAGGTAGGAAGTTGAAATCACCAAGGGCGATAAGCACTCTTAAGGTCTAGGAAAGAGTTATAATGAGGTCAGGAAACAGAAAGGAAATTGAGTCTATAAGCACGCGATCTATATAGCTAATAAAAGTTTAAGAGTAGAAATTGGAGGAGGTAAATGGGCAAGTAGAGAAGATCAGCTACAGAAAAGACAGGATTATCAAACACTGTCTGAAAACATGCTAGAATGTTGGAATCAGCTTTCCAAGCAGAAAGTTCTTATAAAATAATAAAACATAACATTTTGAATTCAAGTCAAGAAAGGACATTTTTGGCTTTGACTTCAAGCCTTTCTTGTGTATAGACTGCTAAATTGAACGTTGCCAAGATTCTGGGATGGTACTCTAAAGAACGCAGTTCTTAAATATAGTATTTAAACTTTAAGTCTAATATCTTTGGAAGACATCTGGCATTAGATCACACACTGTTCTGCTGGCTTTGATTGCAGCAGTGGCTGCTGCCCCAGCCAGTTGAGAAGATTGGGAAGCTTAGATGCACGATAAAGGGCAACCTAGGCTCTTGAGCCACAACATCTTCTGGCTCAGCAGTGGAAGCACACAGAAACATGGCATAGAAGAATCTGAGGAACGTACATTATTACCTGCCATTTTTAGTTTAGTGCCATCAAATCTATTGATATGCTGTCTTTCCTTTGGTTCTGAGGGCTTCAAGCATCATACAGTTCTGCCATTTTCTTTCCTTGACGTATCTGATTTTTGTACTGGGTGACCGCGTACCACCCTGAAATTGTACATGGGCCTTTCATCACCTGGCTTCATTTTGGCTGACTCCTGACTTCTGACGGGCTGATTCACAAAGGTGAAGTGAGACAACAGTCTAACTTCACGACTTTCCGTATTCACAAAGGGTATTACAAGTATTAAAGTTAGACTTTTGTCTCAGCTAAACTTAAGGTTTGGTCTCAAGTTTTACTTTTTGGTCTCAGTTAAACTTAAGACCAAAACTTAAGTATAACTGAGACAAAAGTCTAACTTTACTACTCGTAAATGCCCTTTGTGAATACCAAAAGTTGTAAAGTTAGACTTTCATCTCAGTTTACCTTTGTGAATCGGGCCCTAAGTTCTTGTCAACATTTTCTTCTGAATTTTCAAGTCCTGAATTAACCATGGGCTGTAGAGATATGGCTTTGAGCACCTACCCCGAGGCTTTGTTGTTATAAGTGATAATTAATTCATCAGAGATTCTGTTAACTTAGCACAGATTCCTGGTTCTATGCATGAGGCACTGTCAATGAACTTCCCAAAGTATTTAAATTAATTTGGTGCACTGTATAATACTCATTTTTTCTGTTGGGCCTGTGAGTGCATGAGCTAGCACGTGCGTCTCACTTAAGAGACACTGTTGTATACAAAAAGGGCTTGGAGTCCACCCATTGCTTACCATCTGTTCATTTTAGTGTACTTCTTCTTTGCAGCCTCCTTAATTGGCTAGTGCTGGCCAACCCCCATTTCTGGTCATTTCACTGGAGCAGGGACTAAACACTGATTGATTCTAGTTAATCAGTGCCCGTCCACTGCTTCCAAAGTGATTGAGGTGCTATTCCTTTCCAAATCTACTCCCCCTGCCTGGTGCTCTTTCCATAGCGCTGACACTTCTTTGTGCGTGATGGGGTAGGAGGTATACTTTCTGGAACAACTACTAGCTAAAGTCACAATGATGCAATGCTTCAGAACGTTTAACTGTATGTTTTAGAAAGATATAAAATGAGTGTTTCAAAAGACTAAGCCGCGTAAAGCTCAACCTTCTACAATCCATTTCCTGTCATATAAAATACTTGACAAATGACATTTTAAAGCATTTAAGTGTATGACACAATGTGTCAGGTAGATAGATGCGCATATTACACACAGACATCTACAGCAGGAACATTAACCAGCTGAACGATCAAACCGAGTACACTATACAAGCTAGGGGGCATATCTACAAGGCGCCGAAAAGCGGGGATAATTTTATCGCTATATCAGCAAGGTCCCGCTATCGCATGAATCCTTGCCTTAGCGCCTGTTTTCTGAACGCACAGCTTTGCATCTCTAATGAGATGCAAAGTGAGCGTTCCTTCTTGAAATAACTGGGGAAATGTTGCTAACCGACATTTCTCCAATTATCAAGGGAATCGCTAACAAGCATAGCGATAAGAAAAGTAGCGCTAACCTTGGTTATCGCTACCTTCCTTAAGCCTGCTTTTGGTTTGACTTATCCATGATATCCAATGGAAGGTGGATATCATGGCTGAGTCTGCCCTGCCCTATCAACAAGCTATCGCCAAATGTTGTGCGATTATCGCTGGATTTCCAGCGATAATCGCACATTTGGCAGCTTGTGCCAGGAATTTTATCGCTTTTGAGATAAGCGTTGCTAATGCCACACTATCTCAGCGATAAAATTCGGCGAGAGCCGGCGATAATTATCCTAGCGCTAAGTGCGCTTATCGATAATTATCGCCGGTTGTTGCTGATATGCCCCTAAGAGCCTAGCGAACGCATGCACTCTCAATGCTAATTTTTTTGTGTTCAAAATATTTTATTGAATTTTTGTTCAAATACAACTAAAAAAGTAGACAGGACATAAAATATTATGATTAAGCAATAATACCTAAATAACATTGTATATCATAATCAAACTCATAGAAAAAAATATATATATATATCTTAGGTAATGAGAAAATACATAATCAAAAAATACCAAAAGGGAGGGTAGGAGGAGGGAAGGAACAAATATAACAATTAACGTAGAAAATGCAAACAGAGCTACTATAAGCCATAATAAGACTATTCATAGTAAGTTCAAATCTGAATTAAAATTATTCATACAACATTAAATGGATAAATATGCATCAACAGGTAACTAAAAAGATTGATAATAGAAAATATTATGAGTGATCCCCTTCACAGATAATTGAGCACCTCTTCTAGAAAGAATAACCCATGACCACCAAGCATTAACAGATAATACAGAGACATCTTTCCAACAAAAAGTAATGGATTTTAAAGCAGCCGAAATAGGAAAATTAAAAAGCTTACTCTCTAAATCATGTAAATTTTGTAGAAGAATAGCAGATTTACAGATTATTAACTGATAGGAAAGATCAATTTGAAATTTAAAAATCTTCTTAATGATATCCCAAACTTTAGACCAAAATTTAAAAACCAATGGGCAATCAAAAAGCATGTGTTGTAATGAGCCAGGGTGTGATTTACAATGCCAACAATCAGGAGAGGGGAGAAGTTTAGCTTGGAACAAACGTGATGGAGTCCATAAACGATTATAAAGAATATAAGAATTAGTTTGGTAGATCGAAACAGGCAACCACCCAAATATACTATTAAGCCAAATATCTTTCCATGTGTCAGTGGACAAGGAAAGAGAAAGTTCATTATTCCAAAAAGTGGAAATCATCTCTATATTGCTACCTAAAGTATCAGATAATTTTTTATATAAAATAGAAACCCCATGAGATGATTTTGAAACTGTTTGAATATAAATTGCTAAATCAGCTGTAACATTAGCAGGGATGGCATTAGGAAAGGAGTCTAAAATTGAATTGCACAAATATTGATACTTAATAAGATCAGATTTAAATAAACCAAAACTTGTTTGCAATATTTCAAAAGAAATAAACGTATTATTGGAATAGACATCTTTAAGGTAAAAAATGCCAGCCTTAATCCATGAGAACCAGAAATTAACATTCCTGTTCAATTTAATAACATTACTATACCATAATGATAATTCAACAGTGTTATTCATGGGAAAAAGAAAAATTAAATCAAGATCATTAAATAAAATTTTAGTGGATTTAATAATAACTGACTTTTGAATAAATGGAGCATTATTTGCATGGACACCAAAGTAGGTAAAGGAAATGGATTCGCAATTGATTTCTCAATACGAAGCCACGTAGGAGAATTATTCAAAAAGGAGCAATTAAACCATAATGAACTTTGTTTTAAAATAAAAGCTTTATAATAAAGAAAAAAGTCCGGGATACCAAATCCAGCATTACGTTTAGGAACATTTAATTTTTTATAAGAAATACAAGGAGGTTTGTTGTTCCATAAAAATTTTGACAAAAGTTTATCAACATCTTTATAAAACTTTAATGGAAATTGAGTAGGAACCATGGCAAGGGTATAGAATATTTTAGGAGCTATAGTCATTTTAAGAGAATCCATCCTGTAAGAAGGCAAAGGTCCGGGCCCTGTTAAAAAAACCTAATCTGGACTCGGAAGATCTGGCTAACTACAGACCTATTTCGCTGCTTCCGAGTCTCAGCAAAATAGCTGAAAAACACGTTAATCAGGCCCTCTCCTCATTTGTTGAGTCTACGGGCTCATTACATACAACCCAGACTGGATTCAGAGCCAAGCAAGGAACATAAACAGCTCTGGTGGCGGTGGTGGAGGCGACTAGGGGTATTGTGGATTCGGGAGGCTGCGCTGCGGTGGTCCTATTGGACCTCAGCGCAGCCTTCGACACTGTAAACCACTCTCTCCTGCTGCATCGGCTACGTCTTGCAGGGGTCTCTGGATTGGCCCTTAAATGGCTCCATTCCTTTCTATCGGACAGACGCTTCTCCGTTTTTGAGGATGAGGTGTCATCGAGCCAGCTGCAACTGAGTCACGTCATTCCCCAGGGATCATCACTCAGCCCCACGTTGTTTAACATTTACATGAGACCTTTGGCTGAGGTGGTGCTTCCCTGGGGAATCCAGCTTATCACCTACGCCGATGACACGCAGCTGGTTGTTTCTTTGGTGAGGGACGATGCCTTACATCAGGGGATCAACAATCTGACGCCGTGTCTCACCAAAGTCCTTGAATGGATGACCTCGTCCTTTTTAAAGCTAAATGGGGCAAAAACGGACATTGTGCTGCTGGGCTGTAAAGCCCCAATTAACCTGGACCCCTGGTACCCGCATTGTCTGGGACCTCCTCCGGTGCCCAAGACCAAAATAAAAAGCTTGGGGGTCTGGCTGGACTCCACCCTGAATTTCCAACATCAGGCTAAGAAGGTGGCCGCGACCTGCTATGGATTGATGCGAGTCCTAGATCTTTTTCCATTTGAAGCCAGACGCGTATTGGTCCAGTCGTTGATTCTTTCGCGACTGGACTATGCAAATGCTATTTATATGGGGGCACTAGCAGCTACCATAAAAACTCTGCAATCTGTGCAGAATTGTGCAGCTCGCTTGCTTATGAAAGTTCCCAAACGATGTTCAGCGAAGGCCTCAATTCGGTTGCTTCATTGGCTACCAATTCAGGAAAGGATTGTGTTCAAGACTATGTGTTTGGCACATAAGTCCATCCACAATGTTGGCCCGTCCATTCTGGACTCCCTGTTTCGTCGCCATCAATCGGTTAGATCTCTTAGATCCAACCAACGAAATCTGCTTGTAGTTCCCAGGGTGAAGTTGGCCCGGATGGGCGGCCGCCTGCTTTCTGTCCAAGCGGCCAAAGGATGGAATAAATTCCCCAACAACATCAGGCATGAATCTAATCATCTGGCTTTCAGGAAGTCACTAAAGACATTTTTGTTTCAATAATGTCTTTTAACGCTCTCTGGTCTTAAAGCGCTGGGATGCTTTAGGGTAGCCATGCGCTATACAAGAAAGTACTCACTCACTCACTCACTCACTCACTCACTCACCCCACAATGAAAGATGTAATGCAGACCATTTAGACGTTTTGTCCTTAATATAGTTTAGGATAAAATCACAATTTAAATTAATTGTCGATTTGATGGAAGAGGAAAATAAAATTCCAAGATATTTTAACTTATTCTTTTGCCAAATAATTTCCTGCATGGGAAGCATATCAGGAGTGCAATAAACATTTAAGGGAAAGAATTCAGTTTTGTTAGTATTTAAAGTGTATCCAGAAACTGCAGAATACTTTGTTATAATATCCATTAATGAGGGAAAAGAAGATATAGGGTCACTAACAAATAAAAGCACATCATCCGCATAGGCAAGGGTCTTAACAGTAACATCCTTAATAGTGATTCCTTTAAAATGGTCACAATTTCTGATTAGGTTAAGAAAAGGTTCAATGCCAATTAAAAATAAGAGAGGAGAAAGAGGACAACCTTGTCTTGTACCTCTAAAAAGTGAAAATTTAGTTGAAATTTGGCCATTAATAAATAGACGAGCAGTAGGGGCAAAATATAAAGCTGAAATCATACGAATAAAGGAATCTCCAAAATTAAATGAGGACAACGTATGGAATAAAAATTGCCAATGGAGTTTATCGAATGCTTTTTCAGCATCTAAGGCTAAAATTCCAGATGGCATCGATAAAGTGGGACTTTGTTCAATAATATGTAGCAAAGTTCTCGTATTATTAGCAGAGTATCTATTCTTCATAAAACCAGATTGGTCAGGGTGGATAATAGAATCTAATATGGGGCCCAATCTAGTAGCAAGTATTTTAGCATATGATTTACAGTCTTGGTTAATTAAAGATATGGGATGGTAATTAGACACTCTGGTGGGATCTTTATCTGGTTTTGGGAGTACAATAATTAAAGCTTCTGTAAAAGAACGAGAAGTAGTTCCAGTGGATCCAAAAAACGTAAAAAGTTGGTGCAAAAATGGTAAAAGATGTGACTGAAATTCTTTGTAGAATTCCGCAGGGATCCCATCAGGACCCAGAGATTTGTTCTTTTTAAGAGATTTTATAGATGATAGGATTTCATCTTTGGTAATAAGAGCATCAAGTCTAATTTGATTAGATTGTGAAATCTTGGGTAATTTACATGATTTTAAAAAGGAGTCCAATAAGGAAACTTCCAGAAAATCTGGTTTATTATATAATGCCGAGTAGAAATTCATAAATTCATTAAAAATTTCATTGTGAGAGAGAGCAATATTACCATGAGGACCAAGAATTGAGTTGATTTGAGTTTTATCTTTTTTTATGCGCAAATAATTAGCTAATAGTTTACCGGATCTATTGGCATTAAAACTAAATCTAGCTTTAGCATTAGAAATTTGAATACCTGCCCTTTTGCTAAGGATTGAATTAAATTCATAACGTAATTTTTGTAGTTTAAATTTATATTGAGGATTGTTGGAAGTAATAAAAAGTCGTTCAAATTTCGCAATTTGCTTTTGTAAGTTTTTCACAGTAGCATGAAAGGTTTTATTTTCATGAGCCATAATAGATATTGTTACGCCCCTAATATAAGCTTTGAAAGCATCCCATCTATTTATCATAGAAGTAGACCCTTCCGGATTAAGTATGAAATATTCTTGAATAGCAGTTAAAAGTTTGGGCTTGTTATACTCATTCAGAATTATACCAGTGTTCATTCGCCATCTAGATTGTTTAGTATAAGTTGAATCCAAGTTCAAAATCAAAGAAATCATCGCATGGTCTGAGATATCAATGTTACCAATATTAGGAGCAGTTATTGAACCAATTAGGTGCCTGGAAACCAATAAGCAATCAATTCTAGAATGGGAATTATGAGGGTTAGAAAAAAATGTGTAACATTTTTCTGTAGGAAAATGTAACCTCCAAATGTCAACTAATTTAGTGGTTTGAATAAATGATTTGAAAGCAAAATATACCTTAGAAGGGCGAAACTTGGTAAGAGATGATCTATCTAATAAGGGGTCAAAAATGACATTAAAATCACCTCCGACAATTAAAGGAACATTACCAATCTTTAGAACCTCTGTTGTAAGATTAGACCAAAAAATATGATCATCTGCGGTAGGACCATAAACATTTAATAAAAATAGAACTGAGTCATGAACTTTAATTTTAACGAGTATATATCTACCATCCTTATCAGATGATTTACTCAAAATTTGACAGTGTAGCTTTTTTGCAAAGAGAATAGCTACACCATTTTTTTTACCATTGGCAGGAGAAGAGACAATAGTATCTACCCATTTCTTCTGCATATAATCTAAAATGTTATCATCTATATGAGTCTCTTGTATAAAACAAACATCAGCTTTGCAACTACCAAGGTAATCTAAAATTTTTGTATGTTTAACTGGATGGCACAAACCTTTAACATTTAATGAAATTACTTTAATATCATGGATATTAGCCATAACAGAAGAAAGGAAAAAAGAGTATAAGAAATGAAAGATAAAAGAGGATCAAGAAAATGAGAAACAGGTAGCTCCACAAAAAGAAGAAGGAAAGGAGAAAATGAAAAAACATGGAAAAAACGACAAACAGGAGACATAAATGTGAAATGTGAAACGCACACACGCTGTACAAGCATGACCGAAACCGCTGGAGCCCAATAAAGAGAAATTTCATAACTGTGTCAGAAAGAAAAACACAACCAGCAAAAATCAAGTAGCAGAGTCATTGGTATCCATAGAGAGCAGAGACTGTTGATCCAAAAAATGCTTCAAATCTTCTGGACGTTGAAAAGATTTTGAAAAATTATGCTTCCAAATGCGCATCGTCGATGGATCAAAAAGACCATATTTACAGCCTAAACTGCGAAGTTGCGGGTCAAGAGCAGTGAATTCTTTGCGAATTGAAATAGTTCATTTGGCATAGTCTTGATGAATAAATATTTTATTCCCATTGACCATCAAAGAAGGGATTTCTCTAGCTGCTTTTCTGATTAGAACCAAATGGTGGTGTCGAAGAACTTTAAAAATCATTTGTCGCGGTTTTGTGTGTTGAGGGTTCCTGTGTGAGGGAGTCCTGTGGGCTTTATCAATTTCAAACCTTTCTGAGAATTTAATTTGTAGAAGGCCAGGTAATAAATTCTCCAAATATAATCTGCAGTTATCCCCCTCAACATTTTCAGGAAGATTAAATATGCGTAAATTATATTGTCTGTTACGATTCTCCAAATCCAATAATGTTGAGCACATAGGAGAAATTTTTGCCACCAGTGGAGTAAATGAGTCAAGTTTGACCTTATTATCGTTTATTTTGACGGAATTATCTGATATTTTCCTTGAAAGGCTGGCCATATCGTTACGCACATTTTTTACTTCAGAGGCAATGGTATCTGTATTGACTCGAAGCGCCTGAATTTCCTCCAATATTAAAGACAGTGAAGGTTCAGAAGACTCCACTACTTTTGATTTAGCAGGAGGAGGAGAAACTTGCTGCTTCCTTTTATTAACAGAACTCTTATTTTCCATTTTGAAGTAAAAAGAGTCAAACATATAATTGCAGACACAAAATAATGAAGGAGGAAATGAAAGCTGTGTAAAACACCAAGGAATGACTGGTGCAGCAGCTAAAATGGGCTGGGGGAGTGGTTAGGCCCAAGCCAGGCCCTTTCCTACAAGCTTGCTCCGCCACCTTGACTGAAAGTCTGGCTGTACCTGAATGCTGAGCAGGGAGCAGGAACCAGGCAGCGAAAAAAACCACTTCCGCCGTGCAGAAATGCTTGAAATTGCTCCACAGTGCAGGTGAGAGCTTTATAGTCACAGCGACCTCCTCCAGGGCATTTTTCTGACAGGAATCGGCGTTTAAAATGTCAAAAACGTGCCGAAAACGCGCGTAGACTCTTACGCGGCGGCCATCTTGGATCACGCGCTCGCGCGTCTCCCCAATGCTAATTTTTTAATGCAATAAAAATATCGCTTTGGGGCAGACCTTGCTACCCAGAGGCATTCCCTGTTTACTTGGCAAATGTATACATTAATTGTGTCAGCCAGTTCCCAGAGACAGTAAGCAATTGCTAACAGAGGTGATTTATGTCCGAGCTTTCTAGAGATGTCACTCTTTCAAAAGGCAGTGGCCTAATTTCCATGATATCTGTGACAGAAACAACAACACATGGCATTCCTCTCCCAGCACCCCACACCTCTTTAGCAAGAGGGCGGTCTCTAAGCGGGGCAGCAGATAGCAGGGTCATACAAGCAAATGCACGTCACCACCATCACTCATCTTAGACAGGGGTAGATGACCAGAGGTGCCATCCACAAAATGGTCAATCAAGTCTGTGCTGAGGAGCCGTCTGGGAGGGCTGCCCTGTGAGGAAAGCACTGAAGGTGCAGGAAGGGTTATGTGCAGCCTACAGCAAAATATGCACTATCGACCCCCATCTCACTGTCCACTGATCTGAGGCCAGTTTGAATGATCTATCTCAGAGAGATGGACTATTTCTGCAGCATTGTCTTTCCACTTATGCATTACTCTATAAAATCAACTGAGATGTGCACATTTATGACACCCATGCCTGTTCAAAATGAGGCTGGCATTCAAAGTATGACATTTAGTCATACAAACTCCTTTTTAGGTTTCGCCTAGGCAGCGCATGCGCTGTCTAGGCGAGAGATGCTGTATACAATATAGTGGGGGTAGCTCCACCCACTTTCCGGCCATAAATTTGATTGGCTACAATGAAAAATCCTGCATTTTGATCGGTTTTTGGCGTCTTAGTCCCGCATCCTGACTGCCATGGCGTCATTTTTCCTCTTCCGAGGCTATCGGCCCCTTTACTAGTAAAACCGTTTTGTTTCCCTGTCTCTCCCGTTCCTTCCCGCAGTCTGTAACTTTTTGTACCACAACCATCCCCACCCCCTCCCGTTCGTGCCTTCTTTCATGCCGGCACTTCCATTTAAAATGCAATAGGTCTCGGGTAAATCCAAGTCCTATTGCATTTTCTATGCTTGTTTGTCCCCTGATTGGTTGGTGACTTTGCACTATATTTTGCCTGGCCTGTCCTAATGACATGCACAATACAAGCTCTCTTACTCTGCCTTATATTCTACGCATGCTGCATTTTCTTAATTCTTACTCAAAGCCACAAAGCTTTGGTGGCGATGAAATTGTGCTGGCAGATTTATTATACCGGGAAGAGAAACGGCTCACGCATCTATATATCTACCTTTGATTATTTACGCCACATGGTGCCGCTTCAAAAATGCACACAATGCTAACATGTCTCACGCGTAACTATAATTTGACATACTGTACATGCGAGAATGCTTCCTAAAGCTATATAACGCAAACACCAGCTACGATGTTGAGCGGATGCCAGGCTCAAACCTGCTTTCTCAGGCTTGAAGATCCGTAGCACACAATGAAGCACCCCGCACGCGCTGGCGAGTTTTGGTGATGATGTCGAAGTTCTGCCACAAGACTAATGATTTGCGGTCCTCGAGGGGGGTAAGGGTAAGTGACCTGATCCACAAGTGATCTTACTTTGTCATCGAAGAATAGTGCAAATTCTGCTGCTATCGTGGAGGGTCGTCAAATATGGTGGAAGAGGGAGAGATGTTGGTGCTTTTGGTAAGGCCAAATAATTTTTAGGTCTGTTTTTGCCAGAATCGAGGAGGGTTCTGAAGTGCATCGGTTTTTCACGGAAGATGTGATTGTGGTAGCGAGATCTTGCGCAGCGGAGATTGGAGAGATTGGTGGTAGAAGGAGGTCTCCATAGTTTTTTTAGGTACCTCAAGTTCTTTCTTTCTTCGTAGAGGGATTTATTGGGCCACGGAGCAGAAGGAGTGGGTCTTTTCTTTTTACTTTGTAGTGGAGCAACATTTTCAATTACAGCTAATAGACTGGTGAGACATTGGGTGGTAAGGACGTTGACATGAGAGTAGGGTTATAAGATAGGAAGTGAGCTCCTAGCTGTGTTGCATAAAATGTCAAGGTCTATGTTTTTAGTGTTACGGAATACAGTAGTAGTTGATTTAGGGTGGCCAGGGTAACAGAGTGAGATAGGTGCAGAGAGAAGGGGATGAGGAAGTGGTCAGACCAGTCTACTGGTATAGAATCAACAGCAGTTAGCATATCTGCTTTGGGGATAACAAGGTCAAGAATGGAGCCCTTAAAGTGAGTCAGTTATGTGTTATGTTGAACAAGATTATTTCCTAAGAGAAAAGTGGCAAGCCTGTTGGCCGCCAAATCTTCTAGATTGCCCCAGTGAAAATTAAAGTCTCCAATAAAAACCTGTTTGTCGCTTTGCCAGTATTGGTTGCTCGCAAAGTCAGTGAATTTCTCTGTGAAGGCAGAGCTGTCACCAAACAGGTGATAAATGGTATGAAACCTGAAAGGGGAGTTGTGCTGTAGTTGAAGCTCCAGAGATAGGCATTCGAAGGTGCGGAAAGAGCTTCTGGGAACAGCTTTGAGATGAAGGGAGTTTTTGAAAATAACGGTCATGCCTTCCCTGACTTTATCTTCTCTATTATTTCTGAAAATGGAATAGTCAGTGGGGAGCAGAAGATCACAAGAAGTATGGAAAGTGTCGTTGAGCCAAGTCTCAGTGAGGAAAAGTGTATCCAGGCTGTAAAGATTTATGATGTCGGAAATTTCCAGCTTGTGTTTATTTGCTGATCTACAGTTGTGAAGCAGACAACGAACCTCTGAGATGACTGTTTTGGTGAAGGGGAAGTCAGGGCTTTTATGTGTGGTAGGGATAATGTTCCTGAGAATTGGTGACTGGATTGAAGATGGTTATGTTTGATGCAGGCGAGGGAGATGTTTGGTATAGTGCATTGATTAATGCTAGCTGGAGGAGATAAGGTGTAGGGGTTGAAATTGGAAGAATCGTAGCTAGCCAATAAGTTGGAAATGTCAGTTGGTGATAGATTGTGTGAGGCTTTTTGGGAGCGTGGGAGCACTCCTCGGAGTTTGAGGAAGTGAGAGCTCGCCAAGAGAAGTAGGGTGTTGGGAAGACTGGAAATTTTAGTACTTAGGTGGGAGATGGTAGCTTCAAGCTGGGAGATACGAGAGATGATAAATCCTAGTTTATTTTCTAAGGAGATCAGAGCTGGACATGGAATGTTAGGTTGTTCGATGGGTTCAGGAGGGAGTTCAGCTTCAGAGGGAGAGCAAGGGGGGGAGGATGGTGTGCTGGGATGTAGGAATATAGAATGGAGGGAGACTCGTCAAGAAATGTTTATTGGAAGTAATTGTCACTGCAGCTGTGGTAAACAGAATGTTATTAGGGCATACATTGAACAAAAATAGAAGTATTGACTTCTAGCTGAGGAAGAGATAGGTGTGGACTGCAGTGGGAGGACAGAAGTGGGGGATAGAAGGGGGTCATGGGAAGGCAGAAGGTAGGGGGAGGAGAAAAAAGGAAGCGGTGGAGAAGGTGTGCAGGCTGGGTGCTAGGTTAGAGAAAAGGGGCAAGGGTGGAGGTTGTCATAAGGAGAAAGAGGTTTGAGCAGCAGTTCTGGAGTGTTGGGGGTGAAGAGAAATGTAAGGGGTTTTCACAGGATTCAAGATAAAGGGGGAAGGTGGATAAGAAGGGAGAACATATGGTGGAAAGGTCTCTGTGTGAGCTGGGAAGTCAGGCAGTTGGAAAGATGGACTGGATAGGGGGGTGATTAACCTGGCGAGGGGGAGGTTTCTGCAGAATTCCAGGCTGGTACAGGGGTGTAAATAAGGGAGCAGGCCATTGGCTGGGAAGGAGTATTGAGGGTAATATCCCAGATGGTGAAGGAGGGATTGGAGTGAGGGGAAGCAGGGGTGAAGGAGGAGAACGGGACTGGCCAGGGGGACGACTTCACCACTTGGGAGGGCTGCAAACTGGTGTCCTGGTGGATAAGGTGAGGTGAGAGAGAAATGACGGAGGTGTTTGATGAGGAGTCTGGGGGATCGTAATGCCAGGGGGGGAGAGCAGGGATGGAAATAGTTGTTCGAAAAGAGAGAGCTAAGTGTCTTTAGCTTGAATCAGGACTTTGCCATTGTTGTAGAGTGAGATAGTGAGTGAGCCATCGATTTTTAGTTGGTGCCCATGTGGGATTGAGGAGGAGGAAGTAACGTTGAAGGAATTATTGAAGATGGTGGTCCAGGATGAGATGTAAAGGGTGAAGAACATGAGGTCGGTTTTGAGCCTCCCATATCGACCACTATGGTGTTGGTCAACAAAAAGAGAATCGGGAAACTGTTCAAGGGTGTTGTGTTTCAGCCTTTTTGCTGATGCTTTGGACAAATTGGGGAGGGGAAATAATCTTGAAACAGTAGGCTCCAGCCTTCACTTGTTTTGTCGACATAGTTGTAAGATAGAGAGGGTGAAGTGAGGAAGATGGAGGGGAAGAAGAGAATGCCACAAATGAAGTGACAGCGAGTAGAAGCAGAAGGAGGAGATGGCACATAGTTTGGGGGAGAATTAAGTAAGGAAAGTGAACGGAAGGAAAGGGTGAGGAGTAGAGAACCCATTGAAGATAACGGCACAATGATGTAGCTGAGCCTTGAGGGCAAGAAACTTATCAGTTGCGGGTAACAGCAGATTGCTTTAGCTGACCTTCTGCAGTGTAGGAGAAGGGTGTACAGGGACAGTCTTAAGGGAAAACCATAGACGCCTATGTCCGTACTGCACAATGTGCCCAGATAGGAGGTCACAATGTCAGGGGTGAATCACAGGCCAGAGATGCATAAAGATGAGAGAAAAGATAAATAGATAAGATGCAGGTAAGAGGTCACAGCATCAGGGGTGAATCACAGGCCAGAGATGCATAAAGATGAGAGCAAAGATAAATAGATAAGATGCAACTGTATCTCTGTGTGTATCAGTTGCGGGCAGCAGCTTGTTGCTGCAGCTGAACATCAGCAGTGAAGGAAGAGGGGTCATAGAGAGAGTCTTTGGGGGAAACCATGACGCTTAGTTCAGTACTGCACAGTCAAAGCGACTAGGTAGGAAGCTACAACATCAGGGGGGAATCACAGGCCATACATAAGATAAATAGGATAAATAACAAGCATTGGCATAGCCAATAGGTCTCGCCTTTGGGACCATATAAGTGTTTAGCCGTGCAACAGTTGCGTAACTAAATACTTATAAGGTCCCAAAAGCGAGACCTATTGGCAATGCCAAGCGGCCGAAAGTGATCGCGATCAAACATCATAGCGGCCGTGCGGCCGAAAGTGAAAGTAATCTCGGTAATGTGCGGCGCGCGCGCCCCTCGCACATGCACTGTAGCTCTAGGCTGGCTTGGTAGCACTTTTTGGAGCCCTCTCAATAAGTCTCGCCAGACCAGCGCATGCGCTGGGTCAGGCGAGACCTAAAAATGAGTACATAAATAAATCAACAAGTTACTTCCATGTAGGAGGTCCCCTGCTACAAATCGTAGTCTGGCTGCTGGTGAGGCTCTTCACGTCAAGAAGGCAGCCCCAGTCAGAGCCAGGGCCACAGGAGAGAACAAGTGGCGCTTGAGGAAACTTCCAGTTTAGGGAGAAGTGGGCAAAAGCAATGGGAGAAACCCAGGGTTGCAGAGGAGGCCCAGGCCCTTCACCTTATCCGACCCAGGTTCACCAAGACAAGTTCGGAAACATAGACAGATAGGATGGCAGCCTGGTTCAGGTATGGGGCCACGGGAGAGACCCAGGTACAAGGGTGCTGCCAGAATGGGAAGGAGGGAGCAGAAAGGGTCTTGTATAGTATATGACCAAGCTAGTTGGCTGCCCCAATCAGGTCTAGGGCCGCAGGAGAGACCAAAGCCCAAAGGTACTGTCAGACAAAGGGGGGAGCAGGGAAGACTTACAAAGGGAACCTAGGACCTCAGCCACGCCTGAAACAGGGTAGCAGACCACAAGCTGAGGCACATAAGCAACCAAGATGGTGGCCCCAATCAGAGCTGGGGCTGCGGAGAGAACCAAGACCTGAGGGTGCTGCCAGAGAGGGTATGTTGGAGCAGGGTGGGAAGGGGGCAGGTGGAGATTCGCAGTCGGCCTCCGCCACGCCCATCCAAGACTGCAGACCTCAGGCTAGGGCACAAAGACAACCAAGATAGTGGCCCCAGTTGGATCTGGAGCTACAAGAGAGACCAAAGACCAGCGGGTGCTGCCAGACCGTGCAGGAAGCAGGGAGAGAAGAGGCAGACTCACCGATGTCACAGAGTCTGCGTGTGTCCTCGCGCCCAATGCAGCCCCTGACAGAATGTTCAAGTCCCCAATCACTGCTCGAGAAATTGACTCGGGATGGAGAATGAAAGCAGGCCACGGCACTCACTCCCTGTCTAAGGCAGGCCCAGAAGGCAGTGACAGCCCTAAGCCCTCCGATGCAACGCCATGCCTCTCCCAGGATGGACCTCCAGGAACTCCCAAGCAGCAGTAAGCAAGCCGCCAGTTTTGCTGCATCGATCGCCGATTCTGTCAGCAGGGCCGCCTCACTCCAGGCCCCCACGATCTATAGGATCCTGGGACACCGCAGACACCCAAACCAGAGCATTGGAACCCCGATGGCACCCGGATGCTTCAGCGTGTAGCAGCAGGGGTTGCAGGGGTGTCAGAGGACAGGATGCCGAAGCAAAACCAAGCAGGGCCGGGAGCTCTCCTCTAGTGCTGTCGGTCAGCCATCTTGCTCAATCCTTCCAGTTTAAGCTGGATCATATAAATTCAAAGCTGTTCCGCCCAGGGGGCCCCAAAATACGTTTGGCCCTGGGCCCCCAAAATCCTTAAGATGTCCCTGCTGACAGTCAAGAATACGTTGAGCCTACACAGTGAAAGAGGCAAGTCAGGTCACTTGGTAACAGTCAATCAGCTTCCGTTGTACAAGCCATAGGGGATTGAGACTACATACAGGAATGAATCACAGAGAAGCGGCAACACAACACCAACAAAATGGACAGGGACACTGTGACTCAATGCCCCCTCTCTTAATATCCTTATTTCACGTTCAGACTTGTTTCATTCTGGTTTTTGGCAGCAACCTTTTTTGTTCGTCCTCAGGAGCTCACCCTCGGATCGTTTTCGTGTTAGTGCGATTGCTGTTTCCTAAATTGCAGCAGAGGAGATCCTCCCGCCGCTCTGCCCGTCCTTTCTCACTCTCTTCATTTGGCACCACCGGGACGTCTGCTGTGGCAGCAGATCTTGATTTTTTTAAATCTTTCAATGTGCTGGAAGGGGGAGAAGACCAATTTGTATCAAAGCCTAGCAGTGTTGTCAATGTTATTTTTTTCAAGTTTTTTTGTACACTTTTTAGTGTCAATATGATTTTTAAGTTGTTGGTGGACTTGTGGAAGGCAGCCTTCTAGCTCAGGCCAGGAGCCACCTACACCCTCAGAAGAGACCCCGAAGAGGGGACGGGGAGTCCAAAAAACTGCAGCAGGTCAGTGAACGCAGGGGCCAGTTGCTGGGGTCGGCGAGGCGATTTCTAGGTTCACGCTCACAGGATTTCACACCAGAGCTCACCCTCCATGGCTTCTCAATGCACAGGTCCTTTCGGGTGAGTGCACCACATCCGTACCACAATATACCACCCAAATGCACCTCAGCAACACACACTACACACATATATACCACCAACACACACCATACAACAACACACCCCTACATTCCACACCATGCCACTGCCCCAAGTCACTGCACTAAGTACAACTTACTCCACATTGCATCACTAATATTCATTAAACACACCAGAAGGCACCTGTAGCCTACACTACACCACTGCGTACCACACACTATGACTACATGCACCACAATACCAACCCACATAGCTGCATTCCACAGACACACAGGGATGACCGCTTTGATCCATCTTGGCAGACATCAAGTCAAACTACTATGATCAGGTGTCTGTGTTGTTTCTACTTTAACTATAAGAAACCCCAGACTATAAATCCCAGAATGCATTGGTTGGTTAAATTGGAGAGAAGATGTTTTTTCCCCTGCTCTTTCTAACATAATATATCCAAAAATGTAATCTCCTTTGGAAGGTCATCCAACCCTTAGAATATTTTCTGTTTAAAATAAAAATACTATATTCTTTCCACCTGACAAAGGTATTTTTTTCTTTCATGTATTATTACTTTATCCTGGCTCACTATACTGAGAAAATAAGAATTTTGGGGCAGATTTACAAGCCCCTTGCGCCACTTTTGCGTCACTTTTAACTTGGGAAAAGTGACGTAAAGGTGGCGCAAGGGGCTTGTAAATCTGCCCCTTTGTTCTTAAGAACAGCTGTTTTAACCTTGTATGTCTATTAGCACTTTCCACCTCCAAACTATTACTCGGTCATTTCTATTTCTCTTGAACTCTGGCTCCAGCTTCATCTATCTTCGTTTCTCTTTCAGGTTCTCATTTCTTTCCCCCTCTCCTGTCTCTCTCTGCATCATTTCTCTTTCTGCCCAATTTCTCTTTCTCTGCCTCTCGTTTCTCTTTCTGTCTCCTCCATGTTTGTGTTTCCCTTGAACTCTGGTTCTTGGTTTTTCTTTCTTAGTTTCCCTTTCTCTCCTCATTCTGCGTCCTATATATTTATATTCGCTCTCTTTCAGTGTCTCTCTTTCTCACTCAGTCATTTCTTGTTCTTTCTAACTCGCTTCTCTCCTTTCCTCACCTTGCATCTATTTCTTAACACTTCCTCGTTCCTCTGCATGCCTTTTTCTCTTTCTCTCGTTTCTCTGTCTTAGTTTGCACTCCCTGTCCTCTCCTGCTCTCTTTTCTCTCCCCAATGGATGCACCTTTCTCCCTTTTCAGGCATCGCCTTGGACTGTTGAATAATGTGCTGCAAAGCTATGTACTTATAAGGTCCCAAAAGTGAGGGACTGGCACAAAACTGTGCATCTTTAAACACAATTTTGCTTTAATATTTGCACTGATGGATTGATGCAACCAATGTGTTTTTGTTCCAGACAGTTAATGCACATCTTGCTGTTTCTGTAACAGGTTGATCGGTGTCAACTGTTATACAAAATTGGCAATCTGACGCAACTGTTCTGAATTGAATTAATGCATTCATATATTTTCATATCCAGTCCTTGCAACAGTTGTCAATTTGAATGCAAGCTGCCTCCCTGTAAAGAGCTCCAATGCCTTTGCTCTAAGTTTGCACTATATAAACTGAAAAAAACTCACTGAGGTCTGTTATCGTTATGCATCAGTGGCAGCAGCTTATGCTGCCCACTAGCGCTTATCCCACATAGTGTCCACCAGTGTTCAATAGAGCAAGATCATGTCAGCAAATTCGTTCCCAGAACTTGGAGTGGCCTTTCCATGGCACTACATACCTTGGAAGGCTTGTGAACATCAACAAGCAATCGAGTTTGTGGCAATCACAAACTTTGCAAGTTGCATTTCCACCATGGATATGACCTAACATTTAGCTCGATCCAGGTCAGGAGCAAACTTGTTTTTAAGGTGGAAATGGGGCCGGAACACTGTCAAAATTACTTGGGGTGTCAAAGAATGAATGTATTTTTTCCCTTAAAAAAGTGAAAAAAGAGTTTGCAAGTGCAAATACACATTTTATAGCTATTTACTTTTACATGTTTGTAAATGCCTGCAAATGTGAGTAAACTTGCAAAGCTATAATTAGCAGAGCACATTTGGGGCCCGATTCACAGAAGTAATCTGAGACAGAATCCTAAACTTACTACTTTTGGTATTCACAGAAGGCATTTAGTTGTAGTAAAGTTAGGATTTTGTCTTAAATCTGTCTTAAATCTGTCTTAAGTCTGTCCTAAGTCTGTCTTAAGTCTGTCTTAAGTTTGTATTAAGTCTGTCTTAAGTCAAACGTAAGTCAAACTTGAGACAAAATCATCCTAACTTTACTACTACTAAATGCCTTCTGTGAATACCAAAAGTAGTAAGTTCAGGATTTTGTCTTAAGTTAGTTCTGTGAATCGGGCCCTAGATCTTTTTTAAGGTACAGCTTGGCTAAATATTGTAATTTAAGATTAGTGGCCTTTTTTCCACCCACTCTCATTTACAAAAACATCATGGATTATTTAGGTGGTTTAATATTCTAGTGATGCAGTCGCACACAAATTGTTACAATGCTGTTGACTTGCATCGATGCACTTGTCTTTCTGCTAGTGCATCAAAAAGCCTGGTTTCCATTAACTTCACCACCTCGTAGCTCCCTTTCCCCTCCCTGCTCAAAGCCACTGCTTGGCTGTGATGTGTACATGCTCCATCGACTTCCCATCAAATCCATTGCTCCCTCTGAGGGCTCGGCAGTTACAACTTGTTGCTGGGCCACTATCAATAAATGGACTTTTGCACACTGTTTTAAATGTTTTTTATTGCCCCATAATGGCTCCTGTGTCATGACGTGTAAGCATGCATGCATGTTGATACATGCACAAGTATATGTCTTCATGCTGGTGCATTCATAGCTTTGTGACACATACATGTGCTTGCTTTATGATGAATGCATGCTTAAACATCATTGCCCGTGGTATTTTTATTTGCGTTTTCAGTTCAGTAATCCACATGTTTTAATCTTTCTTTTTGTCAATGCTGAACAGCATTGGCAAAAAAGCAATTGTTGTTTTTATCAGGGGGAGAGTGGTCTGATCCAAGGGGAAGGGGTGGTGGAGAGGCAGTTTAACGACCTGTGAATGAGTACATTTTTAAAAAAAAACAATTCCGCAACTAATAATTCCAATCCAACCTACATAATTCCACTACACACCACATACATGCCCTCAAAGTTTACAAGTTTATTTATTATGATTGGGAACTATGAAGAGTTTCACATAAAATGAAAAAAATACATCCAAAAATCAACATAACACTCCATTAAAAGAGGAATTTTCTAAATCTGTACGGTACTAAATTCATCACATCATATAAAAACAGAGAAAAGGCAAAAATCAATATAACACTCCATTAAAAGAGGAATTTTCTAAATTTGTACGGTACTAAATTCATCATATCATATAAAAACAGAGAAAAGGCATATACACAGAAACCATTCAAGGAACCTTTCAAGTGCATCCAGAAAAGGCATCCCTAGGGCAGGCTCAAAACTTATTCCTGTATTACTCTACACAGATGACATGGTGTTGTTTGCCAAGACTGCTGTATGTCTCCACAATCTTTTAAAACTTTTATAGATATTATGGACTCTTTGGATCTTGCAACCAATCTCTCCAAATCTCACACTATGACGATCGGTACCCAGAAGGTTACTGCTTGTAACTTCTTCTGCAGGGCCGTTGAACTGACCAAAGTTTCAACTTTCCTCTGTCTGGGAATGTTGCTTGGCAACATAGGGTCATGGGTCACTCAAAGAGCACATAAAAAGAACGTACTGGCAAGGGCAGTGAGGGCAACCATGGACTTTGCACAGAGATTAGGGGGTAAGCCTGTATCCATCCTAATAAAGGTTTATAGAGATAGATTTATCCCGATGGCTACTTATGGATGTGATGTGGGGGTACAAGGATGTCAGAGACTTGCAGGTGGTGGAGAACAGATTTTTGTACAGACTCCTTGCTGTCCCCTCCCGCAACCCTGTCTTCATGATGCATGAGGAGCTTGGTCTGTGTTACATCTCAGATCTTATTGCAGCTGCACCAATAATGCCTGAGAATCTGGTCATCTCCGGCTCCCACCTTAACTCAACTTGTATTAGAGGACTGTATTGCACTTGCGGGGGCGTGCGTATCCCCTGGTTAAAGTATGTCATGGAGCAGCTGAGGAGGCTAGGATATCCTGATATGTTTATGAACCCCAGGCCGTTACGCCCTAGTGACATGAGGAATATCAAAAACTTGTTTCTGGCTAGGCAGTTGAGGAAAAGGGAGGGCATGGAACTTGCTAAGCCTTCGGTGAGAAAATATACAACACTGAGCTTAAGCTTGCAGGCGTAGTCTTATTTGTCAATTGTTAACAATGTTCACCATTGCTTCCTGTTAACCAGACTCAGATTCAACTTTATGCACTGGTTATTAGCCTTCCCTAAAGGCTTTCCGAAACTAGGTGCCCTAAAGCCATGTCCATGTGACAAGTTCTCAGAGCAGGACACCTTGCACTTTACATTTTTCAAGGAATTCTATGGCACCTTAAGGAAAAAAAATCATCCTTCCGCTGCTAAGAAATGGTCAGTTTGTCCAAGAAGACCTGCACTACAAATGCTTGTATCTACAAATGCTTTCCTCTCCCATGGTTTGTTTTGGGCTCACAAGTTTCTATTCGGGACTCCTAAGACTCAGGAAGAAGCTGTTCAAGGACCAGTAAGCCTGAATTTGATTTGAGCCTCATGAGCAATATCAATATTTATTCTGCAGTGGTATATTTTACAGACTGAATTTGATGTCTCTTGATCATGTAAATGCACTGATACACCTGAACTTTATATGCCCAATCTTTTACCACCGATTGTGTGCTTTGTATTCCCTCTTTTTAACAGTGAGTCTTAATCTGCCCTTCTGCACAAACGGTCTTAGATGTTTTTATTCATGTAAACTGGATTTGCTTATGTACTCGGTTTCTTTTAAAGCTTGATGTATTTTTATGTGTCGTTGGTACATTTGTTTTAACTCATGTGCTTTTAGGGCCTTTATCGGCTGAATAAAGAATCTTTGACTGACTGACTAGGTTAACCTCTACTCTGCCCCCCATACAATCTGGGACAATCTCCTCCCCTAGTGCTCTGCTGGCCTACCCCAGTGACTGACCACTGGTGGGGGGCTGTGTCTGCTTGGGACACTTGGCATCACCCTTGAAGTGCCTTCCTGTTGACACTCATAGCACTTGGGTAGTGCTTTCCCTAAAGACTTACTGGCAGGGAAACATCTCTTCTTTTTACCAGTTGGGGGATGGGAGTCCTGACTCAAGAAACTAGTTTGAGGCCCTTTAAATAATGCCTTGCTTTCATGTTTATCTTCCCCTCGTCTTATGATGGGGACCGCACCCACCCTTGTGTTGATCCCCCACACCCCCGATACCTTCTTATGGACCCTGGTGCTGAACCAGCAGTCTGACTCCTTAGTAAGCTCCCTGGGGTTAGAGAGTTTACTGCCAATTGGGTGTTGGAATGGATCTGCAAAACAAAGACTGAACATGTGCTCTTTTACAATCCAATTTTACAGTCCCTTATATTCCCTTACTCAGCTGACCTTCACCCAACCATCCAGTGCCTTGAATCAACACAATCCACCCGGGTTTGTTGGGCCAGTTCCTGGCTGTCCCTGACCTTTTGCCTATACTTGTCTGGAGTGAGACCATATTTCCTGTTTAGGGCTTCCTTCATAGGGGATACCTCATTCTGTCCTTCTATAGGACCAGTAGTATGCCCCTTCCCTTGCAAATGATATGCCATCAAAGACTAGCCCCCCAATCTCCCCCAGGGATCTTGTCCATCTGTAAGGCAATCTAATAAGTCTCAACCCACTTATCAATATTGTCTTCCACAACCAAGTCAGGCACCAGACATTTAGGGATATGGACCCTCTTTTCTACAGGGGGCACTGTAGATATGCTACCACCATTACTGCTGGACTTCACCTGCTTGACTCTAACATCCAGCTCTCTGAGACTCAGCTCAAGGGACATTCTCCTTTCCTGCATGGCTAGTCTCTTCTCCTCCAAGGCTCTCTCAGCCTTTTTTTCTCCAGTTTAAATCTCGTCCACTCTAACTTGAGCTTCCTTTCTTCCCTCCTGCCCTCCAACTTCTCTGGGGTCAAGCCCCTGGTACACACTCCGCTTCCTGCACGGGAAAGGCTGTCCAAGCTTGGGAGTATGTTACCTCCCTCCTCAACAGACTGCTTTCCAAGGTGATCCTGTCGGTCCTGCTCAGATCCTTCCTCTTTCTCCTCATCCTCTGTTGACGTCTGATGGGCCTTTGCCCATGCCCTCAAAGCATTCTGGAGCTCTGCCTTTTAAGCGCTCCTCTTGGTAGGCAGTCCTCTCGCCTGACAAAACTCCTTGAGCGGTGCCATGGTGTAGCTTTCCAGGTTGGCCAGCTCAAACTCCATCTTTGCAGTTGGGGTCACAGACTCAACAGAATGACAATACATTTGGAGAAAGCAAAAAGCCCAATCATGGATAATTTAACCTCAAATTGGTTTTAGATATGGTATGCTAGTTTACACTCAGTTACTGTATAGCACTGCAGAAACACACGTCCTATCCTCACCACCGTTCACCAGTGTTAGAAACTGGGTTACTGGTTGACTGGGGTGAGGGCCTTGGTCAAGGAGCAACAACAGTCCTAGTCAGGGAAAGCTACAAGCAAACACCAAATTAACCTGTGCTCACCCTCTGGTAGCCTGGCACATCAATTCACACCAAAGCTCCCATTGTGTGTGGCTGTCTAGGAGGAATACATAAGGGTCAACTGCCAGGTACTCCCATTTCCTCCCCTGAATTGCTAGATCTTACACCACAAGCAGATGTCCATCAGATACTTTAAAGAACAATGAATAAATGGACTCTCTTTCAGCTTGTTATTGCAACATCACCAGAATCACCAATGGCAGTGCTAGGAGCAAAGGAGCTGATGCAAAACAGTGATGCAGATCACATGGAGAACATGGCGGCCGGCGGTTAGCGGGTCGCAGGAGGCTCCAGTAATGTCGGGACGGTTTGTGCGGAGGAAGTGTAGCGGAAAGCTGAAGCGGGAGTAGATAGAATGATGATAACATAGTTGCTACATCAGCGGTAACATTTTGGAAATTCATTTTTGAAACAGGCTCGGAGTTCTGTGCGGCGGCGAGCCGATGCAAACGCAGAATCGCCATCCCCTGTCAGTCGGCAGAGGCGGCAGAGGCGGGGAAGGGGGGGTTCTCACCGGCGTCCGAGGTGTGCATTGGAGCGGGAAGAACTCCTACGCTACGGTTAGATGCTGACAGATCTGTGGCTTTGGCAGAGCTTTTGGCAGGGCATTCATAGAGTTTTTTCCTTCTCTTTTGCGGGGAGATGTAATGGACCGCCAAAGGGAACTATTTTTATGAAGATTATACGAAGGTTATATAGCTGCAGTAAATTTTTGAAAAGGACTGGGGGTCGAAACATCGGAGCAGCAGGAAGATCCAGACTTCTATAGAGTGGTAGCGTTATTTGGTGAGCCGGAAGTGAATATTGCTTCAGATAAAGAGGTTTAATTCATAAAATAAGTTTTTGCTTTAACTACTGTGCGCCTGGATAGGGATTAATATTTAAAAACTAGAGCTACGCTATATCCCTTTTGTTACTGCATCTGTAGCAGTGGATTTACCTATTTTCCGAGGAAATTTGCTGGAACTGCAGCAGAGGTGGCGGGGCCAGCTGTGGTCATTCAAGACGCGGTGTCTCTTCCGCAGGTGGGAGAGACTCGGGAGGAGCAGGTCGCTCTTTGGACTCGGGCTGCATTGGAGCTACACCGTGGGCGACGAGCCACAGCCAGGCTCCCTTTACATGGTGGTAGGGGCAGAGGTGGGGTATCTGGGAACCCTGAACATCAAAGGTGGCATACTACAAGAAGGAGGGAGGTACAAAAGCTCCCTGGAGAGAATTTAGATACAGACAGCGACAACAGTAAACAAGTAAGTGCTACATATGCGGAACAGAGAGGAGGAGGTTGGGCTAAAAGGCACACAGTAGATAAAAAGAGGGGGTGTAATACTAAACCACTCTCACAATATACTTTAAGGAGTACAGGTCGAGACTCGTTTGCTGGGTCAATAAGGGGATTAGACCCAGAGGGTTCAGGGGGCCATAGCGTAACAACTTGTAAAGTGCCTCTGATAGGTTCTCCCCTCAACGATAAAACCCAGGACCAGATAGGTTCAGTAAAACTGAAATCCAAAACTAAGTGAAAAAAGACGGCCAAGATATCAAAACAAGATCAAATAAATAAAACAACAAGACTGACACCTTCGCTAAAGGATTATTTTAAGGTAGTCCCTACTACCCTGATTCTGAAACCATGAAAGAATATGTTGGAAGGCAGTACTGATAGTAACTTGGATGAGAGGGTCGATGCACTCCAATTCCCCAAGGCTGTGCTAACCCCAAACAAGTATCAACTATTAGCGGAAAATTCAACAGAGAGGGAGATAGAGAGGGCTGAGAGCCCCCTGCTGCAAGAACAATTGGGCGATATATCACGTACGGAAAAAGATGGGCCTGTCCTGAGTAATTATCGAGAACTCGGAAAGGAAAAGAATCAGAATGAATTGCTAACATATAATGAAATTGATTTAAAAGCCCAGAGTTCAACTATAGAACTTTTACAGGTTCTCACTGAAGAGGTGAGAAACAGATTCCAGGTCTCGGCGAAAAATCAAGCAGATATTAAGATACTCTGCGGGAAGATAAGCTGGATTCATTAGCTACTAGGGCTATAGCTTTGGAGACTTCAGTAGCTAACAGCAAAAGTAGATGAAAATGTAAAGGATCTAATCAAAATAAAAGCTCAAGAAGCTAGTCTTCAGAACAAGATGGAGTCTATTGAAAATGCCCAGCGAAAATATAACCTTTGATTGCTCAAAATTGCTGAGGGAGTTGAAGGGGATAATATAAAACAATTTGTTGTGAAATTAATTATGCAAACAACTAACATCAAATATTCCAAACAAGCACTTGCTGCTGATATTCAAAGAGTGCATAGGGACCCTTTCAGACAGAGCCCAAACAAGAGTAGACCCAGGAAAATTCTGGTTCACTTTTTAACCTACAGTTTGAAGGATGAATATTAAACAAAGCTTTAAAAGTAAACACATTAAATGCAGAAGGGTTTACCTTTCAAATTAGGTTGGATGTCTGCGTCTAGGCAGTGGGAGCTGGGAAAATTGTTAGACCCATTCAGACAGCTGGGTGCCACGGCACAACTTAAATTCCCGGCCACACTAAAAGTAATGTTTAAAAATAAAATGCACACATTTAGACGGGTAGAGGAGGCTGAAGTTTTTTTTAACCAAATTCAGGGAGAAACAACAACCACGGAACAATGAGTCAGTCAAGCACTGGTTTCTTTCCTCCTTTTTAGTTGGAGTGGGTCTCTTCCAAAAATTTAAGTTAGTAGTATTTCTTTTCTTTCTCCTCTGAGCAGCAATAAAGTATGAGCCGTCCCGACCAGGGAGAGGGTAGCCTCAAAGTCCGGGGTTGAGCCATGAGAAAAACAATGGGGGTTCTCCTGGGGAGCACAAGGGTGGGAGGTGGGTGGAACATGGGGGGTCACTGGGTGGGGAGCATAGGTAAAAAATACAAAAAAAGAGTCCAATTCGCCATATTAAATTATAAAAAACTGCTCCTCCAGTTTTCATGAGATATGACACAGATTTTAGTTGACTCTTCGAAATTTTTGAAGGTGTTGACATGGAGTCTAAATCGGTTGAGGGTAAAACAGAGGATGGAGAGGATATTTCAATATTTTAACGATTGTCCTGAGCAAATTTTAATTTTACAAGAAACGCATCTAGTAGAGGCTGAGATGAGGAGTTTATGTAATAGCAAAAGCTGGATTAAGGAAGTAATTTGCACTACACAGCAAACAACTACGAAGGGGGTAGCAATAGTTATAAAGAAACATCCAGCTATTTCAGTAGAGGGGGCTAAGGTGGATAAGATGGGTAGATTGGCCATAGCAAATGTGAAGTTGTTCTCTCACAAATTTACGATTGCTGGTTATTACTGTCCTAACCTAGATGACCCGGATCCATTAAAAAACTTATGTGCTGAGTTACTGCTATTTCGAGACCCCTAATACTGGCAGGAGACTTCAATCTAGTCTTGGATCCTGTGCTGGATAGGTCTCCAAAGAGCAGAACTCCGCAGAATTGTAAAATGGGATCTCTACTGAGAAATACAATTAAGCAACTGGGGTGGACGGATATATGGAGAGAAAGAGAGGGAGGGAAAAGAAGCTATACGTTTCACAATAATAAACATAGTCACAAGTCTAGGTTAGACTTTTTTTAATTAGTGAAACGTTGAGGTAAGGGGTATCAGAAATAAAAACACTTAGGTGGACACCTATCGGACCATGCAGCTGTAACGCTAACGTTGAAGCTTCCAAATGCCCCAACTAAGGCAAGATGGACCCTAGATCATGCAATTCTGACAGAGGAAGAGATTATAGATAGATTAGTGGCAGAAACTGAGGTTTACTTTTTAACCAATTTAGAAAGCACCTCTATAGAAATAGTGTGGGACTCATATAAAGCCTACTTAAGGGGATGTATAACCTCTATTCAAATCGCAAGACAGAAGAAATATAAAAATGAGATAATGGATATAGAGAACAGAATTCAAGAGCTAGAACAGCATTCTGTGGCACAAGATGGTACAGAAGAAAACATCATTGAGAGACTATTATCTCACAAAAGGGATTTGGCAGCGATATTAGATGCCAGGATACAAAAGAGGTGGAAGACGAGTAAGATGGAACATTTTGAATATGGGGAAGGATCCGGTAAGCTTCTTGCCTGGAAAACTAAACAGGACTTAGTTAGAAGCAATATAAAAGAGGTGACATGTAACTCTAAAATATGTCAAGATCCTGCAGATATTGAAGAGGTTTTCCGAAAATATTTTGAATCAGTCTATAGGGAAGAATTGAACCCACAGGAAGGCATAATGGAAGCATGGTTACAGCGGTATCCTGTGAAAATAATTAGCGATGACTCCTCTGGTAACTTTAACAAACCTATATCTCAGTATGAGATTAGGAAAGCAATAGAATCAGGTAAGAAAGGTAAAGCCCCAGGGCCAGATGGTCTACCGGCAGAGCTATATAAATCTTTAGCAGCACCTCTGATCCCTGTAATGGATAAATTGTTCTCTCATATCTTTGACGAAGGTGGGTCTATGCCCCCCTCTTGGAGTGAGGCAACGGTGGCCTTGATATTAAAACCTTTGAAGTCCCCAAAACAATGCGACTCATATAGACCAATCTCTCTGCTAAACCTTGATTATAAAATCTTTGTCAAGGTCTTGGCAGAGAGATTGAATGGAATCATGAGCGGTCTGATACACCAAGATCAAAAGGGTTTCGTGAGAGGGAGAGGGATGCAAGACTTAATCTACAATCTGGTCGGCTCTATTGATCTTGCAACCCTATATAAGTTACCATTAGCTGTTATTACATTGAACGCTACGAAAGCGTTCGACCGTGTGAATTGGGCTTTTCTAAATAAGGTACTAGAGAAATGCAATTTGGGGAAAACTTTTCTAGAGTTATTTCAGCAATTTATAAAGCCCCAACAGTTAGAATATTAATAAATGGGAACCTCTCATCCCCTATACAGGTGCAAAGAGGTACAAGGCAGGGTTGCCCCCTGTCCCCAATGCTTTTTAATTTGTACATAGAATCTTTTGCAGAGAGCATTAGGGCACATGAGGACATACTTCCTTTCAGATCTGGCAATTGGGAGAAAGAAATTTCATTGTATGCCGATGATATCATGGTATATACGTCAGATTTAGAAAGAACTATTCCAATTGTTTATAGATTAGCTCACCAATTTGGTAATATCTCAGGATATGAGATTAATCAGTCGAAAACTGAGTGCATGGCTTGGAATGTTATCATTTCCTGCACCCAATTAAAATTAAAAAGAGAAATGAGATATTTGGGAATAAAAATTACTCAGGACATCAATGATATACCCAACACAAATCTATGTAAAACAGACAAGGAAATCTCAGATTCCCTAAAAAATTGGTCATATCTACCCCTAACATTAATAGGAAGGGTCAATTTGGTCATAATGATGTTATTACCGAAGTTGATTTTCTTATTTCAAAACATACCCCTAGCTTTTTACGGAGGAAAGTTTCAGGAAAATCCAATCAACAATGAATTAATTTATATGGGCATCCAAGGGCACCAGAATTTCTTGGAAGACATTTCGAAGAAGAAAGAACAAGGGAGGCTTATGTGCACCTGACTTACTTATTTATGCTTGGGTTTTCCAAATGAAGGCAGGGAAAATGCTTATGAATGAACATGACCTGTCGGATATAGGGAAAATGTTCAAGGAAAATGCTTCAGGACCTAAAGGAAGAAGAACATGCGTATTTGTATAAATTTGGAGACCCACGTTTCTTCGAGAAATTAAGATTGAAAGTTTTAAAAGATCTAGCAACTACTTGGAGCAAAATTAGAAAACTGTCAAAAATTAGCTATTATAGCGCTATGGCGCCGATATGGGACACCCCCGGTTCACCTGAGTGGACCAAAGACTCGTTAGCAGTACCTTTAAAAACCGCCGGGGTGAATTGTTGGGCCCAACTGATTCCAGAAGGATGTTTGATATCTTGGGAGGAGATGAAGGATATGACATACAATCAGATATCCAAATTTAAGTATCTATAAATAAAAAGCTGGACTCAAAAGATTGGAATACCGATTGGCTATACAAACGATTTAGAGACTGCACTGAGAACCAGGCAGCAAAACAAAAAGAAGTGGCAAATCTCTACTGGCGTCTGATCGATTTGGCAGATGGCGACTTTACACTTCCAGCACGGTTGTGGGGAGAGTACTTGCCAGACGGCGATACGGAAACATTATGGCAAGCATCTTTTGAGTTACTATAAGCTACAGTTCAAGCTGCCAATTTAAAGAGAAATCATCTTTTCTCTCTCCAAAGAGTCTATTGGTCGCCTCTAAAACTATCTAAATTTGCAAAGGGTGTCACTCCATGCTGTCCAAAGTGCCAAAAAGAAAAAGCTAATGATGAACATATGTTTGTAAGTTGTCCAATAATTTAGAAGTTCTGAGATCCAGTGTTAAAAGGTATAGAAGGAATATTTGGGGTCGATATACAGGTGAGCATCTCTCTATTCTTCTTTGGTCTCTTCAATGGGTATGAAAGTCTACCTTTGGATTCTAATAAGCTGTGTTTTTATCTCATTTTACTGGCCCGAAGGGAAATTTGTAAATGTTGGATTAAAAGTACCCCTCCGACCTTTCTAGACTGGGTAAATGCTATTAAATACGTAATGAAATTGGACATAGCTACAAGAAAAGAGAATAGTAAGAAGGTTGCCTTCTGGATACCATGTAAAAGTTGGTTGGATAGTCTCTAGACTAAATTGAGAGTAATTTAGTCCAATGATTATGCCTCTACATAGATTTACTTCACCACTCGGGTCAGTTCCAGGGGCGTATAGATAGAAGAGTGGAATAGACCAATTTGAGAGGTTCTGTGTAAAGTGCAAACCATTAAAATCAGAACTATCCTGCTGGTGCCAGTGCGAAGGGGGACAGCAGAGGAAATCAGCAATGTACTGGAAAGATCTAATGGCGCATGAGGACAAAAAAAAAAAACAGTGATCTTCACAAAATGCTCGCCTACATAATAAAGGTGATGAAAAGCAGGACTTTCTATTACAGAAAGGCATGTGTTTGTGTTCCTTCTTGCCCGTGGTGCTCAGGGCATGAAGGTGCTCAACATTGGCTGACAGACCTGGATCAAGCATGGCATGTCTAATACGTCTGTTTCAAAGAAAGCTTATTATCACTTGCGAATACTACTATCAACCTCAAGGGGTCTCCAATCTCCATTGGTTCTTACAGATTCTAGGGCTTCAGGGTCATTAATCTAACAGGTCTTTCAGAGGTCCATCGGCATTCTGATGAAGAGGTAAACTAGGACTGAAGCTATTTATGGTATAGACAGTGCATCCTTATCATCGGGGGATGTTGCAAGACAATTTTGATTATCTGGCTCATAAAAACTGGCAACTAGAAAAGTGTAAGTCTTTATATGATAAATGCTTTGAAAAAGCCCAATAGTATTGGGGACAAAACGTTTGAGAGCAAATAAAATCTGCATTTATTGGAGTAAATTGTCTCATTAGAAAATTGCAGGCATTATTGTTTCTACTATTCGTGTATTCAATACACACCCAACCATCCTGATGTATCTAGAGACAACACCCACTGATACTCAAGGAATATGAAACCTTAAGAATATACCTGTGGAGCAGCGTGATTTATTGCTCCATGCATTTATATGTAATTTATACTCAATGTGCTTTTAACGTATAAATTAGTGTGCATTTTATTAATAGGGCGTACTGGTGGCTATATTTACCGTAGTGAGAGCCACCCATATATTCAGCTGAACTGTGACCAATGTATTCACAAGCAACTAATTGGAATTTGGCTGTGGTCAAGTAGACTGTAGTGGTGGGAGAGATCCTCCAGTACCAGACAGACCAGACTATTGTTAACTCCAACGTCATGAAGATGTGTTGCTCTTTTTCCAGTACTGGGAAACTAAGGAGTCTACCCACTCCCAGTGAACAATGCATGCTATTTGGTCCATTTGGTGGGAACTGATAGAAAGAGGCTTTTAGGGTTTTCTATTATGTATTAATTATGCGTTTCTTTTAATAGTTGACCAGATCCTGTCCTGACTTCACTGAGAGAAGACTTCCTCTTAACTCTGTTGATTTTCCCTGCCAGATTGTCAAGCTTCAGGCTTGAGCACTCATACTTTTCCCCCAAAAATGTGGTTCATCTGATGCTAACACCTTCCTGTTCTATACCCCTTGGCCACTATCAATGCTTTATTTAGGATAGGGAGGTTCCTCTATGGAACCTGTCTATTTGATATTTTGTTTTCCCTATGTGGTAATATTCATCATTTTCTTCCTCACATTATACATATTCAGATTGCATGGTTATATTAATATGTATGCTCTTGCTAACTATTTACATATTTTCTGCTAATTGATTAAACTTGTATCTTTGATTAAATTGCTAATAAAACCCTTATGGTTTGGACACCATCCTCTCTGTCGTTTTTAAGGAGCCACGTTAGTTTCACTGTGATTTCCATGCTCCATCACCTTGCAGGAAATCTGGCTAAGGGCTTTGTAGGCCATTCTTTCTCAAGAGCATGTGCACAGATTTCCTTAATCCCTAAACTGAATCGTGTTTATGGCACTTCAGCAGAAAACATAGTGGTAAATAGAATTTGTACCTTCCGTAAGATATAGTTTCTATCACTTATATCTGTCTAGCTCGACCAGGTGAAGGCAGCCCAAGTGTTTTCTTCATTGGATCTATGAAGGGCATACAATTTGATCCATGTCAAAACTGGAGACAAATAAAAAATGCCCTTAAAACCCACTGTGGGAATTTTTTAAGGGCTGGGGTAAGTGCTTGGGGCTTTGCAAAGTGCATGCTGACTTTCAGGCTATCTTAGATAGAAATATCGTTGCATATTTGGATGACCTTTTTATATGTGCATTTAAGCAATATAGCATAAAATGAAAGAGGTATTGACCCATCAAAAGACAGCAGTCACTGTATACCAATACATCAATTTTGAGGTTTATTTCATATCTTTTCTTTGATTTGTCATCATCGTTCAAGAACTGAGCTTGAACGATAGTAAAGTGACAACCGTGCACAATTTGCCGCTCCATTTGTAGTAGCTGAGATCAAACACTTTCATGGCTTAGCTAATTTCTAAAAGGAGCTCATTGATGTCTCCTGTGTCTCGAATCAAAACTTTGAGTGAGCTAAGGGTTTCATTCTGCTGGGTACCAGAACACAACCAATGCATCTACCAGATAAAAGCAGCATGCACCACAGCTCCAATTCTTCATATCCAGGTACCACAAAATCATTCAATCTTGAAACTGATGCTGCCTGCTTTGTTGATGATGCCATATTGTCTCAAAACAACCCCACTATAGGAGCCTCAACAAGTTTTGCACTGGAAAGTAAATCAGAAAAAATAACATTTTGTGCTGGTTAGCGTTATTTTTGTGGTACAAACCCAGCACAAAATGTGTGTAAATCTACCCTTGAGAGTTTAAAAGATTTAGACAAAAAGGAAAAATTATTCGTTGTGCTGAAATTTGATGGAAGAGGAAAACAAAATCCAAAATCTTGTAGATTTTTTTATAGAGTTCTAACCAGGAAATAGGCACGTAAGTGCACACAATCTTGGTAAAATGAGCAGTTGGGCCCATTTGAGATTTCAGCGTTGGCACAGCAAATACATTTTTTTGCAAAACGTCCAAAAGGGTAAAAAAAGGACCATGTGGGGCCCGTTAGCAAGTACTTCATTTAAATACAGCTGCGGTCCGTGCAGGTAACAATGTTGGGGCAGTGGGGCCGGGCTGAGGGTGATTCTGATGGACGATAACGAGGGGAAATTAATTATTTATTTAATTTTCCATAGGCATCATCACTCGAAATCCCCCACCCAGCCCCACGCCCCGCCGCTTTTACCTGCATGCACCACAGCTGTTTAAATAATGTAGTACTTAGTCCTGCTGAAGATAATTCTCTTTGAACTTACATATTTTCTTTGGAGTCTGAACAGTTGCATCTGTATTAAGACTGTATGCAATAATGGCTCCATAAGTGGGAATTAAAAGGCTCACCGTCGAGTGGGCCTATCCTAGCAGGAAACTTGTTTCTGAGTTGGATTCTCTTGTTTCATCTTGGTTTAATTCACACAGATTGGACAAGGCCACAGGAGGCAAAGTACTTCGGGCAAAAAAAAGTTTTTCAGTGGTTTTTTAAGTTGATCTATTTTGAACATGCCGCTTGGATCTCATTTCTTTTGGTATTCGTTAAAGGCATCTCCAATCAGTCCAACACAAGCTACCTGTAGCTCACAGACTTAAGTTCATTTTTAAATAAGCCCAGGGTCACATTTTCCTTTTAAAGTTAAGGGAAGGCTGTCTTTTTCTACCTTATTATTATGAGGCTGCGGATAGCAGGGCCTGATAATGAGCAGTGCTCGTCAGAATTATGACTCAGACTAGGGAACAAGTTGAAGAACTGAAGCACTGAGATATTTAGCTCTTAAATTGAATTTCTTGTCAACTGAATATTGGGGCCTAAGAACAAAATGATATTTCTGGATGCTTTTAAATGAGAGAAAATAAAAATGATAAGCTACTTTAATATTTACTGTCAATATTGCTTTATTTTGGTCTCTGTCAAATGTAAGAAGTACACCATTATCCTAAAAGTACAATAATAAAAGAATACAGTAAAGACATTAAAAATGTTAAAATATCAAATGAATTACAGCAGACAATAAACATTAAAATAGCAGTAACAGATTAAAAAAATAAATTGTGGTAGGGCCTACACAAAACACACTAACAGGTGCAAGTTCTTATGCCTAAAGCCCAAGGGAAACCCCATAAGGTGCAAATGCTCTGATAAACCATGCACGATTAAAAAACCTTGAAAGTGCAAAGGCTCTGATGTTTGTCCTCTAAAAGGCATACGTCTTCCCCGCACTGCCGGATGCCTGTAGACCGACACAAGGGCAGGATTTGCAACAAAAGAGATAGAAATGGTCCTCTGTTTCCAATATGCCTCGGCAAAATGGCAGTTACCCACTGCTTCCCCTTCCTTATCCCACTTCAATGTAAAATAATTGAGTGATAAAGAACCCACTTGAAAGTATAACTACAAGAACTTTGCTAGAGGGGATGTGATTCTGTCCAAAAATAATTCAATGCCAGGAACACATTTATGGTGCAAAATGTGTCCAGAAGGCCAGACTTTTTGCAGTGTAAAGTTCCAATAGACCGCCTTCACCCGCTTGACTATGTTGCTCCTCATCTTGCTGGGTTTTTCACACACATCATCAAGCTTCAGCTCACTACAGAAGTGTAGTGTAGTTCCTATTGTACCCTTCATGCAGGACCTGCGCTGTTTACGGATAACATAAACTGTGGGTCTGGTGGTAGACTGACTCTGTACACCCCCATCGAATATGTTAGCCTATGTTTTTGCATTAGCTAACTTGCAGTGCCACTAGAATCTCCTTCTATCAGAGAGATTAGTTTCTGGAAACCTCAGAACACAACAAACCCTGATTCCTCAGTCTTGTGCAAACAATATACTACTTTTCACCCAGTCACTCGTGCTTGCTTGTTTTGCTCTCAGAGAGGTACACAGAAGGAACAGGTCGGGCGTGTTTAAAAAAATTATTTATTGTACCGTTGTTCTTCTCATGTAAAACAAATGTGCTGCTACAACTGTAACACAGTATTAGACATATAGAACCAGCAGCACAGCGAATAAAAAGGAATAGTATTGTTCTACCATTTTGCAATAGTCATGAACACATACATGAATATAAAATGCATTTATACAGTAAAGTGTGTACTCCTAAGATGCCTGTCTAGATGTACCTGAGTGTACCTAGCGTGTGAGTAGGCGCGAAAGAGCTGATGAGCCTAAGAGCCTAATAGCCTAGAATCTAAGAGCCAAGAATCCCGGTAGGATTTAGTCGAACCCCCATACCTGAATAGTGAGAGTGTGGAACTTCATCCTGAACTTGAGTTGGACACCCCGCAAGGGATAGTGCGACCACTGTCAGCAGGAGCGATGGCATGCCGGAGCCGCAGCATCTCTGGTCAGTGTGCCGGCCTTGAAGTCTCAGTTCCATCCTGACTACTGATAGCAAGAGGTGCTGTGTTTATACAGTCTATGTGCGTATGTTACCCATTGTTCAGTATGAGGATGACGTTGGGGATTAAACCTTTGTGCGTAGATAGGGGAGGTGAAGTATGCCCCCATGGAGAGTGTAGAGAAAAAGGAATTGGCAAGGAGGAAAAAAAACACTGATTAATTATCAATTGAGTGGGTAGTAGGAACTAACACATTTTTGTTTATTTGTTGATTTGTGATGTATATGTTGTTTGCATATATGTTTGTATGTTTTACAAGAAAAACAAAAATAATGATGACTATGTTTTCAAAGATGTGTCTGTGGTATGTGATTTGTTGTTTTGAATAAGGTTCATGAAGTAAAACTACAGGACTATGTACTGTTAATAGGGTAATATGAAGTCCCCTATGTTTGAATAGAAATAGATATTTGTTCCTCCTTGCCATTTTCTTTTTCTCTACGTTTTGTAGTATTTTACCCAGGTTAACGAGGGTGATTTGGGTAAACCCCAACATATTTTTGAATACCCCTGGAGAGTGTACTCATAAATTATTCATATGTGCTAAGGATGACGTCTTAGCAATATCGATCGGGCAGAGCCCACCCTCGTCATAGAAATAGGTGAAAGGTTTAGTCCTTAAAAGGCGTCAGTCCTTATAAGGCGTTCAGTCCCTATAAGGCATTCTGCCCTTATTTGGAGTTATGTCCTTATAAGGCTCGTTCATATGAAATGAAGGGGAGCTGATGAAGGGAAAGAGTATGATGTTCTCTAAACCTATTTTAGGGTACCGGTATGAAATATAACAGAAGGATTTTACAGCTTTGAGCCAAGGTGTACTATAGCATTGTCCACAACAATCAACTCCTTTAAGGCTGCTCTGTACGGGGCCAGTTCCTGGATGGTCTTACCCAGAATATCAAGCCTTTAAGTCGGGAAGTGTGATCAATACTGTTAAGATTCAGGTCCCATCTTAAAGGTAACAATGGAGTGCTCACTACGACACTTAACAATGCTTTAACAAATGTATTTTCTGTTTTTCTGTGATGCAAAGTTTCGAGGTGTCCCCTGCACCTCTGGTTTCAGTTCCATATAATGCGCCTCCTAGACTGCAGCTCTTTACACCTCAAGCGCTGGTGACATCGCCCTGTTAGTTGAAGATTTATGTCTCCTAACAACGGCCACTGATCTGTGAGATAGGCTAGAATTACTTTTCCTCACCTGTTGGTCCCAGGAAAGTGTGTCTATGAGCCAAGTGGTCAAAACTCCTGACCGGGAAATGCTTAAATCTTTCACAGATTGTTCCTGAGAGAGCAGTGGGGGATGATGGCCATCTGCTTGGATTTGCTGGCATTATTCTCTAGACCCCTGGATTTACAAAAGCTCACAAGGCAATTGAATAGTTCCTGGAAGTCCTACAGGAGTTCAAGAAAGACGCAGGGTGTCGTTGACAAAAAGAGATACAGTGGTGGGTTGATGACTATCTTTGGAAAGTCGTTGTTGCAAAATCATTCTGTGCCCTGGGCACCCCACAAATTTTACTGACTGATGCTGGTGGTAACTGACTCTGACTGACTTTGGGCTCTGCCTAACCAGGCACAGGGCCAGTGCTATGCTTAAAGAAACACATTAGAATACAGTTAAAACACCTACATACACTAGAGTACACAATGGTATGGTGGGGTACCCCTGTGATTGGCATGACCTACTCTATAAGCCCCTAGTATATAATAGGGCAGGGGGAGTGAAACTACCTAGAAGTCCCTAGTAACCTGGGGCATGGCAGTTTAGAAGCCAGAAGCTCTTTTGCACTTGCATGTGTGCACTGCTGAGGCCTGAGGTCTGTTTAAAAGCAACACTGGGTGCCAGGACTGCTTTTTAAAAGTAAATTGTGCCCAAACTCAACTTTGTTGTTTGGGGCACTTACAAATGGATAACCTACAATGTTGTGGCATATTAGGGACCCCCAGGGTCTCCCCTAGGTATCCCAGGGGTGGGGGGTCATTTATTTGTACGGTACACCCATATAAAATGAGTTTTTATATGCCTGGGTAAAGTGAAATTTCACATTTCACTCCCCACATTGTGGTACATTGCTACCCAAATTCGACTTTGATGCTAGAAGTACTGTAGAGGGAGAATCTGCAATCTTTCTACAAATTCAGAACCCCTAAAGTCTCCCCTATTTGCACATGGGGTGTGGTTCTTGTAGATATAAGGCAAGTACCTATAAAATATGTTTTTGTAAGTCCTGGTGCTGGAAAAACGGGCCAACTAATTTTTCCCATTGCAAATCCCCTGTTACATGGGTTAACATGGTAGGCAGTTATTAATTAATAACTATGGATAGGAGAGGGCTGGAAATGCCATTCAAAGACTTTCCAGAATGGTATTATTAAATCCAACAGTATCATATTGTTGAATTCCTCCTCAAGTGTACATACAAGAAGTTATAAGACTTTCTTGTTTGTATGTCCAAAGTCAGCCTTCCAGTGGTCTGCCCTGATTGGTCAGAGTTAAGTGGATTAGCCAGGCTGCCTTGTAGAGGTGATAAAGAGTGCCTGGGGTTGACCAGCTCTACTGGGAGGGCAGTGTGCTGTTCCATAGGAATGCCAGGCGGCCAGGGGGAGGAGTCCAAAACCATGACCTTCAATGAGAAGAGCAGAGTCCAGTGTCATTTACAGCGCTGAACTTACCACCTCAGGCAGATGGTAGGATTTAGGAAGGTATGAGCATATGCAGGGGGGAGAGTCTAAGTAAATTAGCCATCCTAGGCGTGTGTTTAGCCAGCTCTTACCTCCCTGCTGGAAAATCATCCATTATGGATTTGGAAGATTTGATGCACTCTGGGACAAAATAATGCCACACTCTACAGGATGTGGTCATAACTTTGAGGAGTTACCCTGCTCCCATTGGTCAGAGGTGACCTCCTGCATGACCCAGAGAACTTGGAATAAGTATCTGAGAGGGGAAGAGCCCTCCAGATCTGCTGCTTGAAACTTACTGAAGCAAGAAGTGCCCTGTTGAGAAATTTTGCTGTGCAAAGATTTCTAAGGCCTGACCTCTGAAAACTGCACCATTTGAAAACTACAGCCCTGTGGATTATCTTGCTGAAAAAGGTACTAAAGAGTGGACTCCCTGAAAGCTATAGGTTAAAAGAGCTCAACTAGAACAACACCAACTAAATCTACACCTTGGAGAACCATCAGTGGATTTTTAAGGGTTTTGTACCAGTGGATTGTGGGAACTGATGTCCTCAACTTTCAAGGACCATCTTAGAGCTTCCAGACCCTTGGAGTAAGTTTGAGACACTTTGGGACCCCCTGAGGAACTTCGGGAAGAAGTTCAAGAAGTTTGGAGAACTTTGAAGCAACTTTGAAAAAAAGCTCCATAGAGGGACCGACTCAACCTGGCCAGCCAGGCCGCCTGCCTCCAACCGTGAGCCGACCAAGCCAACCAGGTTCGTCCCGCTAAAAGCTCCATTGCTTCAACTTCCAGAGATTGACCGGGATTAGAAGAAATCTGAAGCCGGCGAACCCTCACCGGATCTGGCTAAATGAGGAGCATCGAGAGACCCCGCGAGAAAAAGTTCCAAAAAAGTTTCTTAGTCCACTCGTAGAAAAGGTGACCCGGAGTAACCGTGAGAGCCAAGCCGCCCGCCTTCCATCGCGTGTCGGCCTGGATTCCTGGGTTGTCCCGCTGAAGCAAACTTGAAATATTTTCTAAGTCCGCTCCAGGGAAGTTGACTGGGACCTCGTCCCAAATCAAGCCGGTGGACCCTCACCGAATCCAGACTGGCTGGGAGCTTTGAGGACCCTCGGGAAAAAAAGCTCCAGAAATGTTTCTAAATGTGAAGGTAGAAACTGAGACCAGGACCTGCCGGGAGCTGTAGCCACTCAGGGCTCCATCGCGCCCGGCCTGAAACTTTGACTTTGCCCCAGTCTATCGCAAGCAGGTATCACAATGCTATAATCTTCAAAGTGTGATATTTTATTAAATCTTTGAAAATTCATATCTCCGGTTCCCTACATTGGAATTTTGTCGTTTGGATGTCATTTTAAAGATGAAAATATTTCCTATTTTTATAAATTGGTGTTGGATTTTTATTATGTGTAAGTGTTAATTATTCACTGAAATGGTGTTTTTAAATGCTTTACATACCTGTCTTTGAAGTTATGCCTGTCTGCTCGCAGCCACGTTACCAAGGGTTGAGCATAGAAATAATATTCTAAGACCTATGCTGAGTCCTATCATGTGTTAGTGGCCTTATTGCCAGTGGCAGACCTACATTTGCCCCTACCAATAACCCACTTTCCAACAGTCGTGCTGACAGTTACCCAGTCCATCCACCACACCATTCATGAACAAGGAAATCAGTTTGGAAGCCAAGAGGCAAACCTGCCTCATGCTCACTTAATGAGAATTTTCAAGGTCAGATCACTGTGCTTATTCCATCTGACCTGAACCTACGTTGCTGTATGTAGTCTAATAAGGAGATTGAGAAGATCATGAGAGATCCCCATTTGGGCCAGTACCCCTCATGTACATAAATGCTACATGCAGATGTTACTTACTGATGGTCACATACTTTCAGTGGATGGTCATGAAGCAGAATGTTTGGTTAAATGTGCTCCTACAAAAACCTGCTTGAAGGTGCGACAGTACCTGATGATCTTCCATCTACTCCTGTAGACGTAAAAGGACTTGTCTGCAGAAAGTTTCTGAGTGGTGTCAAATAGGCTAATTGGCCTACAGTTTGCCGAAGTGTCTTTAGGACCCTTCTTCTGATTGGGCACAATAATAGCACCCCGCCATGATTCTGGAATTTGCTCCCCCTTAGCTACTGCAGTGCAGAACATTTTCAGATATGGGATCCAAATATCTGGTTCAGAATAAAACAAATGCATAGGTGACCAACATGCAGCAGGCAGTATTGCTTGCTCTTCTAATACTGTCTTCCAATATTTATGCATAGATAGTGTCAGCCTGTGGATCTGCCATGAAGATATACAGAAGTTAGAACTGAACAGGGAGAACAAAAGGCACATGATTGTACTAGTAGATAAGTAGTTGGCATGTTATATAGGCCTCTGTCAACAGCATAATCCAGTTCTGGCATGATGGAAACCATTTCTTAAGTAAGAGACTACTGCTCAGTTTAGAATTCAGGTTTGCTTGAGATTAGGTTTATGTGTGGGGGTGGGTTGAGTTTAGCACCGGGTGTGTAAAATACATGTTATGCACAAATGATTTCGCTATAACAAGGATTTAGGGAGTCCATCCATCAAATGAGAATTCAAAAATGTTGTTGTTGAGGCCTATCAGTAGATATTTCACTGTAAAGGTATGTTTATTGATATTAAAATCCTCATATAACATTGCTATGGAATAATTTCCAAAGATGCGTTTAATTTGCATTTCTGTTGCCCATCTGCCCTTTGCTTCAAGCTTAATTCATGGACAAATCAAAGAGCTGGACAACATTTTAATTCTCTTACTATATGTTCCTCAACCAAAAGAAATAAAATAATGTGATTGGACCAATGGGGTCTTCAATAGAAGAGAGATCGAAATAGATCAATAAAGAGAATTGTGAATATACAATGCATATAGATTTGTTATAATTCGGGAATATTCCTGGCGATATTAGTCCAACATATCTAATGGATTTTAGCTAATATTTTGAATTCTCTGGTATTGCAGGGTGTATAATCTCTCTCGTATTTAATTTTTTCTTAAATGCTGTCTTTGTGTGGTCATTCCTAGTTCCATTGCAGATACCCGTAGAGCTTCCATTTGACATTTTGAAATACTGAGTGACTTTCGATCCAACCTGTAGCTATTCGCAATCTGGTGATTTCCATGGAAAACAGAATTACCATTTACGTTTTTATATCACTCAATATAAGCCTGAATGTAATAAACGAAAAATGCTGTTCGTGTTGGTTTAGCTACATCTATTTCCTGTAAGTTTATACAAAACAGAAATATTCAAAATATTTGGAGTTCTTGATACATGAAACATAAATCATTGTGCTCTGCCTTAATGTTTCCACACCATGGGTAAATACAAACCGTCTGGGACTCCATCTCCTATCATTTCTTAGGAATGTAATAGGTATGATAAATTGTAACTGAATACATGGCACACTTAAAGCGATTTTTAGTAATTAGCAAGGCGATGCGTGAAAAATGATTGGTCACTTCAACATCCTCATCACAGCAACGTGAATTGTACTTTCCAATATATTGTTTTAGCTACTAATTATTTTGTTTTACTGTCACGTTTTTGGAATCTTCAGCGTTGTATATTGTTTGTTGTAAAAAGTGTAGGCTCTAAAAAATCTTTTTTTCTGAAGATGTTTTATCATCTGCATTTGAAGAAATTATAGATACAACTTTTTTTGTTCTAGTACATCTGTATTTTTACTTCTATATGTGCATTTATTACGTCACTTATAAAATATATATATAATTTTTAAAATCGGGGTGGTTGGAAAATATTAAAGCTGGTAAATCCTAATTATATCATAATGCAATATATTGTGTAAACAAATCTAGGCACTTTTTTTGAAGTAACTAAGATTGAATGTATTTCATGAAATATCTTAATGGTGATTGAGGGGGAAATAAATGATAAAGTTGCTTGACTGCTGCATCACCGCATATATTTGGCACCAGTGGATATTTTACCCCTTGTAATCTGGAAGCCTAACAGTATTTATGAAAATCAGGGCTTGGTAATCCTGTGTTTCCTGATATACGTGTTAATGTTTTTTATGCAATCCTTGGGGTCTTGCTTTCTACATAAAGTTTGAGGAACATATATTGGGACATGGTGGAAACTCTAGAGCATTTTTGGCAACATAGTCATTTTAATAAATTCAGTTTTCCCACTAATTAAATTAATATAGTCTAATCGTTCTTTGACTTCTGCAAACTTTGCTATGCAATGTAGAGGGGCGAATTCCTGAGTTAAAGCAAAAAGAGTTATCCCTAAATGTTTCAGAAGGATACTTTGTGCTTTCCTTTTCTAAAGAAGAGTTCCAAGATTTAAAACGAATACGCGATCCAGAAGCATGCACCATTGTCAGAGTTGGCACTGAGGGTCCCAAGGGGATATTAAGGAAAGCACAGGGAGGTGATGCATTCCATGCAAAGATGGCTGCTGGCAAGAGAGTTGAGAAACTGATTTTTTTCCTGAGATATATCAGTTCCTCAGGATGGAAGTCGCAGTTAATCAGACAGCAGAAAAGTTAGAGCTGGGAAGGCAGTTGACCAACAAAGAATGGATCTTGTGCATACACTGTGGCAGCAAAAAGGGACTCTTAATAAGATTTCAGTATACCAGTACTATACCCTCTAGCAGATTCATCAATAGAACAGTGGCAGGATCCAGCATGTTGGGGGGGGGGACTGTGGAAATCCAGGATCCCTTCTCCACTTGCTATGGAACTGCCCAAAGTTGGAAAAGTACTGGGCAGAGGTATTGTATGAGATGGAGCTCATATTTATTACGACTTTGCTTAAATTGACAGCCTATATCATTGTTAGGATATCAGATGGGCCGGCGTACCCGGCGAGGTCCCGGCCGGGGGCGATTGACTACCCCGGTATTATATACATCTAAGCAGGTGCTCTTGTGCAGATGAGGGAATACCAAAATGCCCAGCTTTAGCACATGGTAGTATAAGATCTGGTGGCTTAGTGACATTGAAAAATATGTCCTCTGGGTGACAGGGAAAAGAGAATAATTTGTAGAAATGGGGAAATCTTTTTTGAATATACTGTCCATCGAATTAACAGAATTACTTGTCCCCGGTACTAGAGGGTATTGAGACTCCCAGGCCCAGTGATGAAGCTGGAAAACTGGTTCCTGCCAAATGAAATTGAAGCGGGAGCAGTGGGAGTGACACACCTGTATTTGCTCTAACAGGGAAGGTCATGATAAGAAATGATGATGCGATGGGACGGGAGAGGGTGCAGGGAGGGCAGTGGGAATTATTATTTAATTTGATGTTCTGTTCACAACAGCTGACTAGATGCAATAGTGCTACGTCTACATACATGCATTTCATTGGTACTGGTGTGGTGGTTATTTTCCAATCTCTTGCTTTAATAAAAATAAACCATATTTGAACCATAAAGAGGAGTTCCAGAGTTGTATCAATGTCTCGCTATCATTACCTTTATATCCTGAAAACCTTTCAAAGTACTTTAAGGATTTTATCACTTCTCTAACAGATCAGAGTCTGACCACAATACTAACAGGCCATCGGCCTATAGTTGTCTCTAGCTTCAAGCCTTGAATATTCGGATTGGTGCTTCATTGTGAGGCTAAGGGATCTATGTATAAGTAAAAAAGATGAGGTGAAAATGGGTGTCAGAGCCTACTCCTGCATGTATCGGGTATAGTTTGAGGTATGTAGGTCCTAATTACAATTCATCCTGTAGAACTATGATATAGTGGTTTTATTGATTTTTAGAAAATGGCATAGATTCCCATAATGCATTAATACCTACACATAGAGACGCCCATCTCACATGATCAAGGTTTCCTCAGTATCTGCAAATAGATCCATCAAAGGATATATCTCTATTGTTGCCTTCTCTACACAAGGCACAAGTTCTCATTTATCTTTTGACCTTGTTATAAATCCTTGCTTCTCTTCAGGAATGGTTTCTTAAAGGTATTTTTTCATACGGTCTATCAAAGCTTTAGTGTAGATTTTTATAACTGTTGTTCAGAGGCAAACAGAGTTCTAAGAAGCAGGACTTTTTATATATTTTCCTGATTTATAAAGAAGCCAATAACCAAGGTTGGGGATATCTCCATTTTAAACGTTCCTCATACAATAGATGAAGTCAGGGTACAGGTCCTAAAAGAAAGAAGTTGGGAGACTAACTAAATTAGGCATCATGCAAGTGACATCGTGGTGCTTTACATCACAGTATCACAGGAAGTGACATCACAGCCCATGATCTCACAGCAAGTGACATCACAAGAAGTAACATCCGATTCTAACACATCACACACGTTTCGCTTGTTTTTCATGAGTACATTTTGGATTTTGCATCTGGGTTGTGGCAAAAAAGTGACGCAACCCTGATGCAAAATGTGGGCCTCAATTTATACATTTATGTTTTTAAAACTATGCCACAAAGAAGGTGGCAACAAAGAGAAACATAGCATCACATCTATTCTTCCTAATTGGTTGCAAAGACTGCATTTTAAAATACTTTATGGGGTTAAGGCACCTGCAGCAGAGATCTTTGAGTGCCCAGTAAATCCCAGGGAACAATAATAATGGTAAAATAACTTTGGAGAGTAAGGTATTTGCTGGAGAGACCTGTGTTTTCTCTAGTCTCGGTTTTGAATCAAAGTAGCACAGAGGGCTAGTGCGTCTCCTGCAAAACACATCATCTAACATGCAGATGACAGATTTTTTATTTTATGTAGCTAGGTGAGTTACTTCTTTTAACACAGAGATTCTTTAGATACTCGCAGTTCATAAAATGTATTCCTTCTAATATAGCATAGCAAGATATGAAGGACATGTGACAGCTACACCTTGTAACCCTTACTGTCTTATGTAACATATCTTGTACATTGATTTACATAGTTAAAGAATTTATTGTCACTGTGTACGTGTGATGTAAAGCGCTCGGACACCCTGCATTAGAATGAACAGCGCTATATAAGAAATAAAACAAAATGGTGGCATGTAAATTGTTAGTGTAAATACTAGAACAGATCAACACATCTGACATTCTTACAGTACATCCATATCTCTTATGTACAGGGATTGAACAAAGTAAAAAGCATGCCTCTCTTAAGTATTGGTGAAGTGATAAACTGTGTGCCTTTGTTTCTCCTCCCTTGCATTTGCATCAAGGGTGAGACTCAGATAGCTCTTGGGCAGGGTAGTGGATAAGAGGAGGCTTGATGGCCCCTTAAGTTTGGCCTTTGTTATGGACCCAGCTGGAGTCTGAGATATGAAAGCCCTCTCGCCTCCGCCTGCAAGTTGCTGCTAGAAAACGAAATCAGACAAGGTGCAGGCACGCATGAATGTGTCCCTGTGTCTGAAAATGACACTGGGACAAGTTCATCATATTTCAGTGGGGTCCACTTCTTGCATGGTGGACGGTGTCCAACCTGTGAAAGTAGTGCGAGGACGCAGAGTATCAGCGTGTACCCCCGACTTGTGCCCTGAATGAAGTGGATTTGAACTTTGCATTGATAGGATTTTCAACAGTTCAGCAGTAATTCCGTTCAGCCCAGAGGCTTTTTCATTTTAAAGACAATTTTGTTCGAAATTTCTTCCGATGTACTTGTTTCCAATAGTTCTGAATGAACTTATGGAAAGTGTGAGTCTTGCCACTCACATGAAAACCAGGAGTTCCACAGGAGTGAAGCTTCTCTGCCTGCTCCTCTCAAGATCACCTCTCAGCGCATGAATGCACTCTGCCGAGCTGGAAGGTGTTCCTGAGCGGAGGGGAGTTTGCGAGATACAGGATGGCATATCTTCTGGTTCATCTTCTGGTTCTCTTGCTGGAATCATTTCCCTCTGGGTCTTGTCTTGCGTTCAAACGATTCCCTCTGGAAGTATCAAGTGGATTGTTCTTTCAATTCGAAAGAGGACTACACACAATTAGTACTCAAACACATTATAGAGACCGGCTTCTCTTACCATCCCTATCCATGCAAGCTGACTCAAATACCTAAACCAATGCAACACCAGTTAGTTAATGGCACAATTCGGTCTTACAGTCCTGCACTGTGCTAAAAGTGTCTCTCAGCTTATGGAGTTTTCTTCTTTCCATATCTTTTTCAGCCTACGACTTCTGTTGGGTATTCATTGGGCATGGGTACAGGAGTCATGAGACCCCACCATCGAGGAGATGTAAAGGTAAGCTGTACCACGTAGATTCCTTGGTGGAACAGAGGGCTTGCAAGGTGGTCTTCAGAGGGCAACACACAAAGTCAAGCACAGTTCCCATTGAGGGCACAGTATTTAGTCTCTTGCCCCCAAGATGGCCATGAGGCACGTGATCAGCCTGAGATCTCACGAGAGCTTGCAAAATCTCACAAGAGGTTGTGAGATCCCTAAAAATGTTACAGACGCCGGTGGAAAAATTATGTCACCTTGGGCAGAATTCAACCGGAGCCAATGATGGTCGTGGAATCTGGGGTGATGCTGGAAAGGGTAGACAGAGATTTGAGTAACCAGCCCTTGAAAAATGCTGGGCAAGAGTACCCCATGGTACAGAGGAATCGTGGGGCATTGGATTGAGCCCCAAATGATGGCCTGATGAGCTCCAATTACTCCAGAGGTGCACGGTGGACACAACAGTCCTCCCACCAAAGGGCGCCCAATAGGACGAGTTTTCTCTGAGAACTAAGCACAGACCCAGCACCTGACACGTAGGCGTGAACAAATGTGGTGGGTTCCCAGGGTTAATTTTCCGGGCATTAACCTTTCCAAACCATGAGGTAAAACAGACAGCCTTGTACATGTTTTGCATCGACAATTCAATTAACCTCATACTTCAAGTGGCCCTGTACCAGGATGGAAGGAGTAGCTGGTGCCTCACGAGTGTCTGGATTGAAAGGATGAGTTAGGATTCATAGTATAGTGTGTGTATGTGGTATTCTGAGGGCAGGTCCATTTGAAGAGACACTGGGTTTATTACCTTAGCCAACGAGAATGCCCCTAAAACCGTGGTTGGAGTTTATGAGGAGCATCTAACTTCAAATTACATGTGGACAACCGCACTAGGTCCCCTGTTTACATTCTGGTTCCTGGGAGCAATGTTTATCTACTTGAGATTGTATTCGTTCTTTCGATTTCATCGAGTTCTTAGTTACTTTTTGTTGAATGTTCTGCAATTATTGGTGTAGTTGTGTGACTATGGGAAGCTGGTGAGAAGGTGTGGATTTTTCAATGGAATGCCATGCCAGTTGAGCAATAAAATGATGAGTATCCTGTGGCTGAATGTGTGATGTTGTTATAAGCAAATTAAAAAAGAGGGGTACTGTGAGCGATTAAGGTCCATCATGCTTGCTCCTTAATTTAAGACAATGAAAAGGGGGCATGCAGTTCCTAAAAATTGTCAGGGCAGAAACAATGTCACCTCGGATATACATCAGGTCAGAGGGATATGGAAAAATCAGGAGCAAGAGCCCTCACCCACCCAGTTGGGTGGCATACTTCATCTTGGGGCAGCTCCTCATCAGGCCGGGCCGCAATGGCTAACACACAAGAGGGCTGTTTGCTGGAGATCTTTTTTGAGAAGTACTGTGTCAGGAAGGATGTGCAACTGCCTTAATAATGACTAAGGGACACTTAAGACGTATTAATTCTCATGAATGGCCTTGTCATTATTAAAAACTGTGGAAAACAATGAAGGAAAATAATGTTCCTTCGTATATAGGTTAAATCAGGGTCAACATGTTTACTGCCTAAATGTCATAAGGATCTATGGCAATTCATCAGGACCAACCTAAAAAATCCTATCTACTGAAAAAATGGGCCAGTATCAATGTGGAGAATAGGGCTGAAACTAAAAATCAGGCTCTCAGTGGGGTTGGATGTTCCCTGATTAGCATTAGGTATTAACTGAACTGCACCAATTAGGTCGATTTTTGGTTTGGTATTAATATTTGCGCATAGGGTTTCCCGGCGCTAATCAGGAAGGTAAGGTGACATAGCCGCTGTTTAAAATAACCAAGTCTTCAGCTTTTTCCAAAATGAAAGAAACGAGGCACACTTTCTCAGAGACTCAGGAAGAGCGTTCCACAGTTTGGGGCCTAAAACAGTGAAAGAGGGCCCACCTATAAAAGTCAGTCTGAACCTAGGCACAGTGCACAAGTCTTGGTTCATTGATCTTAACATACATCTGGGATGATAAGGCACCACCAGCTCCTGGATATACTGTGGACCCAAGCCAGCTAAATATAGCAGAGGGCTTGGAATTGGATGCGCTTAGTGGTGGAGAGCCAGTGGAGCTAGTGGAAAAGATGAGAAACCGAAGCATGTTTGGTAGCTGAAACAGAAGCCTTATGAATGCCTAAATACAGCACATTGCCGTAATCTAGCCTTGATGGAATAAGGGCTTGAATCAGTCATTTGAGCTGACAGAGGGAGCATCCAGATAATCTTTCTCACCCACTTGAGCACCCCAAAGCAAGAGGAGGTGACCTTGGCTACCTGAGACTTCATAGATAGACTATGGTCCAGTATAAAGCCCAGGTTTTTTACTTGAAGGAAGGGTTGGGAAGGGCCCCTAAAGAAGCCAACCACTGCTTGGGCCCCAAAGAGAAGAATTATTTCCCAGGACCAAGACCACAACTTATCCCCATTGAGCTTGAGTAGGTTTTTATTCACCCATAAGGAGATTTAGCTCCAGCCCTGCCCTGGTTAAGAACGGAGGGTCCATGGTCCCGTTCAGATGACAAAGAAAAGATGACCTGGGTGTCTTCCAGTGGCAGCTAGTGACATTTGAAAGTGGCAGGGCATAAACATTCTGTCTTGAGTGCCCTGTGGTTAGCAAGTGTAACTAGAGAACCCACCTGTCATAAGTGGGTTTCAGGTGGTTCAGGGGGTTCTCCCCCCGGAAACATTTTGAAAAAAGAATGGGCAAATGGTGCATTTTCAAGCTAATTTTAGAAAGCAAGAAGGTTAATAAAGCAATTGTGAAATTGAAGTTACGACATCAGTGAAGAGATTTCATATGTTAATGACATAGGAGGATGACAAGAACTACCTGGTGGGCTGAAAATAAACTTCCCACCCCACAACACATTATTCACTATACAGAACCTGAGAGGGACTGTAAATTTGAAGATACAATCCCCAGCAGCAGGACTTTCTACTGTAGGGGAGCTCTCAAAAAATCCCAGAGTCCAGGCAGAAGACTCTGGAGCCAGATCATGTAAACTGCACTGGTAATGGTCGTTTTTGCAGTAACAACTGAAATAAAAACATTCCACAAATGATACTTGCTCCAGGCAATCATAACAAAATGCGAACGTTGGTTGGTACAGACTGGTTGGTGCAAAATTGACTGGCAACAGTGCAAAATTGTTGTTCACAAAAGTGACTCACATGCTCTGGCCCAAACAACGGTAAACACCCAAAATATCGATTCCAAAATATCGACTGCCCAGAATATTGAAGTTAAAATATAGAGTGGACAGAATATCGACTCTACAAAATATAGATTGGCCAGAATATCGAAATTGGGGTACAAAATATCGATTACCAAAATATAGACCTTAAAAATATAGATTACCAAAATATAGACCTTAAAAATATCGAATACCATAATATCGAATTTTAAAATATAGATTACCATAATATCGAATTTTTTTTTGTGTTATGTATGGTAGTATATGTGTTAAAATGATGTATTATTGTTGTAATGTATGTTTAATTTATTTAAACAAATGAATGTTATGTAATTTAATTATTGCGTAATTTAATTCCGTAGCGGGTTGTGGGTTTTTAGGGGAATAGGGTGGGAAGTAATTTAATTATGGTTAATTAAATGTTAATTATATTTATATGTTTTGATAATTAATTAATTGATAATTAATTATTAATTGGTAATTTATTTTTATTAATTGGTAATTAATTTATATTAATTGATCAATTGATAATTATGTTAATTGTATTTGTTATTAATAGGAGCGGGTTGTGGGTTTGTAGGGGAATTGGGTGGGAAGTAAATTAATTGTAATAAACTAAATAATTAATTTTTTATTTATGTGTATTGATAATTGATAATTAATTTGTAATTGGTAATTAATTATTAATTGGTATTACATTTTTATCAATTGATAATTAATATTTTTAAATGGTAATTAATTGTTATTAATTGGTAATTATTTTTAATTAACTTTTTCTCAGTATTGATAATTAATGTCAGCTTATATTTAATTTAAATCATTACTTTCCCTACTTTTGCACTCTCTGGAGTGGGAATAGTAATTTTTACCTCTACGCTATCCAATGCTTTCCCTACTGTTGCACTGTTTGGAGTTGGAATAGTAATTTTTACCCCTACGCTATCCAACGTTTTCCCTACTGTTGCACTCACTGGAGTGGGAATAGTAATTTTTACCTCTACGCTATCCAACGCTTTCCCTACTGTTGCACTCTCTGGAGTGGGAATAGTAATTTTTACCCCTACGCTATCCAATGTTTTCCCTACTGTTGCACTCACTGGAGTGGGAATAGTAATTTTTACCTCTACACTATCCAACGCTTACTTATATTATGTTTACATTTTAAACTATTTTATATTATAATATGCATGTTTTATTTAATTGTTTTTAATATGTAATTTTTACCCCTACGCTATCCAACGTTTTCCCTACTGTTGCACTCACTGGAGTGGGAATAGTAATTTTTACCTCTACGCTATCCAACGCTTTCCCTACTGTTGCACTCTCTGGAGTGGGAATAGTAATTTTTACCCCTACGCTATCCAACGTTTTCCCTACTGTTGCACTCACTGGAGTGGGAATAGTAATTTTTACCCCTACGCTATCCAACGCTTTCCCTACTGTTGCACTCACTGGAGTGGGAATAGTAATTTTTACGCTCTCAGTATCCAACAAAATCTCGACTTTTTTAAATTACTTATATTATGTTTACATTTTAAGCTATTTTATATTATATTATGTATGTTTTATTTAATTGTTTTTAATATTTAATTAATTTTATATTATTTTTAATACATTTAAAAAATTCGATATTTTGGCTAACTATATTTTGACAGTCTATATTTTGGAATCGATATTTTAGTACTTACCTGTTTGTAGATAGGCAGTCGATATTCTGTCCCTCGATATTTTAGTGTCGATTTTTTGTATAGTCGATATTTTGTCCCTCGATATTTAGTCACTGAACCCCAAACAACCGCCCATTTTGGTTCAAGTTGCCTTTGATTTTCTCAGTACACTGAGGAGAAACTGGTCTGGGATTGCTTGAGCTCCCACATTCAATAGATTCATTTCAGGCTAGACTGTTACTGCTGGAGCCGGATCACAGGTAGATTTTTTTTCATATGATTGTTTGTTGGTCTCCATCTGTAATGGCACAAGCAAGCTAAATCACGATAGGAATGAATGTGTGCTAATTACCTATATTTCAGATTTGTTAAAGAATTTCAACCCATCTCTTTTTTTGCTAAGTAAGTATACATGGAGCTCCATTAAACGCTTTACCGTAAAGTGTTTGAAACTTTACTTCACACTTGCCACTCAAATGCATAAAGACCTCATGGCTAGGTTCCACTTGCCCCTTTCCTACACAAAGAGCTGTAACGTTGTTTTTAAGGGCCCTTTTTAAAAGCAATGATCGGTTTGTCACTTTGTTGCGCCTTCTCCCCGCCTTCTCTGATTTTCCAAAGTCTTTACACATTGGCAGTCAACGCGATGGGGAGAGGAACACTGAGCAGCCCAGGCCCTGCAGGCAGCAACTTTCTACAATTCTCATTTCACCTTTTATCAAACGGCCCTGTATCCTCGCCATCACCTGATGTTGACTGTGTTACTTGAAGATATCCCTCCGGGACACAGGGATGAAAGGAGGCTTGAAGGGAGATCATATTGGGCTTGCTTTTCACAGGCACATAGCATTAGACACAAGGCCCATTTCCTCTACGTCCCTCGTCCTCGACCCTGTCATCACTAATGAGGTATTCCACTTGACAGGAAACAAAACAGGAAACACTTTTAGGCTCCACCCACCCTCCTGCCAGGGGCTATAAGTACATAGCCAACAGAAAGCACATCCTGTTTTGTTTCCTGTCAGTGGACCTGACGGGGACGCTGGGGTAGGTGCTAGGCAGTTACCTGCTTCGTGTTGTCCTGTAGTTTCCTCCTCTGCTGGGCTTTGGTGGTGCTCATGGGTCTTCGTGGGAGCTACTTGAGTAGGGCTGCTTGGCTTCCTGGACTCCTTCGGGTTCCTGGATACCGGTTCTGCTGGCTGCGCTGGTTTCCTGGGGTCCTGTTGTCGGGTGAGTCCTTCCCGGCTGCGCCTCCATGGGGCTTTGTGTTGTATTTTTTTCTGCCGTCCTTGGGAGCGAATGACTGTGGCTTCTCAAGAATTTCCCGGAGCCTAGAGCCCGCCAATCGTACGGGTGTCCTTTCTGTGACTCATTTTTTGCATGAGACACTGTGGCCTAATGGTTAAGAGCTGGGACTCTTGCTCTCAAGTTTACGTGTTCAATCCCCGGTGTTTCTGGCATGAGAGTCATTATGGCCTGATGTTGAAGGTCTAAGACTCTTACCCTCGAGGTCACCTTCTTTAATTGAAATATCGCTGCTCAGACGCGGACTTTACGGAGCGCCCGGGGTGGGGTCCGGGCGCTCCCTGTGCGGCGGCTTCTTTTTGGGTGCGCTCGGATTTGGTCCCGAATGCTCCGCTGTGCTGTTTTCCGGGCCGCTCTGGCACGGCCTTTGTGGAGCGCCCAAGTTGGGGTCCGGGTGCTCCGTGTGCCGCGTTTCTTTAGGAGCACTCAGGTTGGGTTCTGAGTGATCCGTTCGGCTTACCTGTGTCCCGCTGCCGATGTGGTGGCCCAGATGGGCTCCGGGTGCTCTGTTGCTCCTTCGTGCTCCGTGCCCTTCGCGCTGGGGCTGGACGAGTTTTCGGCCTTCGGTGGCCGTGATGAGTGGTGTTTTGTAGTTTAGGGATTGGCCACGCCCCCTCCCGCCTTGCTTTTGGTTTCTGCTCAGCTGTTTTCCCTTGCCGGTTGATTGTGGGCAGTTTCCGGATTGTTTTTTGTTTAAAGACGGGGGGGTCGCATTCTGGTCTGTTCCTGCCTATGTTGGTTGTGTACGCTGGTTCCTGTCTTTGGTGTTCATGATGGGGAAACATCACAAAAAGCGAAAGCATGTGTCTCCTGTTTCCTCTTCCTCTTCCCCTGCTGACAGTGGGGATTCTGCCCCTGCGGTGAAGCGAGCCAGGTTGGATGACGGCAGATTGAAGCGCCTCATTTTGGAGACTTTCTCTGATCTGAAGTCCTCCAAGAAGTCTGCTGGGAGTCGTTCTGGTGGGGGTGTTGCCCTCTATTCGGACATTTCTTCTTCCGATTCTTCTGATGATGCTTCCTTGGGGGCGGTGGATCTGAAAGGCAAATATGTTTCCAAGGTGTTGTTGCCTGATTTTCTTTCTCATGTGCATGAGAACTTGGGGTTTCCTGATGATGCTGTGGCCAGTACTTCCTCGGATGCTGTTTTGCCACAATTTCGGAAGCCTGTTACTACTTCTCTTCCTATACATCCCTTTGTGATGGATGTCCTCTTGAAAGAATAGAAGGATCCGGATCACACTATGATGCCACGCTTCATGTCCAAACTGTATTCTTTACAGGACATGGAGGAATCGTTTCCTGAGTTGGTACATGTGGATTCCAATGTCGCAAGTTTGGTGGGTCGTCCTTCTATGGCAGATGATAACATTCTATGTGATGGTGTGGATAAGCAGATTGACTCTGCGTTGAGGAAGTCTTATGCTGGTTCTCACCTTGCTATCCATTCTGGTGTATATGGGGCTTAGGTCGCTCAATCACTGTTGACTGACTTTAAGACTTTGTTTTCCACGATGCAGGAGGGAGGCAGTTGCCCGGACTTGCTGGAGTCCATGGAGCATCAGGCCGAATTCCTTTCGGACATTGCCTTCGAGTCTGTGCACGCTTCTGCCTTGTCCTGTGGTTCCTCTATTGCTGCTCGTCTGAATTTGTTGCTGAAGGGTTGGAATACGGACGCTGTGCAGAGGTCCATGGCTTTGCATTTGCCCTTTACTGGCCCTCGTCTCTTTGGGGACGCTCTTGAGGATAAGCTTCAGAAGGTGTTCAAAGAGCGAAAGCATTCTTTTTCCTTCCGTCGACAGCCTACTCGTAAGGATTTTTCTTTTTCTCATGCCAAGACCTTTCGTCAGCCTTCCAGTTTTCAGCAGTCCTCCTTTAAGTGCCGAGAGGTGCTGGTAGGGGCCGCAGTGTTCCTGACTATGCCGCCCAAGGTTGGTCACGCTGGTGTTGCGCCCGAGGTTGGTGGGAGGTTGCAGTTGTTCCTTCCCGCTTGGCATCTGACGACCTCCGATCAGTGGGTGCTGGAGGTCCTGGTACGGGGATATCGGATCGAGTCTCTGTCCCTTTCTCCTCCCTCGGGCGTGGTGCGGACACCGGCGCCCTTGAACCAGTCTCGACGTCAGTCTTTGGTGGATGGTGTTCGCACTTTGCTCTTGAAGAAGGCGATTGTGCCTGTTCCCCGGTTGGAGTCGGATGTGGGGACCTATTCGATTGTCTTTCTTGTTCCGAAGGTCACAGGTGGTTTTCGGATTGTCATCAGTCTTCGGAGTCTGAACTTGTTTGTCCGGAAGATCCCATTCAAGATGGAGACCTTGCAACGGGTGATACCTTTGATTCAGGCCAGCTGGGTGTTTGCTACGCTGGATCTCCAGGACGCTTATCTTCATGTGCCTGTGGCTCTGGAGGATCAGATGTTCCTGCGCTTCTGCCTGGAGGGTCATCATTGGCAATTCTGTGTCGTTCCGTTTGGTCTCCGGTCCACTCCCCGCGTGTTCACCAAGGTGGTGGCTCCCTTGGTGGCCCATCTTCACTTCCTGGGTGTGTCTGTGTTCCCTTACCTGGACGATTGGCTGCTCCAGGCTCCTTCCCAGCGGTCCTGTCTCAGCTCCTGTCCTTGACCATCCATACGCTAGAGCAGCATGGGTTTCTTGTGAACTTTCCGAAATGCCAGCTACTTCCTGCAACTCGGAGGTCTTTCATAGGGGCCGTCTTTGATTCGGTCCTGGGCAAGGTGTTCCTTCCGGATTCCCGGCTTCTGCGACTTCAGTGCCTGTTGCGGAGGTTATTGTCCCAGGCTGCGGCTCCCCTCCTTCAGTGGCTCGAGGTTCAGGGTCATATGGCTGCTACTGTCTTCACGGTGCCCTGGGCCAGGGTTCATCTTCGACCTCTGCTGTGACATCTTCAACGTTAGGTGCCGTTTCCAGTTCGGGACTATGCTCTCTCTGTGCCAGTGTCTCTGGAGGTTGTGTCCGCTCTCCAGTGGTGGCTGGATTCCTCCAATCTCTCCAAGGGAATGTGAATTCGCCTACCGCCTCCATTGGTGTTGACGACGGATGCCAGTGCGTCCGGTTGGGGGGTGACTCTGGGTCAGTGGGCTGTTCAGGCTCGTTGGCTCCTGTCAGAGTCCCGCCGGTCCTCCAATTGGAGGGAGCTGTCTGCGGTGGACCGTGCTCTTAGTTTCTTCCAGGATCGTCGGCTGGGGTGCAATGTCCTGGTGAGGTCCGACAACTCAGTAGCTGTGGCTTACATCAACCACCAGGGCAGAACTCGCAGTCCTTCGTTGAATCTGGTGGCCTGTGCAATTGCGGGTTGGTCAGAGTGTCATCTTCTGGCCATCTCTGCTCAGCATATCAGGGGTGTGGACTATGTGGTGGCGGGTGCCTTGAGTCGAAGGTTTCCATCTTCTCTGACCCTATGTTTCTCCCCCAGGATTCTCAGGATGGTCTGTCGGAGGTTCGGGACTCCCCAGCTGGACTTGTTTGCCTCGAGGACCGGTGCACAACTTCCCCTTTTTTGTTCTTGGACTCCGGAGTTGGGTGCTTGGGGAGTGGAGGCGTTGTCTCTTCGGTGGTCCCCTTGGTTACTGTACGCCTTCCCCGATTCCAGCCTTCTTGCTGAAGGTCCAGCGGGTGGGTGCCCGGGTGGTGGCTGTCTCACTGGCCTCGGAGGTCCTGGTTCCCGTTGTTGTTGAGCCTGGCGGTGGGTCCTCCTTGGATTCTTCCCCGCTACCCATCTCCCCTGAGGTCGCCCTCTCCCTCCCTCCTGGTCCCTCTCACCCTGGCGGTCTGGAGGTTGAACGGATGTCTCTTGGGGTCCGGGGTTTACCTGACCACCTCATGACTGGCTTCCAATTAAAAGCAGAGTCCAGTTCAAGTCTCTGTGCCTGGTCTTCAAGACCTTGAATGGAGAAGGCTCTGATTACCTTACTAAACGCTTTATAAGGTACGTTCCTGCCCGGCGTCTTCGCTCATCTGAAGCCAGTTTTATTACGGTCCCAGTCATAAAAAAAGCCCACTGGGGAGGACGCAGTTTTTCCTACGGGGCAGCCAGGCTTTGGAATGAATTGCCACTCTACCTGAGACGTATGGAGAATCTATTGCATTTCAGGAAAGCATTAAAAACCTGGCTGTTTCGGTAATTAATTCGGCTAAAGGATCAGGGAGTTGTGGACAGCGCCAGGACACCTACTTGGTAATCGCACGCTTTACAAATCACCATAACATGACATAACATGTATGAAAATGGAATCCACTTAAAGAGTTTGTTACAGTGAAAGATTCACTGAATGTCTTGAAGGGGTTTGTGTATTTTCAGCGATTTAGACATTTCAAAGGCGTTCATATTTCAAAAGAAAACTAATATTTTAGACATTTTGAATTAAAAAGTCTAAAAGATATCCGAGTTGCAGAGTCTCTCAGATTTAACCAGAATACCAGCTACAGCCACATTCTATTATTAGCAGCAGTTCTGATTTGCCCAGCAGAAGGTGATATGATGCTGCGCAACTAGTGTTGCTATCAACCGATGCCTGTTTCTTTCGCTGTAAGGGGAGGACATGTGTCATAGATTTAGCTATACATCATGGAAATGCTGGAGGTAGGCGTATATTTTAAATATAAAAATGAGTTGCTGGATGTGGTGGTGCAGAATGCAAAAGAAAATTACACTCTGAAATGTTACTCTGGGTGGGTAGGACTCCATCTAAGAAATGGACCATCTTAATGCAAGAGATAGGTAGTGTCATCTTCAAAAACTACAAGAGAAGGCGCTACCATCCCCCTAGAAGGCAAGTGATCTCTCTGAAATGTTCCCTCCCTCATTGCACCCAGCCCACGCTGAGAAAGAAACAATTAACCTGCACCCTGGCACTTCAAGAATGAAGTGCTGACAGGAAATAGACAGAACAAAATGATGTTCTGCAGTATGTAAAGGTACACTCTCACTCCAGATTCACGTGGGAGCACATGAACAGATTTTTATTTCTGCAACGTCTTCCTGGTACAGAGTGGTTTGCAAGGCTGGGTACACGTCACAGGGACATTTTTGAAGGGGGGCTCAATAGCTGAAGACATCAAATAAAGAAGAGGAAGTGTGTGGAGTCTAGTTAGAGGGGCAGGTGACTGTGAGGAAGCTGTGGGGGGGCACTGCGCTAGCAGAGAAAGTGTGAGAGGGCATTTGGAAAGGAATGGGAGACAGAAGAGGGGAATGGAGACCATTGCTGACTGTCTGTACACCTTTATTGATAAACTTAATAAGATAAAACATTTTAAGTGAGTGAACAGGATGATCACATGGGGGCAGATTTACAAGCCCCTTGCGCCACTTTTGCGTCACTTTTTCCATGTTAAAAGTGACGTAAAAGTGTCGCAATGGGTTTGTAAATCTGCCCCATGGTATTTTTGAAAGTCTAGCACTTTTCACTCATTTAGCACTAACTGCATGAAAGGAATTTTTCACGACACATTTTCCATTCCGACATGTGCTGTTTTGTAGTCATAACAAATGATCTGTCTACGGAGAAAAAGACTTTAATGTTGCATTCTTCCTTGATATTGATATATATGTACTGTTATTATTATTCATTGTGGGAAATAAAAGTTTAGGAGAAGCGAAACAAGACGATGTAGCTGAAAGGGGGAGATCTCATATTCCAATTAAATTTCATTGCACATGTATGTCACGATTTGCTTTAAGCACACACAGACTATGCGGTTTGCCCAGAATCACATGGTTTCAGGAGTTGAAACCCAACGTTCCAAAGTGATCACCTCAGCCACTGGGCCAAATATACTTTCTTACTCCGTGTTAGATTTTTTAGGTCTCGCCTAGCGAATGCAGCGCATGCGCTGTTCGCCTTGGCGAAACTATTGTTGTCGGTTTGGTGCACGAAGGGAGACAAATCATGTGCGCGCACAGACAGGCGATGTGCACGCGCATGGCGTCTCCTCTCTGCCTCACACGCTCCCACCGCGCGCTTGTTCTACCTAAGTGCTAATAACCACAGGAAACTTTGAAACACAAGCCCTCCCTCCCTTCCCACCTCCCTGTCACAGGGAGGGGTTGCGGTACAAAAGGGGGTGGTGATGGACGGAGCATCAGAACCAATCAAACACTCACACCCAGTCAACAGATCTGGGTTTGATCCATCACCGTTATTTAGCCCACTCTGCCACCCTAGTTCAGACATGGCCATATGCAAATCAGTCTGACCCTGTGCCTCATGGGAACAGTCCAGCCCGAACTGCCAAGCCAAGCCTTTTCCCTGGACCGGAAACAAGCTTCCTAGGACCGGTTTCTGGCATTTCAGCCGTCTTCAGCCAGGCTTGCTTGAATCCAGTGGCAAAGTGAGCAAGGGACTCACGTCTGAGCATACCCTGCCAACTTATGGCGAACAAAGCGGTACAAAAGGGGGTGGTGATGGACGGAGCATTAGAACCAATCAAACACTCACACCCAGTCCACAGATCTGTTCGGTGATCGATCGGTGTGTGTCTCCGTCTGATGAGTCCTCTTCTCGGGAGCTGCGAAACCTCTGCGCATTCCACTAATGTTGCTTCTTTTACATTAACAGGCATTTTTTCTGCTACTTTCCACCACTCAATGCCCAGTGGTGGCAGCAACCGCAGAGCCAGTCTGCCTGCAGCTCCCACCTCCCTCCTTGCAGCTCTCACGTCCTGTGCACCCTCACTGCCTCTTATGCACAGCATTGCAATCCAAGCACCCCAAGGTAAAGCCCGCCCACGGAGTCACGCTGACCGTACCGTGTGGAAATATTTTAATGCATGCTTCTGTCTGTCTGACCTGCTGCTTGAGGAGGCGAAGCCAGGGCGTGTTAGAGCAGAAGGCGGCCTATGGCATGAGTCTATGGCAGAGGGTGATCTTAGTGGGTGGGGCCTGGGGTGTCTGTAGGCACGTGAAATGACGAAAGGTGCGTGGAGGAGAACGAAGATGAAGGGATGGCGGTTGGATTGTTATGGAGTGAGAGAGAAAGGCACAGCGGGTGTGCAGTATGGAGGACCGGCACCAATACATGCGGGTATGTGGTTGTGCAGGGGATGAAACTAGGCTGGGTACAGCAGGGCTAGGGTGCAGGTGAGTGCGTGGAGGGAGCGTACTGTGTAGGGTGGTTGTCGGCGTGTTGCTGGGGTCGGGATGAGGAACGCACTGCTAGATGTGTACGCAGGAAGTGAAGTAGGGAAGCAGTCAACATGTTGGCTCTCTGAGGAGGATGAAGTCAGATGTTGGGAAGTGTGAACCGTTTTTAGGCGGGTTGTTAGACCTGGCATCTTTTGGCGTGGTTACCCCTGACTTTTTGCCTCTACCTCCTGTATTTTTGTTGCTATGCTGGATGTCGTTTTCACTGGTATAGATGCTTTGGGCACTTTGCCACTGCTGATCAGTGTCAAAGTGCAAGAGCTCCCTAGGGAAATTGTGATGTAATTGGCTATACATGTTTGGCATATTTGTTCTACATGCAAGGCCCTAGTAAAGTGCACTGAGAGTGCCATAGCTGGTAGTACAAATGCTACTAGTGGGCTGCAGCACTGATAGTGCCACCCACAGGAGTAGCGCTAAAATGATGTCTTAGGCCTGCTTGCAGTGCCTATGTGCAGTCCAGGACTGCCATGTCGACCTGGCCAGTGCAACCACTGACCAGGCCTTATCCTTCCCTTTCTGTACATGTATGGCATCCCTATGGTGGCCCTAGGTACCCCCCTGGGCTGGGTGCAGTGTATCTGAAAGGTAGGGCATGTACTGAGGTGTGTAACATGCCCTGGTAGTGAATTACAGCCATTGTCGTTTTTCACTGCTGAGAGGCTATCTTGCCCATAGGACAGCATGGGGGAGGCTGTTTACATGCCTATCTTCCCCTAAAGGCAAGATAGAAAATCCAAGTTTGGTATCTTTGTGTTCAGAATTTAATTATACATCTTTTTAGAAAGATGGTTTTTAAATTCACTGTGTGAGAATAGCACATTTTAGAAAGTAGCTATTCTCCTGTTTAACCTTCCTGTGTGCCTGTGTGCAGATTGGCTGACTGGTGTCATGTGATGGGCTAGGTGGCTCCAGGAGTCTGGATGAGTCAGCAGCAGGGTGAATCGGGAGATCTGCTCTAGATGGTTGGGAGGAGTAGCCCCTGGGTCTGAGTAGGCCTGCTTCTGCCAGCACAATGCCGGCTCCACCCCCTGCTGGCCAGGCTGAGGACTCTGCCTCTGCCAGCACAAAGAAGGCTCCACCTCCTGCTGAGCGTCCAACGACCCTGCCCCTCACTCTGAAAGGAACCAGGTGCTCCAGGGCAGAGCACACCCAGGAACCGGTTTGAGCAGGGGAATCCCCCCACTGAAACAAAGAGAGACAAAGACTTGGAGGGGTATAAGAAGAGGACCCCAGACACCTAAATTTCAGATCACTGTGGAACTAAGAAGGAACCTCTGCCAAGGAGAAAGCTGGAAGGAACTGAAGAGGAGAAGACTGCCTGCTTACTGTTTTGCTTTGCTGCCAAGGAGAGGGGAAGGACTCTGCTGTGTCCACTTCTTTAAATTCTGATCTCCAAGGGCCTGAGGAGAGCTGGCTCCCTGTTAAGAAGTCCCAGGAACAAAAGGACTTCACCACCAGCTCCCCTGGAACTCTGCTGAGGGAGTTCTGACCTGCCTTGGAGTGCTTGCCTAGTCTTGGGGCCTCAGGAGGTCGTTTTGCTGTGTTTGGGAGCCGGAAAGCAGAAAGCGTGAACAAGAGTAACTGGTACCCATCGCATCATCCGTTTGAGGGTCGCATCATCCGGTTGTGAGTCGCAAGATCGAAGTGTGAGAAGAATTTCATTGCGGCGTCCTCTGAGCACCCGGAGTCCCTGCATCGCCGATTGCGTCGAGCATCGTCCCGGTGCGTGAAGATTCCTGACACTGCGAAGGTCATCGCAGAACCAGTTTGCGGGCCGCACCACTGCCGGTGCGTGAAAGTATTCAGTCGCGGCGTGCGTCGACGCAGAGTCACGTCTCGTGGTGCATCGAGAGTTGCCGCGCCAGAAGTCAATGCCGCGCATCGCGCCCCATTGAAGAGCGTTGCACCGTACTTGTGCGTGAAGCTTCCCCCTAAGAAACCTACGCAACGAAAGCCAAAGTCATCGCATCCTCCACCTACAGATCGGAGCCGGCGCATCCACCTCTGCTGCGTGAAGCAGGGTTGCTGCAAAGCCTCCCCAAGGTCTCAGGAGTATCGCATCACCTTTGGCATCTTCATTGTTATAGCTTTTGGGAACCTTAGCGCAACTACAGGTACTGTTGGGCACGAGAGTGTCGCATTTTGCGCATTGAGAGTCGCATTGTGCAGGACACTGATTTTTACATCCTGGAGTACTTTCTACAAACTCTTGAACTATCTTTAAAGTAACCTTTTTAATTGTATGTTGGTTTTTCTGTAGTATTTGGTCTTGTGAAGTTTTCAGTAAAGATACCTTACTTTTCTAAAACTGGTGTAGAGTAAATCTGTGGTGTTTTCACTGTGTTACTGTGAGTGTTGGTACAAATACTTTACACATTGCCTTTGATAGCCTAGACTGCTCAGGCCAAGCTACCTAGAGGGTGAGCAGGGGTTATCTTAACAGTGTATCCTCCTTTCCCTGACTAGAAGCAAGGGTCCCTACTTGGACAGTGGTACATACCCTGCCAACTAGAGACCCCCAGATCTAACATTGGTGGTCAGCGGTGAGGATTGAACTTGTATTTGTACTTGACCCACAGTAATTGGTGTACGTCACTAGGAGAGCAGACCATTACACAGCCACATACTGCTGATTGTTGATTTTTGGTTCTATTTTTGAGGTAACTCTTGAATTGTCATGGCTCCAAGTGAGAAAGCAGCCAGTGTAGAAGGAGAGCTAGAGTTCACCATTGAGGATTTGTATTCATACAAGGTGGAGGAGCTCAAGCGGTTCTGCAAGGATTTTGGTTGTCCCATAAAAAGCAACTTCAGGAAGGAAGAGTTGCAGAAGGTTCTGAAAACCTGGTGGGAGGCTAAAGAGGCTGAGGGAGCAGATGATAATAATGAAGGGAATGGGTTTGGGGCAAATGATTTGCCAGTGGGCAACCCCATCAGTGGAGCGGGGAGCCACCATTCCAGCAGGGGTCTCTCCCCAGCAGAGGAGTTACAAGAGAATCAAAGAATCAGAGAACATGAGCTGGAAGTAATGAAAATGAAAATGGAAATGGCAAAGGAGGAGAAGAAGAATGCCCTTGTTTTTGAGGAAAGAAAATTGCTTTTGGCTCATGAGTTGAGTATGGGGGTAAGGTGTATATCCCCAAGGATGTGGTTCAGAGTTACAGAGTGAGTGATGATAACTATGGATGGTTTTCTGCCTATGAGATTTCTTGTAAGATGCATAGAGTGACTGAAGAAGATTGGGGTGCAGGTCTGTGGAAGCATTTTGAGGCCTCAGGGAGGAGTGCTCTAGAGCCCTTGGAAGCAGCCGGTAACCTGACCTATCCCCATATGAAGGAGGCCTTATGCCTCAGGTGTGGGTTAACCCCAGAACAGTACAGGGTACAGTTCAGGAACTCCAGGAGGGAGGGGTCGCAGACTTGGGTAGAATGTGTAAATCTGTTCTCACGTGCACTGGAAGGTTGGATAAAGGGCAGCAAGGTGAATGATTTTAAGGGGTTGTTGAATTTGATCATTTGGGAGCACTTGAGTAGTATATGTGTTCCAGAGCTGCGCCAGCATCTTTTAGACCGAAAGCTTACTGATCCCCTTGAGCTTGCACAGGAGGCGGACCACTGGGTCAGTACCAGGGTCCATAGGGGTTTTGTGGGTACCACAGTCAAAGGTGGGCAGGGTCCCCAGCAGAAGAGTGGGGGGGACAAGGGTAACCAAAAAGATTTCTCCCAAGGGCCCCAAAACAGTTCCCAGAGTAACCAGTCCCAGCCCCCAAAGTCAAAACCCAAACCAACCTGGCCCCCTAAGGGCAGGTCGGATAACAGGGGTCCCATTAAGTGTTATCACTGTCAGGAATTGGGTCACAAATCCCCTGTGTGTCCCAAGAAATCCCAGGCACCCTCTGGTGCTCCAACACCAGGTATAGCTAGTGTAGCTTTTGGTGGGGATTTAATTTCTAGTGATTTGGAGGGATTAGCAGTTATGTCCCTTGTCTCTTTAGGAGACACAGAGATAGTCCGGGAAACCCCTGTCCCTGATAACACTAAGAAGTACAGGAAGTGGGTGACCATCAATGGGAAGAGGGTGGAGGCTCTCAGGGACACTGGGGCCAGTGTGACTTCGGTCAGGTGTCAGTGGGTCCCTGAGGAGCTGATAATTCCCGATGTACTTCACCCTGTAGTGTCAGCTGACAACTCCGTGCGCCTTTGCAAGGTGGCACATGTTCCCTTTGAGTGGGGGGGGGGTCTCAGGGTCTCTAAGAGTTGTTGTGAGTCAATCCATGCCAGTAGACTGTCTGCTAGGTAATGACCTGGAGAGTTCCCCATGGAAGGAGGTGGAACACCAGGCTCATTTGGAGATGTTGGGTTTGCCTGAGTGGGTCTGTGTGACCACTCGGTCCATGGCAGCCAGACAGGGTTGTGAAGCAGACCTGGAGCCTGAAACAGTGGCCCAGGTCCCTGCTAGAAAGAGGGAGGGCAAGGGGTGTGGTGCGTCCACCCCCGCTGTTCCCACGGTCCAGGAAGGAGCAGACCCTGAGGGGGGTGCCCTGGAGCCTACAGGGGAACAGGTAGCTGAGCTGGGAGACATACCTGAGCTGACCCATTGGCAGCAAGAGGGTGGGACCTCCAGAGAGGAGTTCTGCCAGGCGCTGAAGACATGCCCTACTCTTGAGGGTCTGCGGCACCAGGCTGCAGACCAGGCAGCAGGTGCTGATCCAAAGAACTTCTTTCTCGACTGAGAGAATGACTTGTTGTACAGTGAGCCTAGGTTTGCAGAGCCCAGTGGATCACGTACCCTGGTGGTACCCGCAGGGTTCAGAGACTTCCTACTGGGTCTGGCTCACGACGTGCCTGTTGCAGGACATCTCGGGCAGGACAAGACCCGACAAAGGCTTGCCACCCACTTTTACTGGCCCGGGATGAAGACGAACGTCGGTTCCTTTTGTAGATCATGCCAGGCAAGTGGCAAGGCTGGAGGGAAGTGCAAAGGCCCTCTCCAGCCTTTTCCTGTAGTGAGCACCCCTTTCGAGCGGGTGGGGATAGATATTGTGGGGCCACTGGACCCCAGGACAGCCCTGGGCAACAGGTTCATCCTGGTCCTGGTGGATCATGCCACTCGGTACCCGGAGGCTATCCCTCTCAGGACAACCACAGCCCCGGTGGTGGGCCGTGCGTTGATGGGGATCTTTTCCCGTGTGGGTTTCCCCAGAGAGGTGGTATCTGACCGGGGTACCAACTTCATCTCCACGTATCTGAAGTCTCTGTGGGAGGAGTGTGGGGTAACTTATAAGTTCACCACTCCTTACCACCCTCAAGGAAATGGGTTGGTTGAAAGGTTCAACCGGACCCTGAAGGGCATGATCATGGGGCTGACAGGGTGGTGTAGGTGTGCTGAGTGTGAGTATATATTACATCTGTGACATCTGTAGGTTTGTTGGGGTGCACGAGGACACCTGTCAGATGAGGGCGGCTCGAGAGAAATGGAGAGGCACAGACATGCAGTGTCAGATATGGAATAGATGAGGCGCGGGGCAGTCGTGCACGGCCGTGCTGTAGACACATGGGGTTCCCTCTGTGGAGCCAATGCAAGGGATGCAGTCTAGACAGATAGGTGTTGCAGGATGCACACACCAGGGATCCAAAATACAAATGCACACAGCGCATAACAGGCAAACAGTGGGGATAGGATAGACATGCATGTGGCGCAGAATAGGCCATGCATGACATGAGGGGAGGATTATCATGGACTAGAGGCATACAGGAGACAAGATAGTATTTTTAAAGAGACCATACGATATATGATATGACTTGCAACATCTAATTCCCCTAAAATGTTTCACAACACCCGGTCCCGTATATCACTCAGGCCGCAGCGCTGTGGCGCCTCTTCGGTATTTTTACTAGAAACAGGCCTCTGCTCAGCTGTCATGTCAGTATCCACAACGTCACCATTTGGGAAGCCCAGCCCTCTGCACTTCCGACAGAAAGCACCAAACACTAACTGCAGGCAACTCAAAAAAATAAATTAAAATGAAAATAACCACAAACACCCCAGTCGCTTCTCCCTAACAGGAGTCTTTCCAAAAAATGTTTGCAAAAATTGAAAGAGAGGTCCCGGGGCGGTCTATTAAGGAAACTGAAGTTTTGTTTACATTTTCCTTACTGAGTCAATAGCCATTTGCACAGGAAACAATGCATTAATTCCAGGAAATGTGTCCTGCTTCACCTCGTATTCAGTTAATGAAATTAAACAGCATTAGTGTATGCACACTGGAAAGCTTTCATTGTGACACATTTCATGAAAAAGAAGTGTGCATGGGTAGAAACACTTTCTATTGTCACTAACACCATCATATGCAGATCAGGATGCAGATGTATTTACACCTAGTCTCAGATGCTTCTCTACCTAGGTAATAATAATTTACAAAGGGTTTTTACTGGATATTTGCCTAATGCGTTTTTTAGACTTTGCATGTACATCCGAAAAAAGAAGAAAAACGTATAGCCCAGAAGCACTACCACTGATCTAAACAGACAAAGTTACCCTCACATAAACAATGCCTGTCCTTCACAGCAAGTCAGCAAATGTTAAACAAGCATTTGCAATGCAATAGGTCTCGCATTCGCGAAAATTTAAGCTATTGGCATTGTAAATGACAATTCCTTTTATTTATCTGTTTCATTGCAAAAGCTTGTTTTTCTTATATGGTGCAATTTTTTCCTGAAAAGACCATCCTTCAATACTTCCTTCCCTTCCACTCATACACAGATCTCCTATGGATTTATGGGTCAATTACAAATTGAACTGGCCAGCCCCCAAATGACGAGAACTTATTTATTTGGAATCAGCTGCAACAAGCATCCTCTTGCTGTGCCCGCAGTTCTTTGCCTCAGTGGCAGACGATATATGAAAGTCGGACAGACAGGAAAGGGTTGAGTGGTAGAAGAGAGGCAAGGGGATGTGTGATGACAGTGCTGTGCCACAAAGGGCAGGGCAACTCTATAGGGTACTGCAGGTTGACTGTGAGACAGGGAAAAGGGATGTGTGAGGGCAGAGCAGGGTGATGGAGGAGAGCGGAACTGCAAGACAGGGAAAGGGGATCTCTGAGGGCAGTGCTGGGTGGCTGAGGTGAAGCAAGCTCAGATTCAGGGGCCTGTAAGGGCAGAGCAGGCAGTGACGGCCAACACAGATGAGGAGTGGTGAGGCGGGTGGAAGGATCAGCGGGAGCAAGCAGGGGTGGGGAGGTGCTCGGCAGAGATGGGGGGTAAAAATAAATGTCATAAAAATAAGACTTACCTGACGCGGCCGGGTGCCTAGCGCTGGGGCAGCATCACATGAGACAGCATCACAGACTCCCCATCCAATCCCCGCGCTGCACTCAAGCATGAGAGCACTTTGGGGATTGGCCTGAGTGGGCTGGAATAACTCTTGCTCAAGTAAAGGGAGTCTGTGCTATTTCTCCATCCTTGTTGTGGAATACAGCTGGGTTGGAGAAGTGAACATGTCAGTTTGGCCAGCCTGAGACGGCCGGCCAAACTGACAGCACACTTAAAAGTGCACCTACCACTCCTCCTCCCCCCTCCCATGCCCCAGCCCCACCACTCCTTGCAGCCACTGGCTCAGCCAGCAGCTAAAAAATAAAACAATAGAAAAATATTGTTTTCTTTTTCAGCTGTTGGGTCTGATCCAATGGGGCAACTCTCCTCCGCCATTGTGGAGGGGCCGCCGCTGAGATCAGGATTACTTCTCTGAGGACGCAGAAGGAGGACTGGGGAGAGAGTGAGACTAGTGCAGGGGGCTGTGTGATAGTACAGTAGGTTGACTGAGGAGAAGTTAGCTCAGAGGCAGGGGGCTCAAAGGGCAGAGCAGGATTACTACTATGAGGCATAGCTGCAAGGTTGCAGATTTGATATTTGTGACATTTCCATGGTTTTAGCGTATTTATGAGTGACATTCAACAACCAAATGTGTGGCACTTTCTCGCATGCACAGATTGCACACCCATGCAATGAGGTCCAGGGAAAGAGATAATTCCCTCACACCAACCATGATTCAACTCTGTTTTTCTCTGGTGACACACAAATGCATACAAGTACGCATGCACACATGCACGCATGTGTGTGCGCACACACACACACACACACCTGCAGGGATATCATTAATCTGTGAGGGTTCATAATGTAAGAGGGCAGTTCCCAATGATTACTTTACTTGCATTTATATTTTATTTAAAGATAAGTGAAGCATTAGTTTACATGCAGTTACCTAAATGTGAAAAACCAATGAAAATAGTGACAGAACAAGATTATTTTGTCCTTTTTCAACCACGTCTTTGCCCCAGCCCCTGTACGCTGATATTTCTCCCATGGCTGACCGTGTCAGACAGGCTGGCGTTCAAGGGACAGCGGTCTCTGGCTCACCTCCTTCCTGGAGGATCGCTCTCAGGCTGTTCGTCAGGGACAGTTTCTAGCGCCTCCGCGTAATACCACCTGCGGGGTCCCACAGGGCTCGGTCCTCTCTCCTCACTTGTTCAATCTTTATATGGCACCCCTGATCCAGTCTCTTAAAGAAAGGAATGTGTTGGTCTTCAACTATGTAGATGATCTACAGCTTATTCTCAAGGTTGACAGCTCACACAACTCTGTCACTGACTTCCAGGCCACCGTGTTACACATCCAAAGTTGGATGGATCTCAACCATCTCAAATTAAACCCTGGTAAGACAGAGATAGTTCTTACCGGGGATAGCCACAAGTACTGGGGCCCCCACTATTGGCTTCCTGAGCTTGGCTCTCCACCCCTTCCTTCCACATCGGCCACAACCTTAGGAGTCTCTCTGGACAGCGAGCTCTCCCTGAAAACTCAGGTTGGAGCGGTTGTGTCCAAGTACTTTTTTCTAATGCGCAAAATCAGGAAAATACATCGCTTCCTCACTCATGATGCCTTAACTCAGGTCATGATATCCACGGTTCTATCTCACCTGAACTACTCCAACTCTGTGTATTTAGGCATGCCACATTTCCTGCTTAAACGATTACAGATGGTCCATAACCATGCAGCCCGACTGGTCGACAACCTAAATGGCATTCAGCTACCCCCTGTTGAGGAAATTACATTGGCTCCCCATTTCTCAGCGCTGTGCCTTAAAAACAGGGTGCCTCATTTTTAAATCTTTGTATGGCATCAGTCCCGAGTTCATTATTAGCTTGATACTCAGGCACACCCCCATGCGCAACTTAAGGTCTGCCCATCTCTCACTCCTCTCTATCCCGGGGTTCAAACGGGCACGTCAAGGAGGCCACAGATTTGCCACCCTTGCTCCTAAATTATGGAATTCTTTCCCACTAGAAATACGATCTTGCACTGACCTTTTGCAATTCAGGAAATCCCTGAAAACATGGCTATTTGCCCAGGTTTAGTCTTATGTCTTTTCTGACAGCTTTTTGAGCCTTAGCGCCATGAAGCCACCCGGCGCACGTGCGCTCTATAATTTTTTATTAACATTAACATTAACATTGCACTCAGCTCTATTGGACTCACCTGAGTCAAGAAGTGACTGTCATTCTATAGGATCCCCGTTTACAGGGCCACGGGGCAAACAGGTGCTACTGGGCCCAACAGTGGAGGCTGTGGACTGTGGCTCAAGCTGCTATGAAACCAACCGGGACAAGTACCACTTCAGCACTTGACTCTCATTGGGACCGTGGGTCAAGCAGCCGAAGGCTTCTCGGGGGGAGGTAGACACAGTCGGGTGAACACAGGCTCACACCTCAAAATATGTTCAGTAGCAGTAATGAATGATTGTCCAGTCAAATACTTGTTTTTATGAAAAAAGGAGAATTTAAATATGAACACAAAGTAAAATATGTCATTCACAAACAATAAACACAGTCCTTTGAGGTCAGGGCTCTAGTATTTTAACAGACGGGTTCCAGAGTCCCAATCCACTCTTGATAGCAGTAGTGGTTATTCCCCATTCACTATAAGCAACAATCGAGTTAAGCTGCACTAGTAGTCTGAGTCTCAGGAGTCCCACTCCGACTCTTATTATGTCAAAAGTATTCCAGAGCCAAAGCGTTCTATGGCAGGCAAGTTCCCCTGCGGCAGTCTGGCCCGTACATCAGTCTCCAAGCGTGCCACCTTCACAGGAGCTGAAACTGCAGCAGCTGTCTCTGGAGAGTTCATATCACGTAGTTCACTGCAGTGAAAGTGTTTGGTTATCGTCCAGTTCCTCACAAACAGTCCTGTGGAGTCACTAGTATGGAGGTCCTCAATGCTGGTGAATCTCTGTGGATCATCCCCATAGGTGGGGGGGAATTCAACTCCCCTGGTCCTCAGTCAGGGCTTGGCCCTGCGCAGGTCACCACGCTGGCCTCTTCCCCTCGAAAATGGTCCTTGCCTTTTCCCTGTGGCCCTACGAGGCATACAGGGTTGCCATACTCACTCCACACGCAGTGAACTACCCAATCAGCACAACAGTATTGCTCTGGGTGGCCCCACCTGGGATACGGGGTCACCAACTTCACTCTGCAAATGCGCTATGACGTCATTGGCATGGCAGTAATCATCACAGCAACCCCACCTAGCATATGGGCATAGCAAATTCAAGCCACACAGGGCTATGGCCTAATTGGCAGAGCAATAATCCACTCCGTGGCCCATCCGGGCATACTGGGTCACTGACTTCCTTCAGAACATTGGCTATAATCTGATCGCTGCAAAAGCCATTCTCCTCACATCTCGCTTTAGAGATCTAATTACCGGATCTCCGAATGGACGTCACTCCCTCCATGCTCTCCACTCCCTCACAGAGCATACTAGTCTTGGCAAGCAGACAGGCAGGAACTTGTACTCCAAGCTAAAGGGGCAGCTGATGTTAGATTCCCTGGGTGTTGTCATCTCACCTGGCTGGGAGACCGCCAGGCTATTGTGTCCTGTCCTGATCTCAGGCAGAAGTCTTGCAGAGCTCTTCCTTCTGGCACAGCTGGACTGGCTGTTTTAGAGGTAACAATTTTAGAACCCTTTAGCTCCCTGTCTTGTAGTCCATTTACAGACGCCATATGTGATTTAGAGTCTGAGTCTTTGATTTTTATGTTGAGGGGTCTACTTCCTTTTAAAGTACCCTCTCCCCTGCCCTGAAAGCAGCCTGTCACATCAGGAGTGACTCTAATCTAATGGGCCCACAACACAGGCCATGAGAGTAACTAGAAGTTCACACCTGGAAGTCTTCCATAGTGATTCCCTTACCAGCCTCATCTACTTCCTGCAGTGTGCGTAGGCCCCTTCCTAGTGACCTTTCTTTGAATGAAAGTGCACATTGCGAAGGGTACTGAAGAGCCTGGCTTTCCCTTTCTCCAGTGTGTCCAACCCAATTCACAGGAATGCAGCAATCCACAAATCTGTCTGGAGGGACTCCTCTACCTCCTAATGTTCTTCCAGTTAGCCCTGGGTCTCCCAAAATGGAATCCAGAATCTTTCATGTATTGTACCATTCACAGGCATACATATATCCAGCACATGCATATAACATACACACACAGTACAGCACTACATCTTTCACGTATTGTACCATTCACATGCACACATACAGTCAGCAGATGCAGATAACATGCAGGCTCTGCCCAGCACCACATCATCTCTGTATTGTACCATTCGCAGGCACACATACCCCACCACATGTATATACCACACACACTGTGTGCAGTACTACGCACCAATCAGATGTAGTCCAAGTGTGAGTTTAGCACAGCAGAGGAACTTTGAACAAGTGAGCCTACAGACCTCACTCTAGTGATACAGGTAAAAAGGCCTGCTCACTCCTACTGATCACTACACGGTAAGCTGCCTCCACTGTGGTTGCGCTGCATAACTCCTAGTAGCCTTTCAACACTATGAGGGTAGAGCTTTGGGTGCCCATCCCTGGCCAAAAAGACCACAATCCGTGAGAGAGGCTTCTGTTACTGTGCACATGCATGATCCGTGTTAGCCCATGTCAACAAAAAAATAAACATCAGAAATCCAGACATCATTGCAGTTAGCAAAAGACACACAGATGATGGACGCAATGCAGAGCAAATCAAACATTCACCCCCAGTCAAGAGATCTGACTTAAATCCATTGTTCTTTTGCTCAACATGCCACCCCAGTTTAGACCCAGCCAGTCAGTCTTGACCCTGTGCCTCATGGGAACAGTCCAGCCTGAACTGCCAAGCCAGGTCCTCGCTGGACCAGAAACAAGCATTCTGGTTACGGGCATCACCCCTCATAAGCCAGGCTAGCTCGAATCCAGTGGCAAAGTGAGCCTTGGACCAACATCTGCGCATAAAAGGCCCACTTAAGGCGAGAAAGCAAAAAGGAAACACAGGTTATGAACGTAAAGCAGGGCAAATCAAACATTCACCCACAGTCGAGAGATCTGGGTTAAATCCATTGTTCTTTTGCTCACCATGCCACCCCAGTTTAGGCACTCAGGGCAGGGGTACATGTCCATCAACATGTGAGGGACTTTTCTGTCTCAACACATGCTGAGTCATTGGAGAGCATCTTTTAAGTGGGGGTACCGAGCTATATACTTTGTTAGGCACATGCCTGGCTGGACAGATCTTGGATAAGGAAGGTGCTCCCTAAGTGCAGCACTGTGGGCAGTTTTGAGTCTCACTGCTTTGTAACTTGTCTCTGTGTTTCTTGCTGCTGCTGCCGTGTTGTGCTGGGCAGAGCTGCTGCTATTTTGCCAGATAAAATGATGTGCCCCCTGAGTAAGTCACATATATGGTGGGTCCAGTTGGCAATTGTGTGCACCTTTGTCCAAGTAGGGACCCTTCTTCCTAATCAGGGTAAGGGGAATACTTCTAAAATAGCCCCTGCTCACCCCCTTGGTAGCTTGACACAAGTAGACAGGCTAATTTCAGAGGCATTATGTAAAGCATTTGTGCACACATCCAGTAATACAGTGAAAGCACTACAAATGGACATCACACCAGTTTCGAAAAATAAGTAATCTTTATCTAAACCAAGCAAGTCCAAAATGACAAAAACCCAACATACAATGATACAAATGTGATTCTTAGAAGGTAATAACAGTTCTGTCCAATACAAACTACAGATGTGTACAAAAAGTACCTTGGATGCGTCAAAATCAAAAAATGCCGCAGGCAAGGTGATGCGTCGGTTCCTTACTCCAGGGGAGGTGATGCGTTGGTTCCTTACTGCCACGTAGGGGAGGTAATGTGTCGGTTCCTTACTGAAGGGGAGGTGATGCGTTGGTTTCTTACTGCAGCCCTTTCCTTGTAGATTTGGTGCCCCATTGCGATGCGTGGGGATCGGGGATGCAAAGGTTCTCAATGTGGCGTCGGCAATGGTGCTGCGTTTGTCTCTCCAACCCCGGTCCCACGATGCGTTGGTTGTTGAAGCCGCACAGAAGGGCCTGCGTCGGAATTGGTGTGGCGATTTTGAACTTCGTAGATTGGTGCACGCGATTCAGCGTGCGGCGATATCTCAGCCATGGGTAGGCGCTGCATCGGTTTCTTCAGCAGCAGGATGGCAATGCATGGAAATTCTTCCAGCACAGCGACAATGCATCGGAAGCCGGTGCAGATGCGTCACGCGTCTTGTAGTTGCATCTCTTTTCCAGCTCCTAGTAGCAGGAACAACCTCCAGTGGTCAACTCAGCAACAGGCACCTTTTGGCAGGTCAGAACTCCCAGCAAGAAAGTTACAGGGAGCTGGTGATGAAGTCTTTGAGTCCCTGAGACTTTAGACTAGGAGGTAAGCTCTACTTCAAGCTCTTGGAGACCTTATTCAAGCAGCGGACACACTACACAGCAAAGTCATTGTCCTTTCCTTGGAAGAAACAGCCAACTGCAGGGAAGTCTCAGACAGCACACAGCAAAGTGGCAGTACTTCTCCTTGGCAAAGGTTCCTCTTGAATTCCAGAAATGATCTGAAGTTCTGGCCCCAATATTCATACTGAGTTTCTATTTGTTCTCTTGTGGCAGAGAGGTTCCGTGCTCAGTCAAAACCAGTTCTGTCCTCTCTGGTCCAGCTTCCTGGCAGGAGATGGAGACAGTATTGTGAATGGCAGACCAGGCTCATTCGGGTGCAAAGAAATCTCCTCCCCCTACTCTAAATGCAGCCCAGGTCTATTCAGCCCAGCCGTGACTCATTCAGGAAAGGCAGTACACACATCACCCCCCCCCCCCAGTGACTTCCTGAGAGAATGCACATCTTCAGCCCCTGTCACTCCAAAGCCAGACAGTCAATCCAAAAACCAGAAGAGGCACACATGATGGCTAAGCAAGAAAATACTCACTTTCTAAAAGTGGTATTTTCAAACACACAATATAAAAATCCTCTTTACTAAAAGATGCCTTTTTATATTCTGAGTTCATGCATACTAAACTCCTTCTTTGTATTTTGTCCCAATGAGAAGTTACACTTATAAGATGTTATAAATAAACTCCCATTCTATCCTCTGGAACAGATAGCCTTTCAATATTAAAACATGAAATACACTGTATTTAACTATCAGGACATGTCATACACATCAGGACATGTCCTATCTTTCACATTCACCCTTCCCAAAGAGGTACCTAGGGGTCTACCTTAGGGATGTCTTACATGTAAGAAAAGGTAAGGTGAGGGTCTGCAAGTGGATGCACTTGCCATGTTGAGATGGCAGTAGAACCTAGGCGTAGACACTTTATGGGAAGTCTGAGAACCTTTTGCAAGGTTGCTTGTATGGGCAGCACAATCAGTGTTACAGGCCCACTAGCAGCATTTGACTTACAGGCCCTGGACACACACAGTGCACTGTACTAGGATCTTAGCATTAAACCAAATAAGTCAATCATGGGAACGCCAATCCATAAACACAATTTATAGGGAGAGAATATTCACTTTAGCACTGATCAGCAGTGGTAAAGTGCCCAGAGTCATAAAACCAACACAAACAGGTTCAAAAACAGGAGTCCCAAAAGCAAGAAGTTTGGGGATAAACCCACTGAAAAAGCCAGGTCTAACAGCGGTCATATTCTGAAATTTGTAAATAAAAACACACTAAAGAATAGATCCGCCATGAAAAGGTGTAGACCATGCTAAGCAACTCATACATCTTCCTTCTAGAGACCAGACACAACTATATCTACAGATGTTGGGAATTTGGGGCTTCTAGGAACAAGTATCTTTCCTTGCTCTGTAAGCTCAGCGAGTGGTCGCTGCGTGTTAAAGCACACACAAGTGCCACTCAATACTTTGAAGAACCCAGAATGTTTAAGGCACAACTTTGCTTCCATAATCCTACTAGTTCTCTCCCAGCTCATAAATGGAAATTTTTTAAATTCACTAAAATCACAGAAATTGGACATGCAATTTTTAACAGAAACATGGTTAAATAAGAAATCAGACCCACATATTTATATTTCTCTCCCTGACTATAAAATTGGAACCAAAAAGAGACGCCACACCTGTGATAGAAGTGTTGTAGATACGTTTAAAATAGTATCAGCCACATGTAAGAACAGATATTGCTGTGCGATTTTAATAAAAAATACACTGACTCAATGGTGAGGGAATATATAAGCATACTGAACTCTTTTGGCCTTAATCTCTATTGAAACAGCTCTAACTCATAAAGGCAATAGGCTTGATTTACTTTTATGCCCCGAAGACAAGGAATCTCTCACAGTGACAGTGTCTCAGTAACAGTACTATCAATCAGAAGAGTCCAGAGGCAGATGACTAAAGGCAGGCCAGCTGGCTTTGGTGCTATGGACAGAGGGGGAGAAAACAACCATGCTGCTCACAGTCCACCCACAGGCTCACCACACAGCAGTGTGCAATTGGCATAACTCTAGTTCTATTAGACATCTGCCACTGTGTGAGTGCCTGACATGCTCAACAACACACAGCAGCACTGAGGGATCAGGCATTGACAGGGCCGTGCCACATGTCTGCTCTGGCAGCAGCAGGCACATCAAAGAAACAATACAAACCTGCACCCCGCCTCTGTGACTGCTTGAAGCTGGCCACTCAGCCAATAAAACACTTCAGTGAATTTAATTGTTTTATCATTCCTGACGAGCCATAATGAGCTGTGAGACCATGTGGTATAAGACACTCGGAGGCCTGGAAAGGCTTGATTGAAACAAGGCCTCGTCCAATCCTTCACTCACACAGCAGGGCAGTAGGGTAACAGAGTAGCAGTTCTTCTGGCAGAGCAGCACAGCAGTCATTCTGAGTCTATGACAGGTGCAGATGTGTGCTGAAGAGTTGAGTCAGGGGGTTCAATATTTATGCCTGGTGCCCACTTCGAAGTAGGAGAAGGTTCCTGAGGTTTCCACCTCATTATGTGTTTAGAATTTCCTGCCTCCATGCCCAGGCCCCAGATTGTCTAGGGTCACAGTATACTAGTGTCATACCCTCTGCGAGTGTGCTCAGGCAGACCCTATGTGGAGATTGACAGCTCCTTCCCCTCATCCAGTCCTAAATGGTCCACCTTGCCAACACATATCTTCCTTTTGTCACACTGTTTAGGAGCAATACACAAAGATCCACTGCAAGCTACACCTAGTCATGAGTTCCAGGATACAGGCAGCAGATTCCAAATGGCTGATTGAGCAATTTAGTTACTGGTTGTGAGAGGGTGAAACCCTACTCAAGCAGCAGCCCCACTCCTTCTCAGGAAAAGGCACAAGCAAACACCAGATTAGCCTACGCTCAGCCCTCTGGCAGCTTGTCACAGAGCTGTCAGGCATAACTTAGAGGCAATGTGTAAAGTATCTATGCAGCACTTCAAACAGTGAAAGTACAACACAAGGAACATCCCACACCAATTTAGAAACAATAGAGTGTAATAAATAAATAAAGACCAAAACAACAAAAATCCAATCAGTCGAACTGGAGTTATGCAATTTTAAAGTTTAAAGTGAAAATAGCGCCAAGAAGTTCAAAGCCCCAATTGCAGTTATCTGGTTGTGTGAGACCAGAAGAAAGTGGCGAGTTCAGGGTGACTGCAGTGAACTGCGGGTTGTATACAGGGACCAGGTTAGTCCTGCTGAAATGTTACTTTCTCAGTCTAGCACAGAGAGTTCTGTTTTTGGTGAAGGGGCCACGGAGAGCAGGGAAGCATAGCAGACAGTCATCAATGACTTCGAAATGGTGAACACAACATTCTAGCCAATAGGCTATCGGAGTTGGGGATTAAAGAGACCGCCCTCACTCTATTTTCATCATTTTTAGCCAATAGGACCTTTTCCATAGAATTTGGAGCCTTTTCATGCGAGCCTTTTAAACTTCCTTGTGGTGTGCCACAGCGCTCGTCTCTGAGCCCCACACTCTTCAATGTATATGTGGCCCCTCTGGCTTCGATCATCATGCAGTTTGGGTTCGCAGTGGTCTCTTATACTGAGGAGACCAAGTTGGTGGTGTCAGCCTCAAGCAACGTGGAAGAGACAGCTGACTGTTTCAACGGGTGCGTGACACAGGTTAACTGGTGGATGCAGTCCAACTGCCTAAAACTGAACAGTGGAAAGACTGAAGTCCTGCTGCTGGGTTCTAATTTATCTTTCTGGTCACCCAGATGGTGTCTCGCCCAGTCCCAGTGCCTGAGGTCAAAAACTTAGGATTCATCTTTGACGATAAATTGGCATTCAACAGTCAAATCAACACCCTCTCCTCAACCATTTGGTTCATCCTAAAAATGATGAGGAAATTGTGTCCATTTATTTCTCCTGATGTCCTAAAAACACTGGTTACAGCATTAGTCCTGTCCAGATTGGATTATGGTAAGGCTCTGCACATGGGGATCCAATCTCAGTATCTACAAAGGCTGCAACTCCTTCAAAATTAGGCACCCAGCTTAGTATTGGATACCCCTAATTTTGAGCCAGTTTCCCAGGGTCTAAGAGCTCGCCACTGGCCTCCGGTGGACAAGAGGATTACGTTTAAATCCTAAGGCCTGGCCTTTAAAGCACTACATGGCACAGGGCCTCAATTTCTGAGGACTCATTTGAAATGATACGTGCCATCTAGAAGTCGAAGATCTGCACACACTAAACTTCTGAAAACACCCAGGTTCAAGAAGGCTCGCTGGGGTGGAAGAAGCTTCCTGCTAGGGACAGTTAAGACTTGGAACCTACTCCCGATCGCCATAAAGAGCAGCACGTTGCTTCTTTCTTTCAGAAAGGCGCTGCAAACCTGGCTCTTTTTCAACTAACTTGTTTAGTACACGAATCCAGCAACTGTCCTACCCGTCTGTCCTAGTGTACAAATCTGTACATCTGTCCTACTGTACAAATGCACTAATCAAATGAATGTAGTGAGATGAGCAGGCCTGGCATTGAGAACGGTCATCGCTGTAGCACAAAGATCACGGAGGTTGGTGGTAGCCTGCCCGCTGGCAGTCGATGCTGTAGCATTCAGTCGGCTTGATGGAACTTCCTTTTGGTGGGCAGTGCGAACAACAACGTTTTGGCACCAGCTGGCCCATCCACAAAGAGCCCAAAAACATCAATTCAACTCCACTAAGGCCACACCAAGGGTCCAGGACCTGAGGGTCACCAACTGGGGGTCAGGGACTGGCTCCAGCTGGATCTTATTGCTGTTTCAGGTGGTTTGTAGCCTGTTATGTCCCTGTTGCCATAATAAACATGAGGCCAGCAGACTAGCTCATGGAGTCTTTTTGGGAGTCCTGAGTTCAGCAAGGCAGTGTGGAAATTTAGTTTACAAATGAACATTATCTGCGCCATCTTGCCTCTCCCCAGCGCGACACACAGGAAAGCGCACGGCAGCCATTTTAGGCACTTTGGTCTCTCCCTGCTCATTGCCGATCACCAGCGCGTCCCCCTGGCGCTGCAAGCATCCCCCGCGCGCCGGCCACCCCCGCTCTCTCATACACAGGCCATAAACCCTCTCCTTCTGCGCGACCCTGCCATGGAATCACACCCCGTGCCTGACCAACACCTCCTTTCATCCCATACATGGTCATACATCCTTCCTGATAACCCCCATCCTCCGCGCCCGATTGTCCGAACCGATCCCAGGCCATCACCTAGCCCTACGGATGCAGTTTATTGCCCCTACTGTAAGGAAAACACCCCACATCAAGGGGATTACAGCAGATCAAGGCCCTCGCCCCCTGAGACCCGACCGGTCACACACACCCCCCGGGAATTGGCGGAATATCCTGCTGTGTGATAGCCATCTCCTACTGTGGGTGGGGTGGGGACTCCCACTGAAGATATGTGTGGGAACGAGCTCGAAGTGGGGATTCCGAGGAAGTTCTTTCTTGTATCAAGACAATCTCAAGAATGTGCCATGTGTGATAAACCTGCAATAAAGTCATAAACCTGTGTATAAGAGGCCAGGCCTCAGAGATGCAGTTAGAGCACCTCGTGACGATACCTTGCTGTCTGATCTGATGTGTTCTGCTCCGACGGAATAAAACTTTGTTTCCTGCCTTCCAGTCTCCGGCGCCTGCCTCTTTATTGGTTTAACATCGAATGGTATAAGAGGCGATTACCGCCGGGCAATACTTGAAGGTTATCGACTGAAACTGCCGCTACCGTTTTACAATTGGCGTCCCAAGCGTGGGGCCCATCAGCGACACGTGGATCCAGTGGGAGAGGTCCCGACGACAGAGTGAACGACTGCAACGATCGGGAGAGCTCCTGCCCGATAGACCCTCGTCTGGCAGCCAATCATCCGAACTTCACTGGTTCCGAACAGACCTCTCTCGAGTGATCTACGGTCCTGACTGGTAACCATCAGGAGTGCCGCGGCAAATACGGAGAGTAGAGGACGATCGGGCGCTGGAGGCGGAAGACGAGAAACTGTCCACGCGGTCCGGGTAAGGTCGTGAAACACGACAAATTGCGAAACAATTGATTGATTGATTGAAATACTAGTATTGCTTATTGATTGTTCTCTTTGAGATATTCGCTGTCTACAAACGGGGAGGAGTAGAAATACACTCTCTCTCTCTCCCTTTGCAGATAGTGAAGGGTAGGTAACGCAGACTTTTGTCCCCGTTGAAACCCGTCGTGCCTATCTTTATCTCCCCACTGATTGATTGTCCGAACATTGATTGTTTTGAAGAATAGTGCTCTTTGAGATATTCTCTGTTTGCAAATAACGTAGAATAGAAATATTCTGTCTAGTCTTTGCAAATAGTGAAGGGTAGGTAACGCAGACTTTTGTCCCCGTTGTAACCCGTCGTGCCTATTTTTATCTCCCCATTGATTGATTGATTGTCCGAACACTAGCTGTTCGATATTGGTTCTTTTGGAGGTATTCTCTGCTTACAAATAACGAGGAATAGAGATATTCTGTCTAGTCTTTGCAAGCAGTGAAAAGATAGGTAGTGCTGACTTTTGTCCCCGTTGAAACCCGTCATGCCTATCTTCTCCCCACTGATTGGTAGTTGGTTCTGCCCGGACCGCTTATTAGAGGTGAACCATCCGGCTCCTCTGGAAGGCACCCCTAATAAGGACATGTTCACTAAATACGAACTAATCGCCGTAGTTTGTAGCAAGCTATGGCATAAAATATACAAAGTGGGACCCCGAGAGTCAGTGGCCACTGGTAGGATTCTTTTTGACCCTACAAAACTAAAGAAACGCTAGGAAATAGCCCTTTGTGGGATATATGGAACTAGGGGAAGGAGCCAAGCTCGCGGTCAAGACGGCCACGAGGTAGCCCGGCCCCATCGCTCTTGCTGCCTAAGCATGTCTGCCCTACCACCCACCCCGCCCAGTAAACACGACCGAAAGCCTGTTGATACCCACCATCGACATCACCGAACTTGACTAGGATCACGCACAATTGGACTATGCCATTTTCCGATTACACTGTAACTAGATTGCAAATATGTACAACACTCCAACAAAGTAGTATGATTAAACATTTTAATAACTTATAGGTATAACAACATTCCGACAAGATGAACAGGTTAAAACACGTTTTAAACAACTATTTACATGACAGTCTGCTGCGGCCTGCATCCCAAAGCATTTACGTACACGTGACACCGTCCTCGCCTCTCCTTCCTCGAAGTGGCAACATTGGCCTGTTTTGGGCGGTCCTTTTAGTCGGCCTTGGACTATAAAAGCTATGCAAAAATCCATTGACATCAGTGGCGGACAACTGTGCGAATAGTCCGGAAGCCACACGCGGCGCCAAGACCCTGGCAACGCCGAGGTGGGTCTGCCACGTCATGCGGATCTTCCCATTCTCTTCTTCTTCCTTCAATAACGAAGGGTGCCCTGGCGGGGGGAAGCGACACGGACGGGCCCCCCCCGCCTCCCCAGGTGGAGGCTCACCAGCAGATGAGGGCACCCCAACCATTTTACTCGCCTGCCGGACGACCACCCAGGCGCAGGTTCCTCTCTGCACTCGCCGTCCAGCTGAGTTAGCGCCCCTGCACTCGACCGCCGGACAACCACCCTAGCGCCCAACGCAAGGAGTGGGCCCCCGCAGCCGAGTGATCGGGGACCCACCCCGGTGGCGATACCATCTGAACTGCTGCTGTCGCTGCTACTGGACCCCCGGGATGGCGGTTGATCTTTCAGATTCAGGCCCGGCCCGCTGGAAAGACGGCTCTGGACTCGGAAGCTTGTCTGCTTGGGCGTGGGCCCCACCCTTGGAAAAACGCCCCCTCGGCTTTGCAGGTTCTGCGGGGGTCATTGGCCCTCGACTCCCGCGGACTTCCGGTAAGGACAAACCGCCGCCATTGTTCTTTGCCCCGGGCGGCAGCCACCTTGCCTCCGCTTGGTGCAGTGAAAAAGACTGAGGCAGGACGTCGGCAGAAAGACCCGCCTACTGTCCCGCCCTAAGAACGGATCACGGCATCACCGTGAGACCGTGGTGACGCCATGCTGACGCAAGCTTCTGTTTGAATTATCAGAAGACACCGCGGCCTATCCGCTCGGATCGGTTCCGGTGGAATCTCAACATGACCCGGTAGGAACCAAAACTGTACCTCCCCATCCCCGAATCACGATTCATGCTGTCTGTTCTTTTCCATTGATGCCAACGAAAGTTCTCGAACTGCCGAAAGGAATTCTGGTCCGACAGCTAATTCATGGAAAGACTTAGACTGTACACTGGCCCGACCTCGCCCCAAAATGGCGCCGATGTAGGAGAGGCCTACAACTCCTTGTCGCGTTCCAGTCACGTGGCATTTGTGTTAAAAGGATATGTATGTGATGTTTCCACACATGATGAGCAGAGGGACGGGAAGGGTACTGACCGAGCATACGTACAACCTTACTGATTGCTGACCTACCCATTTTTATTTAGCGTTTTTATTCTTTTATGCTAAGATAGTGTTGCTCATGATACTCGACGCCTCTCACGCTGTGGCCGGCCTGAACGGTTGTAGGCCCGTATTTGTATACTGACATTGTTTTAAATAAAGGGCTTCTTAAAGGGATTACGGAATCAGTGTCATGACAAATCATCTAGGTTGGTAAAGGTTTTTCTTTTGAATAAATGATTGTTACTCCCAATCAATAGAAAACAGATAATGCAGACCCCATTTACCTGAATCTTTTTGATTAACGGAATTTGTGCCCGTCACACCTGTCTTTTCCAAGAGTTGTTAGAAAATGGTCAACTATAGCTTAAGGTATATGCCGAATGCAAGGTATGGTATCTTGCACCATAATACACGACCGATTGAGAAATGCATGTACGACCAGGGAACCCGAATTTAGGAGATGAATGAAATAGAGCATCTTTGTCTCAGAAGGAAAGAATAATAGGTCTGTGGTATTACCCACTCCTGCGGCTAGCCTGGTACGTGGTAAGTAGAACTTTTTCGTGTCTACGCGCGCTAAGGTACTTTGAATGCTGCACACCCCCCCCCCCCCCTTCTTCTCTTCTCTATAGGTCACATCGGAATTCCGACCGGAGAATGGAGTGGACATGGACCGCACCGTGTTCAATATAGGGAAAAACATAGACAAACGTTGTGGGATAGTGCGTAAAGTGCAGACCACCATTGGGAACATGAAAAACTGTATGGTATGATTGTGCGTGTGTGCTACGATTATACGGTATGAATATGTATGCATTTCATGCTTGGGTCGCTTGAAGAGAGCGTCATCGTATGATTGAAGTGCTCGTCCATCGATCAAAGGGAGGAGATTAAAAGGTCCGACACCCCCCCCCAAGATAAACTACAAAATACTGAAAATACGCAGCATGCATAGGAAAGAGGACAGGAAAGGAGAGGTCCCCATACTCAACGTAGCCCTGAGTCTCCGTCTTAAGTTTCTGCGCTTGATGCATGTACTGTCACACCCTATCCGGTATTCGTGTGTGCGTGATCACCAAATTTATGTCTTTCCCCGCTTGTGTTTTCTTACATAGAACCGACCCATGCTACTCCATGTTGTGTGTGCACCAAGTGGCCTATTATCGTACACATGTCTCTCTCTCTCTCTCGTTTTGTGTCGTACATATGCCAAATAGCCTACTTGATGCACACGTCTCCGTCTCTCTCTCTCTCTCTCTCTCTCTCTCTCTCTCTCTCTCACTCTCACTCTCACTCTCTCTCACTCTCTCTCTCTCTCTCTCTCTCTCTCTCTCTCTCTCTCTCTCTCTCTCCCTCCCTCACTAAAGGCTTCCTTGCCCTCTTTCTTTTTGAATAAATTAACAACACATACCTCCTCAGTCTGTGTATAATTGGCCTCAAACACGGTGGTGTTCGAACAAATTGACAGAAACAAAAACGACCGTACTTTACCACGTTACTACCTCTCCTTTCTGCAAATGTTGAACTTAATTGGCTGAGAAAGAAAGGACAGGTAAGACGACTGATGTCCCCCAATTTGGCCCTCATCACGGGGACTATATGTCAGTGGTTTTCGTTTTAGAGCTTTTAACAACACCATCTCCACCGCCCAGAATTGCCTCCACCCAATTACCCCAAACTAGAATGTCTAAGCACCCCGTTCTCCCAAAATAACCCCAGCCCTGTACTAGCCGTCTCAGAGTATTTCGGACAAAACAGCTGATGACCTTATTCTCTAAAGGTACATTGCCTAAGCTGATGGGGGTTACCTATTGTCTCCAGCAAGAAAAATGTTTAGCTCATGTCCCTCCCCGAAATAGATACCTGTGAACCTATGACAGTAGCACCTCGTACTTTTTTCATAAACTTAGCAGTCCTCGGAGGAAAATGTGTATTAACAGAACTTGTGTTAAAATGAACGAGTCTCTACCGGAGAAGCCGGTTCGAATTTTTGATAAACCAGAAAGTCAACAGATGTCAGGCCTCCTGCAACGATTATAGGGCACAGGAATCGACACCTAGCAGGCCAGACGATGGACAGGGACACCCACAGAAACCTGCACCACAGCAATGATTAATAAATTAGTAACACGCACACTGACATCAGAGTTAATAGACATCAATCATACAGCAACCGATAAAAGCATTTCCCCAACTACTCGGTGGTTGGGAGAGAGGATGAAGTGTGTAAATGTCTTCCCTGCCAACTCTCTAAGATTTTGTTTCTTGTACTCATTTAAAGATAACGTGCGGCCACCGGAAGAGAGGGGTCGGACGTGACGCACAGCCTGGCTACGGACCATGGAACATCTATGGCATCGACCAAGGGGGAAGCAGCGAAGCAAAAAGGGCGTGAGACGAGGCACCATTATCAGGATGATAAGCGATGGAACGAAGGGCTATCTCGAGGCCCCCTACTCGCTGACCAGCGTGCCTGAAGTCCCAACCCGTCGAGCCCGATTGATGGGCTCAGTGCTGGAAGATTCTGCCCCCCCTTGGTCCGCTTTTTGATCCGACCCCACTCCACCCCCTCTTCCCCCGGCATCCCGAAGCACGCCACACCCCTTCTCTCTCTCTCTCTTTTATATGGATTTTGAATTTGACTTAACTACAGAAGAACAAAAAGCGGGTACCCCGTCTCAAAGTACCTATGATGAACTGTGTTAGAGAACAGGACTGTGATCGGAGAACAACGAATGGTCACACCCTGCCACGTGAGAAATTGGATTTGAGCTGGACCTTAGCTCCACCGCCGGTGCTCAACAGTGCCAACAAAAGAAGAACAACAACAAGAGCTTACCAATGATGGCTCTTTATAATAGGACACTGGAAAGAAGAACTCCCTCCCATGACTGTAACTCATGTTAAGTTGAATTCCTCTCCCAACCACCTTTTTATATTAACTATCTTCCTATCGAGTTTCATGATGTTGCGTCAGTCACTTCCGACTGTACACTGAGAAGTTAAGAAAATCTAACTTTGTATAATGACATTCATACAACACCAGCCATGCACACGACTATACTGACTATTTTTGATCCACACGAAGTCTGGGCCTTAAGTAAATGTGCGAAATATCCCTTGTTTTGCCAGAAACATTTTTCTCTTTTTTTTGCTTTACAGTATCATGTTTGTGCTCAAACAAGCTCCCCTCCTCCTATCCCTGGGCCTGACATGCGGCACAGCTGATGTAATTTTGTATGTACTACCTCCTCGCCTACTTTATCAACTATATGTAACTATGTACAAATGTGTCAGATTACTCCTGCCTGCCCTAAAAACTCTGTACCTTTAAGGAATGCATGAAAAACATTAACGGTATTATAGCTAAAGGGTTAACGAAGGTGAATGTCGGCCAGGCAAGCTGGCGAGATATGTTAAAAGGGAGGACTGTGGAAATTTAGTTTACAAATGAACATTATCTGCGCCATCTTGCCTCTCCCCAGCGCGACACACAGGAAAGCGCACAGCAGCCATTTTAGGCACTTTGGTCTCTCCCTGCTCATTGCCGATCACCAGCGCGTCCCCCTGGCGCTGCAAGCATCCCCCGCGCGCCGGCCACCCCCGCTCTCTCATACACAGGCCATAAACCCTCTCCTTCTGCGCGACCCTGCCATGGAATCACACCCCATGCCTGACCAACACCTCCTTTCATCCCATATATGGTCATACATCCTTCCTGATAACCCCCATCCTCCGCGCCCGATTGTCCGAACCGATCCCAGGCCATCACCTAGCCCTACGGATGCAGTTTATTGCCCTTACTGTAAGGAAAACACCCCACATCAAGGGGATTACAGCAGATCAAGGCCCTCGCCCCCTGAGACCCGACCGGTCACACACACCCCCCGGGAATTGGCGGAATATCCTGCTGTGTGATAGCCATCTCCTACTGTGGGTGGGGTGGGGACTCCCACTGAAGATATGTGTGGGAACGAGCTCGAAGTGGGGATTCCGAGGAAGTTCTTTCTTGTATCAAGACAATCTCAAGAATGTGCCATGTGTGATAAACCTGCAATAAAGTCATAAACCTGTGTATAAGAGGCCAGGCCTCAGAGATGCAGTTAGAGCACCTCGTGACGATACCTTGCTGTCTGATCTGATGTGTTCTGCTCCGACGGAATAAAACTTTGTTTCCTGCCTTCCAGTCTCCGGCGCCTGCCTCTTTATTGGTTTAACATCGAATGGTATAAGAGGCGATTACCGCCGGGCAATACTTGAAGGTTATCGACTGAAACTGCCGCTACCGTTTAACAATTGGCGTCCCAAGCGTGGGGCCCATCAGCGACACGTGGATCCAGTGGGAGAGGTCCCGACGACAGAGTGAACGACTGCAACGATCGGGAGAGCTCCTGCCCGATAGACCCTCGTCTGGCAGCCGATCATCCGAACTTCACTGGTTCCGAACAGACCTCTCTCGAGTGATCTACGATCCTGACTGGGAACCATCAGGAGTGCCGCGGCAAATACGGAGAGTAGAGGACGATCGGGCGCTGGAGGCGGAAGACGAGAAACTGTCCACGCGGTCCGGGTAAGGTCGTGAAACACGACAAATTGCGAAACAATTGATTGATTGATTGAAATACTAGTATTGCTTATTGATTGTTCTCTTTGAGATATTCGCTGTCTACAAACGGGGAGGAGTAGAAATACACTCTCTCTCTCTCCCTTTGCAGATAGTGAAGGGTAGGTAACGCGGACTTTTGTCCCCGTTGAAACCCGTCGTGCCTATCTTTATCTCCCCACTGATTGATTGTCCGAACATTGATTGTTTTGAAGAATAGTGCTCTTTGAGATATTCTCTGTTTGCAAATAACGTAGAATAGAAATATTCTGTCTAGTCTTTGCAAATAGTGAAGGGTAGGTAACGCAGACTTTTGTCCCCGTTGTAACCCGTCGTGCCTATTTTTATCTCCCCATTGATTGATTGATTGTCCGAACACTAGCTGTTCGATATTGGTTCTTTTGGAGGTATTCTCTGCTTACAAATAACGAGGAATAGAGATATTCTGTCTAGTCTTTGCAAGCAGTGAAAAGATAGGTAGTGCTGACTTTTGTCCCCGTTGAAACCCGTCATGCCTATCTTCTCCCCACTGATTGGTAGTTGGTTCTGCCCGGACCGCTTATTAGAGGTGAACCATCCGGCTCCTCTGGAAGGCACCCCTAATAAGGACATGTTCACTAAATACGAACTAATCGCCGTAGTTTGTAGCAAGCTATGGCATAAAATATACAAAGGGGGACCCCGAGAGTCAGTGGCCACTGGTAGGATTCTTTTTGACCCTACAAAACTAAAGAAACGCTAGGAAATAGCCCTTTGTGGGATATATGGAACTAGGGGAAGGAGCCAAGCTCGCGGTCAAGACGGCCACGAGGTAGCCCGGCCCCATCGCTCTTGCTGCCTAAGCATGTCTGCCCTACCACCCACCCCGCCCAGTAAACACGACCGAAAGCCTGTTGATACCCACCATCGACGTCACTGAACTTGACTAGGATCGCGCACAATTGGACTATGCCATTTTCCGATTACACTGTAACTAGATTGCAAATATGTACAACACTCCAACAAAGTAGTATGATTAAACATTTTAATAACTTATAGGTATAACAACATTCCGACAAGATGAACAGGTTAAAACACGTTTTAAACAACTATTTACATGACAGTCTGCTGCGGCCTGCATCCCAAAGCATTTACGTCCACGTGACACCGTCCTCGCCTCTCCTTCCTCGAAGTTGCAACATTGGCCTGTTTTGGGCGGTCCTTTTAGTCGGCCTTGGACTATAAAAGCTATGCAAAAATCCATTGACATCAGTGGCGGACAACTGTGCGAATAGTCCGGAAGCCACACGCGGCGCCAAGACCCTGGCAACGCCGAGGTGGGTCTGCCACGTCGTGCGGATCTTCCCATTCTCTTCTTCTTCCTTCAATAACGAAGGGTGCCCTGGCGGGGGGAAGCGACGCGGACGGGCCTCCCCCGCCTCCCCAGGTGGAGGCTCACCAGCAGATGAGGGCACCCCAATCATTTTACTCGCCTGCCGGACGACCACCCAGGCGCAGGTTCCTCTCTGCACTCGCCGTCCAGCTGAGTTAGCGCCCCTGCACTCGACCGCCGGACAACCACCCAAGCACGGGTTCACCAAGATTACCACTAGCGCCCAACGCAAGGAGTGGGCCCCCGCAGCCGAGTGATCGGGGACCCACCCCGGTGGCGATACCATCTGAACTGCTGCTGTCGCTGCTACTGGACCCCCGGGATGGCGGTTGATCTTTCAGATTCAGGCCCGGCCCGCTGGAAAGACGGCTCTGGACTCGGAAGCTTGTCTGCTTGGGCGTGGGCCCCACCCTTGGAAAAACGCCCCCTCGGCTTTGCAGATTCTGTGGGGGTCATTGGCCCTCGACTCCCGCGGACTTCCGGTAAGGACAAACCGCCGCCATTGTTCTTTGCCCCGGGCGGCAGCCACCTTGCCTCCGCTTGGTGCAGTGAAAAAGACTGAGGCAGGACGTCGGCAGAAAGACCCGCCTACTGTCCCGCCCTAAGAACGGATCACAGCATCACCGTGAGACCGTGGTGACGCCATGCTGACGCAAGCTTCTGTTTGAATTATCAGAAGACACCGCGGCCTATCCGCTCGGATCGGTTCCGGTGGAATCTCAACATGACCCGGTAGGAACCAAAACTGTACCTCCCCATCCCCGAATCACGATTCATGCTGTCTGTTCTTTTCCATTGATGCCAACGAAAGTTCTCGAACTGCCGAAAGGAATTCTGGTCCGACAGCTAATTCATGGAAAGACTTAGACTGTACACTGGCCCGACCTCGCCCCAAAATGGCGCCGATGTAGGAGAGGCCTACAACTCCTTGTGGCGTTCCAGTCACGTGGCATTTGTGTTAAAAGGATATGTATGTGATGTTTCCACACATGATGAGCAGAGGGACGGGAAGGGTACTGACCGAGCATACGTACAACCTTACTGATTGCTGACCTACCCATTTTTATTTAGCGTTTTTATTCTTTTATGCTAAGATAGTGTTGCTCATGATACTCGACGCCTCTCACGCTGTGGCTGGCCTGAACGGTTGTAGGCCCGTATTTGTATACTGACATTGTTTTAAATAAAGGGCTTCTTAAAGGGATTACGGAATCAGTGTCATGACAAATCATCTAGGTTGGTAAAGGTTTTTCTTTTGAATAAATGATTGTTACTCCCAATCAATAGAAAACAGATAATGCAGACCCCATTTACCTGAATCTTTTTGATTAACGGAATTTGTGCCCGTCACACCTGTCTTTTCCAAGAGTTGTTAGAAAATGGTCAACTATAGCTTAAGGTATATGCCGAATGCAAGGTATGGTATCTTGCACCATAATACACGACCGATTGAGAAATGCATGTACGACCAGGAAACCCGAATTTAGGAGATGAATGAAATAGAGCATCTTTGTCTCGGAAGGAAAGAATAATAGGTCTGTGGTATTACCCACTCCTGCGGCTAGCCTGGTACGTGGTAAGTAGAACTTTTTCGTGTCTACGCGCGCTAAGGTACTTTGAATGCTGCACACCCCCCCCCCCCCCTTCTTCTCTTCTCTATAGGTCACATCGGAATTCCGACCGGAGAATGGAGTGGACATGGACCGCACCGTGTTCAATATAGGGAAAAACATAGACAAACGTTGTGGGATAGTGCGTAAAGTGCAGACCACCATTGGGAACATGAAAAACTGTATGGTATGATTGTGCGTGTGTGCTACGATTATACGGTATGAATATGTATGCATTTCATGCTTGGGTCGCTTGAAGAGAGCGTCATCGTATGATTGAAGTGCTCGTCCATCGATCAAAGGGAGGAGAGTAAAAGGTCCGACACCCCCCCCCCAAGATAAACTACAAAATACTGAAAATACGCAGCATGCATAGGAAAGAGGACAGGAAAGGAGAGGTCCCCATACTCAACGTAGCCCTGAGTCTCCGTCTTAAGTTTCTGCGCTTGATGCATGTACTGTCACACCCTATCCGGTATTCGTTTGTGCGTGATCACCAAATTTATGTCTTTCCACCGCTTGTGTTTTCTTACATAGAACCGACCCATGCTACTCCATGTTGTGTGTGCACCAAGTGGCCTATTATCGTACACATGTCTCTCTCTCTCTCTCGTTTTGTGTCGTACATATGCCAAATAGCCTACTTGATGCACACGTCTCCGTCTCTCTCTCTCTCTCTCTCTCTCTCTCTCTCTCTCTCACTCTCACTCTCACTCTCACTCTCTCTCTCTCTCTCTCTCTCTCTCTCTCTCTCTCTCCCTCCCTCACTAAAGGCTTCCTTGCCCTCTTTCTTTTTGAATAAATTAATGACACATACCTCCTCAGTCTGTGTATAATTGGCCTCAAACACGGTGGTGTTCGAACAAATTGACAGAAACAAAAACGACCGTACTTTACCACGTTACTACCTCTCCTTTCTGCAAACGTTGAACTTAATTGGCTGAGAAAGAAAGGACAGGTAAGACGACTGATGTCCCCCAATTTGGCCCTCATCACGGGGACTATATGTCAGTGGTTTTCGTTTTAGAGCTTTTAACAACACCATCTCCACCGCCCAGAATTGCCTCCAGCCAATTACCCCAAACTAGAATGTCTAAGCACACCGTTCTCCCAAAATAACCCCAGCCCTGTACTAGCCGTCTCAGAGTATTTCGGACAAAACAGCTGATGACCTTATTCTCTAAAGGTACATTGCCTAAGCTGATGGGGGTTACCTATTGTCTCCAGCAAGAAAAATGTTTAGCTCATGTCCCTCCCCGAAATAGATACCTGTGAACCTATGACAGTAGCACCTCGTACTTTTTTCATAAACTTAGCAGTCCTCGGAGGAAAATGTGTATTAACAGAACTTGTGTTAAAATGAACGAGTCTCTACCGGAGAAGCCGGTTCGAATTTTTGATAAACCAGAAAGTCAACAGATGTCAGGCCTCCTGCAACGATTATAGGGCACAGGAATCGACACCTAGCAGGCCAGACGATGGACAGGGACACCCACAGAAACCTGCACCACAGCAATGATTAATAAATTAGTAACACGCACACTGACATCAGAGTTAATAGACATCAATCATACAGCAACCGATAAAAGCATTTCCCCAACTACTCGGTGGTTGGGAGAGAGGATGAAGTGTGTAAATGTCTTCCCTGCCAACTCTCTAAGATTTTGTTTCTCGTACTCATTTAAAGATAACGTGCGGCCACCGGAAGAGAGGGGTCGGACGTGACGCACAGCCTGGCTACGGACCATGGAACATCTATGGCATCGACCAAGGGGGAAGCAGCGAAGCAAAAAGGGCGCGAGACGAGGCACCATTATCAGGATGATAAGCGATGGAACGAAGGGCTATCTCGAGGCCCCCTACTCGCTGACCAGCGTGCCTGAAGTCCCAACCCGTCGAGCCCGATTGATGGGCTCAGTGCTGGAAGATTCTGCCCCCCCTTGGTCCGCTTTTTGATCCGACCCCACTCCACCCCCTCTTCCCCCGGCATCCCGAAGCACGCCACACCCCTTCTCTCTCTCTCTCTTTTATATGGATTTTGAATTTGACTTAACTACAGAAGAACAAAAAGCGGGTACCCCGTCTCAAAGTACCTATGATGAACTGTGTTAGAGAACAGGACTGTGATCGGAGAACAACGAATGGTCACACCCTGCCACGTGAGAAATTGGATTTGAGCTGGACCTTAGCTCCACCGCCGGTGCTCAACAGTGCCAACAAAAGAAGAACAACAACAAGAGCTTACCAATGATGGCTCTTTATAATAGGACACTGGAAAGAAGAACTCCCTCCCATGACTGTAACTCATGTTAAGTTGAATTCCTCTCCCAACCACCTTTTTATATTAACTATCTTCCTATCGAGTTTCATGATGTTGCGTCAGTCACTTCCGACTGTACACTGAGAAGTTAAGAAAATCTAACTTTGTATAATGACATTCATACAACACCAGCCATGCACACGACTATACTGACTATTTTTGATCCACACGAAGTCTGGGCCTTAAGTAAATGTGCGAAATATCCCTTGTTTTGCCAGAAACATTTTTCTCTTTTTTTTGCTTTACAGTATCATGTTTGTGCTCAAACAAGCTCCCCTCCTCCTATCCCTGGGCCTGACATGCGGCACAGCTGATGTAATTTTGTATGTACTACCTCCTCGCCTACTTTATCAACTATATGTAACTATGTACAAATGTGTCAGATTACTCCTGCCTGCCCTAAAAACTCTGTACCTTTAAGGACTGCATGAAAAACATTAACGGTATTATAGCTAAAGGGTTAACGAAGGTGAATGTCGGCCAGGCAAGCTGGCGAGATATGTTAAAAGGGAGGACTGTGGAAATTTAGTTTACAAATGAACATTATCTGCGCCATCTTGCCTCTCCCCAGCGCGACACACAGGAAAGCGCACGGCAGCCATTTTAGGCACTTTGGTCTCTCCCTGCTCATTGCCGATCACCAGCGCGTCCCCCTGGCGCTGCAAGCATCCCCCGCGCGCCGGCCACCCCCGCTCTCTCATACACAGGCCATAAACCCTCTCCTTCTGCGCGACCCTGCCATGGAATCACACCCCGTGCCTGACCAACACCTCTTTTCATCCCATACATGGTCATACATCCTTCCTGATAACCCCCATCCTCCGCGCCCGATTGTCCGAACCGATCCCAGGCCATCACCTAGCCCTACGGATGCAGTTTATTGCCCCTACTGTAAGGAAAACACCCCACATCAAGGGGATTACAGCAGATCAAGGCCCTCGCCCCCTGAGACCCGACCGGTCACACACACCCCCGGGAATTGGCGGAATATCCTGCTGTGTGATAGCCATCTCCTACTGTGGGTGGGGTGGGGACTCCCACTGAAGATATGTGTGGGAACGAGCTCGAAGTGGGGATTCCGAGGAAGTTCTTTCTTGTATCAAGACAATCTCAAGAATGTGCCATGTGTGATAAACCTGCAATAAAGTCATAAACCTGTGTATAAGAGGCCAGGCCTCAGAGATGCAGTTAGAGCACCTCGTGACGATACCTTGCTGTCTGATCTGATGTGTTCTGCTCCGACGGAATAAAACTTTGTTTCCTGCCTTCCAGTCTCCGGCGCCTGGCTCTTTATTGGTTTAACATCGAATGGTATAAGAGGCGATTACCGCCGGGCAATACTTGAAGGTTATCGACTGAAACTGCCGCTACCGTTTAACAGCAGCAGTCCAGAAAGGCAGTAGTCTACCATGGCAGTATTCTAGCAGTGTGTCAGTCCTTTCAGTAGCACAGCAGTCCTTCTTCATGGCAATGTCTCCACAGGTCCCGAAGTGTACTGAAGAGTTGATGGTTGATGTCAATATATATACCAGGGGCCTTCTTTGAAGTGGGAGAATCTCCTAGAGGTTTCCCTATGAAGTGCAACGGTTTCCAGTCTCCCCTGTCCTGCTCCAGACCATCTACAGTGGTATGCAGCCCTTTGTGTGGAGGCAGGACACAGCCTATTCAGGTGTAAGTGCAGCTGTGCCCAGCCCCACCCTCCCATCCTGCCAGAGACGGCCCACCCATGCACACCTAATCTGTCTATAATGTGTGGCTGTCTATGAGGAATTCAAAAGCTCCAACTGTCAGCTACACCCAGTCATGTGACCGAAAGACAGGCTGTAGCCACTAAATGGCTAAAGCAGGAAAAAGTCAGCTTTCTACAAGTGGGATTTTTAAAATTATAATTTAAATTCTGACTTTATGATAAGGGTGGATTCTTCACTACGAATCCAAAGACATCAACAATGAAATTGAATCATGTTCTCATTTGGAAGTAACAGCTTATTAGATGTAATAATGTAACTCCAATGTTATCCTGTGGGTGAGATAGGCCTTGCAGTAGTGAAAAACAAATGTACGGACTTTTCACAACCAGGACATGTAAACAATAAAAGTACTTATTCATTTTTTAAATACACTGCACCCTGCCCTCTGGATTATCTACGGCCTATCCTAGGGATGACATATATGTATTAAAAAGGAAGATTTAGGCCTGGCAAAAAGTGTATTTTGCCTGGGCAAAATGGCATTTTGAAACTGCCCACACAGGCTGCAATGGCAGACCTGAGACACGTTTCAAGGGCTTATAAAGTGGGTGGCACATTCAGATCTGCAGGACCACTAGTACAATTTAATTTATAGGTCCTTGGCACAGGTATTGCAATCCAAAACAAGTCCAGAGGTAGCCATGACGTAGTTTATAAGTAGAAGGTTTATTAGGCTTCGTTACAGGTTTAGATGGCAAGTAGGAGATAGGAAGATCAACCCCACCAGGAGCAGCATCCTTGCTGCTCAGCCCACACACTCCAACTGTCTTTCTGTCACCCACACCAGGCAATCCAGCATTCCACGACCTCATCAATCATTCCAAAATTCTACACACACACCTCACCCATACTGGCTGAGCAGTAGGGAACAGGTAACTAAGGTAAAGTATGCATAATGAGAATACAAGTCACAACGCATAATAATAATATTACAACAAAGTACAAGGGAAGTAGACACCACTTGATGGCATAACCATGAAAGATACATATACAATTTAGGTGTGACTAATAGAAAATTGGAACGACTCAGGATAGGGGAACATGAACACAATACTTTTGAAATTACTCTGCTTTAATAATCTGCAGGACTGAGAGAAAAGTTGACACCGCTGAGGTGTAACTTCCTCACTCACCCCTTTTCTGCACTCCACAACTAGCACACGAGACAGGACCGGAAGTCTCAGGCAAAACAACTGCACAGGGTACACGACCCCTAAACACACCCAACTAGCATACCTGACGTCACAGGCAAAGCACACTCCACCGTAAGCCTGACAGGACCTACCGTCTCAGGCCAACAACAGCACAGGGTACACGACCCTTCAATGCACAGACCTTGCACACCTGACAGGACCTACCATCTCAGGCAATGCACACACTACACTGTACAACCTAGGGCACACAACCCCATGACACACCTATCACAGAGTACACCTGACAGGACTGCAAGTCTCAGGTAAAACAACTGGACAGGGTACACGACCCCTCAACGCACACACTTCACACACCTGACAGGCCTGCAAGCCTCAGGTCAACAACAGCACAGGGTACACGACCCCTCAACGCACACACTTCACACGCCTGACAGGACTGCAAGCCTCAGGTCAACAAAGCATACACTTCGCACACCTGAAAGGTCAACAACAACACAGCACATAACAATATATCGGTGGATTGCAAGTACATCGTGTGACCTGAATAGATAAGAAAACAAAACAACCAGCAGCATGGTGCTGTCAATGAAAAATAGAAATAAGCATATGCCAGCATCACCAAAGACAACAATACAGAAGTAAAATGCAGAAACAGCTTTAATATCATACAACATACGGTATAATCACTGATGCAACTCTGGTGAGCAATCTCTCACCCGAGCCCATTGCAGCTCCAAATTCCTAACAGTATATGTGGCAATAAATGGCAGTTCAAAAGACCAACCATATCTTGTGAGGAACCAGCAAAAACAGGTGATGTGGAAGAAGAACACTTGTACCGTCACCAGACACATACATTTGCTCCTTAACTCTAGTGTGGAAATGTTATTCAGGTCAACTAGGGGTTAAGTATTCACACTACAATTGCTGCGACTATGCATCCGCCATGAAAACCTCTCGGTGTTCCTAAAAACAAGCTCAGCCGCTCCGAGTGCAATGCAATGCATTAATTGTCACCCAAAACGTAATTGGAAGGTCGGCACAGTGAGTCAGAGCTCCAGCTCCCGCTGGTGTCGTCTTAACTTCCTGGTGCGTTTTTGCGTAATAGGGCCTCACCACACAGGTGTGAAAAATTCTCAGTGTTTCCATTCCAGCTGACAAGGCAATGATCACAGTGCTCGGCTCACTCATGCACACAGCTGTGAGCTATAGTCACATTCCATCACACAAGTATGCAGGAGAGCGGCCTGGGCGGTGTAGCCTGAAACGCAACCCTGGGCTTGCCTACTAGCTGAAAACAAAGATGGTGGCACGCAGGAGTGAACGGTGTAGAGTGGCTCACAGCAAGTGCGTACTCTCACAATGGTCTGGGACAGCTCGCGTTCCTGGATACCAGCCGAATCGCCGCCGATGTCTGCGCAAGAGCTTCACGCAAATCAGTGACCACGGTAAGGAGTGCGCGCACCGCTGATCAGGTCAGTCTTGCAGCCCATTCAAATGCTGCATCTCATAACAGCAAAAGGCCATACTTTCCTTTCTGACAGTTTCCGCAGGGCAACTCACCAATGTAGACGGTGGACACATAGGGGCAGATTTACAAGCCCCTTGCGCCACTTTTGCGTCATTTTTAACATGGAAAAATGACGCAAAAGTGGCGCAAGGGGCTTGTAAATCTGCCCCATAGTTCACTACATTGCTGATGCTCCAGGCGGTTACTGTTAATCAGAATAAAGTTAATGCCACTGCTGGTTCCTTAAAGCAAGCACCTCCAAATACACACAGTTGGCACGCCTAAGTTTGTAATAGAAAGTTCATGGGACATAAGAGCTCAGTGACTCCTTGTGTTTCAATACACAATTACATTTCTACTACCACAGCCAGGAAACAGGAATCCAGCATCATGTAGTTGCAATGAGTTCATCAAATCCATTGATGTAAGGAAGTTGAAGTGCACCAGACAGGCTGTCCAGATTGTAAAGGACACTAGTGGGGCTAACCAGGGCGTTCCTTTTACCTCTAGCTTAAGGATCCTTCGTTCCAGTTAGTTCAGCAGAATAAAATACAGTCAAACAAACAAACAAAGCTTTATTTCGATTGTATTGTAACAATCATAAAAAGCACAGATAAAATACATCACAAATTTAAAAATAGATACACATTTTTGTCTGATAAAAAAAAGTACATTTCATGTATATTTAGATCACATAATCACAAGTACGATAAAAAGAATAGAAACAATACATCTAAAATGAGCCGCCTCCTCATTCCTAGATTGCAATACTCTTTCTTTGATGCAGTGTTTTTTTAAAAAACATAGACATCCTCCAAGCTACATTCTAATTTTCTAAAAGCTGAAGCTTAATGAACGCAGGGCGGCATTGTCTCAAGCCATAGTTCTGTAAAATTGGGACTATCCAAGTCTTTCTTAACTCCTTATAGAGTTTACAGAATAAAACCAGATGTAGAGAGGATTGATTTGACAAACGATCACATGGACATAGTTGTAACTCCCTGGCCCAGTCGTTCATATTGGGGAAAGAGACTAGTCTATGTATTGTCCCCAATCTAAATCTTATTAATAAAAACCTATCAAAAACACTGGGAACAAATACTAAATATGGCTGCAGATTAAAAGTTGTAAGTACCATCTGATGCTGTAGGACTCTGAGCTTAATAATTTCCCCTGGCAGTCATAGTGTGTTCAGGAAAGTCAGGATCTTTTTTCTAAGGTCTTTCCTGGATACCAAAGTGATGGTGCTAGGGTTGGTAAAATATTTGGGATTACCCATATCTTTAGTAAAATCTCGAATATACTTAACCCATGGTAAAATACAGTCTATCTTCCACTACACGCAGGTTCTTGTTCCAAATTGTCGCCAATGTGGCAATCTAAAAGAGGCCCAGAGGTAGCCATTAAGTGGGATATAAGTAGAATGTTTACTAAACTTATTTACAGGTTTAGATTGTAAGTAGGAGATAGTAAGTTCAGCCCCACAGGGAGCAGCATCCTTTGTGCTCAGCCCCTACACTCCAACTGTCTCTCTATCACCCACACCAGGCATTCCAGCATTCCACTACCTCATCAAGCATTCCAACTTTCACACACACACCACTTCCATACTGGCTGAGCAGCAGGGAACAGGGAACTAAGGGAAAGGATGCATAATATAATGAGAATACAAGTCACAACTCAGTGCCACTTTACTAGGGACCTACAAGTAAATTAACTATGCCAGGTTGGTATAAACCAGTTCTATCATATTTTAAGGAGAGAGCACAGACACTTTAGCGCTGGTTACTAGTGGCAAAGTGGGCAGAGTCCTATGGCCAGCAGAAACAAAGTCAGCAAAATAAGAGGTTTGAAGGCAAAAGGTTAAGGGGGAAACCACATCAAAGATGCCAGGTCTAAGAGCTAGGACATGAAAATGCCAACTTTCTAAAAGTAGGATAAAAAAATTGTAACTTAAAATCCAACTCTACCATTAAAGAGAGCTTTACATTGCAATTCTTTACACACCAAACTCAATATTCCGACCTGCTCTCAATTGAAAGTTATCACTTATTAAATGTAATAAGTTACCCTATGTTATCCTATAGGAGAGGTAGGACTTGCAGTAGTGAAAAATGAATTTAAGACTTTTTCACTACCAGGACATGTAAAAGTTAAAAGTACATATCCAACTTTTTAAATACACTTCCCCAAGCCCTCAGGGCTGTTTAGAGCCTACTCTAAGGGTGACGAATACGTATGAAAAAGGAATAATTAAACATGGAAAAAGGTTGACATTGCCAGGTCGAATTGACAGTTTAAACTGCACACACTGGCTGCAATGGCAGACCGAGGACGTGTTTAAAAGGCTAATTAAGTGGGTAGCACAATCAGTGTTGTAGGACGATTAGTAGCATTTCATTTACAGGCCCTGGGTACATTGAGTGCCGCTTTGATTAGGGACTTACAAATAAATTAAATGTACCAAACGGGTGTTAGTCAATGTTATCATGTGCAAAGAAAACAGCACAAGTACGTTAGTACTAGTTAGCAGTGGCAAAGTACGCAGAGTCCTAAAAGCCAACACAAAGCCAACACAAACTGTTCAGAAAACAGGAGGGTGAATGCAAAATGTTTGGCTATGACCCTGCAGAAAGGGCCAAGTCCAACCATATGTATGTGTCATAATGTTTTCATTCACATTTGAATTCAGCTTGCCACAGTGTACAGCATAGGGCAATGGCCACTCCAGCTATTGGTTATCTTCACTGGGAGGGACAGTGTACTGATCTTTTACAACGTGCATATCCGCAAAAGTAGTTTCTTCAGTGCTGATCCAGTCACATCTCATCAAATGCGCTAATGACAAGAATTATTCATTTTTTTCTTAGAAAAATCTAAATGGCTGGCCGTGAATTCATCAGCATCAAAATGCATCAGCGCCCATTTTTTAGTTTTTTTAGCACAGCTGTCATCTTTACGTGCCTTTTTGTTCTATTTTCTACTTGTATTCTTTTAATATATCTTGTAGAAGCTTGCAGAGTCTATATATGTGCTCTATACTGGATGAATGAGTGGGTGAATGTAACAAGAGCTTGTGTGTGGATGAATGGATGCATGAGTGCAAGGATAAGTGACAGATTTCCTGTCTGATGAGCTATTCAGTACCTGAATTCACTAGTGACTGAAGAGGGACTTTCAATTGTAAGACAGAACTATTGGCATTGTCAGTGTTTGTGTTGTAGATTGAATTCCACCATCACATGGGGTGGTCTCCCTTCTTGACTTGGTGAAGTTCTGGTACTCTGTCTATTTTCGTGTCATATGCACCTCTACTTTCTACACAGACTTTGACTAAAGCCTCTGGTCACGACAATCGAGTTTGCTCACATAGAATAATAACTGAAAAAGTAATTGTATCTTTGAATCTTAAGATTTCTGAATTGCTGCTAGATTGATTAATCTTGGTAAATGATGGAAAAGGCTCTGAGATCGATTAGATTTCATGTTTTTCGTTGCCCTTTGATTAGAGAGGAAGGAAAGGCCACTCATGCGTTGAACCTGCAAATGAAAAACTGAAAGGTGAAGAAAATGTAGTGGAGCTTTTGGTAAATGTTTCATTTATCTGAGATCCTTGCAGGAAGTCTGATAAAGGTTATATACATGCGACAGCAGCTTTAGAGAGATAATGAAAGGCCAGTGACTGGACAGCTGAACTCTATCTGCAGTACATGAAATACCTAATCACATTGGGGTCTCGGATTTACTAAAAAGTCACGCAACGCAGCCAGACACACTGCTTCTCTGCAAGACAGGGAGACAGCATGACCGCGCCATATCTACAGAGATGTGACGCATTCCTGCTCTCTCCCTGTGCCGAGTGGCAACGCAGGCACCCATGCACCATTGTGTAAGGATGCCTGCGTTACAGGCAGCATTGTTTTTTGCAGGAAAGGGCTTCTTCCTGCACAAATACAATCCTGAAGTGCATTTTCCTCGTTTTATGTGTACTGCATCACGCAGCACAGGTAGAAAGACAAAATAACATGGAGAAATAAACATACTATGCGTCACCTGGGAAGGTGTAGCATTTCGACACATTCCCTGGTTTACTAGTCCGAGTAAATCTGTGAATTCACCAAAGTCCATAGGTGGATGCGTGGGAACACCCTTGCTCCACCCACGAAGAGCCTTCCCGAGGCAGAATAATGCAAAGCAGGGACCTGAGCTGCGTTACGTTACTCCTGATATACTCAGACGCACAGAGCCACGCAAGTTGCCTTTGTGGCTTAGAGAATCTCACGGAAGCCCTTGTGTTGCCATGCGCCGCCTTGCGCGATGCAATGGCAGTGCTAGGGCTTTGTACATATGGGCCTATATCTCTGAACCAATCCAGTCCACCGCGTTCTTTCTTACAAGTTTTCAAAGCTTGCAAGTGTCTCCTCCCTAGTGTGTCTAGAGAAGAAGGTTGATTTGTGATTATTTGCTTGAGCGCAGAATGGATTCACACCTCTCTTGGTTAAGATTTATTCCTCTTCCATGGACACACTCATCGGGTCTGATCTAAATATTCCAGGTAGAGCAGTCATTTAAAAAAAAAACTTGAATTTTCCTCCATCCATATTGCTCTGGGAAAATTGGCTGAATGAAGCAATATTTTCGGTTGCAATAACACTTTGATGGTGGGGTGATCGCTTGGGGTAAAACTGCAAGGTGCAGTGATGGGTTCTGTCTGGATGATCTTACTTCCTAGTAGTATATAGTAGTGTACTGCTCACAAACCCAAGAGATTTCCTGAAGGTTGTAAAAGAGATAACTGAGGTCTGCATCTCCATTTCATGCTCAGCAGGTCACAGCCTTGTCTTTGCTTCTAAAGCAATGCAAGTGTTCTCTCAGATTTAGATACACAGAGGGTTACTCTTTTAATGCCCTCTGTGCTGAATGTCTTTACCCCATTGTGTGCTTTTCTTGAAGTAAGGGCATCCAGCTAGTTGCACTATGGTCATTCTAAAGTTGCAAGCTGGTAAACACGATGTGCTAAAAAATTGAGCTGCAGCCATTTTTTTAAAACTTGGGGGTCGAGGTTTTACCTGATGATTCAATGGATCCTACTTAGTTATGCGCTGTGAGAGTAGACGACCCTGGTTCTGTACCGTTTAAAGAGCCGGGCAGTCCCTTTACCTACAGCTGTCAGTACTCATCTGGCCTCAGCCTTAGTGCTCAAGGCAGCCCTCACTTTTGTCAGAGCAGCATGTTTTGGGGTCCCTTTAGGTCTGGACTAGAGATTTCTTTAGTGGTCATCTAAAGCTCCTGTAAAAAAGATAACATTAAAAGAACCCACAAAGTACTTAGAGAAGGGCTCTGTGTCAGCAGTCTTCGACTGTAGTTCTGTTGGTAATGCCATTCCCAATGTAGATCAGACCGCAGGTCATCCATTGTTCCGGCGGTGGGAATAATGCAGCTTGGCCACCTGGTGTCCGCACTGGGGCCCATCAGATGCTTTGCACATTGATGGTGAAGCGAAGACTTGTGAAGCAGCTCGAAGCTGCAGACCTTGGCAGACGCTGCTGCAAGGCCCACCGCTGCAGCACTGGCGGTGCAGGCGCCGCGCCTGGCATGCAGCAGTCTTGGCCACCCCAGCCCGAGGTGGCGTAGGTGACTCAGAGAGTTGGGCTTTTTAGGGCTGCTATGAGTCAGGGACATAAGGCATTGCTCAGAGTTTCAGGCGGTGTGCATATAGCTTATTACGAGATGTGACCTCCTCCGGCGCCTTCCTTTCACTACCTGCTCCCTGTCTTCTGATGCATGTTCTGGAATAAGTACAAATGACATACGAGGATACTGGATTTGGGGACACAAATGAAAGACATAAATAAATGTGGAAATAGTTATTTTCGCCCTGATACTTGACAAACCTTACACATGAAGAACTGTTGGATTAACGGGTTCAGCCCCGAGCAGGAGTGCAATGTACAACCGGTATAATCATCGTATTCTGCCCCCTCTCTGTGCCATGCGAATTTGGTTGTTTATTACTGTGGCAGAACTGATTTTGTTTTAATAAAATAAAAAAGAGAGTATCATAGGGTGATATGGAGAGAAACCCAGTCGTAAAACTTTTGTACATTAATGGTTATATTTATGCAGCACGGTAGCAGCTTTGTTGGAAAATACTGAGATCGAGAGAAAGAGAAAAAGAAAAAGAGAAAGTGTGAGCGAGAGACAGGGGTGTGCAATTGCAAGTACCCACTTTTATAAATAATGAAGTTGCTTCACCAAGAGTACAGAACAAAATACATTGGGCCTCATTTATGAGTTTTTGATGTAGGGCAGCGCCGCAAGGGATCTTGCTGCGCTGCCCTACGTCATAACAAAAGGGCAGGAATGCGCAGTATCTATGTGATGCGGCGCATTCCTGTTCTTTCCCCCAGTGCCGCCGCACAATGGGTTGCCATGCGATAATGCAGGCACCCTTGCACCTGCCACCATGGTGCAAGGGTGCCTGCGTTGCTGGGCAGATTGATTTTGTGCAGCAAGGGACAAAATCAATCTTTCCTGCACAAAATCAAGCAATTCAGGCAATTTCCTTTTTTAAATGTGTGCTACAGAAGAAGGAAAGCACGAGGAGAAATCAAAAAATCCTCCTCGTTTTGCCTCCCTTACGCTACCCTTGGGGTGGCGTTAGGTTCTGACGCATTCCTAAGTGTAAGATTTCTCATACATCCAGGAATGTGTCAGGTTCCATTGGTGCTGCGTGCAGGGCCGGACTGGGAACTGAAACCATTTGAGTCCCTGTTCCTCCAGGTTACAGACTGTACAAGTCTGCAGTTTATTACGCGTGTGCAGTCTAATGCTCTCACTACATTGCAATACATTAATCTGTTCTCCAACCTACATACTCTAAGAAATGTAGTTAATAGTTGAGAGGAACGGAAGCCCCACTCAAATAATAAACACAATCCTTGTCAGGGTAAACCACAACGGTCACTAAATAAACATGTGTTCATCCCTCTGGTAGCTTGGTAGAAAAGAAGACACGCTTAAGTTAGAATCAATGTGTAAAGTATCCACGCAGCACACAAACAGTAATAAAGTGAAAACACCCCACAGGACCGCATGTAGAAAACTAAAGACTAGTTTACTGAATAAAAAGGCACCAAAATGACAAAGATCCAATCAATAGAAGCAGAGATATTAGACTTTAAAGCTTCTGGTGAAAATGGTGCCAGAAAAAAAGCACCATCCACAGTTATCCGGTCACTCTGGTCCTGTGAAAATTTGGAAGTTGAGGTTCAGCTTGCTAAGGAGCGCATTGGATAAGGTTTGTCCTGCTGAAGAGCTACCTTCTCAAGTGCTTGTAAGAAGCTTCTTTTTGTGTTGGCAGGGGTTGCAGGCAGGTCATTTTCGGTGTAAGGAGCAGGTCAGACGTCATGGACTGTCACTGGTGTAGTACAAAGAGCCAGTTGTCGTTTGAGCTTCGCATTAGCGACTGCCACTAATGATCACTGACTGCGTAAAGAGCAAGTCCCGCTACAGCTTTGCTTTGGTGGTCGTCAAAGGCAGTCGATTCTCAGCACATAGAGGTCACCTTGCACCCATGAGGAGCGGAAATGTTTGTATCTTCAGGAGGAGTACACTCTGATACCAGCCAAGGGCTCCAGGACTTGAGGGGCACCTCTTAAGGATCAGATCTCACTCCAGCAAGGCCCAGTATCAGGGCTCAGTCTGGTTCAGTCAGAACTGTCCGGCTGGGCTGTTGCAGGAAGGCCTCTGGAAAACTGGTTGGGTCTCTGTAGTTTAAACAGGTCAACCATCTGACCCTTGAAGTGCCTTCCGGGGAATCCTTGGTTCGAGGTAAGCAGATCCATTCCTCCTTCTTCAAACAGCAGGACAGTGCTACTTCTGAATCTTCAACAGATTCGGGAGTGTTCTGATGCGAGGTTCTGAAGGTGCCACTTTTATACCTGGTGCCAGCTTTTGTGTGGGAGAATTCCTTAGCCTACTCCAAGAATGGTTCTGTTCAGTTCTTCCCCTTCCCCTAGATTTTACGCTAAACTGTCTAGGGTGACAAAGGCAAGGGCAGGCCTAGTGTCAGGTTCCTTTGTATCTGCTGCAGGCAGAGTACTTTGAAGAGTAATCAGAGCAGGGCACAACTCCTCAGGAATGCCCTCTCTCCCTACGACTAGGCCTAATTTTTTTCTCTATGTCTGGAAATAATTCGTAATAAATCACAGGAGAGCTATTTTGAGTCATATGGCCCTGGACACAGACCAAAAGGTTCATTTGGTTTAGGGCAGAAAAATGTCAACTTTTCAAAAGTGAAATTTTTAGAATAATAACTTAAAATCCGCCTTTGCCAATAAAAGGATTTTAATTTACAATTAATGTTAGTGGAAACAGTATTTCTCTATCTGGTCCACAAACAAAATTATTGCATAATAAGTGTAATGAGTTCACCCATTGCTAGTCTCTGGGAGAGAAATGAAATGAAAAAAGGTTTTATAACGCGCATGTATACCGAGGCGTCTTAGCACTGGAGCTGTCATAACTTGAGCAGAGGAGGTGAACTGAGGTTAAGAATTGGGCGCCAACAGCTGTGTTTTCATCGCCTTTCTTAATAATTGTCTGTTGGTTTGGCATCTCAGGGTAAAAGGCAGAGTATTCCAAAGTTTAGGGGCCAGATAGAAGAAGCCTCTTCCACCCCAATTTACGGTCTTCACCCTGGGGATGACCAACAAGGAGGCAGTCGATGATCTGAGGTTCCGTTGTGGGATGTGCTATCTAATTCGATTATTGAAATTTGCAGGTACTGTCCCGTAAAGGGTCTTGTGGACAATGCACAAGGACTTAAATTGAACCCTCGCCTGTATCGGCAACCAGTGCAGCTCTCATATCCCTTTGGACACTGAGCTAAATTTTGGTATTTTAAGTAGCAATCATGCTGCTGCATTTTGAAGTGATTGAAGCTTGCATATGGTCCCTTTATTTGCACCTAAATGAAGGGCATTACAGTAGTCAATCCTTGATAACACTAGGGTCACAATTACTGTTTTCCTTTGGTCCATTGGGATGACATGTAGGATTTGTCTTATGGTCTTCTGGGTGTAATAACAGGAAGATGTGATAGAATTGACCTGGTCAGATAAATATAATTGATCGTTAAGATGGACAACTAGACTTTTTGCCTTCCTTACGGGGGATGGGCAGGATTCTGCCCCTTCAGGCCAACAAGCAACCAGGGGGAAGGGTTTTCTCCGAAAAGTAGCACCTCGGTTTTATCGGTGTTCAACTTTAAACAGTTGTCACACATCCAACTGATTATGTCAGCCATACAGTTGTTGAATTTCATTTCCACGTCATCAGGGTTTGATGATAGAGACACCACTATTTGCGTGTCATCCGCATAACAAATAGCAGTGAAACCGTGGGAGCAGATGAATTTGGCCAGTGGGGCAACATAGACATTGAACATGGTTTGGGATAACCAAGATCCCTGGGGCACTCCACATGGCCGGGCGTAAGGATGTGATTTATGTCCTCCCATTGCAACAGTTTGTTCTCTGTTTGTTAGAAATGATCTTAGTATCTTAAAGGCTGCACCTGTGAATCCCATTTCCGATAAGCGCAGAATGAGCACTTGATGGTTTACCGTGTGGAATGCAGCTGAGAGGTCTAGTAAGATAAGTATTGTCTTCCCTTCTCCATCTAGCTGGATGCAGATCTCCCTGGTGGCTGCAATGAGGGCTGACTCTGTGCTGTGTAGAGGTCGAAATCCACGTTGTTCAGGGTTCATTTTGTCATTTGACCCCAGGAAGTACAGCAGATCTTCATTGAGCGCTTTTCCCAAGATTTTAGAAGGAAAAGGAAAACAGGAAGGAAAAGGAAAACAGGAAATTAGCTGGAAATTTTTGATGTCAGGGGGGCCTTGGGAGGGTTTTTTCAGAATGGGCCGTACTAGAGATTTTTTACAAATGTTTGGAAAAGATCCGGCGTTTATAATATTATTTAGAAGAGGTGCTAAAGGGTCGGCTATGGTACTAGGTACCCTGTGGAGAACCACAGCAGGACAAGTGTCCAATGGGGAGCCAGACTTGGTAGACACGATAAGTTTCTCCACCCGCTCAGGCGTGAGGTGATTGAAATTATCAAAATGAGCCTGCGTAGTCACTTCACCATTCTCTAGGCCATTAATTAAGTCTGGGCTATCTAAAGCCTGATGGCTAGAAAATTTGTCAAAAACACTTTTTACTTTACTGAAAAAGAAGTCTGCTAATTTATCACAGAAGTCTGCATTAGGAGTGTGCTGTTTGCTTTCGTCTAGTTTGGATAAGGTCATGACAGTTTTAAAAAGCTCTCTGGCTGAGTTTTTTGCCGAATTAATTTTCTCAGTGAAAAAGCATCATTTTGCCAAGATATTAGCCTCTTTGTAGTTTTCAATAGCTTTTCTATGGTGATCTTTTTCCACTGCTGAGTAATCTTTTCTCCAGGATCGTACTTGGGCCCTACACTTCTAAAAAAAATTCTTCAGTTCCAGCATATACCAAGGTGCTGACGGTTGCTTCCTGTGGTTACATTTCTGTTTTTCAGGGTCAAGCTTAGTAACTACTGACTCAATCTAGCTATCAAAATTACAAGCTGCAGAGATAGGGTCAATATTTAGACAGGGTGTGGATGAACATAGGGCCTGATCTAATGCCAGAGTGTTTATCTTGTGCCATGGGCAATTTGTAGTTGAGTTATTGGTACTGTATATTTTAGAAATCTCTCTTGGGATAGTTAGCTCAAAGAATATAACTCTGTGGTCTGTCCAGGCCACAGGAAAAGCTTTATGGAAAGATATCAATGCATAATTGGTGAAGACACCATCAAGAGTGTGATTGCCTATGTGTGTTAGCTCTATAACAACTTGGTTTAAATAAAACCTCTTTAGACAATCGGTTAAGTTAATGGTGTCTCTACATTCCATGGATTCTAAATGGAAATTAAAATCCCCCAACAATGTGAAATTGGTGAACAACATGTATGATTCCAGAAAGGTCTGCATGGACCAGACAAACCTATTCCTGGGGCCATGTGGCCGATAAATAAGGGTTCTGTTAAATATTGTCTTGTTATTGATTTTAAAGGAAAACATAATGGCTTCCTCCTCCAGTTGGGGGATGCCTACGGATGATGCCTTAATATTATTACGGTGGACAATAGCGGCTCACCCTCCCCATTGCCCTTTTCTATCTATTCTATAAAGCTCATAGCCTTTTGGTATTGCCACCTTGAGGTCTGGGTCAGAAGAGCTGTTGGTCCAGGTCTCTCTTAGAAAAAGTATATCAGGGTTGTGCTGGTCTATAAAGTCAGCTATTTCCTACTTGTGTTTGGAAAGTGACCTGACATTTATGAATGTAAGGATAGAATCCCGTTGTTCATAATTATGAATGGGCAAATTATTTTCAAGGCTAACGTGATGTGTGAAGACATCATCATTCTTAATACAAGTAGCAAAATTACAGGTAGGACAAGACCAAGTAAAGGTGTCACTCTGAGTCTTCATAGGTATACAATTCGATTGCTTACTTACAAGTCCTATGTCCAATAGGGCTTCTCTTGAATAAGACCCGTTAACATTTTGGGCAGTGGTTCTGGCGCACGGTGCATTCCGGCCGCGGATGGACACAGACGGGCTTGCCTTTGGCACACAGGCGGTGCGCCTGTTGCACGCATCCGCTGCACGGTCGCGTCAGCATGCTCATTCAACTTATCGGGCAAAACACACCTGGCCCGCTGACAAAGATAGCAGCCCTGCTCTGACTTGGAGGGACCGACCGTCATGCTAATCACTTCGCGTGGGCTACGTACGGATCAGCAGAAGCAACAGGTAAGGCTAAAACAAGCAATAAAAACACATGCAATGACAGTTTAAAAAAATTCAATGTCAGTTAAAAAAAATTAGCGTTTCCCCCGAGAGCTATAACCCAGCTCTGATTAGGGAGATGCCAGAGCTGCGCAGAGCTGCGCAGTCGCATAGCGTGCTCATTTAACCTATCGGGCAAACAACAACTGGCCCGCTAACAAAGATGGCAGCCCCTCTCTGACTTGCAGGGACTGACCGTGGTGCTAATAACTTCGTGTGGCCTATGTACGGATCAGCAGAAGCAACAGGTAAGGCTAAAACAAGCAATAAAAACACATACAATGACAGTTTGAAAAAATGCAATGACAGTTTTTAAAAATGTGTGTTTCCCCTGAGAGCTATAACTCAGCTCTGATTCAGGAGATGCCAGCCTTGCAGCAGTGAAAATACTTTAGTACTTTTTCATTGTCAGGATATACAAATCTTAAACACACTTATCCCACTTTTAAATACCATACCTTGCCCTATGAGCCTTTAGGGCGTACCTTAGGGGTGACTTATAAGTATTAAAAAGCAAGATGTAAGCTTGGCAAAAGGTTTATTTTTCCAAGTCGAACTGGTAGTTTAAGACTGTAGTACAGGCTGCAGTAGCAGGTCTAAGACATGTTTTACAAGTTATTTTAGTGGTTGGCACAATGAGTGCTATAGGCTCACTTGTAGAATTTAATTTACAGGTCCTGGGTACATGTAAATCCATATACTACGAACGTACAAGTAAATCAAGAGTACCAATTAGGTTAGGTCAATTTTACCATGCTTAAGGGAGAGTGCAAGCTCTTTAATCCTGGATATCAGGGAAAAAGAGCACACAGTTCTAAAAGCAAACTAAAACAGGTTCAGAAAAGGAAGGCAAAAATTGGGGGTGATGCTGCAGAAAGGGCTATTATAGTAAGCCGGTTACTATGCTACTTCAAGAGAGTCATATATCCTAACACATTCTCATTAAACATGGAGGGACATTTACTCAAAATATATAGTAAGATTCTGAAGAGAAATGTGGAAAATCCAGAATGTGTATATCATGATGTTGCACCGCAATAAAAGTTAAAAATGAGAGTATTCGCCAATCCTCCACACATAGAACGCTTTTAACAGTATGGAATTTCTGTTCACAGATGCTCAGTTTAAGGCTATAGACCAGTTATTAGTACAATATGTGGTGGGAGCCATGAGTGGCATTCTCAACACACAGACATTGTCCTATCTTTGAACACCTTTCAAAGGAGAGGTTTTTTTACGCATGATAAATCACAAGCAGAGACTATCATGTCTGAAAAACTAACAAGAATTCTGGGAAGGATTAGTCCATCAAACAATCCTAAGCCACAAAATTTAACAAGTAGGGGTGCCATCAGAGGCTTTTATATGCACTACTTGGAACACCAGATGCTAATGGGTTGTCAAGCCACCCTGCTCAGATGTGTTCTGTAGGAGAGTAGGATCTGCTTCATATGGGTACCCCCACTTTTTGCTGGTGTTTCACTGTTTTTCGACCTTAGTCTGGCTGTGGCCCTGCTTATCAGGAGCCCAGCCTAGCTGCTTCCTCCCGAAAATGGTTTCCATGTACATTATGTACATATCTAATTGGATTTTGGAGTACCTTATAAGCCCCTAGTATATGGTATACTATGTACCTAGGGCATAGGTACCTAAGAGGCCTACCAGGTGCTGAAGCATGTATTATGTCACCCCTGGGAAGCACTCCAAAATGGCACCACAGGTCTGCTACTGCAGCCTGGGTAAGGTGGTGCTTGCACCCCTTACAGGGGTATAGGCTACCTATATCACTACCATTGCACACACATATAAAACCTATAAGTCACTCCTATGGCAGGCCTTAACAATCCTGAAGGCAGAGTGCTTGGTTTTTATGTGAGAGTGTGCCCCTGCATGAGCAGAGCCCCTCTGCAGCATTCGGAGTACCTCCTCTGATGCTGTTTGTGGTGCAGCCTGACCATATACTCGTAAGTGCATTATAACCTCGCGGTAAATGCTAACTTTGGGATGGCTGCACGGAAACATGTCGTGTTTGGTGTCAAACGCTTTGGAATACTACCCCCCCCGCCAGTTCTGGCGGCGGGGGTAGCATTCCACCCTTCTAGAGGGAGAGACGTGTTCACACTGGTCTAACCCGGTAGGACTTTCTACAGCCCTGGTATCACAAAATGGATGCCTCTGCCACAGACACGGGTCTGGCCTCCTGCTGCTGTCCGAAACTCCGGCAGGGGAGGCCTGGACAATAGGTTTCCTGTCCCAGGGAGGTGTAACCACCTCCCCAGACAGGCAGATGTGTATTGGGGCTGGGCGGGAGCACACACTCTGGTGCTTTGAAGTCCTGCACTGGGGGCACACTTGGTGTCCCTGTGCATAGTCCAGTTCAAACCAGTTGCAGGGGCTACCTGCCCCTGCTCTGGCATGAAACTGGGCAAAGGAAATGGGTGTAACCACCCCTCTTTCCAAACCCTCCCATAGGTGGGTCTCTAGAGTGTGTTCAACCCCCAAACTTTATATAAGTATGGGAACCCAGTTCTTGCGACTTTAGATTACCCTGGACGAAACTCTGCAACATATATCCTGGACCTTCGATGTTTTCCTTTGCTTAGAAGACTGAAAAAATCTCCCTTGGGGTCAAGGAGTGACTCCCCTGCTTGGCCGATACCAAAGAAGCAACTGACCGGTCTGCATTGCTGAAGCTCCTGCCGGACGCTGAAGTCTTTGCATCACCAGAGGTGGATTTCCAGACTTCACCAAGGCTACCCTGAATCCACAGCAAAGCTGAGGCCCGTGGCTATTGTGAGTGATGTGGAACCGTGACCCCTGGACACTGTGAACTTTTGCAGCAACATCTTCTTCCTGGTCTTCCTTGAAGTTGGGCTTTGGGCTCCGAGTAGCCCCAGCCTTGAGCATCTCCTGTACCAAAGATTTCTGACCTCCACTCCACGAGTGACCCGTGGGGCCAGTTTCCAGTGCGACTGCTTGAGGCTTCTTCGCGATCGCTAGCCTGTTGGCTCGTAGGTCTCCACGAAGGCAACTCCTCTTCTGAATGGGCTTTCCTGGTTGCTCCAGATGTGCCCAGACTTACCCTTGCTGGGTGAGTCCCCTAGACCTTGCTGGTCTGCACCGGTGTCCTTTCTCTGCTTTCAAGTAATTTGCCGTTGCCAAGGCTTGTTGGGTCCAATCTGGTCGCTGACACTGCAGCACTCGACAGACTTTGTATGACAGCTCGAATCCAGCTCCTGGTCATCATCGGCACCTCCTGGACCTCGTGGCTGAAGAGTCAAGACACCTGTCAACTCACCTGGAGCACCCGACATCTGTGGTCATTGGTCAATCGTGCCCTTGGCCACTGGTAAGTGACCCAGACGCTGTCCCCTCTGCTTTAAGGTTCCTTCCATCCTAGATCCAGGCTTGGATCGCTTTGGACTTATCAATATTCCTACAATATGTAGCCTTTTCTGAATCCTTCTTCAAATGGCAATGTCATTACAGACTTTCTCTACTAAAACATTTTTGTGATCATTTTTATTCTCTTATTTAATTATATCGAGGTTTCTGCTTTCTTGGACAATACCCTTGAAGGGGGAGGTGTTTTCTTCACTTGGCACGAAGAACTAAAAAAAAGTCAGCCATTTCACAAGTAAATGATTGGTTACACCTGGAAAAGTCCAGCCTTTGTCCCCATAGTCAGCCTGGTACCAGATGCAGGGGGAAGAAAGCTACCCTCAGGACTGGTTTTGAGTGATTCTTGTGTACTGTTCTGACAGATGCTTGTTAAGCGTTCTAATGTGAAAAACAGTGAATGGCAAATCAATTATGATATCAATGCTATCTTTAAAAAAGGTTAGGTGGATATAAGTCCACCACAAGTTATAAATCCACCAACTTGTTAGGTTAAAATCAAAGATGAGGAAGCCCTTCTACCCTCGTTCAGACCCTGTGTGCCTACCCAGAGGTATGGTCAGTGTATTGAGCAGTCCTGGCCTCTGTAGTCACTTTAAACCATTACTGGGGGCAGATCCTCTCCCACTGGAATTGGTACCTGACTGGGGGAACAAAGGAAGGGCATAGCCAGGTATCAGTTAGACGAGGTCCTGGGCACAACCAACTAGCCATCCTGTCAAGGGAACAACAACAACTCCCCACACCTGAGGTCTTTGTCCATCTCTGGAGCAATATTCACACCTCATCAGTGGGGCTATTCAGCTGCCACATGATAGTTGGAGCTCATGCAAATGGGCCTCTAGATGCTTTAGGCAGGGAAAGGGTAATTTTCTAAAATTACCTTTTGCGTGATAGTTATTAAAAACTGAATTCATCACTGAATTGGGATTTCATAAATATTCTGATGAGTCAAGGAGTGACATTTGTAGGTGTTTCCTAGCAGGACATAGCATTACTAAATGTAATATTGCATCCCAGTGCTTTGCCATGGAACAGCCAGACTTGCTACAGTCGAATTAGATTTTAGGTGTTTTCACTGTAATGGCATGTGTAGCATTGACTTTCTACTACAATGCATCCTGACTTATGGACAGTAATGCACCCTGTCTTATGGGCACTAAAGCATACTTAGGGGTGACATAGTAGTATTTAAAAGGAAGGTTTAGGCCTGTCAGAAGGGAATACTTTGAAAGGTTGAACTTTATAACTGAAACAGCGAGTCTACAAATGATAGGGCTGCAGTCAAATTTGCACTTTGGCACTTTACTACATAGCACAATGTGACATTTAACGTACAGGCCTCTGGGTACACGTTTTACCATATACTAGGGAGATATAGGTAAGTTAGATATGCCAATTAGGGGTATGTCAATTTCATCATGATGAAAAGTGGGAGCACAGGCACTTAGGGGCTGATTACGATGAGGGCCATCGTTTTGGGGATTGGACCGCCTGACAAGCTGTCGGCGCACCTGCAACCCAAAATACAATGCGATTAACTTCAAGGCATTCATAAAGTGTATTATTTGTACTGCATCATGTGCTGCTGACTGTAGCACTCGCCGCAGTCCAAAAAACGCACATTGTGAATATACCTGCACTATGTGGCATGTATCATGCAGTGCCTGTCACATGGTGCAGGTATATGTAGGGGTCACTGACTGACTTTTATTTTACCTTTGATCCCTGTAGTTCCATACAGAGGCCACTACCAGTTGCTCATCAAGTGTTTGACATTGATGTAACTTTGTCACATGTACCCCTGAAGAAGGGTTCTATAACCCGAAATGCATTGGGTCATTGTTTGTTTTAGACCTTAAACTGGGTTATTGTTTGCTTTATACCTTGAGCTTCATCAAGTTGTAATATTGATTTGGATATCTAAATTGTATTCGCAAGACAATACTAATTTATGTTTCTGTTCTGCAACAAGTTAATAATGAAATAGAAACGGATTTTCAAACGTATCTTTGTTAAAAAAAAAACTATTTGGTGTATGACATGAAAAACCGATCAATCAGTAGAAGCCTTAGGGACACTGCTCTGCGCAGGCTTGGATTTTTCTGGTTCCTCACAATTGCAATATGTAGGGGGCACCAGAGGTGCCCCTCAAAAACCCAACACTGAGGGCTAGGTGGAAAGGGGGACCATTACGGGCCACCAATTTCCCTTTCCGCCGGCCTTTTCATGGTGGGTAACCTGCCATTAAGTGGCTGGCACAAGGGACTTCATAATCCCTACAGCAGTGCCTGGTACGCACCACCACAATTGTAGGGTTCAGAGTGCTCTCGGATGGTCCGACAGGTTCCTTGAGCCCGTTGGATCAGTGACAGTTGGTCTCTCCGACCGCCACCCCTCTGCCCGCCATCCTAATGTGGCGGGCGGAAAACATGTTTATGATGGCGCTGAGACCAACACCTACAGGCTATAGGTGGCTGTCTCACCATCATCGCAATCAGCCCCTAAGTCATGGGTAAGCAGGAGTTAAATACAAAGGGTTCTACAGCAAGCAAACAAAGTATAGGCAAACAGATTGATGGTACACTATGCAAAAGATGGTAATTTCCAACAGTATGTTACACTGAGGTCCCATTTGTGATCTTTAGGTAATAAAAAATGAAAATGAAGCAGACTTTTTAAATTCCAGTATTTTCTCATGCATTTGGATCAATGCATCCTGAGAACACACATAGGAAAATGTCAACTAAAACTAATTATTTGAATGTCCTTTATTTAGCAAGGAAAGAAAAGGCAAAGGTACACTGTGAATAAAAAATGCAAATGAGAAGAGTGAGAGGTGAAAAGGGCAATGGAAGAGTGAGTGATAAAGGTGCTGACTGAGCATAGTGTTTCAAAGAAGGGAATGGTTATCGATAAGATAAATAGCACTATAAGAATACGGAAAAGGCCAATCAGGTTGCAGGATATATATATACTTTATGCAAACCACAAAGTCTGCTTAGAGAGAGGAGTTACGTAAAATGTATTTATTTATGTATTTTTCTAATGTTTAGTTGTTTATTCATTTATGTATTTGACAGTTTTATATTGCAGGTTGCATAAAGTGGTGACTCCAGATGAGAAACAAATGTACAAATAGTTGGTTAATATTTTGGTTAGGCGTGGGTGTTCTGCAGGCATGTCACTAGTCCGTACGAGCTTGTGTGTTTTTTTCTGTAGTAAATAGTTGGGTACAAGTGCTTTCAGTCTGGTATGGTGAAGAGTCTGTGAGATTTCACCTGGGATTTTTACAGAACATAAACAATGACCAAAACACACACAATCTCGTCGCTATTTTGAAGGCCTTAAAAAACATGTTGATTAGTTTGAAAAGTCTTTTTTATTAGCCCCTAACAATCTGTCCATCTCTCTATTTACACTGCCACTTAAGTCACCCTCATGTGGTGCTGTGTTTTAACAAGCTATCCTAGTGTAGTTGTTGGGAAATCTGAAGCTCACACCCCCCCAACCTTATTGGCCAAGCTGCGACCCTGATGGCATTTTAGCTTTAAAATCATCTAGAAATGGGTTGTAACATAAATACAGGACCCTCCAAAATCGTGGGACTTTGGAATAATTAGCTCTCTTACCCCATTTCTATGGGCATGGTTTTCTGAACATGAGTTAGCTGAGAGAGCAGAAAAGGTGAATACAATTGAGGTGGGTAATCATTCAGAAAATACAGGCTGGTACGGTGGGGTCAGGCGGATTTAGGAATGAACTATGTTGAAGAGAACTAGTTTAAGCTCATTTTAAAGAGGCTAGTTTTTAAGTAGATTATTGACTTTTTAAGCAAAGTAACCCATTTTCAATTTGATTGATACATTTAAGGGTGGAGGCGAAGATGTGTTCAAATATTTTCTTATTTCATATTAATTAATCTGGAGAGTGAAAGACCGTTGACCAGTGATGAAAGCAGTATACCAGTCAGAATGGCATTTCCAAAGACAAGTGATGGATGACAAAAGCTTGCGCTCATGTTATTAGATGGTTTGGAGATTGTTTTCTTTACTATGAAATGTAAATAGTGATATTGTGATCAAGAGAGTTTGTTTTTGGACTTTTAATAAGTTCAATCCATAAGGTTTAATAATAAAATGCAATTTTTTTACTTTACGTAGGAATGTACATTTTAAATTTTAACTTAAGAAACATAGTTTATATTTGATTTACTATATCTAAGGTAATTAAAGATTTAATTAAAGATTAAATTGATAGTATTGCAGCATTTCTTATTTTGTATTTGTTCTAAATTTAAATTAAATATATATGAAATTAGTTGATAATAATATTTAACATAAAAGAATGTAACAAGTCTTTTCAAGTTAAGTAAACTTTTTTTACTTTTCCCTACACCTTGCCATTAGGAGACTTGATAGTCGTGATGGAGATCTCCCTATGGTAAATATGGGGAAAATGTTTACAAGAATTTAACTTTATAATAAATTAGTAAAATTATTTTTATTTTAAATACTACTGTAAATTAATATTTATTCTAAATGTAGAACAAAAGAAATACTGCAAAACCTAATTCTAAATTAAATCTATAATTAATGTAACTATTTTAAATTGAATTAAAATTATTCTATGAATTTAAATTTAAAAAAACATTCCCACATAAAGTTAGAAACAATATCTTTATACACATTATTAATGATTAAAAGTGATGCACAGAATTATTTAAAAGAAGTTTAACTATATTTAACTGAATAAGTTAAATTTCATTCAACTTAATGGAATTATTTGTTTGATAATCTTTATAGTTACATTGATTTATAGATTCAAAAAGGTGGTTATAATATTTTATAATTAAATAAGTATGTTTTATTTTTATATTCTTTGTAACATTATATTATACTTATTTATAGTTGAACAATTTTAAATAATGTAATGAGATGTAACCTTTTTTCTTGAGGTTTTTTTTGCAAACCCCTATTACATTATTTTTAATAGGAGGGTGCTGCAGTATCAGTGCTCGGCAGTAATATGCACTCTTAAATTTGACTACATTCCCTTTTTCTGCAGGTGGAAATATGTAAGTCAACATTTTTGAGTAGCTCTACACTCGAATTTTGTGAATAGACAAAAGTAGTAAAGTCACTCAAAAGTGTAAGAGTAAAATACATATGTAAATTACTCTTACTATGTCAGCTTAGTTATGTTTCTGTAAGGCATATTAGAGTAAGATTGTGAATGATGATGAAAGAAAAGATATATGTAAGGTGCACATTTGCTTATCTTACATTCTGTAGCATGCAAATTGGATAGGTATTGTTTGAGATTATGTTTCATAGTGGGTAAGTATTTGATGTGAATGAAGCTGTTTGGATTCACCTGTTCTTTTGATGCATCCTTGTTGAGTGCATAGAACAAGTGGAGCACAAGGATAACCTTGTATTTCTGTACCTCTGACATGGATAAAGTCAGTGGCTTCAAATCCTTCCCCAATAGATGTCTATACATTGCACTATGTTACTGCTAAACACACCATATCTGAATGTTCAATCTTAGTCCCAAATATACTCTTTATTGTAATCACCAAGGTTTCATGCTATGCAAAATTGTTAAAGATCCAATCTCATTTCAGGGCTCAGATTCTTGATGAACATTCGTCGGGTGAGTAGAGGAGGACAAATCTACGCATTTACGAAAATATCAATATGATAATGGATGAATATAGGATCCTACAAAGCACTAGTAAAAGAGCACTATATGGATTTTAGCACTGTCAAGACTAATCACTTGCTACTGTGACTAAGGAGCGAGAATACACTGTAATGATATAACCATCCTGGTGAAGGCCGTTCAAATTATTCCCAGAAGTCGAAACCAATAATGCCCATCTTTGAACAATGTGTGTCCAACAATAACTTAATAATATAATAGGAATATAATATTGGCTTGAATTGAAATAATATTTTCAAATGATGAACAACCGTAATACAAATAAAGGGAACACCATTGCTTTTGGTGCACTAGAGTTATAGTTATTAAAACGTTCTCTTATTGTTAAAATACTATACTCACGCAGTATAAGTATCTTTTCTTCCAGTTTAATAAACTGACAACCTGGAAGTAGATATATTAATTCTTCTTGATTTTATGTGCACATAAATAATTAAATTAAAGACTTATGATACTGAATTGATTACATGTTGTTACACGGCAGGACAAACTAATCCCCCAAAGTGTTTTGGGCCTAATTGAAAAAGGTAATACATCACATGAATTGTAATGCACGTGTTGCGTCTTCCTCGCTGCACAGCTGTGAATTTGAAGTGCACGTGTAATATTAGTTGTGCTGTTAATTGCAATGACCTGACTCCTTTTCCATAAGTAAATTATGGGATTCAAATTGTACATCTGATTTTCCAAACGTAGTAATGTGCCTTAAAATATTGCAACCATAAACACAGCAAATGCACATATCACACTACGTATAATCGGCCTTGCCACAATATTGCACTGGGCAAACGTTTATACGTCAGAATATCGTAGTCAAAACATCGAACTGCAAAAGCCATAACTATAAGACTGACTTCCAAGATTTCATCCTGGCTAAGTATATATTTGTTAGAATTAACTCCCCCATGATGATATTTTGGGAGTTCACATTAGGCTTGTACTAATACTATAGGTCCAGGTAGACATTTGACCACAATATTGTAACACATTTTGGAAATATAGGCCACACAATATTGCAAATGGAGTGCTGCTGGGCCCGCTGCATTGAAAGGTTGGCTAGCAGTTTCAAACCACTAGTCCTTCTTTCAAAGCTGTAGTTGTACCAGTATAGACACACGGTGGCGCCCGCACAAAATAGAATGCATTTTGTATGAAATATGGCACACTGTTCCGGTGTGCGAAAGATCACCCAACGCCCAGACCAGGCAGGCACAGTGCGCCATATTTCATTTTGTATAATAGACACTCTGGATGCAGTTGCACTGAAAAGCACATAGGGAGCAGCTCTTCACACAGACTGCTTATGACATACACATGTCTCACATTAAATGGAGAAGACGTGCATAAAGTTGTCTTAAGTAGGGTTATTATAAGAAGGAATACATGTCTCATCAAATCCAACCATTCTGCTGCCTATCCCCATCTGTCTCTAACATTCCACATTCCCTCTCACATTCCACAATGCCAGGCTTCTACAATCAATTAACTTCTTGGATACCACACTTCTCCCCTTCCACTTCTAGCGCATAGCCACACAGTACCACACAGACACGAATGAGCTATCACCTATGAAGAGGACTTTCAATGCCAGGCGGTCTGATATTGTGGTGATCACATTGGTTTACTCTCCAGTGTGCCTCCACACATCCCCACCCAATGGCTAAGTATACAGTTGGCAGCTGTTATGCCTACTGCCACATCTGGAGCCGATCTCTGACTCAACCTTACAAAGCAGCACATTCTAGACATCCTGCACCTTCACCAAATTCAAGATCAAGGAGCAGTATCTAAAGCAAGTTTAAAAATAAATAATTTCAAGCAACTCTATAACCTCATTCAAACAGCGTGCCAAGCACCATGTACACACTTCAACATATATACAGATATAAAAGTGTTTTGCTAACTTGCTGTGACAACACATGTTGATGCACATGCCCAATATAAAGAGTTTGCAACACAAAAAGATGATGGACGGAATGTTGAACATTGCCAAACATTCACCTTGAGTCACAGATCTGGTTTAATCCATCTTTATTTTGTTCGCAACACCATTCAAGTTTGGACCCAACCATATGCAAATCAGCCTTGGCCCTGTTCCCCATGGGAACAGTTCAGCCCAAACTGCCAGGCCAGGTCCTCCCTGGACTGGAAAATAAGCATTGTGGGACCGGTTTTGGGGCATCACCGCTCATCATTCAGATTAGCTTGAAACCGGAGAAGTAGCGAACACGGGACCCACGTCTGGGTGTACCCTTCCCACTTAAAGTGAAATTGCAACACAAAAAGATGATGGATGGAATGTTGAACATTGTCAAACATTCACCCTCAGTCACAGATCTGTGATTAATCCATTGGTATTTTGCTCGCAACGCCATTCCAATTTGCACCCAACCATATGCAAATCAGCCTTGACCCTGTTCCCCACGGGAACAGCCCAGCCCGAACTGCCAGCCCAGGTCCTCCCTGGACCGGAAAACAAGCATTCTGAAACCGGTTTCGGGGCATCACCCCATATCAGCCAGGCTAGCTTGAAACCTGTGGCATAGCGAGCACGGGACCCATATATATACCAATATAGAGAGTCAAGCAATTGTGTAATTGAATTTTGTATTCGCATTGCAATCACTGTGGCCAACCACAACATCGCAAATTTGGAATGGTTTCAAGTCGGAATGAATGAATATTCAATTCCCAACATGAGCGAGGGTAGGGTGTTTTTAAGAAGACATCACTCAGCCACTTACCTCAGGCATGCAAATCAAGTACAAACATATCTCAAATCTTCACAGCCACATCCTTCTAACCTACCATGGATTCCCTGTATGTGTGAATGCATATCAGGTGTCATCAGATGCATCGTGTCTCATGTAATTCACACACATCTCCATGCCATGTCTCAGTATGCTCATAAACCGGAAAAACACTACAGGAGCAGCATTGAAACCAGAATTGGCAACTCATCTCTCCTTCACTGGTGCTGTTGCTGCTGCATTGCCACCAGGACTGGCCACCAGGACTGGCCACCAGGACTGGCCACCAGGTCTGCCCTTGAGGCAGACCATGTTATGTGTTAGGCATCTGGTACAGTTTCATCTCTATCTCTCTCACACAATACACTTAATATGTTTTTACATACTAATAAATATGATATAAGGAGTTATTACTTTGCCCTCTGTTTCTTCATAACATTGAAAAGTACGGGATGTAAATAAGATGGAAACATTGATTAAAAATACAATATAGATTAAAATAAAAATAATCATAGTAATAATATAGATTACAATATTAAAAATAATGATATTAGTAAATACGTTTTTAGCAGCAGAATAATATACATCTAATTAAACTCTGAATCTTTCATAATAATATATAGACATGTATAGGAAACTGCTGAAGAATATTTGAAAACAAATAATTTATGATGATTCGACCTTTTTATCTGAAAAGGGCTTAATTAGGAAATCTACACTGATAATGGCTGAAAATATCTCTAAAGATAACACTAAATGGCCTGCACAGTTGTCACTCCTATAGACATCTTCTTCATAGTATGATAGCTCGGAACTCCAACATTGCATTCTAATGACTTTTTGCATTCAGTATTCTTGAAATCCTACCTAAAATCAAACCTGAGTGAGTTGTAGTCATAAAACTCGTTTAGACACAGTTGATTAAAGTAAAGAGTACTCTTTTATTATCGTTTAAATTTGCAATGTGAACCCAACTTATGAAAAAATCATGCAATAGTCTCTTCTGATATTGCAAATGTCTGCTTCATTTCTCTCTGCCCCATTGTAACTAAAGCCCTTAATATTTGTAGTGAGGCCAGAAACCGGTGTTGGCGGTGCCCCAAGGTATTCTTAGATGTTTCAGCTTTGTTTACCAGCATGGGTCACATCATGCAGGGTAGGATCCAGAGACAAGAAGCAATAGGGGGAGCTGCTTAAATGATCGGATAATTCAGCGATACTCAAAGTACAGCCCGGGGACCGCATGCGACCCTCCTGACCTTTACATGCGGCCCCCTGGTGAACAGCAGCATTAGACGGCTGTTTACTTGAGAGAGCACAAAACATGTAAACTAAAGGAGCAAGCAATTCTTTCCAACTAAACTAACATAATTTAAAGTAAAAGAAAAGAAGTAAAGGTGTCCTGCACCACTTAATTTTAGGAACACATTATTTTTTTAAAGACATCTTGCAACAAACATGATACAAATATGTAAGTCTGTACATAAATCCAAAAAATCACATTTCTTTAAGATGCAGAAACATTTCACCTTAGTATATCAGTCCATTGAGTATTTTTTCAAAAGTGATAGTTTGCAAACATGAATTTGGAAACATTCATTCTTTCCCCAACCCTGGCACCAATGCAAATAGTGAACTAAGAGGAAAGTCAGTTAATGTTTACCGTCTGACTGGCCTGGGTTGCTATTATAAATGGACAACACATGCCACCATCAATGCGGCACTCGGTCACACGGCAGGTCAAACCTTTTGGTCCCCTGGTAAATGTTTGTGAGAACCTATGTTCTACATTGTATGTTCGATTTGGTCCTTTCTACAGGGGCACCCAAAAACATTTTGCCTTCACCCTGCTGTTTCCTGAGTCTGTTTTTGTTGGCTTTTCGGAGCCTGCGCACTTTACTACTGCTAACTAGTACTAAGTGCTTGTGCTCTCTTTTCTAAAGATTGTAATATCGACTTGCACCAAATTGGCACATTTAAATTATGTGTAAGTCTCTAACAAAGTGGCACTGCATGTACCCAGGGCTGTAAATTAAATGCTCCTAGTGGGCCTACAGCACCTATTGTGCCTTCCACTTAAGAAGCCTTTAAACATGTCTCAGGTCTGCCATTGCAGCCTTAAACTTTTAAACTTTCATTTCAACCTGGCAAGATAAACCTTTTGCCAGACCTAATCCTTCCCTTTTAAAATATATAGATCGCCCCAAGGGAAGGCCCTACCAGCTCAATCGATAGGGTGCAGTGTGTTGAAAACATTGGACATGTACTTTCAGGTTTTACATGTCTTGGTTGTGAGCAACTCTTACATTTGTTTTCACTACTGCAAGGCCTACCTCTCCCCATGTGATAATATTGGGTTACCTTATTACATTTAATAAGTGATAACTATCGATTGAGAGAAGATAGCAATGCCAAGTTTGTTATTAAACTAACTGTAATTTAAAGCCCTCTTTACCAGCAAAGTCGGATTTCATGTCACAAATCTGAAAATGCCACTATTAGAAAGTTGGCATTATCTTGTCCTAACCATATGATGCCTTCAGCCTGTATCCTGGGTTACATGACTAGGTGCATTTGACAGTTGGGCATTGTGTATTCCTCTCAGACAGCATCACATGAGGGAGAATGGGTATTGACAGGATGGACTATCCTGACCTAATGGGAGGGGCGGAGTTGACACCAACCACACTTGCACATTCAAATGGGCTGCCTCACAAACAAAGGACTTCACACTAGTCTATTGTCAGCCCAGGCCCCTCAGAGTCAGAGCAGAGGAAGGGGGGAAATTCTAGAACCAGAGGTGGAAGGAAGTCGAGAAGTTTTTGCTTCTTTGAAGCTGGCACCAGCAAAACATATTTGACCATCAGACCAACTCTTCAGATCACGTCTGGACCTGTGGAAAACTTGGAAGAAAGAGTGTTCTGCTGCCCTGCTGCCCTGCTGCGGGAATGACTGCCCTGCTGCAAGAAGGTCTGCCTTGCCACCTGAGGAAGGAAGTCTGGACACGCTCCTTGAATCCAGAACCAACTGAGTGACTCCAAGGGTTAGTTGACCAGCATCCTGTATTAAGCTACAGGAACCTAACAAGCTCCAGAGGCCTGACCTGCATCTGCCCAGCTGCCCAGAATCAATTGGACCTGACTGTGCCCTGTAGGTGGCCTCTGCTGGAGTGAGTTGTGATCCCCAAGAGATGCCCCCCCCCCGGTCATAGATTCTTGGCTGGCATCAAAGTGAACTCCTCCTGGCCTATCTGTGGGATCACTCAGAACAAATGTAGTGCAATGCAACTCAACATGGCAAGATGCAGGAACTTGTATTGCGGCACCTCGCAGCTCCTGTAGCCCTGCTGGAACTGACGCAGCTCCACTCAGCATGATGCAGGATCTCACATCTCATTCGAAGTGCAATCAGGTACATTGTCCAGTGGACCAAATTCAGCCCTGTACCTGGCCCGTGTTCCATCATGATTGGCTTCAAGATGTGACTTTGTCCCGGTCCAGCAATACTAGATAACCCTATCTGGCACTTTGCGCTTTTTGGTGCTATCTTTAACTTAGACTTTGATACTGCATATCTTCAGTTCTACTGATTGGATTTTTTTGTTCACTCTGGCATGATTTCATTTATTAAAATGTACTCTATTTTTAGGGTTGAGTCTGCAAAAGCATGCCCAAGTGTATGCATGTCGCTTGCAAGACCCTATTGGTTACAGAAAGGGGTTGAAGCCCTCCCATTGCTTACCATTTGTTCGCTGCAGCGTCCCTCTTCTTTGCTGCCGTCTTAATTGGCCAGTGCTTGCCAAACGTCATCTCTGGCCCTATCTAGGAGGCAGGTACCAAGCACAGATTAATCAAATTAAATTAGTGCACGTTTGCTTCGCCCGACATGAGGATACTATTTCTTCCCCCCTCCAAATATCCCTGCCTGCTCGTCTCTCCACAGAGATTTTTTTCTTGTTTTTATTACTATCCCGATGCCTCCTAGCACACATCTTGCTCCATGCATAGTGCTTTTTTCCCTTCTTTTTTATTACTATCCTGGTGCCTGTTAGTGCACATCTGGCAATCAGCTCAATGCATTACTCACTTCCTGAGTCCAATTAAAGTGCCACAACCTCTGGAATGAAAGCGTCTCAGTGGCAGGTTCCAAGGTGTGTGTCTTCACTAGTTCAACAGGCTCTGCATACAAGCAGCTCAGGAGCATCCCCAACCAAATGCCTGATGGGAAGGACCTGCCCTCTATCACCTTAGCAATTATGACTTTACATCATTGACTGTACGAACAGGAAGTGCACTCCCTCAAAATAGGGGTACGCAGGCAGCCTAGTGCTTACAGACCGAAGAATTACTAGAACACGCCTCCAGATGCGGAAGCCTCACATGAAGGTCTCTGACGCATTCGTCTCTAGTGACAGAGCAGGGTCATAAACACATCTGAGTGACAGCATGTGCAGCTCATCCATTAAGCAACAGAAGAGTCAGCGCACAGAAAGTGTTTGTTGAGATCAGGTATCTGTGCATTGCCAGGGAGCTGAGCTGAGGCACACACCGCATTACATAACGGCAAACCACTCGGAGAGAGTCATATGCTTGGCACAGGGGGCATTTTCAATGTCGCGCTTTTAAAATGTCTGTAAATGGCTTCCTGACAGTAAAAAGCATGCCTAAAGAAAGGCAGGAGGCACATTATAATTACAGACAGTTCAAGTGTCACAGAATGATGCATGAGACGCTCATCCAGACCAGAATTTATTTTCCTTCCATTGTGGGATTTGCTAACCTGGTTTTATAATGATAAAAAAGGGCTACAAATTCCAGAATGCAAAGCAAAATCATACACTGGATGACTTACTCCCCCGCAAGAGGGCTCCATGTATGGGTATCCTTTCACACGAATGCATCCACAGCAAGGAACTCTGTTTGATCTCAAGGCTATTGGTTCATGCCACTGCAGATCCTCTCAGCTTTTGACTATCATTGATTTGAGTAACAATAAAGATCTGTTATTTGCGCCGCGATTGATGGTGGAAACCAGAACTATACAAACAACAGTGTTATTGTAATGCTATCAGACATGCATCCCAAAACTAAGAAAGCAAAAGTTATTTTTGAAAACAGACTGCTAAAAACGTTGCTTTGCCAATTGGGTACATAATGTACGCATCCAAAATACTACTATACAACATATACAAAAATCTATAATGAGGCGCTCAGAGTGAGGTGGGGGTGTGGCTAAACCACCTAAAATGGTGGACGGCATTCAGTGAAGCTCCCGAGAGGCGGCCCGGAACTACCAAATATCCATCTCCATCGGAGACCACTGGACTGTTCAAGGATGGGGTGACTGTTTTCAGCAGCGTGGAGGCGGTCTGGCCCAGATAGTGAGCCAGGAGCGTTACAGCTGCAACCTGAATCCCACCAGGAATGGACTTTCTGGCTTAAGGGAGATACCAGCTCATCTGGGGAGAGGAGTTGGCCTAACGGCTAGGGTGGTCAACCTCGAATCTGGGGAACTGGGTTCGAGTCTCGGCAATGACGCTGAACTTCCTGTGATTCTGGGCAAATCACTTCATCTCTCCGTGCCTAACAAAAATGAATGTGTCCTCATGTAATGTAACTGGTGCTATGTAAAGCGCTCTTATACCCGATTCGGGTCACGTTCGCGCTATATAGAAGGAAGCAACCCTTAGTGCCAATCCTTTCCTCGTGGGTTAATCAACTCTGTGACCCCAAGTGAGGTAGGCTTAAACATCCTGCAACATTATAGGACCTGAAGGCCTTTCTATTGCCATAGGCCTACATTACCCAAGCAGTCCAAGCTGGGCCCGCCCCATCCCGGCTCAAGGACCTGAACTTCAGTACCTGCTACTGCCTGCCAGTACCTTGGGGCCATAGAATTGTTATGCAAACCATCTACCGAGACAATCTGCCCTTCAAAGCCTAGCCTTCTACTGACTGAGAACTGCTGATAAATCTGAGGGACCCCCCCTAAGAAGTATAGCGGGCTGGATCTGGGAGCATAATATTTTTATAATATGAGGTGATTTCTCCCCATTTACTGTTTAACGAGGGCGTGAAGGGGACACAGTCAGGGAGCGAATCACAGAGTTTTAAGAATCACCTGCAGAGTGCATCAGTGCAGACCATGTAGGTAGCAATTGCCATCTCATAAGTGCTCATTTTGCGGCCCCTATATGCTCAACGGGTAGCTGTTGGGCTTGGTGCCCTGATACTGGCCCTAACCAACTGCTCCACCCCTCCTGCCATTCCTTTGGGTCTACCTGTCAAAAGGAACTCTTGTTTCTCATGTCTGTGGGCACGGGACCTTTCAGATCTCTCTTGTGTGTAGTGGACCCGGCTCACCTTACTGCCCATTGATGCAACAGAGATGTCCACCAGGTACCTACCCATGCCCAGTTTACTGGGCTACATAGCTAACTGTTAACTATGGATATAGCCTACGGGCTGAAGTATGGCATTACAATTGTACCCTTCAGGGTTGACTCGTGAAATGCAGTGACTTTCACATGGGACGTATTAATGGAACTAACCCAACTCCTATGCCAAGTCACAACAACTCACAGCTGGGAAATGCCCACACTGATGAATCACCTGACCGCACAGGAGTGGACCATATCCCGCCCACCATGACACCGCACACTAGATCTAATATTGCAAGAAATTCGAGACTCTAAAATAGCAATACAACAATGCATTGGTGCATTGGCATCAGACCTGGGCCTGCTCCACAATGGCCATCACAAACTGATTGACAGGGTCAAAGCCACAGAGACACCCTTGCAACCTTAAGCCCTCACCAGAAAGCTCATGCAAATGAACTGGAAGACTTTAGCTCCTATTTGTGCCTTCTGCAAGACCAAGCTGAAGATACGGAAGCCAAAACATGATGCAACAACGTGCGCATTATAGGAATACCTGAAGGCACAGAGGTGTCTAATGCCACGCTGTTCACGGAAACCTGGTTGAAAACTGATTTGGCTCCACAGGGACTATCAAACATATTTACTGTGGAAAGGGTGCCCACTCGTCAACCACTCCCAGGAGCACCCACCATGACCATTTTGGCCCTCATCGTAAACTTCAGAGACAGAGGCACAGTACTCTAAAAAGCCAAAGAAATTGCTCCAATACAAGTTGACAACGTCGCAGTGTCACTCTTCCATGATTAGACACTAGCTGTGCAAAGTAAACAATTTTCGTTTCTCGCTGCAAAGAAGCAACTCAGGGCAAGAGCTCTGGCCTATGCCCTTATCTTTGCAGCTCACCTGAGAGTAGTAAATGTTTAGCACACTCTTTTCATCTACACCTGGGAAATCAGTTTGGGACTGTGATGAACTACAATACCCAAATGCCCATCACCCCTCATCCTAGGAAACATTGCAAGGTCCCATGAAGCAATACCAATGACGTCAACAAGTGGGGACACCATGATGGCCACCCTCTAAGTCTCCTCCCTCTCCCCAACAGGCGTTGAAAGAGCACCATGCTTTGATAGAAAATGTGACCTCGGCAACCCTCACCCAACTTATCCAGCACTGTGACCCCAGACTCCAATGCAATTATGGCTCAATTCCCCATGGTGACACTGCAAACAGCAGACAATGTAATATGATAATCCAGTCACCAACACCTGAGTATTGTGGGTAGAACACAGATAATGACCTTGGCCCTCCTCATTTCCCTCCAGACTCACGTATTATATCTGATGCGTATACCATGCTTGACTGTGGTTCTTTTTACTTATTGATTAGATTGCTTGCTTTAATCCATGGTATAATCTATCTCACTCTACTGCCTTCCCTGGCCACTCTCCAGGGCAGTTGCTGTTGGTTTTATTCCTCACTGGACTTAGTATTGGGGGTTGTTTATGGGTCATGCTGTATGATTGCATCATTTCCAGGGCGGGAGGGAGTGAGGGGATATTACAATTTCTATCATTGTCTCAATTATTTTATAACTGTCAAAGATAACAAATACCTTTAAAATATTGTCGTGGAATGTCAGGGGGATGGGGGCAGCCTACAAATGTCACTGTATTCATTCCCAAATTAACAGTTGCAAGGTCAAATACTTTCCTTACAGGAGACTGACCGCTCCTCTACCGAACCCCATAAGTTGTGAATGAAATGGAGGGGGGCAACTGTTTGCCACTACATTTCCAGCTTTTACAAGGGGCTTTGAGGTCTGGATAGGGGCTAGAATGCCATTTGACGTGGATACAAGGATAGATACAAATGGCCATTATGTGCTCGTCCATGGGACCCTAGACAGTAGACTCTTAGTACTGGGTAGTATTTATGCTCCAAACTCAGTCCAAGACACCTTCCTCTCACATCTCTCCACTGTGTAAGTTGACTGGTCCCACTTGGTCTTTGGAGGCGACTTCAATGCAGTAATGGATACAGAGCTAGACCGCTCCCACCCTCCCCTAACCAGTGCGCCCTTCTTCAGACAGACGAAGGCACTACAAGACGTCAGGATGGTCACTATCAGACACATAGAGAGAACTGAAGGAAGAAATGCGAGAATACTCCTTTTACTCCCCTCCACATAAATTACACTCCCACTACATTTTATGCCCCTCACATATGTTTCAGAGTATCACCAACTCCACATATCTAGGCAAAACACTATCAGACCACATTCCCTTGGAGATCATAATGTCATGGGGCTGTATTCCTATCCCTGTCTGCACCTGACGCTTGCAACCCCTCAATCTAGAAGATACAGTGTTTAAAGATACTCCTACTGCCATCGCCAATTATTTTGTTAAAAACACTAATGCTACATCACTTCTGATTAAATGGGAAGTATTCAAGATGGTCATGGGGGGGGGGGGGTGTTTATCCACAGTGGCTGGGGCATGACACTCAGTCTTGTGAGACTTACTGTCACCTTACTGTGACTGAAACCCAAATGTTTAAAGTTGAGCACAAGGCTGTACATGATGATTCAAGGACAGAGAAATTATGGGACTGTTATATTCGATACGCAGAACTGCTGGAATGCTTGATAATTATTGGTCACAACACATATACACAAAGAAGGCATACTGAAGGGGGAAAAAAACAGTGCTTTTTTAGCATGTATGATCCACTGACAATCGTCCCCCACTCCTGTCCTATCCATGCGCACACCCGCAGGTACTCAATATACCACACAATGAGATATTGAAAACACCTTCAACAGCTATTATGCCAATCTTCAAGGAACACACCCACTACTTTCCCCTACTGGCCTTGCAGCATTCCTGGCTGGGCTACACCTACCGCAAGTGCTAGGGCCATGTTGTTTGGAACTTGCAGCCCCATTAACGCAAGAATAAATCAGTAGCACAGTAACAGAACTCCCCACAATAATACTCCTGGATCAGACAGATTGCCCTCCAAATTCTATACCACCTTTGCTGCCTGACTGGTACCACATTTAAATACATTGTAGAACACCTCACTGGAGCTATGCTCCCTTCCACTCACAACTGTCAAGCCCTGGTGACATCTTTACTGAAACCCGGTCATGACCCAGAAGACATGTCCTCCTATACACCATTCTTATCAACAGAATACAAAATATTGAGCAAAGTTCTGGCAAAAAGATTGCTCCCTATACATTTAGACTTAGTCCGTGCTGACCGGAACGGATTCATCCCACGTCGTAGCACCTCCTTAAATGTTAGACGCTTCTATTCTGTGATAGAGGCTGCTAAAAATAGCTATCCAGATGAGGGATGCCTCTCCCTTGACCTCCAGAGGGCATTCAATATCTGGGAATACAGGTCTGCAACCTTTGCCAAATTAGGCATCCCCCAAACATATATTAAATGGATCAAACACAGACTCAACAGCATGAGCATGAATACGAACTGGACCCCAGTATCATCCACCAATTCAATTTATAGAGGCACCAGACAAGGCTGCTGTCCCTCGTCCCCACTATTATTTGTACTTGGAATGGAACCCTTAGTGCAGGGACCACAATGCAATGCCATATCCCTGTATGCAGAAGATGATATACTTTATGCACGTGACTTGACTATGCATCTCACACAACTCACCACCCTACTGAGCCTTTTCGGAGATCTCTCCTGTCTCCTATGCATTCTTCTTTAGGGAACAAGTTTTGGGCGATGTATTATCATTGGGCGCTTCTACCATTCCAATTGCCTCTCATAACTTTTATTACTTTGGAGTACAGATGGTAACTTAAGGAACACTATCAACTCTCTCCGTACACAAGTCTTGATCACTGTTCCTCTATCAGTGATGGGCCGGTTGGCACTCTCTAATATGCTGATGCTCCCTCGGCTGTTATATTTTTTCATAAACTTACCTATAGGGGTCCCTATGACTTACTTTAGGCAGCGTAATATCCTACTCACCGACCTGATATGGGTACAGGGAGATGCAGGGTGAGTCAGTCTAAACTACAATTACCCCCTGATGGGGTGGGATGGGTGCCCCTGTTTTTCGGGCCTATTGTTATGTAGTTCAATTACAATGGTTAGCATATTGGCTAGCAGGTTTCCATATAACAGAAATAGATTATAATCCCTGAATGCTATGACAAGGTAAACAGGACATGCTACTACTACCATATGTACTACGTCCTCCACACTTACCACTATTCTTAAGTAATGCTCTTACATACTGGAGACAAGCACTAAAATATACAATGACCACTACACATTATGCTCCAAATGTGCCATTGCTGGGTTGCCAACACCGATGGATCCAGCACCTCCCATAAACTGGAACCCTGAGAGTCTGCTGGCATTAACACAGATTGAATTATTTACCAATGGAGAACTAATGTCCCACCAAGACCTTAAACAAACCCACGACTTGCCCTCCTCCTGTCAGGCCCTCAAAGTAGATCTCCTCAGAACTGGCACAAGATGATCGACCTGCTGACATCCCCAACTCTGCAAGTAATATATATATATATACACAGAGTAGTAGAGAGGTCAAGTGAGGGAAAAGGGAAATGGGAAGGAACAGCAGGGAATATGAACCTGTAGAGAAAATAAAGAATATTCAGTAGAATACAGAATAATAGGCTACTCTCATATTGTCTCAGTAAGAGACTGTAAGTACCTTGTACACAAGGACTTGTTTCCTCAAGCAAATGAAATTCTGAGATAAGACCTTCTGTATCTTCTGAGTACAGTATAAGGGCCAATGTATTTGTGGTGAAATATACTGCGTATTCTGAAATGAATGTTCTTTGTCAACAACTAAACACTATCTCCTGGCCGATATTGTGGACCCTCTTTAGGATGCAGATCTGCCCATTTATTCTATTGTTTGGCACGAGTCAGATGGACATGAATTTTTGTATGCATGGCTTGGATTTTCTTGATGCATGATTTCACCTCAGGTTGTTCCTCAATATGACCAGGCTATGTTATTGAAAGGATTTTAGCGTAGAACCCATTATTAGTGAGAAAAGGTGTTCTCTCCTATAGAGCTGTGCCATGCGTTGTTATACGATAGTTCTGAAAGCCATAGCAAAGACACCCAAGAATCTTTGGCTTCCTCGGCATAGCATCTCAAGTATTTCTTTAGTGTTTCATTACTCTTTTAGTCTGTCCATCCGTTTGGGGATGAAAGCTGGTAGACAAGGCAGTAGCGACTTGTAAAGCCTTGCACCACAACTTTCAGAAACTAGCAATAAACTGTGATTCTCAATCTGAAACAATGACTCTTGGAAGACCATGTAATTGCCCAACGTTTAACAACAGTTGTGCTGTCTGACCTGCTGTAGGCAAGTTAGTACATGGTATAAAATGTCTCATCTTGGTAAGGCTATCCACCACTACCTGGATGGCGTTGTATCCTTGATTATCTGGTAAGCTTGTGATAAAATCCATATTAATGGTTTGCCATGGTTGAGGTGGGATTGGCATAAGCATAAGTTTCCTTTTGCTTTAGCATGTTCTCCTTTGGATCTAGCACAGACCTCATACTCAGCCACCCATATTTTTGCATCTTTTGACAGTGCCAAATGCCTTACGTTGAATTGCTCTAGATGGTAGATATAGTTTGTTATCAAAGAAAGGCAATCCTTGTTTTAGACTTTGTTGATCACTTACACTTACCCACTGATTCCAGGATTCGGCAGAGCTGGATTTTCTTACTTCTTCTAAGAAGTTTTCAACAGTTACAACACACAACACTCTTGTAGGAGCAATGATGGCTTCATTGATAACTTTCTTGTGGACGCTGTCAATGCCTTGTCGAGATAAAGTGTCTACCTTTCTATTTTCGATTCCTGGTCGAAAAGTAATTACACAATCATACTCTGCAAAGAACAACATGCATCGCATTTCCCTCTGAGACAGCTGTCTAACTGTTTTCATGTATGGAAGGTTTCTGTGATCTGTGTACACTGTTACTCGGTGCAGTGACCCCCCATGAATAATGCCTCCATTCTTGAAAGGCTTCTTAATGGCCAACAACTCTTTTTCTGCAATAGTATAGTTTTGTTCTGCTGCATTGAGTTTCCATGACATATAAGCCACAGAGTGTAACTGCCCTGTTTGTTTGTCTCTTTGAAAAAGGACCGCTTCTATAGCCACATGAGAGGCATCGGCTTCCACTATAAACAGGATCTCTGCTTGTGGATGCTTTAGAACTGGAGCAGTAGTAAAAGCTTTTTTGAGGAGTTTGAAGGCTTCCATGGCATCGCTGGTCAACACAAAAGGTTCTCTCTTTCTTAACAGTCTTGTAATAGGAGCCACTACATGCGAGAAGTGCAGGATGAATCTACGATAGTGATTTGCAAACCCCAAAAAGCTTTGCACATCACGCACATTATGTGGAATTGGACATTCCTGTACTGCCTTTACCTTTCATTTGTTCATACTCAACCCTGAAGGACACAACATCACCCTCAGAAACTCCACCTCATCCACATGGAAGTCGCACTTACTCAACTTGCAAAACAGGTAATTTTCTCTTAGCCTTTATAAGACCTAAAGAACATGACTTTCATGTACTTTCTCATTTACAGAATATACCAAGATGTCGTCTATGTAGACCACCACAAAGGAATCCAAATATTCTTTAAGAACATTGTTCAGAAAATACTGAAAGGCCGCTGGGGCGTTGGACAACCCAAACGGCATGACAGTATATTCATACAGCCCAAAACATATTTTGAATGCTATCTTCCATTCATCCCCCTCTCTTATTCTGACCAAATGGTAGGCACCCCTTCAATCCAACTTTGTATAAATGGTGGCCTCTTTCACCTGATCGAGAAGAATAGACACAATTGGAAGAGGATATCTATTTCCGATGGTATTTCTATTTAACATGCGATAGTCAATGCACGTTCTCAGTTCCCCATTAGCCTTAGAAATAAAAAAAAGTGGAGAGGCTGCTGGAGAATGAGAAGGTCAAATAAACCCAATATCTAGGTAATGATCCAAATATTTTCTTAAGTATTTCATTTCTGACTCATAAAAAGCATACATTCTATAGCAGGGGTCTCCAACGAGTAGCTCGGGAGCTACTGGTAGCTCGCCAGTACCCTGAAAGTAGCTCTCAGAGTTGAAGACAAGCCAAGACAATCTCAGTGAGGCTATGCATATTAAAGAAGGCAGCACCGCTCATCTCAAAACACTTAGGGGCCGATTCTGATCCGGGTCGGAAGGGCACCGAACGCGATCCGGCCGGAAAAACTACGTGCCGTACGATGCGAGCTACATGATATTCACTGACCGACTCGTTTCCGGGTCCGAACCGCTCCGTCCGTCTCGGTCGTAAGCGAACCGTGGCGTGCAATGGATGCGATTCACGACCGAGTCAGTACGATGCACGTGTCGGACAGCCTGTGCGAGCCGGAGTGTCTGACTCGCAAATCGTCTGGGTGGTTGCCTTTGGGGGTCCGCGTCAGACTTCCTGTCACCCGCAGCCCTACAACTCGGACACAGGGGGAGACCCATGAGTCTCCCCAACACAGGCCTGTACGGTGCGGATGGCACGGATGCGTACTCACTGTAGGTGGGGCACTTTTCCGCGACTTACCCATTCAGTCAATGGGAGCCCATGTACGCGTCGTACGACCGGCTCCCATTGACTTCTATGGGAGTCCGACCGAACCGAGTTCGGCAGCATACGGCTGCATCGTACTCGCTCGGTCGGACTGCAGGACTCCGGCTCGGTTGGAAAACACTCCGGATCCAGCTCGGTCGGAGTGCTTTCCGACCCGGATCGGAATCGGCCCCTTAGAGTGAAAGCCAACCAAACCAATAGCAGACCCTTTTAATAACACTCAAACACAAACTGAGTTGGGTTACGGGTCTGCCACATGACCGTCTGAAACCACTCTAACTCTAAATCACAAGGAGATTGGCCATGTTATACACCCTGCTCTTTCAGTCCCAGCATATATGTGAACAATGCACTATCAAAGAATGACAGTAGTACTCAGGGCTGACCCACCAAAGTGTGGGACTGTAGGAGCCGGAGAGAAAATTTGTTAGGAGCACGATCAACCTAAGAGCTGACAGGAGCAGTGTATGGATCCAAAGCAAATAAAAAATAATAGCCTCATCGGCATTTATTTATGTGTCGTCTGTCTGACATGGTGTCGCTCCCTAATAAACAGTGTTGTTTCCTGGAAGCTATGTCTGGAGTCAAGGACCATCAAATGTGTATGCTGGCCTGCATCATAAGGGTTTTATCTTTGGTGCAATTGTTTCCGTTCATTGCATAATAGTGCCCATGCTGCAATAATGGTCATCCTTGACTATTACGGGTATTTTTTTGTGTCGTTTTCCAATACCGGCTGCCATCATTGACATATTGACTGGCCTACTTTTAGACCCCCCTTACAAAATGATGACTGTTTCTTGTATAAAAATGGCCATAACTGATATACATGGGGCATCCTGGATGTTATGGCACCCAGCCTTGGTATGTTGGCCCTGGTATGGGCATTATTTGCATAACAAAAGCATACATGGTGCTATGGTGAAAATCCATTACCTATGATTGGAATACCTGGGCACTGTAAGCAGAATCTGTCTTTGTGAAGCATTTTTACATGATAGTACTGATATTTGTGGATTGTGTGTTTTCTAAAATTGAAAACTGATATTTTAATGGCAAATATGTTTTTTAGAAAAGATTTTTATTCTGGAAACTGAGTTTGTTTGCCCAAAATGGAAAGTGGTATTTGATAGAAAGAAATATGAGTATTTTCAATAACTAATATGCTGACGAAGACAAAATATTTTATTTCTAAAACACATTTAAAGTTGATAGCAGAATGCTAATTCAAGCTGAGTTGGGGGGGGACTTACTGCTCTAGTTCTGTCCTCTGTGCCGCAGAGCATTTGATAATTTAAATGTAACTTCATTAGTGAGGGGGTGGCATTTAATAGTGAGAAATGCTTTCCTGCTATTTCTGCTGGTAACCTTATCTTGAATGCTTGGGTGATTACTACTGATAATCCTGCTTAGAGTGGTCATAATGTAATGTTAACACATGTTGCCAGTGATAACATATACTAGTAGCTCAGCAGGACTTTCCTTGAGCAGAAGTAGCTTTCAACACAGAAAAGGTTGGAGACCCCTGTTCTATAGGATGGTAATGTGGTTCCGGCTACCAAATCAATCTGGCAGTCATACGCTCTATGAGGAGGGAGCTTTTCTGCCTGGGCTTCACTAAACACATTCCCATATTGGGCATAGGCTAGGGGTAATTAAATATACTTCTTTGTGGCAGTGGCAATGCATAACAGATGTGCAAATGCTAAAACCTGCATGGGGGTGGACGTCAAACATGTGTTCTTGCTATGCTCAGATAGAAAGTGCACTACTTTACTTTTTGAGTCTATGGTAGGGTTTTGTTGCAATAACCAAGGCATACCCAAAATGATTTCATATTGAGGAGCCACAAAAATGTTCAAAGATATCGTTTCTACATGCCATTGTTTACCATCAAGCATGGTTAAACAAACCGGTTCCGTTTGTTCTGTAACTGGCCCACATTTGAGAGGCTTGCCATCAACAGCCAACACCATCTTCGGAATTTCTCGTAGAACTCGGTACCAATCCCTGATTAATAAAGTTACCAGTGGCCCCAGAATGGATTATCACCATACTGTGATGAGATTGATCAATGACTTGTAATATCATTGGGAGCAGGGTATGTGACTCTGTTTCTCTAACTTCTGACACAGACAAGGAAGGTACCTTCCAAACGTCTTTTCTTCTGGGATTTTCGGAACGGAAATGTCTATTAGTTCTGGTTTCTTTTGTAGAAACTGCCACTTTCTTGCTTGAAACAAAAGAACTGGATGTTTTTGGCCTTGAGGAACATTCCCTCACTAAATGTCCTTTTTTTCTGCCATACATACATTGCCCATTCACACAACGAGCCTCTCTTTCTTCCTTTGAAAGAGGGGATCTAATAGCCCCTACTTCCATAGGTTCCACACTCGATTAATTTCCTACAAAAGGTCTTTCTTCTTATGGCCCCCTCTTTCAGTTAATCTATGATCCAACCTCAGAGTAAGCTTCATTAAATCTGTGCAATTCGTTGGTTGAGGATATATCTGAGCAAGTGCATCCTTCATTTCCTCTCTTAAACCCTGATAATATAATGACATCCACTTCTCCTCAGGCCACACTGTCTCTGCAACTAATCAGTTATACAAGGTTAAGTATGTCACTAGATCTCTCTTCCCTTGTTTTAATTCCAACCGTTCTTTGTCTGCACTAAAAGTGGTTGCTCTTCTATCAAACACTCTTTCATACTCGGAACGAAAAGCATTCCAATCAGACAATACTGGATCATCATTCTTTACTAGAGGGACTGCCCAATAAGCTGCATCTCCAGTTTAATAGGATATGGCAAACACAACCCTTGAATGATTGTTAGAAAAAGAGGCAGGTTTGCAGACAAAATGTAACATGACTTGTGTTAGGAATACTTGTATTTTATGAGGGTCTCCAGAATACCTCTGAGGTGTGGCCAAAGGTATTGGGGGGGTATATGCACCTGTATCTATGACGCAGAGGGAGACGCGTCAAAAGGATTTCTTGTCTGTCTCTCTATTCCCTCATTAAGCGCTGCGGTTTTAGCCCTAGAGGTCAGGGGTTCCTGCTGTACTAGTGCTAATGCCTGAAGTACATCATCCAAGGTAGCCATTATTTGTACAGCACCCCAATCAGGAGAAGTTGTAATTCGTGGGTGCGTAATTCTTTCAGGCCCTCAAAGTAGAACTCCTCAGGACTGGAACGATGCACAAAATGGTCTACTTTCTGACATCCCCAACTCTGTAAATACACACAGATTAGAGAGCGGTCAAGCGAGGGAAAAGGGAAATGGGATAGAACAGCAGAGAATATGAACCTGTAGAGAAAATAAAGAATAAGCTACTCTCATCTTTTCTCACTAAGAGACTGTAAGTATCTTGTACACAAGGAATTGTTTCCTCAAGCAAATGAAATTCTGAGAAAAGACCTTCTGTATCTTTCTCCTTGCATGCTCCTGATGAAACAAAAACAAACAAAATCAACTTACTCTTCTTCTGTCATATATACAACGGACTTGTGAGGTGTATATCTTAAGGTAAAAAAACTATATAGCATATGTACCACAAACAAGAATTTGTAAAAGGTTTAGGAGGGAATGGGCAATACTGGAAGCACTAATTTTTACTTCAAAAGTCATGCACCGTAAATGACCTCACCCATGAATGAAAGTATATAAATGCAGATGCCGGTCTATTCTCCTATCACTTGATAAAGAACTCAAAGATCCAAGAAAGAATAATATCAAATAAAAGAGCAAAACAAACAACAGTTCTTTCTTGGTGATATGATATTCAAGAGATTTGTATTTGCAACTCTTCACGTTCACAATAAACGCTAATCCAAATAGAAGTGAATCAGAATATTCCAAACTCTCAACAAAAGGTATTAAATGTCGGCTGCAACAGGGTAAACAACACAAAAAGACTTCCAATGAAACAAAAATGCAGCCCGCCATGAGATGACTCCCTACCTGGAAGCCGAATGCACAGAAGGTCCAAGCGTGAAAAGAACTACTCCAAAAGCGGAAAACAATCTTGCTTTGCCGTTAAGATAAACAAAGGTTGTGTACTCATCTCCGATTTCATGGAGACACAGGTACACCAGGTGCACAAGACTTCTTGTCTTACCGCACTCATTCAGTGCATTTCTCCCAAGACACCTTCCTGGAAAGGCAGACCGCGAGACTCTGCCTTCAACGAGACACAGCAATCCAAAAGTTGTCAAGAAGAGCGGGAAGCAGAGTCGGTCCAAACTAAAAGGTTAGTGTTGGAAGTGGGGGTCCTTATCCCTCATCGCCGCCACCAAATGCTGGAAGCGGGAGTCCCTGACGCGTCGTTTCAACGTTAGGCTAAGTAAGGACACCGTCTGAGATAGCCCTGCTCATACTCTGTAGTGATAGAGCCACTCTTGTGGTTGAGCACCCTATGAAGACCTCTGACTGCCACCATTTTAACTGACTTTAGTGTGTTATTTTACCCTAGCCTTAATGTAAGACGGTCCTGCATATGCCTGCTTCTCTTCTGTCCTGTAATCTTGTTGTCTTTCAATGGGAGCTGTCACGGAGTAGAACAGTCTTGCCGGGAGCAGAGGGTGTGAGATGTGCATTTGAGGGCGTGAGAGGGAGAGACAGGTGTGGAGTGCACTTTCTGTTCTCGAAGTGCAGTGTTGTGGGCAGTGGTGCACACATGTGCTCGGTGTTGTGCATTGGTGAGAATTATTATGAGTTCTTACTATTGACTTTGACATTGGCTTATGTCATCTTGCTTTCTGACTTTACCTTGCTTCAGTTCTTCTGCGTGCACAGTGGTGCTTGCAAGTTGTTTGGGTTATGAGAATTATAAGGTCTTACTATTGGCTTTGACATGGCTTCATGTCATCTTGCTTTCTGACTTTACCTTGTTTTAAGCTTTTCTGTGTGCACAGTGGTGCTTGCAAGTTGCTTTCTGACTTTGCCTTGGTTGTTAATTATGAGTTCTTACTATTGGCTTTGACATGGCCTCATTTCATCTTGTTTTTTGGCTTTGCCTTGCTGCTTGCAAGTAGCTGTGAAGTGGGGATGGCAGGTGTATGTTCTTCACTTGTTTTTCGCTCTTCACTGACCAGAGTGAACTGGATATTATCTGTAGAATGTGCAACTCTGCCTCAAAGCCAAAATACGGGAGCTTGGCCAGCCTCCGTCATGGCCTTGACGCAGACTGGTACAGCCAGCTTAGTTCTTTTTCATGAGAAGGGGGCGAGGTTTTCTAGAAGCTTCGTCCTACGTTTAGTAATGATATTTATGCTGGGAAACCTTCGAGGGCCAGATGGAAGTTCACCACAAAATAGACATATTGCTGTGGAGGTGACGGAACATGGGTCTTGACTGAACTCCTTCCTAGGTTGTTGAAAGGACTTATCCAGCTAGAGTTGGCAAGGATGTTGCAGAATCAGTCGGTGAGGTGTTCCTAACCATTAATATGTATATATTTTCCACTCTTTGCTATTTGTATATATACTGCATTTTATTCTAATTGTTTATTGTAGTTAATTGGCATTTGGGAATCTGCATTTACTGATATATTTGGCCTACCGTTCTGAACATTGTATTAATAAACTTGTGTGTGCTATTTTTAAATGCACCGGAATTTGTCTTCTTGCCGCGCCTTTGGGAGTGCTGTGCAAACGTGTATGATTTAAAGGTGCAGTGATACATTGGCCTCTCTTTAGGGGAGTGCAGGGTTTGGGTGTGACTTATTGGTGAGAAGTCACATTCATTACACCCCCTTAGTAGCTTGGCATGAGCAGCCAGGCTTATCTCCAAGGTACAAGTGTACAATACGTGCAACCACACTAACAGCAACCCAATGATGTCACCACAAATAGACTCCACACGAGTTTTTATAAAATGAGTATAATCTTTATATAAGAGGTTATACGATATGACCACACGATACAAAACCAATATATCAGAATGGGTAGTATTCCTTCCGGTGAGTTGGTAGGTTCTAATTCCCAACCACCGCTTCTAACCAACAGTTAAGCTCACTTCTAACCGTTTCCAAAAGGTTAGGCAAGTCGTATTACTAGAATCACACATGTTGCAAAAGAGAAGAGATACTGCAATGTGTAAAAATATTCTCTTGTACTGTGCAACAGAGAATCAATGCCATACGTAGCGCCACAGTCATGTTCTTTGTAATAGAAGGAATAATGCAATGCGTATCACTACCAGCATACCCTGTACCAGGAAGAAACAAAGCAATGTGTCACGCTACAATCATGTACTGTGCAATGAAGAAATAATGCACTGCGCCACGTTATAATCAGATACTGTGCGATGAAGAAATAATGCAATGCACCACGTTACAATCATTTACTCTGCAAGGGAAAAATAACGTAGTGCGTAGCACACCAAGCATATAGTTCGTCAGGCACAAATGAGATCAGGCGTCATACGAAAGTTCGATAGTTTGTTAGCAGCAATAATGCAAAGTGTAATACGACAGTTTAGGTGCTCCGTTAACAGTGCCCCCAATATGGATCAATGATGACACAAAAGTACTGCTTCTCACTCCAGCCCCAAACTGCCCCTCCTTGGGCCAGCACAGGCCTAGATCCGAGCCAAAGCAACAAGCTCGTGCAGCTGACAGAAGAGAGAGGCCGAGAGAGTGTCCCTCTGAGCCTGCACCCCACCCCAGGTGGTGATCCATGTTACTGGGTGGGGCGCGACCACACTCTCCTCTCCTACTTCAGTGACTTGGGCCAGAACTCCGTCAATGGGTACGGTGAGCTCGGGCCAGCGGCTCAGCTCCCCCGGGGCTGCCGATCTGGGCCGCTGCTGTTTCACTCCGAGAGCCCAATGACCTGGCCCTCCTTCCGGCAGTCTTAGTGAACACCGAGACCCGCCATCAGCACTGTGGAGACTTACTTCAAATTCGGTGCACACACTATCGAGGCACTCCTCACTAACGTAGCTACGCGAAGTGCACTTTGCACTATGTGAGCTATGTGTAGCTACGCGAACTGCCTAGTGCACTGTGCAAAATGCTGTTTGCACTGATTGCACAGTGCCGGATGCTTCTCCGCACTGTGCAATCGGTGCAAACCGCATCTTGCACAGTGCAAGTGGTCATTTTTTGCCGCTCGAGTAGAATTCTACTCGAGCGGCAGCTTTCTGAACGCGGGCTGGTAGTTTCTCATCGCTAGCGGTCGTGAGCATACGCGACCACTCGCAATGAGAAACCTGACCTCCCCAAGTTGAGAATCTCGCTGGGAGGTTTATTTTCCACGCTCGCGATCGGCAACTTGATGTTGCTGATCGTGAACGAGGAAAAAGTCTCGCTGGGATGTCCTTTTGCTCGCTCACGGTCGACAAACTTAACGTTGGGGACCGCGAGCAAGCAAAAAAGGACTGCTACGCTACGCGTGTTTGCACTGTGCTACGTGCAATTTGCGTAGTGCGAAGTAGTGTAGCATAGTACTTTGCCCAGGGTTACTCCTCACCAGTGCCTCTGGTTGCACCTCGACACGCACTCTGAGCATCCGAGACTCGCCACTTCTCTGGTGCTCACGATGACCCGGCGCTCTTCACCAATGCCTCTGCTTGCACCTCGACATGCACCCTGCGCGTCCGAGTCTCTCCTCCTCTCTCAGTTAACACGATGACCAGGCGCTCCTCACCAACGCCCTGGCTGCCCCACAACAAGTACTCTGCGTGTCTGAGTCTCACCTCTTCTCCCGGTGCACACAATGACCAGGCGCTCTTTACCAATGGCCTGACTGTACCACGACACGCACTCTGCTCGTCCGAGACTCACTTCTTCGTTCGGTGCACACAACGACCAGGCACTTCTCACCAACACCTTGGCCTGTACCACGACACGCACTCTGCGTGTCTGAGACTCCGCTTACTCCTGTGTTCCCACGATCACAAGGCACAACTTCTGAGGGTCTCAAGCTGCAAAAGCACGCGCACACCGCATTGCTTGGGACTTCTCCGGAAACTTTTATGTTCCTGTGTTTCCAAACAGGGAGCCAGCTCACCTCGGGCCCTTGAGGTTCAAGACACAGCACAAAGCACAGTCTTATTCAAGCAGGGGGACCCAGCGCCTCCAAGCACAGTCTCAACAGCCTCTCCCTTGGTTAGAACAGCAAACTGCAGACCAGCCCCAGATCACGAAGCAAGGATTGGTCTTTCCACAGCAGTCTCTTCAGTTGCTCCTTCTTTAGCAGAGGTTCCTCTTGACCACAGAATGTGTCCAAGCCTTTTCAGTCTCAATCCATTTCTGTTTCAGTCCCACGTTCAGGGGTTTCAGCTCTCATAGTTATACCCCTTAATGTCTTTGAAGTTCGTTTGTGCTCAGGGGTCCCTGACCCCTCCCTAAATCGGTTCTGGGTGTCTCCTTCTCATTGTCACCTTTCTCCCTTTGATACTGAGGGTCCGGATCCTTTATCACTCAGCAGGAGATGGGTCAATTGGTTTATAGCACCAGCCCAGGCCTTTTCACCTCCCGGGCTTCTCCTCCCCCTACTTTCCAGATGCAGGGCAGCCTGGTGCCATCTCCACCCCTCCCTGGGTCAAGACCTCTCCCACCTCCTCTCACCTCTCAGATCCAGACAGTCAATCCACATTCAGCAGAGACACATAGAAATGCTTACAGCACAAAACTCAGCCACTTTCTAAAAGAGTGGTTTCTGAACACACAGTGACAAACCCACCTTCACAGAAAGATGTGTTAGGACATACATACTAAACTTCACCCCTCCATTATAAATTTACATGAAGCTAGGCTAACAAACACAACACACAGCCTTCCCCATTCTGTCCTATGGGCATGATGGCCTTTAAGCAGTGAAAAACGAAATGGAGTGTTTTTCACTGCCAAGACATAACACACACCTTAGTATATGTCCTGCCATTTACATACACTGCACCCTGACCAGGGATTACCAGGGACCTACCACAGGGGTGCCCAATGTGTATGTAAAAGGGAAAGTAAGGCCTGACAAGTGGTTGCACTTGTCAGGACAACATGCTAACTTAGAAAACTGTGCGCAGACCCTACACTGCAGGCCTGAGTTCCCTTCTCACCGCACCTTTGCATTACTAGCCCTGGCACACACAGTGCACATCACTTGGGACTTTACTAGTAAGGCAAACATACCAATCATGGCCAACCAATTACATTACACTTTACATAGGGAACACTTGTACTTTGACACTGATTAGCAGTGGCAAAGTACCCAAAGCATCTAAATTGGCAATTCTATGTCAGGAAAACGGTCTAGGGGGAAAGCAAAAAGTTTAGGGAACTTTAGCCAAAAAGGCCAAGTCCTACAGTTAGTCTTGACCCGATCAGCCCATACGGGTCAGTAGAACACCAACAGCTAGAGAATTACGCACACCGACTGGTGTGCGATTACGTTTTTCATCCCATGAGCCTCTGGACAGTCGGCATCATGGGATTTGTAGTCTCCACTACATTGTGATGTGAGTAGGCTCCACTGTCCACGAATCCCGACACCTCCCTCTTCTTAACACATGTAACCATTTGCCGATATATCCGGATACACATGGCCTCCACAGGCACAGAACCTAAGACTCACTCCTTCGTCCAGGCAGTGTACAAAATGGGTGCCAGGAGTTACTTAGTCAAATGGCTGTATAAAGGTTTGCATACTCACCTACATATCTCCCTAACACCTCTTTGCACAAATTCGGAAGGGGACCTTGGCCAAGCCCTAAATGAATGGCACTTTTTAACTGCATACCACACCATATTCCCTCAAAACTCCCGATTTTAATTTATTCAATTATCATTATTGCACAGGGCCTATTTCACACCACAGAAAAAAGTATAAAATGTTCCCTGCGGTGCCCCCTAGCTGCCCCAGGTGTCACGCCGGCCAGGCGGACTTGCTGCACATGACCTGGCCCTGCCCCTCCCTCAAAACCTACTCGAACACAGTTCACATCTCCTAGCGCTCACTGGAATAATGTGAAGCATTGCCTGCTGGGCTTATACTCATGCCTTAAACAGAATAAAACATTGTCACTTTCTTTGACTTGACCCTCCTATTGGCCACATGACAAATCATAATACAGCAAAGTCTCCTCACGCCTTGCAGTGGCAGGTCGGCTGTTCCCAGGCAGAAGTAGTGGGGCAGGGAGAAGGGGGGAGTTTAAACACAAAAAAAGAAAAGATCACTTACCTGCCGGCCCAGCTGTCTAGCCGGCTGCTGCCTCTCCTCTGTCCTGTCCATCCTCTGCTTCTGCGTGAACCAGAAGCACACAGGCTCCCAGACTCCCCTAAGCAAATCATGACGCTTGTGTCTCCATGACACCAGTGTTGTGATTGGTCTGAGCGCCGTGGTTTGGTGCTTGGACAGGGACTGGGAGGCTGTGCATGTTCTCCACCCAGGGTGTCTATTGCAGCCTGTGGAAAACATGCTAAGTGTGCATGGCTGTTTGTCCGGCCCAACAACCCCTCCCTGGTCTCACTCAGGTAACCACAGCCCATGGGGATTTTGGGGGGCTGCAAGGGGAGTCCTTAGACCCCCGCCTTCACCGTCGGCTCCCAGCATGTGAGCGCACTTCCTGTGTGGCATGCAGCACTGATTCTATTCTTCTCCTACCTGTTGACAGCAATTTTTCTTCTCATCCCACCCATGGGCAGAAGGAGTGCACTCTCATGCCCGCCTTGAATGTGAGCAAGGAGGCAAGAGGCTGGCATGTACAGCCCTCCCAGACATGGGCACAGGGAACGTACAACGTGCCTGGCCCAGGGTTGACTATTATCTCTAGAAATGGGATACCCAGACCTAAACAACAATTTCTGGTCCCTGGGAAAATGGAGGCCCCCAGGGGCCCTATTATGTAAAGAGAGCACTTTCCCTATTTGCACCGAGTGCAGTTTAAAACTGGTGCGCCGGGCACAAACAGGGAAAGTGTGCCCTTTTACATGGAATGCGATGCCCCCGTGCAGCCGCGGACATACGATGCCCTGGGGGCAGTGCTTTAGTGTAACTAATGAAGCAACTGCTTTGTAGCCATGCCCTTGCAGGGGAGTGCAGTGAGTGACTGCACCCGTCTACAAGGGGATGTCTGGGGGTCCATGGGACCCCCTTCACTCCCTCCAGTGGGTAGCTATCTGGGAGCGCACTGTCAGTGCACCTCCTCACAGCTATTTGCCTTTTAGCCTGTATCTATAATACGGTGTGTTCACAGGGGCAAATGGATTCCCTCATTTTAATGGGGCCATGCCCCCATTCAAATGAAGGAATGCCCACTGAAGACAGCAGAAGGTGCTTTATGTGCGCCAGCGTTATCGTTATTACATATATGATGTTCAGTCCATTGATTCTAACAATCTTTGCCAAAGGGTCATGTAAGCACTGAACAAGGTAGGAATGAGAGAGGACCCTTTAGGGACGCCGCAAATGATGTTCTTGTGGTCCGCGGAGTAAGCTGAAGGTGGACGCTCTGGGTTCATCTGGTGAGGAAGGATGCGATCCACTTGGGAGCGTCCTCTTGAATCCCAATCTGATGGAGCCTTTTTATGAAGGTGTTGTGGGACACAGTGCGGAAGCCTGCTAATAGGTCGAGGAGATTCACGGCGACTGTTTCTCCCAGGTCTAGGAGATTCCTCATGTCGTAGGTGGCTTCGATTCGGACGGATTCTGTGCTATGGTTTGAGCAGAACCCAGATTGGAAATTATCCAGGAGGGGCTTGATCTCTAGGTAGTTTGTGAGTTGGCGGTTGATGGCCTTTTCCAGGACTTTGGCAGCGAAAGGGAGAAGAGAGATGGGCCAGTGGTTCTTGAGATCATTCGGGACTGAGAATGTTTTTTTGAGAAATGGTTTGACTTCCATCTCATTCTTTTGGGAACATAATTGAGGTGATGGAAGCATTGCAGATGGTGGTTAGCTCTTCACTGATATTCCTGTTCCCCAGGTTGAACACGTGGTGGAGGACAGGGTCCATGGTTGTTCCTGAGTGGATGGAGCTCATAATCGTAGAGGTGGTCTGCACGTAGAGGTGGTCCCATGTGGTGATCTGGGGGTTATATGGGTGTCAGTGAGGTTGAGGAGGTTAAGGATACAAGCCTTGGGGGTCGAAGTGTTTGTAGATTGTGGAGATTTTATTATGAAACAAATCTGCAGGGGTGCTGCAAAGAGATCTAGGGTAGGGTTGCTGATGTTTTTGGTTGCTGAGGGGTTGAAGAGTTCTTTGCAGTGGTCAGAGTTGGCTTTGAGGCAGTCGGCCAGGGCATTTCTTATTGTATCTTTCAGGTGCTGGTGGTAGTTATTTAGTGCCCACTTGGAAGTGGCGCAGTCGTCTGGCTCCTTGTTAGAGCGTGAAATCCTTTCCAGTTGTTTGCAGTTGTGTTTGGTAGTTCTTAGTTCCGGGATGTACCAACTGTATACTTGGTGGATCTGCTTGGTTTGGTGGGATTGAGGGGGGTTTTTTGGTCGGAGCAGTTGGTGATCCAGGTATTGAATTGTTTGGTAGCCTCTTTGAGGTCAGAAGTGTTTTCTGGATGGAAGGAGTTGAAGGTGTTGGTCCAATAATTTTCAGGTATCTTGCTCCAGCTCCTGTGGATGGTTTTGTGGGGGTGGTGGGGGCCAATGTGAAATGTGGTCCAACCAGGTGTGTTCGGTGACATGGTTGTACCTGAATCTGCTGGCTGTAAAGATGGGGTTGAGCATGTTCCCGGCACTGTGTGTGGGGTCGGTGAATAGTTGGGATAGGCTGAGGATGTTCATGTTCTCAATGAGGTTGGCTGTGTTGGCATCACTGAGGTTGTTGGGGGTTAAAGTTTAGGTCCCTAAGGAAGATGAAGTTCTCGGAGTTGATGGCCACTGATGTGATGAAGTAGGTGATGGCCTCACAAAAGGTGGGCTGTGGTCCCTAAGGAATTGTTTGTTGATGCGGTCTCTGTGTACTATCTTGTAGCCATTGGATGTGGCAGTGGCTACGTTGGATGCAGATGTTGGCTGGAGCCATGTCTCGATGAGGAAGTGATGTCGGGGTGAGGAAGGTGATGGTGTCCCAGATCTCGGGGGCTTATTTGTGGAGCAAACGGGTCTTGATCAAGAGGCAGTGGACTTGTCTTGGCTTAGTGGTGATTTCACAGGAAAAGAGATAGTGTCAGCAGGAAAATGGTCATATAATTGAGCGTGGGCATGAGCAGCTGCAGTTGTTGTTGCGAGGTTTGTGGTTTAGAGCTCTCAACCCCGTGTTGGTGTACACTTAGCGGGGTCAGCAAGTGGCAGGAAGCGAGAAGGAGAGGCGGCCTGGAAGGTGGTAAACTAGTGGGAAGAGAAAGAGTAAAGGAACTGTTGGGGTAAAAAGGAGAAAAACAAAGTTTAAAAAGAGGAAAGCACTGGAAAAAGAGTTACAAGGAGATAAAAAAAACAATTATGAGGGGGAGAAAAACAGTGATTTTGAAGGAGGAAAGCAAATCTTATTAGGAGTAAAATGAATATTATGAGGGGGGAAACAATGAATTAGGAGGAGAAAGCAAATAAGCAGGTGTTACAAAGGAGTAAATCGAAGATTATGAGGGGGGGAGAAAAAACAATGAATTAGGAGCAGGAAAGCAATTGTTACGGTGAGTAAAACAAAGATTATGAGGGGAAGGAAAGACAACAATTAAGAAGAGGAGGCACTAGGGAAAAAAAGACAAGTGTTATGAGGGGGAGAAACAAAGATCATGAGACAGTGGATCACAGTAATGGCACAGCAGTGCTCGAGTGGAGAGCACGTTCTTACAGAAGCAGCAGGGAGCTGGCCCTGGGATATATCGCTTATAATCTCCCGTCAAAATGTACTGGACAACCCCAGCCCTTCAATTGGGTTGTTAGTTACGGTGGGTGACTACCTACTTTTAGAAGCAAACACAGTCCTTGTGAGAGTGAACCAAAACTACAGCACTAAATTGGCCTGATCTCCACCACCTGGTATCTGTGTCACAGAGTAGACATAGAAGCAATGTGTAAAGTGTGTATGCAGTTCTAAGTTAGTAATAAGGTCAAAACAAACACAAGAGAGATCTCAAACCAAGTTCGAAAAACAGAGTAAATGTTAAGAAATATACTGAGACCAAAATGATAAAAATCAAATCAGGGGAATGAGAGATACACATTTTTAAAGTTTTAAATACAAGTAACATCAAAAAGGGGATTTTTTTTTTAACACTAAAAAGATAATGCCCCTTCTCCATTGGAGTCCTCTCCCATAGCAAGGGGGGCATTATTTATTTTTTACTTTCCCTTACTGCAAGGGTTTGCCTGGCGGTGACGGATAGCAAAAAAAAGCTATGTGTTCACTCATCCTAACTTGGCAAATGAGCATATTGCCAAATCTCCGACAGCCCTTAGTTCATTGGGCCATTGGAGAATTTTGGCCATGGCAGAGACGGAATAGTCTGCCATGTTGCCAAACTTATGGTCTTCCCACATGTAAATCGGTCATGCGGACCACTGTGCTCATGGGGAGGATGTTAAGAGCAAGCCTGAGTGTGACATCACCATTGGGGGGGGGGGTACACATCAAAATATACGCAAGATTCTGACTCACCATTCACTAGCTTTAAAGAGGAAAAGTGGAGAGAAAAATTCGTAGACATGATTGGCATCTGTTTATTGGCACCGGACATAAATCCTGAGAGTTACATTGGAGTAAAGATTGATATATTAAACTTTAGAAGGTTGAACTTCTCCTTTAAGAACAGGCATACAAGGGGGAAGTTGTTTATAGTAAAGAAAGGACCGTTGGCATTAGGATGGTTTGATCAGGGGAATCTGCATATCATCTTGGACCCAATCGTGCTGAAAAAGTATTGGTGAAAGATGTGGAAGTGCCAGGGGCAACATCATGATGGGAGGGTTTCCTAACATTTTTAGGGAGACTTTGGGAAAATTGAAAGAATTTGAGCATAACATTGTACTAAAGAGTGATGCTGTGCCTAAAGTACATAAGTTAACAGCTGTACTGATGATGGTGATTAATGGCGTTTCAAAGGAATTGGAGAAACTGGTGGCAGTGGATGTGATAGAACCAATAGAGATTTCAGAGTGGATTTCTCCGATGGTCGTAGAGTGTCACAGTAATGGGAAGATTAGCTTTTTGTTGATCTACGCCACCTTAATAATAACATAGTTATTCATTGTTTTCCTTTACCAAAAATTACTGAAATGGTGTCAAGCCTAAACGGAGCCAAGTGGTTTCCAACCATAGACCTTTCATCTGCGTACCACCAGATCTTGTTGACATTCACTTCCAGGAAATTCACAACATTCATTACACCCTTTGGGGGTTACCAATTCAAACTGATGCCGTTTCGCTTGGCATCGGCGGCTAACGTTTCCCAATGATTAATGTACAGGCTGTTTGGGAAGGAAGAAGGGGTGATGTTCTTCCAGGATGACATTTTAAATTTTGTTGACAATATGAGTATCATGATGAGAGACTGAGGAAGGTTTTTAAGTCTACTGGAGGACAAGGGGTTGTCAGTTAAGTTTGCCAAATGCAAGTATGCAGAAAGGAGCGTTAAATACCTGGGGCAAGTGATTAGTGAAGGTGGAGCGAAACCAAAGCTATCATTAATGAATGCTATTGTGGGAACTTCAGTGCCAGTCAGTAAGGAAAAAGTGAGGTCATTCTTGGGCATGACAGAGTACTGGGCAAAATGTATTCATAATTTTGCAGAGAAGATGTACAACATGAGACAAAAACTGTAAATTTGTATGGAACTTGAGGAGTGAGGAGAAGTTCTGCCTAATCAAACAGGATATGCTGTACCTGCATTGGCTTATTTTGATCCTGGATTGGAGTGTTTTATAACAAAGGATGCCAGTAATAAAGGGTTGGGGGTGGTGTTTGAACAGAGGGTCGCTAAAGGTAATGAGACTATAATTTTGTTTGCTTCAAGATCGCTTTTGCCTGCAGAGGAAAAATATCCTATCATTAAGAAGGAAGCTTTAGCATATGCTTGTGCCTTAGATCATTTCCGAGCATTTGTCTGGGGCAAACCTATCACAATCCAATGTGACCATAGGCCTTTAGTGAAATTGCTAATTACAAAATGGAGTGCGACCGCATATGTGAGAACTGCGAGGTTTTTCATGCGTATGAGGGATTACGTTTACAGCATTGTGTATGTGCCCGGCAGGGACCATGCACTAGCGGATTGCATATCCATTGGAGGAGTCTGAAGATGACCCCTGAAGTGATTTTAGGGATGCATTAGTGCATGCTTGTGGCAAGCCTGCAATAAAAAAAAAAGACTGGGCGAAGGAGCATGGAAAGGATGTTGTCTTACAAGAAGCTTTAAGGTGCATGTGTTCAGGCTGGCCAAGAACAAAACAGCTTGAGGAGCCTCTAACGTCGTTTTGGGAAATCAGGTCTGAGCTTTCCAAATTAGAAAAGCAAAATAGTTCCTCCAAAAGGGTTGCGTGAATTGAACATGGAGCTTTGCAATCAAGGGCATTTTGAGGTGATAAGAACCAACTCCACAGCGAAGGATCTGTTTTGGTGCCCAGGAGTGGAAATGGCTGTAGAGAGGTTTGTGAGAGCATCTGTTAGTTGCTCCTTGGCTGATAAGTCTCTACGCTCGTTAAGACCACTTAAGAGTGAATGTTTGATTCACAAGCAGCCTTGGGAATGTATGGCAGTCGATTTGTTAGGCCCTGTTGGTAAGTTGCAGGAGTATGTAATTGTACTGATTGATCTGTTCTTCAGATGGCCAGTCATGAGTTTATTGGAAAAAGCTGACACTAATATGGCATTGAATCTCATGTATAAAACATTTCTCTCAGAAGGGATTCCTGCTACACTTTTGATTGTTAATGGTGTGCAGTTTGTCTCCAATGCAGCCAAAGCTTACTTTGAGAAGAGTTGCTATCAAGCATAAGACCACTTCCCTTTTCAATCTCTGTGGGAATAGTATGGGGGAGAGGTTTAACCGTGTGGTTAAAGATATAATTCAGTCTGTGGTAGGAAGACAGTGTGATTGGCGGAAGGAAGTAAGGAAAGCAGTGTGGGCCTACAGAGTAACTACTAATGAATTTACTGAACTGTTACCATTTGTGATGAAGAGAGGAAGGATTATGAGGAGAAAAATTAACCCTGCATAGTTGTGTTATATTAAAGTGGAACAATGGTCACCAGATTTGGTGGGAAAGAATCTGGAAGAAAAGCATGAGAGGAGTAAGGCATACTATAATGACAAACATGGGGCTAAACCTGTTCGGAGAAGAATTGGGGATTAGGTGCAGATTAAAAAATTCTATTGAGGGAAGAGTCAGTTTTTTCAACGAGAAGAGGAAGTTGAAGTACATTAGAATGTGATCAGAGTGAGGAGTGGCAAAGTGTGGCCTTGAGTTCAAAAGAAGTGAGTGAGAAGGAAATGATCAAAGGTGGAGATTTTCAGAGGGTGGTGGATGAGGACAAGCTACCACCTATGGTTGGAGGTGCATATTCTGCACTGAGTGGAAGTGAAAATGAAGATGCACTGATTCGAAGTGAGTTACGTGAGGAAGGTGGAGAAGTGGTGAAGGATAAAAATTGAGGTGTGGAAAAAGAAGAAGGGAGTTACACGGGAATTTGAAGGATAATGTTGTGGGTTAGAGAAATAGTGCATTCTTGTTTTTAATTGTGTTCTCATATTTTTTTTTCTCTCTTTTCCTTTTCCCTCTCTTCTCTTCTCTTCTCTTCTCTTCTCTTCTCTTCTCTTCTCTTCTCTTCTCTTCTCTTCTCTTTTCTTTTCTTTTCTCTTTTTCATTTCTTTTATTCTCCTCTCAGTAGATTGCATTGAATAGGGGGGGGAGATGTTGTGGATTATTGTTATCTATTAAAAGGGGGAGATGTGTTATGTTTTGTAAACTTAAAGTTCCATTGGAATGTAATAACAATGTGTGATTGCAATGCCATTATCATTCTGTTGGAGGACAGTTTGCTGTGGGCAGAGGAACTGTACGGACCTGTTTCCTGTGTATGGAGTTTCTTCATTAAAGTAGTCTGATCTTAGCCACCTGCCTAAGCGTGTGCTGTTGTTGTTGTGTGAAGATTTAGATTCTGTATATAGGTTTCCCGATTTATATAGGTACAATCAATATTTCCCTTATTTAGGCATAGAAAATCCAGCCCTTATTTAGGCATTGTCCATGCTAACCAAACACAGGCATGGTCTCCTACATCCGACAATCCACATCACAATGAGTTCTTGGAAAACCAGACTCTTTAGCCTTTAGGAATTTCCCTTGCATGCATGAACATCTATTCCTTAGGGGTTCATTCATGACGTTCCAATGCCCGACTTTTACGTCAATACAGGCATTCCTAAACACCTTCAAGGTATAAATATATCTGCACTTGCCCTGGCAAACCACGGTTTCGGCATGATCCAGCTCAACTTCCTACTTGCGGTTCGCCACGGCAAGTTCGGAATGAAATCGAGTTCCAGCCTGACGCACTGACCAGACGCTGTCATCCTCTTCACAGAGAATCCAACTTCAGTGTTTATGACTCCCCTTGCGGGGTGTTAGATATCGAGTCCCGGAAAAGAGATTCCAACCTCACACATTCTACGATATGGAGCAGACTAGAACTTAGAGAAACTTTTGGCAACTCTTGGCAAAACTAAAACTATAGCTATAGCTAGCTATACTTTAGAAAACAGCACCTACTTCTTACCTTGTACTACACTTAGGTTAGGTACACTGGGGTAGAACTATTTAGAAGCATCAGATGAGTATTCACCTTTTAGCCTGTGTTATTTATGTATGTCTTTAAATTAATATATGTCATAGCTACAAACGATGCTATTTCAGTATTATTTTACCTTACTGCTAACTCTGTACATATTGTACTTCGCAGCCTGTCTTACGATTGTAGCAGTTCATATCTCTTGCATGAGAAAAAAGACTGTTCAATAAACCCTTTTTTATTGAAACGCCCATCTCCCTATGTCACGAGTCTGATGACGAACTGCAGACTTTGTTGCCCTTCGATTCTGACCCAGTTGTTTCACCCTTTGTGCAGGAAGGACAAGAGCCCTTTAAGGGAATCTCTCAGGCGGAATCCCCGGGGGTGTGGCCCACGACGTCATACCCAAGCGGCCTATCGGAGGAGCAGCGGGCGCAAACAAGAGGGCCGTCCTTCTTTCAGGAGACGGAAGCGGGTTTCCCCGGAGCAGGAGAGGTCGTGGCATGGATAGAGAGGAACAGCGGAGGCAGAATAGCAGCGAGAAGAAGCGGAGCCCAAGAAGAGACCGAATCAAGTACTGCCGTGGCGTGCAGAGATGACAAGCCGGGAGGCCAACGGGACTACGTTTCGCCCAGCCGCCCCCCTGGAGGAGGATGGCTTACTAAGGTACGGGTGATGCTACAGGGGCTTACAGGACACGGGAGGGGGAGGGACGTTGAATAGAGGAAGGTCACGTCGGAGCTCACTTGGTGTCGGTCAAAGGTGACTTCTCCCCTCACTCCCCTTCCCTGAGAGATAAACGCCAGTTTTTCCCTGCGACTCACTCCGGTCTATTTCTTTTGTTGTTTTATCCCCATCCACCCACGCCATTTCCATCAATGTTGGGGAGGTGACGTACCGAATATCCAACCCCACGTCCAGGGGAAGACCTGGTGAAGACGGAACCCTTTCCAACCAGGAGTTCGGACCCCTGAAAGACCACAGACTTTGACTTAATTTTTTTGCTCTTGACAAATTGAATTTTGGAATAAAACAAAACTTGCTGAACTTTATCCCTCTCTCTTACAAACTTTCATTGGTTTGGCCAGCCTCCCTCTGGGAAAGATTCCGGATTGCGACACCCTATTTCTGGGCAACTCTGTAGAAATGAAGCATGCTTGATTGACTGAGTGAAACTGTTTTCTATTGTTTCCACGGTTCTGAGATTCTTCCGACTCTAAGAGAAACAAAGTTGTCATGTTTATGCGGTTGTCAGAAACTAATTCCCTCTTGTGTATTCGAGAAGTTTCTAGTGACCTCTGAGTTAGCTGGCACACACAAGTAATTAAGTTTAATGTTCTCGATAGAGACATACTGACCTCAGTCCTATGTCAAATCTATAGTGTATATTATTCCAATGCGGAGAGCCTATCAGGGATATAGGAACTACACTACATGGCTCCCAACGGTTTGGTAAGGCACTAATTTAATGCTAGATACTGAAGTAACTCAGTTGTGCTTTTCTCAGAGACCCCTACTCATAATACTCCATAAGACATCTGGAGTGGGTAGGGATAATGTTGTGGGTTAGAGAAATAGTGATAGCCATAGCTGAGTAGGACAAAAATCCTATGTATTAGCTGTTTGGTTTGTTCAACGTTGAAGGATACAGTGTTCCAAAATATTGTGCACCTTATCTTTGTTCCCTTGAAACTTGCCCTGAAACTTTCATTAAACAATGACCGAAAACGCCACACACACCAATACTGGTGGAGCTGCGGCTGACCAAGTCACAGCAGCTTTTAATCGTACTGGTTTTCAAGAAACCGACGAGGATGCTATAATCATCCATCCACATTTAAGTAGAGCCATCCCTCTAAAACTTATAAAACATGGCCTAACACCAAGAGGTGGTAGAGCAGTTTTTGTGACAGAGGCAAATGAATCTCACCAGACAGAGGTATTCTATTCATGGATAGTATTCCCAGAATCAAATCCAGTAACACATGTGTCACACTTCTACAAAGTAGATGAACCACCTGAGGAATATATTCCTTTCGAGGATATTGAAATTCCACTCACATACCAGGAGCATGAGCTCTGGTTTAAAGGCGCCCTAAAACATTACAATCACATTACCAGGCTCGGTCCACTAGGTAGACCAGGAGCAACATGGCCGATTTTAGCCGGCTACACACCTCATCCTGACATTGAAGAAATGACAGCTGTAGAATTACTTGCTCAACTCAAAGAGTTGATCCAAATTTATAGACAATTGGTTCAATACGTCATGCGGACTTTCACAGTCCAACCACCATTAAACATTCAAAATCCAGCCCCTCATCAGGGGAATACATCAAAAATCACTCCACAGACTTTACATGCAGTCATGGGTAAAATGTCCACAAAACGCGAACAAATTCCATTCTGGATAGCTCCAAAAATTACTCAAATCGAAGTAGTATTTCCTAATACTAGCCCTTATGAGAAACACAGAATTCTAACAATCTGCTTACCGATGGGGATCACAACACATCTGGAGGACTGCACCACTTGGGTCACAATCTTTGCTGCAATCTACACAAAAACACATGGTGTTCCGTCCATGACGGTAATACCTGATGTCCTGAAACAAATTCAAAACGAATACGGGGCAGAGCCTGCTCTGAATTTAGGTATGACGTTACTGAAAAATTTCGACCAGGTCTCAACAATAATATCTAATATCAAAGGAGAAGCAGCATCAGTGGCAATCCGCCAAAAATTAAGGGAATTTGATGTAACAGAACAACCACAAGAACTAGCCAGAATAATTGAAAAATCCTAGGAAGAATTAGGCAGAGACAGTTTGGGGGGGAAACCAGTTAAACCACAACTGTCTGAAAGTCCTGATAAGGTATTTTTTAAAAATACTCCTACCTCTTCTAAAAAGAAGTGGGAAAATAGCAAACAGCATTCCAAAGAGAAGTGTTCTCAATCCCGAGGTAGGTCTCCTCAAAAGGAGCCCTCTGAAAGGAGGTACAACCTCAGGAATAGGGATAATTTGAGAAAACCTGACAGATATCAAGATACTGATACACGTTCCTCTTGTACCTTTCAGATATCATCACAGACATCCGAAAGAAGAGGACGGTCAAAGAACAAAGAAGAACGCGTGAAGTCCAAAGACGATCAACACGTTCAGAAAAATAAACAAAAACCTAAATTCTCCAAGAAGAAAGTAGCAGGTCTTAAGATCAGACATGCAGAGGATTCTGAGAACACAACTAAAGAACAGAGAATGGGCTCAGACAATGTTGGACAGTGCAGCAGAAGTTACAGTAGCTCGCCAGAACCTGAAGGGGCTTCTGCAGACAGTGGACTTGAATGAGGACATTCAAGTTGAAACTGCAGACACCAGGGTTAGTTCTCCGCATAGGTCATATGAAATAACACTCCGGATGGAGGTAGACCGAGAAAAGTGAAAGCACTCTTTTGGGAGCATCTTTCAAGGGGTTATGATATACTTCTAGCAGAACGAGACTGGCCACCAGAATTTGTCAGGGAGTGCCCACATGGCGAAGACATCATTATGTCAGCCTTCTCTAACCATGTTCCAATAGATTTAAAATATACTTATGCCAGGAAATGGGCAGTGGCCCAGGCCCCAGCATTATTTTAGAATCACGTAGGATGGGTAAACAGACATAATATCAAATAAAAAATATCGACTGGACAGAATATCGAGTTTTTAATAAAGAATGGACAGAATATCGAATTGCCAAAATATAGTGGTGAAGAATATCGAAAATCAGGTAAGAAATATCAATTGAAATAATATAGAAGTAAGTAATATCGACAGTCATAATATAGTTGTTAAAAATATCGATTTTTTTATAGTGTTTTAAGTGTTAGTATATGTGTTAAAAGTATGTATTAATTTTGGAATGTATGTTTGAATATTTTTAAAGTAATTAATTTTATGTTATTTAATTTTTGTGTAATTTTATTCCGTAGCGGGTTGTGGGTTTATAGGGGATTAGGGTGGGAAGTAATTTAATTATAGTACATTAAATAATAATTTTTAGGAATTATTAATTATTTTTAATATAATTTTGCGTTTTACTTCTGTAGCGGGTTGTGGGTTTATAGGGGAATAGGGTGGGTAGTAATTTAATTGTTATTAGGTAATTATTAATTGGTATTGAAAATTAATTGGTTGTTGATTAATTATTAATTGATAAATAAATTGTATTAATTGGAAATTAATTTGTATTAATTGTTTAATTGATAATTATGTTAATTGTATTAATTTGATATTTGTAGTGGGTTGTGAGTTTATAGGGGAATATGGTGGGAAGTAATTTAATTGTAAATAATTAATTCATGAAATAATGTTTGTATATTGATTAATAATTTCTTATTAATTAATTATTAATTGGTATTATTTGTATTTATTAATTTTTGGTATTGAAAATTAATTGGTTGTTAATTAATTATTAATAGGTAATTAATTGTGAAAATATATATTGGTATTTATAATTAAATAATTATTAAATATTGTGTGATTGGTAATTAAATGTAATACCTATTTTTGATATCAATAATAGATGTATTTTTCATAAAATATTACATTATTATTTTCCCTACTATTGCACTCACTGGAGTGGGAATAGTAATTTTTACCCCTACTCTATCCAATGCTTTCCCTACTGTTGCACTCTTTGGAGTGGGAATAGTAATTTTTACCCCAACGCTATCCAACGCTTTCCCTACTGTTGCACTCACTGGAGTGGGAATAGTAAATTTTACCCTCACGCTATCCAATGCTTTCCCTACTATTGCACTCTCTGGAGTGGGAATAGTAATTTTTACCCCTATGCTATCCAATGCTTTCCCTATTATTGCACTGTCTGGAGTGGGAATATTAATTTTTACCCTCCCGCTATCCAACGCTCTCCCTACTGTTGCACTCTCTGGAGTGGGAATAGCAATTTGTACCCTCTCGCTATCCAACGCTTTCCCTACTATTGCACTTACTGGAGTGGTAATAGTAAATTTTACCCGCCCGCTATCTTACGCAAAAAATATTGAATATTTTTAATTAATGTTACGTTAATATATATGTATTACATTTTCTTTTTGCTTACATTAATTATTTATTAATTTTAAAGTTATTTAAGTATTTTTAAGTATGTTTTAGTTAATTATATGTATTATTTTATTAATTTTACATTACATTTAAGACATTTAAAAAATTCGATATTTTGACCAACCATATTTTTTACAACAATATTTTGGATTCTATATTTTTGTACTTACCTGTTTGGAGATAGGGCTTCGATATTTTGGCATTCTATATTTTTACCTCGATATTTTGGCAATTCGATATTCTCCTTCTCGATATTTCGTCAGTGATCAGTAGGATGGGATGAGGACTCACCTCACCACAAAATCCAGTTAAAAATCAACCAACTGCACAAAGGCAGTACCCAGTTAAGCAAGAAGCTAAAAAAACAAGTCAGGGAGATCTTAGATCAACTTGAATACCAGGGGGTGATTGAAACATGCACCTCATCAATGAACAATCCTTTGTCTCCAAACCAGACAATACATATCGTCTAGTTTTGGATTACAGACACCTAAACTCATGTTGTAAAACATTTGCAGTGCAAAATGCACACAGTACAGCATTACTGAATAACATTGTGAGTAAAAAGTACAAAACCACATTAGACATTTCAAATGGTTTCTTTTGTCAAAATATTGCACCTGAAAGTAGATATTTGACCGCTTTCTCAATAATGGGAACCCAGCGTCAATTTTGTCGACTACCACAGGAGTTCAAGAACAGCCCAGGGTTATTCTCAGCAAGGGTAACAGAGTTACTACAAATTTATGATGACGAGGCATTGTCATATGTCGATGATATATATCTGACAGACGATGACCTGGACAGACACTTGAACAGGGTGAACACCATTATATTGGACTTCACCTCTCAGGGTTACAAATTCAAACTTAAAAAGTCCAGATTTGCTCATCTCAACATCCTTTTCCTAGGATATGAACTATCAAGTGAAGGCAAAAGCCTGGCAGCCAACTTTTTAGAAAAGTGTGCGCTGCTCCAACCTCCAAAAATGCTGAAAAACTTTCAGTCGATTCTAGTTTTCCTGAATTTTGGAAGAACTTACATTCTAAACTACGCAGAGAGGGTTAAACCTCTTGACGAATTAATCAAACCTGATTTCAAAACCACAACATGGACACAAGGACACACAGGAATTCTGCGTTCACTTCAAACAGATATGTTAGCAACAAAACACTTGCAAACAAGCGTAAACGTACGCAACTTAGTGATCCAAATCATTCCAATGTCAATGCGGATTCACCTACTTAACTTTTAACGAAGGTGAACAAGTACCCATTGCATACAAATCACACTTGTATACACAAACAGAAATGAAATTCACTTCTACAGAAAAGATTCTGACAGCAGTTCAAACCGCTGTAGCAAAAGAAAAAGCCCTAGCACAGGGGAAACGAATAATGGTCGTGACTCCTGTATCAGCCTTAGAGGCAGTTACTAAAGCGAGCATTCCGAATGCAAAAGCTTTACATCCGAGATGGATACAATGGGTTTATTCTCTTGCTGCAACTGATGTTGAATATGTTTTTGATCCTTATTTAAAAACACAAGCATTCCTGCAATACGAACACGAATGTCCTCTGCCTGCTGAAATTCTCCCTCTTGATCAGTACGAATTCATAATTTACACTGAGGTGTTTGCACAACCCGCTACGCGGAGTAAACAAGCTTATAGTGCAGCATGCATGATCGTTAAAGGTCGTATGCGCAATGGCAAATTCAGACCAATCGTCACAAAAACGCAATCTCTAAGAAATTGTACAGCTCAGCGAGCTGAACTACAAGCATTCAAGATGGCACTTGAAAACACGGATCGCGAATTCCCCACACTCATAGTGTGCGATTCTTTTTACTGTGTTCAATCTTACAATGAATATTTACAGAATTGGCTTCAAAATGGTTTCAAAGATGCAAAAGGGGGCACAATCAAGCATAAGATGCTTTGGGAAATGGTAGTTCAGTTGCTAAACGGACTACAAAACACTCACGTGATACACATGCTGAGTCATCAACGTGATGGCGTTCACGTTTTAGGGAATTCATTGGCTGATGAAGCCGCGAAAGGGGCTGTGCAAGCGGCTTCCATAGCTGCAATCACTCGTTCAAAACCAAAAATAGACAGTGAAATAATGCTAGCTGTCAATGCTTAAAGCAAAGGCACTGGTGCAGCTTTACCTACAAAATTTTCACTCAAATACTCACATATAATTGATGTGAACAGCGTTCCGTTTGCTCAAATCCCTGGAGTGGGGGATAGGGTAATACCAAACATGGAACGAAGAGCAGATTTGATTTACGAAGCACATCTGGGAGAGGGTCTGACACATCAGGGGATCTCTAAAACAATTTTAGAACTAAAAGAGATGTACTGGTGGCCAGGAATTAATACACTGATACACACTTTTATCAATGAATGCATAGACTGCAATAGAGATTGCAGTACAGAACGCCACCAGATACCTGACTATAACATAGCCAGCCCAGTTCAGACACCATTATTAGACAGCATTAGACTATCTACATGCAGGCATCCTCTAGGACAAATGCAATCCCGCAAAAACTAAATCAAGGTTCCTATGGATGTGGCCTCAGCGCTCGGCTGACGCTCGAACTGTTATAAAAGATTTGCGAGTCTTTACCGGCACATACGCAATTGGCACACTACATTCTGACCAGGGTCCTGCGTTTAGCTCTCGAGCTTACAAAGAAGCCATGGCAAGTTTGGGCGTAGCATTGCGGTATTCTTCTCCATTCCATCCTGAGGGAATTCTGTTGTGGAAAGAAAAAAACGGGACATAAAGCAGTCTATAACAGCTAGGGTATTAGATTCGGGTGGTGGGTGGGTCAAACACCTTAATGGGGTCCAACGCGCACTTAATAACTTGCCAAGAAGTTCTCTAGGGGGACCTTGATATGCAAGGCACAGTGATGGAAAATAAGAAATTTGATATCAAAGTTCGTTTGGCTGTTTTACAGGACTTATATGAACTGAGAACAAAACAGAGCAACATGCTCCGGAAGCCAACCATCACTGAGACAAAAACAGCCGTCCCAGCAAGGCCTGTCTGGGTCCTAAAGCTTGGTGATATAGTCAGAGAAAAGATTGCGGATAAGAAGGAATTTGGACCTTCATACAGACAACCAGTACCTGTCCTAGCAATCCACAGACAAAGAACAGTACTTTTGCCGCCCCTTGCTGGTAAAAAGGAGAAAAGATTTGTGTCCATCGACCTGATCAAACCACACTAAGTGGGCGATACTAAGCAGCAGGCCAAGTGGACTCCACCAATGTAGCAGATGCACTCCTCTAGCTACAATCCAAGAGGTTCAAACTGAGAGACTCATCATCTTTGAAGATTCTACAGTGAGAAATAAAGGACTAAGCAACAATGCTATGGAACTTATACCTCTTGAGACCCAAATAACAGTTCGTCCTGATACACCTGTCTACAACGTAGGAACAAGTGATCAACTGGTTCCAGTGAATTCAACAAATCCTGATGCAATTCAAACCATTGACAGAACTGCCTCCGCTATTTCATGAACTTTGATACGTTTTCTGAGGATCCCAGCGAACCTGAAACAACGCCAGCACAATGAACTTTCAAAGAACAAGCTACTGACTTTTTTCATTTCTTGAAAAAGACTTATCTGGTTTCACCATGGATTGAACTATGGACTGTTTTGGGAATATTCTTCTTTCTACTTTGGTGAGCTCTGGGATTAACTCTGGGTATGCTGATAAATGGAAGATATATTCAAATGGACACAGCAAGTAAAAGAGTGAACTTACTTCTCCAGCCACACAAATCATCCCATCGTGAAGCAAGAGACTTGTCAGCAGTGGATAACACAGTCGGTCCTATACATGATGGTATAGTTTGGGGCCCAATTAATATGACATTTTTGGCAAGTCGGAGCTTTTGAAGATTCCACATTTATTTAAGATTTCATTAAGTGACTTTATTACCTCTAGTACCTTTTCTGATGAATGGGACTTCGAGACTGTTAATAACATGATGTCTGATCTAGAGATGTCTACTGTATTCACGAATCATGAATTTTTAGAGGGTTCATCGGACTATGAACAAATGTATTGTTATAACCACTATGGTCATCATTTCTTGCATAATTCTGCAACACCTAGATATGTATTTATGTATAACCAATGGGAACATTGTCCTACACTTCCAAAGGGTAGCTCAAAAACTTTTGCAATAAAGTTTCCAAATTTTTCAGGCTACAATTTGTCTAATCCGGCCACCTTTTACTTTAAAAATGGGAACAAGACAGGAACAAAAAATATGTTAACCAATACGAAACAGATTAATTCTGCAGCCTTTATTGCCCAACTGTCTAGACAAGGTTTGGAGTTTTGGAAAGACAACATTGAGACAAAGACTGTCTGGGGTACAAAACATTGGGCAAGTACACAGGGTAGAAGCTTTATTTAGGGCCTGTTTCATCCCTGAGCAAATTATGTTTTTGAATGACACTGTCCAGAAAACGTCTTGCCTTGGATTAGCCAAGATCAAAGACATGAACACACCGACCATACCTATACCTGCAAGCAATAGCACTACACGGGGGGAGGTCGACATACATAATATTTTGCATCACAACAGATCAGATCCAGAATGGAAAAAATGGTTGCTCTGGCCCACAGACACAAACAACTGTCAAGATTGATTCCTGAATAAAACACAGGGTTTCACTATCAATAGGCCAGACCCACGCTATGTTCAAAGACAGCATCCAGGGGTAGTAACAGCATACAGTGTAGGGAAACTCTGCCTTGACTGGCTACAGAAAGCTACACTGAAGAATGTTAAACAACCCTTAACTTTACTTCAAGAAGGCGCAGACCTTAGGGAATTCTTGCTAGGACCAAGAAAACCGCGTAAAAAATGTTTCATATATGCCGGTATCTACGCTGCTTATAATGAAGCATGGAAGGTTACCCAAGCAGAGACTGCAGAACGAATACGAAAAATTGATCGTATTAATTTAGGGAAAACTCTCTCTGTAGTAGACAATGGGTTAACGACTCTGTCGTCCAGAATATATTCATTGGACAGCATTGTGTCTTCTGTCATAGACATCATGGAACAAGACTTGGTCAGGTTGCAACATGGTCAGTCTCAGCTACGTTCTATCATGCTATTAGGCTGGACGCTACAAAACTTGCATGCAGGCTATGTGCCTTGGTGTTTAATCAACACTACGTCACTGTTTTCAGAATTCAATCTCACTGATAAACAGATCAGACCGGCACAAAGGGGAGCAAACTACACTATGCTGAGCATTGAAAAACTGGTAAAGTTACCATTCACGGTGGCAGAAAAACCAGCTACTGAGTGGATCATACATGGTAAAATAACTCTGCCTGTTACAACTTTCCATTTTCAATATTGCCTAAAACATATACCAGTTAGCCAAAATGAAAGGTTGGGTAAAGGATACATCAAGACATCCTGGGATTTACATTACCCACATAGATGTTGGAGTGGGGAACGTGAAGCGTTTCTTAGCGGTGGAAACTGTGAACACACACTAAGCGGTTCTCTCTTTTGTCAGGGTATTTACTTACACGGGGCCTGTGATGGTTCCACTACAAACTTATCCTGTCACCTGCAAGGTTCACTGGCTAATTAATCCAATTTTTGGCCAACTTTCTAATGGGAGTTACATTATGTTGAATGATCACAGCTGCTGTGGCATGTTGCCAGCTATTCCATATCTAGTTGCGGTTGCATCCAGGGTCACTTGCTAAATGCAAGTCTTATTTCCACAAATAGATACAGTCAGGGAGTCGCCTTTATGGCCTTCACTGAACATCTCTTCTATACGAATTGATACTCTAAGCAGAATGAAAGCCATTCTTTTATAGAAAACAGTGCCACTGACCTGGGCCTGTGAAACCTATGATCTCCAAGTCGCAAGAACTTCTGCGGAGATACATACCCTTTTGTATACAAACTGCCCTGTACATTTCTTAGAAATGTTAGGTCGTATCTTAAACATGTCTGATACGAGCGGTATTGTACATGTATTTAAGAACATGTGTGCAGGACTGTTAGCACCTTTTCAAGCAGTCCTCGGAATTTTTCCAAACTTCGTGCAATCTGTGTTGGCGGACTGACTCTCCTTTTAGCACTCGTTGCAGGGATCCTATTTTTGATCCTACTGCTACAATATGGCAAGCCAAATCACCAGCATTACTCCTAGCACCATAGAGATAGCTCTCTTGCAGATGAAGTGTCCTGAGCGCATCGTCCAAATTTTGGGATTACCTCGTCTACGAGAATTAAATACCACATGGTTTCTGTCATTCAGACCACTCTGGCAAGATTGCATCTTACCTGTTCTATGCTGCCTGCTCTGCGGTAAAGAATGCATACTAGACATCTGTCAAACACTCCCATCAGTCATGCCTACGGATGTCGATACTCTGCTGGACCCAGTAACGGCCCATGCTCTGTGTTGTCCCCAGCGGCTACCAATCCTGATGACGGCATTCATTGAGATCTTACAGACACAAATTGCTACTGCTGAGGTACGTGAGGTAACATCAGGCATGCAGGTAACATCCGATTCGAACATTGCTGATGCGACCAATGCCGAAGGCGATAGTTCACATCTATGTGCAGTTAATCTTCTAAATGAGGTATTCCAACTTTCACCTACAACGGTAGACGACTTTTTGTCTACAGGATTAGAAGATTTCATGTTTTTTCCAGGCCCAGAAACTGACTTTTGATTCAGGCACACAGTGTTCCGTTGAGACTCTGAATTTGGCCTTCGTTCTTTTCAGACAAGGGGCTAACTTTGGAACTTTTTCCTATGAATAATTTTTTTTTCTCCATATTTGTATTTTTTCATTTTTTGGCACAAGTAATCTGCTTATAGTAGAACTATTCATAGAGAACAGAATTCTTTAAAAATCTTCCAGGGACATTATGACACCTAGTCATAAACAACAATTGATTTATGTAACCTAATATGAAATGGTTTTGGCTCTTTTCCTTCCGTATCAACGAGCAATTTCATTATATTTATGGTTCATTCATTTCGCATTCCAATGTGACCTTACGCTAAGAATGAAACATTGCTTTTAATATGTACAGCACCTTATGCATAGCAATGGTTTTGTAATGCATTTTTAGGACTTATGTTTTTAGATATGTTTTAGCGTGTTTTAATAATAATAATAATAATACAGCATTTTGTAGAGCGCGAACAGCTACCTCACAAGGAGGTGTCCCGGCGCTGAAGACCGCTGGGGAACCCGTCCTGGCTTTCCCTGTGAGATGGTCCCTTTCTGGGTATCTCCAAGGTGAAACCAGGCATCCCCGGCGTCTGTGGGGGGCCGTTGTAGAGATGAGGCAAGCTTAATGCCCAGAGTTGCCGAATGTGTTCCTGGTTAGAGTAGGTACCGAGGCGAGAATTACCGAGTCCGTTTTGACCCTGGTCCACGACCCTGCCGCGTCGGGAATTGAACCCTGGTCCCTGGCCGAATCTCTGCTTACGGGTCTGCCGCCTCTAACCAGTGAGCCACACCTCACATGATTTTATATAATCATGCCATACTCTCTTTAGACATGTTTAGTATGTTTAGGATTTAGTAATGTCGTTCATACGAAACTGAAGTGTGTGTTGTGTGTAGATTTAGATTCCGTATATAGGTTTCCCGATTTATGCCCTTATATAGGTACAATCCATATTGCCCTTATTTAGGCATAGAAAATCCAGCCCTTATATAGGCATTGTCCATGCTAACCAAATACAGGCATGGTCTCCTTCATCCGACAATCCACGTCACAAGGAATTCTTGGAAAACCAGACTTTTAAGCCTTTAGGAATTTCCCTTGCTTGGATATTGATTTCTCCAAGAAATTATTTAGCATGCATGAACATCTATTCCTTAGGGGTTCATTCATGACTTTCCGATGCCCGACTTTATGTCAATACAGGCATTCCTAAACACCTTCAAGGTATAAATATACCTGCACTTGCCCTGGCAAACCACGGTTCCGGCACGATCCAACTCGACTGCCTACTTGCGGTTCGCCACGGCAAGATCGGAAGGAAATCGAGTTCCAGCCTGTCGCACTGACCAGACGCTGTCATCCTCTTCGCAGAGAATCCAGCTCCAGTGTTTCTGACTCCCCTTGCGGGGTGTTAGATATCGAGTCCCGGAAAAGAGATTCCAGCCTCGCACATTCTAAGGTATGGAGCAGACTAGAACTTAGAGAAATTTTTGGCAACTCTTGGCAAAACTAAAACTATAGCTATAGCTAGCTATACTTTAGAAAACAACACCTACTTCTTAGCTCGTACTACACTTAGGTTAGACGAATGGGGGATGGGAGCACACTGCCTCACCTCCCATCCCCCATTTGTTTGAAAAGGCTCCCTTGAGCCACTGAGCTGACGAGCTCTTGGCGATGCACCTGTGCGCCAGAGAGAGGTACTGAGGCCTGAGAGACTATGGCAGCCTTTCCAGCAACCCCAGAAGGAATTTTCGTTTTTTTATCTCTACCGAAGACGGATAATATCCAGAAACACATGTGTCCAGAGATTCACAGCACTAACCTGCACCAACTTTGGTGAACCACTACAGCTAAAATTCAAGTAAGAAATCACTGTGAACTGCATTTACCACAATGCTAAGGGGCGAACTGTGCTGGGAGGTGAGGCAGTGTGCTCCCATCCCCCATTTGTTTGAAAAGGCTCCCTTGAGCCACTGAGCTGACGAGCTCTTGGCGATGCACCTGTGCGCCAGAGAGAGGTACTGAGACCTGAGAGACTATGGCAGCCTTTCCAGCAACCCCAGAAGGAATTTTCATTTTTTTATCTCTACTGAAGACGGATAATATCCAGAAACACATGTGTCTAGAGATTCACAGCACTAACCTGTACCAACTTTGGTGAACCATTACAGCTAAAATCCAAGTAAGAAATCACTGTGAACTGCATTTACCACAATGCTAAGGGGCGAACTGTGCTGGGAGGTGAGGCATTGTGCTCCCATCCCCCATTTGTTTGAAAAGGCTCCCTTGAGCCACTGAGCTGACAAGCTCCTGGCGATGCACCTGTGCGCCAGAGAGAGGTACTGAGACCTGAGAGACTATGGCAGCCTTTCCAGCAACCCCAGAAGGAATTTTCGTTTTTTTATCTCTACTGAAGACGGATAATATCCAGAAACACATGTGTCTAGAGATTCACAGCACTAACCTGCACCAACTTTGGTGAACCACTACAGCTAAAATTCAAGTAAGAAATCACTGTGAACTGCATTTACCACAATGCTAAGGGGCGAACTGTGCTGGGAGGTGAGGCAGTGTGCTCCCATCCCCCATTTGTTTGAAAAGGCTCCCTTGAGCCACTGAGCTGACGAGCTCTTGGCGATGCACCCGTGCGCCAGAGAGAGGTACTGAGACCTGAGAGACTATGGCAGCCATTCCAGCAACCCCAGAAGGAATTTTCGTTTTTTTATCTCTACTGAATACGGATAATATCCAGAAACACATGTGTCTAGAGATTCACAGCACTAACCTGCACCAACTTTGGTGAACCGCTACAGCTAAAATTCAAGTAAGAAATCACTGTGAACTGCATTTACCACAATGCTAAGGGGCGAACTGTGCTGGGAGGTGAGGCAGTGTGTTCCCATCCCCCATTTGTACACTTAGGTGAGGTACACTGGGGTAGAACTATTTAGAAGCAAAAGATGAGTATTCACCTTTTAGCCTGTGTTATTTATGTATGTATTTTAATTAATATATGTCATAGCTACAAACCATGCTATTGCAGTATTTTATCTTACTACTAACTCTGTGCATATTGTACTTCGCAGCCTGTCTTACGATTGTAGCAGTTCATATCTCTTGCATGACAAATACGACTGTTCAATAAACCCTTTTTATTGAAACGCCCGCCTCTCTATTTCTGTGCAACTCTGTATAAACGAAGCCTGCACGATTGACTGAGTGAAACTGTTATCTATTGTTTCCACGGTTCTGAGATTGTTCCGACTCTAAGGGAAACAAAGTTGTCATGTTTATGCAGTCTCCAACCCACAACCCAAAAAATGCACAATACATTCCAGCCAAACAGAATGCAGGTAAAGGATGGCTCTTTGTTCCAGCTGCAAGAATACACCAGCTCATAACAGGAGGTCCATCCAACACCATTTATGTCAGCATCACGTCCAGTGCTCAATTTGTAAAAAACAAAAAAGTGTCAGGGCTCTTGTCAGGAGCCCACTGCAACTTGCACCACACATTGCCCCTGCAATGCTGCCCATGAAATAACAATACAACTACTAATTATCACACTACTACAAGTGTGACTATTCAGACTCTTTCAGGCCCACAAAGCAATAAGAATGGCTTGGGCGGCGTGTAATAGTAATTTTTTTTTTTGATACACAAATTTTTATTTTCAGATAGGCATCAAGATCAAAAAGGACATACAGCAATTTGAGCAACTTGGCATCATCCAGACCTGTCACATACTCAGTAAAAACAGCCGCATGAGTATTCTCTCCCACCCCCCCTCCCATCCCCGCCCTACGCATACCCTCCCTTAAACAAAGCCCCCAAGCCATTTCCCCCATATTTTACGAAATTTTCTGGGACAACCCCGTGCAGCGTACAGTGTCCGTTCCTGTGCAGCGCACCAGTCCACCCCTCTCCTCCATTTGTCTCCTCTGGGTGGGTCTATCTGCTTCCAGGCGGCCGCAATATCTCTCTTGGCCACCACCAGGGCCGTGGTTAGAAAATACTGCTCATTACGGGAGCCATCCAGCCCATCCGTTATTCCCAACAGCGCTAACCGGGGGTCATGGGGGACCTCCCACCCCAGAACTTCAGTCAATTCAGTTTCAATCTCCCCCCAGAAGCTCTCCAGGCGAGGGCAAGACCAGACCATATGAAAGAAATCTGCCGGTTCCACCCCGCACCGAGCGCAGGAGGCCCCCTGGCACAGGCCCGCTCGAAACAGACGTTCCGGGGTCAGGTAGGCAGTGTGAAGGTAATAAAGCTGGATAAGTCGCAATCGAGCCGATGCGGTGATCGTCCTGGGCGCCATAAGGGCGTCCCTCCAATCATTGTCGTCTAGAGGACCCACCCGGGCCTCCCACCGCTGCTTCAGCCCACTCCAATCCATCGGGGTATTATTGACCAGGGAGCGGTAAAAACGGGAAATGCCTCCCCTCCCAAGACATCCCAGCATCACCTGAGCTTCAGGCGGGCTATGGTCGGGGAGTTTGGAGTTCAGGGGGACGTGAGATTGAAGCGCATGGCGCAGCTGGAGATACCTATAGAATTGTGAGGGATGTAAAGAAAACCGACTCCGGAGCTCTTGAAAAGGAACACATGTGGCTTCCCCGCCAGACGTCACCCAGGTAGGAGATCCCCAAGAGGTCCCAGTTGTGAAAGCCGCCGAGTCCCGATACTTCCCGCATCCAAGTGCCATGCCGGAGCGGTGTAACCCGGGTTAGTACCTTCGACCAGTGGGTGTGCCGTAGGGCCGCTCGCCACGCCAGAAAGGGGGCCCGTACGACCTCCGGAAGCGATCGAGGGACCGTCGCTTCATAGAGCATATTCTGAATAGAAGAGAATCCGGTGATCTGCACCTCCAGTCTATAAGCCGGATCATCCCACCCACCCGAAAACCAGTCATGGACCACCAGCAGCCGCGTAGCGAGATAGTACAGGTAAAGATTAGTCATGCTCTGGCCGCCGTCGTAAGAAGGAACTCGACAGCGGTCTAAAGCCAGCCGGGGCCTACCTCCACCTCAAAGAAATTTAGTCGCGGTCTTGTCCAGGTCCCGAAACCAAGAGCGGGGGAAGGAGCATGGCGTGTTTTGAAGCATGTATAGAAACCGAGGGAGGATCATCATCTTATAAAGAGCAATCCTTCCCAATGGGTTCAGCGGAAGTGACTTCCATTTTACCATGTCTGATCTGGCCTTATTAACCACGGGGGCCACGTTGAGAGCCCAGCATAGTTCCGGGAGAAGGGTAACCCAGATCCCCAGGTATTTAAAGGACTGCCGTCAGAGGGGAATGTCAGACTGCCAATCAAAACACACCCGAGACGGGTGTAACGGAACCAAAACAGACTTCCCGGAGTTCAGACGGAGACCAGATGCCAGTCCGAACCGATGAAGAGTCCGGCATACCCAAGGACCTGAGACAGCCGGATCCGAAAGATAAAGAAGAACATCGTCCGCATATAACGCAATTTTATCAGGGACCATACCCGGCCAGTCCCAGCCACGGAGAGCAGGGTCCCCCGGATGAGCACAGCCAGGGGCTCCATCGCCAGGGCGAAGAGGAGGGGCGAGAGCGGGCAGCCCTGCCGTGTCCCCCGTCCTATGGAAAACGCGCGGGACAACGTCCCATTAACCAGCACTCGAGCCCGTGGGTCCGCGTACAAAACCCGAACCATGGCGCGAAACTGGGGGCCGAACCCCATTCTCTCCAAGGTGTCTCCAAGGTACTCCCACCCCACCGAATCAAAGGCCTTCTTGAAGTCAACCAGCAGAAGGGCCAGATAAGGAGAAAGGCACTCTCTGTGGGCCAGAGCAAGATGTAAGCACCGCAGGCAGTGCCTGGTTCCTCGGTTCGGCATAAACCCGCATTGGTCTGGGTGGACCAGCGAGATAAGAAGCGGGCGCAACCGTTGCGCAAGGATGGTAGCGTATATTTTAAGCTCGGTGTTGATGAGGGATATCGGCCGGTAGTCGGAGCAGGCCTGTGATGGGGGCTGAGTCTTCGGAAGGACGACTATGGTGGCGGTATCTGATTCTCGCGGGAAGGAACCCTTCTCCACCACCTCTGCAAAGAGATCCAGAAGCCGCGGGGCCAGGGTGTCACGGAAATGGGCGTAGTACTCCTGTGGAAAACCGTCCGGTCCCGGGGTCTTCCCAGGCACCAGATGGGTGATTGCCGTCTCGACCTCCTGCATGGTAATGGGCAGGTCCAAGGTCTCGCTAGCCTCCTGTCCCAACCGCTCAAGATCCGCCCCACTCCCCCTCATCAATTCCGCAAGGGAGATCCCCTGCGCCCGCGCCCGGTATAGTTGGGAGTAGTAGTCCGCAAATGTTTGAGCTATTGCCACCGATACTGTGTGGGTCCCACCCGCAGCGTCTGTGATCACCCGGCCTGCACGAGGGTATGTGGCCAGTCGGTGAAGAAGCGTTCCGTTCTTATCCCCCCACCCGTAAACCCGAGTCACCGAGGAACGCCAGAGTCTTTGCTGCCTCCAGAGAGTGCATGCGTATTTCCTCTTGGAGAAAGGCCAACCGTCGCGCCTGTGTGTTGTCACCCAACGCGTCCTGGTCACGCTCGAGCTCCAGGGCCTGCGCTCCACAAGCTGTCAGTTGCTGGAGTTGGCGGCGACGCTGCTGCTGCAGATGCCCCTTCGCAACCCCTCTAATAGTCGCCTTGCCGGCCTCCCATAGGACGGCCGAGGAGGAGACGGAGCCCACATTGTGAAGGTAGTACTCCGTAATCCCAGTCTCCACCACCCTCCGAAAGGCTTTATCCTGAAGGAACCAGGCATTCAAACGCCACGTCGGACGGGCAGAAAAGGGAGGTGGACCAAGAGCAAGAAGCACCGGCGAGTGATCAGAGAGGCCTCTCGGAAGGATGCGGACATCACAAACCCTGACACAGTCGGTAGAGGGGACAAAAATTAGGTCAATCCGGGCGTGGGAATGGTGAGCCGCCGAAGTGTGGGTATATTGGTGATCGCGAGGGTGCCAAACCCTCCAAACGTCACACAAGCCCTGGGCTTCAGCCCAACACGATAACTGTTTGGCGCGAGCAGTTCTGGTAAAGGAGACCGGGCCCCTCGAGTCCAGATGGGGTGTATAGACCGCATTGAAGTCTCCGCCGAGGACAAGAGATCCCGTCGGGAGTTTGGGGAGGAGATCCGCGGTGTAAGAGAGAGCAGTCTGCAACAGGGACGGCGCTGCATAGAGGGACAGCAATGTAAGCGGCCGCCCCTCCAGGGTTCCACACACCGTAACGGCCATTCCCTGGGGGTCTAGATGCACCTGAGTCAGTACAAAGGGAAAGGAGCGTTTAAGCAGGATAGCCACCCCCGGGGAGCCCCTAGCGAAGCCCGAGTGCCAGACCCTATCGCATCCGTAGCGGGCGAGGAAGGGACATTTGTTACCCATAAGGTGGATCTCTTGAAGAAGGAGCACGTCAATGTCCGCACGCTGCGCATATTTGAGGACCGCCATACGCTTAAAATGATCCAGCAGACCATTAATATTCCAGGACAAGATGCGCACGGCAGCCTTAGGCATGGGTGTATCCGCCATGGGAGCAAGCAGGGGCAGGCATGACAGGAGATAGACAAGGTGGCCGCGAAGGGGAGCAGTTGGGGAGCCGGGAAGCGCGCATGGAACTGTCACGCAGAGGGCACCGCGCCCCCACAGGGGCCAATGAACGCGTGGGCAGGAGAGCTCCCTGGAGGGAGGGACATGAAGAGATCGGACGGGAGAGCAGGTCAAACATTACATGATGCCATAGAACCACAACAGCGAGGATTGCACCCTCTAACAACAAAAACCTCCCTGGGAGGAAGAAACAACCCCAAACCAACTCCAACCCCGCACCCCCCACCCTATACTTCGAGAACAGAAGCATCTGTCGCCCTAACAGTGTGTAACCAAAACTAAGCTAAAACGCTCGGGCCTAAGTGCCAGTGGACCCCTTAAGAAATCAGAGCAAGCCCAATTCACCCGCCCTGGCCGAGAGCAACAGGTGTGTAGGAGCACCAAGGCCCGACTGCCAAGTCCAACAACCAGGAAACATATCCCAGTCTCCCCTCCCCGACAAAGTTTACAAGTAGTAGATGTAAGTCAAATGGTAGGGCTGCGGGAAAGGTCCGAAGTGTCTACTTGAGGAGCAGGCTGGGTCGCAGAGTCCGCTCGCTGGGGGGATACGGCCCGCCGCCCGGCGGCAGCAGGACTGGCGGGCGCCACCGAAGAGGCCGACGAGGCCCTGGATGCCCGGCGCGGCCGCCCCCCAGAGCACGTGACAATCACCTCTTCCCCCGCGCGCCCTCGGGGCAGCGTGCGCCGTCGTCGTCGGGACCTGGAAGAGCGGGGCGCCTCTCGCCTCTCTCGCCCCTCCACCGGTAATCCCCGACCAACGCGCTGCAGGGGACATTCCTCAGCGAGCCAATTCCAGGCTGCCCGTGGCGTGTCGAAGAAGAAGGTCTTTTGCTGAAAAATGACTCGGAGGCGGGCTGGGAACTGCAGCTGATATTGGAGGCCCATGGATCGCATCTTCTGCTTTACCTCCATATAGGAGCGCCGGAGCTCCTGGACCTCTCGAGTGTAGTCCGGGAATACCATTATAGTGTGATTTTGGTACAGGAGAGTCATAGCGCGCCTGGCCTCCCGTAGGATCGCATCTCTGTCTCTGAAATTCAGGATCTTCAGGATAAAGGGATGGGGGGGGCGCTCCCGGGGGTCTAGGAGCCAGGGAGCGATGGGCCCTCTCCACCACGAAACAGGCCGAGAGGCTGTCTGCCGGCATCCAGGATTTAAACCAACGCTCCAAGAAATCATCCGCACGGCCCGCCTCTGCTCCCTCCGGGAAGCCCAACAGGCGGAGGTTACAGCGACGAGCCCGATTTTCCGCGTCTTCAACCCGGCGGTGCAGCTCTTTAGAGTGGGTGGTCAGTTCACGCACCTGGTCCTGCAGCTGGCGGATGTCGTCTTCAGCTGTCGAAATTCTAGATTCAGCTTCAGAGATGCGGGCGGTGGCGTTACGCAGGTCTTGTCGAAGAAGGGCCACGTCCACCTTCACCTCTCCCACCATACCCTCCAGGGAGGAGCGGGACGCCGTGATGGCCTGCAAGATAGCAGCAAGGTCCGTGCTAGGGGTTTGGGCCACCTCCCCGGCGGGGTTCAGCCCTTTCTCGGAGGTTGTGAATTTGTCCATCTTAGTCTGGGTGGCCGCGGGCGTTGGCCTGGAAGCCCTGTCTTCACCCATGGCAGCGGCACCGCAGGCACCGGGGCACTTCGCCCAGTCAACGGGCAACGGAACCAGCCTCGGCGATTCCGCAAGGACTCGGGATGCGAACGGCAGAAGGACACCTCGCCAGATCAGAAGGCCACTCGCCACAAGCCCCACGGTGTAGCCCCTCGCCAACTGCCCGATCCGGCAACCGATGTGCCCGTAAGAGCTGTTGCTCGTCCGCAGCCCCGGAGGGGCACCACTCTACACTCCGCGCCGCGCCGCAGCCGGGGTCAGGCCACCGCACACCAGCCAAGGTCACAAGGCGCCCGTCCGCGCCACAACCTCCTCCCGGAGAGTCCAGCGCCTCCACCGCCCGTGCACAGCATAAGATTACAGGCTCCAGGGGCCTCCGTGGACAGGGCCACCCCCAACACACAGGACTCTGGAGGTGGATACGGAGGGGAGAAGTCGAGGGATGGCCAAACACTCCCCCCGACCGCCAGCCTGTGGCCCGAATCCCCGACGCGGCGTCACAGCCACCATCCCACCGCTGCAGGCCACGGAACACCAGGGCAGATCAAGCCACGTTGGTGGAGGGGAAAGGAGGGGGAGCCGGTCCCCGGCCGCTGACACCCGGCCCGATGGGGAAGGCCCCACGCCATCTCCAACCCCCACAGACACTCAAGTCGCCCCACCAAGGAGTCCACTCAGCGACGCACTCACCGCCTGAACTCCAGCGCAGCTCCGCGTCCCGGAATGAGCCCCACAGCTCCTCGCCTCCAGCTGAAGGACATCAGGCAGGGGCCCCTCCTGTCCCCCGGGGGGGGTGGCCCACCGCAGCAGCAGCGACGGCTTTTCCCGGCCGCCAGGACCTCCCGGCCTAGCCGCCTCATGGGCGCCGCGGGCTCGAGTAGCCGCGCGCCCACACCCAGCAACCAGGATCACAGCCGCCTCCCGCCGGGCACTGACGAGAGACGGCGGGCGCAGCTCCAGGGGGTCAATCACGCCCCAAACTCGTACCAATGATAGCCAGGTGGTTCAGGGCCCCAGGACAGCCAACAGCGGCCGGCCAGGGCAGGATCCAGGGGAGTAGGGAGGATCGGCGGGGTCCGGCGCCCGGAGCTTCACCGCGAAGCGGCCATGCCGGTCAGGCACCACCTAGCGCTCCCGTAATAGTAATTTTTAATGCATATTCAATTAATAATTAACAGTTGTTGGGGTCAACTTTAAATTAGCCAGACAGCGCCACCTTGTGGCAGACTCTAACAAGCACCGGCGTGGACTATTAAGAGCTGGAGCTAAGCAGAGGAAACCACCGGCTCAAATTAAGCACTGATCAAATCTGGCAAATGGATGTTCCCAATAGCAGTCTGCGGGATTTTCACTACTGGGAGCACCTTCTACCACCAGAAGCAAGGAGGTAGAAAAAAATGTTGTTGTAGTTTATAATTTAAGTTGCTTGCTAAGTTTAGCATATGTTGCAACATTACATGAGCATGAGCGGTGCGAGCTCCTGTCTCATTCCAGCTGCCTGCTCGTCTAAACCTGGTTGGATCTGGAATGGTTTGTCTTTGATGTTGCTCCGGCAGTTGTGAATTGGTTGCCTTTGTTTATGATCAACACTCCCCTGCTGGACAAAATATTATAACCAATAAACATCTTTAACTGCAAGATGCTGTCTGCCCTCATCACTTCAGATGTCCACCATATTTTAGCAGAATTGCCATTACTGGACACCAGTAAAGGAGATCCTGCATTATAAATGTCTTTGTTCCTGTAATCAGCTGTCAGCGTGGATTCAGTTAAAGAGAAAATGTAGTACCCATGCAAGAGACACACAGCAAATGAAGTCAAAAGGAACACGCACCGAACACAGGCTATCCAAGCCCTGAAACATTGTTTTGATTTTTTGTGACAAAATTGGTGTTTTCTCATTGTGGTCTTAATGGAAAGTTTCCTTCGACATACTCGGTTGGGAAAACACAAATAATTGGACAGGGATGTACAGACATCTGGACATGGAGAAATGGGTAGGGATACTTACAGACACCAACTTTCGGAGGTGCAAGTCCGGAATAGAGCCCTGAAAAGAAGTAAATCTTACCTGAAGTGCCTGACAGGCATTAAATAGCAACATAAGGAAAAAAAAACTTTCTGTAAAATATAGAGTAAAAATATTGGAACCAGACTGCACAAGAATATTTGAGCTTTATTTGAGCGTTAACATGCATATATGTATGCGAATTAAAATAATGGTAGGGCAATTCCATCTTTATCAACATGAATCACTAAGGGGCATATCATCAAGGCCATGCGATAATTATCGCTCAGCGCTCTTAGCGTGAGGATAATTATCGTCGGCCAACACTGAGTTTTATCGCTGAGATAGCTTGCTATCAGCAACGCTTATCTCCAAATCGATAAAATTCAATTCGCAAGCTGCCAACTGTCCAGCGATAATTCCACAACGTTTGGCGTTAGCTTGCTGATAGGGCAAGGCAGACTTAGCCATGATAGCCACCTTCCATAGGATATCAAGGCCAAGTCAGTTGAAAAGCAGGTGTAAGGAAAGTAGCGATAAAACCGAGGTTATCGCTACTTTTCTTGTCGCTCTGCAGGTTAGCGTGTGGCTAGATAATAGGAGAAATGTCGCTTAGCGACATTTCTCCCGTTATCTTGGGGTGGAACGCCCACTTTGCATCTCATTAGAGAAGCGAAGATGGGCGTTGGGGGAAACGGCGATAAGGCAAGGATTCACGCGATAGCGTGACCTTGCTGATAAGGCGATAAAATTATCGCCGCTTTCCGTCCGAAAACAGACGCTAAAGAGGCGATCATTTTATCGCCTGGCCTTGATGATATGCCCCTAAACTCTTTAACACTAACAATCCCTACAACCACCATAGAATTACTAGGCCAGCGAATAACAAGGGAACTATGTCTTAGCCTCATCATATTAAAAAGAGACCACTATCCCAGTCTGTGCCATACTAAATGATGCAACACAGACCCTGAGCATGGGTCAATGAAAGATAATTCAAGAGTGAGAATTAATTAAACTAAGAAAGGACGTCACCCTATCAAGTTTCTGCAAAACATTATCACTTCCAAAGATGAAGCCTCATCTTCCCTTCATTGCACGTCTGTGATTAAAAATGGGCAGATAATCAATCACCTGCGAAGAGACAAACAAGAAAGAGAATGGCCGAGGACTGATGATCCGAGCTTTCATCCTCCAAAGGAGAGGAGCGGCCTTGTACTGAGGACGAGGCACTGAAGCCAGGCGAAAATGCCAATTAACATTTAACAAGGAGCGCGACTGAGGTCTTAGATGTTACAGGCCTGAGACCTTTAATTACTGTAATAGAAGCTGGAACAGACCGGCCGCTTCAAGAGACCAGTTGGGTATGGATAGTGTCAACATAAACATAAACACTGTCAATGTTTTGGCATCAAATGAAAATGACAGTACCATTATCTTGACACATTCAATAGGCTGGAGATTACATTAGTAGTGATTAAAAGTCACTCAAAATTAAACCCTGGGTTTTCATGGAAAATTTGGCTTGATAGCAATTCGTTTTTTTTAAACTATCAACTAATAATATTGGCTGAAAACTATCGACTGGAGTGTACTACATAATGCCGAACAGACTGAAATTTCCTGTCTTTGTTGACATTACAGCATTACACGCAGAGATATGTAATTAAAAGACACAGAATGTGTCTAATGCTGCCTGTAGGAAAGGAAATAGAGATTCTACGAAGTTACACAAAAGTACTGTGGTTACTGGTTTTGTGACTATGAAAGCTGTTTAATTCCCCAGCTTATGGTACACGCGTAAAAAATGGACCACGTGATGACCAGAGTGAAGAGATCATGGCACTAAAAGAGGGAAGTGAGGGATATGTGTGTGTCTTTAAGTTGAGCCATTGTGGCAGCCCAGATGAAATGCATGAATGTCTATTATACCAGAATGTCGTATATACTCTTTTTCCATTTCATGTTTACAGGCCCATATTTCATGAGCCTGTTCCATGTCCTTACATCTTTAACATCAGTTGTGGTGATAGACCATCTCTGCTGTAGTCCAGCTTAAGAACTGCAAATCTTTGTTTTACTATTGTCACTGTTTGACTTTTCAGTAGTTGTCAATCACTAATACCCTGGACGCCTGAGAATTAGCTCATACTAGATTGGAATGAATCTTTTTTTTCTGCATGTGTTTCTGATTTCACAGCATCTTTCTCTCTGCTGATCGGTAAACTGGGATTGCAGTTTACTGGTTGCCCGGGTGACTAACTTCAGTGTCTTCAACGACCATTCAGGCACATGCATCAAAGGAAAAACCGGTCGCAAACGGGCAGATTCTTAGAATCTGCCCCTTTGCGACCGGTATTTTTGCATTTGGGATGCATCATCCCAAATGCAAAAATCGCAATTTAAGGAATCTCTAAATTGCGCTTACTTAAATTGCGATTGCATTTAAGGAATCCCAAATTGAGATTCCTCAAATGCAATACATTAAAGTAAAAAAATTAGCGATTTCGCTAATAGGGGGAGCAAATTACCATGAAGTTGAACTTCCTGGTAATTTGCAAAAACTTTGAAAAATGCACTTTTGTGCATTTTTCAAAGTTTCATGTTGTGCACACACATGCCGTGTGCAACATATGTGCACAGATCAATTTCAGGAGTGCAAAAGGGTGTCATTTTGACACCCTTGCACCCTTGAAATTGCATGAGTAATTTGCGAGTACCTACTGGTACTCGCAAATTGCTCATGCAATCTCCAATTCATTCCTATAGGAATGAATGGGACAGCATTTCTTAATTGCGACTCGCAATTTGCGAGTCGCAATTAAGGAATGTGTAGGAATCGCTATTTTTATAGCGATTCCTACATGCATAGGCTTTTGCAATTCCTTAATTGCGATTCCTTAATAATCGCAATTAAGGAATCGCAAAAGCCTACGTTGATGCATGTGCCAGTAAGTTCTGAAATCAAACATACCCTTTTTTATATACTTCAGAGCCGTAACCGCATCTTGCTGCAACTGACAGACTGGCCAGTGTTGGCAGAGGATTAGACGAAAGAACCATTTGATGGATGGTGAGGACATTCCAGGCATGAAGGAGACCCTAGCCCTGTTTTGGTTGACAGGTCAGCTGACTGGCAGAAACTTGGAAGACGTGATGCCCTTCATTGGGTGGACATGACAAGGAATGTGGAACTCCACGGGTCCTACAGCACAGACTCCTTCTGTGCCCCCCTCCTGCCCAGCTTTATCAACATATTATCAAACTGAAACGTGGGGGCATGTTCAAGATGGCGCCCGTGTAGGAGCAACCTTGCGGAGCTCCACTGCACCTATCCAGATGCTGGCAAATTTGGGGAGCCAGGTCGATCCAGAATCGACAGCGCAGCGTGGAGGTGACTGAGGTAGACGGTAGGTTGCTCCTTCTTGCTGCGGGGAGGCTGAATCACAGATCTCTGTGATTTGATGCAGAGCGACACTCCCAGTGCCATGATAGAGGTCATGATGGACAGAGCGGTGTAGGCCATCGGTCCCGACTCCGGGAGCTTCAGAGCGGAGTAGTGGCCTGCTCCATCCTTCCACTCACCCATGTCCCAACTCTGCCATGGGTTCACAGAGCTCTGCTGGTAGACGAGGCCCGAGTGGTATTCAGTGGAGGAGGCGGAAGAGGGGAACGGTTTCTGCGCTGGCCGGGTAGTGAGCGGTCGGCCGGCGGAGCCCAGGAAGAAGCGGTGGTGCCCAGCAGCACCCCCCAAGGGCAGAGGCGGCGAGAGAGTGAAGGATCCCAGGGAGACTGGGCGCCCAGGCAGAGAGTGGAAGGCTTTGATGTGGGGCCTGAGCGTTCCTGTATCTGAGCTCAAAGAAGTGCCGGGCCTGCCCTGATAGATGGAGAGTCTGGACCTGACGGAGTGGGCATCCCCTAGAGAGTACCCCACTGGACTATGAGGAGAGTGCAGGCACTACCCAGGTACCCTGACACTGAGCGGCCTGTTGAGGTTAGTGGGGAGAGTGAAGGTGGCGGCCCCCAGCCCACTTCTGACAGCGACGGTGTACCAAGAGGAATAGTATTGTTCTATGGACTGGCATTTATTGTTCGTGCCCTGTGACTGCCTGCCCAGATCCTCTAGTTCTCATCTTTGGGACCCGTGCGACCTCAACAGCGACATAGCTTGGGACCTGCGCCGCATGCCTTGCAGCCGGGGCCCCTGGAGTGGACGTCTGGTGCGGGGTCTTGCTGACCCGCCCTTATTAAGGATTCAGGAGATTTGGGAAGGGTGCTCTGCTGGGGCCGACCAAATTAGCCGCATTGGGTCACTGAGGCGACTCGCCTGTGGGGCCTGTATTGTGCTCACTCTCTCAGGCACTCCTCATCATGCCATTGAGTGTGGGCAGGATGATGTCCACTAGAACGAAGAAGGATACTACCATCAAGGACTCATTGACCCAAAATTCCCGCAGGCGGACTGAGACAGCTAGAGAGCCAGGCTCCCCCTTTTGGTACCTGGCAGGGCTGTTTAAAGGGCAGGACGACGGTGAGGAGACCCAGGTCATACTCAGCTTTATGGAATCCCTTTTCTGTACCCTGAGGGAGGACATAGCGACTCTTAAGATGGAGATATCTAAAGAGGTAAAGGAACTTCGGCGCAAAATAGGTGATCTGGGGCAGCGTGTGGATAAGGTGGAGTGGGGCAGCGTTGACAGAGAAGAGGAGTTGGAAGCATGCCGCATTGAGATTCTTGAAATTAGAGACCGTAATACAGATCATACCTACCACTTGGAGGACTTAGAGAAAAGGTCCCCCAGATCTAATATTAGAATGAAAGAGTTCCATTGCAGGCAGATGCAGGCCGTTTGGAGGATTGTGTACTCCAACTCTTCCACCACATTGTCCTGGAGTTCATGGGGAAAGAACTCTGTGTTGTAATGTGCTTATTCTCAATGCACTCTCCCTACACTGGTTCGCTGCCTGCCTGCTCAGCCTATGATGAGGTCAGTTAGAATGTTGAGGGTGGTTTGGATTGTAGGGGAATCAGTTGGTGAGAAGGGGCTGAGCAGGGAGGACGCTGCTCCTGGTGGGGCATTGATAAGGACCTGAACATCTTCCTGTAACATGTAACTAATGATTTGGACAGAAGAATAAATCATCAATCATTAATACAAGACCATGCCTGCGCGCTTTCATTCATTATAACACTGGCGACGAGGGTGGGATACCATAGTTTATTGCGAGGTTGTTTTGAGGTTATAGTTGCCTTGCAATTTGTCTTGGGTTATGATAACCCGAAGAGTGTTGCGTGAGTGTTGGGGTTAAAATATGCCCTAGATTTGCTTGTGTCTTAAAGTAAGTTTGGACTTGCTTAGTTTCAGTCTTAGATCTGTCTTAGTGGTAGATCTGTCTTGTCTTAGTTTGTGCAGCTTAGGGTTGTAGATCCCTGTTCTGCCGCAGATTTGGGCCTTAGTATGAGGCACAATGGGTACGTTGTGGGGTGTAGTGTTGTGTACCCATAGTTGTAGTACGAGTTTTCTAGTTAGTCTTGCAATTTGTTTATGATCATTATCAGGGGGAAGGATGGTGTTTAATGTTTTGGCTATGCATCCTCCTTTTCTACTAAATGTGTGTTATATTATCTTCATGCATTTTACTGTATATGATCATTATGGCTGGGGGGGTGATGTTTAATTAGTTGTTATTAATGCATCCTCCTATGCTGAGTGAGTGTTGTATCATCATAACACATGTTGATTGTTTTCAAATATTATAAGGGGGGAGATGTGTTGTAATGTGCTTATTCTCAATGCACTCTCCCTACACTGGTTCGCTGCCTGCCTGCTCAGCCTATGATGAGGTCAGTTAGAATGTTGAGGGTGGTTTGGATTGTAGGGGAATCAGTTGGTGAGAAGGGGCTGAGCAGGGAGGACGCTGCTCCTGGTGGGGCATTGATAAGGACCTGAACATCTTCCTGTAACATGTAACTAATGATTTGGACTGAAGAATAAATCATCAATCATTAATACAAGACCATGCCTGCGCGCTTTCATTAATTATAACACTCATCCTTGATCGCACACACCGAGAGGGGCGCCCCTCCGCGGTGCATGGAACCCCACAGGACATCCTTGCGTGTTTGCATAATTACCGCCAGAAGTAGCTTATTATGAATGCGGTAAGAGACCAACGCCATGTCACCTTCTAAGGGATAAAAGTGCGTCTGCACCAGGATCTCCCCTTTATCACAGTGCAACGATGCTGGGCTATGAAGCTGGCTAGCGAATTCTTGAGAGATAAAGGGATTTTATACAGATGGGGCCACCCCTTTTGCCTCATCTTCCTCTAGGAAGGGCAAACCCACATGGCCTACACACTCCAGGCGGCAGTGGTGGTCCTGGGATTGGAGAGATGTGGTCCCACACAGTCGCAGAGCTCTCCACCGTCCTCGTAGCTGCCTGGTCTCTCGAGACAGTCCAAGTCCGGGAACCGTAAGAAGTTGAACAAAGGCAGAGAGCCTTAGGGAGAGATCTGCTCTCTTACAGCACTTCACTCAGCGGGACCAGTCCCCAAAGCAAACAGATAATTGACCAAAATAGAGATGGGGACTGGAGGTTGCTTGCCCTACCCTGATGACAGTCATCTCCCAGCTTTTACTCTAAACAACCTTATGGATATATTTGTCGACACCCGGGCTATATCTCTGGACCTTGAAAATGCCCAGATTCATGGTGAATTCTCGATAAGGTCAGATGGAGGAGCTCTGCACCTTCTTCACCCTTTTACTGTCTGAGACAGAGGGCTTAAGACATGGAACAAATCTACTCGATCCACTTCATCTCAACAGTTGTTGTTCTTGTTACCCATGTTCTATTGATTTGTTTTTCTTACAGATGTTCACATGCTTAACATATATGCAATACTACCCCACATCACCATCTCTTACTGGCAGTGCAGGTTCATTCTCCTCACAGTAGGGTCCTGATGGATTGCTTCCCCCTCTCCTTCCTATGGTGAAAATACTCAGCCTTAATTTCAGAGGTCTTAATGCTACAGCAACTGTCATCGTTGTCAGAGCTGGTCTGCTCAATGTGACATATGTCTTCTACAAGAGACGCATTTACTTAAGAAGGACTGGGGATGTTTGAGGTCGAAGTGGTTCAACCGTCAATTCTGGTCGTCGGGACCCGGGAAGAAAACTGGGGTAGCAATTCTCATGGCCACACACTTCCAGGGGCATGTTCTCATGGTACATTCTGAAACGACAGGTCGCATGCTTTCACTGTGGATCTCCTTGCACTAACACACTTTCACAATTGCATGCCTTTATGCTCCTAACAATCACCAGGAGTCTTTCCTCCGCTAGGCAATTGGGGCTATACTTACCTCACCTGATGTCAAAGTTTTGATTGGCGGTGATTTTAATTTGGTGCCGATTGCCCACTTGGATCGGTCTCTTCAAAGATCGGATCTGATGAGAGCATCCTCCCCAGGGGGTCTTCAATGGCTTTCAAGGACCTATTCCCTTTTCTCTGCGGCAATCAATCAATCAATCAATGATTTGTAAGGGCACTACATACGCGTGAGGGTTTCAAGGCGCTGGGGGGGGGGGGGGGATGCTGCTGCTATTGGTCGAAGAGCCAGGTCTTGAGTTGTCTCCTGAAGGTCAGCAGGTTTTCGGTTTGTCGCAGGTAGAGGGGGAGGGTGTTCCAGGTCCCGGCGGCTTGATGAAAGAAGGATATGCCTCCGGAAGCAGTTCTCCGGATGCGTGGGACCGTGGCCAGGGCGTGGTCAGCGGAGCGGAGTTTCCTGTTGGGTACGTAGAAGAATAGTCGACTGTTGAGATAGGCTGGGCAGGTTTTGTGGAGTGCCTTGTGTGCGTGGATCAGGAGCATGAAGGAGATTATTTTGTCGACGGGGAGCCAGTGCAGGTTCCTCAGGTGGGAGGTGATGTGGTTGCGGTGTGGGACGTCGAGGATCAGGCGTGCCGAGGCGTTCTGGATTCTCTGTAGTCTGTTGATGAGCTTGGATGAGACTCCAGCATAGAGCGCATTTCTGTAGTCGAGTCTGCTGCTGACTAGGGCCTGGGTGACTGTTTTCTTTGTGTTTGTCGGGATCCATCTGTAGATCTTGCGGAGCATGCGGAGGGTGTTGAAACAGGTGGAGGAGACTGCGTTGACTTGTTTGGTCATGGAGAGTTTCGAGTCAAGGATGACTCCCAGGTTGCATGCATGGTTGGTGGGGGCCGGGGGGGACCCCAGTGATGTGGGCCACCAGGAGTCATCCCATGCGGAGGGGTTGGACCCAAGGATGAGGATTTCTGTTTTGTCTGTATTCAGTTTGAGGTGGCTGTCCTCCATCCAGTCTGCGACAGACTTCATTCCCTGGTAGAGGTTGGATTTGGCGGTGAGGGGGTCCTTGGTGAGGGAGAGGATCAGCTGAGTGTCGTCGGCATAGGAGATTATGTTGAGGTCGTGCTGTCGGGCGATGCGTGCTAGTGGCGCCATGTAGATGTTGAACAGCGTCGGGCTGAGGGAAGATCCTTGAGGGCCGCCGCAGATGATCTTGAAGGCCTTGGACCGGAATGGGGGGAGGCGGACTCTCTGGGTTCTGCCGGAGAGGAAGGAGGTGGTCCAGTCCAGGGCCTTGTCTGGGATCCCTGCGTCGTGGAGGCGCGTGCGTAGTGCGCGGTGGCAGACGGTGTCGAAGGCGGCGGAGAGGTCCAGGAGGATGAGGGCCGCCGTCTTGCCGTTGTCTAGTAGGATCCTGATGTCTGTGGTTGCGATGAGGGCAGTCTCGGTGCTGTGGTTGCTGCGGAATCCTGATTGGGACGGGTCCAGGATGTTGTTGTCTTCGAGGTAGCAGGAGAGCTGGGTGTTTACTATCTTCTCGATGACCTTAGCTGGGAACGGAAGCAAGAAGATGGGTCTGAAGTTCTTGAGGTCGCTCGGGTCCGCCTTGGATTTCTTCAGTAGGGCGTTGATCTCTGCGTGCTTCCAGTTCTCAGGGAAGGTGGCGGTCTCGAAGGAGAGGTTGATGATTTTGTGCAGGTGGAGTGCGATGGAGTTTTCTGGCTTTGTTGAAGATGTGGTGCGGGAGAGGGGCGGACAGGGATCCGGAGTGGATTGTTCCCATGGTCTTGATTGTGTCCTCGATGCTCACACTGGCCCAGGTTGTCAGCGTGTTGTGGATGGAGGGGTACGGTGAGTTCGGTGCGGAGCGGTCGGCATGGGTCGTTCGGGGTCTGAAGCTGTTGTGGATGTCGGTGATTTTCCGGTGAAAGAAGGTGGCGAGGGGGTCGCACAGGGCTTGCGATGGTGGGTTGTCGTTGGCGTTGGAGTTGGGGTTGGAGAGTTCCTTCACGATGGTGAAGAGTTCCTTGCTGTTGTGTGAGTTGTTGTCAAGGCGGTCTGTGAAGGAGGTCCTCTTGGCGGTCCTGATGAGGTGGTGGTGGTTGCGGATGGCGAATTTGTGGGCAGCGCGGCTTTCTGGCGTCTTGTCGCTGTGCCATATGTTTTCCAGTTTCCGGCAGGTGCGTATTGAGTCGAGGAGTTCCGGGTTGAACCAGCTGACTCTTCTGCTGGTGTCTCTGCTGGCGGGGTTTTTCAGCGGGCGACGATGTTGGCGCAGTCGTTCATCCAGCGTTCGAGGGTGAGTGCACCTTCATCGGGGTTGGTGGGGTTCGTCGGAGGGTTGAGTGAGAGGCTTGTCTGTAGTTGTTCTTCAGTCACTTTGCCCCAGCAGCAGCGGGGGGTCTGTGGTGTGCAGTGGTGGGTGAGGGGTTTTCGGAAAGAGAAGTGGATACAGTGGTGGTCTGTCCTTGTGAGTTCGGAGGCGTGGTTGAAGGTGACGTGGGGGCTTGAGGAGAAGATGGCATCTAGCGTGTGGCCGGCGATGTGGGTCGGCGTTGTGACGAGCTGTTTCAGTCCGTGGTTGGCGAGGTTGTTGATCAGGGCGGAGGAGTTGCTGTCATTGTTGTTCTCCAGGTGACAGTTCAGGTCTCCGAGGAGGATGTAATCGGTGGAGATCAGCGCGAGCGAGCTGATGAGGTCAGCGATGGAGTCGCAGAGTTGGGACCGGGGTCTTGGCGGTCTGTTTACAAGGGTGCCTCTTATGGTGGTCTTGGGGTCCGTGTGGATCTGGAAGTGCATGTGTTCGGCGGTGCTGAGGGTGTCGTTGGTGTTTGTTGAGGCACAGCAGGCCTATGCTAGAATTGACCTCTTTCTGGTCTTCACTCCCTTCCTACCCATGGTAACTTATGCTGATATAGAAGGGGCTTCCATATCGGACCAGTCTCCTATTACAATTGAACTGCACTCACCCAATAGCTGCTACAAATGGGGGTGCACCAGGCAAAGAAGTCCAAGACACTCAAGTTATATCAAACGCCTTTATTTCAGTTTTATTCCTTTCCATAGGTTAACAGCATAAGCAGTTCAGCCAACACGTTTTGTTCCCACAAGGAGAACTTCATCAGGGCTTAATATCACAAAAGTATCTAATTCAGTGTTGCTAAAGGCCAAAGTCTGCCATCCAGTGCATTGCGCTGGATGCACAATAAATTAATATCCTACTAACCTACAATCAAAGATTTGAAGGCGGTGATTACGGAGTATCTGGAAATAAATGCTAAACTTCATACCTAAGAAGCAATCCTCTGGAATACTCTCAAAGTGGTGGTGAGGGGGACATGCATAGCAGTAACGGCACAACTTAATAAAGAACGGAAGACCAAATATTTAGAACTAGCGACACAGGTGAGAGAGCTGGAAGAGCAGGAAGGTTCCCATAGGGTATGACGCCAACTCACCATAGATAGAAAACGGCTTAAGGCCCTGGTTCTGAACATAGCGGAGTACGTCCTACTCTGCACACAACAGAAATATTATGCAGGAGGCAACAAATCTGAGAGACTTCTGGCTCACTGGCAACGTGCTCAGATTCATGCTCAACAAATCACTGATATAATAGATCAAGCCCAGCATAACCCGGGGCAGAACGCAGACATCGCAGCGGAATTCAGTTGGTTCTATGCCAAGCCTCTAATTCATACGGACTGTTCTACACAGCAGACCCCCTTAACGAGATTGCCAGATCCTACGGCAGTGCCTCTAGAGAAAGACATCACAATGCTGGAGGTCCTTGAAGTAATAGGGAGGCTCATGCTGGATAAGGCCCACGGCCAGGATGGGTTTACTAACAAAATTGGTTCTGTCAGGTTCTCAAAAGTAATTTCATCTGCGCATTAAGAGTCGCATAACCCAAATATTCATAGGGCATGGATATCACACACACCTAGACATATAAGAGTAGTTATCTGAAATAATCTCAATAACACAGTGTATGCATATCCACTTTGCATTTTATCTGAATTATTTCATTCAAATATATTCATCTTTTCAAGAATACAAAGAGGCTGTTCAGCAATAGGTCAAATATATACATATAGTGCTCATGTGACATATGTGCTTGGTGATAAACAAGGTGGTTCAGGATGTATATACAAGGAAAAAGGACAAAGTTTTTTGGGCCAGACTCATAACCATGAGCCCTAGTGGCTATTAATGCTCCTCTTGGTATGTAGGGCCTTGGTTGGTCTGAGCCTTGTTATATCGTCGACGTTTCAACCCATGGTGTGCTCCCTTCGGTAGTCACTACGGGTCTTCATCAGGACATGGTGCGGGGAGGGGGGGAGAGGTATTGTTTGGTAACAGCCTATGGACAAAGGACACATGAATGTCAGGCGTGTGTAACACATGTTCAGCGGTGTGTAAAACGATAGACTAAGGTGGTGCACTCATGCAGTCTGGACCAGAATCAGTTTCTGGCTGTGTATGCCCTTTTGTGGCGCCTGGTGGAAGATTCTGCAAGGTCCTTGGCTTTTAATAGCTGTAAGAATAATGATGTGCGCAGCGTCAGGGGTAATCGTTACCCGAGTAGAAAGTTGCTGTGAAAGAGGACGATTCCCATGCCTTGTGTCCCGTAGTTGTGTTTTAAATGTGAATTTAGCCAGTGTTTAACAATGGGGCTAAGTGCCAAGTTATTCCCAACAGGGTGGTGTGCGAGTGGACCCGGTCGCGCAAGACTAGGCCGTGTGTGGCTTGGACTGGCTAGGTTATGCAAACCGGAGAGAAAATGTGATTCTGTGGAATGAAGCGCCGGGCGAAAGTGAAAAGATGTTGTGTGTCCCGTATTAAGTGAAAAGTGACCATGTGAATTTAGCCAGTGTTAGCAATGGGGCTGAGTGTCAATTTATTCCCGACACGGTGGTGTGCGAGCGGTCCCGGTCGAGCGAGACTGGGCTGCATGTGGCTTAAATCGGCAAGAAAATGCCCATTTAAAGTTAAAGACGGGGGCTAAGTGTAAGATTTGGGTAGTTACCCAGTGGAAAAAGCCCGCGATCCGGGTCAGGCGTGTACAGAACTGACCGGTTAGGTTATGAAAAACGGAGAGAAATTGCCCATTCAAAATTGAAGATGGGGGCTAAGTGCAAAAGTGAGCAAGTACCCGGTGGAACAAGTGCCCGCGATCCCGGTCGGGCATTTACAGAACTGAGCCGCGTACTCGCTCAGAGCCCTGCAATCTTAAAAGTAAGCTCTGCTGACTACAAGCTACAGTGTGCGCTGCAGTGTCTCACCTGGAATCTAGGTTGTCGTGTAGGATTAGTCAATACAGGAAAAGCAGGCATCAGTCCTACTACAGTGATGGAAGTGAATCATGCCATCTAGGAGTGACAAGTCAAACTTATAACGGCGTGGTAGGCAGCCTGTAAGTTGCCGTTACGTCCAGTTAAGCTCGGTTGCTAAGCAACCAGGGGAATCGATTGGAGGAGCGTTCGGTGTGCCATGATTCCCTATGCCTATGACATACTCTTATGACACATTTGGTAATACTTCAAGAACGCCAATAGCAATTGTACTTTTACATGCGCCATACATAGCCAGCGAAATGCATCAAAGTAATTACAGTTTTGAAATTTGATGTTTACATGGGTGCCATTGGCAATTGTGTATTTTACATGCGCCTTACACAGACATAGAAATGCATCAGAGTAAATGCAGATCGGAGATTCGATATTTACAAGTGCGCCATTGGCAATTGCATATTTACATGCGCCTTTTACGGTATCCAAGTACACACAGATTTAAAAGATTACATTTAGTCATAATAAAAGGTGAGATTTTTCATATCAAAACAAAAAGTGCGATTTCTAAAAACGTTAGGGGAATTGCAGAGGATGTTGTATATCAGAGTGTGATACCTGCTATGAATGATTCTGGAAGGCTGTAGTAAAGTCACACTACAAGTGCCCCATTTGTCTTGCAGTTTCCTCATGTTCATTTAACACTGCCAGCACCGAGTTGAGGGAATGGATCCACCTGCACTCTTTCAGGTTAAGAGCAGCTGTTATTGATCCAGGATGGGTTTACAGCTGCATTCTACAAAACATTTGCTGGGCAGTTGTCCCCTGTGCTGGCCTGGCTATGTATCTCTTTTAGCTCTCAGGGTGCCCTCACGGAGACCATGCGATCGGCTATTTTAAAGGTCCTAGATAGATGAAAAGATATTCACTGGGATCCAAGTCAAAAGATTGGGGGAGTATATGCCTGGGTTGATAGACCCTGATCAATTGGGCTTTATCCCTGTGTGCACCTGCGGGGACAACACTAAGGTGCCGATTCCGATCCGGTAAAAAGGCCCTACGAATCGTCGTACGGAGCGTTTTCTCCGTACGACTCGTACCCGGTAAACTGTCCGTACAACCTAGGAAGTACGATTCGTACAGAAAGCCTATTTCCGTGCGAATCGTACAAAAGACCGTACTAATCAGATCCGGAACAGCCTGTACGCGCCGTCCGTACAGATGTAAGCAGCGTTTTACGGCCCAGCAAGTATGATCCGTCCCTACGGCACTCCGTACTGCTCTTTTTTTATGGGAGTCAAAAACAGCCGTAAAAGCTGATTCCCCAGGGTTACGAGTCGTACAGGCCCCCCCACCCCCGTATGTACGCACCGTACCCCCACCACCCCCGTATGTACGCACCGTACCCCCACCACCCCCCATATGTAAGCACCGTACGCGCTGGGGGTATGGTGCGTACATAGGGGGGTGGGGGCATGGTGCGAACATACGGGGGTGGCAGTACCGTGCGTACATACGGGGGTGGTGGGGGTACGGTGCGTACATACGGGGGGTGGGGGTACGGTGCGTACATACGGGGGTGAGGGTACGGTGCGTCCATACGGGGGGTGGGGGTACGGTGGGGGGCCTGTACGACTCGTACCCCGGGACGAAATTTTCCCGGGCTACGAGTCGTACAAACTTCGCTTCGTAGCGGGTAGAGTCATTCCCCATGTACGGGCCATTTTCCGTACGATTCGTAAATCGGTTAGCCGGTCCAGATCGTACTTGCACGCTCGGACTGTCATTTTACGAATCGTACGGAAAAGTGTCCGGGTACATCTCGTACAACTTTTCCCGCTACGATTCGTACGGAGCGGGCCGATCTGTATGTACTTTTTCCCATACGAATCGTACTTCACGGGTCGGACGTGACTTGTACGATTCGTACGGAAAAAAATACGGATTCGAGTCGTACGGAAACAATTTTTAACGGATCGGAATCGGCAGCATAGTGTCTGTTCCAACTAATTGACAAAACCAGACGCTCACGGATTCCTATGCTGTTTCTCTTGATAGATGCGTAAAAAAAATTAATTTAGGTGCATTGGCCCTTTCTGGGACTGGTTCCAGAGGCTGTTGGCTGGGGGCCATGCTTCCATCAATGGATTTGGGCCAGTTACGCAGACCCGGTGGCGCTTGTCCGCATCAATGGCCTGCTGTCCCAGCCCTTTCCTATCTCTAGGTGGACACGCCAGCGGTGTCCCCTCTTGCTGCTCCTCTTCCCACTCTTTATGGAGCCGCCGGCGGAACACATTCGGAGACACCCCCTTGTTGAGAGAGTTAGGATGGGAGGCCAACTCCACAAGATAGCGCTGTATGTAGATGATGTACTTTTAACAGTCACAAAGCCCTGCCAATCATTGCCCCCTTTGCTGGAGGAACTCGAGTTATTCGGGAGGGCATACGTTTAAAGGTGAATGCCAACAAATCCCAGGCTCTTATTACCATTTCACAAGACAAAAAGGCACACCTAGCCGCGATCTTCCCATTTTCATGGACACAGGGAATCTCTTACCTGGGCATCAATTTATTCTCCACCATAGAAAAGGTGGTGCGTACATCTACACATCCCTGCTGGCTGTAGCTCGTTTCCGTATTCAGTCTTGGAATGGGGGCACTATTTCTTGGTTTGAGGCGAATAGCCGCTATTTTATGCAGGCAATGCTACTTCGACCACCTCCTTCCATTCTGAAGAAACTGCAACAATCCATGGAGACCTTTATCTGGGGTGGTAAGAGTGCTAGAATGGCTAGGGAATGTCCGTATCTTCCGGTGGCTATGGGTGGATTGGGCATTTCCCACCTATTGTATTATTGTCAGGCAGCTCAGCTGTGATTCCTGGTGGAATGGCAACGTTCATATACGGAGAAGCATTGCTGTTTTCTAGATCAGGTGGAGGCGGGTGTCCATATTTGTAAGATTCTGTGGCTCCGGCGAGACACCGTCCACCGGGAGTGTATATATATTCGGTGGTCAGGGCCACAGTGGGATAAACTTAGGGGCAGATTTACAATAACTGGCGCATCCCTGCATATTAGCAGGGATGCGCAAGTTATTTTGTGTGACGTAAAAAAACCCTTGTGCCACCATAGATGTGCCGCATTTATAATGCGACACACCGTCGTGGGGCAAGGATAGACAGATGCGTGACGTATCTGTTGCCGTAAAGGTGACCCAGTGCTGGAGTAGTGTCGCAAGCGTGACACAACTCCAGCACTGCTCAGGGGCAGTCTATACTTGCTGTGCTGCATCACTCCTTACACCTGCTACAAGCAGGCGTAGGGTTTTGACACAGCGGGGTCGTAAAAGTGACTCTGTGAAATCTTGTAGATTTCACTGCATCACTTTTACGAGGCTTCCTTGCGATGGAACACCCACCCTGCATATATTATACCTGACGCAGGTATACTGTAACGCAGGGCTTTGCAACGTGACGCATCTCCCTAGATGCGTCACGTTGTAAATATATCACATAGTGGTGCATTGTTTATGACGCCGCTGTGTCACATAAGTGACGCAACGGTTTTGTAAAGATGTCACAAGGGGCTTGTAGAATCTGCCCCTTAGTGTTTTAAAACAACTTTCCACCCCTATCTTGCCACTCATACGGAAGGCAGATTTTCCTCCGGCGCTACACTATACTGCATACTCCCACTGGCAGGAGGCGAACTGCAAAAAAATAGGGGATTTATTTGACATAAAGGGCCTGTTAGAGTTTCCAAGTGTAAAACAATACTTAGGGTTGCCCGACACTTAGCACTGGCACTATATTACCATCTGTCATTGGGTGACTCACCAATTGATACGCCCACATGCAAGAAGGCCACTTACCCCATTTGACCGATGGCTTATATCACCGTGGGATGACCGATGCTTGCTTTAGGACATTTATGCCTTCTTAAATACCTCTGTTAAGCCCCTGGTCTCACCGGCCAGAACACGATGGAAGCTGGGATGCGAGCTCCAATTTTCAGCTAAGGAATGGGCCGATAATCTGTGGCATGCGCCCACCTCAGCATGCAGTAGCTCTGGGAGGGAGATTCTTCTGAAGATCATCCACCATTGGTACTATGCTAAGTGGAAGAGGGGGAATGATGATAGATGTTGGCGACACTGCCATCACTCCAGCACACTATCCCACTTATTATGGCATTGTTCTAAACTACATTGTTATTGGTCTGACGTTATCGCACACATTGACCACTTGTTTTACACTGAATTGCCCCATTTCCCCAGTTACATTCTTTTGGATCTTCCCAATGCCTTAACGTACCCACTGTGATCCTCAACAGAGAGAGCTATAACTTTAGCACTTTGTAATGCAAAACGGGTTTTGCTGTCAAGATGGGGTACATACACCATATCCACACATGTCGATTGGATACAAAAATTCTGGGATCTACTCAGTATGGAGAAATGGGCAGCCATTGTAGAACACCTACTACCCCGGTTTGACAAAACGTGAGGCCCTCTTCTGAAACACCTGTCTATCACCTTCCAAGATCTTTCTTTTCCAACATATTTGCGAGCCCTTCACCTTATGGCAGACATGAGGACTGCCATTTAAACGCTTTTCATGTAGTGAGATGGGGACAGGAGATGTTTTGAGTAACATTATATGTGAGCATAGTATGTTATTTCTATTCTCACTGACTGTATGTCACTGTAGGATTTTGGTTTCTCTTTTCTTCTATTTTCTCTCTCATCTCCTCTCTTCGCTGGCCGTTGGATGTAGACGAATGACTATGCTGTATTTCCATTCTAAAGTAAAAATCAATACAATCCTAAACTGAACTGTCCTGTTTGGGCTTGACTAAGTTAATCCTCTTCCCTTTAGTACCCCTCTCTAGTTGCTTTCTTTCATATAAGGATGGAAGGAAATCCCCAATTGGCCCTCTAAAATAATGCTAATCTCTCCTGCTGATCATGACAGCTCTCTGGCACATTGCCACCAACATCCGGCAGCAGTTGTTCCAGTGAGGCACTGATCTTCATATGTCCACCTCCTTTCATACTTCTGCTCGCTGGAAGAACATGGAGAGAAACTAGGCACTTCACCCACTTCTCTTAAGCATGGAAATGCATCATAAAGCAAATCTCCACACCATTAACCTCCCTGGAAACTATATTCCATGCCCGGAGTAGCCCCAAGCGGGAAGTTGTTCACATGTGCATTAGTCAAGCTAGTCAAAATGTTCTACATTAGCCACAGCTAGCTTTGAATATATGTCAACTGTGCACATGTCAGTTACATATGTGTTTCTGTTTCACATGGGATTTCCATTATTTGTCGAGAATATTCACACAACGGACTAACCAAAATTGTAACATGATCAACTAGTTCATCTGGGTAGGGTCTAGTGGACTGGTCACTGTGAGCGAGGGAAACCCACGTTTCATTGCTGCCTGGCCCGGGAATGTACAGTTGGGTTACAGAGTTCTAGTGAACAACTAGAATTCTAAAACAAAAAATCAATGTAAAGGTCAGATGGTTGGAGATGTCTGAAGGGCCATCCATGCCAGAAAGCCAGGTAATGGGCACTGTGAGAAGATTTTTATCCCCAAGATTCCAGCTGGTGCCACATCCAAGAATTCTAGTCACATGTTCTCTCTTCAGAAGCACAAGCAGCTTGCTCGCCAAAATGTTCCTTCTTAGTTACCAAACAAAGGATTATCATGACCAACAAATCGGAGAAAAAATAATCAAGGAAGAGGGCCAACTATCTGAAATAGGGCCAGCCAGCTTAAACAGGCAGGTTGAGCTAAATTTGCAAGTGTATGTGAGTACTGTCTGGAAGAAACAGTAGCATATCGAGCACCACATGTTGCCAACCATTGGTAATGCAACACCCTTCCATACAAAACAATGGAAATAGGGTCTTGAAATAAATCCCCCAAGAAAGATTGTTAAATTAATATACATTGTTTAAAATAGATAAAAGCATAAATAAATATGGTTTAATGTTAAAAAATCGAAAAATAGACCATATTCATTATTTATTTATAAAATATTTTAGTAACCTTTTTTGAATTATAAATTAATGTAAAATTATTTTTATTAAAATATAATTAAACAACTTAATTAATTCTCTACACAATAATTATCAATATATAATAAAAAATAATAATTACGTTTCATTTTGGGTGGGAATTTGTTTTTGTAATATTTTTTTTTAATTTAGTGTATTATATTTATATAACTAAATGATTGACATCAAAATTAGGGGGCCTAATTATGATCTTGGCAGACAGGATTCTCTGTCACAAACGTGACGGATATCTTGTCTGCCGTATTACAAGTTCCATAGCATATAATGGAACTTGTAATACGGCGGAAGAGATAGCTGTCACGCCTGTGACCGAGTATCCCATCTGCCAAGATCATGATCAGGCCCCAAGTTACTAGTGCTGCAGCATTTTTTTTATTTTGCTCTACTTTTAAAATAAATATTACATTAATTCACTTTAATATTTTAACATAAAAATATATGAACTTATAAAGTTTAATAGGCATGTTATAATTGTCCCTTTACTTTACCAGAGGGAGATCTCAACTCCAACTGTGGATTCTCTGAATGATAAAGTGAAAATGAAAACTATAGAGAAAAGTAAAACAGTGCAAAAAAATTGCTAAGACATGCATTGCCTACTGAGCATCGCCAGTAGGTAGGTATAGTTAGTACCTATTTTCCATAGCAAGAGCATTTTTTGTTTTGCCAATAACTTTGATGTCGTTTGACGAATCCTTGAAAATTTTTAAAAACTAGATTGCCACTCACATCAGCTGCTGTGTTGAAACTTTTGGGGTTATCCCTTAAGCGGGGGCCAAGAGAAAGGGGGGGCAAAACATTTTTTCTCCATGTCAATTTCCATAGGAAACTTTAAACATAGCTACAGCTCAAACTGCTGAACACAATTACACCACATTTGGCAGGAAGGTAGCTGTTGGTCCAGAAAGCACGCTTTTTGTTAAATGGTCTAAATCCGTTTAGTAGTTGTGGATACATTTGAAGAAATTTCCAGTTGTTTATCTAGGGAAGCGGAGGATCTGCTTCCCCTCCTGATCTTATGCTGAGATCTGTTTGGCTGCCAACACTTCAAACCAGGAAGTGTTGGCAGTCATTTTGTGACCCGGTTGAACCGAGTTAGAGAAAAAACATAAAAAAAGAAAAGGGGGCAGTGTAGAAACACCCTGACCCAATTGGCCCTAGGGACCCTGCAGGGTCAAAAAGCTATTTTTTAAAACTTTCGGTGGAAGCAGCGCTAAATCTGCAAATCGTATGCAAAAACAAAGAGGGGCTAACGGTCCCCCTTTTTGGGCTTATTATGCCCGAGGTCATTCAGTGAGGGGGGGCTCCTGGAGCCATAGAGGGCCCTGGGGACCGCCACCACCCAGGGCCGGCTCCTGCAATGTCTTGGGATGGGTTTGCTATGACTTGACGGGAGCACTATCGCTTCCACCTAACCATAGCAAACGCTGCTCCGCTTTCACCAACTGAGAGTATTAAAAATGCTCTTGCTTGCTGAAAGCAGATCAGAATTACGTTTGGACAGGTGGAGCTGCATGTTCAGCAGCTTCCTCTGTCCAAAAGCAATGCCGGGTACTGCAGCGAACCCCCAACAGTAGCCAGGCCCAAAGGATGGGGTCCCCGGCACATAAATCGTCCCAGGATGGGGGCCACGCGGCCTACCTCCCATTAATTAAAAACAAATTTGTTGTAAAAAGGCCTGGCACTGGAGAAGGCCGCTCTGCCTCCTTCCTTTTACTTTAAAAATAGGAAAAGGCTGGGTCCTGGGCATGGGGTCTCTGGGGATTTTATCGGCCTGGGGGAAGGGGGGCTATGTGGCTCCCCCTCCACTATTCAAAATATGCCTGGCCCGAGGAGATGGGGTCCCCAGGGCAAAAATTGGCCCAGGAAAGGAGGGCCACATGGCCCAACCCCGACATAAAAATAAAAAAAAGACTGGCAATTCGCTGGTGGCCCCACCCCCTTTTTCCACAGCTCTTCAAATGCGCCTCCTGTCACACTTGTGGTTGGGGGATGAAGTTCCCTTGGCTCCAGAGGGTCCTTGGGGGCCAACATACCCTCCTGTTATCTCCAGTAAGTCCCACAGAGCTTGATTGCTGAGAGGACATCAAAGGCCATGCCCATTTTTTCCACCACTAAGCAAATGAGCCTCCTGGCATACTTCTGGTTGGGGAATGAAGTACCCTTGGCTCCAGAGAGTCCTTGAGGGCCAACTAGCCCTCCTGTTACCTCCAGTAAATCTCACAGAGCGCGACTGCTAAGAGGACTTCAGAGGTCACGCCCCCTTTGTCCCCTATGTCCACCACTGTTAAAATGCACCTCTAGGCACACTGCTGGTTGGAGAATTAAGTCCCCTTGGCTCTAGAGTGTCGATGGTAGCCAACAAGACCTCCTGCTACCGGCAGTAAGTCCCACACAGCAAATTGCTAAGCAGTGTTTGTAGGCTATGCCCCCTTTCTCCACCACACTGCAAATGCACCTCCTGGCACACTGCTGTTGGGGAATGAAGTCCCCTTGACTCCAGAGGGTACTTGGGGGCCAACAAGCCTTCCTGTTACCTCCAGTAAGTCCTACAGAGCGCGAATGCTGAGATAGACGCTGAACTTCATGTCCATCTGTAGAATCAAAAAAAGTTTTTTAAGCCCCCTGTTTTTGCCAGCGCCTTTTAGTGGCACGCCCTTTTTCAGTAATGTGTCTGTTATGAACTTGTACACTTTCATGATAGGTTTTCACTTCGCTTCATCTGAAAGCTATTTTGTTCAACGTCTAGGGATTTAAGTGTAGTTTATTCACCTGGATGTAACATTAACTGATAATTAATAACCACTGGTACAGGCTCCTTGATTTGATACATTCGGAGTTTGCATATTGCACTTTACTCAGACAGACCGAATTTGATATATAATATTGAAACATTGCACTTTAGAAATATATGTCAGAATCTGGTTTAGATTTGCATTGAATGCACATTGCACTTTCCTAGTCAAGGCCACCCGTGGTAGACATAAACTAAAAACTAAAACAGATGTGAGAGGTAGATATAATGTCACTGATGATAATCCAATAAATACCCTAGATCTATTCATAATGAATAAGAAAGTCATAGGAAATATTCCAGAGTAATCTGAAGCCAAGTAAGTTTTATGGAGAGCACATTGCATTCTATCAGAAACCTTTATGTAGTAGCTCATCTCCTTGCAAACAGTGTACTTTACAATAATTTTGGTGATATGGGCACTTCAGTAACCATGTGCTAGAGTACAGCATATGCAAAAGAATCAATGAGATGAGAAGAAGTATATCGGTTTACATAACCACTTCACACTTTATAAAAAGGCATTAATGATAATCTTAGTAACCAATGAATATTTATGAAAAGGATGTGAACGTCTATTGAATGCACTTAAAGTTGGGATATCCTGTGAAACCTAAAAAGCAGGAACATAGACATTTCTTCAGAATGAGATCAATGCATTTTACAGCTTCTTTGAACTTTACGAAATTACTGTAATTTGTGTGGGCAATGTGAATATGTGACTGATTTTATTTTAAGTGACCTCATAGTAAATGGCAACATGATTGCTAGGTATAGGTTGTAAGAGAGTCTTGTCACGAGATAGAGGGGCTTTTTGTAGATCATATTTTGTGAGATACATGTATTACTAATAGAGTTAAATGTCGTGATTGTATTTGGCTGAATCGAATTAACCTATAAAGGAAATGTTACACTTTGTATTAACTATCCACAAGAACATTTGTTGAGATTAATAAGGTACTGTTTTTTGTAACATGCCCTCTTTCTAAATAAATGTCTCCGGCCTCCTTCGAATTGTATAAGAAAGAGGGTAAAAATGGTGGAGAGTTGGTGAGGCTGAATGTATGAATAACAGGTATCAAGTTGATCAAAGTGGTGATGGGAAAAGGATTTGTCCCTTCATAAAAGGCACTCTATGCATGTTGGCCACTAACACATGATTGCACTTTTGTCAAATGGATAAAATGAATTAAATAAGACTTCATGGTATGCTGAGCATGCGTTTCGGCGTGACCGCCTTGATCACGGGTTACCCGTGATCAAGGCGGTCACGCCGAAACGCGTTGTGTACATGTGGCTTGATTTTTTGCTGAATAAACCACTCTCAAGCCTCAGGATTGTGTTTGGACTTTCATTGGGAAGGAGTGCATCTAATGCTTTGGTGCATTGTGGAACTTAATATATATATATATATATATATATATATATATATATTCCAACCAAACCCGACTTCCATAAAAATCGGACACCGACACTGGAGATGCTTTCAGCCATCCGGCTTGGGTATTTATTCTTTTCGGTTACGCGTTTCGGCACAACTGCCTTGCTCACACAATTTAACGCAAACGAATAGTTTAAATTTATACATAAGTCACAAAGTCACATGGTCAATTCCTGAATGGACAAGGAAGACAGACTAACACTTTTTTCATGTAATACCGATACAAATACACAGAGGTTTGTTTCAAGACATAGTGCCTAGCTCTCTTTTCTCTTAATTTACTTTAACTCCTATAAAATTCATTCAAGGAAATAAAAGCCCACAATAGTTGATATATTTACAATTATCCAAAGGATTGTTTAAAGGGAGAGAGAGAGTGACATTATTTCAAACACAAGTGCATTAAAATATTGGTACAGCAATACATAATTCATTCATTTCAGTGTTCATAATTATCATTTCATTATCATCTAGTCTCCTGGGTGAGTGCCCCTGTCCCGTATTCAATTGTTCATCTATCATTGTTTCGATCGGGCACATCGCAATGACTATTTCCTCTCAATCCACTGTCGGGACCTTGACAATCAAACCAGAGGAGAGAAAGAGACATACAATGACATCTCTGTAGGACACATTATTCATAAAACAAAACTATCTTCTTCTCAATAAATATTAAGATTTTTAAGAATTTTACTAATATAAAGTGCCAGTGCTTTGCTCAGTGCAATCTCATGTGTAAACAATGCTCAATAAGGTGCTAATGCCTTCTTATGTGCAAAGATCGCAATTAGTAACAAAGTGCAAGTGCATTACAGTACTTTACCAAAGAATCATCCGTAGTACAGTTTATGTTTTATTTGTGTCCTATCATTCCTCCCCTGGTACATCTAATAAGAAGTCTCATTAAAAAAATGGCTTTTCAAAATGATATGTAAAGGAAACTATCTATTTATTTGTGACTTTAGTGAAAGTTAAAATTATTAAAAAAGCTTAAAAAAGCTAAAAATGCTCAGGATGGATACCTCTATATTAAATGTCCATGTAAATCTTCCTCGACATTCATGCCATGTGGACTTTTTGTGTTGAACATCAATATATATTTTGACTCCAGTTTCCGTAATTTTCTTTCTCTGTCTTCCCCTCTTTGATCCTTGGGGATTTGATCAATAGCAAAATACACTAATTCACTGGTATTGCCTTTGTGGAATTCGTTCATATGGTGGGCCACTAAATAGTTCTTGTCATTGCTACCAATTGCCCTAAGATGTTGCAGAATACGTACGTGAACCATATGTATGGTACTGCCTACATACATCTTAGGGCAAGAGCATTTCAAAATGTAAACTACAAAATCACTCTTACAATTTAGAGGTTTTCTTAATTTCCAAGGGCTATTCAGGAGAGGGGAGGTTACCTGTTGTGTGTTCTTGCCATGCCTACAGGCCTTACATTTAAAACATTTGTGGAACCCCGGACTTACTTTCAACCAGCCACCTCCTTTCTTGATCTCCAGATTAGTTTTAAACAAATCATCTCTCATTGATTTAGCCCAGTTGAATGTCACCATCGGCCTTCTTGAGATTGTCCCTTGTAATATTGGATCCTGTTTGACAAGGTGCCAGTGTCTACTCAGGCTGTCTCTCACCCTTGCCTGGTATGCACTGAAACCAGTAATCATACGGATCTCACTCTGATTGTGTTTCTTCTTTTCCTCAGCTTTTCTTATGTCTGGTTTTAATAATGCACTTCTCTCCAAACGGTCTACTTTAGATTTTGCTTGCTTTAATGTTTCCAAATTGTATCCTCTTTGAAGAAATCTGTGTGTTAGAGCTCCCTGGGCCTGACCCAGAGCATCCGCTTCACTACTGTTTCTTTTCATTCTTAGATTCTCCGCATAGGGGATACTCATTTTTAGTTTAGTTGGATGGAAACTAGCCGCGTGTAGAATTGAATTGCCAGCGGTTGGTTTCCTATATGTACATGTTTGGATTGAGTTTTGTGCAATATATACCTCTAAATCTAAGTAGGTCACTCTCTCTGTGCTTATTTGTTCAGTGAATTTTAAATTTAAATTGTTTACATTGATACTATCAAAGGAACTTTTGTGCTGATTCTCTGGATCCATTCCAAATGATGAATAAATCATCAATGAATCGAATCCATTTGATGACATGATCCCTCCATTCACTAATGTAATCAACTCTGAGCACCTGCTCCTCCCACCAGCCCATATGCAGGTTGGCATAGCTGGGGGCGAAGCAGGTGGCCATCGCCGTGCCCTTCAGCTGTTTGTAAGTATCACCTCCAAAAAGAAAATGATTATTATTGAGACACAACCTGCACATCTCCAACAGCATGTTAGTATGTTGGTAGAGGTTAATTGGTCTCAAGTTTAAGAAGTGTCTCATTGCCCTTAGCCCATCCTCATGGGCAATGCTAGTATAAAGGCTCACGACGTCTAGTGTTATGAGGAGATAAGAATCTTCCCACCTTACGTCTTCCAATTTATTCAAAAAGTCCCTGGAGTCCTGAATATATGCTGGTAATGCTCTCACATACAATTGTAAGAATGAATCCAGGTATCTGGAAGTTGGTTCAAAGAGACTCCCTATGGCGGAGATGATAGGACGCCCTGGTGGTATCTCCTTGTGCTTATGAATTTTAGGTATCAGATATAGTAGAGGCACCACTGGTTTATCCACTTTCAAAAAAGAGTATTCTGATTGGTTAATTAAACCAATCCCTCGCCATCTTGCCAGTTCCTTTTCATATTTGAGTTTAACTTCAACCAAATTGCTTTGTGGAACCAATGAGTAGCATTGTTTGTCTCTCAATTGTGTGGCTGCCTCACAATTGTAGGCTTCCAGGGACCACAGCACCAAGTTACCCCCTTTATCGGCCTGCCTTACTACTATATCTTGTCTATTTTGGATTTTGACCATCACAGGTTGATATTTTTTGTCAAAAGCTGTCTCATTTTTCAAAAAGTCTTTACTCGAGTTAATAGATATTTCCTTCAGGTCCTTAATTACCAGGTCAGAAAACATATCTAACGCATCTTTAGGGGTATTAGGTGTGAAGGTAGATTTTGCTGCTCTACCTTTATTCATATAGGGGTTCCCCTTTTCGTAGTGGGTGAAGGTAGATTTTGGTCTAAACGTGGTAGCTGAGCTATCAAAAACATCTAAACAAAATAGTTCATCCGCTTGACTGATCTGTTCTACCACACTTGCGCCTTCCCCTTCTCTTATTAGCTGTTGACAATCAAATAGTACCTGCATGTCACCAACTTCTAGGTTTCCTGGATCTTTACTGATCACCTTTTTGATCTCCTTTTGATTGGTGATTTTCATATCATAGAATTTTCTAAGTTTCAATTTCCTTACAAATTTGAAGAAGTCAATACGCGTTTGCGTGTAGTTAAAATTTGTGCGCTTACAAAAAGAGAGTCCAAGTGACAAGATTTTCATTTCGTCATCTGTTAGTATCAAGTCCGTTAAATTTATCACAGTCGGTGCTACTTCTTCCACCCCTTGCGTTGGAACTGCTTCTTCTTCCCCGATCGCAATTCCATGCCTGCATCGTCGGTTTTTTCGTTTGAGTAATTTTCTTTTCTTTGATTTTGAAACGAAGGTCGTTGATTTTGAGTCCGGTCCTGATATAAAAAACCGAATTCTTCAATTACACGCCTAAGGCAAGCCCGTCTGCGCCTGTCAGCAGCCCGGCGGGAGCCGGGGCCAGTTATGCTGCCCATTTCAGGAAGGATGATTCTCGCCACCAGTTCTACTCTCGTGAGTGTCTTATCCAGATGCGGGGGTCGTCTTGTAACCCGCAGTTGTTCCCTAACATGCATGGAACTCGAGACTTTGTGTGTGGGGCGTGTGGCTTTTGCCTTGAGTTGGGTGTCGCTGCTGGCACTAAAATATCTAACTCCCAGGTTATTTCGGCGGCGCTACTTAATGTGTGCTCTCTGAAAAAGCACCACTCAGAGGTGTTTGAGCTCCTGGATGATAAATCTTTGGACTTTTTATTTGTCACGGAGACCTGGCTTGACAACTCCTCCGACCCAATTGTCACCTTGGCCATCCCTTCAGGGTACAAAGTCAGCAGATTAGATCGTACTACAGGGAGAGGTGGGGGGTTGGCTGTTATTTTTAAAGAGACGTGGGCGTTGGATAAGTGCTCTCTCAGCACGTGGGACGGTTGTGAAGTTCTGGATTTTAATATCCGCTGCTCGGCCCACTTTTCTCTTGGTGGGTCCTTGATTTATCGTCCGCCGGGAGTAGCCCATGCTTTCCTTCAGGCCAGTGTGGAGGCGGTCTCCATGAGAGCCCTTCAGTTTTCCCATTATGTGATTCTAGGTGATATCAATATTCATCTTGACCAAAATAACTCAAAAGACACACGTGAATTTCTTGATATCTGCCAATCTGCACAGCTCTCTCAATGGGTCGACCAGGCTACTCATCTCGGTGGCCATATTCTTGATCCTATCCTTTCCAACTTCCCTATCTCAGTCAAAGCTCCACTCCCTGTCCCTTGGTCTGATCATTATTTAATTCCCTTTTCATGGCTGGTGACCCCCCCCGGTGTCAGTCCAACGGTCAGTCATAAACCAGCGCTCAAGAAGGTTGACCCCCTACTTTATGCCAAGGCGCTAGCGGCCAATAGGCCACCTCTGTCACAAGACCTTGATCAGTGTCTTGCTGCCTTTTCCAACTGGCTTCGGGGCTCTTGGGCAGCCATAGCCATACCTACCTCGGCTAGACAGTCTAGGGCCTCTCCCTCCAAACCTTGGTTTACGGAGGATCTGCGTCTCCTCAAGCAGGGTTGTAAGAAACTGGAGCGCTCTTGGCGTCTTAGCAATTACTGCCCTTCAGCAAAGAGGCAGCTTAGGCTGCGTAAAAAAACCTACTATAAAACGATCTCTTCTGCTAAAAGTGCTTTCTTTGCCACTCGGATCGATCAAGCCAAGAATAACTCGAAAGAAATGTTTTCTATCGTTCAAAGTTTTCTGTCCCCTGTTGCGCAGAGCTGCATCCTACCAGCAACCACTGCTTGGTGCGAGACGCTCTCTGCATTCTTCCGGGACAAGATTCTAAAGATACAAGGCAGCTTCTCTGCCCTGCCTATCTCTATTGGGCCCATGGGTCCTTCTGTCTCCTCTCTTTCTACTCCTGCTGTACTGTCTTCCATTCACTCCCTGTCCAATTTCTTTCCGGTGGATCTGTCATGCACTCTGAGAATTCTTCAGGGTCGGAAGTCTGGTTCTCCGGACGATCCCTGCTCAGCAAGACTTCTGGCTTCAGTGGCTGAAACAGTAAATGAGGAAGTTAATTTTATTATTAACTTATCCTTGCAGGTTGGCAGGTTTCCTGACTGTTGGAAGCAGGCCAAAATTCTTCCCCTACTGAAGAAATCGACTCTCGATCCTTCAGTGCCGGGTAATTACAGACCTATTTCTCTTCTCCCTAGCCTGTCTAAGGTCTGTGAGAAGATAGTAAACAGACAGCTGTCTGAGTTCGTCGAGAGCGCGGATCTTCTTCACCCTGCCCAGTTGGGTTTCCGCCCCTCCTTCAGTACGGAAGGGGCACTTCTGGAAATCTCTGAAGCCATACGGGAGTGTTTAGACGCTGGCGGGAAGGCCGCCCTGGTGCTGCTTGACTTGTCAGCGGCCTTTGATACTATCCCCCATTCACTGCTGCTTGACAGACTTTCGGAGATTGGTGTGTCGGGCGCGGTTTGGGGCTGGATTAAATCCTTTTTGGACGGCCGCTACCAGCAAGTCTGGATACCCCCGGCGGCTTCTTCACCTCTTCAAGTTGGCATGGGTGTGCCCCACGGTTCGTCTCTTAGCCCCCTCCTGTTCAATATCTATCTTACTCCGCTGGTCTTTCTAGCAGAGGGGTTGGGGGCTAAGGTCATTGCCTATGCCGATGACACGCAACTTCTGTTCACTTGGGACAAACAGAGGTCCTCGGTGGCCCACGTGCAGAGGTGCCTTTCCTCGGTCTTTGAATGGATGGCGTCGGCACATTTAAAATGCAATGAGGATAAATCCGAGATTTTGATGTTCGGTGACTTCACCCTCAGGATTCAGAGAGTCTATCTGGCCTCCTGAGTTCCCACCGCCTGTTTCAAACAGTCAGACCGCAAAGAACCTGGGTATCTATTTCGACAGTAATCTCTCCTTTTCTAGCCAGGTTACTCGTCTGACCGGTTGCTGTTTCGGCCTTCTCAAAATTTTGAGAAGATTCCTTCCGCTGTTGCCTCAAGCGGCTAGGGAATCAGTGGTCCGGGCTCTTATCTTGTCCCGCTTGGACTATGCCAATGCCCTCTATGCTGGGCTCCCAGCCTATGTTCTCAATAAGCTTCAAGTTACCCAGAATGCGGCTGTCCGCATGCTGGGTGGGCTGGGTCCCAGGCAGAGTGTGCACGGTTACCGTCGTTCTCTTCACTGGCTACCGGTCAGGTCCCGGATAGCCTTCAAATCTCTCACCCTTGCTCACCGCGCCCTGCATAGACGGGGGCCGGGCTACCTTTAGAAACGGTTCTCTTTTTACGTGCCGGGGCGACACTTGAGGTCTTCCTCTCTCAGGCTTATGAAGGTGCCTTGCTTCCAGCGCCGCAGACTAGGTGGCGCTTCTCTGGTTGTGTTTGCTGCCCGCGCCTGGAATGCGCTCCCCCTCTCGCTTCGAATTGTCGAAGATACTGGGGTTTTTAAGAAACTGCTAAAAACTTACCTCTTCTCGTAGGGTTGAGCTTTAATTCTGTCCTTCCTTGAGTCGCGCCGGGACACTCCTTCGAGTATCTGCGCGCGTAATAAAAGTAAATAACATAACATAACATAACATATATATATTATCTACTGGCGGTCACCAGTAGATAGTTATAGTTAGGACTGTGTTTCCATAGGAAATCCGCAACATTCTATTTGGAATAACTTTGGCGCCAATTGACGAATCCTCGTGAAATTTTCAAAATAAGTGGGGCGCTCCGCTCCGCTCCTTACCTGAAAGTCTCGGGGGGATTCGTCAAGCGGGGGCTGAGAAAAAGGGGGAGTCCCAAAACGCGTTTTCCCCATGCATTTTTCCATAGGACCTTTAGTCCAAGCTACAGCCCGAACGGCTGAACAGAATTACTTGAAATTTGGCAGAGAGGTAGTCCTTAGGTCAGGGATGTGCCTTTTGCAGGTCTGGTGTAAATCTGTTCAGTATTTCCTGAGAAAATAGCATTTAAATCAATATATATATCTATAAGCGCGCACCGTGCGCATACGGTAAAACTTACCGTTCGCGCACGCTGCCGTGCGCGAGCGCGATTCTGATTGGTTGTTATATCTTAGTAAACATTCGAATCGGTAGAAACCAGGAAGTGTCGGCCGCCATTTTGTCTCTCGCAGTTTGAGGGGGTGAAAAACAAAGGTGGAGAACGTGAAAACGGGGCATGGTGGACAGTTCCTGACCCCCTAGCCTTTGTCAGGGGGTCCCAGAAGGACCCCCAAGGGCCAAAATTTCCTTTAATTTATTTGCAAAAAATCGCGGGGTGCGCGTAGCGTGCGCGTACGGTAGAAACGGAAAAATTCCGCGATCTGCGTAACGGGTGCGCGCAGTGTGCGAAGCGCACCGAGCGCCCACAGCACGCGCACGGTGCGCGAAGCGCACCGGGCACGTACGGTACGCGCACGGTGAAAAACCTTAAAAAAAAAAAGAAAAAAAAACATAATTTAGCATTTAAAAACCGTACAAATTCACTGAAAAAACCATAGGTTTCACACACGTTATAGTTAGGAATTAGCATTTAATAAACCTAGCAAATTCACTTAAAAAACCATAGGTTTCACACATTTTATAGTTAGCTGGACATTTCACTCGTGAAAAACCATTGAAATTCCCCCGTTATAGTTAGTGCAGGCAACTATAACTCACGCGACCGCAATCCTCTGCTGATGACGTCAGATATTACATCACTGATGACATATGTGTCTTTCTGAAAAATAAATATTTGTAATATATGTATAGCTAAAGATTAATGGAAGAAGACATGGGTAAATAAGTGTCTAAATACAGTGATGTAATATCTGACGTCATCAGCAGAGGATTGCGGTCGCGTGAGTTATAGTTGCCTGCACTAACTATAACGGGGAAATTTCAATGGTTTTTCACGAGTGAAATGTCCAGCTAACTATAAAATGTGTGAAACCTATGGTTTTTTAAGTGAATTTGCAAGGTTTTTTAAATGCTAATTCCTAACTATAACGTGTGTGAAACCTATGGTTTTTTCAGTGAATATATTATCTACTGGCGGTCGCCAGTAGATAGTTATAGTTAGGACCGTGTTTCCATAGGAAATCTGCAACATTCTATTTGGAATAACTTTGGCGCCGGTCGACGAATCCTCGCGAAATTTTCAAAACTAATGGGGCGCTCCGCTCCACTCCTACCCTGAAAGTCTCGGGGGGATTCGTCAAGCGGGGGCTGAGAAAAAAGGGGGGTCCCAAAACGCGTTTTCCCCATGCATTTTTCCATAGGACCTTTAGACACAGCTACAGCCCGAACGGCTGAACAGAATTACTTGAAATTTGGCAGAGAGGTAGTCCTCAGGTCAAGGATGTGCCTTTTGTAGGTCTGGTCTAAATCTGTTCAGTAGGTCCTGAGAAAATAGCATTTAAATCAATATATATATCTGTAAGCGCGCTCCGTGCACTTACCGTAAGCTTACCGTACGCGTACGGTGCCGTGCGCGAGCTCAATTCTGATTGGTGGTTACATGACTGTAAACATTCGAATCGGTCGAAATCCGGAAGTGTCGGCCGCCATTTTCTGTCTCTTGCACTGAGAAACAAAGGTGGGGAACGTGAAACGGGGGCAACGAAGAGAGTTGCAGACCCCCTAGTGTTTGTCAGGGGGTCCAAGAAGGACCCAAAAGTACGAAAAATAAACGTAATAATTTTTTTAAAAAATCGCGGGGTACGCGTACGGTAAGCTTACCGTACGCGCACGGCAAAAAAAAAATAAAAAAAAAAAATAAAGAAGTAACAATCACATTTATTAAATAAATTAAAGGACCCACAAGGGAGAAAAAAACAAATGTTACTGCGTAAAAAAAGGCGAGGTGCGCACGGCATGGACTGCCCAACGTGGGCGCTCGGTGCGCGAAGCGCACGTGAGCGCCCACAGCGCGCGCACGGTGCGCGATGCGCACCGTGCGCGCAGGGTGTGCGCATAGTGAAAAACCAGAAAAAAAAATAAAATAAATACATAACTTAGCATTTAAAAAACCGTACAAATTCACTGAAAAAACCATAGGTTTCACACACGTTATAGTTAGGAATTATCATTTACAAAACCTTGCAAATTCACTTACAAAACCATAGGTTTCACACATGTTATAGTTAGCTGTACATTTCACTCGTAAAAAACCAATGAAATTCCACGTTATAGTTAGATCAGGTAACTATAACTTGCGCGACCGCAATCCACAATGTGTAATTTCAGATGTCATCATTGATGTCATGAGTGATGTCACTGACCATGTCATGAGTGATGTACTATGTGACGTCATCAGCAGTTTATTGTGGGCGCGCAAGTTATAGTTACCTGATCTAACTATAACGTGGAATTTCATTGGTTTTTTACGAGTGAAATGTACAGCTAACTATAACATGTGTGAAACCTATGGTTTTTTAAGTGAATTTGCAAGGTTTTGTAAATGATAATTCCTAACTATAACGTGTGTGAAACCTATGTTTTTTTCAGTGAATATATATATATATATATTACCTACTCGCGGTCGCCAGTAGGTAGTTATAGTTAGGACCCTGTTTCCATAGGAAATCCGCAACATTCTATTTGGAATAACTTTGGCGCCGGTCGACGAATCCTCGCAAAATTTTCAAAATAGGTGGGGCGCTACGCTCCGCTCCTACCCTGAAAGTCTCGGGGGGATTCGTCAAGCGGGGGCTGAGATAAAAGGGGGGTCCCAAAACGCGTTTTTCCCATGCATTTTTCCATAGGACCTTTAGACACAGCTACAGCCCGAATGGCTGAACAGAATTACTTGAAATTTGGCAGAGAGGTAGTCCTCAGGTCAAGGAAGTGCCTTTTGTAGGTTTGGTGTAAATCTGTTCAGTAGATTCTGAGAAAATAGCCTTTAAATCAATATATATATCTGAGCCAGCTTACGGTGTGCTTACGGTGCGCTTACCGTACGCGTACGGTGACGTGCGCGAGCGCGATTCTGATTGGCTCTTAGATCTTAGTAAACATTCGAATCGGTCGAAACCAGGAAGCGGCGGCCGCCATTTTGTGTATTTCACTCAGAAAAAAAAGGGTGATAACTTGAAAAGGGGGCAAGGAAGAGAGTTACAGACCCCCTAACATTTGTAAGGGGGTCAAAGAAGGACAGAAAAGTACAAAGAAAACATTTATTGATTTTAAAAAAAATCGCGGGGTACGCGTACGGTAAGCTCACCGTACGCGTACGGTAAAAAAAAAGAAAAAGAAGAAATGAAATGCAGATTTAAGTGTTTAGATATTAGGGGGCTCTAAAAAGAGCTGTTGTGTTTATGAAGTGATTTTTTAGTGGTACCTACAAGTAAGTACCGATGCAGAGTCTAAGGTTTAAGAGGAAGACTCTGTTCCCTTCATCAGTGAAGTGTACACCATCTCCTCTATAAATGTCTTGCATGTCATAACGCAAGTTGTTGTGGTAAATGGAACCCATACCATAGTCACGGAGGAAAGCAGAAACAGATTTGTTGACGTGCTTTCTTGCTTTGTCAATCTGTGGACAAAAATGATTAGACCAGTTCCATTTTTGCCTTTGGCATATGTTAGAAAACACAAAGGCAGTTTTAGGGAAAAGTGAAAACAGTTGTGCAAAGGTGTCCTTCATAAACATTTCCAGACCTACCCCAGTCAAAGTGCCTAGGTCATTGCCACCACAGTGCACTATTATGAGGTCAGGGTGTTGGATTTGCATGAAGGATTTCACCAATGGCATCAATTGGTGCCACTTTAACCCTCTCTGACCAATCCATTTAATGTCTACATTTGGCAAAGCAAGGTCTCTCACCATATCTGTTTTCTCTGCATACTTTTCACTCCAGAAGACATAGCTGTGCCCTACAATCCACACTGTGAACATCTTCAAAGGAGAACTGGATGCACTCAGGAGGTGTAATTCAGTAGAATGGTAAAAAGAAATGAAAGACAGTTTGGAAATGGAGGCATACATATTTTTTTTATAAAAAAAAGAACTGATTGGCTGTTTCATACCATTCTAGAATAAAAACTAGGCTGTATGTGTAAATTTATAGAAGCATGTTTTGTATTGGTACAGAAAAATGTGTTACCAAAGAACAGTACTATGGATTTGCTGTTAGGTTTGAAAAGTCAAGCACTCCTGCTCTTTGGAAATGAAACATTGTGTGGCGAACTTCTGACCTAACTCCACACAGCAGTGTTCCATGAGCTGTTGCTATGGTAGCAGGCAGAAGTCAAGTTGGGGGAAGGGTACTAGGCAGAAGTCAAGTTGGGGGAAGGGTACTTTTGGAAAAGGGTTGGTTTTCAACCAATAGAAATGTGTGATTACATTTGAAAAAAAGGGGGAAGCACTGAGATTTGAAACTTACATGTATATGTGTGGAAAAAGAGAGGGAAAGTTTGCCATTATCTGGTTCTGCTGAGAGGAGAGAGGTGTACAGAACAGAGATCCTGGCTCTGATAATCTGCTGTTTGAGTGCCACATTTCTTTTACAATTAACTAATTTTAAAGGTGAGTTTAAAGTTTGAGAGGGGATGTATATGGAAAATTAAGAAATGAATAATAGAATTGGAATTCCTTTTGTTGAAGTTGTGTTTATTATTTTCTGTTTTGGGAGAAATTTAAATGTGAGGAACATGTAAAATAATATGGACTATGTTTTCACGAAAAATTAAGGTGTACTGGTAAAAATAAGGAATACTTTAAGGGTTTGAGGTTGCACTCAGTAATGCAAATGCATTCAGCATCAGTAAGGCTGGTTGCCCTTGCTGGAGTGTAGTGAGTCACCCAGGTTACACATGTTCCTGGTCTCAGAAAGCTGTTTGGTATTGCTCTGGTGAATTTACATTTGCATGAGATGTAAAGGGGGAGCCATTTTTTTGTGCAGAAGCAGACTCTTAGTACACAGCCAGCTGCTTATCCTGTGGAATCATGCATAGTATTCACAACCGAGTGGGGTTTGAGGTTTCAGTTAGTAATGCAAATACATTCAGCATCACTAAGGCTGGTTGCCCTTGCTGGAGTGTAGTCAGTCACCCAGGTTACACATGGTGCTGGTTTCAAAAAGCAGTTTGGACATGTGCTGTTTTCAGAATCTGAAAAGTGGATTCAAAATGTGTCAGTCTGTAAAAGTGTTTATCACTTGCAAAAAAAAAGAGTAGTAAGTGTGCTTTCAAATTGGCAAAGAAATTTCGTTTTGTGACTAATCTGAAAACATGACTCTGTGTGCAAATAGGAATTACAGGCAGAGATTTATTGCGTATTGCTCTGGTGATTTTACATTTGCATTAGATGTAAAGGGGGAGCCATTTTTTTGTATGCAGAAGCAGACTCTTAGCACACAGCCAGCTGCTTATCCTGTGGAATCATGCATAGTATTCACAACCGAGTGGGGTTTGAGGTTTAAGTCAGTAATGCAAATACATTCAGCATCACTAAGGCTGGTTGCCCTTGCTGGAGTGTAGTCAGTCACCCAGGTTACACATGGTGCTGGTCTGAAAAAGCAGTTTGGACATGTGCTTTTATCAGAATCTGAAAAGTGGATTCAAAATGTGTCAGTCTGTAAAAGTACTTATCACTTGCCAAAAAAAAGAGTAGTAAGTGTGCTTTCAAATTGGCAAAGAAATTTCGTTTTGTGACTAATATGAAAACATGACTCTGTGTGCAAATAGGAATTACAGGCATAGATTTATTGCGTATTGCTTTGGTGAATTTACATGTGCATTAGATGTAAAGGGGGAGCCATTTTTTTGTGCAGAAGCAGACTCTTAGTACACAGCCAGCTGCTTATCCTGTGGAATCATGCATAGTATTCACAACCGAGTGGGGTTTGAGGTTTCAGTCAGTAATGCAAATACATTCAGCATCACTAAGGCTGGTTGCCCTTGCTGGAGTGTAGTCAGTCACCCAGGTTACACATGGTGCTGGTCTGAAAAAGCAGTTTGGAAATGTGCTTTTATCAGAATCTGAAAAGTGGATTCAAAATGTGTCAGTCTGTAAAAGTACTTATCACTTGCCAAAAAAAAGAGTAGTAAGTGTGCTTTCAAATTGGCAAAGAAATTTCGTTTTGTGAATAATGTGAAAACATGACTCTGTGTGCAAATAGGAATTACAGGCAGAGATTTATTGCGTATTGCTCTGGTGATTTTACATTTGCATTAGATGGAAAGGGGGAGCCATTTTTTTGTGCAGAAGCAGACTCTTAGCACACACCCAGCTGCTTATCCTGTGGAATCATGCACAGTATTCACAACCGAGTGGGGTTTGAGGTTTCAGTCAGTAATGCAAATACATTCAGCATCACTAAGGCTGGTTGCCCTTGCTGGAGTGTAGTCAGTCACCCAGGTTACACATGGTGCTGGTCTGAAAAAGCAGTTTGGACATGTGCTTTTATCAGAATCTGAAAAGTGGATTCAAAATGTGTCAGTCTGTAAAAGTACTTATCACTTGCCACAAAAAAGAGTAGTAAGTGTGCTTTCAAATTGGCAAAGAAATTTCGTTTTGTGACTAATATGAAAACATGACTCTGTGTGCAAATAGGAATTACAGGCATAGATTTATTGCGTATTGCTTTGGTGAATTTACATTTGCATTAGATGTAAAGGGGGAGCCATTTTTTTGTGCAGAAGCAGACTCTTAGCACACACCCAGCTGCTTATCCTGTGGAATCATGCACAGTATTCACAACCGAGTGGGGTTTGTGGTTTCAGTCAGTAATGCAAATACATTCAGCATCACTAAGGCAGGTTTCCCTTGCTGGAGTGTAGTCAGTCACCCAGGTTACACATGGTGCTGGTCTGAAAAAGCAGTTTGGACATGTGCTTTTTTAAGAATCTGAAAAGTGGATTCAAAATGTGTCAGTCTGTAAAAGTACTTATCACTTGCCAAAAAAAAGAGTAGTAAGTGTGCTTTCAAATTGGCAAAGAAATTTCGTTTTGTGACTAATATGAAAACATGACTCTGGTGCCGATTACGATCCTGTAAAAACCGGGTACGAACCGTCGGACGGAGCATATTCTCCGTCCGACGCGTACCCGGTCGTCAAAATTTACAAACAAGGAATTACGATTCGCACGGGAACACCATTTCCGTACGAATCGTAAAAAAGCCCGACCGAACAAAATAAACCTACAAATGCGATCCGGGAAAGCGCCGACCTGACGTCGGGACGCGCCTAGCCTGCCATTCACGAACCAGGAATTACGATTCGCACCGACGTCATCCCGCACGGTGAATATTATCCGGCTGCCAAAAACTGCCGGGAAATCAGGACGACGCGAACAAGGACCACCAGTACGCGACGGACAGACAGGACGACGCGAACAAGGAGGACCAGTATGCGACAGGACGACGCGATCAAGGAGTACCAGTACGCGACGGACAGACAGGACGACGCGATCAAGGAGGACCAGTACGCGACAGACACACAGGACGACGCGAACAAGGAGGACCCGTACGCGACGGACAGACATGGACCCGAACCTACGTGTCTTCCCGGCCCTCATAGCAGTCGACCTCCTCTACAGGTTCGGACGCAGACGCCGCAGAAGGTCAGAATAACTAAGGGAGGGGGGAAAGTTGGGTGGGGTGGGGGTGGCAGGACCAGGGCAGGCCACAAAACCCCCACCAAAGTCACACAGCACACATGCCCAGGACATACCTGACTCCCATGCCCTGGTCACTACGAGGGGGTGGGGGCGTGTCCAGCTAAGCCAGCGACCGCCACAACGGAAGTCCGTCACCATGCGAACTGGCAACACAACCAGACCGGTCCGTCCCGTACCCACGCCTGAAGAGCGTGGGTACGAGACGTACCACGCCCACACCCACGTCCCCCCAACAATGGCAGGACGGATCGTACCCACGTGCCAAAGGCCTAGGTACGGCCCGCACAAGCATCACATAGCGTGGGGACAGATATGTATAGACCCTACCCCCACCCGCGTACGTATGGAGCGTACCCCCACCCCCACCAGTGTAAGTACGACACGTACCCCCACCCCCGTAGGCATGGAGCCTACCCCCACCCCACCAGTGTAAGTACGACTCGTACCCTCACCCCGTATGCATGGAGCATACCTCCACCCCAACAGTGTAAGTACGACTCGTACCCTCACCCCGTATGCATGGAGCGTACCCCCACCCCAACAGTGTAAGTGCGACTCGTACCCTCACCCCGTATGCATGGAGCGTACCCCCACCCCACCAGTGTAAGTACGACTCGTACACCCACCCGCGGATGTACGGACCGTACCCCCACCCCACCAGTGTAAGTACGACACGTACCCCCACCCCCGTAGGCATGGAGCCTACCCCCACCCCACCAGTGTAAGTACGACTCGTACCCTCACCCCGTATGCATGGAGCATACCTCCACCCCAACAGTGTAAGTACGACTCGTACCCTCACCCCGTATGCATGGAGCGTACCCCCACCCCAACAGTGTAAGTACGACTCGTACCCTCACCCCGTATGCATGGAGCGTACCCCCACCCCACCAGTGTAAGTACGACTCGTACACCCACCCGCGGATGTACGGACCGTACCCCCACCCCCACCAGTGTAAGTACGACACGTACCCCCACCCCCGTAGGCATGGAGCCTACCCCCACCCCACCAGTGTAAGTACGACTCGTACCCTCACCCCGTATGCATGGAGCGTACCCCCACCCCACCAGTGTAAGTACGACTCGTACCCTCACCCGCGGACGTACGGACCGAACCCCCACCCCCACCAGTGTAAGTACGACACGTACCCCCACCCCTGTAGGCATGGAGCCTACCCCCACCCCACCAGTGTAAGTACGACACGTACCCCCACCCCCGTAGGCATGGAGCGTACCCCCACCCCACCAGTGTAAGTATGACTCATACACCCACCCGCGGACGTACGGACCGTACCCCCACCCCCACCAGTGTAAGTACGACACGTACCCCCACCCCCGTAGGCATGGAGCCTACCCCCACCCCACCAGTGTAAGTACGACTCGTACCCTCACCCCGTATGCATGGAGCGTACCCCCACCCCACCAGTGTAAGTATGACTCGTACCCTCACCCGCGGACGTACGGACCAAACCCCCACCCCCACCAGTGTAAGTACGACACGTACCCCCACCCCCGTAGGCATGGAGCCTACCCCCGTCCCACCAGTGTAAGTACGACACGTACCCCCACCCCCGTAGGCATGGAGCCTACCCCCACCCCACCAGTGTAAGTACGACACGTACCCCCAGCCCCGTATGCATGGAGCGTACCCCCACCGTGTATGTTCCAAGCGTACATATCCAGAAATAGGAGGTGTGTGTGCAGAGTCCTCCCAGCAGTGCCCTGAGACAGGAGGGGTGGGTGCAGAGTCCTCCCAGCAGTGCCCTGAGACAGGAGGGGTGGGTGCCTAACACTCCCAGCAGTGCCCTGAGACAGCAGGAGGGGTGGGTGCAGAGTCCTCCCAGCAGTGCCCTGAGACAGGAGGGGTGGGTGCAGAGTCCTCCCAGCAGTGCCCAGAGACAGGAGGGGTGGGTGCCTAACACTCCCAGCAGTGCCCTGAGACAGGAGGGGTGGGTGCAGAGTCCTCCCAGCAGTGCCCTGAGACAGGAGGGGTGGGTGCCTAACACTCCCAGCAGTGCCCTGAGACAGGAGGGGTGGGTGCAGAGTCCTCCCAGCAGTGCCCTGAGACAGGAGGGGTGGGTGCCTAACACTCCCAGCAGTGCCCTGAGACAGGAGGGGTGGGTGCAGAGTCCTCCCAGTAGTGCCCTGAGACAGGAGGGGTGGGTGCAGAGTCCTCCCAGCAGGGCCCTGAGACAGGAGGGGTGGGTGCCTAACACTCCCAGCAGTGCCCTGAGACAGGAGGGGTGGGTGCAGAGTCCTCCCAGCAGTGCCCTGAGACAGGAGGGGTGGGTGCAGAGTCCTCCCAGCAGTGCCCTGAGACAGGAGGGGTGGGTGCCTAACACTCCCAGCAGTGCCCTGAGACAGGAGGGGTGGGTGCAGAGTCCTCCCAGCAGTGCCCTGAGACAGGAGGGGTGGGTGCCTAACACTCCCAGCAGTGCCCTGAGACAGGAGGGGTGGGTGCAGAGTCCTCCCAGCAGTGCCCTGAGACAGGAGGGGTGGGTGCAGAGTCCTCCCAGCAGTGCCCAGAGACAGGAGGGGTGGGTGCCTAACACTCCCAGCAGTGCCCTGAGACAGGAGGGGTGCGTGCAGAGTCCTCCCAGCAGTGCCCTGAGACAGGAGGGGTGGGTGCCTAACACTCCCAACAGTGCCCTGAGACAGGAGGGGTGGGTGCAGAGTCCTCCCAGCAGTGCCCTGAGACAGGAGGGGTGGGTGCAGAGTCCTCCCAGCAGTGCCCTGAGACAGGAGGGGTGGGTGCCTAACACTCCCAGCAGTGCCCTGAGACAGGAGGGGTGGGTGCAGAGTCCTCCCAGCAGTGCCCTGAGACAGGAGGGGTGGGTGCAGAGTCCTCTCAGCAGTGCCCTGAGACAGGAGGGGTGGGTGCCTAACACTCCCAGCAGTGCCCTGAGACAGGAGGGGTGGGTGCAGAGTCCTCCCAGCAGTGCCCTGAGACAGGAGGGGTGGGTGCAGAGTCCTCTCAGCAGTGCCCTGAGACAGGAGGGGTGGGTGCCTAACACTCACAGCAGTGCCCTGAGACAGGAGGGGTGGGTGCAGAGTCCTCCCAGCAGTGCCCTGAGACAGGAGGGGTGTAACACATGTGTGTGAGGCTGGAAGTACACACATGCATACTGCCTACAAGGGAACATGTCCCCACGAACTCATGTCAACAGACTCCATACACATGTACAGTGATCACCAAGGATGCCACGAATGTAGCAGGTGGAGACATGGCCCTGCATGCATGGCAAAAGTAGAAGGGCTCCGTCACACACACAGCTCATGTAGACACAGCTCTGCGCTAAATATTGGGAACACCCTGCAGGGAAGATATCAGGGTACACAGAGGGAGGAATACACCCTGGGACAATTGCACCATGCAGTAACTGCTTACATGAACACAGAAAGTTAGCTAACACCTTGTGATGGCACACAGATCCAAGGGTCCCCCCAATGAGCAGCCCACTACTACATTTCCCACACACCCAACACATAAACACCACCCAAAACCATGTAGCAGCCCCACCAACACCAATACCAGCATAGCAGTAGTGTCAGAATGAAAATAAAAGTAAAGCTTTATTCAGCATGATCACAGTGTCCGTGGATCGCAGGCAGTTCAATATTCAAAAAGCCCATAGGGCAGTCAATAAGTCTCAGCTGGATGGGGGACACAGTGGGATGCGTGTCCCCTAGCTTGCCTGCACAGTTACATGCCGTCGTCTTCCACAGGGGTGAGGGCATCAGGGGGGGGGAAGCACCAGGCACCGCAGGGACATCAGGGCAAAGGGTAGGCGTTGTGGGTGCAGGGATGGAGGACTCCACCACAGGGGGTGGGGCAGGGCCAAAGGCGGAGGCCAGGATGGCACTACACACCTTTGCAAGGTCCTCCAGGGAGTCCCCTGCACCCAAAGGATCCACAGGCCCCAAGGAGGGGGGGGGTCAGAGGGATGGGTCGCAGCGCCACTGTGGGAGGGTGTAGACAGGGGTGGGGAATCAAGCACCCTGACCGGGGACCTCCTTGACCGCTTGCGGGGTGGTGTCACTGTGGGGCTCAGGGACAGAGCGGCCATGAAGGAGTCTTTGGGGGAGAGGTGGCCAGGAGAGCTGAGGGGAGGGGATTTGGAGGGAGTGGACTGGGTGGAATGCGGACTCCCACTCTGGCTGCGTGTCACACGTTTGCCCCCGACCCAGTGGGTGTGCCTACCTCACCCTGTGTGTGCGTGTCAGGAGGAGTGCGGTGGACCTTCCCTGCTGGTGTGGTGCCTGTGTCTGTTGATGTGGGTGCATGCCGACGTCTGGGTGTACGTGGGACAGGCATGGGAGTGGGAAGTGTGGATGGGGCAGGGGTAGGTGGTGGGAGGTCACGCTGCAGGAGACCCACTGCTGCGGTCAGTGTCGAGTCTATCGACCGAAGCAAGCTGCGTTGGTCAGCCTGCGATGAATGAATGCCCTCCAAGTATGCCTCGATGTTGTTGAGGGTCTGCCCGTGGGCATGGAGGACATTAAGGATCGCAGCCTGACCAACCTGCAGCTGCCGCTGGATGTCCACAGACTCGGCATGGGCGGCAGCAGTGGAGACAGGGGCAGGGGGTGCGGTGCCTGGCATGAAGGAGACATGCGGTGACCGGGCACGCTGGGAAGGGACACGAGCAAGTGGGAGGCGGCTGATGGGAACGGAGGGGGCGGTGCGAGGTGTTGTTCCGCTGTCAGCTGCTGGTGCAGCCTCCGCCCACTCGGAGACATCCTCCTCGGACCTGTCAGCTTCGTATTCTGACGTGCCAGTCGACAGGTCCTCGGCCACACTCTCCTCCGCCTCTGTCCCACTCGATGTGCCAGCCTCGATGTCATGGCTGGCACTGGTGCTCGGTCCCTCCGCCTGGTCTGTCTCCATGTCTCCCTCTGTGTCCACCGACGATGCTGTGGGCAGGGTGGAGAGACAGAAAGTAATCAGACACCTGTACACATCTGTCACATGAGTCCAATCTACATAGGTTACATTGCATAGCCTGAAAAGGAAGATCCCTAACATCTACTAAACAAGGTACCGATGTAGGGCATGAAACACACAGTTGGTTGAGCCACCATGCCACTGAAATACCATGGAGAGCATGAGACAATAGCAAATGACAGGAAACGGAGTCTGACATAGCACCCAGGCCCTGGGGACAATCCAGCACTGCATCTGCACCACACAGCGTTGGCGAAAATAGGGATGACCTGGGACCATATCCATGAACTTGAGACACATGCTGCATAGGTAATGCTGAAAACATGCCCAACATGACTGGGTCACTGCACCTTGAGTGTATGTCCAGACAAACATCACACACTTGAGGTTCCGTAGCGATCTGAACCCGAGTAGTCGGTATCATAGTACTGACACGATTTTGGTACCAATGAACCGCAAATGATCCATTATATACATGACAGTGTTTTCGCTGCGCAACTAGCATGAATTCACTGGAGAATAGGGCATTCTGTCACTAAAGTCATGGCACCCATTTTAGTTACGGCATCCATTTTGTTTCTTGCCCTCACATAGTCAATGAACGGACGATGACCCCGACATGATCACCTTGTTAAGGACACGTAAGCTCAAGCACCGAGAAAGGCTGACGCTACATGACTAGGCAGAATCAAGCTGCCTCCCTTGCCTAAGGCCAGTCCTGCTATACTGGTTCTCGTGTCCGTTGTCCTGACTGAAAAGCCGAAGACGATTGCCCTGCCCGTTTATGATCCACAAACACCTCTTATCCTACATTCCAATCCTTTGCACCTGGCTCTGCTCTTTTCTTTCTGGGCTTTTACAATGGGGAGGTTACGATTTTTATGACGGGGAGGATCAAGTAGAGAATGAAGAACTGACAAGAGAGCCTGATCGAATACCGAAAACCTCCAACTAATCATTGTTTGATATGTATTTATTATCTGTTTGGGATACCGGGTTGGGCATGAGAAATATTCGTGTAATGTTGCCCCAAGACATTTTTCTTGTATTTAAGAAACAACCCACTTAATGCAATTCGAACAGTCTCCTAGATTCTGCCTCTGTGTGGTTCCTATGATTTCTGTGTCCCTGCAGTAAATAAACCTTGGTCTTTGACGCCGCCATCGAGAAGCCCGTGTCTCTGTTTACTTGTGCACCGGGACAGGGGGAACTCAGGGGTCTTCGGGTGTTGTTTCCCTGACACCTCTGGACTCTTAAAAGTCCAGAACCTCCAATTGGCGCCCACGTGGGGCGACGTCATCCGGTACCGGTCCAAAGCCTGAAAAGTTCGAGAAGTTTCGTGTGAAGATTCCGGAGGGAGGTACCCCGCTTCATCGATCCCTGCATGTCGTAAAAGTGGCCCGACGATCTCTTCCACGAGGGTTCCCGTTCCCAGACGGCTACAGAGGACCGCTGCCTTGACTGTCGCCCTGTCTTGGACCCGAGGTGCAGACCTTAGTACGGCGAGACATAGACGGGTTCTCCTTGGTGACGTCTTCCACATTTCAGTTAAGTATTAAGTGGGTTGTGCTCAGTTTGGTTATTTGGATACGTTTGTTTTGGATTTGTAGATTATCATTGGTTGCTCTTGTTAAGATAATCTTTGTATTTGGTATTGGTTCATTTTGGTAGGCCTAAGTTCTCTGCGCATTTTGGTTGGAATTTGTCTTTGTTGTCATGACTAAGGGTAACAATTGTTTTTTGTCCTGGTTACGTTGCAACGGGGATTCACGGTTGGAGGATTCGTGTTCGGTTCCTCCGATTGGGACTCCTACATATGAGCTCTATTGTAAACATGGTGTGGGTCCTATTACGTATAATGAAGTATGGGTCCGTTATACCAAGAAAGATGGTGTCCTTAGTTGGCCACCGCATGGTAGTTTCGAAACGGAAATTCTAGATAACTTAGAAATGAAGTTGTTTAAGAGAAAAGCCCGGCCGGCAATGTTTGATTCTTTTCGCGTATGGCGCAAAGAAGCCAAACAGAGAGAAATTAGGAAGACAAAGAAAGAACAGAAAGAGAAAGGGTTGACTTTAATGGAGTCTGCTAGGCAGCTGCATGTCAACGAGACCGAGAAAGCAATGGAGATGGCGAATAGAAAACATAGTTTGGCAATTGATAAATGTTACCCTGTATTGCCTTCTTGTCCTGCTAAGCCGATAGAGGACCCTGAAAGGGATCCTTTGTTGTCTTACCTGTTGAGATCACCTCCACCGTATGCACAGGGTATTACAGCACCACAGTTACTACCTATTGTACAGCCAGCTGCTGGTCAGCCTGGAATAGGTGCTCCACTTCCTTTGAATCCAGCTCCTGTCTTTCCCGTGATCAATGATCCTACGGCACCCCCTCTTCCTGGGTCGCCTACTCCGCCTTTGCCTATCGTTTCGCAAACTGCTTTACCTACTACTCCTACCCTTACTATTTCATCTGCTCCAGTTGCCCTGTCCCCAAGCCCTGTCATTCTGACTCCGCTTTCCGTTCGTCGGAAAATAACCGACTCTGTAACTAATATCCTAACCCCTCTTTACAGGTCCTTAATTGGGACCCCCGTTTCTGACTCTATACAGAGACGTAGCCAGCTTCCTGGTCCCGAGGAACGAGAAACGTTAGATTCGACAGCTCTTAGGTGGATGTCGAAAGCTGCGAAGTATGATGCATGAAGAGTGTTAGACACATTTATGCAGTGGAATGAACCAACTCAACGTTATGTTTTTGACGTGATGTGTTCTCTTGTGCGTGAGGAATGGGAAGATGATGACTTAGATTCCGTCCCTTCTGATTTAATAAATATTCAGCAGAAATTTGCCGCAGGAATGGTGATAGGTTCAGAAGTAGGGAGAGCGATAGAATTAATTTTAGCTTATAGGGATGAGTCCCCTTTCCGGGCGACAAGAGACCCTGATGGTACACCGATAACTAGGAAAAGACGAGGTCAGTATCCAATGAGAGAAGTTCCGCCCATATGGCGCGAAGCAGTTGCCGCTGATGGAACTAATAATATTGTAGCTGCTCCAGCACAATTCCAGAGAGTGTGGATACACATCCCTTGGAAACGGGCTGAAGTATTAGCAGTAAAACAAGCATTACCGGACCCTCGTAAAAATCCTGCTGGTTATTACAAAGAATTAACACAGACAGTCCAAGCGTGTATCATGAATTTGGCAGACATTGAAATGCTATTTGGTAATGTAGTGCCACAGCCTATATGGGCCAAGATTCGGCAAGAGAACCACCCAGTCGCCTTAGGAGGTGATTGGCCAGCTATCGTAGCGGCAGACGCACAGCAGGTTGGTGGAGCTAAACCTGAACCTCTGATTGCTGACTTACCTGGCAGAATAATTAATCTAATGAAAACGCTGATGCCAGCGTTACGAGTAAATTGGGATAAACTATCAGCATGTAAGCAAAAGAAGGACGAAAGCGTCTCTGACTTCTTCACTAGATTTGAAGAGACCTTCGTAGATCACAGTGGGCAAGATATGAGTACCGAGGGAGGTCAGAGATTGTTTGTTGATAAGTTCATGTTTAATTTACTACCTGAGCTTAGTAACAAATTAAAGGATTCTGAAAGTGCATGGGCAGTGTCGACGACAGCACAGATACTTGCAACTGCTCAGTATTACGAGAATAGAGAGAAAGAAGAGAAGGAAAAGTCAGAAAAGAAAACGAAAGATTTAAAAACCAAAGTTCTTTTGCAACAGGCGTATCCGCCTCGCTCGAATCAGTCAGATTCACAGCAGCGACCCCAGTTTCAGCAACAGCCACAATTCCAGCAAGGGACGGCCCAGAGATTTAATTATAGTTTTCCCCGACAACAGTTAGCATGGAATCAGTGTGCTTATTGTAAAAAGGAGGGTCATTATAAGAATGAGTGTCCAGTACTACACCCACAAACTAGTGGTGTCCCAGCTCAGAGAGGTAATGTTGGATTTATGCAAGCTCCTAGAGGTAGAGGGCGTGGTACGATGACACCACAGGCTGATCGCCAATCGAATTATTTCGACCAGCGAAATATACAACCTACGCAGACAGGTAGATCTCCACAATATCATGTTGAAGATTACTATGATCATAATGAAGAGATTCAAAGAAGCGAACAATAGGACAGCCGCAGGCAGAGAGAGGGAGTAGTATCAGTTCCAGTTGATCAGAGTGGACCTTATGTCACAGTAGTTACCTCAGGCGTGGTCGAACCGTTTCTGTTGGATACTGGTGCGGCAAAAAGTTCAATCATACGTGCGAAACTCCCTGGCGCACCTTTGTCCGGCTTAACGAACACTTCAGTAGGTTTCTCAGGCGCCCCTGTTCACAATCCTGTGTCCAGTCCTTTATCTATCACTGTTGGGCCATGCGAGTTAGAAGCACCCCTCATTTTAACAACCGGTTGTAATGAGAATCTGCTTGGTTTAGACCTGTTAAAACGCCTGCATGCGACGTTGTACTGTTCTCCTTCGGGAGTACAGCTCACATTAGGTAAAGGAGTCATCTCTCCGATGTACATGTCAATGGATAAGCTCCCACAGGAGCTGTGTTCTCTCCCTGATACTCTTTGGGCAACTGGTCCCAACGATGTAGGCCTCTTAGAAATTCCCCCCTTACGTGGTAAGTCTAAAAGCGAATGTTAAATTTCCACGAATCCCACAGTATCGGATTTCAAACAAAGGTGAACAAGCACTCTTGCTGATTGTAAAAGACTTGATACAGAAAGATGTGATAGAGGAAACTAGAGGAAACGTCTGCAATAGTCCTGTTCTGCCGATTCTGAAGCGTACTGACCCTTCCAAACCTCCAATTTACAGATTTGTGATTGACCTCAGAGAAGTCAACAAAATAGTGATTCCACAGTTCCCAGTGGTACCAGATATCACTGCATTATTGACGTTGATTCCTGCATCGGCATCATGGTTTACGGTGATCGACTTGAAAAATGCGTTTTTCAGCATTCCCATAGCAGAAGAAAGTAGAGACATTTTTGGTTTCTCCTTAGGAGGACGCAGTTTCAGATTCAAACGCGCTCCACAAGGTTATTGTGAAAGCCCTTCAATTTATAGCCAAGCATTAAAAAGTCAATTAGACGCTCTTGTACTTCCCCATGGTGTTGCTCTGATCCAATACGTAGACGATCTTTTACTGGCTGCTGATGACAAGGAAACTTGCAAAGCAGCTACAAGTTCTTTATTGCATCATTTGTCAGACTTACATCACAAGGTGTCACCTTCTAAACTGCAATATTGTTGCCAAGAAGTGACCTACTTAGGTCATCTTTTGTCAAAGGAGGGAAGAAGGTTGACCCCAGAGAGAATCAAAGCAATTTCACAGATGACTGTACCAAGCACACAAAGAGAAGTGCGTGCGTTTTTGGGTATTACGTCATACTGCAGGCAATGGATCCCAAATTTTTCTCTCATGGGGAAACCATTGGTAGCCCTGACTGGAAAAAGTGTTCCAAGCCCTTTGCCATGGTCTGATGAATGTCAACAGAGCTTCTCTGACTTACGTGATGCGCTGTGTTCAGCTCCTGTGTTGGGTACTCCTGACTACAGTAAGCCGTTTACACTATGGTGCCGATTACGATCCGGTAAAAACCGGGTACGAACCGTCGGTCGGAGCGTTTTCCCCGTCCGACTCGTACCCGGTCGTAAAACTTCACAAACAGGGAATTACGATTCGCACGGAAACACCATTTCCGTACGAATCGTAAAAAACACCGACCGACGAAAACATACATACGAATGTGATCCGGGAATGCTGCGACGTGACGTCGGGACGCTTTCAGGCAGCGTTTCACGACCCAGGAATTACGATTCGAACCGACAGCAGTCCGGACGGCAATATTTTCACGGCACCCAAAAAGTGCCGGAAAAGCGAAGTACGGAGCGAATCGACCAGAGTAGGTGGCCCGGTACGCACCGTACCCCCCCCCCAGCCCCCGTACGTACGCGCCGACCCCCCCCAGCCCCCGTACGTACGCGCCGACCCCCCCCCAGCCCCCGTATGTACGCGCGTGTACGTTCAAGTCGTACCCCCACCCGTGTATGTACGGTGCGAACCCCCGTGTACGTTCAAGTCGAACCCCCCCGTGTACGTTCAAGTCGAACCCCCCGTGTACGTTCGAGTCGAACCCCCCTGTATGTACACCCGTGTACGTTCGAGTCGTACCCCCACCCGTGTATGTACGGTGCGAACCCCCCCGTGTACGTTCAAGTCGAACCCCCCCGTGTACGTTCGAGTCGTACCCCCCGTGTACGTTCGAGTCGTACCCCCCGTGTACGTTCGAGTCGTACCCCACATGTACGTTCGAGTCGAACCCCCCTGTATGTACACCCATGTACGTTCGAGTCGTACCCCCACCCGTGTATGTACGGTGCGTACCCCCAGCGCGTAGCGCTGGGGGTACGCACCGTACATACACGGGTGGGGGTACGGCTCGAACGTACACGGGTGTACATACAGGGGGGTTCGACTCGAACGTACACAGGTGGGGGTTCGACTCGAACGTACACGGGGGGGTTCGACTCGAACGTACACGGGTGGGGGTACGACTCGAACATACACGGGGGGGTTCGCACCGTACATACACGGGTGGGGGTACGACTCGAACGTACACGGGTGTACATACAGGGGGGTTCGACTCGAACGTACACGGGGGGGTTCGACTTGAACGTACACGGGGGGTTCGACTTGAACGTACACGGGGGGGTTCGCACCGTACATACACGGGTGGGGGTACGACTCGAACGTACACGGGTGTACATACAGGGGGGTTCGACTCGAACGTACACGGGGGGGTTCGACTTGAACGTACACGGGGGGGTTCGACTTGAACGTACACGGGGGGGTTCGACTCGAACGTACACGGGTGGGGGTACGACTCGAACGTACACGGGTGTACATACAGGGGGGGTCGGCGCGTACATACGGGGGCTGGGGGGGTCGGCGCGTACGTACGGGCGATGTAACATATTGAATCCAGCAACACTGTTGCCGACTACTCAGGAGTCGAGCGATTCAGAGCCCCATGATTGCTGTTTCAGAACTGAGGAAGAGACAAAAGGTAGAATTGATTTAAAAGATACTCCGTTATCAGACCCAGACGGCACGTTATATGTCGATGGGTCCTGTTTTAAACTACAGAATGGTGATGTGACAGCCGCGTATGCAGTTACGACTTTGAGTACGATTGTTGAGACTGCAAGAGTGGGTCAGAATTCTGCCCAAGCAGCAGAATTAATTGCATTGACAAGAGCGTGTGTTTTAGCTGAGGGAAAGAGAGTGAATGTGTTTACTGATAGCCAGTACGCCTTTGGCGTCGCACACAATTTTGGGCGTCTCTGGAAAGAAAGAGGTTTTCTCACGTCCCATGGAACTAAGATCCAACATGGACAGTTAGTCAACGATCTATTAGAATCCCTGACCCTACCGGATGAAGTTGCGATTGTGAAGTGTAGTGCACATCGAAAGATTACGGATGATGTTGGCCGAGGGAATGCGTTTGCTGATGAGGTCGCTAAAGAAACGGCCAAGAACATGACGAGCCGAATGTATGTTGCAACGTCTGCAAGATGGATTGCTGAATCAGGAATGTGTGAGAATACGATTGACAGTGTGAAAGCAATCCAAAATGAGGCAACTGAAAATGAGAAGAATGAATGGAAGAAGAAAACGGGTAAAATGGATCCAAGTGGATGTTGGATTGATCTGTCTGAGCAGCAACGATGGATATTACCTGATGCGTATGTACTTGCGGTAGTCACGATGGTGCATGGAGCGGCGCACATCAGTTCGAAAGGGATCTGTAAAATGTTAGCTCCAGTATGGAAGAATGATGGAATTACTAAGTGTGCGGAAAGAGTGGTGAAAAACTGCATGGTATGCCTGATGCATAATCCTGGCAAGGGAACCCCAACCCCAACTGGTCACTTTGCTCCCCCTTCTTGTCCCTTTGAAGTGATTCAATTGGATTATATCCACATGGACAGGTGTAACAATCTTAAGTATGTCCTAGTGGTAGTATGCGCCTTTTCAAGATGGATTGAGGCATACCCATTAAAGGATAACACTGCCATGTCCACTGCCAAAATCCTCCTCAAAGAATACTTCCCTAGGTATGGTATGCCACGGATTGTTTGGTCAGACAACGGAAGTGAGTTTGTAGGGAAAGTTATGAAGAGTGTGTGTGCAGGTCTAGGAATCGTACAAAAATTCCACAGTGCGAATCATCCACAGTCAGCAGGCTTGGTGGAAGGGTACAATGGCACCCTGAAGCTGAAGCTTGCGAAAATTCAAGCTTCCACTGGTCTATCTTGGCCAGATGCACTGCCTTTAGCTCTACTGTCCACCAGAGCGACCGTACACTCTCGAGTAGGGCTTAGCCCATATGAGATTGTGTTCGGCCGCCCTGCTAATGTTTGGGGAGTCCCTAGGCCAAAGGAATTCAAACAGATAGAATACCCAATGTTGATTGATTACCTTCATGATCTGACTGCTAAACTGAGCCTTATTCATCAACAGGTTTTTGAATCCTTGCCTAAACTGCCGGAGAGTCCAGGCCACACGTTGAAACCCGGCGACCAGGTGGTAGTACGGAACTTTGACCGTACTCGAAACCTTCAGCCAAGATTCGTAGGCCCGTTCCAGGTCCTCCTTGTAACCAGAACTGCAGTACGCCTAGCTGGCAGGAAAAATTGGGTGCACGCCAGCCACACGAAGCGTGTCCCTCTCCCACTCCCCTATGACAACTGGGTTAGACAGGGAATTGGTGTATCCGAGACAGAACCTGTTCCTAGGCACATCCCTTTCAGTGATGCAGAGTACCTAACGGACCATCCACGAACTAAAATGCAGAACTTTGACACCTCGGCAGAAACCACTCCTTTTAACCCTGAACCGAGTATTGTACATAGTGAACACTTGTCGCCTGTGGAATCGAACATTTCTGCACCTGTGGACCAGCTATTTCAAGACCAAACAAGACCTGGAAAGCACAGATATAATCTACGTTCTCATGTGATGAACTGATGACATTGCATTATTACATTTCTGTTTGATAACTGTAAAACTGTTTTGATCGTATCGCATCCCGTACTGTCAGGAAGTTTGCCTTGTTTTAATTTGCAGGGAATCAGACACTAGGTCGGTTTCTTCTGTTTGTCTTGGGAACTCCCAGGATAAACAGAGGTAAGTTTTAACAGGTACAAACCATCCGTTGCGAACGGTTATAGAAGATGGAGCTTCCTGAATTACGACGGGTTAAAGTCATAAATGTGCACAAGACAAAATTATATGACATATTGTATAGTAAATGTTTCCTAATGCAATGTGCCCTGACACTTCTGATTGTTTTTATGACTCTGATAGGCGGAATTATTTTTGGTATTCAGTTGATTTTTACACCTGTTGCATCTACAGTATCTCCTCATGCTCCTGTTTCTCCGACTGTTGTTTCTTTTCATTCTTTCCATCCTTTTCCTGCCCACGAGCAAGCTCGACGCTCTGAGTTTATAAATAACACCTTCATTCAGCTCTTGCACCAACATCAACTAGTGGTTAACACAACAAACTGCTGGGTATGTGGCCTGATACCACATACCATGGACAAAGGCATCCCTTATTTGGTTCTGCCATTCAGTTATAATGGATCATTCTGGGCATTTCAGACCATGTTCGCTTATGCTCTAGAGACCTACCCTCCACGACCTCCGCGTTCCACCCGGTATAACTCTGCTAATAGAGCCTTGGTAAAGGGAATCACTGATATGGTGAGAGATGTCAATAATACTCCGTACATTCCCAAGGATGAGTTGCGAGTTTACATGGGTTGGAATATTACAGAATACGGCATTACTCTGGGTGAGAACAAACGTAAGAGCTCAACTCTGATCTGGGTCGTACCCCACCAAGGTCAGGTCTGTTTGCAAGGAAATGGGAGGAATCCGAAAGCTCGACTAGGGAAGAGTGACTGTATTGAAACATACGTGTTCCCGTCAAAATCTTCCCCTGCATTCTTAGCCGCTAAGGGTACCTATTTTGTTTGTCAAGACAGAGCATATACATGGCTGCCCGCTGACTTCTCAGGCTCATGTTATATCGCTCAACTGTTACCTCCGACATACACTGCTGCACCGGACTATCACAAAACAAGAGTTGTGAGAGGCGTATTCAGTAAAGAGGATACTGCTGGCCAAGAAGCAGGAGACTTCTTCAAAGGTTTCCTTCCGTTCTGGGGACCTATGGTTAACAGTAGAAACCTGCGTCAACTAACACGAGTAGTTGAATCCACCATTATCGAAACTACAGGTGCCCTTAGTAACCTGACAGCTGAACTTCAAGTGGATCGCCTCATGACGTTACAGAACCGTATGGTCCTTGACGTGTTACTTGCAGATCGAGGTGGGGTATGCAAGATGATCCAATCAAGTTGCTGCGTTTTTATCCCAGATAATGCGCCAACAGTATACAAGGCCATCTCTAAGTTACACAAAATCTCCGACTCCATTCACGTAGAGGAAGGTGAATGGTCACTAATGGGATGGTTCTGGAATCTGTTATCTGCATGGGGGTGGAAGGTTCTAATGGTCATTGGTGTTACGTTGGTATTTTTATTTTCGTGCTGTCTCATTATTCAGTGTGGCCCTGCCTTATGTAGCGTTTGTGTTTCATCGTGCGTAAGAAGACCACCTGTTTTCGGAAATGCACCACGAGATAAAGTAATGCTACAACAACATATCAGTGACCTAATGAACATAGAAATGGACTCTGACATAGAGTGAGTTATTGCCTATGTAAGGGCAAAAGGACGGTCTGAGGTTCCGTAGCGATCTGAACCCGAGTAGTCGGTATCATAGTACTGACACGATTTTGGTACCAATGAACCGCAAATGATCCATTATATACATGACAGTGTTTTCGCTGCGCAACTAGCATGAATTCACTGGAGAATAGGGCATTCTGTCACTAAAGTCATGGCACCCATTTTAGTTACGGCATCCATTTTGTTTCTTGCCCTCACATAGTCAATGAACGGACGATGACCCCGACATGATCACCTTGTTAAGGACACGTAAGCTCAAGCCCCGAGAAAGGCTGACGCTACATGACTAGGCAGAATCAAGCTGCCTCCCTTGCCTAAGGCCAGTCCTGCTATACTGGTTCTCGTGTCCGTTGTCCTGACTGAAAAGCCGAAGACGATTGCCCTGCCCGTTTATGATCCACAAACACCTCTTATCCTACATTCCAATCCTTTGCACCTGGCTCTGCTCTTTTCTTTCTGGGCTTTTACAATGGGGAGGTTACGATTTTTATGACGGGGAGGATCAAGTAGAGAATGAAGAACTGACAAGAGAGCCTGATCGAATACCGAAAACCTCCAACTAATCATTGTTTGATATGGATTTATTATCTGTTTGGGATACCGGGTTGGGCATGAGAAATATTCGTGTAATGTTGCCCCAAGACATTTTTCTTGTATTTAAGAAACAACCCACTTAATGCAATTCGAACAGTCTCCTAGATTCTGCCTCTGTGTGGTTCCTATGATTTCTGTGTCCCTGCAGTAAATAAACCTTGGTCTTTGACGCCGCCATCGAGAAGCCCGTGTCTCTGTTTACTTGTGCACCGGGACAGGGGGAACTCAGGGGTCTTCGGGTGTTGTTTCCCTGACACCTCTGGACTCTTAAAAGTCCAGAACCTCACACTGCCCAGACCCAGCAAGTAGAAATCAGGATTTGACATATAGGCTTTGCCCGCCCCAACCACCCCCTACACGAGGCAAATTGTTGAGACACAGGTGGCACCAACATCTCATAGTCTGGGTGATAAACACAGGGGCAGGCAAAATGCAAGATTGGACGCCAAACACCCAAGGTGCGCCTGTACAAATAATGAGGTACCAGTGCCCATCCTCTGATGAGTATAACAAGACACACAGGCACTGGCAACTGTGAGTATGAAGAAGGACATTCAGGTCAGGCTGCACAGTGGACACCTGTACTAAATTTAACGTCTATATACATGGTGCCAGGGGACAATGGCACAGAGCACAACCTACGCTGTAGACACTGAGAGTGTCCACGTTTTGGGATGACACATACAACACCGAGGAAAAGGAGCCCCAGGGGACAGTAGTGGCCACACAACTTCATGCTCCTGAATGGTAATGACTGCAACACACGCCACCATCCCTGCACTATGCGTATCGCACACTCATGCACATCATGTCACAGGCCACTACATAGGACATGCGCGCTGTAAGGCATGACACTTGAGAGACCAACTCCCATGTCTGGACTCAGCATCAGTGCCAACTGACATGGAACCCACATGCAGTGAACTGGACAGGGCACAGGCAAGGTCCCAAAACCTGTTACACACCACCCCCACACATGATGCTACAGGCATCATTCTCGTGGACAAAGCGCCAGCCTACATTACCTTGTGAAGGAGTGACTACACACAGACCAGGGAACACATTGCAAGGAGGGGAAGGGTGGCAGGAGCGCAGCGCTATACTGGGGCAAACTGGATCTGCACAGCACCTTTAAACCCTGGCAGTGAATTCATGCTACTGTGCCCTTACAAATGCCGGTGACACACAACAAACACACATGTACCTACCCCCTTCCGGCTGCTGCTTCTCCTGTAAGCGCCTCTCCAAGTCTGGAAAGACCACCGGCAGCACACGCCTGTGGAGGTGGCTCAGACGGCGGCGCCCGCGGTTCTTGTGGCTCTCAGGTGAGTCCCCCAGCAGGACCCGTGCGATCCTCCGCGTCCAGCACCGGATGTCCTGCCAGCGTTTCCTCACCTGGGACAGGCTCCGCCTCCGACCATCCACACCCCTCACGGCACTGACGGCGGTCAGCCAGATCTGCTCCTTGGCAGTGGCGCCTACCTGTGAGGAAGAACAAGTGACACCACATCAATACACCAGCCACATGTCACAGAGACACATATGAGAACAAATTAGCTGGTTACAACAAGGCATGTCATGCAGCCAACGCATTGCACCTTTGTCATAGGGACATGATCCTCTGGGGAGGGAAGAAGCAGTACGTGCCATTGTAGGTACACAGGTGGAATGATGGCAATGTCACAATCAATGATCAAGGCTCACACTGTGCATCACACCCACCCCTCCTGTCTCAGGGCACTGCTGGGAGGACTCAGCACCCACCCCTCCTGTCTCAGGGCACTGCTGGGAGTGTTAGGCACCCACCCCTCCTGTCTCAGGGCACTGCTGGGAGGACTCAGCACCCACCCCTCCTGTCTCAGGGCACTGCTGGGAGTGTTAGGCACCCACCCCTCCTGTCTCAGGGCACTGCTGGGAGGACTCTGCACCCACCCCTCCTGTCTCTGGGTACTGCTGGGAGGACTCAGCACCCACCCCTCCTGTCTCAGGGCACTGCTGGGAGTGTTAGGCACGCACCCCTCCTGTCTCAGGGCACTGCTGGGAGGACTCTGCACCCACCCCTCCTGTCTCTGGGTACTGCTGGGATGACTCAGCAACCACCCCTCCTGTCTCAGGGCACTGCTGGGAGTGTTAGGCACCCACCCCTCCTGTCTCAGGGCACTGCTGGGAGGACTCAGCACCCACCCCTCCTGTCTCTGGGTACTGCTGGGAGGACTCTGCACCCACACCTCCTGTCTCAGGGCACTGCTGGGAGTGTTAGGCACCCACCCCTCCTGTCTCAGGGCACTGCTGGGAGGACTCTGCACACACACTTCCTGTGTCTGGCCAGCACCTCAAAGCAGTCACATGCCACAGGCCACTGACGCCACCTCAGCAGAGTACACAGACACAGGACATTCACCTGCCATTGCCAAATGCAGATACAAACCTCACTACACATGAGCCACTAGATCGGGGGGGCTCACAGGTGTGGGGCTGGCACTGCACGTCAGACACACAGCACTGCTCCCTGCTCACATGAGATGTGCAGGGCATATCCAAGCCTCATGCATCTGGGGTGGTCCACTACACATATGCACCCACACAAATGACATTGGACTTACACACACAGATGTCCAGGGGACGAACACATCATGTGGACACTCTCAGCATAGGTACAGTGGACAAACACACATCTGTAGGTACAGTCACCTGTCACACTGGGGTAACCACAGAATCACAGGAGGACTGTAGTAGCTTTATACCCTGGAGGATTGGACAGGCACAATGTGTAATGCCACATGCAGTGAATGTCACAGTAAACACAATGCAATTAAGGAGAGCAGACATGCACCACAGCATGCTCTGGCTGGGAGACATCAGGCATCCCCCCCTGGGACCCCCCCTACAGTACATAGCATGTGTGTCACACCAGGACACAATGCCAGAAGTCACAGTCACAACAAAGGGACAGTCTGTGCCAGTGGCCTATGCACTCACCTGATACCCTGGTCGCCCATACAGAAGGGGGTACTGTGGGAGGATCACATCCAGCAATGCCAGGTTCTCCTCCAGGGTGAATGGCTGTGTCCTCTCCACAGCCCTTGACATGGTTCCAGGGAATCAGTAGCAGCAGCTGGGTCGACGAATTCAAAGATGTGCAGGCAAGTTCTCCCTCATGGGACCTGGCTGCCTTATATCTGCCTTTCTGCCCTGTCTCATGCACAGGAGTACAGAGTGATTGGTCACTCACATTTGCATCCTATGTTTCCACCAATCCCTTCAAACCTAGCAGTCTGTGTGTACTCTATCGGTTTCATTCTCCTGCATGATGTCAGCCCCCCAAACACATTGCAACAAAGTAGATTAATTCCAACTGACTTCTGCTGTGCACCTTCCAGAACAAATTCAAAATTTGAACTTGGTCTCCATGACAACCAGCATGCATGTAGGCCTTAATACTTGTCCCTCATGTGTCCCCTATGTAATTTGGAGCTTCACACACAGGTTCGGTGCGTTCCGGGGCCCTAGGGCACCCCAAATGCATTGCAACGGCCCGTACACGCGTGCCTACGTTCACTATCACTATGGGTGTCCTCGCGTATGCGTACTCGTAGTGGTACGGGCCGTACACACGCCTGTACGCTCACTATCACAACGTGTACGCATACGCGAGGCCACCCATAGTGATAGGGAGCGTACAGGCGTGTGTACGGCCCGTACCACTACGAGTACGCATACGCGACGCCACCCATAGTGATAGGGAGCGTACACACGCCTGTACGCTCCCTATCACTATGGGTGGCCTCGCGTATGCGTACACGTTGTGATAGTGAGCGTACAGGCGTGTGTACGGCCCGTACCACTACGAGTACGCATACGCGACGCCACCCATAGTGATAGGGAGCGTACACACGCCTGTACGCTCCCTATCACTATGGGTGGCCTCGCGTATGCGTACACGTTGTGATAGTGAGCGTACAGGCGTGTGTACGGCCCGTACCACTACGAGTACGCATACGCGACGCCACCCATAGTGATAGGGAGCGTACACACGCCTGTACGCTCCCTATCACTATGGGTGGCCTCGCGTATGCGTACACGTTGTGATAGTGAGCGTACAGGCGTGTGTACGGCCCGTACCACTACGAGTACGCATACGCGACGCCACCCATAGTGATAGGGAACGTACAGGCGTGTGTACGCTCCCTATCACTATGGGTGTCCTCGCGTATGCGTACTCGTAGTGGTACGGGCCGTACACACGCCTGTACGCTCACTATCACAACGTGTACGCATACGCGAGGCCACCCATAGTGATAGGGAGCGTACAGGCGTGTGTACGGCCCGTACCACTATGGGTGTTCTTGCGTATGCGTACTCGTAGTGGTACGGCCCGTACACATGCCTGTACGCTCGCCATCACGATGGGTACACATACGGCAGCACTCCCATAGTGAAATGGTAACGTACACAGGCCCTCTTCGCAGCAGTACAGTGGTTTTCACACATCACAGTGGTGACAGGCGGCACACAGGTAGGGATAGGGCGGACATACTTGCCCATGGATGGACAGACTTGTCCATGGATGGACATACTTGTCCATTAGTTGACATCGAAGCATCGTCTGTGCATTACTACATGTGTGGGGCACAGGTGTGACGGCCTGTGATGTGGAACATGACCCCTGAGTCGAGAAGGCACCAGATGTATGATGAGATGTGTACAGATGTACTGTGTGATGGTGCAATGTGTGCCAGGCATGCCCTTGACTCCTTTGACATGTGTGCATGTCGTACTGCACACTTGGGGTGAGCGTCACTGGCATGGCACGGACACCAACACACGGAAGTGTCCCCTGATGCCCGGTACAGGGGTTACCACACCTGACTTGTCACTACCCACGGTGCACAATGTGACTATGTCATGTATGTGTGGGGGCTTCCCATCAGGTTGATGTTGGAGCACCCTCAAAAGCTGCAGCCGTTGCAGCAACCAACATGTGTCTGTGTGTAGATTGACATTGCACACTGTTCCGCACACCATGCCACATGTGGTATCGGATGTGAGGTGCACATGTATGCATGGGACACGGAGTAGCGTGACAAGGACATGTCTGCATCCTCACAATGAATGTGTGGTGAGTCATGACATGTGCACCTTCATGGCAAGGTGTGTGGGCTGTCCTAGTGTGATGTCATGTGACCTGTGGCTCTAGTGTTCCGCTCCCAGTCTCTGCAATCGGCATCCTACTGCTGCTGATGTGTGGGCGTATGTCACTCCTGTCTTGCGTCTGGCTGTTCACTTGCACTGGGACACAGCTATTCCCATGGCGTGGCATGGGGAGGTTCTCAATCTCCGTGTGTAGCTGGGTCTTGGTAGGAGTGTCACCTTGCATCCATACGTGTCCTGGGCATGTAGCACATACCTGACTCCCTATGTAGCATATGTGTATTGACAGATTAACATGTGCTCAGTACATATGAATTGTTGTCGTGGTGCACTCACTCTTCCTTGTCACTTCCAAATTACTGCAGAGCGCCGCCTCTTGCCCGACCAATTCCGGACTTGGCTGACATGCGGGAGAATGACAGCATCCGGCTCTACCGCTTCCCCCAACCGTTGATTCTGGAGTTGACGGCGAGACTGGCACCACACCTGCATCCGCAGCACAGGTATCCTACCGCACTGACACCCCAGCTGAAGGTAATGGCTGCCCTACATTTTCTTGCCACGGGTACCTTTCAAAATACCATAGCTCATGTTGGTGGCATGTCCCAGAGCATGTTCTGCCGTGTGCTGCATGATTTCTTAGAGGCCATGTTGATTCACCTGGATGACTTCATCAAGTTCCCAACCCCTGAACAGATGACTGCGGTCAAGCGTGGATTCTATGCCCTGGGAGGGATGCCCCTTGTCATTGGGTCCATAGATGGGACACATGTAGCTTTGGTACCACCACACGCACGGGAGGTGGCGTACCGCAATCGAAAGCACTACCACTCCATTGATGCCCTTGTGGTGTGTCAGGCCAACATGGTGATTTCACATGTCTGTGCTCGTTTCATGCCTTGGCTGCTCACACCTCTCCGCAACCCCATCACGCCGGCCCAGCTCCGCTACAACACCGCCCATGGCCGGACAAGGTGAGTGATCGAGAGGACGTTTGGCCTGCTGAAGAGCCGTTTCAGGTGCCTCCACAAGACCGGCGGCGCACTCCCATATGCCCCGGCGAAGGTCTGCAAGATCTTCATGGTCTGCTGCATGCTGCACAACATGGCAGTTGAAAGAGCTGTGCCACTCATCCTGAATCAACATGACGAGGACCATCCACCCGTGGAGGACGAAGGGCTTGGCAATGGGGCTAGTGATGTGGAGGATGTGGAGCCGCAAGAGGACATCCGGACTCGGCTCATACGCGACTTCTTTGCTTAGTGGTGAGTACCAGTGTCTGAGTGTGCACGCATTGGTCCCCGTGTGGCATGTGTTGTGATGTGTGTGTCCACCTGCATGTATGGCACGTGAGTCAGAGGTGTGTGTGGGTGTGTCACGGGAGTGATGGTGGCAGTGATGGTTGTATTTCCCCTGTCATAATTGTGACCTAGCATGTTGTCATCCATACATGTGTCGAGTAAATGCACATGCAAGTGGCTGTGCTTTTTGTGGCTGACTACTTGTGTGTCTATCTTCCCCAGGTACTTGCGCATGCCGTCTGCTGCTTGCATTCTTGTGGCACTGCTATTCCTCATGGACATGACATCGTGGGCTGACTCAGCGTTACAGGCACGGACACGTTTGGAAGTCTCCATAGGGTAAGGGATGCATCTGGGGTGTATTGGGTGTGGCAGTTGTTCACGATGTATGCACACTGCCCCTGTCGATGTTTGGTTCCTCTGCAGCCATGTGGCATCACCATGGGACACGACATGCAGCTGTGTACACCTGAATAGATGGTCTGCCTGGTTGACAGTCATCAGTGATGGGATAGGGGATTGTGATGATGGCATCAATGTGTGTGACACTGCCCTCGGACACATATGGTTGGCATTGGCTTGACATGGTGTGGGACTTCCACATCAGCGGATCTATGGTGTATGGCAGGCTCTCCGTGAGCAGCTGTGGGTGTTTAGCTGTTAGCCGACGCTTGTGTGCCAGTTCCATGGCAAACACGCATTTGTGCTGCAGAAGGGGGGTGCCAGTGTTGGACCCACATGTTGCTCCACATGATGTGTTCATGTGTACTTCAAGTTGCCTCTGCAATCCCGAAAACATGACTAATAAAGGTGTCCCTATGCCTCCAAGGTGCCTCTTCTCGGTCAATGCTGGTGTGTTGCCACGGTGCATCCAGCATGTCTGGCATGGTATTCCCTGATTGTGGCTATGTGTCAATGTGTCGAGTAGCAAGATGCAAGCTGTGTGTGTGGGCTGAGACTGTGTATTGGGCATGATGTCCATGACTGTGTGGGTATTGTGACATGTGCCATCCCCATGCATCCAACGTTGTCCAGGACCCCATTCTCTGCATCCACCGGACTCAACCTTGCAGGACATGGTTCTGCCACCTGTCTACACATACCTGGATGCCCCCAGGACACTGGACTGGATCCCTGACCTCTGCGCATGACTGTTGCTGTACTCAATGTGTCTGTCAGCACGGTTGTTCGGCCACCCCCTCAGCTGGTTGGGCCCATCACGGGTGTGTATGGTGCTCCATGTCTGTCTTGCCTAATACACTGTGACCCATGTGTCCTGTGCCAGACTCAGGCCCCAGGGTGTGGATGGTTGAAGACAAAAGATGACTCAGGCATGTTTAGACTTTACATGACACATGTTAGGTAATAATGCAACCAGCAGGCATCTACTCTTCATAGTGTGATTTATTATTGGGGGGGGGGGACAAAGTGAGGGGCTTTCCGGGAGTTTGGAATCCAAAGTTCAGTAGGGGAGTTGGTGTCCTTGCCATTGGAAATCCTCAGAGTCCATGCCACAGTCTTTGTCAACATTGGTCAGCCAGTGACCAGCAGGGCCATGTGGCAGATAATGTCTCTTGATGCTGTGATGCTGTTGCTCCAGTGGGCCAGGTGCCAGGCCAGGTGTCCTGGGAGTTGGTGATGTAGCGCCGACCCTCACGGTCCTTTCCGTGGACGACCCGGCCTCCTGCGGGGACCCTCAGCAGCAGGCCGTGACGACGTCTGGGATGCTCCGTCGGATGTTTCCTCCTCCTCCTCCTGATCCCTCCCTGTGGGTGGTGATGTTCTCCGCCTTCTGGCACAGGGAGGGTCGGCCATGTTGTCGGCCATCCGACGGAGTGTATCGTGAATCACGTGGAACGCCGTCACTTGCTCAGCCTGTCTGGCCTCCATCCTCCGTTGGTGTTGCAGTAGACAGGCATGTTGCTGGGCCTGCTGGGTCTTTATCTCATCGAGGGTCCCCTTGATCTCATTGAGGGTGGACACAACCTGGGCCATGCCCGTGGTGTCCTGCCGGTATGTGTCCATGATGTTGCGGACATGGGCAAATACTGGTTCCCCAGCCAACTGGTCAGGCTCGCGCCTCCGCCGTCCTCCACTCCCACCACCCCTGCCCACTTGCACCTGGCCTGCCCTTGTGGGTACATCGGGTCTCCGGGACCCCTGAGGGGTGGCATTGGCGTTGTCGCCTGCCTCCTCCTGGGTGCCCGGGACACCGTGTCCCTCCTGGCCAGCCTGGCTGCATTGTGGTGTTGGGGCAGGGATCCTGGGTGTCTCCTGGGATGTGGCAGGAGTGGGGGTGGTGGTTGGCACAGTTGTACCTGACGCAGGTGCTGCAGGTGGTTGGACACCAGAGGGGCCAGGTCGGTCGGGGTCGTCCACAGAGTGGTGAGAGTGGTCGCTGCCGGTGGGATCGGGCTCCCGCAGATCCGGGTCCTGTGAGTCTTCCCCCCCAGTGTTGGGGGGTGAACCACGACGTTGACCTGTGTGTGAGAGAGACAATGTTAATTTTGGTCCATGCAACATCCATGTTTCATCTGTTTCAAAGTTGGCACATTTCCTCTTGGAATTGGGATCTGTCTTGCATTCCACTCACAGTGCACTTGTGCATGGGTGTGTCCCTTGGGCACCACTTTGGCCCCTTTAACTATGTGTGGCACGGTCTTACTTGCTGCGTCAAGTGTGACTGCAGTCAGCAGTGGAGTGGGCAGGTGTGGCGAGCCATGCATTGGCGCCTTCCGTGTAGCACTGTACATGTGCACATGGAGTGGATCCACACACTTATATGATCCAGGTAGCTGTCGTTGTGCTCGTGAACAGGTTGTGACATGGCCCTGTGTCTTGCCATGGTGAAGAGGGGGGGTTCTGGGACTGGCCACCCTTGTCTACATGCATGCAGTCTACCTGCTGACGAGCAGACATTCGCACACGCCACACGGCTGATTTGGTCTCGCTCCCTCTCTGTCCCCCTCTCCCTCCCTCTCTGTCCCCCTCTCCCTCCCTCTCTGTCCCCCTCTCCCTCCCTCCGTGTGTCAGCCTCCTCCCTCTGTCCGTCTCCCTCCCTCTCTGTCCCCCTCTCCCTCCCTTTGTGTGTCACCCTCTGTCACCTCAGCCCAGCTTCCTGGGCACACACTGTTAGCAGATATTTGAGTGGCCCTTGGCTTGTTGATGTGAGTTTGTTTCTGATCTCCAGGCACCCATTGGGTGTGATGTGTGTCTGTGCGCTGCTGCTGTGGTGGTGTGTGCTGCCACTCTTTCACAATGTTGGCTGTTCATTAGCTGCTGTCATGTGCAAAACAGTGCCTTCACCCCCATGTGTTGATGCAAGGCGTCCGCCATTTGCTGGCGAGTCTTTCCTGTGTGGGGACACACTGTTTGTCTGGCTGTGACCTGGGCCATATGGGCAGAGGGCATTGTTGTCTGCTTCTGAGTTGCACTATGTGATTTTTGGGGCCCACCCTCCCGCCATCCGGGTTACCGTGTCATGTGTTGGTGTCTTCTGTGGCCTGTGACTTGACATTGTCCAGCTGGGTGCATGGGGCATGGTGGCAGCAGTGGCATGTGCGTGCTCATGGAGTGTGGTTGAGTCATGCGATGGCTTGGGGTGGTTGCGTGCCTGTTAGTGATTTTGGTTGTGGATGCCGTTCCCCCCATGTGAGGTGCGTTGTTTGTGTACTCACCCGGGTCTCGGAGTCCTTCTAATCCTTCAACTGCCTCCACCGGCAGTATGGCCATCACCCTCTCCTCCCAGGGCTGGTAGTGTACGGGTCTGCGGGAGGGCCCTCCTCCGGTGGCGTTGGCCTGGTCGTGTTCCTCCTGCCTCTTGGCTCGGACCCTCCTCCGCAGATCGTACCACCTGTTCTGGCATTCCTGCCTAGTCCTTCTGGTGTCCGCAACAGCATTCACAGCATCGACGATGGTCTGCCACATGGCTGTTTTAGCTGCCATGCTGGTGTTTCTGACCAATGTTCCAAAGAGCTGTGGCTCGACTCTGAGGATTTCGTCGACAAGAACCTCCAACTCTCGGTTACTGAACTTTGGATTCTTGGTAGTGGGCATGGTGAGGGGTGTGGGTGTGGATGGTGGGGGGGGGTGTGGATGGTGGGGGGGGTGTGTGGATGGTTGTGGGTGTGTGGGTGTGGTTGTGCAGGTGTGTGTGTGAATGTGATGAGGGTGTGTGTTTGTGAAGGTGGTTGTGTGGAGATGTGCACGTGTAAGGTGTGGTGAAGCTTGTAGTAAGGTGCTGTGAGTTGTCTGTGGTGTCTGGCAGCAGTGAGTCTGTTGCAAAGGCTCATGGTTTGTGTGTGTGGGCCCTTTTTATTGGTCCATTGGTGGGTGTGGCTGTGTTTGAAGTTTGGGTGGGTGTGTTATAAGAAGAGGTGGTGTTTAGGGCCTCTGTTTGTTTTTGGCAGTTGCAGGTCAGTGAATGTGTGTTTTATGAGTGTTTGTTGGCCATGTTTAGTGGCTTTGTGCCATTCCAATAGTGTATTTTTGTGTTGTTTTGTTTTGTCCTGGTTGTGTACGTGCGTTTTGAGCGTGTGTACGGTGTGTAGATGGGCCATTTGGTTGTACGGTGCTGTCCTTGTGTGTGGCTTGGCACGACTCGTACATGCGGTTGTGATGTTGGGGCATGGGGTGCGCTCCGTACTTAGGAGGTTGTGGTGGGGGTGCGACTCGAACGTACTGGGGTGTGGGTACACGGGGGTACGACACGTACAGGGGTGGGGGTACGACTGGAACGTACTGGGGTGTACTTAGACGGAGGTACGACACGTACTGGGGTGGGGGTACGACTCGAACGTACTGGGGTGTGGGTACACGGTGGTACGACACGTACAGGGGTGGGGGTACGACTGGAACGTACTGGGGTGTACTTAGACGGTGGTACGACACGTACTGGGGTGGGGGTACGACTCGAACGTACTGGGGTGTGGGTACACGGTGGTACCACACGTACAGGGGTGGGGGTACGACTGGAACGTACTGGGGTGTACTTAGACGGTGGTACGACACGTACTGGGGTGGGGGTACGACTCGAACGTACTGGGGTGTGGGTACACGGTGGTACGACACGTACAGGGGTGGGGGTATGACTGGAACGTACTGGGGTGTACTTAGACGGTGGTACGACACGTACTGGGGTGGGGGTACGACTCGAACGTACTGGGGTGTGGGTACACGGTGGTACGACACGTACAGGGGTGGGGGTATGACTCGAACGTACTGGGGTGTGGGTACACGGTGGTACGACACGTACAGGGGTGGGGGTATGACTGGAACGTACTGGGGTGTACTTAGACGGTGGTACGACACGTACTGGGGTGGGGGTACGACTCGAATGTACTGGGGTGTGGGTACACGGTGGTACGACACGTACAGGGGTGGGGTACGACTCGAACGTACTGGGGTGTGGGTACACGGGGGTGCGACACGTACAGGGGTGGGGGTACGACTCGAACGTACTGGGGTGTGGGTACACGGGGGTGCGACACGTACAGGGGTGGGGGTACGACTCGAACGTACTGGGGTGTGGGTACACGGGGGTGCGACACGTACAGGGGTGGGGGTACGACTCGAACGTACTGGGGTGTGGGTACACGGTGGTACGACACGTACAGGGGTGGGGGTACGACTCGAACGTACTGGGGTGTGGGTACAAGGTGGTACGACACGTACAGGGGTGGGGGTACGACTGGAACGTACTGGGGTGTACTTAGACGGTGGTACGACACGTACAGGGGTGGGGGTACGACTCGAACGTACTGGGGTGTGGGTACACGGGGGTGCGACACGTACAGGGGTGGGGGTACGACTCGAACGTACTGGGGTGTGGGTACACGGGGGTGCGACACGTACAGGGGTGGGGGTACGACTCGAACGTACTGGGGTGTGGGTACACGGTGGTACGACACGTACAGGGGTGGGGGTACGACTCGAACGTACTGGGGTGTACATACACGGGTGGGGGTTCGACACGTACACGGGTGTACATACGGGGGGTGTACATTAACGGGGAGTACGACTCGAACGTAAGGGTGCTGGGGGGAGTGTTTGGCGCGTATGCGGGCACATATCTCCATGGTTGCAATGGGAGTTCGGTGCGGACGGTGTTTTTTCCATACGGTTGTAACATCGGACGCACGGGATGGATCGTGATTCCTCGGTCGGACTTGACTTTTCACATTTGTACTGTAAATCGTCCGAGGACGTGTCGGACACATTTTCCGACCCGAGGACGTGTGGGGAATCATTCCCAATGCGGTTCGTATGGACTTTTTACCATGCGAATCGTGATTGCCAGTTCGTACGGCACTTGTACAATTCGTACGGTAAAATGTCAGGATACGAGTCGCACGGGGAATTTTTTTGCCGGATCGTAATCGGCACCTCTGTGTGCAAATAGGAATTACAGGCAGAGATTTATTGTGTATTGCTTTGGTGAATTTACATTTGCATTAGATGTAAAGGGGGAGCCATTTTTTTGTGCAGAAGCAGACTCTTAGCACACAGCCAGCTGCTTATCCTGTGGAATCATGCACAGTATTCACAACCGAGTGGGGTTTGAGGTTTCAGTCAGTAATGCAAATACATTCAGCATCACTAAGGCTGGTTGCCCTTGCTGGAGTGTAGTCAGTCACCCAGGTTACACATGGTGCTGGTCTGAAAAAGCAGTTTGGACATGTGCTTTTATCAGAATCTGAAAAGTGGATTCAAAATGTGTCAGTCTGTAAAAGTACTTATCACTTGCCAAAAAAAAGAGTAGTAAGTGTGCTTTCAAATTGGCAAAGAAATTTCGTTTTGTGACTAATATGAAAACATGACTCTGTGTGCAAATAGGAATTACAGGCAGAGATTTATTGCGTATTGCTTTGGTGAATTTACATTTGCATTAGATGTAAAGGGCGAGCCATTTTTTTGTGCAGAAGCAGACTCTTAGCACACAGCCAGCTGCTTATCCTGTGGAATCATGCACAGTATTCACAACCGAGTGGGGTTTGAGGTTTCAGTCAGTAATGCAAATACATTCAGCATCACTAAGGCTGGTTGCCCTTGCTGGAGTGTAGTCAGTCACCCAGGTTACACATGGTGCTGGTCTGCAAAAGCAGTTTGGACATGTGCTTTTATCAGAATCTGAAAAGTGGATTCATAATGTGTCAGTCTGTAAAAGTGTTTATCACTTGCCAAAAAAAAGAGTAGTAAGTGTGCTTTCAAATTGGCAAAGAAATTTCGTTTTGTGACTAATGTGAAAACATGACTCTGTGTGCAAATAGGAATTACAGGCAGAGATTTATTGCGTATTGCTCTGGTGATTTTACATTTGCATTAGATGGAAAGGGGGAGCCATTTTTTTGTGCAGAAGCAGACTCTTAGCACACAGCCAGCTGCTTATCCTGTGGAATCATGCACAGTATTCACAACCGAGTGGGGTTTGAGGTTTCAGTCAGTAATGCAAATACATTCAGCATCACTAAGGCTGGTTGCCCTTGCTGGAGTGTAGTCAGTCACCCAGGTTACACATGGTGCTGGTCTGAAAAAGCAGTTTGGACATGTGCTTTTATCAGAATCTGAAAAGTGGATTCAAAATGTGTCAGTCTGTAAAAGTACTTATCACTTGCCACAAAAAAGAGTAGTACGTGTGCTTTCAAATTGGCAAAGAAATTTCGTTTTGTGACTAATATGAAAACATGACTCTGTGTGCAAATAGGAATTACAGGCATAGATTTATTGCGTATTGCTTTGGTGAATTTACATTTGCATTAGATGTAAAGGGGGAGCAATTTTTTTGTGCAGAAGCAGACTCTTAGCACACACCCAGCTGCTTATCCTGTGGAATCATGCACAGTATTCACATCCGAGTGGGGTTTGAGGTTGCACTTAGTAATGCAAATATATTCAGCATCACTAACGCTGGTTGCCCTTGCTGGAGTGTAGTCAGTCACCCAGGTTACACATGTTGCTGGTCAGAGAAAGCTGTTTGGTATTGCTCTGGTGATTTTACATTTGCATTAGATGGAAAGGGGGTGTTATTTTTTAAGGAAGAAGCAGACTCTTAGCACACAACCAGCTGCTTATCCTGTGGAATTAAGCACAGTATTCACAACCGAGTGGGGTTTGAGGTTGCAGTCAGTAATGCAAATACATTCAGCATCACTAAGGCTGGTTGCCCTTGCTGGAGTGTAGTCAGTCACCCAGGTTACACATGTTGCTGGCCTGAAAATGTTGTTTGGACATGTGCTTTTTTAAGAATCTAAAAAGTGGATTCATAATGTGTCAGACTGTAAAAGTGTTTATCACTTGCCAAAAAAAAAAGTAGTATGTGTGCTTTCAAATTGGCAAAGAAATTACGAATTCTGACTAATATGTAAACATGACTCTGTGTACAAAGAGGAATTACAGGCAGAGATTTATCGCGTATTGCTCTGGTGATTTTAAATTTGCATTAGATGGAAAGGGGGACCTATTTTTTTTGTGCAGAAGCAAACTCTTAGCACACACCAGCTGTTTATCCTGTGGAAACATGCACAGTATTCACAACCGAGTGGGGTTTGAGGTTTTAATCAGTAATGCAAATACATTCAGCATCACTAAGGCTGGTTTCCCTTGCTGGAGTGTAGTCAGTCACCCAGGTTACACATGTTGCTGGTCTGAAAAAGCTGTTTGGACATGTGCTGTTTTCAGAATCTATAAAGTGGATTCAAAATGTGTCAGACTGTAAAAGTACTTATCACTTGCCAAAAAAGTAGTAGAAAGCATGCTTTGCAATTGGCAAAGAAATTTCGTTTTCTGCCTAATTTCAAAGCATGACTCTGTGTGCACACAGGAATTGTTTTTAGATATTTAATTTGTGAAGGTGTTATTGTGATTTTCATTTATAGGAAAGGGGTTTATAGTATTTTAAGATTTCAAAAGATCATAAAAAATGTAGTAATATATTTAAATAAAATAAAGGATTTTTTTTTTTGTTTTTTTCAGGTATTGCTGAAGAGCAGTGAACAAAATTTAAGATGCCTACAAAATCCAGACTAAAGAAAGACCACAAAAAAAACCTATATTTGAAGACAACTGGAGGACCTAAGTTAGTTGGAGATGCTCATGTTGGGAAAAAGAAAAAATCTTCTAGTAAGCAGACAAAAGAGTTTTTAAAGAACATCTTCAAAAAAAGGAAAAATGTACAAAATGTCTGTACTGGAAAGAATGTTTTCAATAGAAAAAAACAGGAAAAAATTGAGAATTTAGTTAATGGAAATATACCTTCTGCAACAATAAAGATTAACTTAATCAGAAAAACAGCGTTTAAAGAGATACGTAGAAAAATGTTTCAGAGAAGAGTTATGTCCAATTTGATAAAGGATGTGAAGAAATATAAGCAAAAGGCAAAATATTACAAGAGAAAAAAAGAAATTGAAGCCATTGCAGCAAAGGCATTAGAATTAAAAAGGAAACTATTCATATTAATTTTGAATAGGATGCGTACATTAGATAAAATGGTTAATGTACTGAAATCACAAAGCAAAAGGAAAAGAGTAGTGAACAGAACAAACTTTTGTAAAGTGTTTTTAGGAAAAATGGTTGCATAATGGAGAAGGAGATAATGGTTCCAAAAGATGAGGTACAAGTGATGGCGGATGAGGCTATGGGGAGACGTCCTAAAGCCCCAGTTTACACTTGGAATTGTAGTAGTATTTGCACTGTGCGTCAGGAATCTATTGATAAATTTCGTGAGTTTCTAAGAGAATATAGTAAAAAAAGTGTAAAACAGAAGATTAAGGTGCTTCAAAGTCTAGATCCATGCAGAGTGAGAGAGAATACTGGTTTGCAGGGTCATTCTCTGGCTTGTCTATCTAGAAAAGTGTGTAATAGTGTTTTCCATCATTTTAGGATGCTGGCTGTTCATCATACTGAAATGAGAAAGTTTGTGAGACGGTTGTATTTTGCTAAAAGTCCAGCAATAAAGTTAGATGAATTGAATAGGGCTCTGTTCCGTGGATCGGTATCAGATGTAGAGAAGGTTGTTGATGAAATTCAGTTTTGTTACTTTGGTCCTGAACAAAACAGTGCAGAAAAGGACACAGTAAATGAGGAAGAAGTGGAAGAGAATGTAGAACCCTCTGTAAGTAAGACATTTAATGATCACATAACAAAATTTGCAATAATCTCTAATGAAAGACCAAATATTACTTGTATTTGTTGCCGCAGAACTCATTATAGAAAACAAACTAGGAATGTTGATCTCTACAGAAAGAGTGAAAATGAAGATAATTATAAGTGGAAGGATTTTGCCACATATATATTTCTAGAAAATTGTTTTGAATTGGGTGAAGATCAGTGTATTTGTAAATACTGTTACAACAAGTTAGAGGAAAATAGAATGCCGACCAGAGCTGTACATAATAATTTAGAATTGGATGCTATTCCTGCTGAACTTTCTGAATTAAATACATATGAGTCTATACTTATTCAATGTGTTCATCCGTTCCAGACCATAGTACGTATGGAGCCCAAAACTGGTAAATTACCTCCTTCAGATTTACTGAGAGGTTTAAAAGGTAGAGTGGTGTATTTGCCCTTGGATTTGAAAAAAAATATGGAAACTATTGATGCGGATACTTTGGAAACTGAACCATTAGTTATTCTGGTTGATGGTGTACCTACAAAGAATAAGAAGATTTGGCAGGAGCTGGTAGATGTACGGAAAGTACAAAGAGCAAATTTGTATTTGAAAAGGAATAACAAATGGTATGAATCAATTTATATAGAAGAAGAAGAAGAAGATTTACAAGAAGACACAGAAACACCAACTGGACAAATTGAAAAAGTGGACAAGTCAAAGGAAGAAGAAATTTATGAACATTTTAGCATACATCCTCTTCATTCAAAAGAAGTTATGGGAGACAATATTGATCTGTTTCAGATGAAGAAAGCAAAAGGAACTCCCGTGAGTGTATGGGAGGAGAGCTTGGAAGCTCGATGTTTTCCCCAGCTGTTTCCTAAAGGAAAAGGAGGACGATATGATGAACGTCCAGAACAGATTCCAGCTTCTGAGTATCGGACTACAAGACTATATGCTGAAGATCCCAGATTTCGACAAAGTATTCCTTATTTGTTCCATCTTTTATTTGAAAGCGACTTGTCTGCACTATCTTATGCAGTAAATCACATTTTAAAAAGTGGAGTACATTTACAAAATGTGTCTGCTAAGGATTTTATGGAGAAAGTGCAGCACCGAGATGATCATTTGGAAACACAACTGATCAATCTGATGGCTTGTCAGTGTGGGACAAATGAATATTGGTACCGACGCCATGGTGAATTAAAATGCATGTTATGAAATTTAGGAACACCAACATGGTTCCTTACCCTAAGCTGTGCTGAGTACGCTTGGGATGATTTACTGGATTTTCTACGAGAGGCAAATTCAAACATTAAAAACATCGAATACAAGACAGCAGGAGAACTGTGCTCATTGGATCCGGTTAATGTTTGCAGATATTTCAATCATAGATTTGAGGCTATGATGTCCTTCATCTGCAATAAAAAAAATCCACCTCTAGGAGAAGTAGTGGATTTCTTTTGGAGAAAAGAGTACCAGGCAAGAGGTGCTCCTCATATTCATATGCTGTTGTGGATCAAGGATGCCCTAACGTTTGGAACAGATACTGATGAAGCAGTGTTATCTTACATTGAAGAATATGCAACATGTGCTATACCAAAAAGCACAGAAGAGAAAAAGTTAAAGGAGCAGGTTTTACGTTTCCAAAGTCATCGGTGTGGAAAATACTGTCGACGGAAATACAAGAGCAAAGATAAATACTACACTAAATGTCGATTTGGATTTCCTAGACCTGTTCTTTCAAATGGAAGAGTAAACAGTTTTATGTCATCTGTGAGACATACTATCACAAGAAAATCACCTAAGAATACCTACAACCTAAAAAGAAAAGAAGAATCAAAAAATATAAATGACTACAACCCAGTCATTTTATCCATGTGGAATGCTAACATGGATATACAGTATGTAGCTGACAATTCCATTGCTGTTGCTCGATATGTAACGTCTTACATTACTAAATCTGAAAAAACTGAATTGAAAGAAATGTGGGAAGAGATTTCTCACGAGAAGACTGTCAGTAAGAAGCTGTACAGTTTCAGTTTAAAGATGTTATCGCATCGAGAAATTGGATCCTACGAATGTTCAGATAGGTTATCTTCTGCAAGTCTCTACTCGAAATCAAGAAGAATAATTTGGGCAAGTTTAGGCCTTGCAGCAATGAGAAATCGGGTAATGAAATCTGTTGGAGAAATTGAATATTTGGCCGAGAATGACCCAGAAAGTACACATATTTTGAAATCAAACATGTTGGACACATATTATCCCAAGAGAAGTCAACATCTGGAGAACATGTGTCTCTATGAAGTGCTGCAGAACTACATTTATTCACGGAAAGCCGCAGAAGACATCAAAAATGGAAAATATAAAGTCATTGGTGAGGAAGGATGTTTGGTGAAGCAAACAAAAGGAAGTTTGATAAATCACCGGAAGCTGAGTTGCGACACTACTGACAAAAAGGAATTTTACTACTTGGCTCTTTTACAGCTGTTTAAACCATGGCGTTCAGAGGATGAACTACTGGGAGAATTTCAAAGCTATGAAGATTCATTTAATGCTTGCAAAGACAGCATACAATGCAATACATTCACAACTTATCTGCAAATGTTAAATGAAGAAATTGAACAGGAAACTACAATTGCAGCAGAAGTAGCTAGAGACAGTTCTCAAGACAGCCAAAGTTCAGGAACACTCAGTCAAGATCCCCTAGGACAACCAATCGTTGAAAATGAAGCATCAATAGCCATGAATGAAGTGGAAACGGCTATGAATCAAGCTCAAGAAGAATTTATAGACTTACAAAATTTGGAAAGACAACTGAACGAAGAGCAGCAACAAATTTATGAAGAGATCAGAAACACAATTGATCACGGATTTCTACATGAAAAAAAAGAGTGCTCATGCACATCATTTCATCCAATCAGGATGTATGTAAGCGGACAAGCTGGAACTGGAAAAAGTTTCCTAATAAAAGTCATCAGAAGCTACCTACAGCAAAAAACGGATTCTACTTTGTCTTGTGTGGTTACTGCTCCAACTGGGTTAGCAGCATATAACATAAAAGGAATCACCTTACATCGTTTGCTAATGTTACCAGTGGAGCATGAGAACAAAATACAATACAACAAGCTAACTGGAGAAGCATGCTTGGAAGTTTCAAGAGTATTGAAGAAGATGCAAGTTCTCATTATTGATGAGGTGAGCATGGTATCAAACTTAATGCTTGCCTTTGTGCATTTAAGAATGCAGCAAATTCTAAGGACAGACTATGACATGTTATTTGGTGGAAAACATGTCATAGTTTTTGGGGATCTTCTACAGCTTACTCCAGTTAAAGGACAACCAGTGTTTAATACTGTGACACATGAAGACACAAAGAAGTCATTGGGAAGCATCGGTAATGCAAATATTTGGTCCTTCTTTGAGTACAAGGAACTTACTACTAATATGAGGCAAGCAAACGATGAAGAATATGGAAGTATTCTGAAAGATATCAGGATTGGACTACTCACAGAAGTTGGCAAAAAAGCATTACAGAGTCGGCTGCTACATAATTTATTTCCAAAGGAAGAAATAGTTGCAGAGAAGATATACAAGAACATTGCAGAAAAGAAAAGTGTAATCTGCTTAATGCCAACTCTACGTGAATGCTCAATATTCAATGAGGAGCTTTTAAAATTGGAAAAGGAAGATATCAGGAAATTGGAAGCAGTGGACAAAATTGAGGATGGAAGAATTACTATCACATTAACAGGCACACTGAAAAATAAATTGGATTCACTAGAGAAGAACATTTCCAAAACAGCTGGATTAGAAAAAAATCTTTATGTTTGCATGAACTGTAGAGTATTTTTAAGGAGAAATTTGGATGTTGAAAAAGGTTTAGTTAATGGAGCTATGGGAAGAGTTGTGGGTTTTATTAATTATCAGAAAAAAGATGGAATTGAATGTTTAAAAATAAAATTTGGTCAGATAGAAGAAGTTAAAGATATTTGTCGTTGTTCAGTTCGTTTCATGCTTGCGAAAGACTTATATGTACGTAGGAAGCAGTTTCCGTTTTCTCTAGCATATGCAGTAACTATTCACAAGTCTCAAGGATTGACTGTAGATTGTGCTTTTGTGAACATTGGTTCAACTGTGTTCAAAGAAGGTATGGCTTATGTAGCTTTGTCACGAGTGAAAACATTATCTGGTTTATTCATGATAGACTTTGATGACTCAAAAGTTAGTGTTGATACAAATTGTGTAAAGGAGTATAATAGATTAAGAAGAACCTCTGCTCCTCATTTAGGTCAGTATCCTGTGTTGGAGAAACGTGTAGTTTCTCGTAAAAGGAGAAATGAGAATATCTGTAATGAAGATGTAGAGAGGAGGGAAAAAAAAGAGGAGTGATGTAATTGCAAGCAAAAAGAAAAAGGAAAATGAAGAAGAGGTTGTAGGATGTCATTTTGAAAATAGCTCTGGTGTCAACTGCTACGCTAATGTAGTGCTGAATGTTGCATTTTATCTGGAAAGTGTGCAAGAGCAGATAATAGTAAATCAGGGAAAAAGATTCTGTTCTGAGTTGAGTCTCCTTTTTCAAAAGCTGAGTAATGATAAAACTCAAATAGAAAGTGCTACTGAAATTAGAAAACTTTTGAATGTATGTTCAGGACGAACACAGTTTTCTCAAAATGTACAGCAAGACGCACAGGAATTCTTGATGTTTTTTCTTCAGGTACTGGAAGAAGAAGGGGTTCCCATTGAAAATTTGTTTGGTCTCTCTTATAAATGGGAACATAGTTGTGAAAACTGTTATAATATATGTGGCTCTAATGTTGATTCTGAAAGGTTTATTTATTTAACATTGCCAGAAAGTAAAACAGTCACTTTTGCTAAATTAGTTAAAGATGCTAATCATAGCATGGAATGCAGTGAGTGTAAATCTGAAATGTTTTCAACGTTAATTTTAAAGGAATACGGACAATATGTAATTTTAATGATGCAACGATGTAAAGCTGATGGGTCAAAATTAGATACTTTAATAAAGAATTTTACAGGACAGCAATTATCAATTTCAGGAAAAACTTTTGTAACAGTTGCAATAATTTTCCATGAAGGACCTACTGTTACTTCTGGACATTACACAGTTTATCTTAAATGTGAAAAAGGCTGGACACTGTGTAATGATTCAAAATTGATTTTCAAGCAACGTTTGCCTTTTGATTTAGCAAATTCCTATCTAATCTTCCTGAAACCAAAATTTTAGAGAGACTTGGCAAGATCTGTACAAAACAATTTTACCATTTTATTGGATTACCATTGGAATTTTTTAAAAAAATGATTTTACAAATTATCATTTGGCCTAATGGAAAGGTAACCAATTGTAATGTGGACTTTTTAAATTTTTAATGAAACTTTGGAAAACCAAAAATTTAGACAAAATCGGTAACATCTGCACAATTTAAATTTTGGAATGTTATTGGATTGCCATTGGAAATTTATTCAAAAAAGATTTTTAAAATTACTATTTGGCCATGAGGAAAGGTAAACAATTGTATTGTGGACTTATTTAATTATTAATTAATCTTTCGGAAACCAAAATGTTACAGAGAATCGGTGAGATCTGTACAATTTAAACTTTGGAATTTTATTGGATTAACATTGGAAATTTAATCAAAAAAGAATTTTAAAATTACTATTTGGCCTAAAGGAAATGGAACCACATGTATTGTGGAGTTATTTGAGATATAATATTTTTGGGATTATACTTCTGAAACAAAAATGTCAGACGGTATTTTAAAGAAATAAGTATTGATATTAGATGATATTTTTTAAGAATATTATGCATTTCTATAATGTTATGTTTAAGTTAAAAGAGATTCTGGGCTTTTTTAAAACAATCTTTGAGATTGTTATTTTTTTTTTGCCCGCTGTTAAATGATGAATGCAATTGCTTTCACAATTTATAGTGAAATGCAATATATTCTGAAAACAGCAAAAAAAAGGCAAAAATTTTTTGGGGAAAATATGTAAATATGTGTACTGTATTATAAAATGTTTTATTAAATATTAATACTTTTTTCTTTTTTTTCAGATTGAGATAGAAAATTTTCAAAAACTTGAACCATTTTTAAAGCAATTAAAATTAAATTTAAATTAATAAATAATTTGAAAGAGTTCCTGTATGAATAAGTATGTGTTTCTATAAGTGATTGTTTATAAGACTAAGTATGTGTAAGTTTCCGTAGAAGTAAGTGTGGTGGTGTGTGTATAACTGTATAAGCTAATAAATGTATGTTTGTTTCTTTATTAGCATGAGTGAGTATGTGTGAGTAACTCTATGGATGAGTGGCATTGTGTAACAGGATGTATAGGTGTATGAGTACATATGATGAGTGAGTGCATGTATGAGTGACTGTATAGGACTGTTGGTGAATGAGTGGATGTGTATGTGGTTCTTAGAATTACTTAAGAGGTTCTTGTAACTGGTATTGGTATGTCCATTGTTTTAAAAATTTTAGTCTCTATTTTTGAATGTGTGTATCAAAGGTTATATTAGGGGAAGAGGAGGTCTGCCACTCTATCACAAGGATGATGTCATCAGTGATGTCATCAGTGATGTCATTTGAGATGTCATCAGTGATGTCATGAGTGATGTCAGTGACCATGTCATGAGTGATGTAATTTGTGACGTCATCAGTAGTGCATTGCGGGCGCGCGAGTTATAGTTAGCTGAACTAACTATAACGGGGGAATTTCAATGGTTTTTTACGAGTGAAATGTCCAGCTAACTATAATACCCCTGAAACCTTTGGTTTTTTCATTGAATTTCTAAGGTTTTTAAATGCTAATTCCTAACTATAACGTGTGTGAAACCCATGGTTTTTTCAGTGAATTTGCAAGGTTTTTTAAATGCTAATTCCTAACTATAACGTGAGTGAAACCAATGGTTTTTTCAGTGAATTTGCAAGGTTTTTTAAATGCTAATTTTTTTTTTTTTTCTTTTTTTTTTTACATATTTTTATTTTAATTTTCTATCCTTTTTTAAAGACTATGGTTAAATTTTAAAAATTCTACAATATGTTTTTATTTTACCATTTTTTTAAAATAAACAGGTAAAATTTATTAGTATAACATATTTTTTTTTTTTTTTATTTTTTTTTTTAACGTGCGCGTACGGTAAGCGCACGTCTTGCTTTAATTATGTTAGATTTCTACGCTGTTTGCGTTCATTTACGCAATTTGCGTAGACGCACGTCACGCGCGCACAGCGCGTAACGCATACGCTGCACGCGCACGTTACGCGGAAGTGAAGGGGCGTGCCTGTTTTGCGCATGCGTGCGCGTGTCTTTTTTACGCGCATGCGTACTTTTGCCGTAAGCGCACCGTAAGCGCACCGTAAGCGTACGGTGGGTCATGTGATCATGAAACACAACTTTTGATTGGTTGAAACTACTTTCAGTTCTAGAACTCTCCTACACCACACCCATTCCCCTCATTTCTGCTTGTGATCCCTTAGGAGAAGGAGCTGGGTTGTCTTTGTGATACGATGGCAGAACAGCAGAGCCCTTCTGAGAGTGAGGCTAGCAGCACTACCTTGAGGCAGAGAACGAGGAAACAAAAGACCTCTTTCATATGGGAGTATTTTTCTTTTCCAGAGGGCCAGCAAAAGGTAAATGCACCCTTAGTGACTTGTAAGCTGTTAAGCGTGTACTTTCAAGAGGGAATCACACCATGTTGAGACACCTTCAAGATGTACACGGTAGGACACATGCTCGACATACTGAAGGTAACCCTTCAGTAAGTCAACCAAGCACATCCACAGCAGCTCAGCCTGGTCCATCATCTGCAGGGCCGAGTCCATCTTCGGTAGGTCAGCTGAGCCCTTCATCTGTGGGGGGAGCATCTCCTTTTTCTCGTCCTCTGGAAACCAACCATCGGTTTGCGAGGGTTTTAATTCGGTGCGCCACTTGTCATGATCTAATTTGTCATAGGGAGACCAGTGTTGCCCTAGTGAACAATTTAATAGATCAGCACATTTGTCGTACCGACTAATATTCCCATTCTTTCTTTCCTCTGTCCCTGCATGAACACAACGGCTCTTTTAAGAGCCAACCTTACCTTTTAACTTTTTTTTACATATTTTTTAAAAAAAACTAAAAATCAATTATCACATTACAAGGTCCTTGAGAGACTACAATGAAAAACTGAAAATGTGATTGTGGAGAAGTGGAAAAAAGGGACCATGAAATTTTTGACTTACCATACCCACTCAAAAAAATATTTATTAATTTACATTTTTTTTTAATTGCTTTAAAAATGGTTCTAGTTTTCGAAAATTTTCTATCTCAATCTGAAAAAAAAGAAAAAAGTATTAATATTTAATAAAACATTTTATAATACAGTACACATATTTACATATTTTTCAAAAAAAAAATTTGCCTTTTTTTTGCTGTTTTCAGAATATATTGCATTTCACTATAAATTGTGAAAGCAATTGCATTCATCATTTAACAGCGGGCAAAAAAAAAATTAACAATCTCAAAGATTGTTTTAAAAAAGCCCACAAACTCTTTTTGCATAAACATAACTTTATAGAAATGCATAATATTCTTAAAAAATATCATCTAATATCAATACTTATTTCTTTAAAATACCGTCTGATATTTTTGTTTCAGAAGTATAATCACAAAAATATATCTCAAATAACTCCACAATACATCTGGTTCCATTTCCTTTAGGCCAAATAGTAATTTTAAAATTCTTTTTTGATTAAATTTCCAATGGTAATCCAATAAAAATCTAAAGTTTAAATTGTACAGATCTCACCGATTCTCTGTAACATTTTGGTTTCCGAAAGATTTATTAATAATTAAATAAGTCCACAATAGAATTGTTTACCTTTCCGCATGGCCAAATAGTAATTTTAAAAATCATTTTTGAATAAATTTCCAATGGCAATCCAATAACATTCCAAAATTTAAATTGTGCAGATGTTACCGATTTTTTCTAAATTTTTGGTTTTTCAAAGTTTCATTAAAAATTGAAAAAGTCCACATTACAATTGGTTACCTTTCCATTAGGCCAAATGATAATTTGTAAAATCATTTTTTTAAAAAATTCCAATGGTAATCCAATAAAATGGTAAAATTGTTTTGTCCAGATGTTGCCAAATCTCTCTAAAATTTAGGTTTCAGGAAGATTAGATAGGAATTTGCTAAATCAAAAGGCAAACGTTGCTTAAAAATCAATTGGGAATCATTACACAGTGTCCAGCCTTTTTCACATTTAAGATAAACTGTGTAATGACCAGAAGTTACAGTAGGTCCATCATGGAAAATTATTGCAACTGTTACAAAAGTTTTTCCTGAAATTGATAATTGCTGTCCTGTAAACTTCTTTATTAAAGTATCTAATTTTGAACCATCAGCTTTACAGCGTTGCATCATTAAAATTACATACTGTCCGTATTCCTTTAAAATTAACGTTGAAAACATGTCAGATTGACACTCACTGCATTCCATGCTATGATTAGCATCTTTAACTAATTTAGCAAAAGTGACTGTTTTACTTTCTGGCAATGTTAAATAAATAAACCTTTCAGAATCAACATTAGAGCCACATATATTATAACAGTTTTCACAACTATGTTCCCATTTATAAGAGAGACCAAATACATTTTCAATGGGAACCCCTTCTTCTTCCAGTACCTGAAGAAAAAACATCAAGAATTCCTGTGCGTCTTGCTGTACATTTTGAGAAAACTGTGTTCGTCCTGAACATACATCTAAAAGTTTTCTAATTTCAGTAGCACTTTCTATTTGAGTTTTATCATTACTCAGCTTTTGAAAAAGGAGACTCAACTCAGAACAGAATCTTTTTCCCTGATTTACTATTATCTGCTCTTGCACACTATCCAGATAAAATGCAACATTCAGCACTACATTAGCGTAGCAGTTGACACCAGAGCTATTTTCAAAATGACATCCTACAACCTGTTCTTCATTTTCCTTTTTCTTTTTGCTTGCAATTACATCACTCCTCTTTTTTTTCCTCCTCTCTACATCTTCATTACAGATATTCTCATTTCTCCTTTTACGAGAAACTACACGTTTCTTCAACACAGGATACGGACCTAAATGAGGAGCATAGCTTCTTCTTAATCTATTATACTCCTTTACACAATTTGCATCAGCACTAACTTTTGAGTCATCAAAGTCTATCATGAATAAACCTGATAATGTTTTCACTCGTGACAAAGCAACATATGCCATACCTTCTTTGAACACAGTTGAACCAATGTTTACAAATGCACAATCCACAGTCAATCCTTGAGACTTGTGAATAGTTACAGCATATGCTAGAGAAAACGGAAACTGCTTCCTACGTACATATAAGTCTTTCACAAGCATGAAACGAACTGAACAACGACAAATGTCTTTAACTTCTTCTATCTGATCAAATTTTATTTTTAAACATTCAATTCCATCTTTTTTCTGATAATTAATAAAACCCACAACTCTTCCCATAGCTCCATTAACTAAACCTTTTTCAACATCCAAATTTCTCCTTAAAAATACTCTACAGTTCATGCAAACATATAGATTTTTTTCTAATCCAGCTGTTTTGGAAATGTTCTTCTCTAGTGAATCCAATTTATTTTTCAGTGTGCCTGTTAATGTGACAGTAATTCTTCCATCCTCAATTTTGGCCACTGCTTCCAATTTCCTGATATCTTCCTTTTCCAATTTCAAAAGCTCCTCATTGAATATTGAGCATTCACGTAGAGTTGGCATTAAGCAGATGACACTTTTCTTTTCTGCAATGTTCTTGTATATGTTCTCTGCAACTATTTCTTCCTTTGGAAATAAATTATGTAGCAGCCGACTCTGTAATGCTTTAATGCCAGCTTCAGTGAGTAGTCCAATTCTGATATCTTTCAGAATACTTACATATTCTTCATCGTTTGCTTGCCTCATATTAGTAGTAAGTTCCTGGTACTCAAAGAAGGACCAAATATTTGTATTACCGATGCTTCCCAATGACTTCTTCGTGTCTTCATGTGTCACAGTATTAAACACTGGTTGTCCTTTAACTGGAGTAAGCTGCAGAAGATCCCCAAAAACTATGACGTGTTTTCCTCCAAATAACACGTCATAGTCTGTCTTCAGAATTTGCTGCATTCTTAAATGCACAAAGGCAAGCATTAAGTTTGATACCATGCTCACCTCATCAATAATGAGAACTTGCATCTTCTTCAATACTCTTGAAAGTTCCAAGCATGCTTCTCCAGTTAGCTTGTTGTATTGTATTTTGTTCTCATGCTCCACTGGTAACATTAGCAAACGATGTAAAGTGATTCCTTTTATGTTATATGCTGCTAACCCAGTTGGAGCAGTAACCACACAAGACAAAGTAGAATCCGTTTTTTGCTGTAGGTAGCTTCTGATGACTTGTATAAGGAAACTTTTTCCAGTTCCAGCTTGTCCGCTTACATACATCCTGATTGGATGAAATGATGTGCATGAGCACTCTTTTTTTTCATGTAGAAATCCGTGATCAATTTTGTTTCTGATCTCTTCATAAATTTGTAGCTGCTCTTCGTTCAGTTGTCTTTCCAAATTTTGTAAGTCTATAAATTCTTCTTGAGCTTGATTCATAGCCGTTTCCACTTCATTCATGGCTATTGATGCTTCATTTTCAACGATTGGTTGTCCTAGGGGATCTTGACTGAGTGTTCCTGAACTTTGGCTGTCCTGAGAACTGTCTCTAGCTATTTCTGCTGCAATTGTAGTTTCCTGTTCAATTTCTTCATTTGACATTTGCAGATAAGTTGAGAATGTACTGCATTGTATGCTGTCTTTGCAAGCATTAAAAGAATCTTCATAGCTTTGAAATTCTCCCAGTAGTTCATCCTCTGTACGCCATGGTTTAAACAGCTGTAAAAGAGCCAAGTAGTAAAATTCCTTTTTGTCAGTAGTGTCGCAACTCAGCTTCCTGTGATTTATCAAACTTCCTTTTGTTTGCTTCACCAAACATCCTTCCTCACCAATGACTTTATATTTTCCATTGTTGATGTCTTCTGTGGCTTTCCGTGAATAAATGTAGTTCTGCAGCACTTCATAGAGACACATGTTCTCCAGATGATGACTTCTCTTGGGATAATATGTGTCCAACATGTTTGATTTCAAAATATCTGTACTTTCTGGGTCATTCTCGGCCAAATTTTCAATTTCTCCAACAGATTTCAGTACCCGATTTCTCATTGCTGCAAGGCCTAAACTTGCCCAAATTATTCTTCTTGATTTCGAGTAGAGACTTGCAGAAGATAACCTATCTGAACATTCGTAGGATCCAATTTCTCGATGCGATAACATCTTCAAACTGAAACTGTACAGCTTCTTACTGACAGTTTTCTCGTGAGAAATCTCTTCCCACATTTCCTTCAATTCTGTTTTTTCTGATTTCGTAATGTAAGACGTTACATATCGAGCAACAGCAATGGAATTGTCAGCTACATACTGTATATCCATGTTAGCATTCCACATGGATAAAATGACTGGGTTGTAGTCATTTATATTTTTTGATTCTTCTTTTCTTTTAAGGTTGTAGGTATTCTTAGGTGATTTTCTTTTCTTCACAGATGACATAAAACTGTTTACTCTTCCATTTGAAAGAACAGGTCTAGGAAATCCAAATCGACATTTAGTGTAGTATTTATCTTTGCTCTTGTATTTCCGTCGACAGTATTTTCCACACCGATGACTTTGGAAACGTAAAACTTGCTCCTTTAACTTTTTCTCTTCTGTGTTTTTTGGTATAGCACATGTTGCATATTCTTCAATGTAAGATAACACTGCTTCATCAGCATCTGTTCCAAACTTTGGGGCATCCTTGATCCACAACAGCATATGAATATGAGGAGCACCTCTTGCCTGGTACTCTTTTCTCCAAAAGAAATCCACTACTTCTTCTAGAGGTGGATTTTTTTTATTGCAGATGAACGACATCATAGCCTCAAATCTATGATTGAAATATCTGCAAACATTAACCGGATCCAATGAGCACAGTTCTCCTGCTGTCTTGTATTCGATGTTTTTAATGTTTGAATTTGCCTCTCGTAGAAAATCCAGTAAATCATCCCAAGCGTACTCAGCACAGCTTAGGGTAACGAACCATGTTGGTGTTCCTAAATTCCGTAACATGCATTTTAATTCACCATGGCGTCTGTACCAATATTCATTTGTTCCACGCTGACAAGCCATCAGATTGATCAGTTGTGTTTCCAAATGATCATCTCGGTGCTGCACTTTCTCCATAAAATCCTTAGCAGACACATTTTGTAAATGTACTCCACTTTTTAAAATGTGATTTACTGCATAAGACAGTGCAGATAAGTCGCTTTCAAATAAAAGATGGAACAAATAAGGAATACTTTGTTGAAATCTTGGATCTTCTGCATATAGTCTTGTAGTCCGATACTCAGAAGCTGGAATCTGTTCCGGACGTTAATCGTATCGTCCTCCTTTTCCTTTAGGAAACAGCTGGGGAAAACATCGAGCTTCCAAGCTCTCCTCCCATACACTCACGGGAGTTCCTTTTGCTTTCTTCACCTGAAACAGATCAATATAGTCTCCCATAACTTCTTTTGAATGAAGAGGATGTATGCTAAAATGTTCATAAATTTCTTCTTCCTTTGACTTGTCCACTTTTTCAATTTGTCCAGTTGGTGTTTCTGTGTCTTCTTGTAAATCTTCTTCTTCTTCTTCTTCTATATAAATTGATTCATACCATTTGTTATTCTTTTTCAAATACAAATTTGCTCTTTGTACTTTCCGTACATCTACCAGCTCCTGCCAAATCTTCTTATTCTTTGTAGGTACACCAATAACCAGAATAATTAATGGTTCAGTTTCCAAAGTATCCGCATCAATAGTTTCCATATTTTTTTTCAAATCCAAGGGCAAATACACCACTCTACCTTTTAAACCTCTCAGTAAATCTGAAGGAGGTAATTTACCAGTTTTGGGCTCCATACGTACTATGGTCTGGAACGGATGAACACATTGAATGAGTATAGACTCATATGTATTTAATTCAGAAAGTTCAGCAGGAATAGCATCCAATTCTAAATTATTATGTAAAGCTCTGGTCGGCATTCTATTTTCCTCTAACTTGTTGTAACAGTATTTACAAATACGCTGATCTTCACCCAATTCAAAACAATTTTCAAGAAATATATATGTGGCAAAATCCTTCCACTTATAATTATCTTCATTTTCACTCTTTCTGTAGAGATCAACATTCCTAGTTTGTTTTCTATAATGAGTTCTGCGGCAACAAATACAAGTAATATTTGGTCTTTCATTAGAGATTATTGCAAATTTTGTTATGTGATCATTAAATGTCTTACTTACAGAGGGTTCTACATTCTCTTCCACTTCTTCCTCATTTACTGTGTCCTTTTCTGCACTGTTTTGTTCAGGACCAAAGTAACAAAACTGAATTTCATCAACAACCTTCTCTACATCTGATACCGATCCACGGAACAGAGCCCTATTCAATTCATCTAACTTTATTGCTGGACTTTTAGCAAAATACAACCCTCTCACAAACTTTCCCATTTCAGTATGATGAACAGCCAGCATCCTAAAATGATGGAAAACACTATTACACACTTTTCTAGATAGACAAGCCAGAGAATGACCCTGCAAACCAGTATTCTCTCTCACTCTGCATGGATCTAGACTTTGAAGCACCTTAATCTTCTGTTTTACACTTTTTTTACTATATTCTCTTAGAAACTCACAAAATTTATCAATAGATTCCTAACGCACAGTGCAAATACTACTACAATTCCAAGTGTACACTGGGGCTTTAGGACGTCTCCCCATAGCCTCATCCGCCATCACTTGTACCTCATCTCTTGGAACCATTATCTCCTTCTCCATTATGCAACCATTTTTCACTTCGTAAGCACGACCTCTGGTGTCAACTGCATGCAGCAAACTATTACTTTGAAAATAGCTCTCTTCATTAAAAAAAGGTTCACTACTTGAACTATGCATCCATTTTCCTAAAAACACTTTACAAAAGTTTGTTCTGTTCACTACTCTTTTCCTTTTGCTTTGTGATTTCAGTACATTAACCATTTTATCTAATGTACGCATCCTATTCAAAATTAAAATGAATAGTTTCCTTTTTAATTCTAATGCCTTTGCTGCAATGGCTTCAATTTCTTTTTTTCTCTTATAAAACTTAGCCTTTTGCTTATATTTCTTCACATCCTTTATCAAATTGGACATAACTCTTCTCTGAAACATTTTTCTACGTATCTCTTTAAACGCAGTTTTTCTGTTTAAGTTAATCTTTTTAGTTGCAGAAGGTATATTTGCATTAACTAAATTATCAATTTTTTCCTGTCCTTTTCTATTGAAAACATTCTTTCCAGTACAGACATTTTGTACATTTTTCCTTTTTTTGAATATGTTCTTTAAAAGATTTTTTTTCTGCTTACCAGAAGATTTTTTCTTTTTCCCAACATGAGCATCTCCAACTAACTTAGGTCCTCCAGTTGTCTTCAAATATAGGTTTTTTTGTGGTCTTTCTTTACTCTGGATTTTGTAGGCATCTTAAATTTTGTTCACTGCTCTTCAGCAATACCTGAAAAAAACAAAAAAAAAATTCCTTTATTTTATTTAAATATATTACTACATTTTTTATGTTCTTTAGAAATCTTAAAATACTATAAACCCCTTTCCTATAAATGAAAATCACAATAACACCTTCACCAATTAAATATCTAAAAACAATTCCTGTGTGCACACAGAGTCATGCTTTGAAATTAGGCAGAAAACGAAATTTCTTTGCCAATTGCAAAGCATACTTTCTACTACTTTTTAGGCAAGTGAAAAGTACTTTTACAGACTGACACATTTTGAATCCACTTTTCAGATTCTTAAAAAAGCACATGTCCAAACTGCTTTTTCAGACCAGCACCATGTGTAACCTGGGTGACTGACTACACTCCAGCAAGGGCAACCAGCCTTAGTGATGCTGAATGTATTTGCATTACTGACTGAAACCTCAAACCCCACTCGCTTGTGAATACTGTGCATTATTCCACAGGGTAAGCAGCTGGGTGTGTGCTAAGAGTCTGCTTCTGCACCAAAAAATGGCTCCCCCTTTCCATCTAATGCAACTGTGAAATCACCAGAGCAATACGCAATAAATCTCTGCCTGTAATTCCTATATGCACACAGAGTCATGTTTTCACATTAGTCACAAAACGAAATTTCTTTGCCATTTTGAAAGCACACTTACTACTCTTTTTTTTGGCAAGTGATAAACACTTTTACAGACTGACACATTATGAATCCACTTTTCAGATTCTTAAAAAAGCACATGTCCAAACTGCTTTTTCAGACCAGCACCATGTGTAACCTGGGTGACTGCCTACACTCCAGCAAGGGCAACCAGCCTTAGTGATGCTGAATGTATTTGCATTACTGACTGAAACCTCAAACCCCACTCGCTTGTGAATACTGTGCATGATTCCACAGGGTAAGCAGCTGGGTGTGTGCTAAGAGTCTGCTTCTGCACCAAAAAATGGCTCCCCCTTTCCATCTAATGCAACTGTGAAATCACCAGAGCAATACGCAATAAATCTCTGCCTGTAATTCCTATATGCACACAGAGTCATGTTTTCACATTAGTCACAAAACGAAATTTCTTTGCCATTTTGAAAGCACACTTACTACTCTTTTTTTTGGCAAGTGATAAACACTTTTACAGTCTGTCACATTTTGAATCCACTTTTCAGATTCTTAAAAAAGCACATGTCCAAACTGCTTTTTCAGACCAGCACCATGTGTAACCTGGGTGACTGACTACACTCCAGCAAGGGCAACCAGCCTTAGTGATGCTGAATGTATTTGCATTACTGACTGAAACCTCAAACCCCACTCGCTTGTGAATACTGTGCATGATTCCACAGGGTAAGCAGCTGGGTGTGTGCTAAGAGTCTGCTTCTGCACCAAAAAATGGCTCCCCCTTTCCATCTAATGCAACTGTGAAATCACCAGAGCAATACGCAATAAATCTCTGCCTGTAATTCCTATATGCACACAGAGTCATGTTTTCACATTAGTCACAAAACGAAATTTCTTTGCCATTTTGAAAGCACACTTACTACTCTTTTTTTTGGCAAGTGATAAACACTTTTACAGTCTGTCACATTTTGAATCCACTTTTCAGATTCTTAAAAAAGCACATGTCCAAACTGCTTTTTCAGACCAGCACCATGTGTAACCTGGGTGACTGACTACACTCCAGCAAGGGCAACCAGCCTTAGTGATGCTGAATGTATTTGCATTACTGACTGAAACCTCAAACCCCACTCGCTTGTGAATACTGTGCATGATTCCACAGGGTAAGCAGCTGGGTGTGTGCTAAGAGTCTGCTTCTGCACCAAAAAATGGCTCCCCCTTTCCATCTAATGCAACTGTGAAATCACCAGAGCAATACGCAATAAATCTCTGCCTGTAATTCCTATATGCACACAGAGTCATGTTTTCACATTAGTCACAAAACGAAATTTCTTTGCCATTTTGAAAGCACACTTACTACTCTTTTTTTTGGCAAGTGATAAACACTTTTACAGTCTGTCACATTTTGAATCCACTTTTCAGATTCTTAAAAAAGCACATGTCCAAACTGCTTTTTCAGACCAGCACCATGTGTAACCTGGGTGACTGCCTACACTCCAGCAAGGGCAACCAGCCTTAGTGATGCTGAATGTATTTGCATTACTGACTGAAACCTCAAACCCCACTCGCTTGTGAATACTGTGCATGATTCCACAGGGTAAGCAGCTGGGTGTGTGCTAAGAGTCTGCTTCTGCACCAAAAAATGGCTCCCCCTTTCCATCTAATGCAACTGTGAAATCACCAGAGCAATACGCAATAAATCTCTGCCTGTAATTCCTATATGCACACAGAGTCATGTTTTCACATTAGTCACAAAACGAAATTTCTTTGCCATTTTGAAAGCACACTTACTACTCTTTTTTTTGGCAAGTGATAAACACTTTTACAGTCTGTCACATTTTGAATCCACTTTTCAGATTCTTAAAAAAGCACATGTCCAAACTGCTTTTTCAGACCAGCACCATGTGTAACCTGGGTGACTGCCTACACTCCAGCAAGGGCAACCAGCCTTAGTGATGCTGAATGTATTTGCATTACTGACTGAAACCTCAAACCCCACTCGCTTGTGAATACTGTGCATGATTCCACAGGGTAAGCAGCTGGGTGTATGCTAAGAGTCTGCTTCTGCACCAAAAAATGGCTCCCCCTTTCCATCTAATGCAACTGTGAAATCACCAGAGCAATACGCAATAAATCTCTGCCTGTAATTCCTATATGCACACAGAGTCATGTTTTCACATTAGTCACAAAACGAAATTTCTTTGCCATTTTGAAAGCACACTTACTACTCCTTTTTTTGGCAAGTGATAAACACTTTTACAGTCTGTCACATTTTGAATCCACTTTTCAGATTCTTAAAAAAGCACATGTCCAAACTGCTTTTTCAGACCAGCACCATGTGTAACCTGGGTAACTGACTACACTCCAGCAAGGGCAACCAGCCTTACTGATGCTGTATGTATTTGCATTACTGAGTCCAACCTCAAACCCTTAAAGTATTCTTTATTTTTACCAGTACACCTTAATTTATCGTGAAAACATAGTCCATATTATTTTAAATGTTCCTCACATTTAAATTTCTCCCAAAACAGAAAATAATAAACACAACTTCAACAAAAGGAATTCCATTTCTATTATTCATTTCTTAATTTACCATATACATCCCCTCTCAAACTCTAAACTCACCTTTAAAATTAGTTAGCTGTGAAAGAAATGTGGCACTCAAACAGCAGATTATCAGAGCCAGGATCTCCGTTCTTTACACCTCTCTCCTCTCAGCAGAACAAGATAATGGCAAACTTTCCCTCTCTTTTTCCACACATATACATGTTAATTTCAAATCTCAGTGCTTCCCCCTTTTTTTCCAATGTAATCACACATTTCTATTGGTTGAAAACCAACCCTTTTCCAAAAGTACCCTTCCCCCAACTTGACTTCTGCCTAGTACCCTTCCCCCAACTTGACTTCTGCATGCTACCATAGCAACAGCTCATGGAACACTGCTGTGTGGAGTTAGGTCAGAAGTTCACCAAACAATGTTTCAATTCCAGAGAGCAAGAGTGCTTGACTTTTCAAACCTAACAGCAAATCCATAGTATTGTTCTTTGGTAACACATTTTTCTGTACCAATACAAAACATGCTTCTATTAATTTACACAGACAGCCTAGTTTTTATTCTAGAATGGTATGAAACAGCCAATCAGTTCTTTTTTTTATGAAAAAAATATGTATGCCTCCATTTCCAAACTGTCTTTCATTTCTTTTTACCATTCTACTGAATTACACCTCCTGAGTGCATCCAGTTCTCCATTGAAGATGTTCACAGTGTGGATTGTAGGGCACAGCTATGTCTTCTGGAGTGAAAAGTATGCAGAGAAAACAGATATGGTGAGAGACCTTGCTTTGCCAAATGTAGACATTAAATGGATTGGTCAGAGAGGGTTAAAGTGGCACCAATTGATGCCATTGGTGAAATCCTTCATGCAAATCCAACACCCTGACCTCATAATAGTGCACTGTGGTGGCAATGACCTAGGCACTTTGACTGGGGTAGGTCTGGAAATGCTTATGAAGGACACCTTTGCACAACTGTTTTCACTTTTCCCTAAAACTGCCTTTGTGTATTCTAACATATGCCAAAGGCAAAAATGGAACTGGTCCAATCATTTCTGTCCGCAGATTGACAAAGCAAGAAAGCACGTCAAAAATCTGTTTTTGCTTTCCTCCGTGACTATGGTATGGGTTCCATTTACCACAACAACTTGCGTTACAACATGCAAGACATTTATAGAGGAGATGGTGTGCACTTCAATGATGAAGGGAACAGAGTCTTCCTCTTGAACCTTAGACTCTGCATCGGTACTTACTTGTAGGTACCACTAAAAAATCACTTCATAAACACAACGGCTCTTTTTAGAGCCCCCTAATATCTAAACTCTTAAATCTGCATTTCATTTCTTTTATTTTATTTTTTTTCTACCGTACGCGTACGTTGAGCTTACCGTACGAGTACCCCGCGATTTTTTTTAAAATCAATAAATGTTTTCTTTGTACTTTTCTGTCCTTCTTTGACCCCCTTACAAATGTTAGGGGGCCTGTAACTCTCCTCCTTGCCCCCTTTTCAAGATATCACTCTTTTTTTTCTGAGTGAAACACACGAAATGGCGGCCGCCGCTTCCTGGTTTCGACCGATTCGAATGTTCACTAAGATCTAAGAGCCAATCAGAATCGCGCTCGCGCACGCCACCGTACGCGTACGGTAAGTGCACCGTAAGCTGGCTCAGATATATATATTGATTTAAAGGCTATTTTCTCAGAATCTACTGAACAGATTTACACTTCCTTGACCTGAGGACTACCTCTTTGCCAAATTTCTAGTAATTCTGTTCAGCCGTTCGGGCTGTAGCTGTGTCTAAAGGTCCTATGGAAAAATGCATGGGAAAAACGCGTTTTGGGACCCCCCTTTTATCTCAGCCCCCGCTTGACGAATCCCCCCGAGACTTTCAGGGTATTTTGAAAAATTCGCGAGGATTCGTCGACCGGCGCAAAAGTTATTCAAAATAGAATGTTGCGGATTTCCTATGGAAACGTGGTCCTAACTATAACTACCTACTGGCGACCGCCAGTAGGTAATATATATATATATATATATATATATATATATATATATATATATATATATATATATATATATATATATATATATATATATATATATATATATATATATACATACATACATAAATATATTACATACTGGCGGTCGCCAGTGGGTATTTATAGTTAGGACCTATTGTCCATAGGAAATTCCCAATAAATTTGGCGCCGGATGTTGAATCTTCGTGAAATTTTCAACACTGGTGGGGCGCTCTGGTCAGCTCCTATCCTGAAAGTTTGGGGGTGATTCGTCAAGATGGGGGCTGAGAAAAAAGGGGATCCCAAAACTTGTTTTCTCTATGTTATTTCCCATAGGAAATTTTGGAACAGACTACAGCCCGAACTGCTGAATTTTGCAAAAAGGTAGCCCTTGGCTCAGAAAGAGACCTTTTGTTTAAATGGTGTAAATCTTTTCAGTAGTTCCTGAGAAAATCAAAAAGTAGAGGGCAAAAAATCAATTTCCCATAAGAAAGTTTAGACATGGTTATGGCAAAAACTGCTGAACAGAATTACACCAAATTTGGCAAAAAGGTACTGCTTGGCTCAGAAAGCGACCTTTTTAAAAATAGTGTAAATCCGTTTAGTAGTTTTTGAGAAATTAAGAAATAAAGATAGTAATATCTATGGCCGCGGTGGATCCGCGCACCCTCTCGATCACAAGCTTCATGCTAATTGGCTGTCAACACTCCAAACCAGGAAGTGTTGTCAGCCAGAAAACAGAAAAACAAATGCGTAAAACAGGCAAAGGGGGCAGGGAAGAATGCGCGGAGGATCAGCGGATCTGGGCAAATTTTTTTTAAAAACGAAGCGCGGACTGCCGCGCTTCGTTATTTATTAGCCCCCGGGTGGGCCAAGTCCCGGGGGCACTGCAAAAAAAAGAATTGTGGGGGCCCAGGGGGACCCCCGCAGCCCCGGGGAGCACCACCCCCCAGCACTTTGATTAGTTATTTGCGGGGGGTACACTGCCCCCCCGCTGCCCCGGGAACCACCACCCCCCCAGGGCTTCTTTTAAAAAAATAAATAAATACCTTTGTCGGGGGGCACTAATATGTAAATTAGGGGGTCCGTTAAGTACCCCCGAACCCCGGGGACCACCAACAACCCAGGGCGGTGTACAGATCCTGCAGTGTCCCGGGGTGCCCACCCCAGGGACACTGCTGTTTGCTATGACTGGGGCCCCTGGGGGCCAACTAGCCCACCAGGTACCTCCTGTAAGCGTCACAGGCCTGCGTTGCAGAGAGGTGGTCCAGGCCACGCCCATTTTTCCACCTCTCTGCAACGCAGCTCTGTGGGGCTTACTGGAGGTACCTCGTGGGCTAGTTGGACCCAGGGACTCTCAGGATTCAAGGGGATTTAATCCCCCATCTTAAAACATGCCACAAATTGCCTTTGCACAGTGGTAAAGGGAGGGGGCAAGGCCAGAGGGGTCCTGTGGCGCATTTTAAGTTGGGGAATTAAGTCCTCTTTAATCCTGAGGGCCCCTGGGGGCCAACTAGGCAACCAGGTACCTCTAGTAAATGCCACAGGCCTGCCTTGCAGAGAGGTGGTCCAAGCCACGCCCCTTTTTACACCTCTGTGCAACGCAACTCTGTGGCGCTTACCGGAGGTACCTAGTGGGCTAGTTGGACCCCAGGGACCCTCATGATTCAAGGGGACTTAATCTCCCAACTTAAAACGGCCACAGGGTGTGTTTACACATTGGTGAAGGGAGGGGACAGGGCCTGAGGTGACGTGTGCAAACACGCCCTGTGGTGCGTTTTAAGTTAGGGAATTAATTCCCCTTCAATCCTGAGGACCCCTGGGGGACAACTAGCCCACCAGGTGCTTCCAGTAAGCGCCACTGCGCTGCGTAGCAGAGAGGTGGTCCAGGCCATGCCCCTTTTTACACTGCTCTGCAACACAGCTCTGTGGCGTTTTCTGGAGGTACCTGGTGGGCTAGTTGAAGCCCAGGGACCCTCAGGATTCAAGGGGACTTTATCCCCCAACTTAAAACGGCCACAGGGCGTGTTTACACACGTCACCTCAGGCCCCCCCTCCCTTCATCAGTGTGCAAATGCGCCTTGTGGAGCATTTTAAGTGGTAGTTTTAATCCCCCTTCCCTATTATGTACTAGGGTCTTACAGAGGAGGTCATGCTAATCACAGGGGTACCCCAACGCATAGTGTTCCCTAGTGTATGTAGGTGTTTTCACTGTATTCTAAGTGTCTTTTAGCATAGCACTGGCTTTAGGCCTGGTTAGTCAGAGTCAGTTACCACCAGTACCCGTCTGAAAAAGTTGTGGGCACAGGATGATTTAGCAACAAGGCCTCTTTCTGCTCCTCTGTTGGTTCTTTCTGCACGTCTTGCTTCTTCCTGCAATTTTCTTCGTCTTTGTGGACTCCTGTTGCTTCTTTCTGCATTTCTTTTTTTTCTTTCTGTGCGTTGTTTCTTCTTTCATCACATGTCCTACCGCTGTAGGCATGGTTAGAAACTAGCATTTATAAAACCTTTGAAATTCACTGAAAAAACCATAGGTTTCAGGCATGTTACAGTTAGAAATTAGCATTTAAAAAACCTTTGAAATTCACTGAAAAAAAACATAGGTTTCAGGCAGGTTAAAATTAGAAATTAGCATTTAAAAAACCTTAGACTTTCACTGAAAAAACCATAGGTTTTAGGGAAAGTTATAGTTAGTTGGACATTTCACTCATACAAAACCATAGAAATTCCCACATTATAGTTCGTTCAGCTAACTATAACTCGCGCCCCCGCAATGCACTGCTGATGACTTCACATATTATATCACTGATGACATCATCCATGTGATAAATTGATGCATCTTCTCACACCCTAATATAACCTTTGATACAACGGGCCCGATTCACAGAACTAACTTAAGACAAAATCCTAAACTTACTACCATTTTTGTATTCACAGAAGGCACTTACTCATTTTGGTATTCACAGAAGACACTTACTCACTTCGGTATTCACAGAAGTTAGGAGTCCTAACTTTAGGACTCCTAAATGCCTTCTGTGAATACCGAAAGTCTTAAAATTAGGATTTTTCTCAGTTTAGGAGTCCTAAAGTTAGGACTCCTAACTTTACTACTACTAAACTGAGAAAAATCCTAATTTTAAGGCTTTCTGTATTCACAGAAGGCATTTAGGGGTCCTAAAGTTAGGAGTCCTAACTTTACTACTACTAAATTGAGAAAAATCCTAATTTTAAGACTTTCGGTATTCACAGAAGGCATTTAGGAGTCCTAAAGTTAGGAGTCCTAACTATACTACTACTAAACTGAGAAAAATCCTAATTTTAAGGCTTTCAGTATTCACAGAAGGCATTTAGGAGTCCTAAAGTTAGGAGTCCTAACTTTACTACTACTAAATTGAGAAAAATCCTAATTTTAAGACTTTCGGTATTCACAGAAGGCATTTAGGAGTCCTAAAGTTAGGAGTCCTAACTATACTACTACTAAACTGAGAAAAATCCTAATTTTAAGACTTTCGGTATTCACAGAAGGCATTTAGGAGTCCTAAAGTTAGGAGTCCTAACTATACTACTACTAAACTGAGAAATATCCTAATTTTAAGGCTTTCAGTATTCACAAAAGGCATGTAGGAGTCCTAGAGTTAGGAGTCCTAACTTTACTACTACTAAATTGAGAAAAATCCTAATTTTAAGACTTTCGGTATTTACAGAAGGCATTTAGGAGTCCTAAAGTTAGGAGTCCTAACTATACTACTACTAAACTGAGAAAAATCCTAATTTTAAGACTTTCGGTATTCACAGAAGGCATTTAGGAGTCCTAAAGATAGGACTCCTAACTTCTGTGAATACCGAAATGAGTAAGTGCCTTCTGTGAATACCAAAATGAGTAAGTGCCTTCTGTGAATACCAAAATGGTAGTAAGTTTAGAATTTTGTCTTAAGTTAGTTCTGTGAATCGGGCCCATCCCCTCTAAATTACAGATGACCATTCTCAAAACCAATGACACTCCAACACCAATATCTACATACCCACTCACTGATTCTTAGGTCTACACACACATCCACTCACTCACCCGTACGATCACTCATACTTATGGTCACTCAGTACAGGACTATCATATGCAATCATACATCTATATAGACACTCACACACCGCCACTCATCCATAGAGGTACTCACACACCTAGTCAGTCATGCAAATAATTAATCACACTCCCATTTACTCGCCTATACAGTTATACACACACCAGATCACTTAGTCATACAAATACTAGCACATTCTTATGCTCTTATACAATCACTGATACAAGCACACACTCATCCATACAGCTACTCTCATAATCACACACTCTCACTTATAGCCATTTATAGACTCTAAAACACATATATACTGCCTATCACATATGTAGTTACTCACACATGTACTACTGAGATATACATTCACTCACTAACACAGCCATACACACACTCACCAACCCATAAATCCATCACAGATGCACTCTTGAAACCATGCACCCAGTGAATCACCCACTCACACATCTATGCACAGAGTCACACACACCCCACCCACACAAACACTCAGGCACCGATACAGATAGTCAGACAACCAATCAATAACTCATATAAACACTCCTGTAGCTATTCACAAACCCATGCAGCCGCTTACACACCAACAGACAGACAGATACAGACATTCACACCGTTTAGTCACTAACCCATGCATTCAGTAAGATACGTTTAATCACTCACTTATAGAGTCAGTCACGCACCTACTAACTCAACCATTCAGACACCTATACACCCACTCATTCTTCAATACGCCTTAAATTAAACATATGTAAACTTTACAGAAACACACAGTCACTGGATGATGTCATCAGTGATGTCATCAGTGATGTCACTGACCATGTCAGGAGTGATGTAATATGTGATGTCATCAGCAGTGCATTGCGGGGGCACGAGTTATAGTTAGGTGAACTAACTATAACGGGGGAATTTCTATGGTTTTGTATGAGTGAAATGTCCAACTAACTATAACTTTCCCTAAAACCTATGGTTTTTTCAGTGAATATATACATATATATATCCGTTCACACAGCCCCACCAGAGACTGCCGAACTCACGATGGGTGCATCCATCAAATGGGAGTAGGACCTGTTAGTTTCACAACTACTTAAATACACATAGGAGCACTCATGCTGTATTTTCAGGCTTCATTCATTGCAGACGTGTTTCGGTGTTTTTCCCTTCTTCCGTGCAGAAAAGCCAAACAACACCATGCACAGTCATTGGTTCTTCAAAACATACAACACCTGCTTTCGTTGGTGGATAGTTAGCCAATGAGGGGACTGTAATGTTCTTATTGTCTTTCACCATGATGGAACAATATTTTGTCCGAAATCCACGATGATAATTTATAAACATTACCGGCTTAATTGCTCCTCTATAAAATATATACATATAGAGATATTAGGAAGCACTTCTGACCTTGCAAATCCAAAGTAAAGAGATGAGTTCTGAACTTAGCTCAGACGTGGATACAGACACAGATGACAGCAGTGCAACAGGTGGAGCAGGATTCAGTAGAGACATTCCTACAGTTGTAGAGGAGCTTCGTTTTTTATGTTTAGATCGGACTCTGAATCTCAGACCTCGACCACAATTCAAGGGCAAGGAGGGAAAATGAAGAGACTAAAAGTAAAAGAAAAAACAGCAGGGAGGTCAAAATTAAAACAAAACAAGACAAAATAGACACAGAACAAACAATGATCGAATTAGACAATTCTAAAGTAGTAATAATCGTTATCACTATGGAACTAGGTGAAGAAGAAGACACAGTTTTATCATTAGGGCTTTCATACTGTTCACCTACCAATTTCGATTATGAACAAACAAGAATAGACTTCTTCAAGTTTGTGAGAAAAATGAAATTACATCAATATTCTAAAAGCAGAATGAATCAGCCACCGGATGAGAAGATGTTCAACAAATGGGTAACCTAGCAGGAGGGTAATGCATTTTCTACAAGAGCTCGATCAATTGCAAAGTAAAACACAGCAAGCAAACTGTGTTAGATCGATGAGTGAGTTAGCAGCAGCTATAGGGATGGCCATTTTTAGGAGTGTACGAACTCCTTTCAACCTGAAGTCTGTTTTCTTACCTATGATACCAAGAGATTCATTGGATATATTTTCTGAACCAGCAATTTCTGATCTTAAACAATTAGCTGTTGCATCTAGTCAGACGTTTTTGAGTTTGGATTCTAATTGAAAATCCAGCTACGCACAGGTTATGAAGAAGGTGAAAGATAGAAGTGATGTAGTTGTAAGATGGTCAGACAGAGGGAGCAATATTGTCCTATGGCCTATTGAAATGTACAAGAATGAGACAACTACTTGATAAGGAATGCTACTGCAAAGTTAACCCTAATTGTTAAAAAGAAATTGAAGAGAAATTTCATATTGATTTATACAAATGGAGAGGCCTTGGTTTGATTTCTCAGGATGAACTCAGATATCTCAAAGTAGATTATCCGGTTACTCCCATCTTATACCTGATTCCAAAAGCCCATAAGAATATGTTAAATCCACCTGGCCAACCTATCATCTCGGCAATTGGCAATTGGCGGACTTTTTGAAAATACCTCAAGGTAAAACGGTTATTTCCTCCAAGGACATGTCCGTACTTTTCCCTCCTATGTAATGGATATTGGCGATTTCTTGTGCAGGCTATATGATATTGCTTGGGATGACTCATATGTCATTATGAAGATGGATGTTATGGCACCTTTACACCAGTATCAGACATTCAGATGGTATTAGAGGCCTAAAACATTATCTAGATAATAGGTTCATACATCTTCACCAACATACACACATGCTCTTAGATATGTGGTGTCTTAAAACACGTCCTTCTTTTTGAAAAGCAGATATACAGATAGATCCCGGGGATGGTCATGTGTACCCACTTCACCCCAGCTATGTAAATTTGCATATGGGCTGGTGGGAGGAGCAGGTACTCAAGGTGGACTATGCAACAGAGTGGTCAGAAAATATTGTCCTATGGATCAGGTATATTGACGATCTATTTATTTTATGGAAGGGGTCATCAGAGTCTACCAGATCGTTTGCAGAGAAACTCAATACTAATAACTTAAATTTTTGGGATCTCATTGTATATATGAAAGAAAATAGAATACATACCAAAACATATAGAAAACCTATATCTGGCAACTCTTTACTTCATGCTAGTAGCTTCTACCCGACTAAACTGAAAAACAGTATTCAATATGCAGAAAATCTGTGCATGAAACACACCTGCAGTAGCAGAGAAACTTTAGAGGAGGTACAGAATGATCTACACAAGAGACTCAGTGAGCATGGATATAGGGAGTAACTCTTAGAGTCAGTCAAAAAGAAGGTGAAAATTAAAAAGAGAGAAGAGCTCCTATTTAACACATGCAAAGAGAAGCCACAAGCACAAGAGATCAGCTATATTCGTTTGATCACAGGCTACTCAGCCTATCATAAGAGACTACATAGCATTCTGCACCAACACTGGAAGCTGATTAAAAGTGAACAGGTAATAGGACTTACCCTGCACTCCTTTAATATCATTTAGAAGAGCTAAATCTATGCGCAATGAATTAGTGCAGAATTGCCCTCAAAATAAGAGGGGAGTAGATTGGCTAAGAGGCTGTTGTGGTTTTAAAAAATGTTTAAAATGCAAAGCTTGTTGCTATGGATGAAACACCAAGATCATGCAGACATCCCTGCGCAAAACACCGATCATTATCCGAGGGGTGTTTAACTATAGGGGTGACTATGCTGTCTATGTGCTACAGCGCACATGTCTGAAAATGAATGTTGGCAGCACCATACATATGGTCCATGTGAGGATGTTACAACACCTCAGAGCCATAACTAAGAATGACAATACCTATCCTGTAGCAAGACATATCCACAAGCATCACCAGGGTACTGCCGATGAATTAGTCTACTATGTGATAAATGCAATCCCCAAAAACCCCAGGGGTGGAAATAGGGAGTTACAACTTAGGAGACTGGAATCGCGATACATACTTATATTAAATAGCAAAATTCTGCATGGATTGAACTTTGTACATTTATAAGTATTCCACTGCTCATTAGCAACCATATTTGCTCTGCTGTTGTGTAATTCTGAGTAGATGATATATATATATGTACATATACATATGTGTATTATTCACTGAAAAAACCACAGGTTTCAGGGACGTTATAGCTAGTTGGACATTTCACTCGTACAAAACCAGAGAAATTCTGCCGTTATAGTTTATTCAGCTAACTATAACTCACGCCCCCGCAATGCACTGCTGATGGCGTCACATATTACATCATAAGACAATTTCGCAAAGATTTGTCAGCTGGCGCCAAAGATATTGGCAAAAGAAAAAATGCTTTATGAATAGAAACAAGGTCCTAACTATAACTACCTACTGGTGTATATATATATATATATATATATATATATTATCTACTGGCGGTCGCCAGTAGATAGTTATAGTTAGGACCGAGTTTCCATAGGAAATCTCAAAATTCTATTTTGAATAACTTTGGCGCTGGTTGATGAATCCTCGTGCAATTTTCAAAACTAATGGGGCGCTCCGTTCAGCTCCTACCCTGAAAGTCTTGTGGTGATTCGTCAAGCAGGGGCTGAGAAAAAAGGGGGGTCCCAAAAAGCGTTTTCCCCATGCATTTTTCCATAGGACCTTTAGACACAGCTACAGCCCGAACGGCTGAACAGAATTACTTGAAATTTGGCAGAGAGGTAGTCCTTAGGTCAAGGAAGTGCCTTTTGCAGGTCTGGTGTAAATCCGTTCAGTATTTCCTGAGAAAATAGCATTTGAAAGCATATCAATATCTATACGCGCGCAGCGTGCGCGCACTGAGCACGCCCTGTGCGCGCACCCTGCCGTGCGCGAGCGTAATTGTGATTGGTTGTTACATGTCAGTAAACATTCGAATCGGTCGAAATCAGGAAGTGTCGGCCGCCATTTTGTCTGTCGCACTAAAAAGGAAAGGTGGAGACCGTGAACAGGGGGCAGGGTAGGGAGTTCTAGACCCCCTAGCCATTGTCAGGGGGGCACAGTAGGACCACGAAGGGCAAAAAAAAAGATTTAAATTTTTTTTAAAACTTCGCGAGGTGCGCACACTCTACGCGTACCGGAAAAAACCTTAAAACATCACGAGGTGCGCGCACTCAGCGCACACCCAAAAAAAAGCCTTAAAAAAAAATAGAAATAAAAATCACTTTTAAGTGTTTAGATATTAAGGGGCATATGTATCAACATCACCATTTGCGATTCTCAAATAGCGATTGTTAAGGAATCGCTATTTGAGAATTGCAAAACGGGATGTATTTAAAAATTCGCAAACTTTTTGCGATTTCTTAAAATTCCTTAATTGCGATTAGCAAATTGCGAAATCGCAATTAAGGAATACCTGCCCATTCATTTCTATGGGCCAGGAGACCCATAGGAATGAATGGGAAGTAATTCTCAAATAGCGAATTCGCAATTTGCTAATCGCTATTTGAGAATAATTTCAAAGGTGCAAGGGTGTCATGATGACACCCTGATGCACCCCTGAAATGAGCATGTGTGTGCATATGGCGCACATACATGCCCTAAGGGCATGTATGAGCGTCACGTGGCACTTTGCAAAATTAAAAATAGTGCATTTTGAAAGGAAATCGCAAATTACCACCAACTGGAAGTTGGTGGTAATTTGCGATTTCTTAAGGATAATTCGCACAACTTGGGTGCTTTTTACATATCATTTAAGAAATCGCAATGTGCGATTTCTTAAATGGTTAGGCAAAATTAAGAAATCGCTAAATTAGCAATTCCTTAATTTTGCGATGGGATTTTGCCTAATACATCCCGTTTTGCGAATTTTTACTCGCAAACGCTGTATTTTGCGATTCGCAGCGTTTGCGAGTAAAAATTAGCTTGATACATATGCCCCTAGGTGGCTCTAAAAAGAGCCCTTGTGTTCATTGAGTGTTTTTTGGTACCTACAAGTAAGTACCGATGCAGAGTCTAAAGTTCAAGAGGAAGACTCTGTTCCCTTCATCATTGAAATGTACACCGTCTCCTCTATAAATGTCTTGCATGTTGTAACGCAAGTTGTTGTGGTATATAGAACACATACCATAGTCTCTGAGGAAAGCAGAAACAGACTTATTGACGTGCTTTCTTGCTTTGTCAATCTGTGGACAAAATTGGTTGGAACCTTTGGCATATATTAGAATATACAAAGGCAGTTTGTGGAAAAAGTGACATCAATTGCACAAAGGTGTCCTTAATAAGCATTTCCAGACCTACCCCAGTTAAAGTGCCTAGGTCATTTCCACCACAGTGCACAATAATAAGGTTAGACTGTGGGAGATGTAGAAAGGTTTTCACCAAAGGCATTAATTGGTGCCACTTTAACCCTCTCTGACCAATCCATTTAATGTCTACATTTGGCAAAGCAAGGTCTCTCACCATACCTCTTTTTTCTGCAAATTTTTCACTCCAGAAGACAAAGCTATGACCTACAATCCACACTGTGAACATCTTTCAAGGAGAACAGGATGCACTCAGGAGGTGTCTTTCAGTAGAATGGCAATATGAAAAGAAAGACAGTTGAAAAATGGAGGCATACATTCTTTTTTTTAATAAAAAGAACTCATTGGCTGTTTCAAACCATTCTACACTAAAAACTAGGCTGTATGTTTACATTTTTAAAAGCATATTTTGGATTGGTTCAGAAAAATGTGTTCCCACTGAACATTACTTTGGATTTGCTGTTAGGTTTGAAAAGTCAAGCACTCTTGCTCTTTGGATTTGAAACATTGTCTGCTGAACTTCTGACCTCTCTGCTCACACCTGTGTTCCATGAGCTGTTGCTATGGTAGCAGGCAGAAGTCATGTTGGGGGAAGGGATGATTTGCAAAGGGGTTGAAAGTAGCAACCAATAGAAATGTGTGATTCCATTTGACAAAATGTGGGAAGGACTGTGATTTTACATTAACATTTATATGTGGGAAAAAAGAGAGGGAAAAATTGCCATTTACTGGTTGTGGAGAGAGGAGAGAGGTGTACAGCTCTGAGATTCAGGCTCTGATAATCTGCTGTTTGAGTGCCACATTTCTTTCTCAACTAATTAATTTTAAAGGTGAGTTATGAGTTTGAGAGGGGAAGTATGTGGTGTATTTTGATATAAATAATAGAATTGTCATTCTTGTTTTAAAGTTGTGTTTTACATTTTGTGGTTTAGAAGATATTTAACTATCTTGAACTTGTAAGATATTATGGAGTATGTCTTCACTGTAAGTTAAGGTGTAGTGGTATCAGTGAGGAATATTGTTTTGTGCCTAGAATCACATCATGAGTCTGTCTGCACACAGGATTTGTTGACTGAGATTTAATTCGTGTTGCTTTTGTTCTGTTAGCCTTGCACTCGCAGAAAAGGGGTAGTTTGTTATCTTAAAGTGTGATGGCTAGCATTCAGCAGAAATCATTTACTGACCAATGAGAGGCAAATGCAAACACATTTGAAAATAGTATGGTACATTTTCCTACCACTTTAAAAGTTGTGTTTTACATTTTATGTTAAGGAAGATATTTAAGTGGCTTGAACATGTTATATATTATGGAGTATGTCTTCATTATAAGTTAATGTGTACTGGTATCACCCAGGAATACTGTTTTCTACCTAGAATCATACCATGAGACAGTGAGCACACAGGAAATGTAAACAGAGATTTGATTCGGGTTGGTCTTGCTCTATTACTCTTGCACTCGCAGAAAAAGGGGCAGCTTGTTTTTTGTAACACATGGTGATGGCCTCAAGGAGCTGTTAGGACATGTGCTCCTTTCTGCCTGTCTAAAGTAGAAGGAACATGTGTCAGGCTGTTACAGTAATTATCACTTGCTCTACCACAGTAGTAAATGTGCTTTGAAATTGCCAAAGGAAATATCGCTTTCTGCCTAGAATCAGACCATGAGTCTGTGTGCACACAGGAATTGTTGTCAGCGTTTTAATTTGTGTTGCTGTTGTTCTGTAAAACTTGCACATTCAGGAAAGGCCCATCTTGTTTTCTTCCAATGTGTTGGTTAGCACTCAGCAGAAATCAGTATCTCAAAAATGTGAGACAAATGCAAACACATTTGAAAATAGCATGGTAGATTTTTTATCAATTCTTGCAATGGCTGAGGTGGTTTCTACATGTTGAAAACTCCAATTAACCCTTACTACACATGTACTCTTACACACATGTATGTACTCTTCATGCAGTTGTGGGAGTCTCCATGCAGATCTCTCTTGCAGCTGACAATACACAGTCTCCAGAAACACTCTCTTTGCACACACGCAGAAGCTTCTCCTACACTCCCATGCGTAACAGTCAGCTCAGTGTGGTGTTTCAGATAGCAGTGTGTAACGCAAACAGATTCAACGTCACCAAGGCTCATTTCCTTTGCTCTAGTCTAATCACTCATCCTCTAACACATGGTCATGGTCTCAAGGAGCTGTTAGGACATGTGCTCCTTTCCTCCTGTCTAAACTAGAAGGAACATGTGTCAGGCTGTTACAGTAATTATCACTTGCTCTACCACACTAGTAAATGTGCTTTCAAATTGCCAAAGGAAATATCGCTTTCTGCCTAGAATCAGACCATGAGTCTGTGTGCACACAGGAATTGTTGTCAGCGTTTTAATTTGTGTTGCTGTTGTTCTGTAAAACTTGCACATTCAGGAAAGGCCCATCTTGTTTTCTTCCAATGTGTTGGTTAGCACTCAGCAGAAATAAGTATCTCAAAAATGTGAGGCAAATGCAAACACATTTGAAAATAGCATGGTAGATTTTTTATCAATTCTTGCAATGGCTGAGGTGGTTTCTACATGTTGAAAACTCCAATTAACCCTTACTACACATGTACTCTTACACACATGTCTGTACTCTTCATGCAGTTGTGGGAGTCTCCATGCAGATCTCTCTTGCAGCTGACAATACACAGTCTCCAGAAACACACTCTTTGCACACACGCAGCAGCTTCTCCTACACTCCCATGCGTAATAGTCAGCTCAGTGTGGTGTTTCAGATAGCAGTGTGTAACGCAAACAGATTCAACGTCACCAAGGCTCATTTCCTTTGCTCTAGTCTAATCAGTCACCCTCTAACACATGGTCATGGTCTCAAGGAGCTGTTAGGACATGTGCTCCTTTCTGCCTGTCTAAACTAGAAGGAACATGTGTCAGGCTGTTACAGTAATTATCACTTGCTCTACCCCAGTAGTAAATGTGCTTTCAAATTGCCAAAGGAAATATCGCTTTCTGCCTAGAATCAGACCATGAGTCTGTGTGCACACAGGAATTGTTGTCAGAGTTTTAATTTGTGTTGCTGTTGTTCTGTAAAACTTGCACATTCAGGAAAGGCCCAGCTTGTTTTCTTCCAATGTGTTGGTTAGCACTCAGCAGAAATCAGTATCTCAAAAATGTGAGGCAAATACAAACACATTTGAAAATAGCATGGTAGATTTTTCATCAATTCTTGCAATGGCTGAGGTGGTTTCTACATGTTGAAAGCTCCAATTAACCCTTACTACACATGTACTCTTACACACATGTCTGTACTCTTCATGCAGTTGTGGGAGTCTCCATGCAGATTTCTCTTGCAGCTGACAATACACAGTCTCCAGAAACACACTCTTTGCACACACGCAGCAGCTTCTCCTACACTCCCATGCGTAATAGTCAGCTCAGTGTGGTGTTTCAGATAGCAGTGTGTAACGCAAACAGATTCAACGTCACCAAGGCTCATTTCCTTTGCTCTAGTCTAATCAGTCACCCTCTAACACATGGTCATGGTCTCAAGGAGCTGTTAGGACATGTGCTCCTTTCTGCCTGTCTAAACTAGAAGGAACGTGTGTCAGGCTGTTACAGTAATTATCACTTGCTCTACCACAGTAGTAAATGTGCTTTCAAATTGCCAAAGGAAATATCGCTTTCTGCCTAGAATCAGACCATGAGTCTGTGTGCACACAGGAATTGTTGTCAGCGTTTTAATTTGTGTTGCTGTTGTTCTGTAAAACTTGCACATTCAGGAAAGGCCCAGCAAATTTTCTAAAAATGTGTTGGTTAGCACTCAGCAGAAATCAGTATCACAAAAATGTGAGGCAAATGCAAACACATTTGAAAATAGCATGGTAGATTTTTCATCAATTCTTGCAATGGCTGAGGTGGTTTCTACATGTTGAAAACTCCAATTAACCCTTACTACACATGTACTCTTACACACATGTCTGTACTCTTCATGCAGTTGTGGGAGTCTCCATGCAGATCTCTCTTGCAGCTGACAATACACAGTCTCCAGAAACACACTCTTTGCACACACGCAGCAGCTTCTGCTACACTCCCATGCGTAATAGTCAGCTCTGTGTGGTGTTTCAGATAGCAGTGTGTAACACAAACAGATTCAACGTCACCAACGCTCATTTCCTTTGCTGTAGTCTAATCACTCACCCTGTAACACATGGTCATGGTGTCAAATAGCTGTAAGGACATGTGCTCTTTTCTACTTCTTTAAAATATAACAAAAATGTGTCAGGCTGTCACAGTAATTATCATTTGCTCCTCAACAGAAGTAAATGTGCATTCAAATTGCCAACCAAATATCTTTTTTTGCCTAGAATCACACCATGAGTCTGTGTGCACACAGGAATTGTTGTCAGAGATTTAATTCACGTTTCTTCTATTTTGTAAGAGTTTGACTCGTAGGAAAGGATCGGCTCATGTGATAGGATTTGAAAAGTTGAAAAAATAATTGTAATGAATTTAAATTACATAAAGGTATTTTTTTTTAGTTTTTTGCAGGTATTGCTGAGCAACAGTGAAAAAATATACAGATGCCTATAAAGTCAAGAAAAAGAAAAGAAAAGAAACAACAACTATATTTGAAGACGACTGATAAAAAAAAAATAGGAGGCGAAGCATGTGTTGGAAAACAGAAAAAGTCTTCTGGTAAGCAAACTAAAGAATTTTAAAAAAATATCTTCCAAAAAAAAAAAAATGATCGAAAGATACATTCAAACAGTGTTTCAAGTACAAAACAACAACAGAGTCGACAGCAAAAACAAAATGCTAATATAGACTCAGAAGTTAGGAAGAGTGACTTAACACGGAAAATAGATTTTAAAAACATTTGTCGAAAAATGTTTCAGAGAAGAGTGATGTTAAATTTGCTGAAGGATGTGAAAAAATATAAGAAAAAAACCAAATTTTATAAGAAAAAGAAATTAATTGAAAGTATTGCTACCAAGGCATTAGAAATAAAAAAAAACTATTCATTTTAATTTTGAACAGGATGCGTAGATTAGATTAATTAGTGAATGCAATGAAGTCACAAAGCAAAAGGAAAAGAGAAGTAAAAAAAAAACTTTTGTAAAGTGTTCTTAGGAGAATGGAAGCATAGTTCAAGTACTGAACCATTTTTTAATGAAGAGAGTTATCTTCAAAGTAATAGTTTGCTGCATGCATTTGACACCAATGGTAGAGCTTATGAAGGTAAGGATGGTTGTGTAATGGAAAAGGAGAAAATGGTTCCAAGAAATGAGGAACAAGTGATGGCTGATGAGGTTATGGGAAGACGTCCTAAAGCCCCAGTGTACACTTGGAATTGTAATAGTATTTGTACTGTGCGTAAGGAATCTATTGATAAATTACGTGACTTTCTAAGAGAATATAGTAAAAAGAGTGTTAAACAGAAGATTAAGGTGCTTCAAAGACTAGATCCATGCAGAGTGAGAGAGAATACTGGTTTGCAAGGACATTCTCTGGCTTGTCTATCTAGGAAAGTGTGTCAAAGTGTTTTTCACCATTTTAGGATGCTGGCTGTTCATCATACTGAAATGAGAAAGTTTGTGAGAACATTGTATTTTGCTAAAAGTCCAGCACTAAAGTTAAATGAGTTGAATAATGCTCTGTTCCGTGGATCTGTATCAGATGTAGTGAAGGTTACTGATGAGATTCAGTTTTGTTACTTTGGTCCAGAGCAAGAAAGTGTAGAAAATGACACAGTGATTGATGAAAATGTGGAAGAGAATGTAGAACTCACTGTTAGTAAAAATTTTGAGGATGAAATGACAAAATTTACTATCATCTCTAATGAAAGACCAAATATTACTTGTAGTTGTTGCCGGAGAAGCCATTACAAAATTAAAACAAGGAATGTTGATCTGTATAAAAAAAGTGAAAATGAAGATAATGGAAAGGGAGGAGCCTAGCGCGCAACCAAGATGGCCGCGTAGGCACAGGGCTCCCGAGGGCCTCCACAGCCTCCCACGTCTATCCTGAATTGATCCTGATTTTATCGACGGGCTTCCATGGGCGAACCTATGTGGAGGTGATACCTGCTGTCCAAATTCAAATCGGACATCGGGAGCCGAAATAGTATCGACTCCAAGTTGGCGGCCTACTCCAGACCTGGCCCCGGACTCGAGTTGGCATGGTGCCCGGGCAGAAAGTGAACAACAACGGCATGCAGGAAGTGGGCCGGTGCGCACCCCCTGCTTTTGCTTTTGGTTTCGGGTCTCCTCGCTGAACCTGAGGGGCCTTGGATTGTCATTACACATTTACAGAGGGACGATTGGGTACCCTGCCTGCTCTTGGCCACTAGCTGGGACTACCCTTTGGGGTCTCCGAGGCGTTCTAGATTGGTTCTCCGGTGCTCGCTCATCGTGTTGGTGGCCGACACCCTTGACGCCCATCAGACAATGGCGGCTAGATTGGACGGAGATAAGCAAAAATCCAAGACGACTAGGCGGGGAGCCCATACCCAAGCTAACAGCATGGACCGCTATACCCAGTCGAGAGGTTCTCCTGGTGGCCCGCATAAGTCGCCGAAAAGATCCAAGGATGGCCCGGGATCGTCAACGGAGTTAACACTACAGGACGTCATGGGTGCCATCGAAGAGATGAAAGCGGCGGTCGGCCAGCGATTCGATACATTGGCCCATAAATTGGACACAGTTTTGATCGACGTTAACCTAGTCAGAGCGGACCTTTCACAAACGAATGAAAAGGTCAAATCCTTGGGTCTGACGACGTCGAGTCTGGTAACGGATGTGTCTGACCTGCAAACCGAGGTCCGTAATCTGCGGACGTCCACTGCTTTGTCTGCCCGTCGATTGGAGGATTTTGAAAGTAGGGCTCGGCGGAATAATGTGCGCATAATCGGGGTGCCGGAGAAATCGGAGGTTCCTGCTGCTGACCTCTTTGTGGAAGACCTTGTGCTCAACCATCTCGCACCCAAAGGCTTGAGTAAATTCTTTGCGGTTGAGCGGGCCCATAGAGTTACGGGTGGTAAGCCCAAACCAGGCGCTCCCCCACGTCCCATCATCGCCAGAATTTTTCATTTCAGGGACAGGGACGCTATACTGCAGGCCTCGAGGGTGAGTGGGCCGACGAAGTTCGAGAACACTCATATAAGTTTCTACCCGGACTTCACACAATTGGTCCAAAAGCAGCGACAGGAGTTCATGGGTGTCAAACGGCGACTGAGAGACATGGACCTGAAATATGCGATGCTCTTTCTGGCCAGGTTGCGGGTTGAGTTTGAGGATCGGACACACTTCTTCGACCGGCCGGAGGAGGTTGGAGATTGGCTTGATACTTTGCCTCAGCAACGACGTCGAGAGGGACAGATCGAGGGGAATGGAGCGGGCGCGGCTGGACAGGAGTAGACTTTTGGTTCCCGGTGACTGACTATTGTGATGGCACTTCCATATTTTGGTTTGGTGTTTCTATTCAGCACCTTATCCTTCAATGCCCGGGGGTTGTGGGGTGCTCAGTGAGGCTCTTTCCTCCTCATGGGTTTTCTTTTTGTAGCAATAGTTAATGTTAGGGCGACAGGCACACTGCAAGTTGGGGGGGGCTACATGGGCTCACGCAGGGGTGCAGGGTGGGGGGAGTTGTAACAGGAAGGTTGGTGGGGAGGGGGGGAGTTGGGGAATGTTTATTTGTTTCACAAGGCAATGTGAGGATAGCTGCTGATTTGTTCTGGTTGTGTTCTCCAGGATGTGGGCATTATGCACGGGAGCGGGGTGGGGGGTAAGGGATTGAGAATACTCTCATGGAATGTGAACGGACTGGGGGATAGGATCAAGCGCGGGGTGGTGTTGCAGTTTTTGAAACGGATCTCGCCCGACATTGTTTTCCTGCAGGAGACACATCTGATTGGGAACTCCTTCCATGCCCTGAATAGGCGGGGCTATAATAATAAAGGAGCTTGTAAAGCGCATGGTGACGCCATCTCGGCGTGTCCCCGCGCTGTGGAGAAAAGTCAGAGCCAAAAGATGGCAGTTTAAGAAGAAAACAGATAAGTTTTTAAAAGTTTCCTAAATAAGGGCTCTGAATCCGCTTGCCTGATATTCATGGGGAGAGAGTTCCATTCTTTGGCAGCCACAACACGAAAGGAACATCCGCCCATTCTGGCTTTCTTGACGCGGGGAATTTTAAGCAATCCAGTTCCCCCAGAGCGGAGAATTCTATTAGGCTCGTATGGAATAGCCAGATCTGTCATATAAAAGGGAGCTTTGTGTGAGATAATCCTATAACAGATTAAAAGAGCTTTAAATAGGACTCTCTTTTTTATGGGGAGCCAGTGCAGAGTGGCTAGGGCTGGCATAGAGGCTGACCTTTTCGGAAGTCTAAGGACTAGGCGTGCTGCTGTATTTTGGAGTACTTGAAGTCTCCTGAAGTTTTTTTGAGAAGTTCCGAGCAGGAGCACATTGCCATAGTCTATCCTCGAGGTCACTAGAGCATGGGTCATAATGCGCCTGGCTTCCAGAGGGAGGAGATCTAGGGTGCGGTTCAAGGTCTTCATTACCCCGAAACATTCCCCAACCACTTTATGTACATGGTTGTCATACGAGAGTCTGGGATCAACCCAGATCCCCAGATTTTTAGCTGCTTTACAGGGAGTAGGTAGCGGTCCCAAGCATGATGGCCACCACTCCTTGGTCCAGCTCGCATCCCTTCCTCCAATTACCAGAACCTCCGTTTTTGAGCCATTAAGCTTCAGGCAATGCTGGGTCATCCAGCCTGCCAGAGCCTGCATGCAGGTTTTAAAATTGTTAGCATCAATGGAGGGTGCTTGAGACAGGGAAAGGAGAAGTTGGGTATCGTCGGCATATGAAACTAATTCAATGCCGTACGATTCAACCACTTCCGCCAAGGGGGCCATGTAGAGATTGAACAGGGTGGGGCTCAGGGCGGAGCCCTGAGGTACCCCCTGTTCTAAGGTTATGCTATTAGAGCGATGTATGCCTCTCTGAACCTGGAAGCAGCGGTTGGTGAGAAAGGCTTTAAGCCAGCCCAGCGCTTCCTGGGTGACCCCGGCTTTGTTCAGACACTGCAGCAGGATGGAATGTGCCACAGTGTCGAACGCGGCACTAAGGTCAAGCATAATCAAAGCCATAGTCTGGCCCTCATCCGCACCTGCACGTAGAGTTTCGGTCGCTCTCAGAAGGACGGTTTCTGTGGAAAACCCTGCCCTGAACCCAGATTGAGAGCTGTGGAAGGCCTTATTCGACTCTAGATGGGCCATGAGTTGGCTATTAGCTATTTTTTCGGCCACCTTCGCCAGATACGGTAGCAGCGAGATAGGCCGTAAGTTTTCAAGGATATCCTGACTTAAGTTGGATTTCTTCTTTATTGGAAGTACAATGGCTTGCTTCCACTCCACAGGGAGGATGGCCGTAGAAAAGGAGAGTTGGAGAATATGTCTGAAGTGTTGTTCTAAGACTTTAAGGCTAGCTGCTAAGATCTTGGGAGGAGCAGGATCTCGAGGGGACCCTGATTTAATGCTTTTACAGATGTTAATTAAGGTATTAGTACAAGGAACAGTAAAGCAGTCAAGGCATGCCTTATCATGAGTGATCTCCAAATTCTCAGTGAAAGCAGAGCCCGAGGGCAGATCCTTTGAGAAGTTAGCATAGATGTTAGTAATTTTGCTAGCAAAGTATCTAGCAATATCATTACATGATTCAACAGAATCATTCTGGGTATTGCTCTCACTAGATACTACCGAGATTTCTTTAAAAATTTTAAAGAGCTCCTTAGAGGAGTTCTCAGCCTCACCAATACGGGTCTTGTAATACAGTGCTTTAGAGGAGCGAATAAGTTTATAATATCCTGCTTGCGCTATTTTATATTGAGTTTTGGCTTTGGGGCAGAAGTTGATGCGCCATTCTCGTTCCAGTTTTTTACAAGCGGATTTTGCCACCTGAAGTTCCGCAGTAAACCACGGGGAGGGTTTTCTAGTTTTCCTGGTAATTACTGATCTGCGGATAGGAGCAGTATTATCTAGGGCAGTTAGGACACAGTTCTTCAGGCATGAATAGGCAGCCTCACAATCTGACCCTCCAGGAGGTCCAGCCGCAGCAAGATTGTCGATAAAGGTATCTAAGTTGAAGTTTTTCCACTTTCGACATTGGTAAATCTGCGTACTGTCACTCCTGGTTTCAGGCTCGGACAGCCAAATTCGTAAGGGAATGACAAAATGGTCCGACCAAGGCACGGGTATTGGAGGAAGCGTTTCTACTCCATTCCAATTACCAAATATGGGGTCGATCAGATGACCTTGTCTGTGAGTAGGCTCTTGGTTCTTAAGAGTAAGCTGCAGGGAAAGTAATTCATCTTTTATACAGGAGGCATCCTTGTCTTGGACATCATCAAAATGAATGTTCATGTCGCCAAGTACCAGGAGTTTGGATTTCCTCAAGGCGAGATGTGCTGTCGCCTCTACTAGACTAGCTGTAAAATCAAATAGTCTACCTGGGGGTCTATATATAAGAATACCTGATAGGGAGTGTTGAGGTCCCAGTGAGATACTAAACGAAGCAGCTTCGCAGTGGTCAATAGTTAGGGGAAGTAGGGAGCACTCCAATGGGGCTCTAGCAGCAATAGCTATTCCACCACCCCTACCTTCCTGCCTATCAAGCCTGGCGAGAGAGTATCCTGGAGGCAACGCCTCTATGATGTCTGGGTCAGAATGTTCGCCAAGCCAGGTCTCAGTTAACAACAGTATATCCAGTGCCTCATCCTCAAGTAGGTTGTAGACCTGAATGCAGTGCTTACTGAGAGATCTACAGTTAAGCAGTGCGGCTTTTATCAATTTTTTAGGGGGGACTGTTATGGAGCCCATTTCAAGAGTAAAAGGGCACATGGAGCAGTTATGTGGTGATAAGGCCTGCATAGAATGTAAGCATGGTAATGTTGTAGTAGGGCGGAGATTCAACAAGGTTTGTTTATCATACCGTATGTGGAGGGGATTAGGTGGGCCAGGGTGTATGGCCCCGCGCCCCGTCCGGCTGCGGACGGGCGCAGACGGGCTTGACTTTGGCTCGACTTCGGCGCGCTTCCGGCGCGCCCGCTGCACGCGTCCGCTGCGCGGTCGCTGGCCAACACACAGCCTAGCTGTTCACTCTGGTTTCACTTCTGGCTCTAGGGGAGTGGGTATCTTGGTCAGGGCCTCTCTCCCGTTGGAGGTGGACGAGGTGCTCCACGATGATAGAGGGCGATATGCAGCATTGGTGGGGAGATGGGAGGGTAGAACTGTTTCGCTTGTTGCTGTTTATGTGCCGCCTGGATTGCAGGTGGCTACATTCGCGGACTTGGGGCATTTGGTCCTGGGACTCCCTGGGGGGGTTCTGGTGCTAGGGGGTGATTTTAACGCTGTTGTATCTGGTATGGAGGACCGTCACCCCCCCAGGGACCTCCCTAGAGCCCAGGCCTGGTTGGGTGGCTTTCTAGATACTTTAGGACTTATAGATTGCTGGAGACTGATGCACCCGGGACAGGCACAATACACCTTCCACTCGGGGGCCCACGGGAGTCTCTCGAGACTTGATTATATACTTATGCCAGCGTTCCAGGCTGGAATGATCGGCGAGGTGCGACATTTGGCCCGAGGTATTTCTGACCATTCCCCTCTATTGTTGCAGATGGAGGTTGTTCCTGGGGCGGAGGGAAGAGTTGCGCCAATTAACCCCTGGTATTTACGTAACCCTGCTGTTCGTGCTGAGCTGGTTAAGTCCATTGATCACTACTTCAAAGATAATGTGGGGTCAGTGTCGTCTGCTATCTCCCTTTGGGAAGGTTATAAAACGGTGATCCGGGGGCAGGCCTTGTCTCTTATTTCCCATGCTAGGAGGTGCGGGAGGGAAGAAGTGGTCCGCCTGGAAACTGACATAGCTGAGATGGAGGGGGATCTGGAGCGGGGTGTCACGGACGAGAAATTGCACGTTCTCAACCTTAAACAGTCAGATTATAGAGCGCTGGTCACGGATGCTGCTAAAAAGATGAGTAGAGAGCAACAAGGGCGACTGTATGATGTGGGAGATAAGGCCGGGAAGTTGATTGCTTGGTTGGACAGGAAGGAGAGAGCGAGTAGAGTGGTGCCGGTTGTGGAGAAAGTGGATGGCGTGTGTGTTACTGACCCGGTGGAAATTGTTGACTGCTTCGCGGATTACTTCCGTGGGGTGTACTCTCCGGTCTCTGGGTGCTCGGAGGAGGACTCTCATCTGTTACTTAGAGATATTGCACTGCCGTCCCTCTCGGAGGCCGATAGCACACTGATGGAGGCGAAGTTGTCGCCGGATGAGATTGCTCTGGCCATTCGCTCGATCGCTTCTGGTAAGGCCATGGGTCCCAATGGTCTCCCCATTGAACTGTATAAGTTGCGTCCAGATAAGATAGCACCATATCTCCGTGACATGTTCCTTGCTGCACGGGTGGCGGGCTCCCTCCCCCTTGACCAACGTCTTGCCACCATAGTTGTGATACATAAAGAGGGGAAGCCGCGAGGCTGCTGTGCCTCCTACAGGCCTATCTCGTTGTTGAACGCGGAACCCAAAATTCTGGCTAAGGTATTGGCCAACCATCTGGTTCGGGTCGTGGGCGACTTGATTCATCAGGACCAGTCCGGTTTTATACCTCATCGTAATACCGCCCTGAACCTGAGGCGGTTGCATGGCGTGCTTGCTAGAGCGGAGTATATGTGTGAGCCGGCCCTCTTGGCGTCTTTGGACGCTACCATGGCGTTCGACACTTTGGAGTGGCCGTATATCTGGGCTGCGTTAGCGAAATTCGGGTTTGGCCCTGAATTCATTGGGTGGGTAAAATTGCTATACGCTGACCCATTGGCGCAGGTTGTGGTGAATGGTAGTGCGTCGGCTCCCTTCGCGCTGGGGAGAGGTACGCGGCAGGGATGCCCGTTGTCGCCCCTCCTCTTCGCACTTTCTTTAGAGCCTCGCGCTGCCTGGTTGCGTTGGGAGCCGTCGCTGCGGGGCATTAGATGGACGCCGGAATTCGAGGACCGTGTCTCCCTTTATGCTGATGACATCCTTCTGTATCTCAGCTCTCCTCGACAGTCGCTAATTGTATTGGTGGACGTATTGAATGCCTTCGGTCGTAATTCTGGCCTGGTTATTAACTGGGCCAAGTCATATGTTTACGTCCTCTCGGGCGGGGCCCCCCTCTTGCCGCGGGGGTGCCCTATTCAGATTGCTACATTGGGGTTCAAATATTTGGGGATCTACATATCACTGGACCCTGCGACCCGCTACGAGCGGAACCTTCTCCCCCCACTCCAGCGATTGAAGGCCGACGTCGCGAGGTGGCGACGGCTTCCGCTGTCGCCGCTCGGACGGGCGGCATTGTTTAAAATGATGTCGCTGCCTCGTTTTTTGTACGCTTTACAAAATACACTGGATATCGTGCCGGCCCGTTACTTCCGTGAGGTGGAGGGTCTTCAGCGCCAACTGTTTTGGGACGGGCGACCGAGGATCGCTCTCGCCAAGTTGACACTCCCTTGGTACGATGGGGGTGTCGCCCTCCCCGTATTAAAAGATACTATTGGGCGTCTCAATTGGCGGCGGTGAACCACGGGATATACGGTCCTGCTTTGAATCCGGCCTTCGAGATGGATAAGTTATTACTTCCGGGCGGGGATTACAACAGGGCACTGTATTCGGCGACTCCGGATGCACGGTTGACAGAACCAACGCAAGTTGCGGTACGCGTGTGGCATGCGGCGAATGCCGCGATGGGGTGGAGGGATCGCTTGACTCGAGCGACGCCGTTGTATGCCTCCCAGCGTTTGGGTTGTCTGTGGAAAACGAAAGGCTTTGAGAAATGGGACATGATTGGTATAAGTAAGGTGGGTGACCTCTGGGCGAAAGGGTCCTTTAAAACGTTTGACATGCTGAAAACTGAATACAAATTAAATGATAGGGAGTACTTTCGATATGCGCAGGTCCACCATGCGCTGTGTTCGGTTTTTACGGATGTCGCTGCTATCCCAGAATATTCCCCGTTGGAAGATAGGGTGTTAGACGGCTATGTGCCCGACAGCACTATTTCCCTGATTTACAAAAAACTCATTAATGATCGTACGGACTTGCTGACCCACCTGCGGGAGGCGTGGACGGCCGACGGATTGGAACTGGACGATGAGGATTGGGTATCGGCGGTGGCCTCCCCGAAAGAGGTGGCGATCCCGGCCCGCCTTAGATTTGTGCAGCTGAAGATACTCCATAGAGTGTATGTCACTGGGCCGGGTTTGATACGTATGGGTTATTCGAGGGATGGACTGTGTAAGCGTGGCTGTGGCTTGTTGAGTACCTTTCTTCATATCCTATGGGAATGTTCGGAGGTTGTCCGATTTTGGAACGGGGTGCATACTGTAATGGAGGAAGTCACGCATGTCGCTTTGTTACCAGAGGCAAGGAGGTGTTTGCTGAATGTCTGGGAACCAAATGACTATAACGCGGCGCAGACACAGTGGGTGACTCTGGGGTACATGGTGGCTAAGCGCAATATCGCACAGTTGTGGGGTTCCCCGAGGCCGCCTACGATTTCGGTATGGAAGGAGAATATGGATTGGTGTATGTTCAGGGAGAAGACGGTGTATGTGGCGAGAGGCAAGCCTGGGAGGTGGACTAAGGTGTGGGGTCCATGGAATTCCTATCGTGGGAATATCTGTGCTCCGCCTCTGCCGCGAGAGGTCGACGCCGCTTTGTCCCCCTAGCCGCACATTCTACGTAATTGTGCATGCTTTGTCCCCTTTCCCGCCGCCCCCCACTACCACTTCCTGTCAAGAGTTATTCTAGATAATATGTATCTTCCCCCGTCCTGGGGAACGCACGATGCTATTTCGGACTCTCATTGCCTTGTTTGTGTGTTATTGTGGATCTTTCTTTTCTTTTTTCCCTTTTTTTTTTTAGAAAATATGAAACCGTTCTTTTCGATTGCCCTTGGACTATGGCCGCGGTCTGTTATATGTGCTTTTGAACTTTCGGGAGCTCTTGCTTCTGACTTATTTGAATGTATGGAGTTGCCTTGCTGGCTCCCGAGCCTTCTAGCGGCCGGCCCGTGTGGTTGTAGGCCCTTGTTTGTATCTCTTTAATGTGTAATAAAGGTTTCTTTAAAAAAAAAATATATATATAAGTGGAAAGATTTTGCAACATATATATTTCTGGAAAATTGTTTTGATTTGGGTGAAGATCAGCGTATTTGTAAATACTGTTATAACAAGTTAGAAGAAAGTAGAATGCCAGCTAGAGCTGTACATAATAATTTAGAATTGGTTGATATTCCTCCACAACTTTCTGATTTAAATACGTATGAGTCTATACTCATTCAATGTGTCCATCCGTTTCAGACCATAGTGCGTATGGAGCCAAAAACTGGTAAATTACCTCCTTCGGATTTACAAAGAGGTTTAAAAGGAAGAGTTGTCTATTTGCCATTGGATTTGAAAAAAAATATGGAAACAATTGATGCAGATACTTTGGAAACTGAACCATTAGTTATTCTGGTTAATGGTGTACCTACAAAGAATAAGAAAATTTGGCAGGAGCTGGTGGATGTACGAAAAGTACAAAGAGCAAATTTGTATTTGAAAAAAAATAATAAATGGTATGAAGCCATTTATAAGGATGAAGATGAAGAAGAAATACTAGAAGACACAGGAATACCAACTGGGCAACTTGAAAAAGTGGATAAGTCAAAAGAAGAAGAAATTTATGAACATTTCAGCATACATCCTCTACATTCTAAAGAAGTTATGGGAAACGCTATTGATCTGTTTCAGATGAAAAAAGCACAAGGAAGTCCTGTGAGTGTATGGGAGGAGAGCTTGGAAGCTCGTTGTTTTCCCCAGCTGTTTCCTACAGGAGAAGTAGGACGATATGATGAACGTCCAGTACAGATTCCTGCTTCTGAGTATCGGACTACAAGACTATATGCAGAAGATCCGAGATTTCGTCAAAGTATTCCTTATTTGTTCCATCTTTTATTTGAAAGTGACTTGTCAGCACTATCTTATGCAGTAAATCACATTTTGAAAACTGGAGTACATCTACGTAATGTGACTGCAAAGGATTTTATGAACAAAGTGCAACAGCGAGATGATAATTTGGAATCTCAATTGATCAATTTGATGGCTTGTCAGCGTGGGACGAATGAATATTGGTACCGACGCCATGGAGAATTGAAATGTATGTTACGGAATTTAGGAACTCCTACATGGTTCCTTACCCTAAGCTGTGCTGAGTACGCTTGGGATGATCTTCTGGATTTTCTTCGAGAGGCAAATTCAAATATTGAAAACATCCAATACAAGACAGCAGGAGAATTGTGCTCATTGGATCCGGTTAATGTTTGCAGATATTTCAATCATAGATTTGAGGCTATGATGTCCTTCATCTGCAATAAAAAAAATCCACCTCTTGGAGAAGTTGTGGATTTCTTTTGGAGAAAAGAGTACCAAGCCAGAGGTGCTCCTCATATTCATATGCTGTTGTGGATCAAGGATGCTCCAAAATTTGGAACAGATTCTGATGATGCAGTTTTAAGTTTCATCGAAGGATATGCAACATGTGCTATACCTAAAAGTACAGAAAAGAAAAATTTAAAAGAGCAAGTTTTACGTTTCCAGAGTCATCGGTGTGGAAAATACTGTCGACGAAAGTACAAGAGTAAAGATAAATTCTACACAAAATGTCGATTTGGATTTCCACGACCTGTTCTTTCAAAAGGAAGAGTAAACAGTTTTATGTCAGCTGTGCGACATACTATTACAAGAAAATCGCCTAAAAATACCTACAATCTAAGAAGAAAAGAAGAGTCAAAATATGTAAATGACTACAACCCAGTCATTTTATCCATGTGGAATGCTAACATGGATATACAGTATGTGGCTGACAATTCTATTGCTGTGGCTCGCTATGTCACATCTTACATCACTAAATCTGAGAAAACGGAATTGAAAGAAATGTGGGAAGAGATTTCTCACGAGAATACTGTCAGTAATAAGCTATACAGTTTCAGTTTAAAGATGTTATCGCATCGAGAAATTGGATCCTACGAATGCTCAGATAGGTTATCATCTGCAAGTCTGTACTCAAAATCCAGAAGAATAATTTGGGCAAGTTTAGGTCTTGCAGGAATGCGAAATCGGGTACTGAAATCTATTCGAGAAATTGAATATTTAGCAGAGTACGAACCAGAAAGTACAGACATATTAAGAACAAACATGTTGGACACATATTATCCACAAAGAAGTCATCACCTTGAGAACATGTGTCTCTATGAAGTGCTGCAGAACTTTATTTTTAAACGGAATGTCACAGAAGATATCAACAATGGAAAATATAAAGTCATTGGTGAGGAAGGATGTTTGGTGAAGCAAACAAAAGGAAGTTTGATAAATCACCGGAAGCTGAGTTGCGACACTCCTGATAAAAAGGAATTTTACTACTTGGCACTTTTGCAGCTGTTTAAAACATGGCGTTCAGAGGACGAACTACTTGGAGAATTTCAGAGCTATGAAGATTCCTTCAATGCTAGCAAAGACAGCATCGAATGCAGTACTTTCACAACTTATGTTCAAATGTTAAATGAAGAAATTGAACAAGAAGCAACAATTGCAGCTGAAGTAGCTAGAGACAGTTCTCAAGACAGTCAAAGTTCTGGGACATTCAGTCAAGATCCTCTAGGACAACCGATCATCGAAAATGAAGCAGCAATAGCTATGAACGAAGTGGAAACAGCTATGAATCAAGCTCAGGAAGATTTAGTAGACTTAACATATTTGGAGGAGCAACTGAATGAAGAACAAAAACAAATTTATGAAGAAGTCAGACAAAAAATTGATCACGGATTACTACATGAAAATAAAGAGTGCTCATGCACATCTTTTGAACCAATGAGAATGTATGTAAGTGGACAAGCAGGAACTGGAAAAAGTTTCTTAATTAATGTAATTAGAAGCTACCTACAGGAGAAAATGGAATCCATTTTGTCTTGTGTTGTTACTGCTCCAACTGGGTTAGCAGCGTATAACATCAAAGGAGTTACCTTACATCGTTTGCTAATGTTACCAGTAGAGCATGAGAACAAAATACAGTACCACAAACTAGCAGGAGAAGCATGCTTGGAAGTTTCAAGAGTATTGAAGAAAATGAAAGTACTCATTATTGATGAGGTTAGCATGGTATCAAACTTAATGCTTGCCTTTGTGCATTTAAGAATGCAGCAAATTCTGAAGACAGACTTTGACGTCCTATTTGGAGGAAAACACGTCATAGTTTTTGGAGATCTTTTGCAACTTACTCCAGTTATTCCATACACTTACACATGAAGACACAAAAAAGTCATTAGGAAGTATAGGCAATGTAAATATTTGGACATATTTTGAGTATAAGGAACTCATTACCAATATGAGGCAAGCCAATGATGAGGACTATGCAAGTATTCTGAAAGATATAAGAATTGGACTACTCACAGAACATGGCAGAAAAGCATTACAGAGTCGATTGCTGAGTAATTTGTTTCCAACAGAAGAAATAGTTCCAGAGAAAATATACAAGGAAATTGCAGAAAAAAATACTGTAATCTACTCAATGCCAACACTACATGAATGCTCTGTATTCAATCAAGAACTTTTGAAATTGGAAAATGAAGAGATCATAAAACTGGAAGCTGTGGATAAAATAGAACATGAACGAATAACTGTTATATTGACAGGCAAATTGGGTACTAAATTGGATTCTCTGGAGAAAAACATTTCAAAAACAGCTGGTTTGGAAAAGAATCTTTATGTGTGTATGAACTGTAGAGTAATTTTAAAACGGAATTTGGATGTAGAGAAAGGTTTAGTGAATGGAGCTATGGGAAGAGTTGTGGGTTTTATTAATTACCAGAAAAAAGTTGGAATTGAATGTTTAAAAATAAAATTTGATCAGATACAAGAGGTTAAAGACATTTGTCGTTGTTCAGTTCGTTTCTTGCTTGTGAAAGACTTATATGTGCGAAGGAAGCAGTTTCCGTTTTCTCTAGCATATGCTGTAACTATTCACAAATCTCAAGGATTAACTGTTGATAGTGCTTTTGTAAACATTGGATCTACTGTGTTTAAAGAAGGTATGGCATATGTTGCTTTGTCACGCGTGAAAAAATTATCTGTTTTATTCATGATAGACTTTGATGATTCAAAAGTAAGTGCTGATGCAAACTGTGTAAAGGAGTATAATAGATTAAGAAGAAGCTATGCTCCTCATTTAGGTCAGTATCCTGTGTTTGAAAAACGTGTTGTTTGTCAGAAAAGGAGATTTGAGAATATCTGTAATGAGGGTGTACAGAAGAAAAAACAAAAAGATAGTGATGTGACTGCAAGCAAAAAGAAAAAGGACAATGCTGAAGAGGTTGTTGGTTGTCATTTTGAAAATAGCTCTGGTGTCAACTGCTACGCAAATGTAGTGCTGAATGTTGTATTTTATCTTGATTTTTTGCAAGAGCAGATAACACTAAATCCTGAAAAAAGATTCTGTTCTTTGCTGAGTCTCCTCTATGAGAAGCTGAGTAATGATAAAACTAAAATAGAAAGTGCTTCTGATGTTAGAAATCTTTTAGATGTATGTTCTGGACGTACACAGTTTACACAAAATGTCCAGCAAGATGCACAGGAATTCTTGATGTATATCCTGATGGTACTGGAAGATGAAGGGGTAGAAGTAGAACATTTATTTGGTGTCTCTTATAAATGGGAACATTGTTGTGATAACTGTATGAACACAAGCAGTAGTAATGTTGATTCTGAAAGGTTCATATATTTACCATTACCAGAGAGTAAAACAGTGACTTTTAGTAAATTAGTTAAAGATGCTAATCACAACATGGAATGTTCTCAATGTAAATCAGACATGTTGTCAACGTTATTTTTAAAGAAATATGGACAGTATGTAATTTTAATAATGCAACGTTGTAGAGCTGATGGTTCAAAATTGGACACTTTAATAAAGAAGTTTACAGGACAACAATTATCAATATCTGGAAAAACTTTTGTTGCAGTTGCAATAATTTTTCATGATGGACCTTCTATAACTTCTGGTCATTACACAGTTTATCTTAAATGTGAAAAAGGATGGACACTGTGTAATGATTCTCAATTGATTTTCAAGCAACGTTTGCCTTATGATTTACCCAATTGTTACCTAATTTTTCTGAAACCCAAATTTTAAATACTAACATCATCATTGGAAGAAAGCATTATTAAAATTTAAAAGGATTAAAATTGGATATTTCGCTCAAAAGAGATTTTAAACTTACCATTTGGCCATAAGGAAAGGTAAAACAAACAATTGTGGACTTCTTTGACAGATATTATTTTGGAAAATGTTCTTTTGTAACAAGGTTTACAGACGTTATTTTTTGGAAATTGTTATTCTTCTTAAAAGGTATTTTTAACATTTCTATTAAGGTATGTTTTAGTGAGGATACATTTGGGGCTTTTTTAAACAATCTTTCAGATTGTTTTTTTTTTGCCCGCTGTTAAATGATGAATACAATTGATTTCACTATTTTCAGTGAAAATCAAAACATTCTGAAAACAGCAAAAAAAGGGCAAAAAATTGCTTTGCTAAATATGAAAAAACATGTACTGTTTAATAAAGTGTATTGTTAAATATTAATACTTTTTTTCTTTTTTTCAGAACTAGAAAGAAAATTTAGAAGATGTTTTCAGTTATCTTTGCAATTAAATAAAAACATTTAATTCTAAATTATTTATTTTGCTGGTCAGGTAAGTTTAACATATCTCTATGTGTCACTGGTTTCGTTTCATGCTTCCTTTTCTTCACCTCTCCTTACTCTACTTTTCTCATTTCTCTTCTCACTCTCTCTTCCTGCTTTACTACTCTTTTATAACTTCCTCACTCCTTCTATACTACTCCCCTACCTTTACTACCTCCATCACTAATTTTTCATCCATGTTTCTTTTTCTGTATCCATATGTCTTAGTCTTTTTAACTGCCTTACTCCTTCTCAGTTGTTTGCTCTCTGTGTCTGTATCTGTCACGCTCGGTTTGTCTGTTTTACCCTTAATTTCCTTAACATCTCTGGGGCACATTTACAAGTCACCTGCACCACCACTACGTCAATTTTCAACACGAACTAGTGGCGCAGGGTACTTTTCCATATTTACAAGGAGAGGATAAGCCTCTTTGTGTGTCTTTTCCTCTCCTTGTAAATACAGGCAATTGAAATGCAGCACTAAAATGAGCTATTATCTTTTTTGGGTACCTATACATAAATAATGATGTAGAGTTTAAAGTTTAATAGGAACACTCTCTTCCCTTCATCTGTGAAATGTACACCATCTCTTTTTAAATTACTTTGCCACTCCCCTCTCTTTGTCAGGGAGTCCCTGAAGGTTTACTAAAGGTGAAAAAAATGATTTTTTTTTTTTGGGTGCGCGCTGAGTGCGCGCACCCTAAAAAAAAAAAGAGAAATAGATTCTAAAAAACAAGTTTTTGTGTTTTGATTTTAGGAGGCTCTAAAAAGAGCCCATGAGTTAATGTAGGGACAGAGGAAGAGAAAAACGAAAAAAAAAAATAACAAAATTATGGCCTTTCGCAAGGATGCTCCTAAAATTTTCTTTGAATGAGATCAATACTGCTCTCACCCAAAGTAATAAGAGTACCACAATCCATGCAGTGTGTACTCATCCTCCCAAAACAAGGACGAATATTAGGCCTGGGCGGCAAATTCCGTTCCGCTCGCGGAATTTGCGGAATTTGGGTAATTTCGCGTTCCGCGGAGAACGCGAAAGTGCCCAAAAATCTGCATTCCGCGACTTTGCGGAATTTTTTGCTTGTTCGCGTTCTCAATATGCGTGTTCGCGAGATATTTCACCCCGAGCACGCAATCAGCGATCGCGAACAAGAAAAAAGTATCGCGAACAAGCAATTCCGCGTGTTCGCGGAATTTCTGCGTGTTCGCGGAGATTTTTTACCGTTTCGCGGAGATTTGCGTAACGCAATTCCGCAAATTCCGCCCACCCCTAACGAATATCCAGAGGTGTGGAAGAAGGTGAAGGCACCACTGCAGAAGAAGTGCTCGCCTGAGCTGCCGAAGATGTGCTTGGCTGAGCTGCTGCAGATGTCGTCGGCTGAGCAGGTGGAGGGTTTGCTCCAGAAGCTCGACGAAAAGTCACTGGATGCATTGCCTCAACGTGCCTCATCATAGTATGAATACTAAAAGAGTACTTCTTGTTAGCATTCCCACGTGACAAGACGCGCTGACACAGTTTGCAGGTGACCTTTGGTGCATTCACCTTCTTTTGTCCCTCTGGAAAAGTGAAAAACTGCCATATGAAGGAGTCTTTCTGCTTCCTCTGCCTCTGTCTCTCAAGAGTGTCCTGTTCACTCTCAGAAGATGGCTGGTGCTCTGCCATTGTCTCACAAAAACAGAGTAGCTCCTTCTCCAAGGGAATCAGAACTAACAATGAGGGGGGTGGGTGTGGTTTTGGAAGAATCTGGAACTGAAAGTACTTTGAACCAATGAAAAGTGATGTTTCTTGATCACATGAGTTGCCATGAGGGGATTGGGTGTGGAGTTGAAACAATCTGAAACTGAAAGTAATGAAATCAATTAAAAGTGTTGTTTTATTATTCACATAACCCGAGGTGCGCGCAGGGAGCAAGCTCAGAGCGCGCACGGTGCAATTACGCATGCGCGAACGTGTACGCGCGCATGCGCATAAGTATTATACGCGTACGTAGCGCGCATACGCGGCACGCGCGCATGCGCGAAACGTCAGCGCGCATACTCCGCGCGTATACGGAAGTGTACCGCGTGGAGCACATACGACGCACGCACACATGCGTACGTACGCATGCGTACTGGGTGCGTGCTCCGACCGCGCACTAAAACGTATGTATGCGTACGTAAATAATGTACGCCGGAATTCATGAAAAATGTACGCAAACGTACTAGGTGCGCGCTCTGAGCGCGCACCCTAAGAATTTATTAAAAAAAAAAAAAAGTGAACATAACTTAATAGAAGATATTAACTATGTTGTTCAACTTTATCCTAATTGAAAGTTAAAAAAAAAATGAGCCACACCAAATTAAAGGATACAGATAATATATAAATGTATACATAGGGAAATTTTTGAAAAACAAATATATAAAAAATATAATTAAAAAATACAAAAATTAGCATTTAAAAAACCTTTGAAATTCACTGAAAAAACCATAGGTTTCACACACGTTATAGTTAGGAATTAGCATTTAAAAAACCTTGCAAATTCACTGAAAAAACCAGAGGTTTCACACACGTTATAGTTAGCTGGACATTTCACTCGTACAAAACCAATGAAATTCCCCTGTTATAGTTAGTTCAGCTAACTATAACTCGCGCGCCCGCAATCCACTGCTGATGACGTCACATATTACATCACTCATGACATGGTCAGTGACATCACTCATGACATCACTGATGACATCTCAAATGACATCACTGATGACATCATCCTTGTGATAGAGTGGCAGACCTCCTCTCACCCTAATATAACCTTTGATACACACATTCAAAAATAGTAAGTAACATTTTCAAAACAATGGACATACCAATACCAGTTACAAAAACCTATTCAGTAATTGTAAGATCCACATACACATCCACTCATTCACCAACAGTCCTATACAGTCACTCATACATGCACTCACTCATCATATGTATTCATACACCTATACATTCTGTTACAGAACGCCACTCATCCATAAAGTTACTCACACACGTAGTCACTCATGCTAATAAAGAATCAAACATCCGTTTACCTGCATATTCAGGTATACACACACCACCACACTTACTTCTACAGAAACTTACACATACTTAGTCTTTTAAACAATCACTTATAGAAACACGTACTTATTCATGCAGGAACTCTTTCAATCTCTCACTCTCACATATACTCACTTATATACACCAATAGTCACATATACTAGTTTGAAACATATGTAGTTACTCATAGAGACACTATTGAGACAGTCATTCACTCACTAACACACCCATGCACACACTCATCCACCCATACAGTCGTGCACACATGCTGTCTTCAACACATACAAACAGTGAGTCACTCATTCATGCACCTATGCACTACGTAATACCCCCACCGAACCATGCAGACACTCAGACTGATACTCAAAAAACCAACTAATAACCTATATAGACACCCATGTAGCTACTCACCAACCCATGCAGCCACTTATACACAAAGTGAGAGACTGATACAGATATTTACATATTTAAACATTACTCACTAAGATACACTTAATCAGTCAGTAATACAATCAATTTTTCAAAAACAAATCATCCATTTAGACATTTATATACCCATTTGTTCTTCCATCGACCTTGAGATATACATAGATAAAACATATATAATTTTCAGAAAAACACACATTCACTGGATGATGTCATCAGTGATGTCATTTGAGATGTCATCAGTGATGTCATGAGTGATGTCACTGACCATGTCATGAGTGATGTAATATGTGACGTCATCAGCAGTGGATTGCGGGCACGCGAGTTATAGTTAGCTGAACTAACTATAACGGGGGAATTTCATTGGTTTTGTACGAGTGAAATGTCCAGCTAACTATAACGTGTGTGAAACCTCTGGTTTTTTCAGTGAATATATATATATATACATATATATATATATATATATATATATATATATATATACATATTCAAGTTTCAAAGCTTTATTCGACAGCATGTCATAAAAGCAGAACATCCTAAAGGTACTTATAAATACTATACTAAAATACAATACATAAGCTTAAAAATACATTAAATCATGATGCTGGCGAATATTATTTAAGAAAAAATATCATCAATGATTAAATTCAATTTAAAAATAGAGTCTAACATTAATTAAAATTGATCATACATCATTTGGTGTCAAAAAGTTCATGGACCATCTTCTAAAAACTTTAGGGTGCGAGAGCGTATTACCCAGGCCCATCCTAAAAATTTTGCTACAGCAATAGCCAGGCAGGGAGTACAATCTGATTCAAGTATTCTTAGGGCCTCCGTGTACCTACGCGTTCCCATATTTAGACATACTGGTTTTAACCACTTATGACGGGGAGCGACGTACAGTGGACACACAAACAACAAATGACCTATATCCTCAGTCAAATTTAAACAATAGGGACATTTATTATCCAGGGAAGATGACCATCTATGGGTAAACGCTTTTACAGGAAGGGACCCAATTCTGAACTGAAAATACAGTTTTCTGTCAGTGGGCCTTTCTATAATGTCCCAAAATGCCTCGCGAAATGGTATAGATTTAATGTCAAAATAGCGACCCGTTAGGTTGGTATTTTGACCAGAGCTAAAGGCAGATCTTAATGTCATGTCCCAATACAATTTTTTAAGGGAGGACTTAGATGGGAAACTTGAACCATTTGAGTCAATCCATAAATGCCCTAGTTCTAATTTTGTTAGCAGGTCTCTAATTTCTTTAAGCCATGGAATGGAATGGAAGCGATCTGCCATAATAATATCCTTCAAGGCGATGGCGTAATGGGCTAGTTCAGGAGTTACCATTATCCGTCGCCAATAAAGGAGTGGGCGTAATCGTGCCATGTCCACTACTTTTTTCCTGCCTAGGTCATATGTGAGCGGAATCATTGGGGTACTTTGGGGAACTCCTGTTAGACAGCGTAGAAACTTATTTTCTGCCAATCTTAATTGGTTCAGACTAGCAAAGCCCCATAATTCCGAACCATCCAAAGAAGCGCTAACAGCTTTCATGTTATAAATTTCCAAAGCAGGAGTGATGGGCTTAGTCAAAGAAGTTTTATATTTAGAAATAATTGCACCTGTTAACTGATGGAACTTTAAAGCAGCCATGTCAATGTGATTTGTCCATTTCATATTATTCTGGAGGGATATTCCTAAGTATGTAAATGCCTCAACCTGTTCCAATTGGATGCCGTTAAATTTAATAACACCTCTAAAGTTTTGCCGCTGGTTTAGGCACATAAACTTGGTTTTGGAGGTGTTTATCTCAAGTCCTCGTTCTTGACAGAATTCACCAAATAAATTTAATGCCTTTTGAAGCCCACTTGGTGTCCGTGACACTATCAACGTGTCGTCCGCGAACATGGGGACAGGCACGCGAGACCCTGCCAATACAGGGGCATCCGTAGGGAAGCATCTAAGATGGTCAACTATGCCGTTGATATACAAGGAGAACAACGTAGGAGCCAGGACACATCCCTGCCGGACACCACGCTCAACAGGAAATGGGTCGGTCACCTCTCCCTGGGTTCCCCACCTAATTCGTGCATAGTTGTTCTCATGCAAGCGGACAAGTAACGTTAGGAGTTCTGGGGCCATCCCTGCATCGTCAAGGACCCTCCAAAGTTTAGAGCGGGGCACTAAGTCAAAAGCTGATTTCAGGTCTATGAAGACCGCATAAAGGGTCCCTTTAGTCAGCTTCACGTTCCTCCAGTAGAGTGCTAAAAAATAAAAAACCTGGTCAACAGAGCTGGTACAAGGTCTAAACCCAGCTTGATACGGGGATAAAATATTATTTTCTTCTATCCAAGATTGTAATTTGTTTTGCACTAGTCGGCCTATGAGCTTTTGAGCCGAGTCAATTAGACTTATAGGCCTATAGTTACTTGGTAGAGATTTGTCCCCTTTTTTAAAAACCGGAATTATTTCCGCACCTTTCCATGAAGGGGGAATGGGTGCCCCCATAGCTACTGAATTAGCAAGCCATTGGAAATATTGACACCATGATGTTCTATCAGTTAAAAATACATCCGCAGGTATCCCATCCATTCCAGGAGCTCTACCCCCAGTTACACCATCTAGGGCTAGGTTAACATCTTTAATAGAAAACACCTGCGTTTGAAAATAAATGGTAGGAGGAGGTGAGTGCTCCCCTTCAGATAAGATAGAAGCGTATTGTGGTCTAAAGAAATCGACCCACTGGTTTTTTGCAACATTATTATATATACATATATATATATATATATATATATATATATATATATATATATATATATATATATATATATATATATATATATATATATATATATATATATATATATATATATATATATATATATATATATATATATATTCCATAAAATATAATAAATGGTATAAATGAGCCACACTCATGGGTGAATCTTTTCCAAATTACTCTTTAATGATGTTTAGAGTAATGTAATATGGACTATGGCCAATACGTTTCGGCCCGCAGTACTTTGTGGAATGTTTAGCGGTGAGGCTCTGCCCCCAATCAGGATTGCACCGTCATGGAGCAGAAGTGTGTTAGATATATATATATATATATTCACTGAAAAAACCATAGGTTTCACACATGTTATAGTTAGCGGAAATTTTACTGATAAAAAACCAGTGAAATTCCCCCGTTATAGTTAGTGCAGGCAACTATAACTCACGCGACCGCAATCCTCTGCTGATGCTAATACTGTATTTAGACACTTATATGCCCATGTCTTCTTCCATACATTTTTAGCTATACATATATTACAAATATTTTTTTTTCATAAAGACACATATGTCATCAGCAGAAGATTGCGGTCGCGTGAGTTATAGTTGCCTGCACTAACTATAACGGGGGAATTTCACTGGTTTTTTATCAGTAAAATTTCCGCTAACTATAACATGTGTGAAACCTATGGTTTTTTCAGTGAATTAGCAGGGTTTTTTAAATGCTAATTCCTAACTATAACGTGTGTGAAACCTATGGTTTTTTCAGTGAATTTGTACGGTTTTTTAAATGCTAAGTTACTTTACGCCATTCGAGGCGTGCGCGCCCACTTAACGCAGTTCGTTCCGTGCACGGTTTTTATCAACTTTAATAAGCCCTGTACATTTGGTGGCCTTCGGCCACCAAAAGCACAGGGGGTGGGGTCAATGTGGATAGTGTTTTTTTTATTTCAATTTTATAATTTCATGTTGCCAAAATTTAGTTTTTTTTACCTATTAATAAGCCCTGTACATTTGGTGGCCTTCGGCCACCAAAAGCACAGGGGGTGGGGTAAGTGTGGATAGTGTTTTTTTTATTTTTATTTTTTTACCGTACGCTTACGGTAAGCGTACGGTAAGCGTACCCCGCGAAATTGCCGAAAAAAAAATAAAACCGTTTTTGCTCTTGGGGGATGTTTGTTGACTCCCTCAACATGACTATGTGGGAGGGAGTTGTCAAAACAGCCCCGTAACATGTTTTTGGCCATCATGTTTGATAAACAACACTCAGTGCGAGAGACAAAATGGCAGCCGCCGCTTCCTGGTTTCGGCCGATTCGAATGTTTACTAAGATCTAAGAGCCAATCAGAATCGAGCTCGCGCACGCCACCGTACGCTTACCGTAAGCGTACGGTAAGCGTACCGTAAGCGGGCTCAGATATATATATTGATTTAAAGGCTATTTTCTCAGAATCTACTGAACAGATTTACACCAAACCTACAAAAGGCACTTCCTTGACCTAGGGACTACCTCTCTGCCAAATTTTGAGTAATTCTGTTCAGCCGTTCGGGCTGTAGCTCGTTCTAAAGGTCCTATGGAAAAATGCATGGGAAAAACGCGTTTTGGGACCCCCCTTTTATCTCAGCCCCCGCTTGACGGATCCCCCCGAGACTTTCAGGGTAGGAGCGGAGCGTAGCGCCCCACCTATTTTGAGAAATTCGCGAGGATTCGTCGACCGGCGCCAAAGTTATTCAAAATAGAATGTTGAGGTTTTCCTCTGGAAACGTGGTCCTAACTATAACTACCTACTGGCGACCGCCAGTAGGTAATATATATATATATATATATATATATATATATATATATATATATATATATATATATATATATATATATATATATTCAGCATAGGGTTATCGTTAGCTTCCAAAATAACCATACTGCACTCCCAGGGGAAAAATTTCATTCAGCTTTTATTCTTGAGTTCACATCAACGCGTTTCGATGGCCTCTTGCCACCTTGTTCACGATTATATATATATATATATTCACTTAAAAAACCATAGGTTTCACACACATTATAGTTAGGAATTAGCATTTAAAAAACCTTGCAAATTCACTTAAAAAACCATAGGTTTCACACAGGTTATAGTTAGCTGGACATTTCACTCGAAAAAAAACAATGAAATTCCTCCGTTATAGTTAGTTCAGGCAACTATAACTCACGCGACCGCAATCCACTGCTGATGACGTCAGATATTACATCACTGTATTTAGACACTTATTTACCCATTTTTTCTCCCATTAATCTTTAGCTATACATATATTACAAATATTTATTTTACAGAAAGACACATATGTCATCAGTGATGTAATATCTGATGTCAACAGCAGTGGATTGCGGTTGCGTGAGTTATAGTTGCCTGAACTAACTATAACGGGGGAATTTCATTGTTTTTTTTCGAGTGAAATGTCCAGCTAACTATAACCTGTGTGAAACCTATGGTTTTTTAAGTGAATTTGCAAGGTTTTTTAAATGCTAATTCCTAACTATAACATGTGTGAAATCTATGTTTTTTTAAGTGAATTTGTACGGTTTTTTAAATGCTAAGTTATGTATTTATTATTTATTTATTTTTTTCAGGTTTTTCAGCGTGCGCGCACCGTGCCCTTCGCGCACCGTGCGCGCGCAGTGGGCGCTCGGTGCGCTTCGCACCCCGCGATTTTTCGTAATAAAAAAAAAAAAAAATTTCACCCTTGGGGGTCCTTCAGTGACCCCCTGACAAAGGCTAGGGGGTCAGGAACTGTCCACCCTGCCCCCTTTTCACGTTCTCCACCTTTGTTTTTCACTGCCTCAGACTGCGAGAGACAAAATGGCGGCCGACACTTCCTGATTTCGACCGATTTTAATGTTTACTGACATCTAACAACCAATCAGAATTGCGCTCGCGCACAGCAGGGTGCGCGCACCGTGCGCGCGTATAGATATTTATATGGTTTTAAATGCTATTTTCTCAGGAAATACTGAACAGATTTACACCAGACCTGCAAAAGGCACTTCCCTGACCTGAGGACTACCTCTCTGCCAAATTTCAAGTAATTCTGTTCAGCTGTTCGGGCTGTACCTTCGACTAAAGGTCCTATGGAAAAATGCATGGGGAAAACGCGTTTTGGGACCCCCCCTTTTTCTCGGCCCCCGCTTGACGAATCACCCCGAGACTTTCAGGGTAGGAGCTGAGCGGAGCGCCCCATTAGTTTTGAAAATTTCGCGAGGATTCGTCAACCGGCGCCAAAGTTATTCAAAATAGAATTTTGAGATTTCCTATGGAAACTAGGTTGTAACTATAATTATCTACTGGCGACCGCCAGTAGATAATATATATATATATATATAAACGTACACATATATATATATATATTTATCCTCCTGTGCTTGAGTAGCAGCCACCGCACACCAAACCAGAGGGCGCGTCGTCGTCATCGGTTACTCAAGCTCAATTCTGGTCTATTACCACGCATCAGCCTCGAAACTTTCAAGGAAGGACGACGCCATGTGGTGATAGAATCAGCTTTATCCGTCGTTTGCGACGAATATAGCAGATTTAATCACCACATGGCGTCGTCCTTCCTTAAAAGTTTCGAGACTGATGTGTGATATATATATATATATATATATATATATTCAGTGAAAAAACCATAGGTTTCACACACGTTATAGTTAGGAATTAGCATTTAAAAAACCTTAGAAATTCAGTGAAAAAACCATAGGTTTCACACATGTTATAGTTAGCTGGACATTTTACTCGTAAAAAAACAATGAAATTCCCCCGTTATAGTTAGTTCAGCTAACTATAACTCGCGCGCCCGCAATGCACTGCTGATGACGTCACATATTACATCACTCATGACATGGTCAGTGACATCACTCATGACATCACTGATGACATCTCAAATGACATCACTGATGACCTCACTGATGACATCATCCAGTGAATGTGTGTTTTTCTGAAAATTAAATATGTTTTATATATGTATATCTCAAGGTCGATGGAAGAATAAATGGGTATATTACTGTCTAAATGGATGATTTCTTTTTGAAAAATTGATTGTGTAACTGACTGATTAAGTGTATCATAGTGAATACATGGCTTAGTGAGTAATGTTTAAATATATAAATATCTGTATCAGTCTCTCACTTTGTGTATAAGTGGCTGCATGGGTTGGAGAGTAGCTACATGGGTGTCTATATAGGTTATTAGTTGGTTTTTTGAGTATCAGTATGAGTGTCTGCATGGTTCGGTGGGGGGTATGACGTAGTGCATAGGTGCATGAATGAGTGACTCACTGTTTGTATGTGTTGAACAGAGCATGTGTGCAGGACTGCATGGGTGGATGAGTGTGTGTATGGGTGTGTTAGTGAGTGAATGACTGTCTCAATAGTGTCTTTATGAGTAACTACATATGTTTAAAACTAGTATATGTGACTATTGGTTTATATATGTGAGTATATGTGAGAGTGAGAGATTGAAAGAGTTCCTGTATGAATAAGTATGTATTTCTATAAGTAATTGTTTAAAAGACTAAGTATGTGTAAGTTTCCGTAGAAGTAAGTGTGGTGGTGTGTGTATAACTGTATATGCAAGTAAATGTATGTTTGATTCTTTATTGGCATGAGTGACTTTGTGTGTGAGTAGCTCTATGGATGAGTGGCATTGTGTAACAGGATGTATAGGTGTATGAGTACATATGATAAGTGAGTACATGTATGAGTGACTGTATTGGACTGTTGGTGAATGAGTGGATGTGTATGTGGATCTTAGAATTACTGAAGAGGTTGTTGTAACTGTTATTGGTATGTCCATTGTTTTGTAAATTTTAGTCTCTATTTTTGAATGTGTGTATCAAAGGTTTTATTAGGGGAAGAGGAGGTCTGCCACTCTATCACAAGGATGATGTCATCAGTGAGGTCATCAGTGATGTCATTTGAGATGTCATCAGTGATGTCATGAGTGATGTCACTGACCATGTCATGAGTGATGTAATATGTGACGTCATCAGCAGTGCATTGCGGGCGCGCGAGTTATAGTTAGCTGAACTAACTATAACGGGGGAATTTCATTGTTTTTTTACGAGTAAAATGTCCAGCTAACTATAACATGTGTGAAACCTATGGTTTTTTCACTGAATTTCTAAGGTTTTTTAAATGCTAATTCCTAACTATAACGTGTGTGAAACCTATGGTTTTTTCACTGAATTTCTAAGGTTTTTTAAATGCTAATTCCTAACTATAACGTGTGTGAAACCCATGGTTTTTTCAGTGAATTTGCAAGGTTTTTTAAATGCTAATTGTTTTTTTTTTCTTCTATTTTTTTTAACATATTTTTATTTCAATTTTCTTACCTTTTATAAAGACTATGGTTAAATTTTTAAAATTCTTTAATATGTTTTTTTTAATATATTTTTTAAAATAAACATGTAAAATTTATCTGCAGTACTTTTTTTTTTTTATTATTTTTTTAGTACGCGTACCGTAAGCTTACGGTAAGCGTACGGTTTACGCAACGCCCGTAATTTTTCTACGCTGCTTGCGTATAGTTACGCAATTTGCGTAGCCGCGCGTACTCCGCGTGGGACGCGTGCGCGCGTACGCTACACGTGCACGTTACGCGGAAGTGTCGGGTAGTGTCTGTTATGTGCATGCGCGCAAGCGCGTGTCTTTTTTACGCGCATGCGCACTTTTGACGTAAGCGTACCGTAAGCGTACCGTAAGCGTACGGTAGGTCATGTGATCATGAAACACAACTTTTGATTGGTTGAAACTACTTTCAGTTCTAGAACTCTCCTACACCACACCCATTCCTCTCATTTCTGCTTGTGATCCCTTAGGAGAAGGAGCTGGGTTGTCTTTGTGATACGATGGCAGAACAGCAGAGCTCTTCTGAGAGTGAGGCTAGCACTAGCAGCACTGTTTTGAGGCAGAGAGCGAGGAAACAAAAGCCCTCTTATGTATGGGATTATTTTACTTTTCCTGAAGGCCAGCAAAAGGTGAATGCACCCTTAGTAACTTGCAAGCTGTGTCAGCGTGTACTTTCAAGAGGTAATCCTGACAGGAAGTATTCCTTTGGGAATCATACCATGAAGAGACACCTCAAGGATGTACACAGAAGGACACATGGTCATCTTTTTGGAGGTAACTCTTCAGAAAGACAAGCAAGTACATCCACAGCAGCTCAGCCTGGACCATCATCTGCAGAGCTGACTCCTTCTTCTGCAGGTCAGGTGAGCCCTTCATCTGTGGGGGGAGCATCTCCTTTTGCTGGCCCTCTGGAAATGAACCCTCGATTTCGGAGGGTTGATATTCGATGCGCCTTTTGTCAAGATCTAATTTGCCATAGGGAGACCAGTGTTTCCCTAGTGAACAACAAAATAGATCAGCACACTTGTCGCTTTGAATAATTTTCCCATTCTTTCTTTCCTCTGTCCCTGCATGAACACAACGGTTCTTTTAAGAGCCAACCTTATCTTTCATCTTTTTTTTACATATGTTTTTAAAAACTTTTTTTTTTTGTTTTTTTACCGTACGCGTACGGTGCGCGTACTTTTTTTTTTTTTTTTTTTAAAACACTAAAAATCAATTATCACATTACAAGGTCCTTGAGAGACTACAATTATTATTATTGACTTACCATACCCACTCAAAAAATGAAATTTCTTTGCCAATTTGAATGCACACTTACTGCTCTTTTTTTTTGGCAAGTGAAAATCACTTTTACAGACTGACACATTATGAAACCACTTTTCAGTTTTTTTAAAAAGCCCATGTCCAAACAGCTTTTTCAGACCACCACCATGTGTAACCTGGGTGGCTGCCTACATTCCAGCAAGGGCAACCAGCCTTAGTGATGCTGAATGTATTTGCATTACAGACTGAAACCTGAAAACCCCACTCGCTTGTAAATACTGTGCATGATTATACATGGCAAGCAGATGGGTGTGTGCTAAGAGTCTGCTTCTTCCCCCAAAAAATCGCTCCCCCTTTTTCCTACTAATGCAACTGTGAAATCACCAGAAAAAAACGCAATAAATCTCTGCCTGTAATTCCTATTTCCACACAGAGTCATGTTTTCACATTAGTCCCAAAACAAAATTTCTTTGCCAATTTGAAAGCACACTTACTGCTCTTTTTTTTTGGCAAGTGAAAATCACTTTTACAGACTGACACATTATGAAACCACTTTTTTGATTTTTTTAAATGCACATGTCCAAACTGCTTTTTCAGACCACCACCATGTGTAACCTGGGTGGCTGCCTACATTCCAGCAAGGGCAACCAGCCTTAGTGATGCTGAATGTATTTGCATTACTGAGTCCAACCTCAACCCTTAAACTATTCTTTTTTTTTCCAGTACACCTTAATTTATCGTGAAAACATAGTCCATATTATTTTACATGTTCCTCACATTTAAATTTCTCCCAAAACAGAAAATGATAAACGCAACTTCAACAAAAAGAATTTCCATTTCTATTATTCATTTCTTAATTTACCATATACATCTCCTCTCAAACTCTAACCTCACCTTTAAAATTAGTTAGTTGTGAAAGAAATGTGGCACTCAAACAGCAGATTATCAGAGCCAGGATCTCTGTTCTCTACACCTCTCTCCTCTCAGCAGAACCAGATAATGGCAAACTTTCCCTCTATTTTTCCACACATATACATGTAAGTTTCAAATCTCAGTGCTTCCCCCTTTTTTTCAAATGTAATCACACATTTCTATTGGTTGAAAACCAACCCTTTTCCAAAAGTACCCTGCCCCCAACTTGACTTCTGCCTAGTACCCTTCCCCCAACTTGACTTCTGCCTGCTACCATAGCAACAGCTCATGGAACACTGCTGTGTGGAGTTAGGTCAGAAGTTCGCCACACAATGTTTCAATTCCACAGAGCAAGAGTGCTTGACTTTTCAAACCTAACAGCAAATCCATACTACTGTTCTTTGGTAACACATTTTTTTGTACCAATACAAAACATGCTTCTATTAATTTACACATACAGCCTAGTTTTTATTCTAGAATGGTATGAAACAGCCAATCAGTTCTTTTTGTTTTGAAAAAAATATGTATGCCTCCATTTCCAAACTGTCTTTCTTTTCATATTGCCATTCTACTGAAAGACACCTCCTGAGTGCATCCAGTTCTCCTTTGAAGATGTTCACAGTGTGGATTGTAGGGCACAGCTATGTCTTCTGGAGTGAAAAGTTTGCAGAGAAAACAGATATGGTGAGAGACCTTGCTTTGCCAAATGTAGACATTACATGGATTGGTCAGAGAGGGTTAAAGTGGCACCAATTGATGCCATTGGTGAAATCCTTCATGCAAATCCAACACCCTGACCTCATAATAGTGCACTGTGGTGGCAATGACCTAGGCACTTTGACTGGGGTAGGTCTGGAAATGCTTATGAAGGACACCTTTGCACAACTGTTTTCACTTTTCCCTAAAACTGCCTTTGTGTTTTCCAACATATGCCAAAGGCAAAAATGGAACTGGTCCAATCATTTCTGTCCGCAGATTGACAAAGCAAGAAAGCCCGTCAACAAATCTGTTTCTGCTTTCCTCCGTGACTATGGTATGGGTGCCATTTACCACAACAACTTGCGTTATGACATGCAAGACATTTATAGAGGAGATGGTGTGCACTTCAATGATGAAGGGAACAGAGTCTTCCTCTTGAACCTTAGACTCTGCATCGGTACTTACTTGTAGGTACCACTAAAAAATCATTTCATAAACACAACGGCTCTTTTTAGAGCCCCCTAATATCTAAACACTTAAATCTGAATTTCATTTATTTTTTTATTTTTTTTTTCTACCGTACGCTTACCGTAAGCTTACCGTACGCGTACCCCGTGTTTTTTTTAAAAATCAATAAATGTTTTCTTTGTACTTTACAGTCCTTCTTTGACCCCCTCACACATGTAAGGGGGTCTGTAACTCTCCTCATTGCCCCCTTTTCTTGTTTTCACTCTTTTTTTTCTGAGTGAAACACACAAAATGGCGGCCGCTGCTTCCTGGTTTCGGCCGATTCGAATGTTTACTAAGATCTAACAGCCAATCAGAATCGCGCTCGCGCACGCCACCGTACGCGTACCGTAAGCGTACCGTAAGCGTACGGTAAGCGGGCTCAGATATATATATTGATTTAAAGGCTATTTTCTCAGAATCTACTGAACAGATTTACACCAAACCTACAAAAGGCACTTCCTTGACATAGGGACTACCTCTCTGCCAAATTTCTAGTAATTCTGTTCAGCCGTTCGGGCTGTAGCTCGTTCTAAAGGTCCTATGGAAAAATGCATGGGAAAAACGCGTTTTGGGACCCCCTTTTATCTCAGCCCCCGCTTGACGTATCCCCCCGAGACTTTCAGGGTAGGAGCGGAGCGTAGCGCCCCACCTATTTTGAGAAATTCGCGAGGATTCATCAACCGGCGCCAAAGTTATTCAAAATAGAATGTTGCGGATTTCCTATGGAAAAGGGGTCCTAACTATAACTACCTACTGGCGACCGCCAGTAGGTAATATATATATATATATATTACCTTCTGGCGGTCGCCAGTAGGTAGTTATAGTTAGGACCTATTTTCCATAGGAAATCCGCAACATTCTATTACCAATAAGTCTGGCGCCGGTTGACGAATCTTTGCAAAACTTTCCAAACGTTTGGCCAGCTCCGGTCCGCTCCTATCCTGAAAGTTTCATGGTGATTCGTCAAGCGGGGGCTGAGAAAAAAGGGGGGTCCCAAAATGCTTTTTCCCCATGGATTTTCCCATAGGACCTTTTGACGCAGCTACAGCCCGAACTGCTGAACAGAATTACAACAAATTTGGCAGAAAGGTAGACCTTGGTTCAGAGTCGTGCCTTTTGCTTAAATGGTGTAAATCCGTTCAGTAGTTCCTGAGAAAATCAAAAGTAAAATCACATATATATCTGGGCGGAGCCTAACCACACATCTCATTGTGAGATCTGATTGGCTGTCAGCACTTCATCCAAGAAGTGTTGGCAGCCATCTTGGGACCAATATACATGATAGCACCTCATTAAAAAGCATTGCAGTTAATAGAAGGTTTTAAGACTTTAGTTACATTATAAATAATGTGTTGATGGTACCATACTCATTTTAGGAATTGTGGTATGTTCTAAGGTGATTTTACCATGTGAAAAAGCCTTCTGCTGGGATGTCATGAATCATGTTTGAGAGAAAACTATTTTCACATGCTTTTCCCACAAAGGTTTGGAAGGTGATCTATAAGCTAAACTGAGAGCATATTTTCTGTAAATTCACATTATCTTTCTTAGTCATGTGAGAATGAAGTCTGACATTCTCAGTAAAACATGTACATCCAACAAGGGCAGAGACTGTCAGTCGATTCCTTTGTGTTCTACTGCAGGTTCCCAGAGTGTTCCAAAGAACAACTAGAGCGCTAACACTCCTACTTATGATAAACGTATGGCACACCTGAAGCCATCTTGATTGGAATAAAGTGGTAACTCTTAAAACATTTAATTTAAAAAGGAACAAAATGAGGGGGTTCATTTTGCCATAGAATGTATGATTAGTTCTGCAGAAGGAAAAATTAGGGCACATTTTGAGAGACTTCTCAAATCCTCTTCTATTTCATTAAAGAATTCTGACATGCAGACTGAAACATGCACTTTCAATACCAGCAGCAGACTTCCCTGGTGAGCAGTAGCTTTACTACAGTGATCTAATGAGCAACTAGAGTGCTAACATTCTGAATTTATGGCAAATGTGTGACACATCTGAATGCCTTCTTGATGGAATTAAAGTAAACAAGCATTGAAAATGCAATAGGTCTCGTCCTCGTTTAAGTTAAAGCAGTTCTGTTTGTAATTAGGTGGCTTTTTAGCTTTGCTTGTAATAGAGTTTTTCAAACTTTCATGTACATACCATGCACATGTATGCATATATGTATATGTATATGTTTGCATGCATTTATATTTATATAGATATGCAGATTTTATTTATATGTTTATATATGTATATATATGCGCTAAACTCCAATCGCTGCAAAGCTTCCGGCGTTGAACACCAATGGAGGGCGGACCACAGGTACGTGCAAGTTCAGTTTATTATTCTTTCCCCTTGCACCCTTGCACTCGCCTGACGCGTTTCGATCCTCTAGGGATCTTGATCACATGACGCGCTGAACAGTGCTTGATAGGTTTAAATAGGCTGTTCCATTTTTTTGTTTTTTTGTGTTTTTAAAGTGACAAGCACAAAAAATACTTAGTGTGAGCAACCATGAACATAGAAGATATACCATATTCGTCACAACGTACACAGAAGAAACAAAGTGGTTAAAACCAATAAATGTTTCAATAAAAACATTAAAATAGTTTTCCTATGCCTCTAAAATATAATACATTGGACTCTTGAATAGCTGCCATTATTTGTGCAAATATGCAAATGATGGAAAGTATAAACACGTAGAGAAATTTCCAATATTTAAAATTTCTACATTTCAAAATTTCAAAGGTCCAGGTTTAAATACCAAAACATATCTTATAATTGACCCACTTACATAAGGTCAGTTGTGCTTATTGGCATACATCCATCTGGTATTCCTTAACTTCTGGTTGCCTAAAGTGCGTAATGTAAATAAGTGCAAAGTGCAATGTGCTGGTGTTAAAAACCAAAATATTCCTAAAATACTCTAAAATGCCTATACAAAAACACCGTGAAAAATACTAAAAATTGGGATTTCTGGGAGTGCAGCTCATTAGTCTGATGATTTCTAAAAGTCAGGTTTATTTTCATCACTTCTTAGATTTGTTTAATTCAGAATAGTCTTAAGACTGATTGACCATTATGTAAAGGTATCAATACTTCATCAATATTTTATTATGTGCAATGCTATAGGTATGTGTATAAATCTTCAGTTTGATTCAGACCACCTGGATGCTTAGTATCAAGATTTAAAATGTACCTGGTTTCGAGTTGGCGCAATGCCCGAACCCGATCACCTCCTCTCTTTTTGTTTTGGATACAATCAATGAGAAAGTATCTCAAAAGGGTGGGATCAGATTTATGGTATTCGGCAAAGTGACGCGCCACTGGGTAAGATTGATCCTGGTTTTTAATCACCCTAAGGTGCTGGAGTACACGTTTTTGGCCTTGTAATATCGTGCTTCCTACATAACGAAGGTCACATGGGCACTCCAGCACATAGACCACATGGGTCATTTTACAAGATAGCGATTTCTTGATAGGGTTCTCAACTAGATTGAAAGGAGTTCTGTAGGCAGTAGTATTAACGCCATGTTGGCACGCCTTGCATGTCTTGCATTTAAAAAACCACAAACGTTGACTCAACCAGGTACCTTTACCTGCAGCTTCTAAGTCATTGCATACCAAAGTGTCCTTCATGGAAGGTGACCTGCTGTAAGTTATGGTGGGCTTTCTGGGTAGTCCATGTCCAATTACTGGATCTCCTAGTAAAATGGGCCAATTTCTATTGATGATTTTTTTGATTTCTTTACTTTGTTTATTGTACCCAAAAATGAATCTAAACGCCCCATCATTTTCATTCTTTTTGGTAGCTGACTTGCTTTGTTCATTTAAAAGTACTTCTCGACTGGTCTGATTGCTCTTATCTATAGCATTTGTTACACATTTAAGTAACCTCGTGCTAAAAATCTGTCTTTACTGGATGCCTGTGCTATCTCCAAATCTCACTTACTGCTACATATTCTTTTTAATTGTATCATCTCTCCGTACGGGATGCTTTGGATGAGATGATCCGGATGGGAACTGCTCGCATGAAGCACTGAGTTGCCTGCAGTAGGTTTCCTGTGCAATGTGGTGTGAATTTAGTCATTGCTAATGTACACCTCCACGTCCAGGAAATTGACCGATGTAATACTAATTGAAGCAGTAAATTGGAGATTTAAGGTGTTAATATTCAGATTTTGGACAAACATCTCAGCATCACTCACCGAGCCCTGCCAGATTACAAAAAGGTCATCGATATACTTTAACCATTTTACAACATTAGTAGTCATAATGCTTGGAAATTCCTTGATGAGGACCAGCTCCTCCCACCATCCCATATGTAGGCAGGCGTAGCTTGGTGAGAAGCTGGCCCCCATCGCCACTCCCCGTTGTTGTTGGTAAATGACGTTCTCAAACATGAAAAGGTTATTGTACAAACAAAATTCCACCATATTGATCAACATAGTGTTATGTTGATCAAACTCCGGGTCTCTGTGGGAAAGGTAGTGGCCTAGTGCCCTGAGGCCATCTTGGTGCCTGATAGACGTGTACAGGGAGGTGACATCCAGTGTCATTAGCAGATAGTCTTCTTGCCATTTCACGTTCCTGATTTTCCCAAGGAAATCCCCTGTATCCCTCACATATGAAGGCAATTCTCTCACATAATCCTGGAGAAAATAGTCAACATAGATAGATGTGTGTTCTAACATGCTGTTGCATGCCGAGATGATAGGTCTGCCAGGCGGCCTCATTGGATTCTTATGAACTTTGGGGATGAAGAACATAATTGGTGTAACCGGATGCTCATTCCTCAGATATTTGTATTCATCGCTTGTTATGAGGCCAGCATTCATCCATGCCACAAGCTTTGTGTTGAAACAATTGTACATGATTTTTAAGTTCTGTTGGTCTACCCGATGGTAACACTCTTTGTCTCTTAGTTGCGACATGGCTTCTTCAATACACATACATATATATAAATGCATATGCATATATATGCATATATGTATGTGCATATGTGTGCATGTACAGAGAGGTAGAGAGGTAGAGGTGTATAGGTAGAGGTGTAGAGGTAGAGAGGTAGAGGTAGAGAGGTAGAGAGTAGTAGAGAGAGAGGTAGAGAGAGGTAGAGAGTAGAGGGCGAGTAATAGAGAGTAGAGAGTGAGTAGTAGAGAGTAGCAGAGAGTAGTAGAGAAAGTATCAGATAGTGAGTAGAAGAGAGTAGTAGAGTGAGTGGTAGAGAGTGAGTAGTAGAGAGTGAGTATAAGAGAGTGAGTAGTAGAGAGTAGTAGAGAGTGAGTAGTAGAGTGAGTAGTAGAGTGAGTAGTAGAGAGTGAGTAGTAGAGAGTGAGTAGTAGAGAGTAGTAGAGAGTGAGTAGCAGAGAGAGAGTATTAGAGAGTAGTAGAGAGTGAGTAGCAGAGAGAGAGTATTAGAGAGTAGTAGAGAGTGAGTAGCAGAGAGAGTAGTAGAGAGTAGTAGAGAGAGAGTAGAAGAGAGTGAGTAGTAGAGAGTGAGTAGTAGAGAGTAGTAGAGAGTGAGTAGTAGATTAGTAGAGAGTGAGTAGTAGAGAGTGAGTAGTAGAGAGTAGTGGAGTAGTAGAGAGTGAGTAGTAGAGAGTAGTAGAGAGTGAGTAGTAGAGTGAGTACTAGAGAGTAGTAGAGAGTGAGTAGCAGATAGCAAGTAGTAGAAATGTGTAGTAGAGAGTGAGTAGTAGAGAGTAGTAGAGAGTGAGTAGTAGAGAGAGAGTAGTAGAGAGTGAGAAGTAGAGAGAGTAGTAGAGTAGTAGAGAGTGAGTAGTAGAGTGAGTAGTAGAGAGTAGTTGAGAGCGAGTAGTAGAGAATGAGTAGTGGAGAGTGAGCAGTAGAGAGTAGTAGAGAGTGAGTAGTAGAGAGTGAGTAGTACAGAGTGAGTAGTAGAAAGTAGTAGAGAGTGAGTGGTAGAGAGTAGTAGTAAGTAGTAGAGTGAGTAGTAGAGAGTGAGTAGTAGAGAGTGAATAGTAGAGAGTAGTAGAGAGTGAGTAGTAGAGAGAGTAGTAGTAGACAGTGAGTAGTAGAGAGTAGTAGAGCGTGAGTAGTAGAGAGTGGTAGCGAGTGAGTAGTAGAGAGTGAGTAGTAGAGTACTAGAGAGTGAGTAGTTGAGAGTGAGTAGTAGAGAGTGAGTAGTAGAGAGTAGTAGAGTAGTAGAGAGTGAGTAGTAGAGAGTAGTAGAGAGTGAGTAGTAGAGAGTGAGCAGTAGAGAGAGAGTACTAGAGAGTAGTAGAGAGTCAGTAGTAGAGTAGTAGAGAGTAGTCAGTCAGTGTCAGTCAGTGTCAGTCAGTGTCGGTCAGTGTCAGTCAGTCAGTGTCAGTCAGTCAGTCAGTGTCAGTCAATCAGTGTCAGTCAGTGTCAGTCAATCAGTGTCAGTCAGTCAGTGTCAGTCAATCAGTGTCAGTCAGTGTCAATCAGTGTCAGTCAGTGTCAGTCAGTCAGTCAGTCAGTATCAGTCATTGTCAGTGTCAGTCAATCTGTGTCAGTCAGTGTCAATCAGTCAGTGTCAGTCAGTCAGTGTCAGTCAGTCAGTGTCAGCTAGAGCAGCTCTGCTGACCTGGTTCTCTGGCTCTAAAGCAGCTCTGCTGACCTGGTTCTCTCTCTCTAAAGCAGCTCTGCTGACCTGGTTTCTCTGGCTCTACAGCAGGTCTGCTGACCTGGTTTTCTGGCTCTAGAGCAGCTCTGCTGACATAGGGGCATATTATCAAGCATGGTGTTAACATTATGGCCGCTTTAGCGGCAGAAAACTGCTGCTAAAGCGGCGATAATGGGCTTTATAATATGCCCGTGAGAATTCCAATAGAAGCCCAGGTTCACACCAGAACATGGGCTTCTATGGGAATTCTCAAGGGCATATTATCAAGCTCATTATCGCCGATTTAGCGGAAGTTTTCTGCCGCTAAAGCGACGATAATTTTAACGCCGTTTCTTGATAATATGCCCCCTAGTTCTTATGCTACAGAGCAGCTCTGCTGATCTAGTTCTCTGGCTCTGCAACAGGTCTGCTGACCTGGTTCTCTGGCTCTAAAGCAGCTCCGCTGACCCAGTTCTATGGCTCTGAAGCAGTTCTGCCGACATGGTTCTTTGGCTCTAGAGCAGCTCTACTGACCTGGTTCTCTCCCTCTAAAGCAGCTCTACTGACCTGGTTTCTCTGACTCTGCAGCAGCTCTGCAGACCTGGTTCTCTGGCTCTAGAGCAGCTCTGTTGACCTGGTTCTTAGGCTCTAGAGCATCTCTACTGACCTGGTTCTCTGGCTCTAAAGCAGCTCTGCTGACCTGGTTCTTTGGCTCTAAAGCAGCTCTGCTGATTTGGTTCTCTGACTCTAGAGTAGCTCTGCTGACCTGGTTCTCTGGCTCTAAAGCAGCTCTGCTGACCTGGTTCTCTGGCTCTAAAGCAGCTCTGCTGACCTGGTTTCGCTGGCTCTACAGCAACTCTGCTGACCTGGTTCTCTGGCTCTAGAGCAGCTCTGCTGACCTAGTTCTTAGGCTCCAGAGCAGCTCTGCTGACCTGGTTCTCTGGCTCTACAGCAGCTCTGCTGACCTCGTTTTCTACACTCACGATGCACGCACCCGACTTTGCGAAAATATATTTAAAAATAATATAAGTTTATTATAAGTACAAATATATTATTTTGATGAATATCTTACATAATCTCTTGCCTTAATATGTATATTAAAGACACATACATATAATTTTGGAACATAATTGTTTTTTGCGGGAGTCGCGCACCCAGTGCGCCCCAGCACGCATATGATGTCACGCGGGACCCGCAACCGCGCAAACATCTCGTACCGGATGCGCATGTGTCGCAAATGCGCGGGAGCAGGAGTCGCAGACTGGTCGCATACCAATCGCGCATATCACGTGATATTAAATGTATATGATGTAACTGAAAAACACACAGCCGTTTCACACCATACACGGATCCTTCATGATTTTCCTAAAATGGTGGCTAGAATGCGCGCACCCACCGTGATGTGTACACTTTGAGTGCGCGACTCCATAAACAAATTAAACATTTTTTTTAAAGAAAATAATATAATAATAATATAAAATAATATAAATATATTAAAATAAAAAATGAAAACAAGAAAATTAATCAATATTTCAGTTTTAATTAAAAAAAAAAATTTTGTGCAATTTTCAGAAAAATATATAATGTTATTTAATGAATAAAATATTTATAAATAAACAGTTAAAAAACTGTAGAAAATCAGTACAAAAAAATAGATATAACTACTATCACACTTAAAAGTTAGCATTTAAAAAACCTTTGAAATTCACTGAAAAAAACATAGGTTTCAGAGACGTCATAGTTAGAAATTAGCATTTAAAAAATCTTAGAAATTCACAGAAAAAACCATAGGTTTCAGGGGTGTTATAGTTAGCTGCCCATTTCACTCATACAAAACCATAGAAATTCCTCCGTTATAGTTAGTTCTGCTAACTATAACCCACGCTCCCGCAATGCACTGCTGATGATGTCACATATTGCATCATTCATGACATGGTCAGTGACATCACTGATGACATCACTGATGACATCTCAAATGACATCACTGATGACATCATCCACTTGACAATCTGATATACCTCATCATACACTAGTATAACCTTTCATCACTCACTGTAAAATACAGAGTACCACATTTGAATTCATTGACACACCAATACCAGTTACTACATACCCACTCACTGATTCCTAAGTCTACACACACAACTAACCATTCAACAACAGAAACATCTATACATGCAGTCATTAATTAATAGAACACTATCAAATGGACTTATACACATATATAGACATTGACACATCAGCAGTCATCTTAGTCGGTTATGCAGTCATCCTACTCAATCATGAAAAAAATGTATCGCACTTAAATTTACTCACTTACACAATTATCCAACAACACCTCATTTATTCAAACACATAGTAACTCATCGTTAATATGTTAAAAAAGCACCATTACAATTATACACTCATTCATATAGTTACTCTCACAATCACTGACTCTTACACATACTTATTTATATACACCAACTCTCACATACAATGCCTTTTATTTGTTTACTTTGTTGAGGATGTACAACTAAAACATATTCGCTCACCAACACACAAATAAATACACTCAGTCACCCAAACAACTGTTTCCACATGCACTCTTAAACCCATACACCAAGTCAGTCAACCATACACACATCTATGCATAGAGTTACACACACCCCATCCAACCACACACACACTCAGTGTCCCATATAAATACTCACCCAAATAATCAATAACTAATATACACACTCATGTAGTTAGTGACCAACTGATGCAGCATGTTATACAACAACAGAGACAGTGCTGCACACATTCACATAGTTTAGTTACTAATCCATGTATTAAGTGAGACACTTTTAATTACTCACTTAAAAAGACAGTCAGACAGCTACTAAATCCTCCATCCAGACAGTTATATATCCACTCAATCTTCAATACAGATTGGTATATATATAATACATATTTAAATTTCAAACTAAACCACATACAGTGGATAATGTCATCAGTGATGTCATCAGTGATGTCATTTGAGATGTCATCAGTGATGTCATCAGTGATGTCACGGATCATGTAATGAATGATGCAATATGTGACATCATCAGCAGTGCATTGCGGGCGCGTGAGTTATAGTTAGAAGAACTAACTATAACAGGAATTTCTATGGTTTTGTAAGAGTGAAATGGGCAGCTAACTATAACACCCCTGAAACCTATGGTTTTTCTGTGAATATATATTTATATACACACACACATATATATATATACAGCGCTCCTGCTCCGTTATATCGTTTAACGGAGACTTCTGGCACGGACCTCTTCCAGTCTCCACACAAAATCGAAGAACCACAGAAATATTGAGTATTGCAGTGAGCAGTGCAAGATTTATTGGTCGTAAAAGATTACATCCAGGAGTGTTCGCACTTAGTGCCCACCATTGACGCGGTTTGCTCGCTCACGCAAGCTTGATCACACACATATATATATATATCATGTGATCAAGGCCTCTAGAAGGCTGAAACGCGTCATGCAGGCATTGCTGTGAATTAATTAAAAATCGAATTACTCACTCGCACTTTGGGTCAGTTGCCGTCTGTTCCTGTTTCCTAGAAGATCGCTGGTTCTCAGGAGTCCCCCAGGCGAAATCCCCAATATATATATATATATATATATATATATATATATATATATATATATATATATATATATATATATATATATATATATATATATATATATAAAATTCACAAGTGCCAAACAAAGGGACAGTTTGTGCACTCCCAAACCTATGCAATTCATGTTTGGTTGCGAATTTGCATCCCCGCTGGATCCGAGCAGGTCACAGCATGCTCATTTAGGCTGCGTTATGTGCAGCAGCAGCAATGATAGCAATGGGCGACTTGAGTAAGAGCTGCATGGACATTATCAAATATGTTAAAACGCATGAGACTGGCAGCTCACATGAGCAATACAGAGCTACTAATCCCATGATTCTTTGCACTTATGCATACTCACCTGAGAAAAGAAATGAGAAGGGGATATATTGGAAGTTAATGTTGCCGGGACTTGTGCATACAGCCTTTGAGAAAGGAATAACTTCCGAAACACGTCAGGCACTGCTTTGTTTTGTCTGTCCAACCTTCGAAGCAGCCCATTGAAAATAAATTTACTGTTTTGGGAGTGCATTTTCAACTGGAGGCAATTTGTGTTTTATTTTTATATATATGTATATATAATAAAATTGTTAGATATATATATATAATTCACAAGCACCAAACAAAGGGACACTTCGTGCAATCCAGAGCCTATGCATTCATGTGAGCAAGGCCTGTAAAGGCCGAAATGCGTTGGGTTATTCGGGGTGTTCCGATATGTCAAGCTGATTTTGACATTTTGGATACGTTTGTGAAGGCTTGGGAGTGTGTGGTCTGTCCCTTTGTTTGGAGCTAATTGAGTCAGGCTCTACCACTCTAATGGGAGCACCCAGGAGAACCATAATTAGAGCCACACGTTGTCATTTGTATTACCTCTGGTGCAGGTCTTGAAAGCCCCCAGAGAAAGATGCATCTTCAGGGGCTTTTGCTCACTCAGAGCACTTGCCAGGAAAGTTCAAGACTGCTGAGATATTGCCACAAAAAAGTATTTGTACCTATAGCGCTCAGTTGACCAAAGCCTACTGTCTATCCTTACTGAAACAGTCTTAGAACCAAACAAATTCTACAACCAAACTGGGAACTTAGGACCAGGACAAGCTACACAATTATCCTGGCAACCTCAGAGTTTCTATATCCAAAACAGGGGAGGTTTTGCCAGCTTTATCATCCTGCCTTGCCGTGCTGGAGAAGTGTGACTTTCAAAAAAAGGATTAAGGTCCTCAAAGGGCCAGTTACCAGCCCCATCTCATTGTGAGATCTTTGGAGTTCTCTCTCATATGTCCCACAGAGCTTTAAGATGCTGTAAAGCAGCAGAAAGATGTGCAAAGCTGCTGGACAACCTGTGGCTTGGCTAGGGAAGTTAGGGGTGAAGCAGTGATGTGGCGTCTCTGGATTAGGTACAAACTTCCACCATACAGAATAATCTACTTCCACATTTAAATTCCTGTGCAGTAAATGACCTAGATAGGAGTAGGAACAACAGAAGAAGAAGGTGGGACCTTGCCTGGAGAGGAAACATTCTTGGACTTTTTGGAGCATTTTAAGAACTATCAATATACATTACCAAAGATCAGAAGACATGCTCAGTGCTCAAATAATCAAGCAAATGCAGAATGTGTATATTTAGGACCTACATATACATATGCACAGTAATGCACTGACACTTTTCAATTATGAACTAGCTTTCTTGTTCCATGAATATTTTATTCCTCTCATAAAAAACAATTCCTGCACGAGCCGTTGGTGTTTGTATGATATCTTTGCCTAGGCCTTTCTAGTATGTCCATTTTGGGCTCCTCTTGTTATATAATATTGCTCATAACCAGTTTGAAACTGTCAGAGCAGCACTCTATTGACGATAACTGTAACCTATACTAAAGTGAGACTGGTAATTTATTTTCTCATTTACTAGTATGAGTAACAATAAAGCATTTCTGTGTAGAGGAATACATTGCTAAAATATTTAATATCACTTAACTTCTTGGACAAAGGTCTTCTCTACAAATAAATACAAATCCCAATTGTGTTTAGAAAAATCTGAAAACTGCAAGAAGAAGCAAATCCAGATTGATTTGCATTCAGAAATGGTGAATGAAAACGTAACAGATGGAAAAATATCATTAGGTATGCAGTTACAAAATGTCCAGATGATTTTTATAAATTACCCAACATTCAGAAACTGATTTAACCACATAGCAATGACCAGTTAAAGTCACTTGATAGTCCTACGCATAGATACAATTTTGCAACACAAAAAAAAGAATTACAAGAAATTGTTGATATAGTAAACAGATTCTACAGTGCAACATTCAGGCTGACCCAGACTCTGCACTAGAAAAATAGGAAAAGTCTGTTTCTGATTTTAAAAGGATCAAAACCAAGAAAAAGGTTCTGAAATATATTTTTGAAAAGGACAGCCAGGAGCATATCTACCCTCACCTCTTTGAGGAATTCTGATCCCAAACAAATAAGTACTATCAACAGTCAACTACCCTCCACAATTGGGGTCACTCTAAACAGAAGAAACTTGTTGACTTTACTAGTTTCAATCTCTGATCTTGACCCTGCAGAAGAAAGAAGGAGAAAATCAACACGCTGTTACATTTTCAGAAAGAAATGATACAGACAAACAGAGAGGTAGAGGAGGTCACAATATCAGAATATTCAAGCAGGAGGGAGGCAGACAAGATGACAATGTTGCCAATAGTTTCCTATTTAGTAACAGAAAACTCAGATAGACTTCTTCCCATATTTCATTTGTCTAAAATTGCTCTTTACTAGATTTTAAATTAGTACTGCATTGTACACATTCTGTGTATAAATATCCAGAGGCAAGATATTGAGTTTTTAACCTCTTCAGTGCCCATGACGAGATAGTCTCGTCATGGAGCACGGTTGTGCTGTGCCCATGACGAGACTATCTCGTCATGAACCCCGCCCGCTAATGTAACGCCCGGCACAGGGCGGGGAAAGGGTGTGGCACTGAAGGGGTTAACATTATAATCTGTATTATACTCCTGCTCAAGATGTTTCCAACAGTGTCCTACACCTAACCATTCCATAGTTCATATAGTTCAGATAACAAAGGAAGTTGCCCATCAGTGAAGATAAAAAGAGCAAAAATTACAAGTAAAGGAAAACATTTGAAGACATCAAAACATCAAATTCATACATCAAGGCTTGCCATACTGAACACCTTCCACAACTGATTTCCCTTAATCCATGTGTGTACTCTTACTTGCCTTCCATGAGTCATTTTAGACCACTTCTAAAATACCTGTTCCATTGTGTGATAACCCAAAATCTCTTAAGTTTTACCTAGCTAGTCATTCAACTGATACGTAATGTTTCGAACAATGCCATGGTAAACATGTCCAGAACCAAGCCTCGTATGTGTGGGGAGCTTCATTCATTACCCACCCCAAAAGTGAAGTGACGGATTGAATAACCTTTTCACTAACACCCAATAAAACAGTGAAAACAATAAAAAACATTCTAAGTACTGGAGAGATGGCATCTCAAGCTCCTAATTCTGGTTTCAAATGAGGCAAAAATATAAAGGACCAGCAATTTTAAGCTCAATAAACCTTCCACCACTAGCTTTTGAACTCATAGGGGCCGATTCACAGAACTAACTTAAGACAAAATCCTAAACTTAGTACTTTTGGTATTCACAGAAGTTAGGATTTTGTCTTAAGTTTGTCTTAACACAGACTTAAGACAGACTTACGACAGACTTAAGACAGACTTAAGACAAACTTAAGACAGACTTAAGACAGACTTAAGACAGACTTAAGACAAATTTAAGACAAAATCCTAACTTAAGTCTGTCTTAAGTCTGTCTTAAGTCTGTCTTAAGTCTGTCTTAAGTTTGTCTTAAGTCTGTCTTAAGTTTATCTTAAGTCTGTCTTAAGTCTGTCTGAAGTCTGTTTAAGTTTGTTTTAAGACAAACTTAAGACAAAATCCTAACTTCTGTGAATACCAAAAGTAGTAAGTTTAGGATTTTGTCTTAAGTTAGTTCTGTGAATCAGGCCCTTAATTCGACTATGAACCATCTGAAATGAGTCCGTTTGACAATATGAAATTCACACACAAACCTAATGTATTTACCTATGGTAAGAACAAACAGACACTTAGGGGGTTATTCTGATGGTGGTCCGACCGCATCCGACAACTTATCGGATGTGGTCTGACAGCCATCTGTTGCTGTGGTCGAACCGACGCATTACAATGTGTGTAGTCAGGGGCAGCAGGTGGAGGGACATTCTGACGCTTTCCGAGAAGCAGACCGTCGGAAGATCAGTAATCCCTACAAAAGGGGCAGTACCTGCTCAGTCTGCCTTGAAAAGGCAAGCATAAAGTGACTTTGGGGGCTCCTAGCAAGGCCACCTATGCCCCTGGCCCTCCACTTGGGGCCTGAGGGGGCACGTATGGTGCCCCCCTAAACATCCCTGCACAATGCTGCCTGTCGCACTGTGCAGGGATGTTTTTAAAGTGTATATTTTCTATTGTAGTGTGTTCTGCAGCCCGCAGCGCAAGCCGCAATGGAAAATATACACTTTGCAATCACCATGAAGACGGACGCATTATAATAGGGGGAGTGGGACTGCCATTTCCTTGTCAGGTAGTCCCGCTTCCACTATGGTGCCAGTCAGACGAGAGTATGATAGGCATCGTAATGATGCCCTTAGCCATTTCACTACTAACCAATCAATCAATCAATCAATCAATCAATCAATCAATCAATCAGGGTTTTGTAGCAACTCTACCAATTTGAGTTAGGCTATATGCTGTGCCTGTGACTCTACTGAGGACAAACTGCTAAATAAAAAAAAGAGGTATGGGTTGGCAAACAAAGGAATTGAATCAGATATTATGTTCACCTAGTTCCTATGGACTCTTCTTTTCAAACCTGGAATCATACTGAGAATTACATTGGCCTGCAAGTCATTGACAAGGGGGCAAGTGCCTCATAGAGGTAGAAATTTGCCACAGATGCTTTGCATATTGCAATCTAAATTTATACAACTGTGTGACTCAATTCATAATGGACTACACTCTTTAGACGACTGAAACACCATTATGTTCCCTTGCCAATATTTGTAATAGATATGAACTGGATTTAACTAATAATAGATTGACTGCAAAGATTGGTCGGCAAAGTATATGTTTGACATCCGTTACCATACACATGATCTTTCCACTGATCACAAACCTTCCTCTTGGTTACGGAGTCTTGGCTTGTGTGCAGTGCGCACACATTATCTAGGAATAAACCCCATAAGCCTATAAAATGTCCCTTCAGGTCTAATGGGATAAAATGACAAGGTAGCTTTGTAATCATCAAATCCTTTCCTACTTTTTCATGCTTCTAAATGAGAATCCGATCTAGTAAAATATCAATCTTCCCACAATCCTCTCATGCTGTTATGAACCCCAATGTACCCCAATATAGACCTAGGTAGTTACACAACCCTTTACCTACACCTGTCCTACCATTGTTCTACATACCAGGTTTTGGCGCTGACCTTTTACCTAGGTAGGTGGTACATGGCTGTCCTGTGGATTTCTCTGAAAACTAGCCTCATATATTATGCATGAGGATTCTGAGTATCACAGGAGGATTACCATCTTCTGCATAATAACTCTGTATAAGGGTCACCACTGTCCTCAGCCTTGCCCGACATGCCCACTGTACACTTATTGGTAGAATCCTTGAGGGTACCTTTTGGGTATAAAAGCACTACATCTTCGCTGGGCAAGCCAGAGGAGAAAGACTTCCATGCTGACACACTGACGCGAGATGCTGAGGTCCCTGCACACAGACACTCCAGCACGCAGTGGTCTGATATCCCTTGCGGGGTGTCCATCTCGAGACCAAGACAGGGTCCTTCACTCTCCCACATCAGGTAATGGGGTTGGCTCTATCCTAAGGGGATTCTTGGCTATACACCTACATACATGCTAGGGACACTTAGGTACATCTAGTTAGGGTCTGCATTATTGGAGTACGCATTATTACTGTTATGTGTATATATATGTCTGCATATAATCATTGTTTTTAGCACTATGGTAGAATTCTACCTTTTCTTTACCCTATTGGTGCTCATAACCGTATATATCTGTTTGTGGCTAATGGTTGTCACAGCACACGTATTTTATACTACAATGATGCTGGTTCAATAAATACTTATTTCAAAACGTCCCCACGGTTTATTCTGTGTATTTCTCTGAGACAAAGTAAGCAGGAGTGACTGAGCAAAAAATACCATACGGTTTTCATGATCCCTGAGGGTTTAGGGTTGCCATGTTCAATAGTACCCAGAAATGATTTGCTTCTTGGCAAGAGGGCTCATAGTGGCACTGTGAGCCTGCTGGTCTACAGACTAATATATCCATTGGGGGTGCCTGGAATCAGTCTGGACACTAATCCCTTAGTTTATGTTGTCTAAACATGATGATCCTTTATAGATTTGTATGAACTACACAACACTGCTAACCTTTCAAATTCCCCCCAATAAAACCCTGAATTTCCTGCCTTTTTCTGAAACTTCATTGTATTAACAGTATTCCACCACCATATTCCTGCAAGACAGTGGAACCAAGACTACGGAATCAGGACAAGGTTTTGAACTTGATTTACCATTTCTTTGCAAACCACACCTTGCTTATCAAGACTCCACCTTTCATCTCATATCTCTGTCCAACCAATGGTGTTATAGCACAGAGCATCATGATTGCTCCAGTTTTGTTAACCTCAAACATCTCCCTTATCTCATTCAATTATATAGCCACTCCTGTTACATTTATAAGGATGATATTAAGATCCTGCTGATAGTAAAACCTCATTCAGATGCCAGTTTCACTGCACTCACATCCTGGCACTTTCTTTTGCAAATCTGTTTTATTGATTTTATTATGCAGTACATATCAACATGTATACATGCCAGCACTACTCACATCCTGGCTCTTTGACAATCATGACTGGATTACCCGGAACTACCTGAAGTGAAACACTGGAAATTTATATTCATTTGTCAATAACTAGAACACGTTTCTTAGAGAATCCACATTCCCACATTCCTTGGAGAATCCCACATTGCCACATTCCTTGGAGAATCTAAATTGTATGGCAAGATCAAAACCTATTATTATGCACATTCATTGTTTTTCAACACGGCCGGACGATCTGGGAACACCACCTAAAGTATCAAAGGAAGTAAGAAAGCTTGGAATGACCATGGACTCCAACCTATCAATGAATGCCCAAGTGGACAAACTAGAAAGATCAATGTTTATTACTATAAAAACTCTGTGACGGATATTCTCCCACCAGAGATTTCCAAACAAGGTCCAGGTTACCATCTCTCTTGTTCTGTCCTAACTTGATCATGCCAATAGACTCTACCACCGGTCACTTTTAACAACTATGACTACATTCAGCAACGGAACCTCCGCTCTAGATTGGCACCGTGCCTCAAAATACCACTGTGCAAGAAAAAAAACATGAGTGACACATCCTTCTCTGTTCAAGCAGCCAAACTATGGAACTCTTTACCCCCAAACATAAGATCCGTGGATAACCACCTTATCTTCAGAAGACTATTCAAGAATTGGCTCATCCCCACTAAACCACCATACTCAAACAAAAATATATAGCATATCCCTCTGTATATAAGGATTTATCTGGAGTTTAGATGTGTACCAACATATGTGTATTGCTTTGTATGAACTTGTATATTAATTATGTTTTAAAGATATAAATATTACTTAGTTTTGCTGAAAAAATTTACATATTACTCATAGCTACATCCTATATTTAAGAAGTATATACGTTACTCCATAAATAAGTACATTTGTTATCATAACTGTTTATCTACAGTTGCTTCACTATTGAATCACAAAAAATAAAAACACATAAATTAATTTAAAATACAACACTTGAAAGTCTGTGTTTATTAAATGCAACTTTAATCTACATTTATCACTTTTCTTATGCATATTTATACCTTCCATGTACTTGTGTATCTTTATATTTATTACTTTGCTTCTTATTCAGCATATCCAATGCACTACCCTATATCTCACCCTATATCTCTCGCAATATATGCTCTACCTCCACTCTGACTCATCTCAAACCTCATTCTACTACTCTTTCCAAAGCACTACCCTATTTCACTCCCTATACCTCTATCAATATATCCTCTACATCAACTCTCTCATTCATCCCAAACCCCATACCACTACTATGACCCCAAAAATAACCCTTTCTAGACTCCTACCTCCTCAACCCCTCCTTGCATCATCTCAAACCTCTTTTACTATTCAGATCCCCGAACAGGCCTTTCTAAACCCTTCTCTCTGACTCTTCCCCCTCCACCTCCCCTTTACTCACCCTACACCCCCTCCTAGTGCTTTGAACTAAAAAAAACACTTTCTAGGCCCATTCCTCTTATATCCCTCACCTCATTAAGGGTACCAGACACTATATAAATGCAAATCCTTCCCTTTTCAATCCCTCTCCTATCCTTTCCAATCCAAATAACAGACTAACATGTCCACCGCTTAAATTAATTTCATAATTCCCTAGACTGATTCACCACCAATCTTTTTTTGGTTCCGTAGTACAAGCTACTCGCCTAATAGTGCCTCCACACTGCATTAGGGGTAGCAAGCACTATATAAATGCAAACCTTTACCCTCCTTTATCCCGCCACTATCCTTCTCAATCCAAATAGAAGACTAGCATATCCACCACTCAAATGAATTTCATATTTCAATATACTAATCCTTTATGGCTTCCCGAGTAGCGTACTACTCGCAGAAAACGCTTAGCCATCTTGTCAGGGGTAGTAACCACTATATAAATGAAATTACAATACAATACACATGCTGAATGCTCAACAGATTTTAAACAGAATTTTACAAGGACATTAGCATTTGATTAGTCTGCCAATTTCAAAATGTCATCCAACTTGAAATTGGGGCATAGTTCACCTAGTTGAATGAGCTGCAAACCTCAACAAATAAACACTTACCTCATCCAAAAGTACCTACCATCTATGTATCAGGCACAAATATCCAAAACCCCACCAAACACTGCCAAAAAGAGACCGGATCTAACAAATTCACCAACGTACAATCCAGCAGACCCAGAGTTAATGAAAACCTTTCAGTCCACGTTTGGAACAAAATAAAGGCTAATCTGACATCCCAAACAGAACTGTTCTTTGCAATAGATGGTCTGCATAACTAATTGCATTTCATCACTCTGCAAACTAGAACACTCATCAATTGATCTTCATTCCCTCAATCTGTGACTGCTGATCTATTGTAACTAGTCATCCTATAACACAAGCCTTTCCTATCAAGAATTGATAAGAAATTAGCCAACGTCACCTCAGATGCTTCCAAGTTATCCAAATCCAAATCCATGCACCAACATTCCCAATATCTTTACATTCCCCACTACCTCTTCTTAGCACCTGGCAGCCAAGACTCTTTAAGTAAGACTAAAGTCTCCTCCAAAAGGCCATTGAATTCTCCATAAATCCTGATATCCTCCAAGCAAGAAGGTACAAGGTCCTGGTCTCCACCAATATACTATCCTGGTCCCTGGTCCTACAAGCATTCTTTGGTAAGCCGAAATCAACCAAGGTTGTGGTACTCTCAACTACAGAACCATTGGTAAGCCCGATGGAATGCCACAGGGGGTTTGACAAGGATAATATGACATTTCTACTCCTCACTTGCTACAGAACCCTTTGTATAATAGTCAATGGGGAAAATGCCTCTCCAATCTTGCAAAAAAAACTACTGTTTGAGCTCTTGATCTGGCCTGCTAGCAGAAATAAATAAGTCTTTAACTGAACGGTAATCCTTAGCTCAAACAGGTCTACTTCCAGTAGAACCTACAACGGACAAAGCTCTACAAACACTTCCTGGTCCAGCCTCCAATTGCTTTATTCTTCTAAATAATGCAAATTCCAATCTGCATTGTGATTTTGCAGAAGTGGAAGATACAGCCTTCACCACCAGACAATTTATGTATAGTACTCTCTCCAACTCGGACCACTGGCCCCTTTTTCTCCATATTATTCAAACTAGACGCCCACCAAAGAGGCTACTGTTTCCAACACAAATCTGAGTTAACACAAAAATTTGACCAACCATTTCATGCATTCAAGTTTTGAAACCACCAACACAGCTCTGCCTTTGCATCCTTTGTCATAGTCACCTGTTTGCTGTACCATAAACCCCTGCACAAATTTGTCACATTCATGCACTACATTACACTGTAGTGAAACAGCCTGGAAAATCCACCTGAATTCGGGATGAGAGAAGGGCAATTATTCAAGCTAAAGCCCTCATGTACAGTATCTTATTTGTCCACCCACATTTTATCTCCAACTTATCTTTATCATCCTCTGAGCTGGTAGCCTCAAAACTGTCTCCAACGTATCCACCTGAAAACCCCAAATCTCAAACTTTTCTCTGTTAACCATGAATTACAATTCTTCTAATAAATTCATTGTCATGCTTAACTGGGCCTCTAATGCCTCCCAACCCTGTGACATAGATAGAAAAAAGTCCAAATCAATTATCATCTGCACCCCTTTTATTCAACAGAAACTCACTACTGGACTATTAAGTCCAGTAGTGAGTTGCCTTGATGAAACACCAAGTGACCATAGTCAGCTGAACAGTAGGCTCTGAAACAGATAAGCTTACCTGCCCAACAAAACTGGAGGCAGAGCTAACTCTCCTCTGCTATGCGGACCGTAATGAAGGCATCCGTTAGGTCTAATTTTAGTAATCCATCCACTTTCTGGAAGTTGAATCTCAAAAGGTCCTCCATCTTGAAATAATGGTAAACCACATGGTGACTCACTTTTTATAAATGTATCATAGTCTCCAACCCTTGTTCTTCTTCTACACCAGAAAGATAGTACTTACAATACCCGTCTTCTCCTCCTGCCCCTGTAAAATGAGAAGATAGATACTGCATTAAGCCTGGGGGTTCTGGAGTGAATTACTGCCCTATTCAATAAGATGTCAGGGAACTAATAGCCTTCAGGATGGCCCTTGACCGCTCCAGTTGAAAATCTGGTATACGGTTTGCACTGAGGTTATTGGTGGTGCTGTTATGCCGATCCAAATTCAGTCTGAACTTAAAGACTCCTCTGACCACACCATGTTTAGCTAAGCTGGCATAAAGAGTGCTTTGTTAAATATAAGAGGGCAGATTTATGTTTCCTGGCGCATCCCTGCAAATCAGCAGGGATGCGCCAGGAAAGATGCGTCACCAAGTTTACCCTTGCGCCACCACAGATGCGCCGCATTTACAATGTAGCGCATCGTGGCGCAAGGATAAACAGATGCGTGACGCATCTGATGGCGTAAGGGCGGCACACTGCTGGAGTCGTGTCGCAAGCACGATGCAACTCCAGCAATGTTTAGGGGCTGCCCATACCTAACATGCTGCGTCATGCCTTACGCCTGCTTCAAGCAGGCGCAAGGTTTTGACGCAGCAGCGTCGAAAAAGTGACTGAGTGAAATCTTGTAGATTTCACTGCGTCACTTTTCCGAGGCTTTTTCCGATGGAACGCCCACCCTGCATACATTAAACCTGAGTAGCGCAGGGCTTTACAACGAAACGCATCTCCCTAGATGCGTCACGTTGTAAATAAGGCGCAACATGGCGCATGGTTTACGCCGCCGCTGCGTCACAAAAGTGACGCAACGGCGGCGTAAAAGTGGCGCAAGTCTAACATAAATCTGCCCCAAGGTCTCTTACTAAGAAGAATGTAACCTACTTCTTAATAATACACGTGTTGACTGAGACGTGGATGAATGAGTCATATGCACTGGATGTACTGAACGCTATTCATGCAGGCTATGGGATTATTCATAGGGAAAGGAAAGACCACAAAGAGGCGAGCTGGCTGTGGTTTTAATTAAAGGTTTTTTAAAGATTTCTATTGAATACTTGTTTGAAATGAATACATTTCTGAAAGATGCCATTAGATACAATAACGATTTTCAGCCTCCTTCTAACTTTATCTTCAAGACATTTAGAGGCTTCTGGACTTGTCAGTTCTGTTTTTTGGACAAATTGGTGAAAATTGCAAGCTCATTTTTACCTAACATCCCTCTGGTGGTTATCCTGGGAGATTTTAACTTGTGGTATGATTCTCGAAGCAGTTCTTCACAAGTTGTTTTCAGTCTTATGCTCGATCTACTTTTCAAATTGTTAACCAAGGTATTCACTGGGCAGGTCATGCCATTTACATTATTTTTTATTTTCCTGTTGGGTAAATGGACCATTCCTTTGTGCAATTGGGTATTTTAATGACTAGCCTTTCTAAACCACCTAAGATTCACTCTAGAGTTCTTTCTTGTAGCTGTTAGCATAAGATCGATCTCACTGAAGCCGCTGCAAAATTTAAAGGCAGCTAGCCTGAAAGGCACATCTCAGCTGACCCTGAAAACTCCTCATCTTTCTTCTTCTGAGGAAACAGTCTCCTCTGTTAGTTAATGGGCTTGATCTAGATGACTCTCTCAGCCCTGGTTTCCTGCTGCTTTACTAGTTAAAAAACGGATGGTTAGGCATATGTAAAGGAACAAATGGCAAACCTATATGTACCACTAATCTATAAAATGGCATATTTTGACATTCTAATGCAAGATGCATCTAATTCAACTCAAACTTTATCCTCTCCCAGACTCCTTGTGGTAAATTTTCGACCTACATAATTAATAGAATCGAGTCACTACATGACAGCATTAATCATTTGGGCAGGCTGATTCATTGTACCCAATACTGTAAAAGCCAGAAATCCCTATAGTTGATCTTAGTCCAAGCTAATCTGGAGTATACTACAGTGGCATTGCTTATGTCTATTAAGTCAGGCTATTCAGGCAGGGGCAGATTTACAAGCCCCTTGCGCCGTTTTTGCGTCACTTTTCCTATGTTAAAAGTGACGCAAAAGTGGAGCAAGGGGCTTGTAAATCTGCCCCGCAATGTTTGCTCCTCTAAAAGTTTACATGAATTGACTGAAACAGTGACCCCTCCTGCATTAACAGTGATATTGAATCACTACTTTATCATTTGAAGGATTCTCAAAAGATTTAAGGAAAGTGTTGAAACAACTATTAAAAAATACCAGTCTGGATCTTCCACTTAAGGCACATTATATGCCCTTATCAGAGACTGATTTTTGCAAGAATATCTAATAGAACGATTTCCTCTTTTTGCAAGGCCAGGGTGATTTAAGCAGGAAAAATACCCAGTGCAATAGCAGCAAGACCAGGGATCCAGGTTATTATAAGAATGTGGTGTAGGAAAGAAGGGTCTGCTTCTATGGTTACCCCCACTTTTTGCTTGATGTAATGCTGTTTATGACTAGTCTGACTGGAATCCTGCTAATCATACCCCCACACAGTAAAAGGTGTGGGAGGTATGATTCCAAGCACTGTAAAGGCCCTCTGTTAGGCCCTCAGTGCTCCCCGGTACCAGTCTTATAGACCAGGACAGCACAACATAGTGCTGCCGACCAGAGACACGATTCTGCACTCCTACTGCTGAGCCAAGCGCGAGCAGGGGAAGGCAGAACAATAGGCATCCTGTCAAAGGAAAGTGTGACTACCTCCCAGACAGGATTTACTGTATTGAGACAGGGTAGGAGTTCTTGCCAGCACCACACAGTCTGTGTGCAGGGCACATTCGGTGCCCTCCATGCATAGTCAAACTCAAACCAGTTCAGAGAGCCGTTGGCTCTGGTACGAAACTGGACAAAGTGCAGAGGTGTATCCTTCCCCTTGTCCAGCCCCCCTTAGGAAGGGACCCTAGATTGTCCCAAACTTTTCCTTAGGGTACTTAAGGGCTTACCTGAGGGTGGGTCCTTAGATTCATTGTGGGACACGATCCAATTCAGACACCACTTCAACTTTGACTGGCTGTGCACTCTGAACTTCACTGGACTTCGCTCTGGGCATCACAGCTGCAACCGGGAAGACTCCTGCTGCTCCTGATCTCTTCGTCCTGCTCGTCTGCTACAGCACCCATGCCTGTGCTCCATACAGGAAACCTTCCAAGGCCTACGGGCATCCAAGACACCTGAAGGAATCACCCTTGAAGTGAAGGAGTCACTTCCCTGCATCTGCAGGCAAAGCAATTAAGTTGACCGGTCTGCTGATCCTGGGCTCCCACGGACTCTGACAGGCTCAGCAACACGGGTGGTTATTCTTCACATCCCTCGAGGCCTGCCCTGTCCTCTCACCAAGTTTGAGGCCAGTATCCCTCGTCGGAGCCACAGGAACCAAACCCCTGTGCACCGCGTTGACTTGCCGTTGCAAAGGCTTGTGGCTTCCTTCCATCAAGCTCTTCGGCTTCAAGTAGCCCCAACCTCAAGAATATCCAGTGACCAGAATCTTCGACCAAACCACATTGCTTGCACCGTGGGCCTGCTTCTTTGGTAGCTGCTCAAGGTCCTCTTGTGACTCCAGTGTCTCCGGCCTGTGGGTCCTGTCAAGGGTCACCTTTTGAATTCTGTAGGCTCCTTTGATTCCTTGAGCCTGCCCTGACTCCCCTGCTTGTGGTAAGTCTCCTGGACCTTGCCGGTCCTGACATTGCACCTTTTTCTTGAATTGTTTTTTTATTGTCAAGTGGCACATATATTGTACCCCAGGGACAACCGCAAAATCAAAAGCAGTTATCATTGACTTTGACATTTTACAAAATAATAACAAAAAGAAATTAAAGGCAATACAATCAAAATCCAACTCCCCTCCCTCCTAACCCTCCCCCCAATCGCACTATACACCAACTCCAGATGGAGCCATTCCAATGTTAGAATAAAAAATACCCACTAGGGTTCCATCGTCCATCCCTCTCTCTGAATCGTCCCCTATGAACCCCATCCTACAGATGCGGGTCCCTCTCTGACGGAATGGGATTGAGGAGCACTCCCCTATAATCCACCCACCTTTTCCATATTTTAAAGTGTTTGATGGGGCACCCCCTGGTGATGAAAATGGGTTTTTCTAGACCCATGCAGAAGTCGAGGCCATTCTTCCAGGCGGTTAGTGCGGGGGGGCCCCGGTGCCTTCCACGTCCTCCCTATGTCTCTTTTGGCTAATGTAAAACCCAACAGCAACAAATGGCATTTGTAGACATTGCCGCCTATCCCCTCCATAACGTGTAAGAGCGCTAGCTTCGGCGAGCGGGGAAGAACCGAGCCCAGCACCTCTGATAAGCAATTGAAAACCCCCCTCCAGAAACGATCGAAAGAGAGACACTGCCAAACCGTGTGTATTAATGTACCCTCTTCTCACTCACATCGAAGACACACAGGGGATGCAATCAACCCCGCCCTCCACAGACGCATATGTGTATAATAAATCTTGGTACTTATAATGGTACTTAAATTGAACCATGCGCAGGCACACCTCTATGGCCGCTTCTCGCGGGGCAGCCAGAGCCTCCACCCAATCCTCTTCCTCTAGGGGGCCTAGATCTCCCTCCCAATCCTCCCGGAGTTTCTGAAGCTTGGAAGAGCAGTGAATAACCAGGGTTTGATATATTCTTGAGATCTTTCGATCCAGTAGTTCTTCCATAAAATTTTGGCTTCCAAGGACTAAACTCAGCCAAAGACTCCAGTCCCGCCAAACTAGGTAGCAGAGCATGCTGAAATTGCAGGTACTTGTAGAACTGGGACTTTGGCACATGAAATTCCACCTGAAGGTCCTGGAAGGATTTCAATACGGGACCCCTCATGACGTCACCCATGACCGATATCCCTATGTGATCCCAGACCCGAATTCCCGGCAAGGCCGCCAGTTGTGGCAACCGCCCATTATCCCATAGGGGAGTCTCCCACGTTAGCATGTTCCACCACCCCATCCTACGCAGCGCCTGCCTCCAGATATGGAACACAACCCTCATTTCTGAAGACAAAGATCTCTATAGCGGTGCCGAGTATAAAATCCTGTGCAGCGAGTGGTCTCCCAAGAGCCACCTCTCTACTGCGTATGCCGGGTCCTCCCGATCGCCACACCACCATACATTCAATACGAGCAAATGAGATTCTTGATAGTATGACAGGATGTCCGATGATACCAATCCCCCACAATAGGTAGATAGTAAGCACGTTCGCAAAGCCACGCGTACCCTACCCCCATCCCACAAGAACTGCCCAAGGGTTGCATTTACCTGCCTAAACCAGCTAGGAGAAATTGGATTGGGGTGGTTCTGTAGCTGATATAACAGGTGAGGAAGCGTGACCATCTTAAATATGGCTGATCTACCATATATAGTCAGCGGCATGCGGGACCAGGTCTTAATATCTTCACGTACTCGATCCCACACCGGTACTAAGTTGCGCTCCCAAGTGACTGCCGGCACCTGTGTTATAAATACCCCCAAATATTTCAGTCCTCCCGCCGCCAGCTGAATGACGCCCAAGCGCCTAAATCTACCCGGCCTCCAAGCATCCACAAGATGGACTTGCGGGGATTCATATAAAGTCCAGACGTCTCCCCGAAAATGTGCATTATTCGCAGGAGTCGTGGCCCTGTTCTGTACACATTTGTGAGGAAGAAAAGGACATCATCCGCATACAATGCAATCCTGTCCGACAACCCCTGGGCCCATTCAAATCCCTGTATCTGTGCGTCCATTCGCACCCAAGGCAGCCAGAGGCTCCATCGCAAGGGCAAATAAATATGGGGATAAGGGACATCCATGTCTCACCCCCCACCCAATAGAGAACACGGATGAGGCCACGCTGGCCACCCATACCGATGCCGTAAGATCTGTATATAGAAGAGTCAAATAGGAAAAAGAACGCGGCCCGAAGTTCAACCGTTGAAATAATGCGAAGAGGTATACCCAACTAATAGAATCAAATGCCGTGTCCATATCCGCTAGCAACAACGCTGCCGGCGCTCCCAAGTGCTGGATGGACACCACTGCGACATGTGCCCACTCAATGTTATGTCTAGTCGCCCGCTGAGGCATAAAACCAGCCTGGTCGGGATGCACCAGAGCGGCTATATGGGGCAGTAAGCGATTGGCCAGGGCCTTCACCAGAATGTTGGCCTCCACGTTTAAGAGGGAAATGGGCCTGTAGGACGCGTTTTGATCCAGCGGTCGGCCGGGCTTGTGAAATACCACCACCTTCGCATGCTTCCAATCCGGGGTGAGAGAGCCACGATCTCGTGCCTCCCCCATCGCTGCAACTGTAGGAAGTATCGCTTAAAAAATTCACTGGGGAACCCGTTGGGTCCCGGAGCCTTCCTGGAGTTAAGCTCCCCCAATGCAGCTCCCAGCTCCTCGTCCATCAGCGGGAGCTCCAGATTCTCTCTTACTGCATCTGATAGAGCCTTGAGCGGAAGGTCAAACAGAAACCCATCAATCTTGGCAGCAGGCAAACCTTCATTAGGGGCATAGAGATACGCATAATATGTAGCGAAACTCTCTGCTAGGGCTTGTGGATCTGTGAGTGGCATGCCCTCTGGGCCCAATATGCTCGGTAGACTCTGAGCATGATACACCCCCTGGCAGAGTCGGTGGAGCATCTTGCTGGATTTGTCCCCCCATTGATACACTCTGCTGCGCGTCGCCAGCCAGGCCTGTCAGGCCTTGTCTAGCAGTAGCGCGGCATAGTTTTGTTGGACAAACAGCAATTGGCTCCTGGCCTGGCTGCCTCCTGCCTCTCACCCCCGACGCTCAAGATGTTCGATACCCGCCTGGATAAGTGCCTCCCTACGTGTTCTGCGAGCTGCTGCGCACCAGGATATATCTGTTCCCCTCAATGTAGGCTTCATCTCCTCCCACACAGAATCAGCCCTGATCACAGACCTCACATTCACTCTCAAATACTCATCAATAGCATTGCTCATCCGTTCCCTATAATCGTCATTCTGCAAGTGTCACACTGACACACGCCACCTAAACGGTTGCCTCCTCCACCCCATCTGTATGGTGAGGGCCACTGGTCTGAAAGGCCTCGCGGGAGAATCTCTGCCACCATCACCCTACACACTATCACTCGGGGGACAAAAATGTAGTCTATTCTAGAGAAGGAGTCATGAACTGCCGAGAGGTAAGTAAACTCTCGATCGTCCCGATGCAAGTGATGCCAGGTATCAACCCAGTCAAGTCCCGTCGCCAGTGAATGTAGTCGTGTGGTGCCCCCTCCCTCTGAAACCCTCCTCCCTCTCCAGCGGTCCATGCCCACATTCATGACATCATTCCAAGCTCCACCAATAACAGCCCCTCCATCTGGCATGTCCACCCATATAGCCATAAGTCACTCCACCAGACTCCATTGTAGTGGAGGAGGAGCGTAGACGCTGCCCAGGATCAGAGAGTCCTCCCCCACCTTGCCTTGTAAGAATATGTAGCGCCCCTGGGTGTTGGTCCAAGCCTACTATGCACATAGGGAACCCTACGATGAACTTAGATAGCTACTCCTCTGGATTCCCTCACAAAACCGGAGTGGAACACCAGTTGATATCCATATCGTTGAAGGCAGAGGGCCTTTGCCCCTAGGAGATGTGTCTCCTGTAGTAGGAGGATATCCGTCCCGCCCGCTTCGCCTGTTGCAATATGGCCCCACGTTTAATTTTATCGAGGGCTCCCCTCACATTCCAGCTGATAATACGGACAGAGCCGGGGATATTTGCTCTCTATGGGGTATATCTGCCATGTAGTATTGTAGGTGCGTGTGTGCGGATGTGGAATCCTACCCAGTGTGTAAGTACGAGCCCACTATCTGTGCAGTGAAGTGCGATCACCACACAAAACAACTCTCTTCCCAACAAACCCCCCACCCCATACCTCAACCACGATGAAGTATCTGTCGCTGCGGGTACGTCCCGTGTCCCCCAAAGGGAGCACCCAGTCCTTCCCAACCAATGGATCCCCAACTCACAGCCCATCTTTTGCTAACATTCCCCCTAGACGCACAGATCCACTAATGGACCCGGCCCCCAATTAAGCCTCTCCGATCTAGTAGGTACAAACTGTTCCGCTTCTGCTCCTTGCTGGTATATCCTTCAGGGTTTCACTGTCTGCCAGCCTGAAACCGAGCCAGTCCGGGATGCCGCACCAAAGGACAGGAAGAGGCGCCTGGAGCGCGACCTTCTGGCCCCCTTCGACTTCACCGAGGTCCCCCCCCCAAGCAGCCTCGGCCGAGGAGGAATCAGACCCTTGTCCCGGCTGCATATGAGCCCACACCCGTACCGTTTCATCAGTCCATTTAAGCACCTTTTCCGGTGAGTCAAAAAAATGGGTGCGGGAGCGATAGACACATTGCACCTTTTTCTATTCCTCCATTGGTTGCAGTTGCCAAGGTGCTCCAGCGAGACACCGACCCCTCAACTCTCAACATCCGACATGGGCAGCTCGTGTATGGCTTATGGTCTTCCACAGCGTCACCTGGTCCACACAGTTGCAGTTTCACGGTCACCGTCAGCTCTCCTGCAACACCTGACATCGGTGGGCATTCGTCTTCCATGCCTCATGGTCACTCCTGAGTGGCATAGACTCTGTCCCCGTTGCTTGCAGGTTCTTCACATCTTGAATCCACTTTTGGGTTCTACCGGACACTTTCACCTCCTTCAGCAGTGGCATCTTTCTGAAGTCCTCCATTGGGTTCGACTGCGGTTTCCGATGCCACTCAACACCTATGTACCCAGCTTCCCTGGTGCAGGTATCCTGGTTCCTAAGGTATACACAGGTTGGGTGGCTCTCCAACCTCTTGTATTCCACTAGGTATCTTTAAAGAAGGCTCCTCTTTCTTTAAAATTGCAACCGTAACTTATTAATTGGCTTGCATTGATCCTGCGGTCGTGTTCCCCTTCTTCACACGGCATCCGTGGGGCTCCTGATTAGTTACCTTGAGTGGTTCCTTAGGTCTCCGGCACTTCTACATCTTCTGGGTATAGTCTTCACTTGAGTCGTGGTTTGCACACCAATATTTTAGGATATGGTTTGGTCTCCCAATGGTGACCACTGTGTATTCTGTGCTAATTACCTGTTTCTATTGTAAAGTATTGTGTGCATTGTGTATATCTCCAGCTAGGATATATCTGTATGTGTTAGTGAGTGTCTTATATTAAATACATATAAATAGACTGTGTGGCTCTTTTTCGCTTAATCAATACCTATAGGATTATATTCTGGTAAAACAAGCTGCTTTACACTCCTTCTGGACTAAGCCTGAAGGCTGCTCTTCACAGCTACCACTTACTGAGCTTTCTAAGGTTGTCTAAGATCAATAAAATCACCATCAGGGTTGTCTGGACTGGTGCAGGGTGCCCATTTGCAAAAGTGTGGATCATATACCAGGCCAGCCTCTCAGATGTGGGATATACTTGTGCTGATTTCTTTCCAGAAATTCATAGTAAGGCTGCAGTTTAGCAGCATGTGTTTGAGGTCGCCCCTTCTTTTTTGCAACTCTAGAAAAAATTAGAGTCCCTCAAACCTAGTTTACATAGTTTGGGGTGGTGTACTGTGGGCCATATCTGCAGTATATAGTCTGCATTATGGCAAGGAGGGGGCAGTTGTGTCTCTCATCAGTTTTGTCGAAGATTGATTCCAATCTATTTGGAGGGGTGATGGAATTTGGGTGATAATTTGTCACATGTCACATGCAAGGGTTCACTAAGATTTGGTGATTTTGTGGAAAGTATGAATAGACCTTGGAAGATGCATATCTTCCCATGGCCAGTTTAGCTAGAATGTTAGGAAGGTCAGGTTTATATGGGTTCTGTGACAATTTATTTGTTAGCAATGACAGAGGTAAGAGTAAGGGCATATGTCAGTTTATGTTCAATTGCTAACCAACTCAGTTGGAATGAAGATGTATTTATAAGCTAATGCACACCCTGGGGGATATCATCAAGAACGTTTGATAACCATAGCAAATTTAGCTTAACGCAACTTTGCATATCGCAGTCCATCATGAGAAAATAACACCGTCTTAACGTCCAATTCCCAACCTGGCTGCACCATGCGATAGCAGCACGATATCGCGCCAAATGACCGTGTAAAAACTAACGCGACAAACCAAAAATGCGAAACACGAACAGCCAAAAAGTTGCAATGCTCCAAAGCGTGATACCAAAATTAGCAAAAACCAGCGACAGGCCTGAAATTCCCATGCGTCATGCGGGAAAAAGCACTATAAAAGCAAAAAAAAAAAAACAACACCAATACCAATTCGAACTGCGTAGCACCATGGATGCACCCGGACCGAGTGCAGAGGACAAGCCAAACTCCACAAGCCTCACTGATGACCAGCCAGGAACCCCGTGTTCAGGGAAGGGCAAGGAGAAGAGGAAGAGGAAGACGGGGTTCAGTCCTCAGGAAGACCGGATCATCGTCACTGAGGTGATTGAACACCATCAACAACTGTCCGTCACCTCCACTGGACACTGGCAACCCAAACGGAAATATGGCAGTCCATCGTCACCAACGTCAATGCAGTTGGAGTGTCAAGGAGGTCAATGGAGGAGGTCAAGAGGTGCTGGCATGAAGTGCACAGCCAAACCAAGGAGAAGCTTGCCGCCAACAGGAAGGCAGCATGGGCTACTGGAGGTGGGAGTCTTGTGCCACAGGAGGAGCTGGATGAGCTGGAGGAAATGGTGGCCACAGCCATCAGTGTGGAGACCATGGCAGGAGTTGGGGGTCTTGACACAGCTTGATATGACCTGACCCTACAGCAACAGGGTGAGTAACGACCAGGGACTGGGGGTACGGGCGGAGATGGGCACAATGGCACACATGCACAATCATGTGTAGCACACTGCACATGCACAATGACTGTGGAACATGTCCCTGATACACTTGCAACACTGCAGCACACATACAAACACCAAGTAGGCCTCCGTCCACCATGTGCACATATGGGCCCCTCCAAATCACCAACGACACAACCGAGCCATGCACATGTGATGAATCCAGAAAAGCAGCGGCTGTGTGAGCCACACTGACGATGCAAGTGGCACTGCATGACCGATAGCATGGCAGCAGCCAAAATACATGACATGGTGCATGATTCGACATGGAGGTGGCCCAGTGTGGATCACATCCGTAAAGGAGCAGGTCACACTCTGACATATCCACGTGCACCCAAAACCCATGCCGTCCAATACACGCAGCAGACGAACAATGCACAAGGCCACAAAATCTGTCCAAGAGCACATATGAACCAAGTCGCAAACATTTCAGCCCCCGAAAAACACACAATTCAAAGGCACACCACCTCAAAGGGATGAGGATCCACGAAATCAGAGCTGCAGGGGCAACTCCCCCACAATGCAGCACACATACATAGCAATCACAGAACATCAGTAATAACGGCAATGTGGTACAAAGTGCAACACCTACACCACAGGACATAGGACACAACAAGTTCCGCTTGTGCGTAGTAACTGTCCACTCACATCTGGCATTGCCTGACACTGTGTGATGATAATGTACGGGTACTACCACACATCCGTCATGTAGTCGAAAATCCCACTGTCTGCCATCAAATTGCCAGCTCCACCAAAACAGTCACAATGTGCCTTGTCATGCAGTCTGTATGTAAACATCTGCTAAGCGTCAACATACATGGGAAACTCCTGTTAACCTGCATCTCCCCTTAACATTGCAGAGGGACAATCAACACTTACTGCATAGCAAACCACAAATCCCATCATTGATGATGTAGGGGACAACCTGCACATATATCAAGACACCCTCCTACGGATAATGGACAGTCTCCGCACCCCACCCTCAGGAGCAGGGCAGGCCTGCTGCCGCGTGGTGACCCCACCACCTGCACAGACCACACAGAAGGAAACACACACCACCACGGCTGTCTCCAAGGACCCCCACGAACAATACATTGAATTTCAATGCCATATGTTGGGTTGCCAGGTGGAGTTGGTGGATCAGCTGCGTGTGGGTTTCGAGCTCCTGGCAGCCAAACTCGATGCCATACGTGGGTGTCTGAGTCCCATCAAGGACCACGTACAGCCTCTAACAGACACCCCCTGTCCGCACCATGCTCACCGACAAACCTTGACTGACCTGGCTGGGGACATTACTCAGATACAGGAACTGTCTAGTCAGACAGGGTCCAGCGACGACAGCACAGAGTTCGCACAGATGCGGAGGACAATGGAGACCACGGAGCAGATGCAGGCTGGAAGTATGGCTGCCACGGCTGAACACCAGCGAGAATTAGCTGGGATCTTCCATGCCTTGCTGATTCTCATCTTGCCATTGCTGCCACTGAGCCAATCCCAGATAACTGCAGCGGGAACTTCGACACACACATCTCCGACCCCTGATGTGTCAGTGGCACACAGTGATGCAGCCCCATCACCTTCGCACCCTAATGAGTCATTGGTACCCAGTGATGCAGCCATTACACCGCCACACACACCGGACACACGGGACACAGAAGAAGTATCAGAGGAGTAAGATGTGGATGGTAATTACGGTGTGAGGAAGGAGGTAGTAGCATCCATCACCGCCAGATGGCCTGTCCCTGCCTGTTTCTGCCCTATGCATCATGCCCTGGGACAACAACTTCCACTGACCTCCGGAACACTCTGCGACATCCACCCGGACCACGACATGGACTGCCACATCTTCACTGCTTGGCAATTACACAGCAACCCTGCTGCCAACTGCACTCTCCCTCTTCCAAATCACTTCTCAATCCCCAAAGGACTCTGGTTGGCCCACCACTGGGCTTCCATGTTATGTGGGCTTGGATGCCCATGTAAAGCTCCAGCTCCGTCATTCACCAGAATGTGAATAAAACATTTGAAATCACACAGATGTGTCATGGCTATGTTCACTCACGTATGAAAGTATGGCTGGATGTAGGGACAATGATGGGGCGAGAAAGCAAAAGACACACAATTGATGGACGGAATGCAGAACAAATCAAAACATTCACCCCCAGTCAAGAGATCTGGGTTAAATCCATCATTCTTTTGCTCACCATGCCACCCCAGTTTGGACCTGGCCATATGCAATTCAATCTTGACACTGTGCCTCATGGGAACAGTCCAATCCGAACTGCCAAGCTAGCTCCTCCTTGGACCAGAAACAAGCATCCTAGGACCGGTTTCGGGGTTTCACCCCTCTTCAGCCAGGATAGCTTGATTCCAGTGGCACGTGAAACCAGGACCCACATCTGGGCATACCTGGCACACTTGGGGCGAGAAAGCAAAACACACACAATTGATGGGTGGAATGGAAAACAAATCAAAATATTTAACCCCAGTCAAGAGATCTGGGTTAAATCCATCATTGTTTTGCTCACAATGCCACCACAGTTTAGACCGGGCCATATGCAAATCAGTCTTGACCCTGTCCCTTATGCGAACAGTCCAACCCAAACTGCCAAGCCAGGTTCTCCCTGGACCGGAAACAAGCATCCTAGGACCGGTTTCGGGGTTTCACCCCTCTTCAGCCAGGATAGCTTGATTCCAGTGGCACAGTGAGCCCAAGACCCACGTCTAGGCATACCTGGCACACTTAGGGCGAGAAAGCAAAAGACACACAATTGATGGATGGAATGCAGAACAAATCAAAACATTCACCCCCAGTCAAGAGATCTGGGTTAAATTCATCATTCTTTTGCTCACCATGCCACCCCAGTTTAGACCGGGCCATATGCAAATCAGTCTTGACCCTGTGCCTCATGGGAACGGTCCAGCCCGAACTGCCAAGCCAGGTCCTCCCTGGACTGGAACCAAGCATCCTAGTACCGGTTTCGGGGTTTCACCCCTCTTCAGCCAGGATAGCTTGATTCCAGTGGCACAGTGAGCCCAGGACCCACGTGGCGCACTTAGGGCGAGAAAGCAAAAGACACACAATTGATGGACGGAATGCAGAACAAATCAAAACATTCACCCCCAGTCAAGAGATCTGGGTTAAATTCATCATTCTTTTTCTCACCATGCCACCCCACTTTAGACCTGGCCATATGCAAATCAATCTTGACCCTATACCTCATGGGAACAGTCCAGCCCGAACTGCCAAGCCAGGTCCTCCCTGGACTGGAAACAAGCACATGCATTCAGAGTCCAGACGAAGAAAGACATGTCCTCTGTTGTGGTGGGATATATGAGCATTCCCCACGATGCAACAAGGTGTTGGGACCTGTGCTGTGGTTGACAATCCGATGTGTCTGGAGGAACATAGTTACTCGTCCATGAATGCCAGCGCAGCTTCATGTGCAATGTGTTCCAATAGTACATCGTTGTCGGGTTCTAGGATCACCAGGGTGAGCCAATCCATTAACTGGTCCGGGCAGCTGTGGTGAGTCCACTCCGTTTCCCCAATCCGCAACACAGTCCAATAGGGGAGCGCTTCAATGTGGTCACTGCACATGAGGAGATGTGCAATCTCCCATGCCGCAACTGCCAGCACAAATGCCAAATATCAGTGCATCCCATGCACGGCTATCCCGGTGACACTCCTGTTTGTGGGCCTACAAGGGGCGCACTGTCAGGTCATAATCCAATTCAGCTACCGTTGCGTTGGATAGGCAGAACTCCATGGGCCACTCGAATGTGCATGATCGACAGTGGAACCAGGACTGGATGCAGGTGACATATGCAAGACGGGAACTCAGACGGAAACTGATTCGCAACACTGCCAGTGGCAGTGATCCCAACAGATGCAGTATTCATGCACGGTTCAGTTCCATGTGACAGGCGTTGTGCATGTGCCCGGGAATGCCTGCCATTGCGTTTTTTGGGCTCGTGGCACCCGCATTCCTCAGACCGGTGGAAGTTCGGTGGACGATATGCCACAGCTCTGGGCAATGAGTCGTACGTTTGTGCAACGTTTTGACATATGGGTAGTTTTTAGCCAATGTGTCAAGGGCATCCTTTGCAGGTGTAGGCCGTGCAGGGACAAGTGTGTGTGGGGTGTTGGCACATTGTTGTTTCATTAGCGCAGTTCGTGGTGTGGGAGTAGTTGGAGGCTGGTATGGTATCTCACGCAGGGTGTGCCAGCCGCATTCAAGACCAAGGTCAGGCATTCAGTTGGGCTTCAGCCTTGTGTGTTGAGACAAAGGGGCTTTCATTCCTGATTTCAGTCTGACTACTGCTTGTAATTCCTAAATGTGATGTGGACTTCGTGCTGACTTTTATGCCAGGTCTGTGATTTGGGGTGCACAGATTTCGAGATACACGCAGCTGTTGGCATGTTTGCATGAGCCAAGGGCCCGATTGGCCTTGCACTCCTTGTTCAGTCTCTCTCTTTCTCTCTCTCTTTCTTTCTCTCTCTCTTTCTCTCTATCCCTGTCCTTTGATGAGTGGCTGACACACAACTTCTTATCTTGGATATTGTCTTGCAGGCTGTGAGTCACAGATTGTCTAGGAAAGCCCTGCCATGACTCTTCAAAATAGTTGTTTGGTGACAAATTAGGATGTGACATTTTGTTTGGTCTTTCAATTTTGAATGTATGAATCAGGGTTTCAGTGTTCACATGTATGTTGATTGTTGCAATTGTGCGACATCAGGCGGGTGCTTTTGTTCATGTTTTCGTGCCGTTGATGTGCAGTGTCTTGGCCCGGGGGGGTGTGGTCCTGGGGGTGGTGGTGGTGGGTGTTGTGACCCTCTCGGCTGTCCGACACGCATGTTCAGTGGCTCTATGGCATCTGCTGTTCTTCAGGTGTGGCTCTGGGCTAGGCTCCCTTTTGTGGTGCAGGCTGCTGTCCGACTTTACACCAGGTCAGAGCAGGTGTTAATTTTCTGCTGCTAACATGCCTTATCGCATGTTTCGTGGTCTTTTCGCCAATCTGGCTGGTCGTTGAGAATGTTGTGGAGTGGTGTTGTCTCGGCTTTTTGCACAGGAACGCCTACTCTGCATCTTATTAGGGATAGTTGCCGGGGTCATCTGGGGCGATGTTTTTTGCGTCTGCTATCGCGGGTAAACTCTTGTTATGGGCTGTTAACACCAGCTTGTGAATGGGGTGATAAATTTATCGCAACTTTGGCAGCAATAAAGTGCTGTTAACTCAGCTATAGATCCATGAGAATATGCCCCCCTGTCTAGTTATGAATGCATTTTGTTATCTACGGCAATCTGCCAGATTGAGGCCTCGGAGTGAATTTGGGAATGTTACTTTCTTGAGAGCGACTCTTGTTTTTTTCATGACCAGAGGAAGTCTTTAATAAGAGTGTCATTTTTTTGAAGAAATCATTAGCCAGTTGTTTGACTTGGCCTTCTCTGCAGGGTCACACCCACACTTTTTGCCTTCTCCCTTCCAATTTTGCTGATTTTTTTGTTGTCCTTAGGACTCTGTGAACTTTACCACAGCTAACCAGTGAAAAAGTGCCTGTGATCTCTCCTTTAAAGATCGTAAAATGGGCTTACACCCAATCGCCGTCTTTAATTTTCTCACCAGTCCATAGAAAAGTGGTACTACATATTCCCAGGCCATGTAAATTAAATGGCACTAGTTGGTCTGCAGCACTTGTGTGACCCACTTAAGTAGTCTTGTTAAACATGTCTCAGGCCTGCCATTGCAGGCTGTATGCAGTTAAACAGCCAATAGAGGAAAGGAGTTGGCCTATAGGGAGAGGAGTTGGCCTAACGGCTAGGGCGCTCGACCTAGGACCTGGGAAACTGGGTTCGAGTCTCGGTAATGACGCTGAACTTCCTGTGATTCTGGGAAAATCACTTAATCTCCCCGTCCCTAACAAAAAATTATTGTGTGTCCTCATTTAACGTAACTGGTGTTATGTAAAGCACTCTGATACCTGATTGGATTCGGGTCAAGTTCGCTCTATATAAAACTCTACAAAAAAATAAATGTTTAAAAAAAACAATCGACTTGGCCAAATAAACCCCTTACCTGGCCGAAATAACCTTTTCTTTACATATGTTATCCTTGAGGTAGGAACTAAATAGCCCATAGGTCAGCCCATCTTTTGCTAACATTCCCCCTAGACGCACGGATCCACTAATGGACCCGGCCCACAATTAAGCCTCTCCGATCTAGTAGGTACAAACTGTTCCGCTTCTGCTCCTTGCTGGTATATCCTTCAGGGTTTCACTGTCTGCCAGCCTGAAACCGAGCCAGTCCGGGATGCCGCACCAAAGGACAGGAAGAGGCGCCTGGAGCGCGACCTTCTGGCCCCCTTCGACTTCACCGAGGTCTCCCCCCCCCCCAAGCAGCCTCGGCCGAGGAGGAATCAGACCCTTGTCCCGGCTGCATATGAGCCCACACCCGTACCGTTTCATCAGTCCATTTAAGCACCTTTTCCGGTGAGTCAAAAAAATGGGTGCGGGAGCGATAGACACATTGCACCTTTTTCTATTCCTCCATTGATTGCAGTTGACAAGGCTTGTTGGTGCTCCAGCCAGACACCGACCCCTCAACTCTCAACATCCGACATGGGCAGCTCGTGTATGGTTTATGGTCTTCCACAGCGTCACCTGGTCCACACAGTTGCAGTTTCACGGTCACCGTCAGCTCTCCTGCAACACCTGACATCGGTGGGCATTCGTCTTCCATGCCTCATGGTCACTCCTGAGTGGCATAGACTCTGTCCCCGTTGCTTGCAGGTTCTTCACATCTTGAATCCACTTTTGGGTTCTACCGGACACTTTCACCTTCTTCAGCAGTGGCATCTTCCTGAAGTCCTCCATTGGGTTCGACGGCGGTTTCCGATGCCACTCAACACCTATGTACCCAGCTTCCCTGGTGCAGGTATCCTGGTTCCTAAGGTATACACAGGTTGGGTGGCTCTTCAACCTCTTGTATTCCACTGGATATCTTTAGGGAAGGCTCCTCTTTCTTTAAAATTGCAACCGTAACTTATTAATTGGCTTGCATTGATCCTGCGGTCGTGTTCCCCTTCTTCACACGGCATCCGTGGGGCTCCTGGTTAGTTACCTTGAGTGGTTCCTTAGGTCTCCGGCACTTCTACATCTTCTGGGTATAGTCTTCACTTGAGTCGTGGTTTGCACACCAATATTTTAGGATATGGTTTGGTCTCCCAATGGTGACCACTGTGTATTCTGTGCTAATTACCTGTTTCTATTGTAAAGTATTGTGTGCATTGTGTATATCTCCAGCTAGGATATATCTGTATGTGTTAGTGAGTGTCTTATATTAAATACATATAAATAGACTGTGTGGCTCTTTTTCACTTAATCAATACCTATAGGATTATATTCTGGTAAAACAAGCTGCTTTACACTCCTTCTGGACTAAGCCTGAAGGCTGCTCTTCACAGCTACCACTTACTGAGCTTTCTAAGGTTGTCTAAGATCAATAAAATCACCATCAGGGTTGTCTGGACTGGTGCAGGGTGCCCATTTGCAAAAGTGTGGATCATATACCAGGCCAGCCTCTCAGATGTGGGATATACTTGTGCTGATTTCTTTCCAGAAATTCATAGTAAGGCTGCAGTTTAGCAGCATGTGTTTGAGGTCGCCCCTTCTTTTTTGCAACTCTAGAAAAAATTAGAGTCCCTCAAACCTAGTTTACATAGTTTGGGGTGGTGTACTGTGGGCCATATCTGCAGTATATAGTCTGCATTATGGCAAGGAGGGGGCAGTTGTGTCTCTCATCAGTTTTGTCGAAGCTTGATTCCAATCTATTTGGAGGGGTGATGGAATTTGGGTGATAATTTGTCACATGTCACATGCAAGGGTTCACTAAGTTTTGGTGATTTTGTGGAAAGTATGAATAGACCTTGGAAGATGCATATCTTTCCATGGCCAGTTTAGCTAGAATGTTAGGAAGGTCAGGTTTATATGGGTTCTGTGACAATTTATTTGTTAGCAATGACAGAGGTAAGAGTAAGGGCATATGTCAGTTTATGTTCAATTGCTAACCAACTCAGTTGGAATGAAGATGTATTTATAAGCTAATGCACACCCTGGGGGATATCATCAAGAAAGTTTGATAACCATAGCAAATTTAGCTTAACGCAACTTTGCATATCGCAGTCCATCATGAGAAAATAACACCGTCTTAACGTCCAATTCCCAACCTGGCGGCACCATGCGATAGCAGCACGATATCGCGCCAAATGACCGCGTAAAAACCAACGCGACAAACCAAAAATGCCAAACACGAACAGCCAAAAAGTTGCAATGCTCCAAAGCGTGATACCAAAATTAGCAAAAACCAGCGACAGGCCTGAAATTCCCATGCGTCATGCGGGAAAAAGCACTATAAAAGCATAAAAAAAAAAAAAACACCAATACCAATTCGAACTGCGTAGCACCATGGATGCACCCGGACCGAGTGCAAAGGACAAGCCAAACTCCACAAGCCTCATGGATGACCAGCCAGGAACCCCGTGTTCAGGGAAGGGCAAGGAGAAGAGGAAGAGGAAGACGGGGTTCAGTCCTCAGGAAGACCGGATCATCGTCACAGAGGTGATTGAACACCATCAACAACTGTCCGTCACCTCCACTGGACACTGGCAACCCAAACGGAAATATGGCAGTCCATCGTCACCAACGTCAATGCAGTTGGAGTGTCAAGGAGGTCAATGGAGGAGGTCAAGAGGTGCTGGCATGAAGTGCACAGCCAAACCAAGGAGAAGCTTGCCGCCAACAGGAAGGCAGCATGGGCTACTGGAGGTGGGAGTCTTGTGCCACAGGAGGAGCTGGATGAGCTGGAGGAAATGGTGGCCACAGACATCAGTGTGGAGACAATGGCAGGAGTTGGGGGTCTTGACACAGCTTGATATGACCTGACCCAACAGCAACAGGGTGAGTAACGACCAGGGACTGGGGGTACGGGCGGAGATGGGCACAATGGCACACATGCACAATCATGTGTAGCACACTGCACATGCACAATGACTGTGGAACATGTCCCTGATACACTTGCAACACTGCAGCACACATACAAACACCAAGTGGGCCTCCGTCCACCATGTGCACATATGGGCCCCTCCAAATCACCAACGACACAACCGAGCCATGCACATGTGATGAATCCAGAAAAGCAGCGGCTGTGTGAGCCACACTGACTATGCAAGTGGCACTGCATGACCGATAGCATGGCAGCAGCCAAAATACATGACATGGTGCACGATTCGACATAGAGGTGGCCCAGTGTGGATCACATCCGTAAAGGAGCAGGTCACACTCTGACATATCCACGTGCACCCAAAACCCATGCCGTCCAATACACGCAGCAGACGAACAATGCACAAGGCCACAAAATCTGTCCAAGAGCACATATGAACCAAGTCGCAAACATTTCAGCCCCCGAAAAACACACAATTCATAGGCACACCACCTCAAAGGGATGAGGATCCACGAAATCAGAGCTGCAGGGGCAACTCCCCCCCAATGCAGCACACATACATAGCAATCACAGAACATCAGTAATAACGGCAATGTGGTACAAAGTGCAACACCTACACCACAGGACATAGGACACAACAAGTTCCGCTTGTGCGTAGTAACTGACCACTCACATCTGGCATTGCCTGACACTGTGTGATGATAATGTACGGGTACTACCACACATCCGTCATGTTGTAGAAAATCCCACTGTCTGCCATCAAATAGCCAGCTCCACCAAAACAGTCACAATGTGCCTTGTCATGCAGTCTGTATGTAAACATCTGCTAAGCGTCAACATGCAGGGGAAACTCTGTTAACCTGCATCTCCCCTTAACATTGCAGAGGGACAATCAACACTTACTGCATAGCAAACCACAAATCTCATCATTGATGATGTAGAGGACAACCTGCACATATGTCAAGACACCCTCCTACGGATAATGGAGAGTCTCCGCACCCCACCCCCAGGAGCAGGGCAGGCCTGCTGCCGCGTGGTGACCCCACCACTTGCACAGACCACACAGAAGGAAACACACACCACCACGGCTGTCTCCAAGGACCCCCACGAACAATACATTGAATTTCAATGCCATATGTTGGGTTACCAGGTGGAGTTGGTGGATCAGCTGCGGGTGGGTTTTGAGCTCGTGGCAGCCAAACTCGATGCCATACGTGGGTGTCTGAGTCCCATCAAGGACTACGTACAGCCTCTAACAGACACCCCCTGTCCGCACCATGCTAACCGACAAACCTTGACTGACCTCGCTGGGGACATTACTCAGATACAGGAACTGTCTAGTCAAACAGGGTCCAGCGACGACAGCACAGAGTTCGCACAGATGCGGAGGACAATGGAGACCACGGAGCAGATGCAGGCTGGAAGTATGGCTGCCACGGCTGAACACCAGCGAGATGTAGCTGGGATCTTCCATGCCTTGCTGATCCTCATCTTGCCATTGCTGCCACTGAGCCAATCCCAGATAACTGCGGCGGGAACTTCGACACACACATCTCCGACCCCTGATGTGTCAGTGGCACACAGTGATGCAGCCCCATCACCTTCGCACCCTAATGTGTCATTGGCACCCAGTGATGCAGCCATTACACCGCCACACACACTGGACACACGGGACACAGAAGAAGTATCAGAGGAGTAAGATGTGGATGGTAATTACGGTGTGAGGAAGGAGGTAGTAGCATCCATCACCAACAGATGGCCTATCCCTGCCTGTTTCTGCCCTATGCATCATGCCCTGGGACAACAACTTCCACTGACCCCCGGAACACTCTGCAACATCCACCCGGACCACGACATGGACTGCCACATCTTCACTGCTTGGCAATTACACAGCAATCCTGCTGCCAACTGCACTCTCCCTCTTCCAAATCACTTTTCAATCCCCAAAGGACTCTGGTTGGCCCACCACTGGGCTTCCATGTTATGTGGGCTTGGATGCTCATGTAAAGCTCCAGCTCCGTCATTCACCAGAATGTGAATAAAACATTTGAAATCACACAGATGTGTCATGACTATCTTCACTCACGTATGAAAGTATGGCTGTATGTAGGGACAATGATGGGGCGAGAAAGCAAGACACACAATTGATGGACGGAATGCAGAACAAATCAAAACATTCACCCCCAGTCAAGAGATCTGGGTTAAATCCATTATTCTTTTGCTCACCATGCCACCCCAGTTTAGACCTGGCCATATGCAATTCAATCTTGACACTGTGCCTCATGGGAACAGTCCAATCAGAACTGCCGAGCTAGCTCCTCCCTGGACCAGAAACAAGCATCCTAGGACCGGTTTCGGGGTTTCACTCCTCTTCAGCCAGGATAGCTTGATTCCAGTGGCACGTGAAGCCAGGACCCACATCTGGGCATACCTGGCACACTTAGGGCGAGAAAGCAAAAGACACACAATTGATGGGTGGAATGGAGAACAAATCAAAATATTTACCCCCAGTCAAGAGATCTGGGTTAAATCCATCATTGTTTTGCTCACAATGCCACCACAGTTTAGACCTGGCCATATGCAAATCAATCTTGACCCCGTACCTCATGGGAACAGTCCAGCCCGAACTGCCAAGCCAGGTCCTCCCTGGACTGGAAACAAGCACATGCATTCAGAGTCCAGACGAAGGCAGACATGTCCTCTGTTGTGGTGGGATATATGAGCATTCCCCACGATGCAACAAGGTATTGGGACCTGTGCTGTGGTTGACAATCCGATGTGGCTGGAGGAACGTAGTTACTCGTCCATGAATGCCAGCGCAGCTTCATGTGCAATGTGTTCCAATAGTACATCGTTGTCGGGTTCTAGGAACACCAGGGTGAGCCAATCCATTAACTGGTCCGGGCAGCTGTGGTGAGTCCACTCCGTTTCCCCAATCCGCAACACAGTCCAATAGGGGAGCGCTTCAATGTGGTCACTGCACATGAGGAGATGTGCAATCTCCCATGCCGCAACTGCCAGCACAAATGCCAAATATCAGTGCATCCCATTCACGGCTATCCCGGTGACACTCCTGTTCGTGGGCCTACAAGGGGAGCACTGTCAGGTCATAATCCAATTCAGCTACCGTTGCGTTGGATAGGCAGAACTCCATGGGCCACTCGAATGTGCATGATCGACAGTGGAACCAGGACTGGATGCAGGTGACATATGCAAGACGGGAACTCAGACGGAAACTGATTCGCAACACTGCCAGTGACAGTGATCCCAACAGATGTAGTATTCGTGCACGGTTCAGTTCCATGTGACAGGGGTTGTGCATGTGCCCGGGAATGCCTGCCATTGCGTTTTTTGGGCTCGTGGCACCCGCATTCCTCAGACCGGTGGAAGTTCGGTGGACGATATGCCACAGCTCTGGGCAATGAGTCGTACGTTTGTGCAACGTTTTCACATATGGGTAGTTTTTAGCCAATGTGTCAAGGGCATCCTTTGCAGGTGTAGGCCGTGCAGGGACAAGTGTGTGTGGGGTGTTGGCACATTGGTGTTTCATTAGCGCAGTTCGTGGTGTGGGAGTCGTTTGAGGCTGGTATGGTATCTCACGCAGGGTGTGCCAGCCGCATTCAAGACCAAGGTCAGGCATTCAGTTGGGCTTCAGCCTTGTGTGTTGAGACAAAGGGGCTTTCATTCCTGATTTCAGTCTGACTACTGCTTGTATTTCCTAAATGTGATGTGGACTTCGTGCTGACTTTTATGCCAGGTCTGTGATTTGGGGTGCACAGATTTCGAGATACACGCAGCTGTTGGCATGTTTGCATGAGCCAAGGGCCCGATTGGCCTTGCACTCCTTGTTCAGTCTCTCTCTTTCTCTCTCTCTTTCTTTCTCTCTCTCTTTCTCTCTATCCCTGTCCTTTGATGAGTGGCTGACACACAACTTCTTATCTTGGATATTGTCTTGCAGGCTGTGAGTCACAGATTGTCTAGGAAAGCCCTGCCATGACTCTTCAAAATAGTTGTTTGGTGACAAATTAGGATGTGACATTTTGTTTGGTCTTTCAATTTTGAATGTATGAATCAGGGTTTCAGTGTTCACATGTATGTTGATTGTTGCAATTGTGCGACATCAGGCGGGTGCTTTTGTTCATGTTTTCGTGCCGTTGATGTGCAGTGTCTTGGCCCGGGGGGGTGTGGTCCTGGGGGTGGTGGTGGTGGGTGTTGTGACCCTCTCGGCTGTCCGACACGCATGTTCAGTGGCTCTATGGCATCTGCTGTTCTTCAGGTGTGGCTCTGGGCTAGGCTCCCTTTTGTGGTGCAGGCTGCTGTCCGACTTTACACCAGGTCAGAGCAGGTGTTAATTTTCTGCTGCTAACATGCCTTATCGCATGTTTCGTGGTCTTTTCGCCAATCTGGCTGGTCGTTGAGAATGTTGTGGAGTGGTGTTGTCTCGGCTTTTTGCACAGGAACGCCTACTCTGCATCTTATTAGGGATAGTTGCCGGGGTCATCTGGGGCGATGTTTTTTGCGTCTGCTATCGCGGGTAAACTCTTGTTATGGGCTGTTAACACCAGCTTGTGAATGGGGTGATAAATTTATCGCAACTTTGGCAGCAATAAAGTGCTGTTAACTCAGCTATAGATCCATGAGAATATGCCCCCCTGTCTAGTTATGAATGCATTTTGTTATCTACGGCAATCTGCCAGATTGAGGCCTCGGAGTGAATTTGGGAATGTTACTTTCTTGAGAGCGACTCTTGTTTTTTTCATGACCAGAGGAAGTCTTTAATAAGAGTGTCATTTTTTTGAAGAAATCATTAGCCAGTTGTTTGACTTGGCCTTCTCTGCAGGGTCACACCCACACTTTTTGCCTTCTCCCTTCCAATTTTGCTGATTTTTTTGTTGTCCTTAGGACTCTGTGAACTTTACCACAGCTAACCAGTGATAAAGTGCCTGTGATCTCTCCTTTAAAGATCGTAAAATGGGCTTACACCCAATCGCCGTCTTTAATTTTCTCACCAGTCCATAGAAAAGTGGTACTACATATTCCCAGGCCATGTAAATTAAATGGCACTAGTTGGTCTGCAGCACTTGTGTGACCCACTTAAGTAGTCTTGTTAAACATGTCTCAGGCCTGCCATTGCAGGCTGTATGCAGTTAAACAGCCAATAGAGGAAAGGAGTTGGCCTATAGGGAGAGGAGTTGGCCTAACGGCTAGGGCGCTCGACCTAGGACCTGGGAAACTGGGTTCGAGTCTCGGTAATGACGCTGAACTTCCTGTGATTCTGGGAAAATCACTTAATCTCCCCGTCCCTAACAAAAAATTATTGTGTGTCCTCATTTAACGTAACTGGTGTTATGTAAAGCACTCTGATACCTGATTGGATTCGGGTCAAGTTCGCTCTATATAAAACTCTACAAAAAAATAAATGTTTAAAAAAAACAATCGACTTGGCCAAATAAACCCCTTACCTGGCCGAAATAACCTTTTCTTTACATATGTTATCCTTGAGGTAGGAACTAAATAGCCCATAGGTCAGCCCATCTTTTGCTAACATTCCCCCTAGACGCACGGATCCACTAATGGACCCGGCCCACAATTAAGCCTCTCCGATCTAGTAGGTACAAACTGTTCCGCTTCTGCTCCTTGCTGGTATATCCTTCAGGGTTTCACTGTCTGCCAGCCTGAAACCGAGCCAGTCCGGGATGCCGCACCAAAGGACAGGAAGAGGCGCCTGGAGCGCGACCTTCTGGCCCCCTTCGACTTCACCGAGGTCTCCCCCCCCCCCCAAGCAGCCTCGGCCGAGGAGGAATCAGACCCTTGTCCCGGCTGCATATGAGCCCACACCCGTACCGTTTCATCAGTCCATTTAAGCACCTTTTCCGGTGAGTCAAAAAAATGGGTGCGGGAGCGATAGACACATTGCACCTTTTTCTATTCCTCCATTGATTGCAGTTGACAAGGCTTGTTGGTGCTCCAGCCAGACACCGACCCCTCAACTCTCAACATCCGACATGGGCAGCTCGTGTATGGTTTATGGTCTTCCACAGCGTCACCTGGTCCACACAGTTGCAGTTTCACGGTCACCGTCAGCTCTCCTGCAACACCTGACATCGGTGGGCATTCGTCTTCCATGCCTCATGGTCACTCCTGAGTGGCATAGACTCTGTCCCCGTTGCTTGCAGGTTCTTCACATCTTGAATCCACTTTTGGGTTCTACCGGACACTTTCACCTTCTTCAGCAGTGGCATCTTCCTGAAGTCCTCCATTGGGTTCGACGGCGGTTTCCGATGCCACTCAACACCTATGTACCCAGCTTCCCTGGTGCAGGTATCCTGGTTCCTAAGGTATACACAGGTTGGGTGGCTCTCCAACCTCTTGTATTCCACTGGATATCTTTAGGGAAGGCTCCTCTTTCTTTAAAATTGCAACCGTAACTTATTAATTGGCTTGCATTGATCCTGCGGTCGTGTTCCCCTTCTTCACACGGCATCCGTGGGGCTCCTGGTTAGTTACCTTGAGTGGTTCCTTAGGTCTCCGGCACTTCTACATCTTCTGGGTATAGTCTTCACTTGAGTCGTGGTTTGCACACCAATATTTTAGGATATGGTTTGGTCTCCCAATGGTGACCACTGTGTATTCTGTGCTAATTACCTGTTTCTATTGTAAAGTATTGTGTGCATTGTGTATATCTCCAGCTAGGATATATCTGTATGTGTTAGTGAGTGTCTTATATTAAATACATATAAATAGACTGTGTGGCTCTTTTTCACTTAATCAATACCTATAGGATTATATTCTGGTAAAACAAGCTGCTTTACACTCCTTCTGGACTAAGCCTGAAGGCTGCTCTTCACAGCTACCACTTACTGAGCTTTCTAAGGTTGTCTAAGATCAATAAAATCACCATCAGGGTTGTCTGGACTGGTGCAGGGTGCCCATTTGCAAAAGTGTGGATCATATACCAGGCCAGCCTCTCAGATGTGGGATATACTTGTGCTGATTTCTTTCCAGAAATTCATAGTAAGGCTGCAGTTTAGCAGCATGTGTTTGAGGTCGCCCCTTCTTTTTTGCAACTCTAGAAAAAATTAGAGTCCCTCAAACCTAGTTTACATAGTTTGGGGTGGTGTACTGTGGGCCATATCTGCAGTATATAGTCTGCATTATGGCAAGGAGGGGGCAGTTGTGTCTCTCATCAGTTTTGTCGAAGCTTGATTCCAATCTATTTGGAGGGGTGATGGAATTTGGGTGATAATTTGTCACATGTCACATGCAAGGGTTCACTAAGTTTTGGTGATTTTGTGGAAAGTATGAATAGACCTTGGAAGATGCATATCTTTCCATGGCCAGTTTAGCTAGAATGTTAGGAAGGTCAGGTTTATATGGGTTCTGTGACAATTTATTTGTTAGCAATGACAGAGGTAAGAGTAAGGGCATATGTCAGTTTATGTTCAATTGCTAACCAACTCAGTTGGAATGAAGATGTATTTATAAGCTAATGCACACCCTGGGGGATATCATCAAGAAAGTTTGATAACCATAGCAAATTTAGCTTAACGCAACTTTGCATATCGCAGTCCATCATGAGAAAATAACACCGTCTTAACGTCCAATTCCCAACCTGGCGGCACCATGCGATAGCAGCACGATATCGCGCCAAATGACCGCGTAAAAACCAACGCGACAAACCAAAAATGCCAAACACGAACAGCCAAAAAGTTGCAATGCTCCAAAGCGTGATACCAAAATTAGCAAAAACCAGCGACAGGCCTGAAATTCCCATGCGTCATGCGGGAAAAAGCACTATAAAAGCATAAAAAAAAAAAAAACACCAATACCAATTCGAACTGCGTAGCACCATGGATGCACCCGGACCGAGTGCAAAGGACAAGCCAAACTCCACAAGCCTCATGGATGACCAGCCAGGAACCCCGTGTTCAGGGAAGGGCAAGGAGAAGAGGAAGAGGAAGACGGGGTTCAGTCCTCAGGAAGACCGGATCATCGTCACAGAGGTGATTGAACACCATCAACAACTGTCCGTCACCTCCACTGGACACTGGCAACCCAAACGGAAATATGGCAGTCCATCGTCACCAACGTCAATGCAGTTGGAGTGTCAAGGAGGTCAATGGAGGAGGTCAAGAGGTGCTGGCATGAAGTGCACAGCCAAACCAAGGAGAAGCTTGCCGCCAACAGGAAGGCAGCATGGGCTACTGGAGGTGGGAGTCTTGTGCCACAGGAGGAGCTGGATGAGCTGGAGGAAATGGTGGCCACAGACATCAGTGTGGAGACAATGGCAGGAGTTGGGGGTCTTGACACAGCTTGATATGACCTGACCCAACAGCAACAGGGTGAGTAACGACCAGGGACTGGGGGTACGGGCGGAGATGGGCACAATGGCACACATGCACAATCATGTGTAGCACACTGCACATGCACAATGACTGTGGAACATGTCCCTGATACACTTGCAACACTGCAGCACACATACAAACACCAAGTGGGCCTCCGTCCACCATGTGCACATATGGGCCCCTCCAAATCACCAACGACACAACCGAGCCATGCACATGTGATGAATCCAGAAAAGCAGCGGCTGTGTGAGCCACACTGACTATGCAAGTGGCACTGCATGACCGATAGCATGGCAGCAGCCAAAATACATGACATGGTGCACGATTCGACATAGAGGTGGCCCAGTGTGGATCACATCCGTAAAGGAGCAGGTCACACTCTGACATATCCACGTGCACCCAAAACCCATGCCGTCCAATACACGCAGCAGACGAACAATGCACAAGGCCACAAAATCTGTCCAAGAGCACATATGAACCAAGTCGCAAACATTTCAGCCCCCGAAAAACACACAATTCATAGGCACACCACCTCAAAGGGATGAGGATCCACGAAATCAGAGCTGCAGGGGCAACTCCCCCCCAATGCAGCACACATACATAGCAATCACAGAACATCAGTAATAACGGCAATGTGGTACAAAGTGCAACACCTACACCACAGGACATAGGACACAACAAGTTCCGCTTGTGCGTAGTAACTGACCACTCACATCTGGCATTGCCTGACACTGTGTGATGATAATGTACGGGTACTACCACACATCCGTCATGTTGTAGAAAATCCCACTGTCTGCCATCAAATAGCCAGCTCCACCAAAACAGTCACAATGTGCCTTGTCATGCAGTCTGTATGTAAACATCTGCTAAGCGTCAACATGCAGGGGAAACTCTGTTAACCTGCATCTCCCCTTAACATTGCAGAGGGACAATCAACACTTACTGCATAGCAAACCACAAATCTCATCATTGATGATGTAGAGGACAACCTGCACATATGTCAAGACACCCTCCTACGGATAATGGCGAGTCTCCGCACCCCACCCCCAGGAGCAGGGCAGGCCTGCTGCCGCGTGGTGACCCCACCACTTGCACAGACCACACAGAAGGAAACACACACCACCACGGCTGTCTCCAAGGACCCCCACGAACAATACATTGAATTTCAATGCCATATGTTGGGTTACCAGGTGGAGTTGGTGGATCAGCTGCGGGTGGGTTTTGAGCTCGTGGCAGCCAAACTCGATGCCATACGTGGGTGTCTGAGTCCCATCAAGGACTACGTACAGCCTCTAACAGACACCCCCTGTCCGCACCATGCTAACCGACAAACCTTGACTGACCTCGCTGGGGACATTACTCAGATACAGGAACTGTCTAGTCAAACAGGGTCCAGCGACGACAGCACAGAGTTCGCACAGATGCGGAGGACAATGGAGACCACGGAGCAGATGCAGGCTGGAAGTATGGCTGCCACGGCTGAACACCAGCGAGATGTAGCTGGGATCTTCCATGCCTTGCTGATCCTCATCTTGCCATTGCTGCCACTGAGCCAATCCCAGATAACTGCGGCGGGAACTTCGGCACACACATCTCCGACCCCTGATGTGTCAGTGGCACACAGTGATGCAGCCCCATCACCTTCGCACCCTAATGTGTCATTGGCACCCAGTGATGCAGCCATTACACCGCCACACACACTGGACACACGGGACACAGAAGAAGTATCAGAGGAGTAAGATGTGGATGGTAATTACGGTGTGAGGAAGGAGGTAGTAGCATCCATCACCAACAGATGGCCTATCCCTGCCTGTTTCTGCCCTATGCATCATGCCCTGGGACAACAACTTCCACTGACCCCCGGAACACTCTGCAACATCCACCCGGACCACGACATGGACTGCCACATCTTCACTGCTTGGCAATTACACAGCAATCCTGCTGCCAACTGCACTCTCCCTCTTCCAAATCACTTTTCAATCCCCAAAGGACTCTGGTTGGCCCACCACTGGGCTTCCATGTTATGTGGGCTTGGATGCTCATGTAAAGCTCCAGCTCCGTCATTCACCAGAATGTGAATAAAACATTTGAAATCACACAGATGTGTCATGACTATCTTCACTCACGTATGAAAGTATGGCTGTATGTAGGGACAATGATGGGGCGAGAAAGCAAGACACACAATTGATGGACGGAATGCAGAACAAATCAAAACATTCACCCCCAGTCAAGAGATCTGGGTTAAATCCATTATTCTTTTGCTCACCATGCCACCCCAGTTTAGACCTGGCCATATGCAATTCAATCTTGACACTGTGCCTCATGGGAACAGTCCAATCAGAACTGCCGAGCTAGCTCCTCCCTGGACCAGAAACAAGCATCCTAGGACCGGTTTCGGGGTTTCACTCCTCTTCAGCCAGGATAGCTTGATTCCAGTGGCACGTGAAGCCAGGACCCACATCTGGGCATACCTGGCACACTTAGGGCGAGAAAGCAAAAGACACACAATTGATGGGTGGAATGGAGAACAAATCAAAATATTTACCCCCAGTCAAGAGATCTGGGTTAAATCCATCATTGTTTTGCTCACAATGCCACCACAGTTTAGACCTGGCCATATGCAAATCAATCTTGACCCCGTACCTCATGGGAACAGTCCAGCCCGAACTGCCAAGCCAGGTCCTCCCTGGACTGGAAACAAGCACATGCATTCAGAGTCCAGACGAAGGCAGACATGTCCTCTGTTGTGGTGGGATATATGAGCATTCCCCACGATGCAACAAGGTGTTGGGACCTGTGCTGTGGTTGACAATCCGATGTGGCTGGAGGAACGTAGTTACTCGTCCATGAATGCCAGCGCAGCTTCATGTGCAATGTGTTCCAATAGTACATCGTTGTCGGGTTCTAGGAACACCAGGGTGAGCCAATCCATTAACTGGTCCGGGCAGCTGTGGTGAGTCCACTCCGTTTCCCCAATCCGCAACACAGTCCAATAGGGGAGCGCTTCAATGTGGTCACTGCACATGAGGAGATGTGCAATCTCCCATGCCGCAACTGCCAGCACAAATGCCAAATATCAGTGCATCCCATGCACGGCTATCCCGGTGACACTCCTGTTCGTGGGCCTACAAGGGGAGCACTGTCAGGTCATAATCCAATTCAGCTACCGTTGCGTTGGATAGGCAGAACTCCATGGGCCCCTCGAATGTGCATGATCGACAGTGGAACCAGGACTGGATGCAGGTGACATATGCAAGACGGGAACTCAGACGGAAACTGATTCGCAACACTGCCAGTGACAGTGATCCCAACAGATGTAGTATTCGTGCACGGTTCAGTTCCATGTGACAGGGGTTGTGCATGTGCCCGGGAATGCCTGCCATTGCGTTTTTTGGGCTCGTGGCACCCGCATTCCTCAGACCGGTGGAAGTTCGGTGGACGATATGCCACAGCTCTGGGCAATGAGTCGTACGTTTGTGCAACGTTTTCACATATGGGTAGTTTTTAGCCAATGTGTCAAGGGCATCCTTTGCAGGTGTAGGCCGTGCAGGGACAAGTGTGTGTGGGGTGTTGGCACATTGGTGTTTCATTAGCGCAGTTCGTGGTGTGGGAGTCGTTTGAGGCTGGTATGGTATCTCACGCAGGGTGTGCCAGCCGCATTCAAGACCAAGGTCAGGCATTCAGTTGGGCTTCAGCCTTGTGTGTTGAGACAAAGGGGCTTTCATTCCTGATTTCAGTCTGACTACTGCTTGTATTTCCTAAATGTGATGTGGACTTCGTGCTGACTTTTATGCCAGGCCTGTGATTTGGGGTGCACAGATTTCGAGATACACGCAGCTGTTGGCATGTTTGCATGAGCCAAGGGCCCGATTGGCCTTGCACTCCTTGTTCAGTCTCTCTCTTTCTCTCTCTCTTTCTTTCTCTCTCTCTTTCTCTCTATCCCTGTCCTTTGATGAGTGGCTGACACACAACTTCTTATCTTGTATATTGTCTTGCAGGCTGTGAGTCACAGATTGTCTAGGAAAGCCCTGCCATGACTCTTCAAAATAGTTGTTTGGTGACAAATTAGGATGTGACATTTTGTTTGGTCTTTCAATGGTGAATGTATGAATCAGGGTTTCAGTGTTCACATGTATGTTGATTGTTGCAATTGTGCGACATCAGGCGGGTGCTTTTGTTCATGTTTTCGTGCCGTTGATGTGCAGTGTCTTGGCCCGGGGGGGGTGTGGTCCTGGGGGTGGTGGTGGTGGCTGTTGTGACCCTCTCGGCTGTCCTACACGCATGGTCAGTGGCTCCATGGCATCTGCTGTTGTACAGGTGTGGCTCTGGGCTAGGCTCCCTTTTCTGGTGCAGGCTGCTGTCCGACTTTACACCAGGTCAGAACAGGTGTTAATTTTCTGCTGCTAACATGCCTTATCGCATGTTTCGTGGTCTTTTCGCCAATCTGGCTGGTCGTTGATAATGTTGTGGAGTGGTGTTGTCTCGGCTTTTTGCACAGGAACGCCTACTCTGCATCTTATTAGGGATAGTTGCCGGGGTCATCTGGGGCGATGTTTTTTGCGTCTGCTATCGCGGGTAAACTCTTGTTATGGGCTGTTAACATCAGCTTGTGAATGGGGTGATAAATTTATCGCAACTTTGGCAGCAATAAAGTGCTGTTAACTCATCGATAGATCCTTGAGAATATGCCCCCCTGTCTAGTTATGAATGCATTTTGTTATCTACGGTAATCTGCCAGATTGAGGCCTCGGAGTGAATTTGGGAATGTTACTTTCTTGAGAGCGACTCTTGTTTTTTTTCATGACCAGAGGAAGTCTTTAATAAGAGTGTCATTTTTTTGAAGAAATCATTAGCCAGTTGTTTGACTTGGCCTTCTCTGCAGGGTCACACCCACACTTTTTGCCTTCTCCCTTCCAATTATGCTGATTTTTTTGTTGTCCTTAGGACTCTGTGAACTTTACCACAGCTAACCAGTGATAAAGTGCCTGTGATCTCTCCTTTAAAGATCGTAAAATGGGCTTACACCCAATCGCCGTCTTTAATTTTCTCACCAGTCCATAGAAAAGTGGTACTACATATTCCCAGGGCATGTAAATTAAATGGCACTAGTTGGTCTGCAGCACTTGTGTGACCCACTTAAGTAGTCTTGTTAAACATGTCGCAGGCCTGCCATTGCAGGCTGTATGCAGTTAAACAGCCAATAGAGGAAAGAAGTTGGCCTATAGGGAGAGGAGTTGGCCTAACGGCTAGGGCGCTCGACCTAGGACCTGGGGAACTGGGTTCGAGTCTCGGTAATGACGCTGAACTTCCTGTGATTCTGGGCAAATCACTTAATCTCCCCGTGCCTAACAAAAAATGAATGTGTGTCCTCATTTAACGTAACTGGTGTTATGTAAAGCACTCTGATACCTGATTGGATTCGAGTCAAGTTCGCTCTATATAAAACTCTGCAAAAAAATAAATGTTTAAAAAAAACAATCAACTTGGCCAAATAAACCCCTTACCTGGCCGAAATACCCTTTTCTTTACATATGTTATCCTCGTGGTAGGAACTAAATAGCCCATAGGTCAGGGTGCAGTGTACTTATAAAGTTGGACATGTACTTTTATGTTTTACATGTCTTGGTAGTAAAAAACTCACAAATGACTTATTCCCTACTATGAAGCCTGCCTCTTCCATAGGAAAACATCAGGTTATAAGTGATATCTTTTTTTTAAAGTAGGCAGAATGATTGTTTTTGATGTCCAAGGAATTGTAATTTAAAATCCTCTTTAATGACAAAGTCGTATTTTGAGTCACAATTCTGAAAATTGCACTGTTAGAAAGTTGCCAATTTCTTGTCCTAACCATTTGATGCTTGCAGTCTATTTTCTGGGTCACATGACTAGGTGTAGTTGACAGCTGACCTTTGTGTATTCCTCCCAGACAGCCACAAAATAGAGGGACTGGGCATTGACAGGATGATTCATCCAAGCAGGAGCTGTGCACAGCCCCACTTTCACTTCAAAGATCCTGTCTCAGCCTACCCACAAATTTCACACTAGCCTATTGTGACTGTAGGCAGACTGGGACCAGGGCAGGGAGGCAGGAAATTCCAGACATGTTTGTTGGGGGGGCTCCAGAAGGTTCTTCCGCTGCAAAGCTGGTGCCAAGTATAAAATTAGGACATCTGACCCACTCTTCAGTTCCATTCTGGGCCTGTGAAAGGCCTCTCAGAAGATTGCCCTCCTGCTTGTGGCCTGCTCTGTAACTCGGAGGAATGTCCTGCAACACCAAGAGGACTGCCCTGCTACCTAAAGCCTGCGCAGTGCCTTCTTGCTGCTTGAGACGCGCTTTCCTGCTTGAACCCAAGACTTTTAGAGTCCCAAGGGATAGTGGGCTGACCACCTGATCAGCGCCTCTAGGATAGAAAATGCTCCAGCCATCTTGAACCCACATCTGGACCCAGCCTGAGTGAGCCCTAACCCTCCAAGTGGCGCCCCTCCAATCATAGACACTTGGAAGTGGTACTAAAGGTAGAACCAAGAGTTGACCAGCTCCTACCTGCTTGCCGATCCACCCAAAGTGCATTGTCAGTTGGACTAACTTTGCAGCAGCTCCTGCTACATTCTTCTCCAGAGCAACAAATACTGTTCAGCCGCTCCACGCAGAAGGGGTATAAGGCCTCGTGGAGCCTTCATTTGCTACAGCCTGCAGCTTCATCCCGCAGGAGATTTTTGACTTCCAATAAAGAGACTAAGTCCGAACGTAGAAATCTTTACTGCGACTTCGTCCAGCAGGTTCTTGACAATGAAATCTTATCCTCGGACACTATCGACTGTGTTGCCCTACTGAACTTTACCTTCTTTGAAATTTTTCTTCAAAAACTCTTCTAAGGTAAGTAGAGACCAGGCCCAATCCACTTTGTGTATCCGAACTGCGCTCAGTCGTGGCCGGCCATAACTTTCAACTCTGTCCTGGTCTTGCATGACTAGATGTCTGTGGTTGACGCTTTAAGCTTTTAGATGCTAATTTTCAATTTAAAATGTAAAAATTCAAAACTCCCGTTGTCTGGGGTGAAATTTGGTTGTTTTGGTGTCAAATAATTTATTCAAATGTACTCTATTTTTCTAAATTGTTGTGGGATTTTTCTTCAGTTGTGTTTCACTCAATTTCTGTTTAAGAATTACACATTCCGTCTACGTTAAGCCTGACTGCTGGTGACCATGCAACTTCATGCATAAATTCATGCAGCTCATGGGTCTACCATCAACTAAAAAATGTCCCTTACTTTGTAAGGTTAATAACAGTAATACCGAGTAAGAGGCCTTTTATCCTGTGAACTGAGTAAACGGTTATGGAATGAGCGAAGAGAAACTTGAAGTAATCAAAGCTCATGTATTTTAGTACAGATGACATAAACATAGTGATCAAGTATTATCGAGAAAATGTTAGTTATACATAGCCTGGGTGAAGTTATACAGAAAGCTACCATTATGATAGCCTAGGTATTCAAGGTGTGGTTACAGTTCAAGGTAATAATTTCAAAGAGTGTTATTATTGTTAGTGGTTTTGTGCAAGAGTTGTATGTAGATGGAGTTTTATTACAAATGATAAGTTGTTGGCTAATGGTGTTCAAACTGGATGAGACTGTGTCAAACTGTGTCTGGTTCATGACTGGTTAAAGAGTGAACGCATGGTTAGTGGAATTAGGGGCATATCAGCAACAACAGGCGATAATTATCGCTAAGCGCACTTAGCGCTAGGATAATTATCGTCGGCTAGCGTGAATTTTTATCGCTGAGATAGCGTGCTATTAGCAACGCTTATCTCAAAAGCGATACAAATCCTAGCGCTAACTGCCTACTGTGAGATTATCCCTGGAAACCCAGCGATAATCTCACGCAATGTGGCGTTAGCTTGCTGATAGGGCCCCACAAACTTAGCCATGATATCCACCTTCCATAGGATATCATGGCTAAGTCAGTCCTGAAGCAGGCGTAAGGAAAGTAGCGATAACAGGGGTTATCGCTACTTTTCTTGCAGCTATGCTTCATAGCGTGGGGCTTGATGATAGGAGAAATGTCACTTAGCGACATTTCTCCTGTCATGTCTGGTCAGGAATGCCCACTTTGCATCTCATTAGAAATGCAAAGCTGGGCGTTAGGAATTTGTGTGCTAATGCAAAGTTTCACGCGATAGCGTGACCTTGCTGATTAGACGATAAAATTATCGCCGCTTTTCGGCCGAAAACGGCCGCAAAAGCGGCGATAATTTTCTATCGCCGCGTTGTAGATATGACCTGACATGACAGGAGAAATGTCGCTAAGCGAAATTTCTCCTATCATCAAGCCCCACGCTATGAAGCATAGCGGCATGAAAAGTGGCGATAACCTCTGTTATCGCTACTTTCCTAACGCCTGCTTCAGGACTGATTTAGCCATGATATCCTATGGAAGGTGGATATCATGGCTAAGTTTGTGATGCCCTATCAGCAAGCTAACGCCACATTGCGTGAGATTATCGCTGGGTTTCCAGCGAGAATCTCACGTTAGGCAGTTAGCGCTAGGATATTTATCGCTTTTGAGATAAGTGTTGCTAATAGCACGCTATCTTAGCGACAAAAATCCACACTAGCCGGCGATAATTATGCTAGCGCTAAGTGCGCTTCGCGATAATTATCGCGGGTTGTTGCTGATATGCCCCTAAGTACCTTACCAAATTCAGTGCGACTGCATCAATACTGCCATCTGGTGATCATTTGAAAGATTGCTGTTTCATATATGAATTTGTCAAGGTCAGATTGACAAACTTAAGACAAACTTAAGACAAAATCCTAACTTAAGTCTGTCTTAAGTCTGTCTTAAGTTTGTCTTAAGTTTGTCTTAAGTTTGTCTTAATTCTGTCTTAAGTCTGTCTTAAGTCTGTCTTAAGTCTGTCTTAAGTTTCTCTTAAGATAAACTTAAGACAAAATCCTAACTTCTGTGAATACCAAAAGTAGTAAGTTTAGGATTTTGTCTTAAGTTAGTTCTGTGAATCGGGCCCTCAGACTTGAAGCTCAATATTTATATAATTCAGTTTTCTAAAAAAAGCGATTCAGGCTGGTAAGTGAGTCTCACAGCCTTTGGGCAAGCCAAAAGTTCGATAATTCCCCCTCCTGTTGCTGTCTCCAGTTCAGTAATGCTTCTGTCTTGCGATGTTATTTTGTGCGTGATCCTAGAATTGTCCTTTGCAAGAGCTCCAGTGGCGCAATCGGTTAGAGCGCGGTACTTATACAGAATTGTCTTTTACTTATTTCAGTTTGTATACCACAAGGATGCTTACACAAGGTTCAGCTTCTGTCATTCTTCATCCCAGGTCATGAAGGTTTCATTATGCATTTGCATCAATTGTTGTAGCATTGTTGCAAATAGTTGTTAAAGCACAGAAAGTCACTGATGTTAAACAACAACTCCCGTCCAGGGAGTCATCTCGTTAATACATTAATACTTTCTGAAGAGAAACTTCAGACGTATCATGCCACTAGAAGGCTCATTACTGAGAGGCAACACCTCAAACTCCAATGTACTAATGTTACTGTCTGCGGCCTCAAGTTTATGACCACATGACCACTAGGTACTGAAGACCTTCTTGTTCCCATTTGATGAATCTATTCCGCAGATGTGGCCACTGTGATATGCAGCTAGCAGGAAAATCCCAACTCATGTTATGTAATCTGACCAGTAACCCAACAACTGTGAACGACTAAGAAAGACTCACTCACATCATTACACAGGGCTCACTCCTGTCATTAAGTAGAAATGCGTAGCAACAGCCTATTTGCAAGACTCAGTAGATCAATTAGGCCTGCGGGGTCTCTGGGAGGCGTCAGGGTCATATGACAGCTTTAAAAAGCTAATCGACAAAACTGTCAAACGAGTCTCCGTGGCAGAGGACAAAGCATTACCGTCGGGAGGGAGCATGGACTGTTTACTCCGAAAAGTTACACCAAGGCAGGACCTCAGCATTATCCAGTCAGCAGGTTTCTAAAACCACTAAGGAGAAATATCTATGGTATTGTCTCAGCATCCTTCCCTCCTTGTTCCATTTACCACCATGGAAACACGCTTTGGCAACATCCTGCTTCAGTGGCGGCTCCATCGCTAAGGTGGAGGAGTGTTGCCCCACTGCCAGGAGCAGCAAAGAAAGGAAAAAATAAAATGATAATAACGGAATGTTATTATCATTTTATTTTTTCTGCCAGTTGCGACAGTGCGTGAGGGGGCGGGGCGGGGCGGAGGTGCAGGAGAGGAGTGGTAGACACTCCTGTGCGTTATGACTGTTTGTTAGGGCCTCTCCGGCAGCCCAAAACAGTCATGGGCACTCCACTGTTCGCCATGCAGGCTGCATTGCCTGCATGGAGAACATGCCCACCTCTACAGTCCCTGGCTGAGCGCTGTGTCCCGGCACACAGACCAATCACAACGATTGGAGCGTTGTGATTGGCTTAGGGGTAAAAGCCTGGCTGCCTGCTTCCTGTTCCGGCCTGGAGTCGGATACAGGCAGCAGGAGAGAAGACGCGGGACCCGGCAGCAGCAGCAAGGTAAGTTTTTTTTTTTAGAAAGCATCCTGCGAGCCTGTTTCTTCCTTCCCCCGCACCTACCCCCTCACCCACGAGCAATGCCGTCCGCCCCTGTCCTGCTTCCATCTGTATGGGGAGGAGAAAGAAGATAAACTACATCTGCTATGTACATGGAAGGCACTTATGAGTGAACGCAGAGCAGAGCTGAGGCCTCTCTTCAACCAAAAAGGTATTCGACCATGCAGGCAGGTAGTAAAAGCGTGTTTTGCCGGTGAAGATGTACCGTTCAACTGCCGCCTTGTAAGATTTCCGACCTCAGCTGAAAAGAGACTAAACAAAAAAGGATGCACCTGAAAGGCGCGGCAGGCAACTGGGCGACAACAGGGATGCAGTGTAATAACAGGCCGCAACAAAACAATGGCACTATGGCACTTTAAGCACCTTACTAATCACCTGTCCCTCTGGCAGGTAACTACCTCTGCACCCTAATAGGAAGGGGACTGCTGAGAGTATGTCAGGAGTCAGCTAAGCGGTAAGCTATTTCATGCTGGTTTTATTGCTAATTGAATTACACTTCTTGGTTATTTTATTTACTTTACTTACTTTACTTTATCTTATTGTGCTGTGCAAGAAGACATAACGTGGTATATATGGAGAACGTTTTCAAACTTTATCTGTTAAATGCTGGTTTTATCGCTTATTGAACTAACCCTTATAATGTCGCAATTTTAACATTGGCATGTAGGGTATACTGGAATTCAAGTTTAAGGTATTGCTGCCTATTTTGTACATTTAATTACAATTTTACTTTTATAATGTAAATGTTATTACATTGATTTTAATTAATCATTCAAATAAAGATGTACCTTACTTAGGGGTCTATTAGGATGGCGGGTGGATCGGCAGCCCGGCGGGGGCGATCACCCGCCATCCTGCCATGATTGACCCCCTGCCACATTAGGATGGCTGGGGTGTCCGCGGCAGACGGGAAGACCGTCAGCCGCTTTTCCACCCGTCAACTCGTTGACCGGGCGGAAAACAGCCACAATATGGATGGCGGTGTCTCGGTGTCTGCAAGACACCGCCATCCATATTATGATGCTTGCGGAGACTTGCCTTTCCATGGCGGCATTGCCGCCAGGGAAAGGCATGCGGTTTCTGCTATACCCCTCAACACAGAGTGTTGGGGGGTAGGGGGTGCACATGGGGGTACCTATGGTACCCCCCTTCATTGGCATGGACAAGGTGGCAGGCACCACATGCTGTGAGCACCACCCGTCACAATGATGTGGATGGGGGATGCCACTGCCACTGTGGCATCCTAATGGCCACAGCGGGACCGCCGCACCTCTGGCGGAAGGTCCCGCATACCGTTACGTTGACGCCGCCATCGTAATAGACCCCTTAATGTCATTCTATCTGTCATTTACACCTACACGCAGCCACCCCTACAGTCAGGGTTAACATAAGCCATGGATTAATTGACCACTTCCCACTATATGCAGTGACCCACTAATGTAGCCTTTCTACAGCCCCTCTACAAACTCGTGACCTGCAATATCTCAGAATGAGTATTGATGTCATTGAGACTTCCACTAGATCTGCCTCCTTCTTTTGTCCTCTACCCCATGTCTGCTCACTGGGGCTTGTCCCCGTAGAGCGCTTTATTGCTCACCAGCCATGTTTGCGCTTTAGAAATTCCAAAATATACCTACATACATGAATACCTATATACTGCCTCGAGTACTTTCCCAACAATACACCTGATTGCAAAAAGGCTTCATCATCCAGAACCCATGATCGTGTGTGCCTCTAATGTGGGGTCCTGTCACATTGACAATAAATGTCACAAATTCATAAGAGAATAGGGGGCGTGGCTAGCCAGCCAACATGGCGGACGTGAACCCTTAACGCTCTAGCTGCTAGTCCCCTAAAATCCAACAATTTATCCTGTGAAACCGCCATCCGCGTTTCCACTGGCTGGGACCTGACAGCCGAAGATTTCCCGCACCCAGTGAGCCCCATGCTGAGTCATTTGGCCCACTGAGATCACAAAGGTGAAGGTGCAGCAAACACAGGCCCGCGCGTGGGCATTCCAAGTCATAAGATGGCCGCCAGCGTTTAGGTGAGGGTTCCAGCGGCAATAGAAGACTTCCGCTCGGGCCGGACACAAGTGGAGCTGGTCAGCGGGAACGCCGCTGGGAGCGGAGAACGCCGACCCAGGTTGCCCCCTTCCCAGAGGCACAAGCGTAGAGGTGCGGAGGCCACGGGCTAGTCCGCTACGAGGCGCGTTTGCCCACGCTGAGCGACGGCTGAGCGCTGTGTAGAACCTGGTAGCGGTAGCGCGGCGTCTGCAGAAGCCCAGACGGTGCCCCCCCGCCTGCTGAGATAACACCTATGGCAGAGACACCATCTAGGGCCCAGGAGCCAGGGGCCATCTGGAGGCAACACCGGCTGGGAAATGGCCGACTGAGACGTGTACGTGGTGAGTGCGGGGCTTGGTGATACAGCGCAGTACCCGGGGCAGAGGAGTATTAGTGACAAGCACCAGACACCCCATTAAGTCTTGGCGGGACAGTTCCTGGGGTGTTGGGGCCCCTGGAGTGCCACCATGGGGGCGGAGAGTGTGCGGCTGAGGTGGACGTGCAGTGGACCTGTGGAGCGCAGGTGCGGCAAAACATAGGGGACCCGAGGAAGAGGCTGGAGCGGCCGGGTGCTGTGGTGGACCGCTGGGCACAAGTAGCAGGTGCAAAATAGCGCCCGCAGGAACGCATTGAGGAGTGACGGGCCCTAACAGACCTAATCTAGTGCAGACGGGAAGCTGCATCCATCGCAGGGACCATGAAACCCTCAACTGGGGTTTGCAAAGCGGGCCAGCACCGCGCCACTGACGCAGACAGCAAAGCGGGGTGACACAGGCGGATGTCAGTACGAGTTCACCGTGACCTGAAGGATTTTGTGCAGCGGTCAATGTCGGCGATGTGGTAACCACTGCAGGGCACAGTAAGAGAATGTGGTGGATGTACTGAATAGGCGTAAAAGCTGCAGGCCCCCACTTCCATGCACCTAGGACCCTGCTGCTGGAGACGCCAGAATTCACGTGGGCTATCGCCTCTGGGGAGCTCAGCATCGCCGGCACCACCTTGTAACCGTGTAGACTGGCAGCCCCACACTCGGACACACGGAATTGCTGGGGCTTCACCATCGCAGGAAAACAGGGGGTGGAATCATCCTACCAGCAGACAACTGGAGGGGGAGCCGGTGCATAGACCCCACGGCCCGGTCCATATATCCTGCATGCAGAAAGCGGAGAGTAGCGAGGCTGCCACAAACTACCCCGCCTGGTCATATCCCACCCACAGCCTGCACGGAAGCGACACCCTCTGAAAGCAATATCACCGCTGACTCATTGCCTTCCTGGTGTCAAATCGTGAATGCCCACGGCGCAGCAGATTGTAATGGGCCGGATGAGAGCTAAGCTTCAGCAGGGACCATTACGTGCGGACGCCCTGGACTCCATAAACATGACCACTGGAGGGGTGACAGAATCGACGACCACAGCCCTGGCAGCCAAAATGGACTTAGTGCTTGCAGCAGTGGAAAAGATAGGTGATGCATTGGAGCACACCAGGACCTCCTTGGTAACCAGGATAGACAAGGTCACCTCAGACTTCACCCTCCTCCACGCAGAACACCGAAAGCTGGCAGAAAAAGTCACCACGCAAGGCCAAACACTGACGGAGCTGCAGCCTGTCACGCAAAGTCATACAGCTGCGCTGCAAGACCTGATAGACCGCGTTCATGATCTGGAAGACACAGCAGAAGATGCGGAAGGCCGTTCCCGCCGCAATAACATCCGCGTGGTGGGCCTGCCGGAAGGCGAAGAAGGTAGGATTCCGGAGCAATTCACGGAACGTTGGCTGCGCGATCTCCTGCCCCAAAGAACATTGTCAATGCAGTTTGCGGTCGAAAGAGCTCACAGCATGCCGGCACCGGAACCCCCACCAGGAGCCAGACCACAACCGTTCATTTTTAAATTGCTCAATTACAGGGACAGGGATGCGGTACTCTGTGAGACACTCAAGATGGACACCCTCAAGGTCAGCGGCAGCCAAGTCATGCTCTTCCCAGACTATACTTCTCTGGTACAGAGACGTAGGAGCAATTACACAGTGGTGAAACTTCAGCTCAGAGCCCTAGAACTGCCTTACTCGCTGTTGTCCACAGCCCGACTATGAGTGGTCACGAAGGAAGGGACCCGTTTCTTTGACTCACCCGAGGAGGCGTGGGACTGGCTGGAAGAATCGAGTCTGTGGTCGGGAGTGAGGCCCTTGGGCCCAGATGGCGACAATCCAACGGGCAGGCGGCACCGGTGGCGGCGACGGGGTACAGTGAGAAAGATGCAGCCTGGGACGTCAGCGCCGAGCCTGGAGGACATCAGGAGGGAAATGCAGGACGCCCTAGAAGCAGTCACAACTCTTGGCTCCCCACAACCTACAGAGCGGCTGGACTCCTAAGCGCACAACATGTTGATGCCCAGTGGCTCCTCATCGCCTTCAACAGAAGCATCTCAGGACCTTGGCTTACCAGCAGTGTTCCTGTGAATGTGCGCGTCTAGGCGCCCGCGCACTGTTGTGTGCGTGGCACGCACACACATTCCGAGACCATTCGCGCCGCTGAAGGAGCGCGAAAAATGGCAGTTTCTAACATGCTGAGGAAGAGACGTTTTGATAAATTCCTTTTGTTTTGAGTGCGGCGGTGGGGCTCATTGTGCCCTTCTGTTTAAGTATTCGTGTTAATTGCAGAACGTGACGAGCTGCCATTAACATGAATGCTTTAAACAAAGCACACAATATGCCCTGCAGCCACACTCTGGACAACAAAAGAAATGCAGCACCAAACACAGCGTGTGCTTTTTAGAATCACCTAAAAGCAAACGCTGTGTTTGTAGACTTGCTACATTTCTTCTCTTAATAGTGCTGGGCTGTGGGGTGTGATTCTGTGCCTTTTTCTTTTAAGTTTTCATGTTAATTGCAGCTCATGGATGCTGCCATTTACATGAAAATGTTAACAAACGCGCACAATCACCCCACAGCTGCGCTATTAAGATAAGAAATGCAGGAAGCATACAAACGCGGCATCTAACTGGCACAGTACAATCTGTTATGTGAACGCTCATCTGTGCGTGCAGTTCATGGCTCATACTGGGCCTAGCGCCAAAGGCATATTTAATTGGGACAACTTCTACCTACAAAAGCTGTATCTGCTACCATATCATGGCTGCCAGCACTTTCATCTTTAGAGAAGTCAACAGCAAGATAGGACATTTATTGGAGCCATAGGGACAGTCTGTGAATGTAGCCCTTCATTTGAACTGATGGACCTCAAGTAACAGCTATGCAGACTCGATTAATTTTCATTATACATCACTGTGATATTGCCTTGCGAAGTGGGGAACTTCAGTTTTCACCTTTTTGTGAGTTTGTGTTACTAGGAAAACAACTTATGTGATATGGTTGTTCATCTGTACTTATTTTAGAGACTTACTGACACCTGCCATTAATGCAACTTTAAGAAAATGCAGACCATGTATGAGCACTATAACATTTTGGCAGTTATTCCTAGTTTAATACCTCATCCTGATTAGTTACTATTTGAAAACACAGTCATAGCAGACGTGATAACTATTATGCCATCATTGCATGACCTCCAAGACATACTTGCAGAGTGCATGCTCAAAAACATGGTAACAACTCATCTACTTAAAACATATGCTAGGGGTGAGGATAGTATGAAGGAAGTGAATGTGCTCATTAAGATGTCAGTAGTGCCCTACTTAAGACACAGCAGTGGCTCCAGTCCACATCACCCAAGTAGGGGGGAGCGGGGCCCTTTCTATGTCAACAGTAAAGTGTGTGTATGTCTCAATGTGTAGGGCACATTTGTAACAAATCAGTGCATGGCTGAGTGTAACAGAAATCTGTATAAGAAGAGAGCACCTTGAGTGTGGCAGTGTGCAATTTTTATGGAAGTTGTGTACTATTGTTGTGTCCCTGAAATCTTTCTACAGCTAGTGATGTAAAATTGCAAAATGTGCAGGTGAGTATGAGTGGCAGTCACCAGTGTTTGTGGGCAGTTGGCTTATGCATGTCTTACTGTTACATGTTTGAGCAGGTTGTTTCACAATATTTTGTGTGTATGTGCCCACAGACAATTTGTGGATGGCTATATGCCACTCCATTCCACTTTACTTCACTCTATTCTATGATACACTACTCCATTACTCAATGCCACTCCACTGGCACTCAATGCCACTCTGCTCTGTGACACTGTGCCACTCCAATTGATGCTACTCAACTCTACTCCACTCCACTCCACTCTATGACTATCTACTCCGCTCTACCCCAGTTTACTCTACAAGACTCTACTCCACTCTACCCAACACCCTCTATGCCACTCCACTCTGCTGTACACCACTCCACAACACACTATTCCACTCCACTCAACTCTGACCCTGTACTTCACTTGACGCCACTCAACTCCACGCCCTTCCACTCTACGCCACTCTATTCCCTCCATAACACTGTATGCTATACGATGACACTCCACTTCACCCTTCTCCACTCAACTCTAATGCACGCCACTCCAGAACACTCAACTCTACTCCAGTTTGCGACACGCCACTGTCCCTTACCCCACTATCTTTGAGCAATGCTGATCAGACCCGCTCAGAATTGCTCCTGGGGTATGTTTTTCTTGTTGGCCTTTTCGACTGGATTTTTGTTTGCCTGCAGTCCCGCCATTTTGTGGTGAGGTATTTGGGGTCCATGTCCTGGATCGTCCATTTTGCAGTTGTTGAAAGCCTCCCAGACTGATTTCACCCTGTTGGTCAGCACCTTGTACCGCCGGATTTACCACTGCCCTAAATCAACCTCTTCTTGAGTCACCTTTCTCCCCTCTCTTCTTGTTGATCACGGTTAGGCACCTTTTTCGCCCCCTCCCTCGGACCCGTTCCCTCTCTAATTGCGACCCGACGCTGTGAGGAATTCCGGCTCTGGATTTGGTTGATCACGAATAAGTCCAACGGAGGGACCAATGGGTGAGGCGGCCTTGCCTCAAGGGCAAGGCTGGCATGAGGGCTGGTGGAGCTCTGTGCAACAATGTTTGTTGGTGCCCTCTCAATGACTCCCTCCGCCACTGATTCCCTCACTACCACCCTTTAACAGTGCCCCTCAAGTCTCCATAACCATACTCTCGCTCAGATTAATTTAAATTAATTTACAGCGCTGCTCATACCAGTGTAGGGTGGCAGAGCACTTTACATCACAATCCTTACATAGAGACAATTACTCATATGTGTGTAAATCTCTGTATAGGAAATGTAACAGAAGACAAAGGACTACAAGGTGCAGGAGTGACATGACATCCATACTAGTACGCAGTATAGTTTAATAGTGATTGGTTTGGAGAAACACACTGAAATTAGAATGTAATACCATGATTGGGGGTTCTCTTTAATAACCAGAATTGATTTTTATTCAAATGAACCCTTTTTGACACAATAGGGTAATCAGACTGGGGAAAACATGCAGCACTTAGATGAAAGTTAATAGCTCACTGTTCTATTTTAGGATTTTGACTTATAAACTTCAAGTACCAAAAGGATCTCACTGACAAAAGCAGTAACCCATTGACCCATTAACATTATGTGCACTTTGTGATCTGGACGGTACATGTTATTGCAGCAGGCAAATTAGCCCTCTGCGCTACCTTTCCATGAGTCAAAACTTCCACTTGACAAAACTCCATCTCTCTCTAGGAAGAACATTAATCACCGGAGTTATCATGACATTTTTATTGTTGCCTAAAATTGCTAGTGGCCAGACCTGCTCAGCGCTGTTCATGAATATTCTATCTCTGACACATAGCATTTTAAATTTGAAGGCGCAGTTGCATGCTCATATATGTTAGACAATTTTAGCGTGCTGGTGCTGCCTCATTGGCAGTGTACCTCAATTGCAGTATTGTCAGAGGGGCGCTAGAATACGGGCCTAATGCATTTTAATGCTGTGATTTGGACACTAGCATTAAAATGCGTAAGTCGAAAGCCTAATGCGGCCCTACCCTTACCCAGTCCTGAAACTGCAAAAAGTAAAATTATAATAACAACGTTATTATAATTTTATTTTTCCTGCTCAAAGAGAGCATTTGTTAAAGTTTTCATGTTAATCGCAGCGCCCATCATGAGCTGAAATTAACATGAAATCTTCAACAAATGCACACAATCAACCCACAGCCCAGCTCTATTAAGAAAAGAAATGCAGCAACATAGCTGCCAAGGTTTCAAATTGACATGTGGGATGGTTTCAAACCTGCCTTAACAACATTCACTTGGATCTGTTCATGAAAAAATGCACCGTCTTTTCACTTTTTTAAGCAAGTTTGGAGTGATATTTGGCGCTGCACCCACACGCGTGGTCTGGTTACTGGCGCACATAGCCTTGGTTGCAGCGCACATAGACCTTACACTGCCGCACACAGAGGAAAAATATTAGAGGGAACATTGCTTACCAGTGGTAACCACACAAACTGCGGATGACATTATATGAATTAGTACTATCGCAACGAACTCTGGCATGGACAGCTCACGCAAGTAGAATACTGTTTGTCAGCATATATGTTCTTGTTTGTTGCTAGGGGGAAGGGTGACTCTACTGGGATAAATGAAACACCCAACTCACGCAGGGGTACTACAGTGTCAATACGCCCACCGCTGGCCACGATATAAGCATTACCAGGGAAGGGAAGGGGGGAACTCTCAGTTCAGCCAGTTAGGCTCACACACTGCTGATCCCACGAAGCGATACAGATGTTTATATGGATGGCACTTCACACATGCAGGAACTAGGGGGATAGCTATAGCATAACACTGCTAGTGCGCGCAACCCAACAGGCAACACACTGACCTAGTTCACGTTACTTAACAGTTACAGAGGTTTGGACGGACATCGCCAGATGTCCGCCCCAGATGTTACGATGTTCTTAGTTTATATATCGTTTTTGTTGTGGAAAACCGACATACCCATGCCTGTCCCAGACCTCCGTACCCCAGGGCGCGCTTCGTCCCTGACGTCCCTGCTGAATCGACTCATCAGAAATGACACGCACTGACATAATCACATGGAACATACGTGGCATGTACACACCCGCGCGCCGCTATGCCATATTCGCATACCTCCAGAGGCACTCGGCGGCAATTGCCCTTCTGCAGGAAACACATATGACACAGCTGGAATTAGACAGACTGCGCAAGCGCTGAAGAGACAAGTGTACGGCACAACATACTCGGCGCACGCGAGGGGCACATTAATCTGGGTGAGAGCGGGCACCCCGTTTATCTGCACGGATACAGTGACAGACCCTGAAGGTAGATGCACTCTGGTGCGGGGAACACTTAATGGCCAGTCCTACTAGACTCCATATACGCTCCGAACACTGACCAACCCTCATTTCTAGCGCAGTTGTCCACAAAGCTGGCCCCCTACACTGGGCTCCCCTGGATGTTAGGTGGGGATTTCAACTCGGTGCTGGATGTGCTCGTGGACAGATCCTTCCCACCCCTTCGGAAAACAACAGCTGTTTCAAATGCGCAGGCGCTTACAGATTGGCTATCGCATTGGGCACTACTAGATCTGTGGCGTGCCCTACATCCTAATGATCATATCTACTCTTACTACTCTGCAGTGCATGACCTGCATGTGCGGTTAGACAGGGTGGTGGGCTCTCAGGCACTAACCCCGCTGGTTGAGGTGGCGGAATATCTAGGGTGGACACACTCTGACCATAATCCAATGAGGCTACGGCTGAACTGGGAACCTGATCGTACCCCCATACCCACTTGGCGACTCCAGCCAGCTGCACTGGAAGACCCGGAATTCTGCGCATCCCTGGCGACAGCTGTCCTGGAGTATTTTGAGCTTAACGAGGGAACGGCGAGTACCACATTGATGGAATGGGATGCCCACAAAAATCAGGGGTCATTGCCTCGGTGCCACATGGAATATACGCAAACAACATTGTCGCTCATTCGCCTTGAATCACAATTGCTCCAATACGAGCGAGAGGGCGAAGGTGGAAGCCATCATTCAGACTGTCTGGTAAATCTAAAGGCGCAACATCCGGAACTCATGGAACGCCTGAGATGCCACAACTATACAGCTCACACGGCTCGTACCCATGCTAAAGCAGAAGGAGCGGGCCACTTGCTAGCATGGCTGCTCAAGCAGGAGAGCAGCCACGCCCAAATCGGAGCCATACACACACCTGAGGGAACACTAGTATATACACAGTGAGAAATACACAGGGTGATGTCCGATCATTATACGCAACTGTATTTGTCCAAGGGGCATTGCTCGGGTCCCGATTTGGAGAGTTTCTTAGAGCCTATCCACCTACCCACGGTCTCAGAGGAACACCAAGGGGCGCTGGATGGTCCCCTCACCTTGGAGAAAATCGGGGAGGCGATTGGGTCCATGGCATCTGGGAAAACGCCGGGGCCAGATGGCCTACCTGCTGAATACTATAAGTCCTACCGGAAGTCTCTGACACAGCGGATGTATGCCCTTTACTCCACAGCCCTGGAAGAGCACACACTACCTCCATCGATGCGCAAGGCCTATCTGGTGTCCCTGCTCAAATCGAACTAGGACCCCGAAGACCTGGGATCATACAGACCCCTAACACCCCTCAATGTGGATTATAAAAAATTCGCCAAGGTGTTGGCAAAACGCCTGGCTCCAGTGGTACCTGAGCTAGTCCATAGCGATCAAAATGGCTTTGTGCCCAAGCGTAGCACATCTCTAAACTTGCAAAGGTTTTTTAGAGTGACAGTGGATAGTGTGCAGGAGTGGCCCAGGGCGGGGTGTCTTGTGCTGGACCTCGAAAAGGCCTTCGATTGTCTGGAGTGGAGCTACCTCGCGGCAGTGCTGTTGCGCTATGGGCTGGGTTTGGGATTCATCCAGATGGTTAACCTATTATACAAAAATCCCACAGTTAGGGTGCGAACGGGGCCATACGTCTCTGATGCCATACCAATATGTAGGGGCACAAGGCACGGGTGCCCGCTTTCACCCCTCCTGTTTGCGCCGCAATTGAGCCTCTGGCAGCGGCATTACGAGCGATGCTGGGAGATGGAATACCTCTAGGGGATGCAACGCACCAGGTGTCACTGTATGCCGATAACCTATTGGTCTTCGTAAGAGACGTGGGAAATATACCACCTCAGCTGGTGCGCACATTACGTGACTTCTATCGGGACTCAAAGTGAATGTCGACAAGTCCTGTCTTTATGCATTAGGGGGGGGGGCACTGGATCCGGGCTATAGCCTAGACGGTATAAGGGTGCAGTGGAAATCTGACACTTTCCGCTATCTAGGAATCCAGATATATCGTCAACCGCTGGACCTTATCGAGGGCAATCTGGGCCAAGCCGTGACAGCCATCAAGTCACAAATACACTTCTGGAAAACACTCCCACTAACAGTTACTGGCAGGGTAGCATTATCTAAGATGGTGATCCTGCCCCGACTTCTGTACCATTTCGCTAATCTGCCAATATATATCCCGGCGGCCTTCTTTACCACACTCGCTAAACTACTTAGGGACTTCCTCTGGGGCAACGCGCGGCACAGAATGGCATTGACTAAGAAGTACTTACCCACTGATCAGGGAAGCCTTGCTGCGCCTTGTTTTGAGCACTACTATTTGGCAGCAAAATTACAGTGGATAGCCCGCTGGCTAGCTGACAGAGGCCATGAAGACACTGTGTCCACAACACCTTCCTCTAGATGATATTACCAAACTCTTTTATCCAGCCTCCAATGCCCCAGCGCCAACACCACTCCTCATGGTGGTGGGGTAGAAATGCTACAGTCGCAGTCTCTACCTTACTAAAGCTCTGGTCCCTTATGCACCGGCCATTCCACTAGAGGGTTCCCCAGCGGGACTGGGGTACTTACGCCTTCTGAGCTTGCGGAGTGGCGCGAACCTGACATACAGACCATGGGGGATTTATACCGGGACGGCACTCTCATACCATATGAATCCCTGGTTGAAGAGATGGGGCTGCCACCGAGGCAATTCCTTAGGCACCGCTCACTAATCGCGACACTGACCTCTAGATGGGGGGACATGAAAGAGAAGCCGAGCCAATACCTCACCATGAAGTACCTTTACGTTATGGGGCGTGGCAGGCACTTGATTCGATGGTTTGCGACATCTCTACGCATGCACGCAGCGATAAGTTCGGCACCACTACGCCGAAAATGGGAAATAGAACAGGGACGACCACTGGAGGATAGGGACTGGGGTAGGATACTACAGAGCCCAACACACATACCCAGAAACATGCGGTTCCGTCAAATACAACTGTTTATAGTCCACAGAGCATACCTTACACCCGAGAAGATCAATAAGTATTTTCATCGCGTAGACACGGTATGTCCTCGCTACGCAGAGTTAGGGGCGGGATTTGTGCACATGCTGTGGAGCTGTCACAAGCTATACTCCTATTGGCGGGCTGTTGGGGAAGCCCTGTGCACGTGCACGGGCCGCACCATACCCTTTGAATGGCCTGTTTATCTGTTACATCACTTTCGCAGAACCCAGGCTACTAAAGTTTCCCCTCGCTTTCTTGACTTGGGGCTGGTGGAGGCTAAGCGATTACTAACTAAGAGGTGGAAGGCGCACGACCCGCCGCACATACAGGCATGGAGGTATTCGCTCCTAGCTTGGGCTAAAGCAGAAGGAATAGCTATTCTACGAGAGGAAACGCTGGGACTCCGGAAGACACCTATTGTGACACAATGGGAGGGACTGCTCCAGGCCTTGACACAAACTGGGGAGGACAGCTCGGAGGGGCGACCCGGACACGGGAGTGGTGCCCTTATGGAGAGTGATGGATAGCCTGTCAGTAGATAATTGCGACACCATGTAAACACACGTGCACCGTCTGATGCCCAGGGAAGACACCGTCATGGTCGCTGGGTGAGGGTGGAGGCCTGTGGGGAGCCACCGGACGGGACAACAAGGTTGGGGGTGAGGCGGGGGGGGGGGACATGGTGAGGAGCGTACATTCAAAAGTCAGACTATGCTGCTGTTACTGGTTTTGAGTTTTTTGCTTTTGTGTTTAATTTCTGACATCTCTGCACTTACGTATGCTGTAGAATCTGAGAAGACTCTGTATACTACACTAATAGAACCATGTCACTAATGTATGATAGCATTTACCCTGTCGAGGTCCCACTTGTAACTAGGCCAACAATGGAATCGACATGTACCTTTGTACTATTTCTATACAACCGAAATGATGATTTTCGTTTGCTAAATGGTTCAATGTATGGTTGGCTTTATATGATGCATTTAGTCTTTAATGACGATGGGGAAGAAAAAAAGAAAAATATATATTTTGTTAAAACAATAAAAGTAGATTTAAACACAAATTCATAAGAGAATATTTCCCAATAACATTTTCCCCCCAGATATTTATATGATAGACTGGATCACTGGTACACCTGTAAAGCACAAGGGTTATGTGCTGGTGAAAAAGAAGGAAAGAACATCTAAAAGTTTGCAGCAGTGACAAATGCAGGTACAAAATGCACATCAATTTACATACAGAAAAGCTCCCCTCTATCTCCCAGACAGTTCACCAGGTAAAACATAGTCTATGACTGGGGTATTGTCTGAAAATGTAAATCTAATGTTGGAATCAGGGGCAGTAATACCCGGTCCTCCGGTAATTTTCCATATCGTGCTCAGGGTACAAGTTAGAATATCACAGTATTCCTGCTCCTTGAAATTACCGACACTTACGGTATAGGTAATTCCAGGAATGACAATAGTGCACTGGCATTATCATAACACATGAAGTGAGAGCCGATGAATATTTATATACTCAAAAAGTCTGAAGAAAACATTTATTTAAATAATTGAAAAATGTTCTTTCCCTTTGAAATACACAGGTGAGTGCTAAAGTCTAACTACCCTATTTTTTAACTAAAATAGGCTGCCTTTATGTGCTATCATTCCATGCCCATTTCTTTAATGAAGACTTAAATTAACTTGACATACAAGCTATTCTTCATAAAAGCATTCAATCAGCAGTGAGAGTGCACTGACTTTACTCTGTAATTACTTGCTGAACTCATTTGAAATTAAAATTCAATTTTAGCAAATGAACGATTGCTTGTTTATGTACATATTCAGGCCCCAAGCAGATTGCTCAAATAAGCCTACACTTCAGATAAAAGGTGAAAGGCTGACTACAGAAAACTGTAGTCATTGCAATATGTTGACGTAAAATATGCAACATGTTTTCCTCCTTTCATAATCCTCTCTGCAGTTGTTTGTTCAAATTAGAAAACTGTTAAAGATCATTTGAGCGAGATTACAGTTTAAAGAGAAAAAAGATCATTTGAGCGAGATTACAGTTTAAGAGATTATACATAAATGCAAGTAGATTAGTAAGAAAATGATCTGGCTGTTCTAACGCAACAAGTGTGTTAGAATTGCTCTCTCTTATAAATGTATTATAGTATAGATTTTTAAAATATTAGAAGGTGCTTATCAAGAACTTTGTCTTGTTATGAGGAGCCTCTTGAATATGATCCTTATAGGCAACAGAAGAGAAGACGCTCCATCTAGAGTAGTTGACTTCCATAATTACAGATGCCAGTATTTTAATCCACCTGTTGGCCTCTTCTGTAGCTAAAGTTTGCAGGATAGTGAATTATTAGTAGGTGGGGTATTCACCTTCAGCTTGTAATAATACCACTATCACTAATAGTTCCAGACATTAATTCATTCAGTCATTAATCCTTGCTCGACCCTTGGTAGTTTGGCAAATGAACAGCCAGGCCTAATTTAGGAGACAGATATGTGTAAAGAATTTAATACCAACAAAACAGTGAATAAGTAAAAGACACAACACAATAACAATCCAACACCAATTTATAAAAGTAGAGAATATTTTTCTCTTTACAATGACACCAAAATGTCAAAAATCCAATGTAGGGAACCGGAAATATGAATTTTTAAACATTAAATCAAAAATTGTGCATTCTAGCGCCAAAAAGCATAAAGCACCACTCACATCTATCTGGTCAGGCAGGAAAAGGACAAAGTCAAAGTTACCTTCGGACTGAAGGTCTGATTTAGATCATGGAGGATGGGACACTGCATCACAAATGTGAGAGATATCCTGTCCGCCGTATTGCAAATCAAAAATCAAATCAGGTGTTTGTTAAGCGCGACTTCTCACCCGTAAGAGTCTCAAGGCGCTGAGGGGTGTGGGGGGGGTTCGCAGGTTCCAGTCCATCAAGGAGGGGGTCTGTCGAAGAGCCAGGTTTTGAGGTTTCTTGCGAAGATGGGGAGCGATGTTATCTGTCTGAGGTGATGCGGAAGGTCGTTTCAGGCTCTGGCTGCGTGGAAGGAGAAGGAGCGGCCTCCCGATCTGGGCTTTCTGGTGCGGGGGGACCACGGCGTAGTAGAGCTGGGCTGATCGTAGGGTCCTCTGGGGTGCGTGGAATTTGAGTCGGCTATTCAGGTATGCTGGTCCGGTGTCGTGGAGGGCCTTGTGAGCGTGGGTTAGCATCTTGAAGGTGACTCTAGCTTCGATGGGGAGCCAGTGGAGTGTGCGCAGGTGCTGGGAGATGTGGCAGTTTCTTGGCAGGTTGAGCAAGTGTTATAGGATACAATGCATTTGTAATATGGCAGATGGGATATCCACCACGTTTATGACGGCGCATCCGATCTGCCAAGATTGAAATTTTGCTTGGAGCATTTCTCTTGGCAATGGGCTGGTCAGTGGGTGCTTATGCTTCTCGGATTCAAAGTACGATTTGAAGCCACCGCCTGCTGCACTGAGATACGTCGGAGAGTCTCTGGAAGTCTTTGTCCTCGATGTCAACAGTGAGGAGCTCTAGAGCTTTCAGCAGGACAAACCAGCATGGTCAAGCTGATTCGTGAATCAACGATGGAGAAAACGATGGAGACTTGATTATCAACGTAGAGCCGGTCTCCTCCAGATGCTTTTCTGCAAAACTTTGCAGATCTTGTAGTTTCTTGGTTCCTATGGGATAAAATAAGCGTCCACTAGTTCAGAATCTAATACCACAATCACTAATAGGTCCAGTCAAGTATCAATAAATTATTCCTTGCTCAACCCTTGGCACCTTGTCAAATGAGCAGTCAGGCTTAATTTAGGAGACTGGTATGTGTTAATCATTTAATTCCACCAAAACACTAAACAGACTTTCAAGAGTCACATAGCTGCTCATCTCAGATGACATGCTCTCCTGTTTGATCAGCAGATATCTGCTTGCTATTTGTGTTAGTAACGTGGTGATATGTTTCTTCTTACTACCGGGCTGTAGATTCCCACTGACATATGTTTTGCTTCTCCTGGGCAGAGACTGACGACTGCACCCAGATTGAGTATTTAGGGTGTTTCTCTTTATGGATAGACGTGCATGTGTGAGCCCACAAAAGCATATTCACTTGTGCAGTCCTTTCAATAGTCTCTGTGTGTCTATGGTTGTCCTAGGACCCTGCATACATTAGTGCACAGTAGAAGCCATTGACAGTCTTAGCGCAATATCTAATTTACAATAATGCATACTTTAGCTCTCTGATTATAGATGAATATGACTTTGAAGTAAAACATGTTTAATACCTGTGAGATATTATATATGCCTGTCTACCCTGGCTTGGCTCCAAATGAAATCTCGTTTTTCCAATCAGTGGCGTGGCTGTGTGATGGTTAAAACTTTATGGGACAAATATTGTTGTATTGCATAAAAAAATAATGTCCATATTATATCACAAATATATGATGGTGTAATATCTAATCATCTAGCCCTACCAGCAACCAAACATGGGCAAGTTGTGAACTTGCAGAAGCCTTGTGATCTGAGGTGGGGTTATTTAGGTAACCTCTAGCAATACAATCCCTACGATGATGATGTGTGCCTTCGACACCTTACAACCCTATTTGTCTTATCAACATTGTATTCATTTATTTACACACTTGTATGATTTATTGTCAATGTATGATGTGTAATGTAAAGCCCTCCATTGGTATGAGTAGCACTATAAACAAATTGAATCAAAAACAATAGTTTGAGCAATTTAAATTGTTATGTGTGTAAACACACACACAGACCTATAAATCTGATATTCTTGCAGTGCATGCATATGCTTATATGCATGGACTGAACAAAGTTAAAATCTAGCCTCAAAATCGTAGTTAGACTTAAGTATTTATGAACTGGTAACAAGCTCTGCGCCTTTGTTTCCTCAACATTCCATTGGCGCCCAGGTGTTCGGCTCCAGATAGTTCCCAGCTAGGATTATACTTTAACGAAAGGAGGGCTGATGGACCTTTAAATGTTGCCTTGGTGTGGGCCCAGCTGAAATTTAAAATAAGGAAGCCACCCTCACCAAGTGCATGTTACTGCTCCCAACGGAAAGCTGACAACATGTGAGCACTACTGAATTATGTCCAGATGTTGGCAAAATACACTAGTACAAATTCAGCATATTTCACTGGGGCAAAATAGATCCCAAATCTGGCTTAATAATACCAGTTGGATCGCCCTAAATTCCAGCCCTAGGGATGGTTCTTGGGCTCCCACAAATGTCTACCTGGAAGGTGCAAACTGAAGAGCAGGTACCAGGTCACTAGGGATTTCCACATTCGCAGGTGAAAAAACATTGAAATGTGAGGGTTCTGTAACAATCCACGCTACATTCAATATCCAGGAAGGCTCATGATGTCTCTTAATATAAAGGCCCTGCACTGTACGAAGCTAGCATAAATTCAAGAGACATGCTAAGCCTTCCTAGGGCCTCTGCTATCAGTCATTTTTAAAAAGATTGAATTAATAAAACAACTACTGTGTGCTTGCCTCTGAATTACACAAACTGCACCACCTTGTGGCAGACTGTCATAACTACTGGTGTAGAAAATTAATTGCCAGTGCCTAGCACCGGAAACCACTGGCTCAAATTAAACACTGGGAGAGGGCCCCCACCGTGGCAAAGTATCTTATGGTATGGTGCTGTACTGAATGGTCGAGTACGGTATGAAATGGAATTGAATGAAATGATATGCAGTTTTCAATTTGTGCCTAGAGTTGGGCATCAGCACCTATTTTTGAGGACCAGGACTTATTTTTCCTCCTGAGATATTGACCCAGACAACCAGAGGAAGGAAGAAAAGAGAGAAAAGAGGAGGAAAAGACAAATCGGAAACATGGGTAAAAGAAGAAAGCAAGGATAGAAAGAACCTGCAAGAGTAAGATAAAGAGGCAGAGAGTGTCTGGCAGTGGAAGAAAGCGGCATGAGGTAGAATCAAGACTAGACAGCTCTTTGTATTCGACTACGCTTATATTCGGGCACCCCTGTATGGGGCAGTGCCGATTGTGGCCTGAAAAGAAAAACTAAGGACCCTGCATTTAAAAAAAAAAAAAATTAGGCACAACCATACTTATTTGGTTTTTCATTTCCTCAGCTTTTCGTCTTCTGATGAGATAATTTCCAGCGGAATGATTCAAATGTGTTTAGCTAGAATTAAAGTGACTTTGTGATTCATCCGGAATTGTTGCTGATGATAAGGGGCTCATGTTAAACCTCTACAAATAGTTCCTCTGGCATTTGAGGATGGGTCTGTAGAGCTTATAGATTAGGGTGGCATTCGCATTACATCTGAAAAAACCTCCCACATCTAAAGGAATGTACTTTACAGAAAGTGGCCGATGAGCTCTAACAAAGAGCCCTTTCTTCTCATAACTCTGCAGGGTCAGTGGCCTCGACAAAGGACTGCACTTAACACTGCTTCTTTGTAGGTGGAAAGCACCACATTTCATGTTCTAGGATATCTTGCCGCTGCAGTCTCTTGCTTCTGTGCTCCTTTCCTGCATACTACATGTATCTAAGCAATACTCATTTTCGATTTCATTCTGGCCTGCTGTGCAAGTGGGAGTCAGGCTGGAGCAAAGCTAAAGACATGAGAAACTGCTTGAAGCCTTCGATTCACTGATCTCGGGAGTCAACGTGATTGTTTTAGGTCTTTTTTTCTCAATAGCTAAAGACGGGAGTAGCTTCCATTGGTGCACCTGGTGCAGTGGCACCGGGCTCATAGGCCTGAAGGGCCCACTGAACCCTGATTATTGCTGTATTTTATCATTTAAACAACAACCTTCCCTTCCTTGCACCGGGGCCAATGACCATCACTGGCTACTCCACTGGATACGCAAAGCTGACATACAGTTTTATATATAATCATTTACACGTCTGTAAAATTGTATGCAGTACTGAACTGTGTGAAGTGGTCTGAGCTTATATTTAGTATGACGCATATGACATACTTCAATTTCATATTTGGAATTGCAAAGAAAAAAAAACTGTTGTCATTTATCAAGCTGCTATATTATTTTGTGACTTTTTTCGGCCAGTTACAACTCTGCAGAAAATCCCGCACAAAAGTTTTTTTCAGAAAAACTCATGCTTTAAAGTCTTGCGTAATGTCACTATAAGAGCACAAACCTTCAGCTCCGGATCCTATCTTGCGGCCCCTTTATTTGCATTCTTCTGTGCCCCTGCACCTTATCCTTTGGTTTAGTTAACATTTTTGCTCCTCCCTCTATTTCACACCTTGTGCGCTTCCCACTTCTACACTTGCTCTCTCAAATGTAGGTTTTGACAATTGTTGAAATTGACTTGTTTAACTTTCCCATTCTTTAAACGCTCATTAATGTTTCTCTCCTCACATTGCCTGTGTCCGCTTTCACAACCCAGACACTATCTTCTTTAAACCCTATGGGATTAGACTATATATTTTTTGGTAGTGCTGTGCACCTCTATCAGCCATGGAGTTTTCCTGCCTCCACAGAAACATCCATCTGATTGGATCAGCACATCATTTTAGACCTAGTGATAGTCCTTGCCCCTGTCCAGGCTCCTCTTCCCTTTTGACACTAAACAGTTGTTTCTCTGTGAAGTTCTCTTCTCACTCCATGCTTCTCTCCTCAAACGTTTCTGAGAAGGTAGACTCTTTAGCAGGGCAGGGCAGCAGGCAGGACCCGGAGATGAGTTTGTCGACGCTGGGTTGCCTGTGTTGGAAATCCCAGGAAATCCCAGTGAAGCCATCGACGAGGGCAGAGAGTCCACCTCCCCCCGTTCTGGTCCGAGGCCTCCGGGATCATCTGCGGCGTCCCACAGGGATCCTCCCTCAGCCCGACGCTGTTCAACGTCTACATGGCACCACTAGCACGCATCGCCCGACAGCACGACCTCAACATAATCTCCTACGCCGACGACACGCAGCTGATCCTCTCCCTCACCAAGGACCCTCTCACCGCCAAATCAAACCTCCACCAGGGAATGAAGGCCGTCGCCGACTGGATGAAGGAAAGCCGACTTAAGCTGAACTCAGACAAGACGGAGATCCTCATCCTCGGGTCCAACCCCTCAGCATGGGACGACTCCTGGTGGCCCGCATCACTGGGGACCCCCCCGGCCCCTACCGACCACGCACGCAACCTGGGAGTCATCCTCGACTCAAAACTCACCATGACCAAACAAGTCAACGCAGTCTCCTCCACCTGCTTCAACACCCTCCGCATGCTCCGCAAGATCTACAGATGGATCCCGACAAACACGAGGAAAACAGTCACCCAGGCCCTAGTCAGCAGCAGACTCGACTACGTAAACGCCCTCTACGCCGGAGCCTCATCCAAGCTCATCAACAGACTGCAAAGAATCCAGAACGCCTCTGCACGCCTGATCCTCGACGTCCCGCACCGTGACCACATCACCCCCCACCTGAGGAACCTACACTGGCTCCTCGTTGACAGGAGAATCTCCTTCAAGCTCCTGATCCACGCACACAAGGCACTCCACAAAACCGGCCCAGCCTATCTCAACAGTCGACTGTCCTTCTACGTACCCAACAGGATACTCCGCTCCGCTAACCAAGCCCTGGCCACGGTCCCACGCATCCGTAGAACCACCTCCGGAGGCAGGTCCTTCTCCCACCGCGCCGCCAAGACCTGGAACACCCTCCCCCTCTACCTACGACAAACCAAAGACCTGCTGACCTTCAGGAGACAATACAAGACCTGGCTTTTCGACCAGTAGCAGCAGCACCACCCCCCCCCAGCGCCTTGAAACCCTCATGGGTAAGTAGTGCGCTTTACAAATTAACTGATTGATTGCTTGATTGGGAATAGTCCAGACTTCGCACCCAGGAAGTTGTTGGTGTCAGCCCTGGTGAAACTTTCTACCTTTGGACACAGACATTTAAAAATTAATAAACTACGTTTGTGCATATTAAGTATCCCCAGGATCTCTCCTAGGTGTCTAAGTGGTGGGGGGTCAGGTATTTAAGGATATGTTTTATATGCCTTGGGTTTAGGGAAATTGCACATTTCACTTCCCACATTGTAGTAAAGTGTTTCACAAGGGTGTCATAAAAATACTATTCAAGGACTTCCTAGAATGCTATTGATAAATCAAACAATATGCTATTGTTGAATTTACCCTAAAATGTACAGACAAGAAATTATGAGACTTTCAATCTGTAAGCCAAAATTCAGCTTTCCAGTAGTCTTTCCAGATTGGTCAAAGTTAAGTGGATTAACCAGGCTGCTTTGATGAGGTGATAAGTAGCCCCTGGGGTAAGAGAGACATTCTAAGAGGGCAGGGTTCGGCTACATAGGAATGCCAGAGCAAGGGGAAGGGTCGTAAACAATTATCTTCAATAAAAGGAGGATACAGGCTGGAGAAGCCAGTTTCAGTTACATCCCTACTCTTTGAACCCAGCCAGATTGCAGGATTAAGGAAGGAATGAGCTGATGCAGGGGTGTTTTTAGGGTGGATGGGTATTTGGTTGGCAAGGGTGTTTTTAGGGTGGATGGATAGGGGTATTTGGTTGGCAAGGGAACTTTTAGAGTTTGGGGTGGGTAAGGGTATTTAGGTGGCAAAGGTATTTTTAGCATTTAAGGTGTGTAAGAAGGGAATTGTTAGGGTTTAGGGTGGGTAAGGGTATTTGGGTGGCAAGGGTTTTTGTAGGGTTTAGGGTGGGTAAGGGTATTTGGGTGGTAAGGGTGTTTTAGGGTTTTAGGATGGGTAAGGGTATTTGGTTAGTGAGGGCAATTGTAGGGTTTAGGGTGGGTAAGGGAATGTGGGTGACATGGGTATCTTCAGGGTTTAGGGTGGGAGGAGCATTTGGGTGGCAGAGGTATTTTTAGGGTTTAGTGTAGGTAAGGGTATTTGGGTGGTAAAGGTATTTTTAGGGTTTAGGGTGGGTAAAGGTATTTGGGTAGTAAGGGTCTTTTTTAGGGTTTAGGGTGGGTAGGGGTTTTTGGGCGCCAATGGTGTTTGTAAGGTTTAGGGTGGGTAAGGGTATCTTGGTGGTAAGGGTGTTTTAGGGTTTATGATGGGTAAGGGTATTTGGGTTATATGAGTGTTTTAGGGTTGGTTATGGATATTTGAGTGGTGAGGGTAATTGTAGGGTTTAGGGTGGGTAAAGGAATTTGGGTGGCAAGGGTATTTTCAGGGTATAGGGTGGGTAGGGGTATTTGGGTGGTAAAGGTATTTTTAGGGTGGCTAAAGGTATTTGGGTAGCAAGGGTGTTTTTAGGGTTTAGGGTGGGTAGGGGTATTTGGGTGCCAATGGAGTTTGTATGATTGAGGGTGGGTAAGGGTATCTGGGTGGTTAGGGTGTTTTTAGGGTTTATGGTGGGTAAGGGTATTTGGGTTATAAGAGTGTTTTAGGGTTTAGGGTTGGTTAGGGGTATTTGGGTGGCAAAGGTATTTTAGGGTTTAGGGTGGTAGGGGTATTCAGATGGCTAGGGTATTTGTAAGGTTTTGGGTGGGTAAGGGTATTTGGGTGGTGAGGGTATTTTTAGGGTTTAGGTTGGGTAAGGGTATTCCAATGGCAAGAGTGTTTTTAAGGTGGGTATGGGTATATGGGTGGCAAGGGTATTTTTTAGAGTTTAGGCTGGATAAGGTTATTTGGGTGACAAGGATGACAAGGGCATTTTTATGGCTTAGGGTGGGTAAGAGTATATGGAGTGGATTTATGTGGAGTGTTCTTATGTAGCATAGAGTGGATTTATGCAGAGTTTTTTTGCGGTGTGTAGTAGAGTGTAAATTTGTTGTGTTAAAATATGTGATGTTGCGTGGTATTATGTGGAGTATAATTAAATTGGATGGAGTGGCATTGGATTTTGAATTGTGCAAATGTGTGGCATTGTGTGGGAATTATGTGTTATGGTGTGTGCTGGAGTTCAGGGTGAATAAATGGCACATTTATAGTTATGTATACAATGGAATTGAGCCACATAATTTTAGTGATCTTAAGTATAAGTAATTATGTGCGTCCTGGAGCTTGTTTTTAGTTTTGTTTTTGTGGGTGCTAACGTTAGTGAGGTGAAATGGCTGAAGAATGACACACGGTAGAAGATCATTTACAATAACTGTTGGGGTGTATTTTTGATGTTTGTAAAATGTACGGAAAAAAATTAGTTTATGCAAAGCTGCCCTATTGTTCAAAGAGTGGAATCCAAAAGTAAATACAATGTAGAGGAATGCATTAACGCATAGAAAAATAACCGTGTGCTTGTCGGCAGGGCCAGACTGGGAACCAAAACCGGCCCTGGCAAAGTGCTCGGCAGACCCCCCGGGGGGTGGGGGGTTGGGAGTGCCGCCGAGCTCTTTGCCAGGGCCGGTTTTCGGCAGATTTTGTTACATGGCCGATTTTGCAGCAATGCTGCAAAAACGGCCCTGTAACAAAAACGGCCCCCAGGGGCCTAAAACCGGCCCCCACCCGTGCGGTGCACCGGGGAATTGCCCGGTGCCCGCTATGGCCAGTCCGGCCCTGCTTGTCAGTTAGAAATAGCGTAAGATAAGTGTTTTTTTTTAAAAGACAAAGATAATTAAATTAGTTGTTAAAGAGGACAATGTGAGCTATGATTTTTAAACCAACATAAATTGGTTTTATAAAAAGAAACAGAGTATGCGGGAGCTGAGTAAAAGAAAGGAAATGTACAGTTGCTTTTTAGGTCTCGCCTGACCCAGCGCATGCGCTGGTCTGGCGAGACTTATTGAGAGGGCTCCAAAAAGTGCTACCAGGCCAGCCTAGAGCTACAGTGCATGTGCGCGTGCGCGCGCGCCACGCTTTTCCGCGATTACTTTCACATTCGCGGCCACACGGTCGCTTTGATGTTTGATCGTGATTGCGATCACTTTCACTTTCGCGGCCGCACGGCTGCTTGGCATAGCCATTAGGTCTTGCTTTTGGGACCTTATAAGTAGGGCTCCAGGTTTTATGGTATTTATTTTTTTGACATTTCCATCTGTATTTATCCATATTTATTTTTTGCCAATTTTATCTGCATTTATTCATATTTATTTTGGGTTTTGTGGAAAAATTAAGCTGAAATTAGTATATTTCCACATTTATTTAACGGGTAAATATGCACTCACGCTTGAATGCCTACTAGGTTTAAATATAAATCCCCACAGAAGATAAATTAATGCAATGATAAGAAAATATGCATATTTTAGTATCAATTTTGTGCATGTCTACTGCTGTTAAATCCTCTTTACTAAGATTCCTTACGTTTTTTAGCCCCGTTACCTATCAATTCACACAGCAATTGGCCTGGCAGTCATGGCAGAAAGTTTACAGAATTGCTCAAAAAGCAATCCAATTTCCGTTTTTATCCACATTTAAAAATAAATACAGACAAGAAAAGAAATGTTTTCTGTCTGTATTTATGTGTACAAATCAGTAAAAACGGAAAACAGGGAGCCTTACTTATAAGAATTTAGTTATGCAACTGTGGCTAAACACTTATAAGGTCCCAAAGGCGAGACCTATTGGCTATGCCAATGCTTGTTAGCTTTGAAATAGCACCGCAAATTAAAATCACCACATAAGCGCAAAAAACGAAAGTAAATGCAGCGTAGGACCAAAAAACCTGAGCGCCGGTAAGCCCTTGTGGTTTGGCTTTCAGTGTACTTTGAGCGGACCATTTTAACCATAAGGAAGCAAATCTAATCTTTACAAGGTAAGGGAGAGGATGTGGTCCGTCGGCTTAAACTGCCGACTTTGGTGCAGGAAACCAGGGTTCGAGCCTCGAGGTCGCGTCCACATCCTGTGATTCTGGGCAAATCACTTAATCTCCCCATGCCTGAATGTGTAATGTAAATGCGGTGCTCATGTAAAGTGCTCCAATACCTTCGGGTCGAGTTCGCGCTATATAAATATGCAACAAGAAAAAAAAAAAAGTTATTTAGTAAATGGAACTGTAATTTGGAATTAGCAAATATTTTCCAACTGGCCATAGTTTGCTTTGCAGTTCTTTGATCAGAAAGTGAACGAACACTAGATGAAAAGAAGCAGAGAAAGAATGTTGACCCATGCCTGGGTATTTCTCAATTTTTTTTTATCTGTTCCAGCATGTGTTAAAAGCACTTAAGGCCTGAATATGAGTTTGGCGGTCCTAGAGTTGGCTGCTACGGTGGCGGCGTGCAGGTCCCTGTGGCAGTGCAGTTTAAAGGCTCATAGTATAAATGCACCGCCGCGGGACTGCCAATGGATGTTCAGGCACAGCATGGACTGAGCAGTCCATGCTCTGCAGGAACAGGGGTGAATTCACACAGCGGGGTACAAAATGTACCCCCAGCATGCATACCCATGCACAGGGGCAATAGGGGGCCCTGTAGAGCCCCCTTTGTTAACCCACCGACAGCCTTTTCATGGCAGGTTAACCTCCATGAAAAGGCCAGCATGGAGAAACTTCTAATATGCATGGTGGTGCTGCAGCGCCACCGCCATGCAAATTGTTCCCCCAGACAGGCACCCGGTTGGGGCGGTCTCAAATTGCTCCGACCCCCGTACTCATAATACAGCGGTCTGACCGCTGGTGCGTCGGTCCCCAATGGCCCCCGCCGAACTCTTAATCAGGTGCTTAATCTTTAGGTTATGGGTGCTGGTCCCAGATTGATAAAAGATGGTAATGCAGATAATGAACAAAGGACTGCCAAAGTGATTGCTTGAAGGAATGTTTTCCACAACAAAACAAATGATAGCATCTGTCTGCATGTTACCCAGTTTGCAATACTGAAAGACCACCCACAAGTACACGATTACAATTGGAAATCAGTGACACTTGTTGCTACACTGTATAGCACTTTAAATAACTAGTAAAACTATGTGCATACATGCTATGTTTCTAATTTTACTGACTGAAGTAGGTAAATTAAATAACAAATATGCTGCCTTTCCAATGCCAGCAAACAATTGTACAAAACTTCTAAAGCTACATGAAATAAGGAAGAGATAGCCACACTTCTTTATATATAGTGGTAAACATCTTAAACATAATTCAATATTAAATAAATACATTACTTAAAAGCATCAGCGGGACAGGAAAAATCAAACATATATTGGCAATACATTTGCAGAACTTGCTAGTAAGTGACTAAAAGGTTAACATTGCATTTACATTAGCTTTACACCACAAGCTTCAAGACACATTTACTCCATTGTTTAGAAGAAAGAAGTGCGCCAAGGATTCTGGAGTGGCATGAGAGCTTTGAATAGCACATTCTGTGAAAGCATACACTGACGGTATAATAAAAAGAAAATTAGCCAGGTATTAAAAATTGCAGATAATTTAGAGAGAGAAAAGAGACAGAGAGAGATAAAGGAGTAGGAAGAGTGAAAGAGAGAGACAGAGTGAATAGAGGAATAGACAGTGTAGCTAGAGAGAGATAGAGTGAGAGAAAGAAAGAGAAATGGGGTAGATATAGGTATAGAGCTATGGAGAGATACGTGAGAAGTATAGTGAATAAAGAGAGAGAAGGTGTAGAGAGAGATAGAGGGAGAGAGAGAGTGAAAGTGAGAGCAATGGGATAGAGAGATAGGTAGAGATATATGGGGAGAAATGAGAGGCAGAGTGAATAGGGAGAGATAAATGCAGTTAATTCATTTATTAAAGAGGATGTGAGGAGTAAAAAAAATGAAAGCATTGGGAAAAGTAATAGCTGTGGGCAATGTAACAGTTATTAATGTTGTTAATGCTAATGTGTTTTAGGTATGTTTTTTGGAGTGGAGTGGACATATGTGGTGTGGAGTGGAATTGTGAGGGTTGCAGTGGAATTGTGTAGTTTTGAATTGTGTTGTGTTGAGTTACATGTAATGTAATTATGTGGCATTGAGTATAGTTCAATTACATGGTTATTAATTTTGTTTTATTGAGTGTAGTGGAATTATGCAGAGCGTGAATGTGTCTTATGCAGGATAATTATGTGGAGTGGTATTGTGTGTTCAGAAGTGTTATGTGGTATAGTTGAAGTATGTGAAGTTTTGTTGAATTTTATAAGATAATTTTGAAATTGTTGGTGTGATTTAAATGTATGTGGTGTGTAGAGGAGTTATGCGGCATTTTGTAAAAAATATGAGGTGTGTAGTGAAATTATGTGTTGTGGAATGTAAGTGGTGCTTAATTAAACTGTGCATACTTTGATTATGTGGTGCAGAAATATGTGGCAGCATGTGGAAATATGTTGAGTGGAATTATGTGGTATGATGTTGAGTGTTTTTATGTTAAGTGTTGGTATGTGCTCTATTGTGGATGGATGGCGAGTGTATTCATTGAGTTAAATGGAATTTTATGGTGTTGTGTGCTATTATGTGGTATGAATTTGAATTGTATTGTGTGGTGTGGTATTGTGTAGGCTATTTTGGAATTATGTGGTATGATGTGGAGCGGAAATATATGGGGAGGAGAATGTTATGGAATCTATTTACATGTGTTTGCGTTGATAGGATAATTGTGGAATGTAAATATGTGGAATTAAATTAAATATGTAGGTTGAGTGGAATATTGTGTTATGGGTTTTTTTTTAGTTGAATTGTGTTGCGTGTAGTGGTATTATGTAAGGTGGTATTATGTGTGACATGGAGTGGAGCGGAAATATGTGGAGTTGTTTTTATGCATTGCAATTATGTAGCATGGAGTGGATTAATGTGAAGTAGATTTGTGCGTATTTGAAATATGTGGCATGGAATTATGAGTTGTTTAAATGTGTTGTGTGTAGTGGAATTATGCAGTGTGGGTTTGGTTTTGACGAAATGTGTGAAATTCAATTGTGTGGTGTTGTGTTGAATTATATGACGTTTATTGGTTGTTGTTTGAAGTAGCTGGTTTGTGCAGTGATGTGTGTAGGGTGTAGATTGGGAGTGGATGTTTGTGGTGGGGAATGGAAGTGCATGGTTTGCAGGGGCACTGTATGTTATGGAATTGTGTGGTGTTGAGTGGAGGTATGTGTAGTGGAATTATGTGGTATGGTGTATAGTAGAATTATGTGGATCGTACTTATGTGATATTGAGTGCAGTTGAATTATGCTGAGTGGGACTGTGTGGTATGGAGAGTAGTTATGTGTAATGCTATTGTGCATTATGAAGTGTTATGTAGTGGTGAGTGTGTAGGGTGATGTTTGTTGTGAAAATTTGAAATATGTGTTGTGCAGTGAAAGTATGTGTTGTAGAATGTTTGTGGTGTGGAAAGGAGTTGTGTGGAGTTGAATTGTGTGGAATGGAAATGTGTTGCACTGAGTGAAAGTGTGGTGAGTGGCAGTATGTGTAGTGGAATTATATGGATAGTAATTATGTGGTTTTAAGTACAGTGGAATTGAGTGTAGTGGGATTATGTGTTATGGAGTGTAATTATATATAGTGGTTTTGTGTGTTATATAATGGTGTGGAATTATGTGGCATGCTGTTGAATTGTATTTCGAAATTTATGGTGTTCTTTGATTTTATGTGGTCTGTGCATTTATATGGTGTTGTGCAGTGAAAATATGTACTGTAGAAAGTATGTGGTGTGGAATGGAATTGAGCGGAGTTAAAATGTGTGACATGTGAATGTGCAGTATAGAGATAAGTATATCCATTGTAACTTTGTGGTATGGTATAGAGTGGATGTTTGTGGAGTGTTGTTATGTGGTATGGAGTAAATGTATGTGGAGTGGATTTTTTGGTATGTAGCAGAGTGTGAAATTGTTGTGTTAAAGTGTGTGATGCTGTGTGGTATTATGTGGAGTGTAATAGAATTGGATTTTGCGTTCTAGAAATATGTGGCGTTATGAGGTGGAGTTCAGAATTAATAAATGGCAAATGTGTAGGTAGTTAGGTATAAAGTTTCATAAAGCCACTTCCTTTCAGTGAGCTTCAGTATACGTAAGTATGTGCATCCTGGAGCTTGGTTTTAGTTTTGTTTTTTTGTGAGGGTATTAAAGACAGTGAGGAGAAATGAATGAGAAATGGTGGACAGTAGAATAAATATACCATGTGTTTTTCAGTTAGATATAGCAGAAGATAAGCAAGTTGTATTTGCAAAAGGCAAATCTAAATAAATCAGTTGTTAAAGAGGACAATGCAAGCTGTGATTTTGAAACTGACGTAAGTTGTTTTTTAAAGAGAAATAGAGTATGATGGAGCAGAGGCAGTAAAACAGAGTAAAACAGAGGAAATGTACTGTTCCGGTTTAACTTTATGCAAATCAAGTCCCTTTGAACTGAAAAATAACTGTAATTGTGACTGCCTGTTTAGTAGTAAAATATAGCAATATTAGGTGTTTAGAAGAGTTCTGAAAGCTTTTGGGCCGGGTTTCACTGCACCTGCTGTATCATTCACATTATGACCCTGTTGTCTGCAAGGTAACTGCACTTGCGACCGTATGTTTAACAGTAAAATATAACAATATTAGGTGTTTACTGCTGCATAAATGAAATCATTACCCTAGTGCCTGCAAGATAACTGCACCTGTGACTGCCTGTTTACTATACATTTTTGGGAATAATGTGGCTTTAGCGGGGTCCATTGCACTTTTGGCCCCAGTGCCACTGCACCTGCTGCACCATTAAAAATCAAGTCCCTATTGACTTCAAGGTAACTAAAATTGTGACTGCCTGTTTAGTAATATTGCACAAACAAATGCTGAACGAATCAAACATTCAAACCCAGTCAAGAGATCTGTGTTAAATCCATTGTTCTTTTGCTCACCATGCTACCCCAGTTTGGACCCAGCCATATAAAAATCAGTCTAAATATAAACAAGTGGTAGGCCCCAATCTGCAGCCTACAGCAGAAGTACAAATATTACGAGCTAAAAGCAGAAGACCAACTATACCAATACCAGGATTGCGATGCTGCGGAAGGTCCCTCAAGGAGCGTCTATTTTTAAATCCCAACAAAACACACTTATTTTGTCCTCTTTATTCCTTACAAAAAAGGAGTGCTTGCAACAAAAGGATTTCTTTGTTGCTGAAAACACCTCTGAGAGCAGGTGTGTAACAAGGTGCACTCACCATAAAAGGATCGATCCAAACAGTAGCTGATACTTTCAAGAAGGTTTATTCATTTCACAGAAGACCTGATCCATCCAGCCTCTAGTCACCCTCTCAGGTCCAATTGACACTTCTCTCTGTGAGATCCTGCTATGACCCAATCACATTCTATTCATGTAGATGGTCTTACAGTATAAAACCATCAGCTTTTTACAGGGTGTTTGTAAATCCCCTAAAAAGACAATGTGTTTCTTCCTTTTTATTCTTTATACATTGAAGTGCATGCAAATACTGTTTGTAATCCCTTTGCTTTATATTTGCCCCAACAAATGTTTTCAATGTTGCAATTAAAACCACCACAATAGACCACCAGGTGTGTCTAAATACTTAGTAACACACTGTAACTTTGCATTTTGGGAGCCATGTTGAGGTCTTTGTGGATGGGTTAACATTCTGTCATTTAAAGCAATTAACTCTATTTCCTCAACCAAGAACATTAACACAATCAGTTTGCCTCTGAGACACCTATTTTCATAGATACTCCAATTAAGTCCCTTCCATATTAAAGCAGAACTACTTCAAATAAATTCCCTAAAGGACCTGTTACGCTTCTCTCTATGTGTGACTACATCCTTTTGGCGCTTCACACCACAAACCGTGTAAGCATTTGCATACCAAGAACATGTTGTTGCTATTGCGCCCCACTTCTTTTTAATATGATTACATTTAAATAAATGCAAATGCATAAGAGGAGCAGTACAACTTTTTTTAGAAAACCATAAAAAAATGGTAAAATCCACGCTCAAAGTAAATTATAAATAATTAAAACATCCTTTTATTTGAAGTGCTGTAAAATACAGGCAGAGCCATTTACACATTCCAATGCATAAACACAACTTCAAACACATAATCTAAGCACAAGTTGCCCTGTTACAGCCCTTAGAAGCCTATAGCAGGTATTTGAGGTTTGCAGGTTTCACAGCTTCCATAGATTTATTATCGAATTAAACAGCTTCCATTATTGTCCCTTATTTTTGTGTGGTTATTGCTTAAAAAATGTACCCTGTCCAAACATACCAGCTTTTGTTTTTCATAGGCCGTGACTTATGCCATAATCTATGAAACCAGTCAATGCCCCCATGCCGTGTTACCAGGCTACAACTCAGATTAAATAGAAAAGAAAATTGGGGGCGTGGCTTCGCCGCCTGCAAGATGTCCGCACCTTGAGTGGGCTCTGTCAGCTAAGCGAATACTCCATCATCATCCTGGGGGCTGAGAGGCTATACGCAGGCCCAGCTGCTGAGCTACATCTCCTGCTATACTGAAGAGGGGTGCTGGGGGCCACAAAACATATAAAATCGGCTGACAACTGACCCCATAGTGACAGCAAAAAGATCCTGCAAAGGCGGGGGCCTGCATGCTTCCTGCATGGCGAGACAAGAGGGCCGCAGGCAGAGTGGTGGTGGTGCTGCCGTCGGGTCACGGGGTGGCCTACTAACCCCATACTGCGCTGCGAACATAGGAGATGTGGAAGTGCTGGCCAGCCTACGGCCATCGACCCAGTTGCTAGTGCCCCAGTGCAGTAAATACTGGCCTGCGGCCTGGTAAGCGGAGCCAGGCCATACTCACGGCAGAGCGGTTGAGGAAGCCAGCCAGAGGAAAATTGCTGCTGGAGAGACAGGCCACGCAGACGGCCCAAGAAGAAACCCACCGGGACTGAGGTTGGCACACCACAGGTGAAGAGCTATTGCCCCGAGGTCAGCGCGCGGAGGTGCTCCTGGAGGGTGGTGCATGCCACTGCTGCTAGGGGCGTAGGTAACATTGTGAGGTGGGCGAGTTAGCGGGGCACCCCTATACAGTGGCCCAATGTGGGTGGCCCGTGCCTTCCCTCCTGCCCTGGCGGGCCCCCGTGGCAGTGGTACCCCCCAGTTGGTCGAGACACAGAGGACTGGGCTGACACACCGTGAGAGAAGCTACGAGACAGTGGGCTTCGACCTGAGGTGGATGCTGGTGACTGGTGGGGGCTCTCTGCTGCCCCGCGATATAACCGTGATCCTAACAGGAGATACACCTCTACACCCAGGAGCTGCATTACTGCTCTGGAGGGATCCCCTGATGGTTTGTGACCTATCATGCTGTACAAATCAGAAACACACACGCCGCACCACCCTACCGATCCTGAGTGTCCCTGTTGGGTGCAGAGGGCGAGAGACTTCTATATAGCCTGCCCACCTCGACATTAGAAGCTGACTGGCGCATAGATTTCTGGCGATCTGCTTTCGAGCGGCCTAACCTCTCCTAAGAGTACTCTGAGACGCATCACTGCCCATCATCGGGAAAGCTGTTGCTACATACGACACATTCCTGACCCCCTAACCTTCACAGCATTGGAGTACGTTAAAACTACTACGTCTCTGCATAAACTTATCACCCCACTCAATACAATCATGAAGAACCCTACATGCTTGATACTTCAAAAGTTTGGGCGGCTTGGGAAAGGGAGCTGGGATATGAAATCTGGGCAGACAGGTGGGAATACTGCTGTGGCTAGAGGGAGCGATTATCCCCCAACAATAGGCTGTGATTAATACTCTTCAAATACATACACAGAATGCACCACACACCTTCGCAACTACACAAGATGGGTCTGCTAAGAAACTCAAATTGCTCACGCTGCTCAGTGACCAGACCAAGTTCTTACACTTGGCCTGGACCTGCCCGAGGGTGGCGAATTACTGAATGATGGTGTGTGGCATTTTCAATGACATTATTGGGACTTCTATACCACCAGACCCGCTGATCTGGCTCCTTGTCTATGTAAAAGAGGCTACTGACCGACTTCGCCATCTCGTGGCAGATGCTCCTATTCTCGAAGCGCAGGGTAGCAATACACTTGGGCTGGAGGCCAACGTCCACCTACACAGCGTGGCTATCAAATGTCTCCTACTGTCAGGAAGAACTCACTATATACTGGGACCTTATGCCTGCAAAATCCAGGCCCATAGACATTTGGGAATCTTTTATCACATACCTCAGACAAAGGGCTGCTGCAGGGCTGGACCGTCCTAATCAAACTGCACCTAAAGATCGAGCTGCCTCCCGAGGGAATCCACGGAATGGACTATGAGACTGCACTGAGATGCTGGCTGTATGTCGCCAGGCTAAGTTATGCTACCTGGCATAATTGTGTTGTACTTGCAACATTGTTAATACTAACACATACAGTCGGTATATAAATTGCTTGATTACCTGTAACATCAATGTATTGGACGTTATGATGCTGAGACGACCTGTCGAGCCTCAATCTTGCAATGTATGCCTTTTTTCTGCTCAATAAAGCTTAAAAAAAATTATATTCATCTTGTGAACAGAATATTGTGTGTCCTGCATGCCGAAGAGCACAGCTTCATGTAGAACAGCGCCAAAACGTCACTGATAGAATTGAATTAGGTATTTATAGCTGGTGCTTTGCAGCACATCTTTAACAGAATTGGGATGTAAGGTTTTTCAAAATGGTAACGAAGTTCCTACAAAATCATTATCAAGGTTAATACACACTGGCAACAATTATTGTACTCGGGCGTCCAATATTGCATGCTCTGCCTTACCCTGTCGCTGCAACACGTCACAGGAGCAATGTTTTCTATTGCAATCCTTCCTCCTATGTGTGTCCAGCCAACCCACTTCTGCTAAATAAACAAATAACTCAGCCCCAACATGAATAACTTGGCCAGGCTATCTTGAATCCAGTGGCACAGCGAGCATGGGACCCATCTCTGGACATACCCATCCCACTTAGGGCGAAAAGTGCTGCAAGTGGGACGGGTATGCCCAGACGTGGGTACTGTGCTCACCATGCCACTGGAGTCAAGCTAGCCTGGCTGATGAGGGGTGAAACCCCAATACCGGTCCAAGGATGCTAGTTTCCTTTCCAGGGAAGACCTGGCCTAGCAGTTCGAGCTGGACTGTTCCCATGGGGAGCAAGGTCAAGACTGATTTGCATATGGCTTGGTTTAAACTGGAATGGCATGGGAAGCAGAAAGACGATGGATTCAGGCCCAGATCGTTGTACTTGGGTGAATGTTTGGCATTGTTCTACATTCTGTCCATCAATTGTTCTTTTTTCATTTCTTAACTGCAAACAAGCAACAACAACATGCATATAAGAACAACAGAAGCACAATATTGAATGGTCTAAAACAATAGCAGTGACAAGACACCAAAGAAAAAAAAATCCATTATGGTTGGGGAAGTATGTCGCTGTCGTGGCTCCAACACGAGCTACAAAAGTCAGTAAAAAAAGAGTGCTCCCAAAGTGTAAAAATTACATGCAGGGTAAGATCACATGTAACAGGGGCAGTCCTCATGGGATGTTAGAACAGTATTAAAGGAGGGACTACAAACCAAATTAACCAAAGAAAAAAAAGCATTTACGAAGAACAGTCAAAGGAGCCCATTAAAAAGATGGGCAGAACTTGAAGGCCATATTTATGATACAGCATGTCATCGAAGAGACAGCACATGCGCTGCCTTTTAAAACCTACCTACCAGGTTAAAGAAGCAGCTGCAACAGGAGGAGGATCATCTACTGTAAGTCATCCTACTCCCCTGGAAAAATTGGTGAAACCTACCTTAATACCTGAAATCGTGAGAGGGATCACAGATATTGATACTTCTTCCCCACATAAACCACAATGTGGTAAATATCTTCAAATAATAACAATTTATATTACAGGATATTGACATGCTTTAAAAAATACTAATTAACACACTTGACAATTAGTTGCTTTAATTTTCCCATTCCTGCATTTTTAGTGTTTAGTTAGGTGCATTATGGGAATTCTAGTTTGCATTTAATTTTACCTACCATATTATTTTCTTGAAATAATTATTTATTGCTTTTTCAAGTCAAGCAAGAGATACAATCAAAAGTTGGTGTAAGCATTAAGAAATCAAATCTGACTGTATAAAAAAGATATGTGATACAAAAATAAAACAGTCAAGGTTGACCAGTGATAAACAATATAGGGTCCAAGAAAGTGGGAGGGGCACACAACAGTACAGCAGGAATCTAATGCAATCAGCCCTAAACCAGTTGCATGTGCACCGTATAACATATAAATACCAAAGGGGATTATTAGTATCTGCATGTCTGTCTGTCTCATCAAACAAGCTGACCTGGGAGGCGAGGTTCACTGCCATGGGATTCAGGAGTGGTGCTACATTGAGCCCAAAGAGCACTTCCATAAACATAGACAGGGTTATGGAAAAAGCAATGATAGACACGTGTCAGGGTGGGCCCTGGAGGAAAGGGCCATGCATCCTCAAAAACATTCAATTGGTCATGTATGTGGTAGATAATCTGTTTGTGAGAGTTGGCAACTACCATGTCGCACATCCAGTCTATGTGCATTGCTGCTTCCACTGCCACAGGGTGGCTATCACGGGCACCAAGAGAGCTGTATGTATCCAGCGTTTGGGGTGTCTGGTGATCTGCGGCATATCCAGGTTATCATGAAAGAAGATAAATTCAAGGATTGTCGTAGAGGAAAAGAGAGTAGGAAGTATTCATGCTGTTTATGACTTACATCCAGTATCCCTGCAGAGAGTCACAGAAATAGGCTAGGTGCACAATGTCCCCCTAGGAGAGCACTTAGCTCCAACATTCTGAGTTGGGGCTAGGTTAATTTGATGTAGTTTCTGAAGGAATCAATACCAGTTTTGTAAGACTTTGAAAAAGCAAGAACACAGTTTCATTCTGGCCTCCCAAAGCCCTCATTAAATGGCTGTTCAGGGCTGGGTAGTCCTTGGTCAGCCTGTTGTACCATATTTCTTTCAGAAGTGACCGGAGTGACAGTGGTGTATGTTATAGCAGTGGCTCATGTCCAGGAGTCGGAGGCCCCACAATGCTGTATCAGCTTTCAGTGTGGACAGTTGGAGGCTGGGTCTCCGTCCATCCTAGGAACAGCCTTTGTCCATCCTAGTTTATTGCAGTAGCAGGTGTCTCGGGTAGTCCACAGGCATCATGCTAAGCAAGTAATTGAATAGAGGAACAGTGCCATTTTGATTATCTGAATGTGCCCCACAAAAGACAGGCAGACGTGTGACCATTTCTTGAAGTCTAGATTGGTGGAGCCCAGTAAAAGTTCCATTTTTTCCTGCGCTGAGGCAAGAAAATAATTTCCAATCCAAACCCCTGGTTAGGTTAATTTTCCAGTCATCCCGTGACATTGAGAGTAGACAAGCAAAGACGAGGGATCTAGTGGTTCAGTGGGAACAACTCATACTTCCCCCAGTTAATCTTGTACTCTAAATGTGATTAAAGTCAGCAACTAGTGCCATAAATTCTGGAAAAGCGGTCTCAACATCGACAGGAGCATGAAGATGTTATTGGCATAGAGCAAAAGCTTGAGGTCTTCTGCCAGTGTTGGGATGCCAGAGATCTGTGCAGTCATTCAGATCTTGATTGCCAATGGCTCAAAAGCCAGTAGAGGTGAAAGTGGGCAACCCTGTCTTGTTTACATCAATATGGCAAACCGATCTAATAAAAAGCCATTGCGGTTGATCCGGACAGATAGAATGGTGTAGAGAAGTTTGGCCAGTTTAATGAAGTGGTTTCAGAAGACGGCCTTCTCCAGTGTGTGATACAGATAAGGCTATTTGATATGGTCAAAAGCCTGTTTGGCATCAAGGGAGAACACCACTTGCTGATCTCCGCTTCTGGTAACCTTCAAGATGATATGAGCGGGGAGCCGCATAGGGTTAGTGGAAGATCTCTGAGGCACATAACCAACATGTGATTTATTAATCGGAAGAGGCATGAGTCTTGTGGTGAGAGCTTTCGCTAGGATCTCCATAACTGTGTTAATCAGAGAGATGGGCCAGTAGCTGCCACACAACTGGGGGTCTTTATTCGGTTTGTGAAGTAAAATTATGGTTGCTGCATTAAATTTAGGGAGAAGAGAAGAGTTTCCCTCTTATGGGTAAACACTGTCACCAAGACAGTTGCTAGAAGTACGGCATTCATCTTGCAAAACTCAATAGGGAAGCTGTTATCCCATGACATTGTACAGGTGGGCATTTGCATTATAGTCTACAAGATTTGTGCTGGTGAATCATCCACTTCCAGCGCACTGGCAGCTTCCTTCCTGAGGTAGGTTAGGGCGAAGCCATTAAGAAAAAAGGACCCCTCCTATTTGGTCTGTGTAGAGTTCCTTGTGAAAAGCAAGGAATACCTCTGTGATATGTTGGGGGTGTATAAGTAAGCCAGAGGCTGTCTTAATGGCTGGGATATGCCTGTTTGTGTTGTTGTGCCAACAGTCTTTAATTTTTATGTCAAATTCGAAGTGACAATGTTTAACTTGAGCCAGTGCTTTCTCTTCCAGGGAGGTATATAATGAGTTTCAGACCATCTTCCCATGTGTTAGGCACTGGAAGTTTTCACGTGTCAGATGTGCATGAAGAGACGTCTGCAAAGAAAGGATTGATTGTTCCAGTTGTTGTTTTGTGGTGGTTAGCCTGCAAGTTTGAAAGCTGTTTCCCTCACGACTTGTCCTCGAATTAATGCTTTGCATGCTGCCCATAGCATCTGAGGGGATTCCACAGAACCATCATTGGATTCCAAGTAATCTTCTACATGGGCATGTTGGATTTCTTTAGTCTATGTTTCTCCAGAGGTCACAATGATGTCAAGGAGCACTCGGGTGACGGCATGGTCTGAAACAGCATCAGAGATATTGTCGCAGGCCTGGAGCATGGGCCTAGTGTGCCAGTAATAAGGAAGAAGTCGGTCCTTGTTTCTGAGGCGTGCGGCTGAGAGTAAAAACTATAGACGTCTCCAGGAATGCAATAGGGAGTGATCGCTGAGCAGGTCCAGCAATGCCATTTGGTCTTTTCTGGCTCAAGAGGACCTGTGCAGTCGAGGATGGGGTCTTCGATGGTGTTCCAGTTTCCACTCAGCAGAACTGCTATCTGTTCCACAGATGATGAGAAATAAGATGAGTTTAGGACTATTAGGTGAATACATGCTCCCCAAAATAGGATTAGATGATTGTATGGCCAGTTAGGCAACCACATATTGGCCTTCCTTGTCCAACCAAGTCAATGTAGCTCTGGGGGCCAGTCATTTGCATAGAGCACAGTCCCTACCCAGTTCCATTGAGCTATTGGGACTGAGCTTCCGATAGGAGTGTTTTCTGAAGCAACGCTATGTCCAGGTTATGATCAGCCAGGAAGGATAATGCCTTCTGACGTTTAATGTAATTGTTAAGTCCCTGATTATTGAAAAAAAGCACCGTCAAGCTGGAGAGCAACGTGACTGTTCAGAGATGGCCAGACATGAGGATGGCCTCAGTAGATGAGTCCAGAACATGTAGTTATTTTGTGTGGCTGGTCACGTACCAAAGATGGAGGAAGGGAAGGAGAGACAAAAACGGAGGATCGTGGCAGAGAATGCAGTTGGTGAACTTTAGTTAGGGAGTAGTAGGTACACCTGTGCTGAAGGAGTAAGAGATGAGTCACAGGGGTGCATGGGAACGGCCAAGAAGTGATGCGGAGGGTGTCCCTGTTGGGCTTTAGCAGAGATCAGGATTTATCCAAGTTCCAGGGGAATGGCCACTGCACCTGCAAGGGTTTAGAGGAATTGGTGTGCTCGTGGTAGAGAACCCCAGGCAAATGATAGAGTCCTGTGTGGCAATAAGGAGTGACAAGGTGCCCACACTGATTGTTTCATGGGGCTAAGAAGGGGGGGTCCTAGTCGTATATCCTAGTTGCATGCATTGTATCATGAGCAGTGCTAGAAACGGGTCATGTGGTGATGGGTAGGAAGCAGGGATTCCTATCCCAATCTAAAAAGGCTTCTAATACAGTGAAAGTCCCACCCCTGAAAAAGAGAGAAGCCGAAGCAGTAGTGGGTACGTGGAAGTACCAGGGGGGAGGCTTGCCAAAAAACTGAATGTGTCACAGTAGTTCCAATAGCTGAAGCCAAGGGTTGTTGGGTCAGAGGAATAGAAGCAGAAGTCTGGGGCACTCATCCCAATATAAGCTGGCCACCGCAAAGAGAAAGTAATTACCATCAGGTAGAAAGCAGATGGGGCAGGGATAGTCAGGTAGCCTGCCTGGAGGTACACTTACACTCCAGCAGCACCAGAACCCACACCCAAGAGTCATATCAGGGTGCAGGTGGAGCGAGATGTGAAGGCAGCCAACCCTGCCTGGAGAAGAGCCATCAGGAGGAGTGAGGACTACCATTAGGTGGCCCTCCAGGGAGAAGAACAGCAACACTAGAGGCAAGCAGGTGGCTTACCATGGCAGCGTGCAGCCAGTAGCATCCACAATTGAAGGCTCCTGTAGATGAATGTCCAGCTTCAATGGGGTGAATTAGGGGGAGCGGTTGCATGCATGGCAGCCCAGTGTGGCCCAGCAAAGGCCACTCCAATCAGCAGAAGTGTAAAGCCAGCATTGGAACTAGCAGCAGGTTGCAGGATTGCCCATGGTGGTAAGTAATGGTAGGGGCTAGAGGACTCCCAAGAAAGCAGCTGGTGTGGCTAGAATCAGCTGGCCAGGTGCAGCGGAGCAAGCCTAGAGAGCCGCCATCGCAGTCAAGGCTTAACTCTGACCCCTTATTTTTCATTTTCAATCAAAATTGTAAACAAAGTTACAAAATATAACACTAAACATTGCTTTGTAATCATTTAACAGATAATTATTGAATGTAATAAATTGATACAATTATATACAATTTGCTATAAATGACCTAGTTCAGCCAGAGGAAATGGAGGGAGGCATTTGAGGAGGAGAAGGAGGAATTTAAAATGGAAAAAGCAGCACCACTGTAGCACTAATTACAACTCAGATACTTATATCTACTCCTTACCAATCCTGTTGCTAGCAAACAAAGACTATTTTCAGGTCACCAACGTTTACCATCTGCAAGATGTTCTGGAATCTTAAAGGAAAGACTACAGCAGATCAGGCAATGCAGAAGGAATTGGGTTAACATTAGAGCCAGGACAATAAGTGTGCATCATGTCCAAGAGGCAGCATCAAGAGCAATGCACAGAATATTGCTTGCAGTCCACAACGGTCCATTAAAAACAGTAAATACAGTGGAAATTAAAAAGGAAGGGCTAGGAAAAATTGAAGGGCTTCACTAAATCCATGGCAATAAATGATTTGTGTGGCTCAATTAAAGAGATATAAGTTGCAGTAGCAGCTGGTGAAAGGGAAAAGTAGTGGTGCAGCGTGGGGGATCAATTATAAAACTAAAAAATCAATCAACAAAAAAATAACTTACCTGCAGTTTGTCGTTTGTCTGCTGTGCACAGGCTGAGGCTCTCAGACTACCCTACAGCTATTCAAGACGCTGCTCTCACGGTGATAATACCCATTACAGCAGTATCTGGATCAGGTGCCTGCTGTTGTTCTCCACCCAGCAACGCAGCTGGGTTTAAGGGATGTCAGTGTGCATGTTGGTCCTAAGACAGCCGGCCAAACCGACATGCGCAGTGACAGCAGTCCCACCACTCTTCCACCATTCTTCGTATGGCCCGCCACCAAGACTCGGATCCTCATAAAAAATAAAATGATAATTAAACTATTATTATCATTCTATTTTTCGTTTGCCTCTGCTGGCAGGGCTGCAACACTCCTCCACCATAACAGAGGAGCTGCCGATGATAAGTTGTCTATTGATATCAGTAAAGAAATATGATGGGCAGGTTGCAAGGATCTGGCAAATAAGTCGATCGATTAGCAACTGCCACTGGGAGGACTGTACAGCTCTGATTTGACCCTTGGTCCTTTTATTGGAGATGTAACCAGGGTTTTAGAAAAGGTAACAGCTTAGAGTTACTCCAGACAACTCACAGATGCATACAGAGCCTACTGACAGTAAAGAGGATTAAAGCTTTAGTAGTATTTCTATGCAAGACAATTTGCGCACTTTTAGAAAAAGCTCTGGTACAATAGCGGGACACAGTGATACATCTACCAATGGATGTGAAAGTGCCCAAGTTGTCAGAGGAAAATGCAAATACCGGTTTACATTTACACATGTTTGGTTTATATATTTATACAAGTTTGGTAGTCTTTGATGTGCACTATCAATCAAAAGATCATCATAGAGCACTAGCCATGCATGTTTTTTCTTGGTTTGCTTAGTCAAATTGATGACCTGTGAGTGTGAATAAATAAAATGTATATTACTATTTTGGATTACAAATATTTTATTACTGTTAAAAATAAAGAAAATTGGATAATATATTTTAGAAGTGATTATTTGTCTTATTTGCTCCACAAGCACTTTCTTCTGCTGCTCTTGTAGCGTCACGCACCAAATGCAGCGGCGGCTTCTTTGCAAAGGCGGGTGAACTTCGCCCCCCGCCCACTGCAACTGCCATTTTATTTTTTATGTTTAGCGCACAGCAACTGTCAGCCTGCCCGCAGCCAGGAGAAATGGGGGAGTGTCCTCCTCTGCAGCTGATTGGCTGGCGGGACACTTCAAAATTGCACCGGCCAAAGTGACATGCACACTTTGAAGCTCTCCACCGAACTGTCTTAGAAAGCTGGGTGAGACCAAGCATAAGCCTACAAGGCCAGCCCGCTCCATCCAATCCTGGTGCTTCTCTCATGCTGGTTACCAGCTTGAGTGTAGTGGGATGATTGATTGGGGAAATTGCCTGAAGGCTGGAGTCCTCGTGACTGACAGAACAGGGACTGGAGTGAGGGGGACATCCGACATGCAGCAAGCAAGGTAAGTGACTTTAAAAAAAGTTATTTGCCACTCGCCTTGCCTGCATGCATGCACCCACCCACCACTCAGGTGCCTGCCTCACCGATCCATGTACCTTCCAGCTGCCCCTGACATTATGGTTTCTGGAAGTAGCTGTAAGGCATCATTGTCTGAGTCATCATTGTCTGGCTCCGTGAGACATTGTGTTCTTGTAGCTATGTTGCAATGTAGCTCAACATGCAATGGTTTAGAAAAATGTCTTGGGTATAATGCAATTCAGCACCACTTATATACAGAAATCCTAAATCTCCTATTTAGTAGTCCGCACAGAGCGAGCTTTTATGAGCCCTGTCGTATCTCTTCTCTTAGTATACTGGGATTCAAACAATGGATCATGATATACGGTCTAATTGCATATGCTTTGGCCCCTTCAAAAACAGTTATATTATTAGTTTGTGTTCACAAAATTTCGAATAATATTTCAAGTGAAGTATTTTTTTCGCTTACCTAATAGATACCCATTTTCCAGACTCTCCTCCAGGCAAACGGTTATATAGGGCACATTTCCGAACTATGCCGAACTCATGATTACTACCAGGAAATCTTGGATAAAAGCCCATTTGGGCATGACTGATTTGATAATGGGTTCACATGTATAACTGATTAATGGTGTTGTAGGAAGTGAATGTACAAAGCATATACCTAAAAAAAAACTAGATTTGAGTAGTTGATTTCTTTTCAAATTGAGTGTGCGAAGTCAAATTTAAAAGATAATTGTACATCACAATATGTATCTAGTGATTTTTTTCACCCTCGCATGGAAATATATGTTTTAGCATACCAACAATCTAATGCTTATGAATACATCAGTCTTTTCACTATGTTCACTATGTTCATGAAATTGCCGATTGAGTGAACTAATTTTTAAAATTATGTAGAAAGAATGACTCATTAAAAATGCTGCACATTTCATGATTATTGAGAATTACTGTACTTAAGATACAGAAGACAAGTATTATAATAGATGAATATAGAGCATTTTTATACTGCCCCTGTTTATCTTTATATATAGTGTGTATGATATCTATAATGGATGGGACATTTGTTGTTTTGAAAAAGGCAGGATTAGTAAAGCTTGTCATGAATTTAATAATGGCTTTATAGGTTAAAGGGACATTATATGTAGGTGAAATGTCAGTTAAAACATACTGTTCTAAACAAACAAAATCACTGAAATTAACAAATTATAGTTATCTCATTTAACTAAAACTCATGCCCTACAGTTATTATAACTTGCACCCCGCCATGCATAGTTGTCTTCCATGATGTTATTACAGATGTTGTGGTGATGTTATCAATAATGTCAGTGAACTTGCCATAAGTGATGTAATATGTGAAGTATTTCGCAGTTTAAAATGTATTCATAAATTAAATTCTTGCATTTCATTTAACTAATTATTTAAAGTACTTTTAATTTGATGAAATATGTGCTGCAATATTTCATTTTATTAGTTCTAGGATAACAATAATTTTTTAATGAATTTGCCATCATATCATACAATAAAAAATATATTTTCTAAAGACTTGTTCATTTTCCTATACTTCTCCATAGGGACATCTACACCACGATGGCAGTGATCCCCAAATCCATGTGGAAATTTGCCAGCAGTAATCTTACAGTTAGTTATCCTATTGTAGGGGGCTCAGCCCCCTCGTTTAGGAGGTGAAGGCATTTGACTCAAATCCACAGGTATGATGAACTGCAGTGTAGAGTTACACCTAGGTGTAATAATAAATATAAATTGGAGTGAATATACACATACATATTTACAATTGGGAATTGAGCCCTTTGAATGTGAATTCTAGCAAGACAGACTAAGTGGAATATTTACAAGGGCATTGTGCCACAGGAAGTCACATTTTACTACTTTCCGCTGGCGCAATTCCCTGCACCATATTAGGCCACTTTGCATGGCTCAACGCCGCTTTGTAAATATGGTACCCTTTCATGAAGGTCTCTGCATGAAAGGGGGATGCAATGGGTGTTGCTGTGGGCGTTCCAACGCAACACCCATTGCTTTTTGATGCTGCCCCAGATTTACATGGATCTGTAAATCTAAGTCAGCGCCAAAAAGTAACACAATGCAAAAGCAGGTGTTAGATTGGAGCAACACGTAGAAATACTTTTATTTCTCCTTGTTTTTGCTTTTTCTATGTGTGCTGTATACTTCAGCACGCACACAAAAAGCAAAACGCCTTTCATGATTGTTTATGAGCTGGAAAGTGTCCCTTCCTGCACATAAACAATCATTAAGTAATGGCAATTTGCTGCTTCTATGTGTGCTACATTCTGCAGCCGATAGAGAAGTAGCAAATCGCCATTATTGATTAAGTACAGGAAGGGACACCTTCCTGCATATAAACAATCATTCCCTGCAACACAGGCACCCTTGCACTAGGGTGCAAGGGTGTCTGTGTTGGTGCTAGTTATCTAATTTTAGCACCAGCGTAAGGGAAAACACAGGGGTGCGCCTTATCGTTGAAAATATGGCACATCTCTGCGTTTTTTAAATGACGCAGCATGGCTCTGCTAAATTTGCCGCCGCGCTAGGGCCTTTCCGGGTAAATATGCCCCTAAATTTTCCATTATTCCGAGGTGGGTCAACTGAGTACCATATGAGAGCTAACAGTAACACCTAATTATTGTGCATAGAAGCGGTAGGAATGCTGAATCCTGCAATTTGTAGAAAAACATATTATTATAATGGTACTGACGATCTGATGTGCTACTGTATAAGGTATTTTGACGTCCAAATAAAATAAATGAGCAGCACAATAAAAGAAACGTTTTAATTCCAATTTACCTCTCAGTCTTGAACATGCAACCATATTTTCGTGAGTTCTCCCGAATAGAAACCCTATTTCTTTAAGTTCAAAATGTTTCATTGAATTTTCATAATAATGAACATATACAGACAATACAGAAAAACCCTATTTCTGATGGAAAGTATTCTTGTCGCCTACATGGATCAACCGCAGAATACTGAGGTGAACAAGGCCGAGTGCATTCACTGCATACATGACAGCATGCCACCCCAGCATTTAAATGGTAAAAGCGAGGGGTGGGATATTGCACAGGGCATGAACACCCTTCTGGTGAGAACGACACCATACCTGAATGAGTTATGTTGCGAACTGGATTATTTGTAGTCGACCTTTAAACGCCTTAAAGTTAAGCAGATCTAGAGGTATAAACTTGATGGATTAATGAACTAGATGCGGGCAGTTTTTTATTAAAACATTTAAAGGACACGAAGGTCTGCAAGAAAATATGAATGCTGAATGTAATAATCCGATTCAAATATGTCATCTTGCCTTTTTATGCAGCGTCTGGAGACGCTGTAAAATCATGATGCTACACACGAATGTTTTGACCTTCAAAAGAAGACATTTGTTATCAGGGAAAGGCATCCTGCCAGATGCTGCTGGGGTGAAGGGGCATATGTGCCCAAAAATGTCGGAGCGCAGTGTTACGCCAAATTTGGCAACACCGCACTCGGCCATTTTTAAAATGCAGGAATGTGCCGTATTCACAAGAATATGGCGTATCCACAAGAATATGGCGTATCCCTGTGTTTCCCCCAGCACACAAAAAGCTGCCTTGGGCTATGTTGCAAGGGTGACTGTGCTGCAGGGGTGGTTGTTTATGTGCAAGAAGGGACGCTCTCCTGCACGTAAACAATCAATAATGGCCATTGGCTATTTCTATGTGTGCTGCTGCAGCACACATTGAAAGAGCAAAAAACAAGGCCAAATTAATAATTTCTCCTTGTGTCGCCATTCGAAGACCATGTATTCTCTGGCCTTTGTTTCTGAGGCTGCCGCAGCCTTGTAAATCTGGGGCAGCATCAAAAAGCAGTGGGTGTTGCCGTGGAACGCCCACGGCAACACACATTGCATGCCCCTTCACCACCGTGGACTGCGGTAGGAAGGGGCATGCCACTTCACCACCGCGGACTGCAGTGGGAAGGGGCATATTTACAAGGTGGCGTTAAGCCACGTTAAGCGGCATAGTGCCACTTTGTAAATATGGGGAAATGCGCAACGCCACCGGAGCGCCAAAAAAAAGTGATGCTTCGCTGGCGAAAGGGGCTTGTAAATATGCTCTTAAGTTTGCCAAACGGAGGGCTAGGCGCTATGCCAATGGCTGTTGGTGTGATAGTGTCTGACACTATTCACACAGCCACAGAGGAGCATTAATGGGCTTCTTGAACACACTGAGGCTAAGCGGTGCCCAACACCCTGCAAACGCCTGCAGCCGAATGGCACAAAGAAAGATCTTAAGCTCCAGCTGTTATTATAACTTGTTATATTATGTGGCCATCCAATGTAATACTTTATCTGTGCATTGCGAGATCACACTATATTTTACAGTAAACTGTGCTTGAGGACACAGCAGGAGGGAAAGTACCTCTGACGAGATCGATTCCTCTCCCACACTTCAGAGGATTCAAATGATAAAAACATGTCCGAAGAAAAGGATCGTAGAATGGCTGTTTGCCAAATCACGTGAAATCAGGGAACAGCATTAGCGGATAAACATTTGAGAAAAACAACTGAACACAAACGGTTTTTTTTTAAATTTGAAGGTAAACTCGAAGTGCAAAGTGTTTATTTGTAGTAAAATAAAAAAATAGCACAAACTCCGCCTGGAAACTAAAGGGATGGTGGCCAAGATTCACAAAGGTTTGGCATTTGATCTCTATTATTTTTTCGAGTAGATAGGAAGCAAAATCCATTTTGGTATTTACAAAGTTGCACAAATGGCTATTTGCATTGCTTTCTAAGAAAAACACAAGTTGCACAGCGCAGTGTGAAATGCACTGTGCTGTGTTATATTGTGACTGGGCGCATTCCATTGGTGTTGCAGGGGCATTCCCGTGCATCCAAGCGTAGGATTTTAAGGCAAACCCTTACCTACAAAAACTTGAAGATATTGACTAGTGCCAAATCCTGTGCCTCCATGAGGCTGATGTAACAAGGAGAAATATTTTAACTTCCGCTCTGCAGCACTCTAGGATAGTGTTGTTTGTGCGGAAGGTACTTTTTCCTGCACAAAAATTAACCTAACTACAACGTAGACACCCATGCTTTATGGTGCAAGTGTGTCTGTCTTGGTGCCTGGCAGCACACACTGCACTAGCGCAAGAAGACTATTTCTTTGATGATATGACACAGTTCTGCTCTCTCCAGTTAATGCAACTGTTAGATCTGGGGGTCTCTAGTTGGCAAGGTAGGTACCACTGTCCAAGTAGGGACCCTTGCATCTAGTCAGGGAAAGGGGGATACACTGTTAAGATAACCCCTGCTCACACTCTAGGTAGCTTGGCCTGAGCAGTCTAGGCTATCAAAGGCAATGTGTAAAGTATTTGTACCAACACTCACAGTAACACAGTGAAAACACCACAGATTTACTCCACACCAGTTTTAGAAAAATAAGGTATCTTTACTAAAAACTTCACAAGACCAAATACTACAGAAAAACCAACATATAATTAAAAAGGTTACTTTAAAAATAGTTCAAGAGTTTGCAGAAAGTACTCCAGGATGTCAAAATCAGTGTCCTGCACAATGCGACTCTCAATGCACAAAATGTGACACTCTCGTGCCCAACAGTACCTGTAGTTGCGATAAGGTTCCCAAAAGCTATAACAAGGAAGATGGCAAAGGCGATGCGATACTCCTGCGATCCTGGGGAGGCTTTGCAGCAGCCCTGCTTCACGCAGCAGAGGTGGATGCGCCGGCTCCGATCTGTAGGGGGAGGATGCGATGACTTTGGCCTTCGTTGCGTAGGTTTCTTGGGGGTAAGCTTCACGCACAGGTTCGATGCGACACTCTTCGATGTGGTGCGATGCGTGGCGCAGCGTTGCCTTCCGGCGCCGCAACTCTCGATGCGCCACGGAACGGGACTCTGCATCGACGCACGCAGCGACTGGATACTTTCACGCAACGGCAGTGGTGCGGCCCGCAAACTGGTTCTGCGACGACCCTCGCAGCGTCAGGAATCTTCTCGCACCGGGACGATGCTCGACGCACTCGGCGATGCGGGGACCCTGCGTGTTGCGATGGTGCCGCGATGAAATTTTCCTCGCACTCTCGTTCTTGCGACACGCAATCGGATGATGCGTTGGGTACCAGTTACTCTTTTCTCACGCTTCTGCTTCCCAGCTCCCAAACACAGCAAAACGACCTCCTGAGGCCCCAAGACTGGGCAAGCACTCCAAGGCAGGTCAGAACTCTCTCAGCAGAGTTCCAGGGCCGAGCTGGTGGTGAAGTCCTTTTGTTCCTGGGACTTCTTAACAGGGAGCCAGCTCTTCTCAGGCCCTTGGAGATCAGAATCAAAAGAAGGGGACACAGCAAAGTCCTTCCCCTCTCCTTGGCAGCAAAGCAAAACAGCGAGCAGGCAGTCTTCTCCTCTTCAGTCCTTTTCAGCTTACTCCTTGGCAGAGGTTTCTTCTTAGTTCCAAAGTGATCTAAAGTTTAGGTGTCTGGGGTCCTCTTCTTATACCCCTCCAAGTCTTTGTCTCTCTGTGTTTCAGTGGGGGGATTCCCCTGCTCAAACCGGTTCCTGGGTGTGCTCTGCTCTGGAGCACCTGGTTCCTTTCAGAGTGAGGGGCAGGGTCGTTAGACGCTCAGCAGGAGGTGGAGCCTTCTTTGTGCCAGCAGAGGCAGAGTCCTCAGCCTGGCCAGCAGGGGGTGGAGCCAGCTTTGTGCTGACAGGGGCAGCCCTATTCAAACCCAGGGACTACTCCTCCCACCCATCTAAAGCAGATCTCCCTATTCACCCTGCTGCTGACTCATCCAGGCTCCTGGAGCCACCTAGCCCATCACATGACACCAGTCAGCCAACCAGCACACAGGCACACAGGAAGGTTAAACAGGAGAATAGCTACTTTCTAAAAAGTGCTATTCTCACACAGTGAATTTAAAAACCATCTTGCTAAAAAGATGTATAATTAAATTCTGAACACAAAGATACCAAACTTGGATTTTCTATCTTGCCCTTATGGGAAGATAGGCATGTAAACAGCCTTCCCCATTCTATCCTATGGGCAAGATAGCCTCTCAGCAGTGAAAAACGAAAATGGCTGTGATTCACTACCAGGGCATGTTACACACCTCAGTACATGCCCTACCTTTCAGATACACTGCACCCAGCCCAGGGGGGTACCTAGGGCCACCATAGGGATGCCTGACATGTACAGAAAGGGAAGGATAAGGCCTGGTCAGTGGGTGCACTGGCCAGGTCGACATGGCAGTCCTGGACTGCACATAGGCACTGCAAGCAGGCCTAAGACATCATTTTAGCGCTACTCCTGTGGGTGGCACAATCAGTGCTGCAGCCCACTAGTAGCATTTGAATCACCAGCCCTGGCACACGCAGTGCACTTAGAAGCTCTCCCCGGTGACTGCTACTGGGGCTGCGAGCTTATCGTTTGTTACCTGTGAACTTAAATTCCGACTGTACTATTTTAGAAGCATTTTTTATCCCTGTAGAAAGATTTTGTAGACCGATTGATAAATTGTACTTTGGGGGCTTTTAACATCAGAATAATTTGGGGAATGTAAATCAGGAACTCTAACACCCTTCACACGCTTCATTCATTTCCTACCACCGATTTTGACGATTTGTTCAGGCGTCTGGCGGCGGTGGGCGCCATCTTGGGAGCAGCGGGGTCAGCGCTCTAGTCGTGCCGGACTCCCACCCTCCTCATTCTATATAATGTGTGTCATGGCCAGACGGCGCAGCGGGCTGGCGCAGCGGGCGCGCCGGGCGCGCGCCAAAGCCGCGCCAAAGCCAAGCCCGTCTGCGCCCGTCCGAGCCTTGACCGAGCCCAGGGCCACCCCCCCTGCACCTTTGGAGTCATCAAGGTTAGTCTATACAGCAAATGACCTCATTAACTTAAACAACACCCTATGCAAGGCGCATGATCCCCCGGTATGTCTAATTGCTGAACCTATAGGAGGGCTGTTTCTTTGTACTCCATGCAAAAAAAACAACCCGGAAATACCGACACCTCAGAAACTAATACAAGCGGCACTTATAAATGTTCGCTCGCTTCCATGCCACAAAATTGACATATTAGAGCTGCTTAATACTATGCTATCGACCTCCTGTTTCTTACTGAAACTTGGGGAGACGATTCATCAGGACCAGATTTTAAAGCTGCCATGCCAGAAGATTACTGTGTCCATAGGCAGGACCGCATCTCAGCGCATAAAGGTGGAGGGATTGCAATAATATATCGCAACAGCCTCCGCGTTAGAGCTATTGATTCAAAACATACGAGCTGTGAGGCACTTGCCTTTACTGTGATGCTCACCACCAATCAAACATTCACAGGCACCCTTCTGTACCGACCCCCAGGCTCTCGTACGACATTTCTTTCACAACTCCATCAATTGAGTGAGTTAGCTGTGGAACACAAATACTTCACCGTATTGGGTGACTTTAATTTCCATCTCGAATCCCTGACCGATAAAGACACTGACCAGCTCATCAATCACCTTCTTTCTGTGGAACTTGAACAACTGATAACGGTTCCAACACACAAGGCAGGACATACGCTTGATGGTATTTTTACCAATAATCCACACATCACAATGAATAAAACACTACCTCTAACATGGTCTGATCACTCCATCATTCTATTCGATATTAAAATTAAAACAACAGCTCTTAAAAGTACATCTCAGAACTCCTATCAAACCACTAGAGACTGGAAAAATCTAGATCATACCCAGCTTGCACAGATTCTTACTGATGCCTTCATGGGTATAGACACCGAAACTGATCCAAATATTGCAGCCACCAGATATACTTCTATTCTGGAAGGGGCATTTTCTACATTAGCTCCATCCAGAACATCCAAACACAACAGGAAGACCCCCTCGGCCCCTTGGTTTACTGAACAACTTAGACTACAACAACAACACTGTCGTAACCTAGAGCGCCATTGGCGCAAACATTACAACTCATCAGATAAAATAACATATAAAGCTGCACTTCATATTTATAAGCAGAGAATAGCTACAGAAAAAAATATCTACTATACCACCCAAATAGATCAGGCTAAATGCAGCATGAAGAAATTGTTCGAAGTAGTAAACCATCTTGCTGAACCATCCAATCCACCCACCGAAACATCTCAAACTCTCTGCAACACATTGGCTGACTTCTTCTCTAAAAAGGTCACATCTATATTTAAGGATTTCACCCCAAATTCCAACATCACTGAATCGTTTAACACACAAACAAACTTGAATTCAACAGCCCTAACGGAATTCACTAAGATACATTCACAATACATCCATAAACTAATTCTGTCAATTAAATCTGGTTCCCCATTGGACCCCTGTCACCCCTCTATACTCAACACTATTCCAGACATTATTACTGTACCACTGACACACATCTGTAACACCATGTTCTCAACATGTTCATATCCAACTATCTGGAAAAATACTATAATTAAACCACTTCTTAAAAAACCATCGCTTGATCCTTTACTACCCTCCAGCTACCGTCCTATCGCATCTTTGCCGTTCCCAGCTAAAATCTTCGAATCTGTCATGAACAAACAACTGTCTGATTACATTCAAAGCAACGACCTTTTAGACGACACTCAGTTCGGTTTCCGACAAGGTCATGGAACAGAAACTGCTTTGATTAAGGCTGCAGATGAAATAAGAACCACGATGGATAATGGAGGACAGGCTGTCTTGATTTTGCTGGAGCTATCGGCGGCTTTCGACACGGTCGATCACTCTATTTTGATCGGCCGTGTCGAGGCCATCGGTATTAAACACAAAGCCAGAGATCTTATTACTTCTTTCCTGGCTGACCGCAAACAGGCAGTTAAGTTAGGTACATTCACCTCTCCTACTTTCAGCCATCCTTGTGGAGTTCCACAGGGTTCCTCGCTAAGTCCGACCCTTTTCAATATCTATGTTTCGGACTTAGCGAGGGTAATAAAAGCTTATAACATCAACCTAACAACATATGCCGACGATACCCAGTTGGTACTATCCATACATAAAAACGGCTCCATGATAGCAGCAAACTTCAAAGATGGCATGAGGGCCATCAGCAGTTGGATGGCTTCCAACTGTCTAAAACTTAACTCATCAAAGACGGAAGTCATGCTCTTTGGTAAGATTCAGCCTCTGTGGTCTCCCTTATGGTGGCCGGAGGAAATGGGGACTCCACCTCAACCAGTCAGTAAAGTCAGAAACCTGGGAGTAATATTTGATGATAAACTTCTTTTCCATCATCATGTGAACGCTGTAGTATCATCAACATTTAACATCTCAAGGAAAATAAAGAAACTTCTCCCATATCTTCCTACAACTACAGGAAAAACACTAATTTCAACACTGGTGTTTTCACGCACTGACTACTGCAATGCCCTCTTCCTCAATGCACAAAAAAAGGTCATCTCCAAACTTCAAATGATACAAAATGCCTCAGCTAGAGTTTTATTGGGCATTCCAAAATTTAGCTCTGTCTCTAGACATTTGGACCAACTGCACTGGCTTCCGGTCATAAGTCGCACGAAATTTAAGGCCCTTTGTATTGTCTACAAGGCAATAAATAATATGGGACCTAAATTTCTTAGGAGTTCACTTAAGCCTTTATCAACCTCCAGAACGCTTCGTTCCAATACTGCTCATCTGCTTCATATACCCAGAACAAGGAAAGTTAACTGGGGAGACAGATGTTTCACCATCGCAGCTGCAAAACTATGGAACTCCCTTTCTTTTAATATAAAATCCAGTCCAACGCTGATCATCTTTAGAAAGCAGCTAAAGACATGGCTGTTTTCTCAACGACATGATTATTCATAAATCACTCTAAAACTGCTTCAGAGATTTACTTTACTGGTACCAGATATAGCTCTCAGCGCCGAGACACCTATGGGTAATTGCAGCGCTTTAAAAATCGCATAAATAAATAAATAAATAAATTACTAGGGGCTAACAGGTGAAACAAATATACCAATCAGGGATAACCAATCAATATAACAATTTATACAGAGAGCATATGCACTTTAGCACTGATCAGCAGTGGTAAAGTGCCCAGAGTCCTATTGCCAACAACCACGGGTCAGAAAAAATAAAGGAGGAAGAAGCAAAAAGTTTGGGGATAACCCTGCAAAAAGGGCCGTTTCCAACAGCAACTCTGTGCAGCAACTTTACTTGCTGACTTGCATTGTGGAAGTCTTTGTAAATCTGGGGCTATATGGTCCACGGCAGTAGTTTTCGTAATAGTATTGCAGTGTTGCCTTCAAAGCAAATTGACTGATTTTATGTTTAAGCAGATGGTTATACAACATATTTGATAAAGGCGCACTTTAAGTCTTTCTCAGGCTTGGGAAACAAGACTATTCGAGGGCTGAGTTCATCAGGGCTTTGGAGGTTTGAGAAGGGTAAGAATCCTAACTTTTAAAAGTGAGATACAACCTTACACTTTATATTATTTTCATAAGATTGCACTAAGTTTAGCATCAAATTATTACATTTCCTAGACACAGGGCATATTTATCAATATGTGATGCAGCAAGCCACCTTCCTTTGCAGCGCTGTGTGACATGGGCAGGTCAGGAATGCATCATATTTAACATAATACAACACATTCTTCTCTTTTCCCCAGCGACGGCGCACAATGTGGTGCCTTGTGCCAATGCAGAAACGTTTGCACTTTGGTGCAAGGGTAGCTGTGTTGAAAGTAGGATTGTTTTTGTGCAGGTAGGGGCACCTTTTTGCACAAAATCAATCCCTTGATACATTTTCATCTTTCTATGTGTGCTACAAGCAGAGAGGGAGCAGCTGACATGCAGCTCCCTCTCTGTTAAAGCCTTTGTGCTCTGCTTTCAACAAGCTTGTTGAAAGTGGAACAGTTTGCAAATGGCTTGGCGGAAGTGGTAAAGCTCCTGCCAAGCCATAGCAAATAGTTATGTCCCCCAGGACATAGCAGGAGCCGGCCCTGGCATGTGGTGATCCCCAAGGCCATGCCATACATGGAACCATCTCCAGGAGGGGGGCCACGTGCCCCCACTCCTTTGTTTGATTTTGCCCTGGGGGGGTGGTGGTCCCCGAGCTCCGGGGGACATGTCCCCCCGTTCAAATTAACGAAAGCCCCGGGGAGGTGGTGGTCCCTGGGACTGCAGGGAGTCCACACGTCTCCCCGCATTGTGTAGAGAGAAAACCCTAGGGAGGTAGCGGTCACCAGGGGTAGGGGGGGGCCAAGCCTCCACCCAATTATAATTAAATAAGGAGGAGGTAGCCCCTGAGGCAGCGGGTGAGACCATATGGGCCTCCCCTGCATTTTTTCATTAACAAGCCCCAGGAAGGTGATGGTCCACAGGGCATCAGTAAAACTGTGTGCCCCCCTCCTTTATTATTTCAATGATCCCAGGACCTGGCCCACCTGGGGACCGATTAGTAACAAAGGACAGGATTTGTAAATACAACGTGACATCCGCTGAAATCTTTTTTTTAAATGCTTTTTTGGCCCTGCTGGGTCCCTCTGGGAACACTTCAAGAGGTCTAGGAGGTCAGGGTGCTTCTACCCTGCCCTCTTTTTGTTTTTTTGATGTTTTTTCTGTGACTCATTCAAGTTAAGTCACAAAATGGCTGCCAACAGTTACTTTTTTCAAGTGTTGGCAGCCAGTCAGATCTCAGCACGAGATTGGGAGGGGAAGCGGTTTCTCCATGCCCCTAGATATTCAACTGGAGATTTCTTTACATTTCTCCGCAACTACAGAATGTATTTACACCAATTTAGAAAATGGTCGCTTTCTGGACCAACAGCTACCTTTATGCCAAAATTGTGTATTTACAATCAGCAATTCGGGCTGTAGCCGTGTCTAAAGTCGTTATGGAAATTAACATGGGGAATACACATTTTTGGACCTCCCCCCTTTTTCTCGTTACTCACTTGATCACCCCAAAACTTTCAAGACAGCAGCTGTAGTGAGCGTAAAACTAGTTTTGAAAATTTCACAAGAATTAGTCAAACAATACCAGTTAATGGCAAATGATAAAACGCTCTTCGTATGGAAACTACGCTCTACCTATAACTACCTATTGGCGACCGGCAGTATCTATAAAAAACACACACACGCACACGTTACAGGGACGCTATAGTTAGGAATAGGCATTTAAAAAACCTTAGAAATTCACTGAAAAACCTAAGGTTACAGGGGTTTTATAGTTAGCAAACAGAATTTTAAAAAAACAGAAGTTACAAGTACATTATAGTTAAGGTCAGATTTCATTCGTACAAAACCAGAGAAATTCGGCAGTTTAGTTACCTGAGCCAGCAATAACTTATGCCCCTGCAATGCACTGCTTATGACTTCACATATTACATTACTTATGACATGGTCAGTGACATCACTGATGACATCTTAAAATTCCCCCCCCCCCTTTCTCCAACACTCTGCAAACGTACCTCCTGGCAAACTACTAGTAGGAGAATGAAGTCCTTGTGGCTATTGAGAGCTATTGGGGGCCATCTAGCCCTTCTGTTACCTCCAGCAAGTCCGACCGAGAGTGGGCTTGCTAAGAGGTTTTTGGTGTCCATGCCCCCTTTCTCCACCACTCTGCAAACACACCTCCTAGCGCACTACTAGTTGGATGATGAAGTCCCCTTGGCTCTTCAGAGTCCTTGGGGGCCAACTAGCCCTTCTGTTACCTCCTCTAAGACCCATACAGGTAGAATGTTGTGAGGTTGACAAAGGCCATGCCCTCTTTCTTCCTGGTGCACTACACGTTGGGGAAGGAGTCCACTTTAGTCCGGAAGCCCCCAGGAGACAAAGTAACCTCATTCCCTCCACCAGCAATGCTCTGAGAGGCATGTTTGCAGAGTGTTGGAGAAAGGGGACATGGCTTCTAACCACCTCTCAGCAATCCCACTTTCCAGGGCTTACTGGAGGTAACAGGAGGTCTTGTTGGCCCCTAAGGATCCTCAGCAGCCAAGGGAACATCATCCCCCCAACTAGAAGCGTGCCAGAAGGAGCATTTGCAGTACAGCCGAGAACGGGGCAAGGCCTCTGGCGACCCAGGGCAGCGAAATTTTTCACATCAGGGACCGCGGGGGGAGCCTCAAGGCCCCCGCAGCCGCTGCTGGCTTATCGCCTCGTGCGGGAGCCAGCACTACTATGAGACTATGGAACCAGGATCCCTGGATCTCAAAGCAATGTCTATTTTCCTGCTTGCTTCACCTTCCACGCAGCCCCCCTCCTTTCTTTTCATAAGCCCCGGGAAGGTGGTTGTCCCCAGAGCTAGGGGGTCCTTAATGAACCCCTTGTATTATTGTGTTTGTGCCCCGGAGAGGTGGCAGTACCTGGGACAGCGAGGGGCCGTGTGGCCCCTTGCACTTCTATTATGTTTAGCCCAAGGGAGGTGGCGGTCCCCTGGGCAGCAGGGGTGGACTGAAGCCCGCCGTATTAAAATAATAACTAGCCCTGGGAAGGTGGCAGACTCCCGGGCTGCAGGGGGAGGGTGGCATGTGCCCCTGCACTCCTATGATGTTTGCTCCCACAGAGATGGCAGTCCCTGGGACTACAGGGGGGGGTCGTGCAGGCCCCCGCATCGTTAAAACATTAGCCCTGAGGAGGTGGCTAACATGCAGCTCCCTGGATCTCAAAGCAATGTCCATTTCCCTGCTTGCTTCAACTTCTGCACGGCCCCTCTCCTTTCTCTGTTTTAGTCCCGGAGAGGTGGTGGTCCCCAGGTTCAACCAAGTTCCAAGATGGCTGACAACACTTCCTGGTTTAAAGTGTTGGCAGCCAATCAGATATCAGGCAATGAGATCTGGAGGGGTTGCAGATCCATCGAGGCCTCAATTGTATGTCTGAGAAATCTTTACATTTCTCAGCAACTACTGATCGGATTTACACCATTTAACACAAAGAGTGCTTTCTGGACCAAGAGATACACTTTTGCCAAATTTTGGTTAATTCTGTTCAGCAGTTCGGGCTGTTGCAGCTTCTAAAGTTTCCTATGGAAATTAACATTAACCCCCATTTTTTCTCATCCCCCGCCAAAGTTATTGGCAAATGAAAAAACGCTCTTCCTATGGAAACTACATCCTAACTCTAACTACCTACTGGTGACTGCCAGTAGGGTATGGTTATGTGCATATATATATATATACATATATATATATATATATACACATACACACACACATATATATACACACACACACATACATATATATATATATATATACACAAAAATATATAGGCTTTGTTGAGAAGTTTGGAGACTAAATACATTTTGGAGCTGGATTGTAAGACTCCGAACGGCTTGAATTCCAGTGAAGATTTTTTTACATATTCATAAAAATACTGGATTCTTTTCGAACTGCTTAAATCTTGTCGCTGCCTCATGTTTTTAATATTTTGGCTTTTGTAGTTTTGCATTAATTTGCACATGTGAACTTATGGGTTCGCTAGATGACACTTTAATTTGCACCTGCACTTTATTATCGGATGAGGAATGATCATTTTAAAGCCCACTTGGGCCATATTAGCATGTATTCAAAATTGCAATAATTTGGCATAGAGTTGCATACAAATAGAACTGTGTTGGACTGGCAATATGCTTTTATTCATATGATAAAGTTTACATTTGTTTTACTTGTTCTATGCAATTTTAACCAAATTTACATGGGTTCTTAACATCATGTTCTTGCACAATTTATGAGCTTTATATGTACCTATTTAATATTTATTTATTTACATATTTATAGATGTTCTATATCACCATTGCTCATTTTGCTCTATTTCTATCATGCCAACGTCAATTGAATTGAATTGAATTGAAAGGGCATTTATAAAGCGCATTGCTACCCTAGAGCATCCCAGCGCTATAGCAATCCTTTGAGCGTGTAAAAGACTTAAGGGAACAGGAAAGTCTTTAGAAGCTTACGGAACAGAAGATAATTTGATTAAGAGCGAATCAGCAGTGGCAAGTTATTCCAGAGTTTCGCAGGATTGTACCCAAAACAACGTCCCCCGCTGCGCATCCTTTTTATAGTCGGAACTAAGACGAGATGCTTTTTTTCCGATCTCAACGATCTGGACGGACAATAGGGCTGGATAAGAGATCTGATAACAGGGGGACCCTTATTAAAGAGGGCCTTATGAGCAATACATAATGCTTTGAAGTGAATCCTTTGAGAGTTCGGCAGCCAATGAAGTGTTGCCAGAGATGGTTTGGCTGACACACGCTTAGAGGAGTTGGTGAGTAGCCGCGCTGCACAATTCTGAATGACCTGGAGCCTGTTAATGGCTCCCAAAGAAGCTCCGAGATAAAGAACATTTGCATAGTCCAGGCGTGAAAGAACAAGTGCCTGGACCACTGTTCTTCTAACAGTAAGTGGAAGCAAATAGAGAATCTTCCTAAGCATACTGAGTACTCCATAGCAGCCGGCGGCTACCTTACTCGCCTGCTTCTTAACATTCAGATGATGGTCTACCCACACTCCCAAACTCTTGATTTCTGCTTTGGTAGTTGCTGGGAGGCCAAGACAATTAGGCCAAGAGGGGGCTATTGTACACGGGGGGTGATTTCCCAGAAACATAAGTCGTTCTTGTCCCCGTTGGGCCTCAATTAAGAGTTGTCCATCCACCTGGACACTTCTTGCAGACACAGCGCCAGATTAGGGGCGGACTTATCCTCTTGACTAAATGAGACTACTAACTGGGTATCGTCCGCATATGTGACAATCTGGATACCATGGGGGATTACGTGTTCCGCCAGCGGACTCATATACACATTAAAAAGGGTGGGGCTCAGGGACGAACCCTGAGGAACCCCACAACCAAGGGGCATTGGCTCAGAAGAAAATTTTTCGTCAAAGACCACAAATGAGCGGTCCTCAAGAAAGGATTGCAGCCATTTTAATGCCATGTCAGTAATTCCGACCTCCTTAAGCCTTTGAATCAGAAACCGATGGTTCACCGTATCAAAGGCTGCGCTGAGGTCGAGCAGAATCAGTGCAGCCCAGCCCCCATTATCCATGATTTTTCTTAGACTTTCCACCATAATTAGAAGAGCGGTCTCTGTACTCTGTTGGGCTCTAAATCCGGTCTGGGTAGGGTGGAGGCAGTTGTTATTTTCCAAGAAGGTGGAGATTGTGGTGTTAACATACTTCTCTACCAATTTCCCAATGCCTGGAAGCAACGAGTTAGGGGGATAATTGGATAGTATTTCAGGATCTAGATGGGGTTTCTTTAGCAGGGCTCTGACCATGGCCTGTTTCCATAAGGGAGGCACTAACCCCGTTTCTAAAGAGGCAATAATTGCTTTGAGAATTATCGGGGCTACAGTCTTGGAGACTCGACTTAGGATAGTAGGGGGGGCGGCATCCGAGGGGGCTCCAGATTTCAATTGACTAAGAATCTTCTGGAGGATGGTCAAATTTATAGGGGGAATAGATTCTAGCTGATTAGCAGCAGGACATATTGGAGGCCTTATTTGCAATTCAGGTACCTCGGGGAACGATTGATAGATAGCTTGAATTTTATCATTGAAAAATTTAGCAATTAAATTACAAAGTCGCGGGATGTCCTTATCAATACTAGGGGGGGAGGTGTAAATAGAGATTTAGCAATTTTTAAAATTTCCCGGGGACGATTTTCTGCTAAAATAATTTCCTTTTCAAAATATGCGGATTTCGCTAATTTTATTTCGTGTTTATAAATTCTAATTGCGGTTCTAAATGTGTTGAATTTATCTGCTATTGTGAAAGAAACTGATGGGATTTCTTTCATGTCTATTAATTCTATAGTCACGGCTGCGTGTGCCCCTAAGTGGCTCCTGGCGGAAGTTTCTGCAAGGACCTTGGCATGTGAATGGCTGAATTCCAAGTTGAATGGCGGGATAAGTCGGCTACGGAGGAGCAGGCATCAGTCCTGCTGCAACACATTTTTACCCTCTGTGTTGCAGCATGACTGATGCCTGCTCCTCCGACTTATCCCGCCATTCAACTTGGACTTCAGGCATTCACATGCCAATTTCCTTGCAGAAGCTCCCACCAGGAACCACTTAGGGGCCCACGCACCCAGAACCAACTTTGGTCCAGACTAGGCTGTAACAAATACCCCCCCGCCCCGCAGATGGTCTTGATGAAGACCCGTAGTAACTACCGAAAGGAGCACATCGTGGGTTGAAACGTCAACGATACAACAAGGCTCAGACCAACCAAGGCCCTGCATACCAAAAGGAGCATTAGTAGAAACCAGGGCTCATGGTTATGAGTCTGGCCATTAGAAACCTTATCCTGTCCCTTGTACATATGAATCCTGAACCACCTTGTATATACTGCACAAATAGTTTTTTCACTAAATCACATATGTCAATTGAGCACCATATATTTCACCCATTGCAAACAGCCGTTTTTGTATCTTTGAAAAATGAACGTATTTGAATGAATTAATTCGGATAAAATGCAAAGTGGATATGCATTTATGTTATTGTGATTATTCCCAATAAATTTGTACATGTGTATAGGCGTGTGTGATAATCATTGACAGGCAGATGTTTCTGATAAAGAACAAGAAAGCTTTGAGTTGCTCTTTGTGGACCATAGTTCACCACCCTTCTCTCGTGGTGTTTTAAACAAAGGTTGATCCAACGAAAGAAATGTAAAGCAGCTTTTCAGTATAAGACGTTAATTTAGAAACATAACGCGGCATATTATCAAGAACGGCATTGAAATTATTGCCGCTTTAGAGGCATGAAACTGCCGCAAAAGCGGCGATAGTGGGCTTGATATTATGCCCCTGTGAATTCCCATAGGATCCCAGGTTCTGGTGTGAAGCTGGGCTTCTATGGGAATTCACAAGGGCATATTATCAAGCTCATTATTGCCGCTTTAGCGGCAGTTTACTGCCGCTAAAGCGGCGAGAATTTTAACGCCATTCTTGATAATATGCCCCTAAGTGAGCCAGGCAAAGCGTGTGTTTTCGTAGCACTACAACAAGACACTGTGAAAGGTGAGAGCAGGGTTGTGCTGAAGTTGGCTGCATGTGGTCGTCTCCAAAGGCACAACCAGAGCAAAATTTCGGAGGAGGCTAATTCTTTCAGCAATAGGCAGAGTGAGGATGTAGGGGCTCTAAAAAGGGGTGAAAAAGAACAGAGCATCATTTACAAGCAAATGGTCTTTTGAAGACCTGTGAAGTACTCGGGTGCGGCTCTGTGTGTGAGATTGGGAAGCTGTCTCAAGGAGACCGGGGCAATGGGCGTTGCGCGCCTGGTGGTCTCTCTGCTAATCACGCCACGATGATGTTGCTCCTACGCTGCAAAAAGAGAAGGGAAATCGTAAGAGAAAATAGCTCTCTTTAAAGGATTTCTTTTCTCCTACAACGCAACTCACCTGGCATGATGTCTCCACTTCTCAGTAGTGAGCAATGTGCATGCTCTCACTGTCTCACTACAGTCCAAGAAAAAAAAAAAAAAAACAACGGACTACCTTTGCAAGGCCCAAAAATAGAGCCCCATAGAGATTCGTTTTGAGGCCCTCAAAAATAAACTGCTGGTGCTCAGACCCCCACAGACCCCCCCCCCCACTTAAAGCTTTGGGTGCACTGTTATGTTTGTGAAGTTGTAGATAAAATTGTTATGCTAATAATGGTAATTTTTCTGCGTGCTGTTTGGTTGATAATATCATCCTAAGTACTTAGATTACAACTTTTAAAAACACTATCTATAAAGTTGTCTATGGTGGGTTGCCGAGGGAGTGCTGTGGGGTGGTGGGGTGCGGTGGAGAAAAGTGTGAGGTAGTGCAGTTACATGTAAATTTTAAAGGTGTATGTAAAAAATTAATTAAATACTTGCTGTATGTTCTATGGCATTACCAGACATCCTACTGCTCCCCTGCCCTGCTCCATCACGTTGCAGCACTGCCTCTGAAAGCCGTCAGTAGAACTTATGTAATTGTATGTTAATATTTTAATATATTGAATTGATGTAAAAAATAATTGAATCTATTTTTTTTCCAGAAAATTATTTCATTTGGATTCAAATTTGAAAATGCCTAGAAGAACTGAAAAAAAAGACAAGAAACAAATATATATATTTGATGAAAAGGAAACATTTTCAATTAGAAAAATATGAGAGTACTACACAAACAGTTTCTTCTGGTAAAAACACTAGAAAATTTCTGAAAAAAATATTATGAACATTTAATGAAAATAATATCACACAAAGGAAAAAGAAGAATTTTTCAAGTAATGAGAAGGAGACTTCAATTTCAAATACCAGGAAAAGAAAACATGATAAAGAAACAGTATCTGTTACCCGGAGACAAAAACAATTTCAAGAAATTTGTCAGAGACTTTTTCGAACAAGAGTGATTCAGAATTTAATGAAAACATGCTGCAAATATAAAAAGAAAGTGCTGCAATTCAAACAGAAGCAGCATATTGAAAGTACAGGGGATACTGCTTTCACTTTAAAACAGAAGTTATTCATTGTGATTTTGAAGAGGACCAACGTGTTGGATAAAGTAATCAAAGTGTTGAAAGAGAAAAGTAGAAGAAAAAGACTTGTGAACAGAACAAACTTTTGCAAAATCTTTAGTGGACATTGGAAACATACTTCTACTTGTGAGCCTTTTTTTAATGAGGAAAGTTACTTCCAGGAAAATAGTTTACAATTTGCAGTTGATACTGGAGGTCGTTGCTACGAAGTTCAGGATGGTTGTCCCCTTCTAAAAGAGGAATTGGTTGGTAAAAGTGCAGAAGAGTTATTAGCTGAAGAAGTGCAAAGGAAATGTACACAGGCTCCAGTGTATAAGTGGGGTTGTAGCAGTATTTGTAGTATTCGATAGGAATCTATTGATATAATGCGAAATTTTCTACGAGAATATACAATGAAAAGTATTAAACAGAAGATTAAGTTGTTGCAAGGACTAGATCCATGTAATGTAAGAAAATATACTCAGAAGCATGGGCATTCTCTGGCTTGTCTTTCAAGAAAAGTGTGTAAAAGTGTTTTTCATCACTTGAGGATGTTAGCAGTACACCATTCAGAAATGCGGACGTTTGTAAAGAAACTATACTATGTAAAAAGTCCTGCATTATGTTTAAGTGAACTGAATACAGGTCTTTTACATGGTTCTTTATCAGATGTTCAAAAAAAGTGTGATGATATTGAAATGCGATATTTTGGTTCAGAAGAGCAGTCCTTAGAAAGTGAAAGTTTGACAATTACAGATGTTGAAGGAGTTGGGAAAGTGATTAGCACTGATCAGTTTGAAGAAGAAATTGGAAAGTTTAATGTAGTGTGCACTGAAATACCAAACTATGTTTGTGTTTGTTGTCGACATACTCATTGTAAAAGTCAAACTAGGAATGTTGATTTGTTTTTTTAAAAAAAATGAAAAGGAGAACAATAGTAAGTGGGAAGAATTTGCAACTTACTTGTTGGTGGAAGGTCGATTTGAGATAGGTAGTGATCAAAGTATATGTAAATATTGTTAGAACAAATTAGAAGAGAACAAAATGCCTGCTAGAGCAGTACATAATAACTTAGAATTAGTAGCTATTCTGGAGGAACTTGCAGAATTGAATACATATGAGTCGGTTCTAATTCAATCTGTTCATCCTTAATCATAATTCGGATGGGGCCTAAAACAGGTAAACTGCCACCAACAGACTTGCAAAGAGGGCTGAAAGGAAGAGTGGTGTACTTACCTTTGGAATTTAAGAAAAATATTGAAACTATTGCTGGAGAGAAAGAGGAAAATGAGGCAGTAGTCATTCTAATAAATGGTGTACCTGTTACGAAGTCATCCACCTGTACTCCGGTTTGTTCCTTCGCTGAGCTGCTTGTTCCCAACTCCCTCTGAAGCCCACCGAGGCAACAAGATATTGGAACTTGTCACCCAGCTGGACCCCCGAGGGGGAAGGGGGGAATTGGAGGAGAGAGAAAGAAGAAGACAAAACACTGGATTCGCGTCTTAATCCTCTTCTGGGTATTCTTCAGGGACAGGAAGTGATTGGAATACTTATTCTCTATACATGCGCCACTGGAAACTGCGCCACTGGAAACTGCAACTGGTTCTTGTTATCTACACAACTCGAGGGATGAATCTACATTAGAAAGGTTCCAGAGGTAATCTCTATTTCCGGCAGAGGGTCTTTTTCTAGATGCTTTCAATACTGCAGCGCTTTTTATACATTAAAACAATTATTTAGCATTACAACATTTCAACCATATTCATGCTGTCTAATTTGTTTCACAAATAAAGGTTTAAAACAAACAAAATGACATCTTCAAAGCGCAAATATTGTCCTCACTGTTGCGCAACAATTGTCCACTCAGTTCTTGAAAACAAGTCTTTTTCAATATGGGAATGATTGTTTAATCAATACTGTTCTTTAAATCACTAGGAAGTTCAGTCTTAAACTTCTCGGTTATTTGAAAGCTCCTTCTGCCGAAATAATCTGCCTCAGTCTTTAAAGCCTTGAATGTTCAAACAGAAATGAAAACTCTTACCTCGCGTTTAGAATTACCCGAGTGTTAAGAAGGTTGCTAGGCGCCGGTTTGTTTATTGTTCCTTCTTCTGTCTCTTTAGGTAACCGGAGGCGAAGTGCTGAAGAATCGGAAGAAGAGCGCCGTAAAAGCGGAAGAAGATCCAGCCGGACCTTTTATTCTGAGCGCCCTCGAGGAATCAGGAAGTGTTGCTGCCCTGGAGTTGGATCGGAAGACTGGAGCTGCATTCAAGGACGGAGTCAGGTGAGTTCTGCCAGCAGGAAGCGAAGCATCGGGGATAAGCGGGTGGGGGCTTAAATACCTTTGGTGGGGATTATGCGAAGGCTCCTAAAACGTGTCCTGGGTGTGACTTCTAAATTAGCATAAGCACGGAGCGATTTTCAGTTTACACGTGCTGGGCATGTGCCTAGTGACTTCAGTACAGCGAAACAGTTAACACGTGCACAACATGTGTCAAGACTCGTGCAAAGAGTATAACTTGCTAATACTATCCAGAAAACAAACATTGATACCTGCAATTACAATATGCTGCGAAACAGGATTAGAGAAGTGTAATAAAGTACAGGTTACACAAGTTTAAGCTAGTAATGTCAAGCGCTATATATACATGAATGGTCAGAATTCTCTATGCATACCAACTTGACCAGGGATGAACTCATACCAACTTGACCAGGGATGAACTTGACCAGGGATGAACTCAGGTTCAGGTTTTCGTAACAGTTCCCCCCCCAAAGGTCGTCTAATCGGGCGGGGCTTATCTGGATGTAAGGCATGAAAGGACCGAATGAGGCGTGGGGCGTTAGCATTCGTTTCTGGTTCCCAAGATCTTTCGGAGGCATCGTAACCTTTCCAATCAATCAGATAGTGTAAACGGCCACCAATGCGTTTAGAGTCTATAATGCGATTAACCTCGTATTCCACATGATCCCCCACAATTACTGGTGGAGGTGGATTATCCTGTCGAGTAGCGGGATCGAGTGGTTTAAGTAAAGAAACATGGAACACAGGATGAATAACAAATTCTTTGGGTAAGGTTAATCTTACGGAAACTGGGTTCAGAATTTTTTCAATTGGATAAGGCCCAATGTATCTTGGCTTTAATTTCCTTGGACTATCCATTTGAATATTTTTAGTTGAAAGCCAAACAAGATCTCCTTCCTGATAAGGTGGAGTTGGGTTTCTATGTTTATCCACAGCCAGTTTCATTTTCATTTTGTGTTTTGCTAAATTCTGTTTAGCTAGATCTTGTAACTTTTTCAATTTATGTAAACGCTCTGTGACTGCAGGTACAGTATCTTTTAAATCTGGGGAAAAGGTCGGAAGGGATCGTGGATGCATACCAGTAAGAAAATAAAAAGGTGAACAACCTAAAGCTGCATGATGGCTATTGTTGTATGAAAATTCAGCTAAGGGTAAGACCTCATCCCAACTTGCAGACACTGAAGACGTCAGACAGCGTAGAGTCTGTTCCAGGTACTGATTTAATTTCTCTGTCTGGCCATCCGTCTGTGGATGGAACGCTGAGGACAACGCAATGTCTATTCCTAAATTTTTACATAATTGTCTCCAAAATTTGGAGACGAATTGGGGGCCCCTGTCGGACACGATTTTACTGGGCAGGCCATGTCGTTTTACTATGTGATTAATGAAAATGTCACTGAATTCACTTGCATTAGGTAATTTAGTTAAGGGAATGAAATGTCCCATTTTTGATAGTTGGTCCACAACTACCAAAATAGTAGTGTAAGAATGTTAGTTAGGTAAATCGGTGATGAAATCAAGACTAATGGTGTGCCAGGGGGATGGAGGTATCGGCAATGGTTGCAAGAGACCGGCAGGTGACTGATGATCAGATTTCTGCCTAGCACATACTGGACATGACTTTATGTATTGCTGAATATCCTTACTAATGTTGTTCCACCAAAAGTGTCTCTGACACAACTCTAAAGTTTTATGTATTCCAGGGTGTCCTGCAAAACAAGAATCGTGATTCCAGTTTATTACCTGTTGTCTTAATTCCCCTGGGGGTACAAACAATCGTTTGTTATGTAGAAAATAGCCTTGATGTATGGAGTTCAGTTTGTGTGAAAGCCAGTCTTGTTGATTTAATGTCTGAAAGCTCTGTTTTAACTGAGTTAGAAAGGTGTCTACTTGTGTGAATGCGACCACTTTTTCTGATGGTATGATAGTTTGAACGTTTATCCTTTCTTCTGATTGTTTATCACAAACTAATCTAGACAGTGTATCGGACAATAGTTGTTTCTGCCCTGGACGATATGTGATAATAAAATCAAATTCACTAAAAAATAACAACCAGCGCATTTGTCTGGGAGTTAAAGCCTTAACTGTGGTAAAAAATTGTAGATTTTTATGGTCTGAAAATATTGTGATGGTATGCTTGGCTCCCAATAAGTGGTGTCTCCATTCCAAAAAAACGCCTTGATTGCCAATAATTCTCTCTCAGCAATCGTATAATTTTGCTCTGCTGGTAAGAGTTTACGAGAATAAAAGGCAATGGGATGCAAACGTCCAGTTGTTGGATCTTTCTGCATTAAAACCCCTCTTAAAGCCGTTTGAGAAGCGTCTGCCTCCACAAAAAACGGTCTATCAGGATCAGGGTGAATCAGAAGAGGGGCAGACGTAAACGCTTGCTTTAATGTAGCAAAGGCCTTTTCAGCATCTGAATTCCATTGGAATTTTGTTCCTTTCCGAAGTAATTGTGTAATAGGAGTCACAATGTCGGAAAAGTTTGAAATGAAACGCCGATAAAAATTAGCAAAGCCTAAAACTCGTTGTATCTCTTTTACCGACGATGGTCTGGGCCAATTTAAAATGGCTTCTACCTTTTTTTTATCCATCGTTATGCCTTCTGGGGAAAGCCAGTAACCCAGAAATTCAACCTTTTTAGTATGAAAAACGCATTTCTCAAGTTTCACATACAAAGAATTCTCCTTTAACCTTTGTAGTACTGAGCGAACATGATGAACATGTTCCTCATCAGTTTTGGAAAAGATTAATATGTCATCTATATATACAATGACACATACGTCCAAAAAATCATGCAATACTTCATTAATGAAGTACTGAAACGCAGCCGGGGCGTTACAAAGCCCAAAAGGCATCACTGTATATTCAAAAAGACCATATTGCGTGCGAAATGCGGTTTTCCACTCGTCGCCCTCCTTTACACGAACCAGATGGTAGGCACCGCGTAAATCCAATTTGGTGTATATGCTTGACCCTTTCACTTGATTTAACAAAACTGGAATCAAAGGGAGGGGGTAACGATTCTTAATCGTAGCCTTGTTCACTGCGCGATAGTCAATACACGCTCTTAAATCGCCGGATTTTTTAGACACGAAAAAGAGCGGCGAGGAGACTGGCGACGTGGAGTGTCGTATAAACCCTTTCTCTAAGAGTTCTTCCAGGTAAGTTTTAAGATATTCATTTTCAGGTTCAGTTAGAGCATAAATTCTACTGCATGGTAAGGCTGCTCCTGGAATCAAATCAATTCTGCAGTCATAAATTCTGTGTGGTGGTAACCGTGTTGCCTGGACTGGGTCAAAAACATCTGAGAAGTCTAGGTACTCACTGGGTATCTGAGGAACTACTGAGTCTACTACTGAGCAACATAATGGAGATATTGGATCTTGCAATTCTTGGTAACAGTGAGTTCTACAGTGAACTGAATCTAAGGTCACAGTTCTTTTTACCCAATCTATGTGAGGATTGTGTTGTTCTAACCATGGGATACCTAATATGACACCAAATGTCGGAGTATCAATAAGATCAAAAACTGTTTCTTCTGTGTGTCCATTTTCGGCAATAATAGTTAGTGGTTTTGCGTGGAACTTGATTAAACCTGAAGACAAGGCTGACCCATCAACTGCCCTAACAATTTCCGGTTCAGCCTTCGGAATTCGAACTACGCCTAAATGTTTAGCTAATTCGAGATCAAAAAAGTTTCCTGTAGCTCCTGAGTCAATCATGACAGCTATACAATGTCTTTGTTGGGTAGTAAGAACGAAAGTCAATCTAATAGTCAGATGTTTGGGTGTGTGAGTAACAACGTTTGTAGCGTAATGTGAGATCTGTGGTCTGAATGGTCTCGAAGAACCGATCTCATCTTTCTTCGAGAACCCTAGTTTTCCGACTCTTGAGGAACCGAATCTAAAGCCGCAATCCCTTTCTTTTTAGTGGGTTTTACTGGACAATCTTTGGCATAATGCCCTGCTTTGCCACAATAAAGACAAAGATTCCCTTTTCGTCTGCGTTCCTTTTCCTCTGAGGAAAGTGGCCCTTTTACACCCCCAATTTGCATTGGTTCTACGTGAGCATTTTTGTCTTCTGATTCTTTCTTTTCTACCTTAAAATGTAAGGCTCTGAAATCTCCTCTGGGTTTTTCACTTTTACGCTCTCCCAATCGGTGATCTAATTTCACCACTAAATCTAGGAATTCTGTGTAATCTTGGGGAAGATTTACAATGTGTGCCAAGGAGTCTTTTAGGTCATCTCGAAGACCTCGGTAAAAAAGAGATACCCTTTTATCTTCTGGCCAATGTGTCTCGGACAGTAATCGATTAAAGGTGGTGACATAAGTAATGAGGTCTTTCGAACCCTGGCGGAGATTCAATAACTCGTTATCAGAAGCATGTATAAATACATGTTTGGCAAATAATCCTGACATAGCAGTTTTGAAAGCGTTTAAATCATGCAGTAAAGGGTCATTAACATCAACCAAGGGCATAGCCCAGTTAGCTGCCACTCCTCCCAAATATGAGATTATGAATGCTACTTTAGAAGTGTCTGAAGTAAAAATCTGAGGCTCACATAAAAAGTGTAGTTGACATTGACTCATAAAAGTGGAGAAGCGACTACTATCCCCTGTGAAACGTTCAGGATTGGCCAAAGGAACAGGGCTGGGTGAAACCACAGTGACTTGGAGATTTTGATCGGAATTGGCTCCTGAAGGTTGGGCAGGGTTATTAACATGAGGATTAAATTTAGATGGAGCAATAAGGGGTTTACTAACTTCTGAACGTGGATCCCTCCAATTAGTAAAACCTGTTTTGGTCCTATCTAGCTCTAATCTAAGGGCCTGATTCTCCTGTCTTAACTCATGCATTTCGCCTACCAATCTACGAACCAATGCGGTTAATTGGGACGGGTCTAGAGCATCGGTTTCGTACTCCATAATGCAAGATCGGCGAAGGAACGGGTGTTGGAGGCTTCGCTTTCTGTTACGAAGTCACCCACCTGTACTCCGGTTTGTTCCTTCGCTGAGCTGCTTGTTCCCAACTCCCTCTGAAGCCCACCGAGGCAACAAGATATTGGCACTTGTCACCCAGCTGGACCCCCGAGGGGGAAGGGGGGAATTGGAGGAGAGAGAAAGAAGAAGACAAAACACTGGATTCGCGTCTTAATCCTCTTCTGGGTATTCTTCAGGGACAGGAAGTGATTGGAATACTTATTCTCTATACATGCGCCACTGGAAACTGCGCCACTGGAAACTGCAACTGGTTCTTGTTATCTACACAACTCGAGGGATGAATCTACATTAGAAAGGTTCCAGAGGTAATCTCTATTTCCGGCAGAGGGTCTTTTTCTAGATGCTTTCAATACTGCAGCGCTTTTTATACATTAAAACAATTATTTAACATTACAACATTTCAACCATATTCATGCTGTCTAATTTGTTTCACAAATAAAGGTTTAAAACAAACAAAATTACATCTTCAAAGCGCAAATATTGTCCTCACTGTTGCGCAACAATTGTCCACTCAGTTCTTGAAAACAAGTCTTTTTCAATATGGGAATGATTGTTTAATCAATACTGTTCTTTAAATCACTAGGAAGTTCAGTCTTAAACTTCTCGGTTATTTGAAAGCTCCTTCTGCCGAAATAATCTGCCTCAGTCTTTAAAGCCTTGAATGTTCAAACAGAAATGAAAACTCTTACCTCGCGTTTAGAATTACCCGAGTGTTAAGAAGGTTGCTAGGCGCCGGTTTGTTTATTGTTCCTTCTTCTGTCTCTTTAGGTAACCGGAGGCGAAGTGCTGAAGAATCGGAAGAAGAGCGCCGTAAAAGCGGAAGAAGATCCAGCCGGACCTTTTATTCTGAGCGCCCTCGAGGAATCAGGAAGTGTTGCTGCCCTGGAGTTGGATCGGAAGACTGGAGCTGCATTCAAGGACGGAGTCAGGTGAGTTCTGCCAGCAGGAAGCGAAGCATCGGGGATAAGCGGGTGGGGGCTTAAATACCTTTGGTGGGGATTATGCGAAGGCTCCTAAAACGTGTCCTGGGTGTGACTTCTAAATTAGCATAAGCACGGAGCGATTTTCAGTTTACACGTGCTGGGCATGTGCCTAGTGACTTCAGTACAGCGAAACAGTTAACACGTGCACAACATGTGTCAAGACTCGTGCAAAGAGTATAACTTGCTAATACTATCCAGAAAACAAACATTGATACCTGCAATTACAATATGCTGCGAAACAGGATTAGAGAAGTGTAATAAAGTACAGGTTACACAAGTTTAAGCTAGTAATGTCAAGCGCTATATATACATGAATGGTCAGAATTCTCTATGCATACCAACTTGACCAGGGATGAACTCATACCAACTTGACCAGGGATGAACTTGACCAGGGATGAACTCAGGTTCAGGTTTTCGTAACAGTACCAACAAAGAGTCGGAAAATATGGCAAGAATTTGTGGATGTTAATACAGTTGAAAAGTCTACCTTATATCTTATAGAGAACAATATTTATTACAAAACTGTAAATGTGGATGAACAGGTGATAAGTTTAGAAGATGAATGTGTAATTTCAAGTGGTCAAATAGAGAAAGTGGACAAGTCAAGAACTGAAGAGATTTATGAACATTACACAATATGTCCTTTGCATTCAAAAGAAGTAAGAGGAAGCAGCATTGAGTTATTTCAAATGAAAAAAGCACAGGGAACTCCAATGAGTGTATGAGAGAAGAGCTTGGAAGCTTGTTGTTTCCCACAGCTGTTTCCTACTGGAGAAGGTGGACGATATGATGACCTACATGTATGGATTCCAGCTTCAGAATATCGGTCAACAAGATTATATTCTGTATATCCTAGATTTTGACAGTGCATTCCATACATATTTCACCTTTTGTTTGAAAGTGATCTATCTTCTCTGTCATATGCAGTGAACCACATACTTAAAACTGGAGTTCATCAATCACTTCTTTCTGCGAAAGAATTTGTGGAGAAAGTTCAAGAAACAGATGAAAATTTAGAAGCACAGTTAATCAATTTGATGGCAGGTCATCGTGGAACAAATGAGTATTGGTATCGTCGTCATGGAGAACTCAAGTGTATGTTACGGAACTTAGGTACACCAACATGGTTTGTCACACTTAGCTGTGCAGATTCTGCATGGGAAGATTTGCTTGAGTTTCTAAGAGAAGTGAATTCCAATATAAAAAATGTTGAAATAAAGACTCCTGGTGAACTGTGCTCATTGGATCCTGTAAATGTGTGCAGATATTTTAATTATAGGTTTCAAGCTATGATGTCTTTTATCTGCAATAAAAAGAATCCACCTCTTGGAGAAGTTACCGATTTCTTTTGGAGAAAGGAGTACCAAGCAAGAGGTGCACCTCATATTCATATGCTATGATGGGTCAAGGATGCACCTAAATTTGGATCTGACTCTGATGAAACAGTATTGTCTTTCATCGAACAGTATGTGACATGTGAGATTCCGAGAGAAGAAGGAGATGGAAGCTTGAGACAGCAAGTTTTACGTTTCCATAGTTACCGTTGTGGAAAGTACTGCAGAAGCAAATACAAGTCTAAAGGAAAATTTTACACCAAATCTCGGTTTGGTTTTCCACGTCCAGTCATTTGTAAAGGAAGAGTAAATTCTTTTTTTTCTTCTGTAAGGCACACAATAACTCGGAAATCTCCAAAGAATACCTACAACTTAAAAAGAACAGTAGTGTCAAAGTATATCAATGACTACAATCCAGCCATTTTAAAAATGTGGAATGCGAACATGGACATCTAGTATGTTGCAGATAACTCAATTGCTGTTGCACGTTATGTTACATCGTACATAACAAAATCAGAAAAAGCAGAGATGAAACAAATCTGGGAAGAAATTGCACAAGAGAAAAGCCTTAGCAAAAAATGGTACAGCTTTACTTTGAAAATGCTTTCCCACCGAGAAATTGGATCCTATGAATGTTCAGACCGCTTGTGCTCTTCAAGTTTATATTCAAAGTCACGAGGAATCATTTGGGTAAGTTTAGGTCTTGTCTGCTCACGGAATAGAGTGTTGAAATCATTAGAAGAAATTGAATACTTAGCAGAAAATGAACCAGACAGTTCAGACATTCTTAAAACAAATATGTTGGACACATACTATCTGAAAAGGAGTCGACATCTGGAACAGCTATGTCTGTATGAAGTACTTCAACATTACAGCTTCAAAAGAAATGTTAAACAGAATTTAAAAGAAGGAAAATGTGCAGTAGTTGGATGTTATGGTTGTTTAGTAACACATGCAAAGGGTAATATTATAAACCACAAGAAACTCAGTTGTGAAACTCCAGATAAGCGAGAATTTTACTATTTAGCACTTCTCCAACTCTTTAAACCATGGCGTAGCGAAAGTGAATTACTTGGAGACTTTGACTGCTACGAAGACTCTTTTAATGCATGTAAAGATAATCCAATCCAATCCAAACCTTTCATTTGTATAGCGCACTACTCACCCGGTGGGTCTCAAGGCGCTGGGGGGAGGGGTCCGCTACTGCTCGAATAGCCAGGTCTTGAGTTGTTTCCTGAAGGAGAGATGGTCCTGGGTTAGCCGATGGCGGATGGGGAGGGAGTTCCATGTCTTGGCTGCCAGGTAGGAGAAGGATCTTCCTCCGGCGGTGGCTCTGCGAATGTGTAGTTCGGCGGCGAGGGCGAGGCTGGTCGATCGTAGCTGGCGGGTGGGCGTGTAGAAAGTCAGGCGGTTGTTGAGGTACTTGGGGCCCAGGTCGTGGAGAGCCTTGTGTGCGTGGGTGAGGAGTCTGAACATGATCCTCTTGCTGACGGGGAGCCAGTGCAGTTCTCTCAGGTGGCCGGAGATGTGGTTGTGTCGGGGGATGTCCAGGACGAGTCGTGCGGAGGCGTTCTGTATGCGCTGGAGTCTTTTCTGTAGTTTGGCTGTGGTTCCGGCGTAGAGGGTGTTCCCGTAGTCCAGTCGGCTGGTGACGAGTGCCTGGGTGACCGTCTTCCTGGTTTCGGTGGGGATCCATCGGAAGATCTTACAGAGCATGCGCAGGGTGTTGAAGCACGATGAAGAGACGGCGTTGACTCGTCTGGTCATCGAGAGGGAGGAGTCCAGGATGAAGCCCAGGTTGCGTGCGTGGTCCGTTGGCTTGGGAGTGGTGCCCAGGGCAGGGGGCCACCAGGAGTCATCCCAGGCGGAGGGGGCTGATCCCAGGATGAGGACTTCCGTCTTGTCTGAATTCAGTTTCAGGCGGCTGTTCTTCATCCACTCAGCGACGTCTTTCATCCCTTCGTGTAGGCTGGCTCTTGCAGTGGCGGGGTCGTTGGTGAGGGAGAGGATCAGCTGGGTATCGTCAGCGTAGGAGATGATGTTGAGGTTGTGTTGGCGTGCGATGGCTGCGAGAGGGCTCATGTAGACGTTGAAGAGGGTCGGGCTGAGTGATGATCCTTGTGTTACGCCGCAGATGACTTCGGTGGCCTCGGATCTGAACTGGGAGAGGCGGACTCTCTGGGTTCTGCCAGCGAGGAACGAGATGATCCACTCCAGTGCCTTCTCTTGGATTCCGATGTTGTTGAGGCACTGTACTAGGGTGCGGTGGCAGACAGTGTCGAACGCCGCAGAGAGGTCCAGGAGGATGAGGGCCGCTGTTTCCCCGTTGTCGAGCAGGGATTTGATGTCATCGGTGGCTGCGATCAGGGCGGTCTCGGTGCTGTGATTGGCTCAGAAACCAGACTGCGAGGGGTCGAGGAATCTGTTTGTCTCGAGGAAGGCGGCAAGCTGTCTGTTGACTGTCTTCTCGATGACTTTGGCATGAAAAGGGATGAGCGAGATGGGGCGGAAGTTCTTGAGATAGCATTGCATGTACAATTTTCCTTACATATTTAAAATGTTGAATCATGAAGTTGAACAGGAAAAGACTATTACAGCTGAAATAGCTAATGAAAGTTCTCAAGATAGTCAAAGTAGTGGTCAATGTAGTCAAGTTCCTCTTGGACAACCAATACTGGAAAATTAAGCAGCGATTGCTATGCATCAAGTCAAAATTGGCAGAAAGAAATATATGTACAAGTGAGAGAACAGATAGAACATGGTTTGTTGCATTAAAAAAGAGAATGTATGTGTTCATCTTTTAAATCTCTTCTGATGTACATCAGTGGTCAAGCTGGGACAGGTAAAAGTTTTTTAAATAAAGTTTTGACCAGTTATCTACTGGTTCACATTTATGTTCTGTGGTAACAGCTCCAACTGGATTAGCTGCACACAATGTTAAAGGAGTTACTTTGCATAGATTACTGATGTTACCAGTTGAGCATGATAATAAATTACAATATCAGAAGTTGTCTGGAGAAGCTTCTCATGAAGTGTCAAGAGTGGTAAAGAAAGTGAAACTATTAATTAATGATGAGGTGAGCATGGTCTCAAACGTAAAGCTTGCTTTTGTACACTTAAGATTGCAACAGGTATTAAAAACAGATTAACACGTTCTCTTTGGAGGAAAACATTTAATTGTATTTGGAGATCTGCTACAACTAACCCCTGTAAAAGGAGAACCAGCGTTTAAAACTCTTCTACATGAAGACACAAAGAAATCTCTGGGAAGTACTGGAAATGTGAATCTGTGGTTACATTTTGAATATAAAGAACTCACTCAGAATATGTGACAAGCAAGAGATGAAGATTATGGAAATATTCTAAAAGATGTAAGAATTGGTGTTCTAAGCAAACATGGTAAAGAAGCTTTTCAAAGTCGTCTACTAAAGAACTTGTTTACAAATGAAAACACACCGGCAGAAGTAATGTGCAAGAACATGAAAGAAAAAAAGTCTGTAGTTAGCTTAATGCCTACAGTGGAAGAGTGTTATACATTTAATAGAGAGCTTATGAAATTAGAAAATCAAGAAATAGTTCACATTGAAGCTATTGATAAAATTGAGCATCAAGGAATAACAATTCTTCTTTCAGAAAAACTACAGACTAAATTGGATTCTCTGGAAAAGTCTGTATCAAAAACTGCTGGCTTAGAAAAAAATGTAGATGTATGTTTAAACTGTCGGCGTAATCTGAATGTAGAAGAAGGTTTAGTGAATGGAGCAATGGGGAAAGTTGTTGATTTTGTGAAATGTCAAAATAGAAATGGAATTGAATTCTTGAAAGATAAATTTGATCAGATTACGGAGGTTAAACAGATTGCACTTTGTGCTGTACGTTTTTTGCTTGTAAAAGACTGGTATGTTCGTAGAAAACAGTTTCCCTTCTGTTTAGCATATGCAATAACTATTCATAAATCTCAAGGTTTAAGTGTAGATAATGCTTTGGTAAATGTAGGAAGAACTGTGTTTAAAGAGGAAATGGTATATGTTGCATTATCTCGAGTTAGAACATTGTCTGGTTTGTATTTAATTGATTTTGATGAGAACAAGGTTAGTGCTGATGTTAATTGTGTAAGAGAATATCATTGTTTGAGAAAGCTTTATGCTCCAAGTTTAGGTGAATATCCTATTTATGAGAAACGTGTTGTGTGTTCAAAACGCAAACATGTTGAAGAATCAACTATGGTTGGAAAGCAGAAACAAAATCAGGAAAAAAAAAGATGTAAAGAAACAGAAAACACAAACAAGTGATGATGTTGTCGGATACCAATTAAAAAATGCTTCTGGTGTCAACTGCTCAGGTTATGTTATTCTAAATGTTATATTTTATCTTGAATATGTTTATGGTGAAATTATGGAAAGTCAGGAAAAAAGATTATGTTCGGCACTTTATACTTTATTTCAAGAATTGAGAACTGATAGAAGTAAGATCCATTCTGTTTCTGGTATTCGCCAACTGTTGGATACATGTACTGGATCTTTAACGTTCAGTGCTAATATACAACAAGATGCACAAGAATTTCTGATGGTTCTGCTTGGAGTACTAGAAGATGAAGGAATTCAGATTAAGAGTTTATTTGGACTCAGTTACAAATGGGAACATAAATGTGAACAGTGTGCATTAACTTCAAGCACTATCGTTGACAGGGAACAATTTCAATATTTGACAATACCTCACTGCAAATCTGTACCATTTTCCAAATTAGTAAAAGAAGCTGATCACAAGTTGATCTGTTCTTGTTGTAAATCAACAATGCTATCTACATTATGCCTACAAAGATATGGAAAATATTTGATGATAATGCTGCAACGCTGTAGACCAAATGGAAGAAAAATGGAAACCAAAATTAAAAATGTTGTTGCTAGTCACGTATCTATTTCTGGAAGAACTTTTGCAACAGTTGCTATTGTTTTCCATGCTGGAAGTACTACCACAAGTGGACATTATACAATTTTTTTGAAGTGTAATAATGGTTGTGTCAGGACTATTAGGGTGGCATGCGATTTAGGGCCTGCGCCATCTTATTCACCATGTTTTACACAGCGCACCTGTGTTGTGTTGCCATTCTGTGCCAAGAAACTCTGTGGCAAAACTCATGAAGCAGCCTCTTTAGCTAATCGTAGGCTGTTATACTTAAGGTAATAGTTCGTTGTGTTGCTGCATGATTTTATGTCTTTATTTATTGATATTTTAACATGTGCCTTTTATTTCGCTACTGTGTTTATTTTTATGTCTTTATTGACTGATATTTAACATGTGCCTTTTTATTTCAGGAGATACAAAACTGTGTTAGTTTTAGCCTGCTTCATAAGGCTAGAACGAGGGAAGGAAACATCTTTTCCATATTACGTTGCGCATGGGCGTGCTCGCGCTGACGTCAGCGGCAATGCCCATGCATCCCTGCTCACTATTCCGGGGATTTTCTGAGGGTGAAGTCCTCTCGGTATTCTCTCGACTTCATTGACCTTCTGGAGTGATTGTGTTTGAGGGTCGCTGGCCTTCCGTCTCGTCAGAGGTACACTCCGGTTTGTTTCCGTTTCTGGATACCCGGAGTTTGATTTCTTTCTTTGTGTAGCGCTCCAGTTTCTGCATTTTCTACTGCGCTCCTCTGGTGCCCTGCTGGGTTCATAGAGGCTTTCTATAGCTAATTGAGTCTTCATTGCTTGGTGCAGCCCCCGATGGTAGACACGTAGGCCTCCTAGTTTGAGACTTCGTGTTACGTGTGTTTTCGGTGTAATTTTACACTGTGTTGGCTACATGTAAGTTAGAGCGTTTCCAATGCTGCACATTTAGAGGTTCATTTCACATCATTATTAGCAATGGTGAAGTGAGAGACATGACTCTGTGTTAGCTGGCAAATAAGAGATGTTTTATAGACTAATTCTTTTTGATGATGTATAATGGTTGAGTGTTTTTGAGTGTATATTTGTGGAGAATTCTTTGGGCATTATATACCAATCTTTGACCTTTGACATCGCAGATTCAAGAAAAGACAAGAGGTAAAATTTAATTAAGATAATTTTTTTAATTTAAATGATTATAAGATAAAAGAGCATTCTAGAGCATTCTAGCATTTTGGATTTCTTCCATTAGTAGGATTCATTCTGAATGCTTATTAGCGAGAGACATTTAAGGAATCATTGTTACTGTATTATGTTATATAACCATTTTTCTTTGCAGAACTCCTTCCCAGCTGTTCCCTTCCCGCATTCCCTTTCCCCCCGCTTGATCACTTCAATCCTCTGTGATAGTCGTACCCAGAGTTGAAGGTATCGAGAGGTGGGTCCTTGTATCGTCGCGTCCAGACCCTGAGGAAGGAAGCTCAATTTGACAGAATAGTGAGCACACGAATTTTATTCCTCCCGGTCTGCACGAGAGGGTACAATGGCCACCTTGGACGATTTATTTAAAGTTATTATGCAAATGCAGAGAGATTTGGCGGAAGCAAAAACCGCCGCAACGGCAGCACCCACTGCTACAGTTGATTGTATGAAACAATCAGGTATCTCTACGACTTCTACTTTGGCGTCTCAAACAGACTCGCAGTCTTCAACTAACATTGCGGTTAATGTCCCTATGCAAATTCCTTTGGCTCCTCCAGAACGTTTTGCGGGGGACCCTTGTAAAGTACAAATTTTCTTAACTCAGGTGGAGTTACATTTTACTTGTAGACCCGCTGCGTTTCCAGACCCGCAATCCAGAATCGCCTTTTTGATTTCATATTTGTCAGGAGATGAAGCCACCTGGGCGGTCCCTTTGGCGTGGCAGGATAGCGCACTTTTATATAATTGGCGACGGTTTGTGGAAGAATTTGAGAACATTTTTGACAGACGGGCAGTTACGTTATCTGCTGATCGAGAATTACTGGAACTTTGCCAAGGAAATAAAGATTTAATTTAGAACTTGTCACACTGTAATAGGTTGATAGCCGAGACATCATGGCCTGAAGAAAAAAGAGCAGCTCTTTTTTATCAGGGTGTAAAGGATGAATTAAAAGATGTACTTGCACAAATCGATCCTCAACAAATAACTTGCCCTGAGTTAATTTATCCTACACTGCGCTTAGATCATAGACTTGCGGAGAGAAAATCTGATAGGAAAAAACTTGACAAAACTTGTTGGCGTTTTGAAAAACCGAAAACCCAATCGAGCACAAATGACACTGCGAGTGAACCAATGGAAATAGGAACGTTAAGACAACTGTTATCGAAAGATGAAAAAGCGGCTTGTCATAAGAATGGGCAATGCTTATATTGTGGTCGAAAAGGACATTTTGTAAAGGAATGTCCGGTTAAACCAAAAGGAAAATCTTTTAGTTCCAAAACAGTGGCAGTTACAACTGAGAGAGTGGCGGAAAACTGACCTGCCCAAGATGTTTGGAAGGGGATCTCTTGGGTATTCTAGCCTTCCCTTTAATAAATTCTTGTGCTTCAAATTATAACGCCCATTTTCGTCTATCTGCCCAAATCACTTTGAATACCATTGTGAATCAAGTGGAAATTTTAATGGATTCAGGAGCCACAGGGAATTTTGTTATTTGGAAACAGCTAAATTATATATAAAAAAAAAGAAACACCTGAAATCGTACAAGCAGTCGATGGAAAGATGCTGTCTGGCGGACCAGTTACCATGCAAACAACTAAAATACACATGTCTTGTACTGATGCTAACAAGAATATACATTTCGGGGAGGTTCAATTTGATGTTATTCAGGCCCCTCAATACGGTTTCATCTTAGGTATGCCGTGGCTATGTCGACACAACCCTATGATTGATTGGGAAAAAAGAGAATTGACGTTTCTTTCCACATATAGTGCCTCTCATTGCTTAACTGTCACCCAAATTGCCACAGCTGAAGAAAAAGACATTATTTTGCCGGCGCAGTACCGACAATTCCAAGACGTTTTCAGTGAAGCCAAAGCCTCTGTGTTGCCTCCACATCGGACATATGATTGCCAGATAGATTTGGTACCTGGTTCTTGTGTTCCGAATAGTCGCATTTATGCTTTGTCAGAAAAGGGAAATCTTCACTTACGACAATATTTAGATCAATATTTGGAGAACGGATTTATACGCCCATCTCGGTCCCCAGCAGCGTCTCCTCTTTTTTTCATTCCGAAGGCAAATGGTGACTTGAGAACCTGTATAGACTATAGAGCCTTAAATAAGATCACAATTAAAAATAAGTACCCACTTCCTTTGATCCCGGTTTTATTGGACCAGGTGAAAACAGCAGTCATTTACACAAAATTGGATCTCAGAGGAGCTTATCACCTGGTTCGGGTACGACAAGGGGATGAGTGGAAAACTGCTTTTAAAACAAGATATGGACTTTTCAAATATTTGGTAATGCCTTTTGGGCTCTGTAACGCCCCAGCCGCGTTTTTTGACATTTTTGTCATCGTGTATATCGATGACATCCTGATTTAATCCGATTCTGACAGCACTCATACCAACCATGTCACAAAGGTTTTAACCGCTTTACAAAAAAACCATCTATATTGTAAATTATCAAAGTGTGATTTTCACGTCACTCCGTTGAATTCTTGGGAGTGATTTGACACCATCTGGAATGCAAATGACAGATAATAAAATACAAGCTGTAGCAAATTGGCCGACTCCAACATCAGTGAGAGATGTGCAATGCTTTTTAGGTTTGGCGAACTTCTACCGTCGCTTCATAGATCATTTCTCCTCAGTTGTAGCTCCCATGACACGACTGTTGCGCAAAAAGGTTAAATTTGAGTGGACTTCTGAAGCTGCTTCTGCTTTTCAAGCTCTGAAAGAAGCCCTTACGGCAGCACTGATCTTACGCCATCCAGACGTTCAGGAACCCTTTGTCATTGAAGCAGATGCTTCTGATGTAGCCATTGGTGCGATTTTATCACAAAGACATCCTAACACGGGTCAGTTACACCCTGTAGCCTATATGTCCAGGAAATTAAATGCTGCTGAACAGAATTATACAATAGCTGAAAAAGCGTTACTCGCTATCCAAGATGCATTCAAAGAATGGCGGCACTATCTTCTGGGAGCACTGTTAACTGTTACAGTGTATACTGATCACAGAAACTTACAATTTATGAGAGCGGCTCGAGTGTTAACACCTAGACAATTGTGTTGGAAGATGTTCTTTGCTGAGTACGATTTTATAGTAACTTATCGGCATGGACTTGAGAATAAAAAAGCTGATGCTTTATCTAGAAGAGACTCTTCTTTACATAAACGAGGCGGCTCATCAAAATCCATTATTTATCCGGACACAGTTGTGTGTGTCTTAACAGCAGAACAATTTCTTGAGCACATTCATACACACTTTCCTCCTTCGTTTTGACCCCAATGGCTGAAACAAAATAAAGTGCGAACTGTTAAAGAAGGAATACCTTTTCATGGACAACAAGTGTACTTGCCCACTGAAGCTCTACGAGAGACGGTATTTCATTGGTTTCATGTTCTTCCATTGGCAGGCCATCCAGGACTAAAAAAAACATTGGAGATAATACAAAAACATTTTTGGTGGCCTACATCGAATAAAGACATTGCAAGAATGATACAAGACTGTGAGGTGTGTGCACGAAACAAATCTGATCATAGTAAACCAAAAGGTTTATTACAAGTCCTTCCTACACCTAGCACACCATGGGAACATGTGTCTCTGGACTTCATTACTGGTTTACCTACAGTTCAACAGCATTCGGTAATATTAGTGGTAGTAGACAGTCTAACCAAGTATGCTCATTTTATCGCCTGTAAATCTTTACTAGGCCTGGGCGGTAAATTCCGTTCCGCTCGTGGAATTTGCGGAATTTCGGTAATTTCGCGTTCCGTGGAGAATGCGAAATTACCAAAAATCCTGCTTTCCGCGACTTCGCGAAATTTTTTCTTGCTCGCATTCTCAAAATGCGTGTTCGCGAGATATTTCTCCCCGAGCACGCAAACAGCAATTGTGAACAGGAAAAAAGCATCGCGAACATGCAATTCCGCGTGTTAGCGGAATTTCTGCATGTTCGCGGAGATTTTTTACCGTTTCGCGGAGATTTGCGTAACGCGATTCCGCAAATTCCGCCCACCCCTATCTTTACCAACATTTAGTCAATTGGCACAAATTTTGTTGCAACAAATAGTGCATTTGCACGGTTTGCCTAAAATACTTGTATCAGACCGTGGCTCTCAATTCTCATCTAAGTTTTGGCAACAATGGTGTCGTACTTTACATATCACCTCAAACATGTCAACAAGCTACCATCCACAAACTGATGGTCAAACTGAGCGTCTCAATCAGACACTAAAACAATATTTAAGATGTTATGTCTCAGAAGCAAAAGAGTCTTGGCTGAATCTCTTATGGATGGCTGAAGTAGCATACAATACCTCACTACATTCATCTACTGGTACGTCCCCTTTTGTTGGTTTATATGGGTACGAACCTAAAACTATTCCTGTGATTTTACCTACAACTAGTTCCAACACACCAGCCGTACAGGATTCTGTTCGACAAATGCAAAAAATGCATCAGCAAATCAATAAACATCTTCTTCAAGCCAAAGACAAGTACAAACTGCAATATGACAAACACCATACCCCAGACCCATTGTATCGTCCAGGAGATTCAGTATGGCTTTCTACAAAGAACTTTGAATTCAAAATTAAGAGTGTTTTTCATCCAAAATGTATTGGACCTTACAAGGTGCTGCGTCAAATCAATCCAGTCACCTATATACTACAACTGCCCAGTTCTTTACGTATTCACCCGGTGTTCCTTACCTCTTTGTTGAAACCTGCTAGTAACACCAGTTCTGAGCGCCCAGCGCCTCTCTTAGTGCAAGGGCAGTGGGAATATGAGGTATGTGACATTTTGGATTCCAAGTTGAGAGGTTCCAAATTGTGGTATTTAATATCGTGGAAAGGATATGGACCTGAAAATGACTCATGTGAGCCTGCATGTAATGTTCATGCTCCGCGTTTGGTGAGACGCTTCCACCTCCGTAATCCTCAAAAGCCGGGCCCTAGACCGCGCTGGGGAGGGGGAAGTGCTGTCAGGACTTTTAGGGTGGCATGCGGTCTAGGGCCCGCCGCATCTTATTCACCATGTTTTACACAGCGCACCTGTGTTGTGTTGCCATTCTGTGCCAAGAATCTCTGGCAAAACTCATGAAGCAGCCTCTTTAGCTAATCATAGGCTGTTATGCTTAAGGTAATAGTTTGTTGTGTTGCTGCATGATTTTATATCTTTATTTATACCTTGATATTTTAACATGTGCCTTTTATTTTGCTACTGTGTTCATTTTTATGTCTTTATTTACTGATATTTAACATGTGCCTTTTATTTCAGCAGACACAAAACTGTGTTCGTTTTAGCCTGCTTCATAAGGCTAGAACGAGGGAAGGAAACATCTTTCCCATATTACTTTGCGCATGGGCGTGCTCGTGCTGACGTCAGCGGCAACGTCCATGCATCCCTGCTCACTATTCCGGGGATTTCAGAGGGTGAAGTACTCTCGGTATTCTCTCGACTTCATTGACCTTCTGGAGTAATTGTATTTGAGGGTCGCTGGCCTTCTGTCTCATCAGAGGTACACTCCGGTTTGTTTCCGTTTCTGGAGACCTGGAGTTTGATTTCTTTCTTTGTGTAGCGCTCCAGTTTCTGCATTTTCTTCTGTGCTCCTCTGGCGCCCTGCTGGGTTCATAGAGGCTTTCTATTGCTAATTGAGTCTTCATTGCTTGGTGCAGCCCCCGATGGTAGACACGTAGGCCTCCTAGATTGAGACTTCGTGTTACGTGTGTCTTCGGTGTAATTTTACACTGTGTTGACAACATGTAAGTTAGAGTGTTTCCATTGCTGCACATTTAGAGGTTCATTTCACATCATTATTAGCAACGGTGAACTGAGAGACATGACTCTGTGTTAGCTGGCAAATAAGAGAGGTTTTATAGACTGATTCTTTTTGATGATGTATAATGGTTGAGTGTTTTTGAGTGTATATTTGTGGAGAATTCTATGGGCATTTTATACCAATCTTTGACCTTTGGCATCGCAGATTCAAGAAAAGACAAGAGGTAAAATTGAATTAAGATAATTCTTTTAATTTAAATGATTATAAGATAAAGAGAGCATTCTAGAGCATTCTAGCATTTTGGATTTCTTCCATTAGTAGGCTTCAGTCTGACTGCTTATTAGCGAGAGACATTTAAGGAATCATTGTTACTGTATTATGTTACATAACCATTTTTCTTTGCAGAACACCTTCCCAGCTGTTCCCTTCCCGCAGTCCCTTTCCCCCCGCTTGATCACTTCAATCCTCTGTGATAGTCATACCCAGAGTTGAAGGTATCGAGAGGTGGGTCCTTGTATCGTGCGTCCAGACCCTGAGGAAGGAAGCTCAATTTGACAGGTTGGAGTCACTGCAACGATACACACTTGGAAATGAAACCGAGATTGCCCTATGAATTACCCAACTCATACTTGATATTTCTGAAACAAAGATTTTAGATACATCATTTGGCCTAGTGGGAAGGTGTAAAGATACTTTAAGGAATTCATACTGGATGATTTCAAAGAGAAATTTTTGATACATTATTTGGTGTACTGCAAAATATGAACACAAACTAGAAAGTAAAGGTAAGATTTGAAGATTGGATATAGTATTGGATATGTTATTTGTGTTGATTTTGTATTATATTTGCGAGAATTAGGCATTTGGTTTTTTTTAACAATCAAGTTGATTGTTTTTTTTTCCTGCTGTTTATGATGAATCTACACTGACATCCCTGTGAATAGTGAAGTTAAGTAGAAGCTGATGACAGCAAAAAAAGGAGTATAATTGTTTTCTGAATGTTAAATTATTTTGTATTATTTAAAAACTCACTGTAATTTGTGAAATATATTACATTACATAGCAGTTTTGCAGTTTATTTTATGTAGTTGAAAAGTTAGAAAAAACAGTACTAATGACAAATAGCACAATAGTAGTTTGATATTTAAAAAACCTTTGAAATTCACTGAAAAAAACATAGGTTTTACAGACGTTATAGTTAGGAATTAGCATTTAAAGAACCTTAGAAATTCACTGAAAAAACCATAGGCTTCAGGGACGTTATAGTTAGGAATTAGCATTTAAAAAACCTTAGAAATTCACTGAAAAATCCATAGGTTTCAGAGACGTTATAGTTAGTTGGACAATTGACTCATATAAAACCAGAGAAATTCACCCGTTATAGTTAGTTGAGCTAACTATAACTCGTGCGCATGCAATGCACTGGTGATGACATCACATATTACATCACTTATGACATGGTCAGTGACATCACTCATGACATCACTCATGAAATCTCAAATGACATTGTGATGTTTTTGAGGTAAATCGTTAAAATGTGCACCAGTGGGGATGCTCTGATTGGTTGGACGCACCCTGAACTGAAAGTTGTGGCAGTTTTGCAGTGATCGCGGTTAAATTGCAACTTGCTTGAGGTAGACTGCAAAAACGCACCAGCGGAATTGCAGGGATATGCTGGACTCAGTCTGAACAGAAAGTTGCAGCACCCATTTTATCAATCAGGAATGGTTTCCGGGGACGAAAATTGTGCGAAAGCTAAGATAAGGGGTCAGGGTGGAGATACTCTGACCCCATGTTTGAGAACTGGGGGTATTAGTGACTCAAGCTATGTGTCCAAATTGTTTTTTTTTTATCGCAAGCGATATTTCCAATGACGCTTCATCGCGGGGAAGTCATGACTATCACAGCGACATCGCAAATATTGGTATAAATATAAAACGAAAATATATATATATTTTTACACACTCACCGATCACTGTATGCATTCACAATCTCACTCAGACACTTATACACCCATTCACACACTCATTCAGGTACTCATGCACCCACTTACAGACTCGCTCTGAGAGTGATGCACCCATGTACAGACCAATTCAGAGACACATGCACCTACTTGGAGACCCACTCATAGACTTATGCAGAAAGTCTCATACCCAGTTAGAGATTCTTACACCCACTCACACACCCACCTGGGCACTCATGCACCCACTCACAGACCCACTCAGAAACTCATACACTTACTTGCAGACTCACTCAGAGTCGAGCAACCATGTACAGACCCAGTCACAGATTTACACACCCACTTACAGACCCACTCATGTATGTACTCATAGACCCACAGAGACTCTCATGCACCCACTACAAACCCAGTGAGACACTCATACCCACACTCACAGATCCACTCAGATACTCATACATCCACTCACACACCCATACAGTCACTCACACACCCATACAGTCACTCACATACTCAATCACAGATCCTGTCAGAGAGTTCTGTTATGTTTAGGAATTTGTAAAGCTCAACGTATATCCGAGTATGTCTTGGCGCTGAGCTTAGCAGAGGACATGAGAGGAAGATTGTGGAGAATTGTAGGTTGAAGAACCATATTTTGAGATGTTTTCTGAGAGCCTGTAGCAATGAGGTGGATCTAGGGTGCAGAGGTAATAGATTCCAATGTTTAGTTGCTCCCGAAAGGAAGCTGCTACCACCTCATTTAGTATTCTTGAACTTAGAGGTTGTGACTTTATGGTTTCCAAATATCTGACTTTCCTGCTAGGTACATACCAGGAAATGGCTTGTTTCAGAAATTCTCTAACCGTGTCATGCAAGACCTTGAAAGTGAGGCAGAGGGCTTTAAATGTAATCTTATTCTTGACAGTCAGCCAGTGCAGATCCTTGATGGCTTGGGAGACTGATTGGTGTTTGGAGAGGCTAAGAAGTAATCTAGCAGGAGAGTTTTGTAAGACTTGCAATTTATTAATGTATTGTTCTTGTAGACTGATGTATAGGCCAATACAGTAATTCATTTTAAATAGGCTAAGGGAGGATATAATTGTTTCTAAAGAATTAATAGGTATATATTGGAGATCCTTTTTGATGGGTCTTAGAGTATTACAGGAGGAGGATATAATACAGTTGTCTTGCTTACTGAAATTTAGTTTGTCATCAAGAATCACTCCCAGACTCTTGACTTTGGAAGTCGGCAATGGGAGCAAGCCCGTTTCTGATCACCAGCTAGCAGAAGTCCAGAATTGGGAATTGTTTTGGGAAAGGATAACCGCGCTCTTATCCGAGTTTAACTTGAGGCAATGCTTGTCCTTCCAGGTGCTGATTCCTCTCATGCAGTTATGAAGCTGAGAGCTAGTGTACTTAACCTCATTAGCAGCAGGTATCACAATTTGTGCGTCATATGTGTAAGAAGTGAGTGAAAACCAAAGGATCAAATCAGTGGACGAGTTCTGTTACATATAAGTTTAAAAGGGTGAGGCCAAGTGAGGACCCCTCGGGTACCAAAAAAGGGAGCGAGTTGGTGTAGGAGCTGAAACTATCTGGAATCACTGTCTTTTCCCAATCTTTTAGAAATGATTTAAGTAGCTCCAGGGCTGTACCTTTTATGCCTATGGTCTCCAGGCGACAGCATTATATCGAATGATCTACAGGGTCGAAGGCCACGGATAGGTCATGTAGGAACAGAGCTGTGGTGCCTCCTCCATTAAGAATGGTTTTGGGTTCATCCATAGCTATAATAAGTGCTGTCTTGGTTCTGTGTTCTTATCTGAAACAGAACTGAATCGGGTCCAACAGATTATTAGCTTTAATGAACTGTGTTAATTGAATGTTCATGATTTGTTCTATGATTTCAGATGGGAAAGGAAGTTTGGAGAAGGGTCGGTAATTAGAGGAGGTATCTGAATCAAGGTTAGCTTTTTTTAGGAGGGGAAGAATAGATGCTTTCTTCCTTGAAGAGGGTACAATGCCTGAGTGAAAAATGTGAGTTAAAGATGTTTGCCAGAACCTTTGCTATTAGTTCAGGGATTTGTTTAAGCAGTGAAGGGGGCAAATATCATTTGGAGATCCCGATTACCTGAGGTGGAGGGTCAGGGTGTTCGAGGTCTTGGAAGCGAAATAGGAGATGGATCTTCCTCCGGTTCTTGTCTTGTAGATCCAAGGAATGGAGGCAAGGGCTAGCCATTCCGAGAGCAGAGGTATCTGGTTTGAGCGTGGAATGCGAGGCGTTGGTACAGATATGCTGGTCCAGCATCGTGGAGGGCTTTTTAGGCATGAATGAGGAGCTTGAAGGTGATTCTTTTGTTGAGTCAGAGCCAGTGAAGCTCACAAAGGTGTTTGGTGATTTGCCTTAGGCGTGGGATGATAAGGACCAGTCTTGCTGCAGTGTTTTGAACGTTCTGTAGTTTCCACGAGGAGTTTCTGGGTAATGCTGGCATAGAGTGCGTTGCTGTAGTCGAGCCTGCTGGTCATGAGTGTGTGAGTGACCATCTTTCTTGCTTCTGTGGAGATACATTTAAAGCTCTTTTGGAGCAGGTGTAGTGTGTGGAAGCATGAGGAGGATACAGAGTTGATCTCGTGGTTAATTGTGAGTTAGGAGTCCAGTATGATGCCAAGGTTGCGTGTGTTGTCTGTGGGGGGTTCCCAGTGCAGCAGGCCACCAGGAGTCATCCCAGGCAGAGGAGGTGGGTCCCAGGGTGAGTACTTTTGTCCTGTCCGTGTTGAGTTTGAGGGAGCTGTCCCTAATCCAGGAGGCAACGGCCTTCATCCTGCTGTGGAAGTTGATTCTGGCGGCTGAGGGTTCATTAGTGAAGGATAGGATCAGCTGGGTGTCATCTGTATATGAGACGATGTTGAGTCTGTGGTTTCTACGATGGCGGTGAGGGGGGCCGTGCAGAAGTTGAAGAGAGTGGGGCTCAGGAAGGAGCCCTGGGGCACTCCGCAGATCTTTTGTGTAAGTTTGGAGCGGAACAGACATAGTGTGACTCATTGAGTGCAGCCGGAGAGGAAGGAGTGGATCCAGTCCAGGGCCTTGCCATGGATGTGGGCGTCATGGATTCTCGTTATTAGAGTGCGGTGTGAGACTGTATCAAAGGCGGCCGAGTGGTCTAGCAGGATCAAGGCAGCTGTTTTTCACCAGTCGATGCGGGTGCGAATGTTGTCGGTGGCAGCGGGGAGTGCGGTCTCAGTGCTGTGATGGATTTGGAAGCCCGACAGGGAGCAGGGAGATGTCCAGGATGTGGTTCACTTTGATGAATTCGGAGAGTTGGGCGTTGATAGTATTCTTGGGGACCTTTGCTGGGAAGGGGAGCAAGGAGATGGGAATTACAGTTTTTGTGGACTGTCGGGTCGGCGGATGGCTTTTTCAGCATGGGGTTGATCTTGGCATGTTTCCTGTCATCGGGGAAGGTGGCGGTGTCAATGGAGTAGTTGATGGTGTGCTGGAGTTTAGGGGTGATGGAGGTGGCTGCTCTGTGAAAGATGTGGTGCCGGCAGGGGTCTGTGGGGCTCCGGAGTGGATGCTCTTCAGCTCTTGAGCGTGTCATCCGTGGTGAGCGGGATCCAGTTGAGCAGGGTAGGTTTGGGGTTCTGTGTGATTCGGGGTGATGGTGTTGGGCTAGGTGGCAGGGTATTGAGCGCCAAAACTGTAGTGAATCAGTCTGATTTTGGGGTGGAAGTAGGTGCAGAGTTTGTCACAGAGTTCTTGGGAGGGTGGTACATCCGAGGTCTCGCTGCTGGGCCTAGCAAACTCCCTGATGATGGCGAAGAGTTCTTTACTGTTGTGAGCATTGGCGTGGATTCTGTATTGGAGGGCTGTTTTCTTTGTAAGACTGCTCATTCTTAGGGCGGCGCTGTGTCAGCTAGGTGCGCTACTGATTTTAAAAGCTACCTTTTTTGCTGTATTTGCTTTAAATATTTGTTTTGATATTTTTCCCTGCTTTTAAACGTCCCCTTTCACGCACTATAAATTGGGTCCTCACCGCTGTTTGGCGGGTCCTCCATAGCGCGTTTAGCGCCCTTCCCGTAATTCTTGGGCGACATCTTGGATAGGGAAAGCTGTTTGGGCGCCAGGCGACGTAGCGCTACAGCTGTTAGGGATCAGGTGGGCTGCTTGTGGCAATCACCAGGAATCTATTTAAGCAACCCTGCTAGTTTTGCTTGCAGGTAAGACTGCTCATTCTTAGGGCGGCGCTGTGTCAGCTAGGTGCGCTACTGATTTTAAAAGCTACCTTTTTTGCTGTATTTGCTTTAAATATTTGTTTTGATATTTTTCCCTGCTTTTAAACGTCCCCTTTCACGCACTATAAATTGGGTCCTCACCGCTGTTTGGCGGGTCCTCCATAGCGCGTTTAGCGCCCTTCCCGTAATTCTTGGGCGACATCTTGGATAGGGAAAGCTGTTTGGGCGCCAGGCGACGTAGGCGCGCAGCGTGTGCGCGCGGCGTGTGTGCCGCAGTAACGCCGGAGTCACGCCAGAGTCCAGCCCGTCTGCGCCCGTCCGCGCCAAGGACGGGCGGGACAGCGGGGAGACATGGCGGATTGACCGGGGGACCATTGGGACCGGCTACACGAGGCAGGACTTTATGACTCTGAAACCGCCCACGCTCCCTTGTCATCATAGGTACGCGCCGGAAGGGTTCCTGACCCCCTTTAGTTGTGACTGTTTCCTGTCTTCTATCTCCGAGCAGATTCCTGTTACCGTAAGTTCATCTCTATCGTCGAACTCTAAGCCAGGTCCTAACCTGAGGACCGATAAGGGTTTCCTCGTCAATGCGAGGTCATTGATCAAAAATAATCTCGCTTTCAAGGACTTTGTATTGGCCAGAGAACCCGCCTGGGTTTTTATAACAGAAACCTGGGCAAAAGATTCCTCGGCCCCTGACTTGGTTGAGGCGGTACCAGAGGGCTATTCTCTTGTGAGGAAGGATAGAGTGGGTCGAAAGGGAGGGGGGCTTGGTATCCTTTATAGGGACCATCTGACCTGTAATATCACTCCCCTGGAGGACTTTCAGGACTCTTTTGAGGCCATTCAGTTCTCTATTTATGGACCCTATGCCGTACCGTTTATGGGTTTTCTTATCTACAGACCCCCTGGGACCAAAACGGATTTCGGCCTTCAAGTGCTTAATATTCTAGAGTCACAGTTTGGCTGTGAGCACATTACTGTTCTTGGGGATGTAAATTTTCATTTGGAGAACTCAGAGTCAATTGAAATTTCATCCTTATTGGATATGTTCTCTGGTTGTGGGCTGAGACAGTTAGTCAAAGGTCCCACCCATCAAGCTGGGCATACGCTTGACGGGGTATTCTCCAATGACATTCGGTTGGAAACCGAGGCTCCTATCCCTCTCTCTTGGTCCGACCATTATGCGATCCCTTTGGTTTTTTCAACCACCTTGAACAGTAGAAAGGACAATGTGCCCAGCAAGATGGTATGGAGACGTAATCTTAAAAAGGTTACCAATAATCTGCTTGCCCCTAAGCTGTTGAGTCTAACGACTTCTCCGGAGGAAGATGTAAGATCTGCAGTTGACAGGATGGATCATGTCATTAAGACTGCTCTTGATGAACTGGCACCAGCTACCCTGCGTTATTCTGCTAGAAAAAGTCCCTCCGCCCAATGGTTTTCTGAATCTCTGAGACTTCTTAGGCAGGGACTACGGAGACAGGAACGTCTCTGGAGGACCAGTTGGGGCTGGCGTGAGAGGGAAGAGCTTAAAGTCCTCCTAAAGAACTACAAGAAGGAGGTTATAAAAACTAAACAAGAGTACTTCACCTCTCTTACCATCTCTCTCTCCTCTCCGAAAGATCTTTTTAAGATTGTGGATACTCTCATCTCACTGAAGACGCCTGACCCTGTGGTTAGTTCACAGCAGCTCTGCAATGATGTTGCACAATTCTTTAATTCTAAGATTGTGGACATACATTCTTCATTAGAGAGTCAAAGGCTAACTCTATCTACCCCCCTGGGTACCTCTGTTATTTCGGCAACAGTACCGGAGGAAGTATCTCTAGGGGGCCTGTCTAGCTTTCCTCCTCTTTCCTTAAAGGAACTTGAAGTCCTTTTGACTAAGATCAGGGTCTCCATTAGACCCTTGCCCTTTGAAACTTCTGAAACAATGTAAGGAGTGTTTTCTCCCTCCCTTACTAGATATTATGAATAGGGCAATGAGGGAAGGGGTTTTCCCCCCTCAATGGAAAAAAGCGGTAGTAAAACCTCTGCTAAAGAAGGCCACGCTTGACCCTGGGGTTCTTAAAAACTTCCGCCCCATCTCGCTGCTCCCAGCTCCTGCAAAGATGTTGGAAATCCATCTCAACCATCACCTTGCTGCTTTTCTGGAAACCTCTGGTCGGTTAGATCACTCGCAGCACGGCTTTAGGAGAGAACATAGTACTGAGTCTGCCCTGACTATTGTGCTTGATAACATCCGCACTAGAGTAGACAGGGGTCAGACTACTCTACTTATCCTGCTGGATCTCTCGGCTGCGTTTGACACCCTGTCTCCCTCAGTCTTAACATCTAGGCTGAGTGAGATAGGGGTTGAGGGGCCCGCACTTAGTTTGCTGGCCTCTTTCCTCAACCAGAGGGAGCAGAGAGTAAAGCTGGGGGAGTTTCTGTCTCCATCCCATCCTGTGATTTGTGGGGTTCCTCAGGGGTCGGCTTTAAGTCCGACCCTTTTTAACATCTATATGACCCCACTTGCCAGGCTTATTAGATCGTATGGGATGGAGACAATCTCCTTTGCCGACGACACACAGATTCTTCTGTCTTTTGCCCAACCTGACATTCTTGTGGCTTCCAATCTTAGAAATTGCATGGAAGCCATTGCTCAATGGATGACTTGTAATTCCTTGAAGCTCAACGGCGAAAAGACAGAGATTCTGGGGTTTGGAGGAAAGGAGATTTTCTGGTCGGCTGAGTGGTGGCCGACCTCGCTGGGGCTGTGCCCGACCCCTACGACCCTGGCTAGAAACTTAGGAGTCATGATTGACCCGACTTTGGGGATGGACCAACAAGTTAGGAGAACTATCTCCACTTGCTGGGGCCTAATAAATATCCTACGGAGGATTAGACATTATCTGTCTCCTCAAGCCAGAAAACAGATCGTCTTGGCAATGATAGGCTCCAGATTGGACTATTGTAATGCCCTTTACTTAGGCATTAACAAGGGCCTGCTAACATGACTACAAATGGTGCAGAATGCTGCTGCCAGGTTTGTTTTGGATTTGCCCAAACGGGCTTCGGCCCAGGCTGCCAGAAGGTCCTTGCATTGGCTCCCAATTGAGGCCAGGATTTCTTTTAAATCCCTGAGTTTGACATATGGGGCTCTGGCCTCAAATAGGGCTGGAGGCTTGAGGGACTTGCTGGCCCCCTACACACCCTCTAGAAATCTCCGCTCTGCCAACAAATTTCTGCTATCTGTTCCCCGAGTCCGTAAAGCCAAATGGGGGGGCAGAGCTTTCTCATCTTTAGCCCCCAGGCTGTGGAATATGCTGCCAGTGGAAATCAAATCTCTTCCCTCCATGCAAGCCTTTAGGAAGGCTCTTAAAACGTGGCTATTTGCCAGGGCCTACCCCTAGTTCTGATCAGTCTACTGTTGAACTTTTTTCTGGTTAGGCGCCTTGATGCCTTCGGGCTTAGTAGCGCGTGGATAAATTTTATTTCATTCATTTTCTTTGTGGAGGTGTGCGGTGATGGCAGTTTTGAAGGCTGCGTGGGTTTACGGGGTTTTGTTGTTCCTCCATATTTTCTCACGTCGTCTGCAGTTGAGTCTCGACTCACTGAGGTCGGGAGTGAACCAGCTGGCTTTTCCGGTGTGTAGTTTGCCGGGTGCCTTCTTGAAGGGAGCCAGGTTACTGGTGCAGTTGGTGATCCAATCAATGGCGGAGGTTGCAATCTGTTGACGTCTGCAGTGGGCGGTGGTATAGTAGTGCTAAGAGATGCAGTGAGATGTTCCTCTGTGATCTTGTTCCACCTGCAATGGGGGGGGACTGTGGGTGCGGTGGTGTACGGTGGGATAGTTGAAGGTGAAGTGCACACAGTGGTGGTTGGTCCAGAGGAGGTCGATGGTGTGGTCTTAGGTAATGTTCCTGCTGGGCGAGAAGACAGGGTTGAGTGCTTGCCCTGCTGCGTGGGTTGGTGCAGTGACTAGCTGCTTCAGTCCAATGTTGGTGAGGTTCTCCAGAAGGGAAGCAGTATTATGGTTGTGGGGGTTGCCCTGGTGGAAGTTGAGGTTGCCAAGTATGATGTATTTGGTGGATGCGAGTGCTTGGGGTGCGATGGCGTCGACGTCAGTGAAAGGCGGGCAGGGACCAGGGAGCCTGTAGATGAGGGTTCCACGAAGGGTGATGTTGGGGTTGGTCTGGTCCTGGAAGTGAAGATGTTCCATGGTGTTCATTGGGTCGTCTGAGTGGTAGGTCAGGCAGAGGGAGTCCTTTTGGACGATGGTGATGTCTCCTCCTGGTTGGCCAGCGGGGTCCTTGCGGGTGATTTTGTAGGAGGATGGCAGTGGAGATGTCCGGGTCTGAGATGGGGTTGCTCCAGGTTTTCATTAGGAAGGCCATGTCTGGCTGACGCAGTCGAGGTGATCCCAGATTTCTGTGGCATGTTTGTGGAGGGAGCACATGTTGAGGAGGATGCAGTTGAGCCAGTTGGGTGTGCTATTGGTTGGCTAATCAGCAAGAGGAGCTGGCGTGTTGGTGTGGGTGAAGGTGTGGCTACAGTTCTGGCATGAGTAGGGCTCTTGGGTGTCCTTCGGAGCTGTGAGGAGGCAGTTGGTGTGGCATCTTGTGCTGAGAGCGAGGAGGGTACTTGCATCGTATCGATGGAGGGTCCGAGATCCAGGGTCCTTGGCACTCGGCGCGGTCCAGGCACAGACAGGCACAGACAGGCTTGCCTTTGGCATGTCAGCGGTAGGCCCGCTGCACAGCGGCCACCATTATGTAGTGCTGCAGTGGGGGCTGGACAGAAGGGAGGCAGGATTACTGCTTTACATTGAGCAGAGAAAAAAATCCCTAGTTTAAAATATATATAGCTTGTAGTACGCATTCCTGCATCTCTTTTCTGAGTAGATTTTGTTTTTTTAAGAGAATTGAATACCGTTCACCATGCACAAAAAGCTGGTTCAAATAGGTAATCAGAAACTGCAATGAATGTTGTCTAGCACTTTTTAGGTTGAGCTACAGCATAAATGCGTTGTAATGTATGTATTTTTTTTGCTTCAAAACTGTTTCTTTTTTTTTTTAAACTGAGCCATGTTGGTTAATGGTTTCCAAATTACTTTTCTGTCTGCTAGATTGTAATAGGTTTCTTTTTATTTTCGTTGTGCTTATGCTTTTAAAATATGTATACTTACTGTTTATTTATGTTTAAATTGAATGTGCAGTGCAGCGCTGCACACGATCCCCACCTCTCCCATGCCCACAGCAGGGGTGTAACACAGGCCCCCGCAACCCCCGCAGTGTGTGGGGGCCCCCAAGCTCCAGGGGGCCCCCTCAGCACAGCACTTCAGCCGGAGAGCTCCTGTTAGAGTCCGGAGGGGGCCCTTCCAGGTACTCTGCAGGGGGGCCCCCTCAATTATCGTTTTGCCACGGGCCCACAGTTGCGGACGTCACGTCAGCTCGCTGCTCGGAGGGCATTGTGTGATAGATGCAACATTTTAGAAAGATCCATGATCCTACTAAGCACCGTCCCATTTGACGACTTGGATAGTTGATCGCCGGACACTATGATTGGTTTCTACGATAGCGGTGAGGGGGGCCATGCAGATGTTGAAGAGAGTGGGGCTCAGGAAGGAGCCCTGGGGCACTCCGCAGATCATTTGTGTAAGTTTGGAGTGGAACAGACGTAGTCTGACTCATTGAGTTCAGCCGGAGAGGAAGGAGTGGATCCAGTCCAGGCCCTTGCCATGGATGTGGGCGTCATGGAGTCTTGTGATTAGAGTGCGGTGTGAAACTGTATCAAAGGCGGCCGAGTGGTCTAGCAGGATCAAGGCAGCCGTTTTTCACCGGTCGAGGCGGGTGTGGATGTTGTTGGTTGCAGCGGGGAGTGCGGTTTCAGTGCTGTGATTGCTTCGGAAGCTGGACTGGGAGATGTCCAGGATGTGGTTCACATCGATGAATTCGGAGAGTTGGGCGTTGATAGTATTCTTGGTGACCTTTGCTGGGAAGGGGAGCAAGAAGATGGGAATTAAGGTTTTTGTGGACTGTCGGGTCGGCCGATGGCTTTTTCAGCATGGGGTTGATCTTGGCATGTTTCCTGTCATCGGGGAAGGTGGCGGTGTCAATGGAGTAGTTGATGGTGTGCTGGAGTTTAGGGGTGATGGAGGTGGCTGCTCTGTGAAAGATGTGGTGCCGGCAGGGGTCTGTGGGGCTCCGGAGTGGATGCTCTTCAGCTCTTGAGCGTGTCATCCGTGGTGAGCGGGGTCCAGTTGAGCAGGGTAGGTTTGGGGTTCTGTGTGATTCGGGTGGTGGTGTTGGGCTCGGTGGCAGGGTATTGAGCGCCAAAACTGTAGTGAATCAGTCTGATTTTGTGGTGGAAGTAGGTGCAAAGTTTGTCACAGAGTTCTTGGGAGGGTGGTACATCCGAGGTCTCACTGCTGGGCCTAGCAAACTCCCTGATGATGGTGAAGAGTTCTTTACTGTTGTGAGCATTGGCGTGGATTCTGTCTTGGAGGGCTGTTTTCTTTGTGGTGGTGTGCGGTGATGGCAGTTTTGAAGGCTGCGTGGGTATACTGGCTTTGTTGTTCCTCCATATCTTCTCGCGTCGTCTGCAGTTGAGTCTCGACTCACGGAGGTCGGGAGTGAACCAGCTGGCTTTTCTGGTGTGTAGTTTGCCGGGGGCCTTCTTGAAGGGGGCCAGGTTGTTGGTGCAGTTGGTGATCCAATCAATGGCAGAGGTTACAATCTGTTGACGTCTGCAGTGGGCGGTGGTGTAGTAGTGCTAAGAAATGCAGTGAGATGTTCCTCTGTGGTCTTGTTCCACCTGCAATTGGGGGGGACTGTGGGTGCGGTGGTGTAGGGTGGGATAGTTGAAGGTGAAGTGCACACAGTGGTGGTTGGTCCAGAGGAGGTCGATGCTATGGTCTTAGGTGATGTTCCTGCTGGGCGAGAAGACAGGGTCGAGTGCTTGACCTGCTGCGTGGGTTGGTGAAGTGACTAGCTGCTTCAGTCCAATGTTGGTGAGGTTCTCCTGAAGGGAAGCAGTATTATGGTTGCGGGGGTTGTCCAGGTGGAAGTTGAGGTTGCCAAGTAGGATGTATTTGGTGGATGCGAGTGCCTGGGGTGCGAAGGCGTCGACGTCAGTGAAAGGCGGGCAGGGACCAGGGAGCCTGTAGATGAGGGTTCCACGAAGGGTGATATTGGGGCTGGTCTGGTCCTGGAAGTGAAGATGTTCCATGGTGTTCATTGGGTCATCTGAGTGGGAGGTCAGGCAGAGGGAGTCCTTTTGGACGATGGTGATGTCTCCTCCTGGTTGGCCAGTGGGGTCCTTGCGGGTGATTTTGTAGGATGACGGCAGTGGCGATGTCCGGGTCTGAGATGGGGTTGCTCCAGGTTTTCATTAGGAAGGCCATGTCTGGCTGACGCAGTCGAGGAGATCCCAGATTTCTGTGGCATATTTGTGGAGGGAGCACATGTTGAGGAGGATGCAGTTGAGCCAGTTGGGTGCGCTATTGGTTGGCTAAGCAGCATGAGGAGCTGGCGTGTTGGTGTGGGTGAAGGTGTGGCTACAGTTCTGGCATGAGTAGTGCTCTTGGGTGTCCTTCGAAGCTGTGAGGAGGCAGTTGGTGTGGCATCTTGTGCTGAGAGCGAGGAGGGTACTTGCATCGTATCTATGGAGGGTCCGAGAACCAGAGTCCTTGGCACTGGGCGCAGTCCAGGCACAGACGGGCACAGACAGGCTTGCCTTTGGCATGTCAGCGGCAGGCCCGCTGCACAGCGGCCACCAATATGTAGTGCTGCAGTGGGGGCTGGACAGAAGGGAGGCAGGATTACTGCTTTACATTGAGCAGAGAAAAAAATCCCTTGTTTAAAATATATATAGCTTGTAGTACGCATTCCTGCATCTCTTTTCTGAGTGGATTTTGTTTTTTTAAGAGAATTGAATACCATTCACCATGCACAAAAAGCAGGTAAAAATAGGTAATCAGAAACTGCAATGAATGTTGTCTAGCACTTTTTAGGTTGAGCTACAGCATATGTGCGTCATAATTTATGTATTTTTTTGCTTCAAAACTGTTTCTTTTTTTTAAAACTGAGCCATGTTGGTTAATGGTTTCCAAATTACTTTTCTGTCTGCTAGATTGTAATAGGTTTCTTTTTATTTTCGTTGTGCTTATGCTTTTAAAATATGTATACTTACTGTTTATTTATGTTTAAATTGAATGTGCAGTGCTGCGCTGAACACGATCCCCACCTCTCCCAAGCCCACAGCAGGGGCGTAACACAGGCCCCCGTAATCCCCGCAGTGCGTGGGGGCCCTCAAGCTCCAGGGGCCCCCTCAGCACAGCACTTCAGCTGGAGAGCTCCTGTTAGAGTCCGGAGGGGGCCCTTCCAGGTACTCTGCAGGGGGACCCCCTCAATTATCGTTACGCCACTGGCCCACAGTTGCGGACGTCATGACCGCTCGCTGCTCGCAGGGCATAGTGTGATAGATGCAACATTTTAGAAAGATCCATGATCCTACTAAGCACTGTCCCATTTGACGACTTGGATAGTTGTTCGCCGGACACCATGATTGGTTCCTAATAGATAAATGCTTCTTCTATGCACGTGCGTGCTCATCCGCTGCACTCGGTAAACAGACCTCCCGAATGGCCACCTGCCATTGTCTGTGGTAAATACCTTCCGTGCTGTCTCCCACGCCTCAAAAAAACTAAGTAATCTGGCATGCCCAGCACAACTGCTTTTTATCAGCCCACGCCACTGTTATCCATGCTGCAGCTGTTAAAAGAATAGCAACTAAACCTGACTCTACAGGTTTTAGGAAGCCTGGGTCCGAAAGCACATCTACAAGAAGGCCTGGATTTGCAGCCAGCTATCCTAGCAGTGACCGCGCTTCTCCTGGAAAATCTTCAGCTAATACCGACCGCGCTTCATCAAATAGGCTGCCTTCTAGCAGCAGCCAGAAGGAAAGCAGTAGCAGCACATTGTCCAAGAAGTCTGGCACAGATGGCATTTCTAAGAAAGCCAGTGTCCTCAACTTCACCTGAAAAAAAGTCAGTTACTCTTACAGATGAATCAAAAAAATATCTCATGATATGAGAAAACATGGAAATGCGAAGGCAGTTGTAGTTACGACTCCAGCACCACCACCTCTGGCTCCTAAGGAAGCTTAGCATTCTCTCCCTTGGGTCAGTATTTTTGATTTCTGGTTTCATGCCAAAGTTTATTTGTGTTATATGTATATATTTTATTTGTTGCCTTGCATTATGTATTTAACTTTTCATTATCAGTGGTTGGTTAATATGATTATCTTTGTTTTCTGTGGCTACACCACTGTACTTAATACTATCTTGTAAATTTCAATAAACGTAATGGAAACACAATATTTTATTCTGACTCAATGGTGTAGAACTAGAATATGGCATGTTCTTTGTGCTGTGGAGAGATAGAGCATATATGTGTGGTTTGGTATGTTTGTGTTTTGGGCTGGTTGAAGGGGGTTGTGCCGTGTTTTTGGTTGCAATTTTGTTGAGTGTTTTATTTTGGTGTGTTGATGTTGAGAGAGTGTCATTTCTGTTTACGTGGGGCAGCACTGGGAAGCGAGGGGCTTGTGGGATATTTGTTGGCTGGATCTGTATGTTTATTTCTTTTCTTTTAGTTCAGCATATCCAATGCGCTACCCTGTTTCTCGCCCTATGCTGCTCTCTGTATGACCTCTACCTCAACTCACTGACTCATCTCAAACCTCTTTCTACTACTGTTTACAATGCACTACCCTATTTCTCACCCTATACCTCTATCAATATATCCTCTATCTCCACTCTCTCATTCATCTCAAACCACTACTATGATCCCCAAAACAACCCGTTCTAGACTCTTCCCTACTCTATACCTCCTTGCATCATCTCATAACTCTTTTACTATTCAATCCTTCAATCCGCCAAAACAAGCCTTTCTAAACCCTTCCCTCTGACTCCTTCCCCTCCACCTCCCTTTTACTAATCCCAAGCCTCCTCCTACTGCTATGAGGTGCAAAAAAAAAAAGAAAATTCTAAATCCTTCCCTCTCCTATCCCACCACTATCCTCCTCAATCCAAATAACAGACAAACTTCTACCACTCAATTAAATTTCATTTTTCACTATATTAACCCCTTCCCCGCTCATGACGGAACCGCTCCGTCATGAGCCACGGTTGCCGTGTGCTCATGACGGAGCGGTTCCGTCATGACACGACCGTTGGCGGCCGCTCCGCCCACGCGGCACTGTTTCCCTGCCTGTGCGCAACTGGGCGGAGTCATGACGGAACCGCTCTGTCATGAGCACAGCTCAACCGTGGCTCATGACGGAGTGGCTCCGTCATGAGCACAGCGCCACCGCGCTGCCCCCCGCACCTCCCAGCGCTGCGGCGGAATTCCCGCCGCAGCGAAGGGGTTAATACACCACTAATCCTTTAAGGTTTCCAGAGTAGAGTACTCTACTCACAGAAAAAGCGCTTCAACAACCCATCAGGGGTAGTAAGCACAATATAAATACTAACCTTTTTCCCCCACCTATCCCTCCACTATCCTTCTCAATCTAAATAACTGACTAACATATCCACCACTCAAATGACTTTCATATTTCACTATACTCCTAACTTTACTACTACTAAACTGAGAAAAATCCTAATTTTAAGGCTTTCGGTATTCACAGAAGGCATTTAGGAGTCCTAAAGTTAGGAGTCCTAACTTTACTACTACTAAATTGAGAAAAATCCTAATTTTAAGACTTTCGGTATTCACAGAAGGCATTTAGGAGTCCTAAAGTTAGGAGTCCTAACTATACTACTACTAAACTGAGAAAAATCCTAATTTTAAGGCTTTTGGTATTCACAGAAGGCATTTAGGAGTCCTAAAGTTAGGACTCCTAACTTTACGACTATTAAATTGAGAAAAATCCTAATTTTAAGACATTTTCGGTATTCACAGAAGGCATTTAGGAGTCCTAAAGTTAGGAGTCCTAACTATACTACTACTAAACTGAGAAAAATCCTAATTTTAAGACTTTCGGTATTCACAGAAGGCATTTAGGAGTCCTAAAGTTAGGACTCCTAACTTCTGTGAATACCGAAATGAGAAAGTGCCTTCTGTGAATACCAAAATGAGTAAGTGCCTTCTGTGAATACCAAAATGGTAGTAAGTTTAGGATTTTGTCTTAAGTTAGTTCTTTAAATCGGGCCCATTGTCATTTACAATGCCAATAGCTCTAACTCAACCAAATGCGAGACCTAATGCATTTTCAATGCTTGTTCTTTTTGCTAGGAATATTATTCTCTTGATAGCCATCAGTACTTTCTCCCTGTCCATTTCCAAATGGCTACAATTCAGAACAGTATTACTCCAAAGGCCTTGTTCCTCGCATCAAAAAGAAATCTAAATCCCCTGATAGCCCAAATCAACAAAAAGTACACCCAAAAAATACTCCTCCTCAAACAAAAAGGACGAAAACTAGAAAAACATTGTTTAGTATTTCATCTTTTTTTGGTCAAAACGGTTTGCTTCATCCATTACACAGGCCACAAAGCTTTAATATTTGGTACAAAAAGGTATACATCCAAACTTGTATTGCCAAACACAACTTATCAAAGGAACTCTCCCAAGTCTAGGATTGAGTTTTCATGCATATCTTACCTCTCAATCGCCACTATCACGACATCTCTATGATCATCTCATTACTTTTTTTCAATGATAAAACCACCTAATTTGGGTGCTTAATGTCCCTGTCCTTGTCCACCATGGAAAACTTCAAAATTGTCACACCCAGCTCCTTTGAAGGACTCAGGACAGAGAAACACGTCCACAACTTCATTACGAAATTCAAGCCCACAGGGTGCACTTGTACCTAGTAACAGCAGATTTGTCAATGTACCTCTTTTGACCAGCAGCATTCCTAACAAACTCAAACATACCACTGTTACACCTCTACTCAAGAAGCTATTTGCATACCCTAAGGTGCTTGTATAGTATAGAGGGAAGGGATTTAATCATTAGTACTGAACTTGAGAAAATAACTCTTCCCCAGTAGGAATAAGTTGTGTTCTGATTCTTTTAGATCAGGCAAGTCTTCTTTCACATGTGGTGTCATCCTTCTGGCTAATAGCTGTCTTGCTTTAATGGTAAAACCCTTCTTAGTTATCTGCATCCATCAGGTCAAACTAAGTTTAATCTCATTCACAATCACCCAATTGAACATGTATGTCCTGGCATGCTGATTTGTGGCCGTTGTTGTGCAGCTGATAGGCAGTTGGGTCAGACGAGCATTTAGATTGATTGTAGTGTCTCGGACAGAAACTCAAGAGCAATGTTTACTTTCAATTCCTAGTTTGGTCAGATTTAAGCATTTGTTTCCAGTTGAGAAAGTGTACAAATAATTGGTTGAGTGAAAGCTTCATGCTGTATTTTGTTCAGATTTTTTAAGAGGAGAGGTGAAACATGTCTCAAAATTGTGTAGGCCTTTTACAAAAATCTCTTTGAATTAATGTATGCTGTGTCAGGGGAGATGTCACAAACCATAGAGGTAGAGTTTCATTATAAAAAGAGAATGCCTGAGCTCCAAACCACTGTGCAGCAGGTTCTGGATAACCACAGATGGTGGGGTGAAGCCCCTGTTTTTGGGTAAAGATAAGACCATTTGGCTACCGCTGCTGCACATGACTGAAAACGTGTTGAGGGAGGGATGGCTGACCTCAATGTGTTGGATCCAAAGGCCAGATCTTGTGGCCACTCTCTGCTGTACATGGCCTTCAACACCAAAGGCCTGGCTAAACCCGACTGCACAGTATACCTTTACCTTTGCCCACCAATTTACTTTTGTGCCCCTTTTTATGTCTTAGTAGTAGTAGTAGTAATAAATCTTTATTTGATTATGTATCATAATCATTAAAGATAAAAAACATAAGATCCACATAAATACAATAAAAACATTAAAATATGCATTCCACCATAATACGCTCAGATTGCACAATCTATAAACATTAAGTACAATTTAGGGGAAAGGAAGCCAACCTATATGTCACATCATTGTAAGTTACGCGCACATCATTTTATTCCAATATAGGGCTCCTTTAAGATAGGCCATAACCGCCAGTTGCGCCACATGATCACGTTATAGCTGTAAATATAAAAAGGCGTGTTGAACTTGGACGAAACTCCTGGATTTTAAAAGCAGTATCTAATACTTTAAAGAAATATATATTTTATTGGCTTATTATCAACACAATTTCCATTTGCACTTGTCACATAAACTTGCATAGACCTTGCTTCCAATATTCGGAGACATCATACTCATATCTGTAGAGCTTCCTCAAAGGTGCTTACAAATCACATTCTGCTTATACCTTTTTATCAACAGTGAATAACAATAACATTCAACATATCCACGCTTCCCCTCCCTGAGGTTGTGTTGTTTTGTACATATGAAAACCTGTCCTGCTTTTTTGTATTGATATTTGCATAGATTGCGTACTTTGTTTGGAGGTCAACTGATCATTCCCTCCTTGGCTATCTCTTCCTGTTCCGACTGGATCTCCTCCACCACCCCTGCAGGGATTTTCCTTTTTTTTGTAGATCTGCTATCATGAGGTACCAGGCCCGCTCATCCTCTTCAAGTTTATTGTCCCGTCTGACTTTCTTCATTCGGACTAATTCCGCTGTTGCCCACTCATTCAAGTCTTTCACCTATTCCTTGAAGTAATAAATACTTTTTACATAAAAATTCATAAGATTTACAAAATAAAACCAAATGTGTCACGGTTTGGGGGAGCAGCTGTCACAAGGACAAGTTAAGAGTGCATGGGGATCATACTGATCCAGGGGGAAACAGATCATTGTACGGATTGAGCCCAAACAAAATTTTGTAAGCAATGATCTGTCCCAAGGATGTCTAACAGCTGTGAGGTACAGTTTGTTACCTGTTACGGATTTCAGGAGCAAAAAAGATCTATTGATGTATTTCTCCAATGCCCTGACTTCCCTCGCACCCTTCAAGTGGTTTAAAAATCGTTCCTTGAGGATGCTCCAATCTCCTTTTTTAAGAAACTGTGGTCTATTAAAAAGGTCCATTCAATCTAAGGAGCAGACAACACCTTTGATATAATTTAACCACGGTATCTTGTGACCATACATACATCTGAGACAATACTCAATCACACTCTTATTAAATGTTTTATTAAATTTAAATCTCTCGTCACATCATACTGAAATCCAAAGTAACAATGGGGCCAGTTTAACTTGATCCTTCACATACTCCAATCCCAATTCTTCATGAATGAAAAAGGATGAACTATTTATGCCCAGGCCCAATAATTTCCTACAAAATTGGTCCTCTTCCGGCTGGATCAGCTTGCAGTTCATGTCTTGTTGAAACTGAATCCTTGCATTTTTTAAATTCTATTGAAACCTGAGATACCTGTGCTCTGCTTAACTTGTTAGCAGCCTGTCAAATACCATGCAGAATCATTAACCAGCGCCAAAGTTATTGGCAAATGAACACTTTTGCATCCCTCCCTATAAATGTACTCCCTCCGAATGGATGTACAGGAAACTCTGTATATTAAATTAGGAGTAAATCAAATATTCCAAGATTCTGCCAAATTTCATTCCGATCGGTGATGTTTTATCAAAGATATGAATGAATCAATTTATTTTTTACCTTACCCCTCTTACTTTGTACCAGTTTTACACTAACCTGGCAAGCTGTATCCAACAGAAGCGATGCTAATATCAACACTTTGCATAACTCACTGACAGCCATGAAAAGTCATATTTGGGTACTTTTATTGCACAAATGTCTGTTCCATGTAAAAACCCTATTTGACAGGGAACTGAGAAATGGTGCCAGTGAAATACATGTTTCATCATTATAATGGCAACTCTCAAACCACTCTGCAGAGCTTCATTATTGACAAGGTGTTAGAAATGGGGGTCTCTAGTTGGCAGAGGTAGGTACCTTTGTCCAAATAGGAACCCTTGCTTCTAGTCAGGTTAAAGTGGATACACACTTTAGAAAACCCCTGCTCACCCCATGGGTAGCTTGGCACAAACAGAAAGACTTATCCCAAAGGCAATGTGTAAAGTATTTATACTCAAAACACACAGTAATATAGTGATAACAACACAAATGGACACCACACCAGTTTAGAAAAATAAACTATCTTTATCTAAACTCAACAAGACCAAAAAGACCAAACTCCAACATACATATAATAAGAATATGACTTTAGAAAGGTTTCAAACAACTTGGTCCATAGAAAACTATGGATGCGTGATTATCACAAAGTACCTGTAGATGAGTCAAAATTCACAAGGCTAAATAGGCGCAGAGATGGGAAGCGTTGAAAAACAAAGAGATGCGTCAGTTCCTGAGACCATGGGGATGCGATGCAGCAGTTCTGCTGCACGTAGGAGAAGTGATTTGTCGAATCCGGTCTGTACGAGGAAGTAATACATCGATGCCAAGACGGTTCTGGTCCGTATGTGATGCATCGGGAAAACTTGCCGTACAGGTACGGTGCGTGGAAATCCGGGATTTCTTAGTTCTCCTTAGAGTTAGTACTCTATCTCCCCCTCTGGGGCTAGGCTGCATGTGTGTAATTCCATGAAACCTAATACTACTTATGTTGTCTTGAGTGTCTGTGGGAGGTAGAAAACAAACTCTAAGGAGAACTGAGACACAATGGATTCTCAAATTACGAGCTGTGGAAAGAGGTTTAAATTTTGACAAAGAACTACATGTATTTCTATCTGAGTAATATACAGATTAATAATATCTGAATGTATCTCTGTATCCGTTTGACTGACTAGAATAACTCCATGACAGGTCATGTTGATATATGATTGTTTGTTTCATAATATTCCTCCTGTTGGACTAAAATGTGTCCCCTACTTGGATTTTAAGAAATGTATTCGGTAGAATCTGACATGTGACTGTTTACTTGGCATTATGATAACCCTGTCTCTCCTAACTTTTGTAACAGGAACATGTGTGACATTGTGATTGTCTATGTCATATTGAGTAACTTACTCTATTTGGATCTAGGGATTAAATAAAATGCTAGCCACTGTTTAAACAATGTCTTCTTTTTCGTGAAACTGGTCATTACAGTAAGCTTCTTGTATACTACTCATATTTCCTTTCTTCTACTATGTACTGCTATGTCTACTGGATTTTCCAATGCCTCCTCTTCAATTCACTCCTTTGTTTTTTCACAGTTTATGTTGTGATGTTCAGTCTACTACATTTATTATAATTAGTTCGGGTCACACCTTTGAAGGTTGGTTGATCTACCAGGCCATTGGTTATATACCTTTTACTCCATATGCGAGATCGCATTAATTAGATTATGGCTTGAGAATCAATAGATTACACTAGGGATCTATACAAAATACTCTTTCCATGATGGCCATCATCGGCCTTTGAAACGTACAGTTTGCGTTGCTTTGTTTCGCTATAATGCACTACTCTGACAGGGTCACTCTTACATATATTTTGCATAACACTTGACTCTAAAAAATCATGCCACCTCATATGATGGTTGGCATTGGACCAGGTAATATTGACTTTTTTACTGCTATTTGTACTCCTCCTTAACATGGTTTAATTCACTTTATGAACTATATCGACATCGCAAATACTCTCATAGAAATACACTCCAATTGACTCCAGGCACTAAGTTTATGCCCAATAATACGTATTAAACGCACCTTTCCAACATGGCTGACACCGGATTATAATACATCAGCCATAAACAGCCTTTCAGAGTGACTGGGTCTGTGTCTATTTTGCGCCGTTCCAGTCCTGGAAACAAAATTAATTTAAAGCAGTGCCCAGACGCCCTATTTCGTCACTTGCGATACGGGTGTACTAGGGTCCATGATTACGGATGTTCTGTCACTGTAGTGAGGTGAGTGTTGAATAATATTTCTGGTCTCTGTGTACTTAGGTACACTTTTCATGTTTATTCCATGCACACTCTATGTACTGAAAGGTGTAACCAACTGCTGACAGCAGAGTTCTCGGTGGCGTCAATGACGGTCAGCCCAATCAGAGAGATAAGAAATGGCATTGTCTATCCTAAATATGGGTTTTCTTTCTGCCCCTAGTGTTTCCATTGTTTTGGGATATGTTTTGTACGAAACTCATATGGAGGTTGGATATAAAGTCAGATGACTTTTCACCACGCAATCATGTCATGAGGACAAACGTCGAGTTAAAATATAGACGATTGATGGTGTGTACATCGAACGTTTAGGGGCTTATCATAGCTCTCAAAAATGATAGGACAGGTTTCTCCTGTGCCAACGGAGGTTGGCTTAGCTAGAGATACAATATTTGGTGTCTTCCGTCCCAACTATGGGGTCTTTTTATGTACTTAAATGGTTTTGTAGTTTTGGCCATGTTCAGGACTTTATTTACTTAAAGGAAGGATATAGAATTAGATAAGGCCGTATCACATTGAGAATATAGACTATGGACACTGATGGGTTTTTGGGGGGAATTTTTAGGGGTCTATCACAGCTCTGCAGGATAGCTGGGTGTCACTACAAATACGCCTCCTTATTAAATTGTTCGTCACTAACGTTTACGACACATAAGTGTTTGCTTACATATGGCTCATGTGGGTAGGAGTTGTCCACCACCTATATAATATAGAATGGATCAGTTAAACGACTTTGCTTTTTGTTTTTTATATATCAGGGGCTTACAGTAGCACGTCAGGAGTCATCCACGAATCTGGATTTTGGTCTCCACCTTTCTGATATTTAACTTATTCGGGTACAAGATGTGGATTCCATCTTGGAGGATTCTTTGAATATATTTTCAACGTTTGTGTTCAGATTACGCAAGACTTTTCTGATGAAATTTGGAGCACACAAAGAAGTGGTTATAAACTATTTAGATAAACACATCTGATACTGTACTAACTTATCCTGCTCTTATCCTAGCCCTCAAAACCTACTATTATCAATGATTTGGTTCAGGTTACGCAAGACTTACCCTACGTAATTCCGAAGTAAGCACATGAATAAGTGGCTATGAACTATGCAGACATTTTAATCTGATACTGCACTAACTCATTTTACTCTCATTCTAGCCCTCAATACCTACTTTGAATTGAAATTAACCTTTCTACTACGAGAAATTATTGGTGATTTACCATCATCTCATAGCATAATAATTTTCCAGAGGTCAGAATTCACAACATCTATGTCGCCATAGATGTCTCGTTCCTTTTTATACTTCTTCATTGAGCGACACATTTTCGTTTCTTTTTGAAGTATCACAGTGCATGATGGTTCTGGATTCTCTGTTTTGGAATATCTTCCCTTTTTTAAAAATATCTTTCTTCCCTTGTGGAAAGGTTCTCATTTTCTGCATTATAATTTTGTCTATTGCACAATATCTTTTTTTCTCACTTCGGCGAAGTACTTTTCATCTTGTTTGCACAAATGCTGGACCTTCCAGTATCCCTTGGTCTTAAGTAGACAAAATGGGCCCGATTCACAGAATTAACTTAAGACTAAATCCTAAACTTATTACTTTGTGGTATTCACAGAATGCACTTACTACTTTTGGTATTCACAGACTGCACTTACTACTTTTGGTATTCACAGAATGGATTTACGACTACTAACTTTACGTCCACACTCGGGCCGGAAATTCTGGCCCGGAGGCGGAGCTTCCGGCCCGGAGGCGGGGTGTCCGGGCCGGAGGCGGGGCTTCCGGCCCGGAGGTGGAGATTTCGGCCATGGCTAAATCTCCGCCACAAGCCGGAATCCCCACCTCCGGGCCGGCAGCCCCGCCTCCGGGCCGGAAGCTCCGCCTCCGGGCCGGAAGTTCCGGCCCGAGTGCGGACGTAAAGTTAGTTGTCGTAAATCCATTCTGTGAATATCAAAAGTAGTAAGTGCAGTCTGTGAATACCAAAAGTAGTAAGTGCATTCTGTGAATACCACAAAGTAGTAAGTTTAGGATTTAGTCTTAAGTTAATTCTGTGAATCGAGCCCGATGTGTTACATAATGTAAGGTTGATACTAACAGTATCAACCTTACAGTATGTGCATATTATTGTATTTACAGCCTCGAGGAAGTCACGGATGTGACGAAACACGTGTTGGCTGTTCCCGTGTTACAAGGACTTGATCACGTTATTACAATTAAAAAATGTAATCTCTGTAATCATTTATCTGAATTCTCAGTGTTGTTAGTCCTGACAAATATACTCTCTGGTTTTCCTGTGTTATAGCAGACTTAAACCTTGCCAGTCTTGACCAAATAATGTCATATATTTAAAGTCAATACATTAGGAGTGCCGTGGTATATATTGTCATATACTAATTTCACAGGTCACCTTTCTGGTCACCTGTGTTCACCACACCCAAGGTAGTGAATGGCACCGTCTCACTTTTCTTTTCCTTTTGAATCACATAAATTGTTACTGGTGCATAACAGCCCATTCCAATTTGTTCAATCATTGATGTGCGACCCTTGTATCCACCACTACCGTCCTGTGATTTGTATATCCTGTGTGATGGTCTGCACTCAGTTCTGTCACTGTAGTGAGGTGAGTGTTGATCAATATTTCTTGTCTCTGTGTACTTAGGTACACTTTTCATGTTTATTCCACGCACACTCTATGTACTGAAAGGTGCAACCAACTGCTGACAGCAGAGTTCTCGGTGGCGTCAATGATAGTCAGCCCACTCAGAGAGATAAGAAATGGCATTGTCTATCCTAAATATGGGGTTTCTTTATGTCCCTAGTGTTTCCGTTGTTTTGGGATATGTTTTGTACTAAACTCATTTGAAGTGGGATATAGAGACAGATGACTTTGCACCACGCAATCATATCATGAGGACTAACGTGGAGTTAAAATATGGACCATTGATGGTGTGTACAACAAAAGTTTAGGGGCTTATCATAGCTCTCTAAAATGATAGGAGGGGTCTCTCTTGTCCCAACGGAGGTTGGCTTACCTAGAGATACAATATTTGGTGTATTCCGTCCCAACTATGGGGTCTTTATATATACTTACATGCTTTTGTAGTTTTAGCCATGTTCGGGACTTTATTCACTTAAAGGAGGGATATAGAATCAGATAGTTTTGTATCACATTGAGAATATAGTCTATGGACACTGATGGAGTGTTTTTAGGAATTTTTAGGGGCCTATCACAGCTCTTCAGAATAGCTGTGTGTCACTACAAATACTGCTCCTTATTGAATTGTTTGTCACTAACGTTTACGACACGTAAGTGTTTGCTTACATATGGCTCATGTGGGATGGGGTTGTCCACCACCTATATAATATTGAATGGATCAATTAAACAACAACTTTGCTTTTTGTTTTTTATATCAGGGGCTTTTAATAGCACGTCAGGAGTCATCCAGGAATCTGGATTTTAGTCTCCACCTTTCTGATATTTAACTCATTTGGGTACAAGATATGGATTCCATCTTGGAGGTCTCTTTGAATATATTTTCAATATTTGGGTTCAGATTACACAAGACTTTTCCGATGTAATTTGGAAGTAAGCACACAAAGAAGTGATTAAAAACTATTTAGATAAACAAATCTGATACTGTACTAACTTATCCTGCTCTTATCCTAGCCCTCAAAACCTACTATTATCAACGATTTGGTTTAAGGTATGCAAGACCTCCCCTACGTAATTTTGAAGTAAGCACACAAATAAGACAAATAAGTGGCTATTAACTATTCAGACATATTAAGCTGAAACTGCAGTAACTCATTCAACTCTCATTCTAGCCCTCAATGTCTACTTTGAATCTGAAATCACCTTTCTACTACGAGAAATTATTGGCAATATACCATAATCTCATAGCATGATAATTTTTCCAGAGGTCAGAATTCACAACATCTATGTCTCTATAGATCTCTCATTCCTTTTTATACTTCTTTATTGAGCGACACGTTTTCGTTTCTTTTTGAAGTATCAAGGTGCTTGATGGTTCTGGATTCTTTTTTTGGAATAGCTGTGTTTCCTTGGGGAAAGGTTCTCATTTTCTTTATTATCATCTTGCCTATTGCACAATATGTCTTTTCTCACTTGGGCGAAGCACTTTTCATCTTGTTTGCACGGTTGCTGGACCTTCTTCTAAAAATTCTTATTAATATATCCCTTGGTCTTAAGTAGACAAGATGTGTTACATAATGTAAGGTTGATACTAACAGTATGTATATGTGTATATTATTGTATTTACAGCCTTGAGGATGTCAAATGAAACCCGTGTTGGCTGTTCCCATGTTAATCATTTGTGGGAATTCTCAGTGTTTTCAGTCCTGACAAATATTGTTAAAGAATTCTTTTAGCTAATTTTTTTATCTTGTAAGGAATACATTTATGAAAATTTGGATAAGCAAATCTCTGGTTTTCCTGTGTTATAGCAGACTTAAACCTTGCCAGTCTTGACCAAATAATATCATATATTTAAAGTCTATACATTAGGAGTGCCAGGGTAGATTTGTCATACCCAAAAATAAACATTGAGTAACCAGTGTTTAATTTGGAAAAGAAGAAGGGTTCGGGCCCAAAGGTTAGCACAGAAGCCCACGGCTGATGTTGCTGAAGGTCAAGTGTGCCAAATACCAAGACTGTGTTGTCTTGATTCCACCTCATGCCACTTTCATCCACCACCAGGCACTCCCTGACCCTTTATGTCACTTTCTCAGGATCTTTTTTGCTGCCGCTATCTCTATTTGTCACTGTTTTTCCGTCTTTCTCTTCTTCATTACTTCCTGCTTTTAGTTTTTTTTTCTCTCTTGCTCAAAACTCTGATGAGGACAAATAAGTGATGATCCCTACAAATGAGTGCCGTGGACTCCACCTGAAACCAGCGGATCCATTCAAGCACTTCAGTTAACATATAAATTTATAAACCACAGGGTGGAACACTGGAACAGTTCTCAGCTACGTATCACAGATCACAGCTACGTATCCTCATGAGCACATTTATTAACTGGTTTCAGAACATTTAATTTCCCTCAGTTAAAGATTTGTGTTGTTGGTGGGCGTGGTCTCGCGCCGACGCAAGGTGGCGGCTTCGTGCTGAGCTCCGCTAGATCGAGGAGCTTGCTAACTGTTTTCAGCCGTTATTTTCGGCGCTCGAGAGAAATCGAAGCATTCCTGATGAATCCGATCTACTGGAGCAACTGCTGGAGCCGTTTCTCTCCCTCGTCTGCTCCTACTTGAGCTCATCACGGAGACGGTGATTTTTTCCTCACTTCTACACGAGCGGCCGCCATTTTGTGCCTGCCGCTCATCATCTGAGACCTCCTACTGAGGTAAAACCGGCGCTTTAGTATGTTGCGCTCGGCAACGTTTGCATATAATTTGTTTTTTTCCTATCTTTATACTGGCACACTCTAATCCTGCAAAAATATGCATAATTGCCTGCTACTTTGACTATTTTTTCTTGCTGTTTTGGAGATGTTTATCTCTTGCAATTCCCTCATGAGTGCGCTTCCATGACTTTTGCTGAGATTGTATCCTCACTTAATTTTTACTACGTTTGGCCATATTGAGAGCTTTTATTGGGGGGTCAGCAGTGTCTTCACATGAACGCTTACTCATTACTTTAAACCTACTCCTGTCATCTTTAAGTCTCCTACAGAGAAGGAAAATGTACTCTTTTTTCGGGAAACACCCATCACAACGACTCTGTTTTCACGCGCTGCCATCGCAACGCGACTTTCACATCGCAGGAGGCTTGACATCGCATGCTTTTACAACGCATGCTAGTAATGCGCATAGACATTTACATCGCTAGCATTTACATCGGACAACGCATAAACGCTTTTAGAAGGCACGCTAGTAATGCGCATAGGCATTTACATCGCGGGATAATGGAAGCTGGGCAGATATATCAAAAATTAAAAATGTGACAATGTTGTGTAAATATTGTACAAGAATGAAAAACAAATACACGAGTTTCCCTTGATGTACCAAGCACATTGCAAAGGGCGCCGAATTTAACATAATTAGGTTTGGTCATTGCAGAGATTTCTTTTTACAGTTACAGCATGAAAAAAGTAAAATGTAAATTGCGAGTGACATTTCTCTGATCATAATGACTCCTTCTCATTCGCAAGAAATGTTTTGTCAGAAAGAAGCCTGCATTTTACAGATGGCATGGAATGAAATCTACGAGAATTGCAGACCTTTACTAAAAGACAAGGAAAGTGATCATTAACATTAGATACTTCAATAGGAATAGGAAACATGAGCAAAAGAGGGAAATAAAGAAATGTCACACACAATGAGAATTATTGGAGGACTGTACGAGATGTGCTGGCGAACGTACGGTGGGCTTCACAATTAAGGACGTTTGATGACTTTAGACAGGGTGGGTGGATGAATGGATGGATGAAAGGGTGGGTGGGTGAAGGATGGGTAGATGGATGGATAAAAGGTTGGGTGGATGAATGGATGGATGGAAGGGTGAAGGGTGGATGGATGAAAGGGTGGGTGGATGAATGATGGGTGGATGGATGATAGTGTGAAAAGGTGGGTGGATGAATGATGGGTGGATGGATGAAAGGGTGGATGAATGAAGGGTGTATGGATGGACAGGTGATAGGATGGGTGGATGAATGGATGGATGAAAGGGTGGATGTATGAAGGATGGCTTGCACATACATACAGTTTTACTGATCACAAGCGTTAATGAGCGAAAATGGCATCAAGTGAATTAATTTGTTTTGACAGTTTTAAAATATTTCACCTGCACCTCACCTGCACTGTGCTGTCTAGTCTCAGTAAGTTTTTGCACGACACACATTGTAGGTTTCTGAAATAACACACTTTATGCGGGTTAGCAAAATACCCCATCTATGCGTGATACAGCTAGTTAACATAACGGTAACCACTTCGCTATGTGCGATAACCACAAACGTTTTGCTTGCCTGGCAAAGACAATAGTATTTAGTTCTCGACTTTAATAGAATTAGATTGCCTCTAAAGGTCAAACTATTCTCAAAACGGCTATGTTTGGTCATGAACTGAAAGCAATTAGTTCTGCAACTGTCCGAAAATGATAAATGTGCTGATAAAGATAAAAGCGAGTCACGCAGTCGATTAACACCGTACCTGACACATTTATCAGAATTGCAGGCTATGGTGCCGATCACGATCCGGCAAAAACCGGGTACGAACCGTCGGACGGAGCATATTCTCCGTCCGACGCGTACCCGGTCGTCAAAATATACAAACATGGAATTACGATTCGCACGGGTACACCATTACCGTACGAATCGTAAAAAAGACCGACCGAACAAAAAACACCTACCAATGCGATCCGGGAAAGCGCCGACCTGACGTCGGGACGCACGCAGCCAGCCATTCACGACCCAGGAATCACGATTCGCACCGACGTCACCCCGCACGGTGAATATTTTGCGGCAGCCAAAAACTGCCGGGAAATCAGGACGACGCGAACAAGGACCACCAGTACGCGACGGACAGACGGCGACGCGAACAAGGAGGACCAGTACGTGACGGACACACAGGACGACGCCACCAAGGAGGACCCGTACGCGACAGGACGACGCGATCAAGGAGGACCCGTACGCGACAGGACGACGCGAGCAAGGAGTACCAGTACGCGACGGACAGACATGGACCCGAACCTACGAGTCATCCCTGCCCTCATAGCAGTACACCTCCTCTACAGGTTACGACGCAGACGCCGCAGAAGGTCAGAATAACTAAGGGAGGGGGGAAAGTGGGGTGGGGTGGGGGTGGCACGACCAGGGCAGGCCACAAAACAACCACATGAGTGACACACTACACATGGCCTGGACATACCTGACTCCCATGCCCTGGTCACCACGAGGGGGTGGGGGCGTGTCCTGATAATCCAGCGACCGCCACAACGGAAGTCCGTCACCACGCGAACCGGCAACACAACCAGACAGGTACGTCCCGTACCCACGCCTGAAGAGCGTGGGTACGAGTCGGACCACGCCCACACACGTCACCCCAACAATGGCGGGACGGATCGCACCCACGTGGCAAAGGCCTGGGTACGGGCCGCACAAACATCACATAGCGTGGGGACGGATATGTACGGACCCTACCCCCACCCCGTAAGCAAGGAGCGTACCCCCCAGCCCAACAGTGCAAGTACGACCCGTACCCCCACCCGCGGACGTACGGAGCGTACCCCCAGCCCAACAGTGTAAGTACGACCCGTACCCCCACCCGCGTATGCATGGAGCGTACCCCCCATGCCAACAGTGTAAGTACGACTCGAACCCCCACCCACGAATGCAAGGAGCGTACCCCCCTGCCCAACAGTGTAAGTACGACCCGTACCCACACCCGCGGACGTACGGAGCGTACCCCCAGCCCAACAGTGTAAGTACGACCCGTACCCCCACCCGCGGACGCACGGAGCGTACCCCCAGCCCAACAGTGTAAGTACGACCCGTACCCCCACCCGCGGACGCACGGAGCGTACCCCCAGCCCAACAGTGTAAGTACGACCCGTACCCCCACCCGCGGACGTACGGAGCGTACCCCCAGCCCAACAGTGTAAGTACGACCCGTACCCCCACCCGCGGACGCACGGAGCGTACCCCCAGCCCAACAGTGTAAGTACGACCCGTACCCCCACCCGCGGACGTACGGAGCGTACCCCCACCACACCAGTGTCAGTAGACTCGTACCCTCACCTCTAATGCAGTGTGCGTAACCCCACCGTGTATGTGCCAAGCGCACATATCCAGAAATCGGAGGTGTGTGTGCAGAGTTCACCCAGCAGTGCCCTGAGACAGGAGGGGTGGGTGCCCATCACTCCCAGCAGTGCCCAGAGACAGGAGGGGTGTGTGCAGAGTCCTCCCAGCAGTGCCCTGAGACAGGAGGGGTGGGTGTGGAGTCCTCCCAGCAGTGCCCTGAGACAGGAGGGGTGGGTGCAGAGTCCTCCCAGCAGTGCCCTGACACAGGAGGGGTGGGTGCAGAGTCCTCCCAGCAGTGCCCAGACACAGGAGGGGTGGGTGTGGAGTCCTCCCAGCAGTGCCCTGAGACAGGAGGGGTGGGTGCAGAGTCCTCCCAGCAGTGCCCTGACACAGGAGGGGTGGGTGCAGAGACCTCCCAGCAGTGCCCTGAGACAGGAGGGGTGGGTGGTGAGTCCTCCCAGCAGTGCCCAGAGACAGGAGGGGTGGGTGCAGAGTCCTCCCAGCAGTGTCCAGACCCAGGAGGGGTGGGTGGTGAGTCCTCCCAGCAGTGCCCAGAGACAGGAGGGGTGTGTGCAGAGTCCTCCCAGCAGTGTCCAGACCCAGGAGGGGTGGGTGCAGAGTCCTCCCAGCAGTGCCCAGAGACAGGAGGGGTGTGTGCAGAGTCCTCCCAGCAGTGTCCAGACCCAGGAGGGGTGTGTGCAGAGTCCTCCCAGCAGTGTCCAGACCCAGGAGGGGTGGGTGCAGAGTCCTCCCAGCAGTGTCCACACCCAGGAGGGGTGTAACACATGTGTGTGATGCCACAATTACCCACATCCATACTGCCTACAAGGGAACATGTCCCCATGAACTCATGTCAACTGACTCCACACACAAGTACAGTGATCACCAAGGATGCCACGATTGTTGCAGGTGGAGACATGGCCATGCATGCATGGCCAAAGTAGAAGGGCTCCGTCACACACACAGCTCATGTAGACACAGCTCTGCGCTAAACATTGGGAACACCCTGCAGGGAAGAAACTGGGTACACAGAGGAAGGAATACACCCTGGGACAATTGAACCATGCAGTAACTGCTGACATGACCTAAGGAAGTTAGCCAACACCTTGTGATGGCACACAGATCCTAGGGTGGCCCCAAAGAGCAGAACACTACTACAAATCCCACACACCCAAAGCCTTAAACACCACCCAAAACAATGTAGCAGCCCCACCAACACCAATACCACCATAGCAGGAGTGTGATAATGAAAAAAAAAATAAAGCTTTAATCAGCATGAGCACAATGTCCGTGGATCAACGGCAGTTCAAAGTCAACAAAGGCCATAGGGCAGTCAATTATTCCCAGCTGCATGGGGGACACAGTGGGATGTGTGTCCCCTACCTTGCCTGCACAGTCAAATGCCATCGTCCTCCATACTGGTGAGGGCATCAGGGGGGGGGAAGCAACAGGCACCGCAGGGACATCAGGGCAAAGGGGCGGCGTTGTGGGTGCAGGGATGGAGGACTCAACCACAGGGGGTGTGTCATGGCCAAAGGCGGAGGCCAGGATGGCACTACACACCTTAGCAAGGTCCTCCAGGGAGTCCCCTGCACCCGAAGTGACCTCAGGCCCCAAGGAGGGGGGGGGTTCAGAGGGATGGGTTGCAGCGCCACCGGGGGAGGGTGGAGACAGGGGGGGAGACTCAACCACCCTGACCGAGGACTTCCTTGACCGCTTGCGTGGTGGCGTAACTGTGGGGCTCAGGGACAGAGCGGCCATGAAGGAGTCCTTGGGGGAGATGTGGCCAGGAGAGCTGAGGGGAGGGGATTTGGAGGGAGTGGATTGTGTGGAATGCGGACTCCCACTCTGGCTGCGTGTCACACGTTTGCCCCCCGACCCAGTGGGTGTGCCTATCTCACCCTGTGTGTGCGTGTCAGGAGGAGTGCGGTGGACCTTCCCTGCTGGTGTGGTGCCTGTGTCTGTTGTGGTGGGTGCATGCCGACGTCTGGGTGTACGTGGGACAGGCATGGAAGTGGGAAGTGTGGATGGGGCAGGGGTAGGTGGGGGGAGGTCGCGCTGCAGGAGACCCACTGCTGCAGTCAGTGTGGAGTCTAGGGACCTCAGCAAGTTGCGTTGGTCAGCCTGCAAAGAATGAATGCCCTCCAAGAATGCCTCGATGTTGGTGAGGGTTTTCCCGTGGGAATGGAGGACATTCAGGATCGCAGCCTGACCAACCTGCATTTGCCGCTGGATGTCCATAGACTCAGCATTGGCGGCAGCAGTGGAGACAGGGGCAGGGGGTGCGGTGCCTGGCAGGAAGGAGACATGCGGTGACCGGGCACGCTGGGAAGGGACACGAGCAAGTGGGAGGCGGTTGGTGGGAACTGAGGGGGCGGTGGCAGGTGTTGTTCCACTGTCAGCTGCTGGTGCAGCCTCCGCCAACCCTGAGACATCCTCCTTGGACCTGTCAGCTTCGTAGTCTGATGTGCCAGTCGACAGGTCCTCGGCCACACTATCCTCCGCCTCTGTCCCACTCGATGTGCCAGCCCCGATGTCACGGCTGCCACTGGTGCTCGGTCCCTCCGCCTGGTCCGTGTCCATGTCTCCCTCTGTGTCCCCCGACGATGCTGTGGGCAGGGTGGAGAGACAGAAATTAATCAGACACCTGTACACATCTGTCACATGAGTCCAATCTACATAGTCAACATTGCATAGCCTGAAGAGGCAGATCCCTAACATCTGCAAAACAAGGTACCGATGTAGGGCATGAAACACAGTTGGTTGAGCCACCATGCCACTGAAATACCATGGAGAGCATGAGACAATAGCTGATGACAGGAAACGGAGTCTGACATAGCACCCAGGCCCTGGGGACAATCCTGCACTGCCTCTGCACCACACAGCGTTTGTGAAAATACCTATGACCAGGGACAATATCCATGAACTTGAGACACATGCTGCATAGGTAATGCTGCAAACATGCCCAACATAACTCGGTCACTGCACCTTGCGTGTGTGTCCAGTAACATCACACACTGTCCAGACCCAGCAATTAGGAATCAGGATTTGACACATAGGCATTGCCCGCCCCAAGCAACCCCCACACGATGCTAATTGCTGAGACACAGGTGGCACCAACATCTCATAGTCTGGGTGATAAACACAGTGGCAGGCAAAAGGCAAGATTGGACGCAAAACAGCAAAGGTGCGCCTGTACAAATAATGAGGTACCAGTGCCCATCCTCAGATGAGTATAACAAGACACACAGGCACTGGCAACTGTGAGTATGAAGAGGGACAATCAGGTCAGGCTGCACAGTGGACACCTGTACATAATAGCACGTCTATATACATGGTGACAGGGGACAATGGCACAGAGCACAACCTACGCTGTAGACAGTGAGAGTGTCCACGTTGATGATGACACAAACAACACTGAGGATAAGGTGCCCCAGGGGACAGTATTGGGCACGCAACTACATGCTACTGAATGGCTGAATGGGAATGACTGCTACACACGTCACCATCCCTGCACTATGCGTAGCGCACACTCATGCACATCATGTCACAGGCCACTACATAGGACATGCGCGCTGTAAGGCATGACACATGAGAGACCAACTCCCATGTCTGGAGCCAGCATCAGTGCCAACTGACATGGAACCCACATGCAGTGAACTTGACCGTTCACAGGCAAGGTCCCACAACCTGTTACCCACCACCACCACCCATGATGCTACAGTCATTGTTCTCGTGGACAAAGCGCCAGCCTACATTACCTTGTGAAGGAGTGACTACACACAGACCAGGGAACACATTGCAAGGAGGGGAAGGGTGGCAGGGGCGCAGCGCTACACTTGGGCAAACTGGATGGGCACAGCACCTTTAAACCCTGCCAGTGAATTAATGCCACTGTGCCCTTACAAATGCCGGTGACACACAACAAACGCACATGTACCTACCCCCTTCTGCCTGCTGCATCGCCTGTAAGCGCCTCTCCAGGTCTGGAAAGACCACCGGCAGCACACGCCTGTGGAGGTGGGTCAGACGGCGGCGGCCGCGGTTCTTGTGGCTCTCAGGTGAGTCCCCCAGCAGGAGCCGTGCAATCCTCCGCGTCCAGCACCGGATATCCTGCCAGCGTTTCCTCACCTGGGACAGGCTCCGCCTCCGACCATCCACACGCCTCACGGCACTGACGGCGGTCAGCCAGATCTGCTCCTTGGCAGAGGCGCCTACCTGTGAGGAAGTACAAGTGACACCACATCAATACACCAGCCACATGTCACAGAGAGACATATGTGAACATAATAGCTGGTTACTACATGGCATGTAATGCAGCCAACGCATTGCACCTCTGTCATAGGGACATCATCCTCTGGTGAGGGAAAAGGCAGTACGTGCCATAGTGGGTACTCAGGTGGAATGATGGCAATGTCACAATCAATGATCAAGGCTCACACTGTGCATCACACCCACCCCTCCTGTCTCAGGGCACTGCTGGGAGGACTCCACACCCACCCCTCCTGTCTCAGGGCACTGCTGTTAGTGATAGGTCCCCACCCCTCCTGTCTCAGGGCACTGCTGGGAGGACTCCACACCCACCCCTCCTGTCTCAGGGCACTGCTGGAAGGACTCCACACCCACCCCTCCTGTCTCAGGGCACTGCTGGAAGGACTCCACACCCACCCCTCCTGTCTCAGGGCACTGCTGTGAGTTATAGGCCCCCACCCCTCCTGTCTCAGGGCACTGCTGGGTGGACTCTGCACACACACCTCCTGTCTCAGGGCACTGCTGGGAGGACTCTGCACACACCCCTCCTGTCTCAGGGCACTGCTGGGAGGACTCTGCACACACCCCTCCTGTCTCAGGGCACTGCTGGAAGGACTCCACACCCACCCCTCCTGTCTCAGGGCACTGCTGTGAGTTATAGGCCCCCACCCCTCCTGTCTCAGGGCACTGCTGGGTGGACTCTGCACACACACCTCCTGTCTCAGGGCACTGCTGGGAGGACTCTGCACACACCCCTCCTGTCTCAGGGCACTGCTGGGAGACATCAGGCACCCCCCCCCTGGTACCCCCCCGACAGTACATGGCATGTGTGTCACACCGGGTCACAATGCCTGAAGACACAGTCACAACATAGGGACAGTCTGTGGCAGTGGCCTATGCACTCACCTGATACCCTGGTCGCCCATACAGCATGGGGTACTGTGGGAGGATCACATCCAGCAGAGCCATGTTCTCCTCCAGGGTGAATGGCTGTGTCCTCTCCACAGCCCTTGACATGGTTCCAGGGAATCAGTAGCAGCAGCTTGGTCGACAAATGCAAAGATGTGCAGGCAAGTAATCCCTCATGGGACCTGGCTGCCTTATATGTGGCCTTCTGCCCAGTCTCATGCACAGGAGTACAGAGTGATTGGTCACTCACATTTGCATCCTATGTTTCCACCAATCCCTTCAAACCTAGCAGTCTGTGGGTTCTCTATCGGTTTCATTCTCCTGCATGATGTCAGCCCCACAAACACATTGCAACAAAGTAGAAGAATTCCAACTGACTTCTGCTGTGCACCTTCCAGAACAAAATCGAAATTTGAACCTGGTCGCCATGACAACCAGCATGCATGTAGGCCTTAATACTTGTCCCCTATGTAATTAGGAGAATCACACACAGGTACGGTGCGTTTCCGGGCCCTAGGGCACCCCAAATGCATGGCAACGGCCCGTACATGCATGCCTACGTTCAAAATCACTATGGGTCTGCACGCGTATGCGTACACGTAGTGGTACGGACCGTACACACGCATGTACGCTCACTATCACTATGGGTCTGCACGCGTATGCGTACACGTAGTGGTACGGACCGTACAAATGCCTGTACGCTCACTATCACTATGGTTCTGCACGCGTATGCGTACTCGTTGTGGTACGGACCGTACAAATGCCTGTACGCTCACTATCACTATGGGTCTGTGTACCCGTAGTGATAGTGAGCGTACATGCGAGTGTACGGTCCGTACCACTACGTGTACGCATACGCGTGCAGACCCATAGTGATAGTGAGCGTAGATGCGAGTGTACGGTCCGTACCACAACGAGTACGCATACGCGTGCAGACCCATAGTGAGAGGGCCGTACACTCGCATGTACGCTCACTATCACTATGGTTCTGCACGCGTATGCGTACTCGTTGTGGTACGGACCGTACAAATGCGTGTACGCTCACTATCATTATGGTTCTGCACGCGTATGCGTACTCGTTGTGGTACGGACCGTACAAATGCCTGTACGCTCACTATCACTATGGGTCTGCACGCGTATGCGTACTCGTTGTGGTACGGACCGTACAAATGCCTGTACGCTCGCCATCACGATGGGTACACATACGGCAGCACTCCCACAGTGATTGGGGAACATACACAGGCCCTCTTAGCAGCAGTACGCCGGTTTGTACACATCACTGTGGTGATAGTCGACACACAGGTAGGAATAGGGCGGACATACTTGTCCATGGATGGACATACTTGTCCAGGAATGGACATCAAGGCATCGTCTGTGCATTACTACATGTGTGGGGCACAGGTGTCACAGGCTGTGATGTGGAACATGCCTCCTGAGTGGAGGAGGCACCAGATGTATGATGAGATGTGTACAGGTGTACTGTGTGAGGGTGCAATGTGTGCCAGGCATGCCCTTGACTCCTTTGACATGTGTGCATGTCGTACTGCGCACTTGGGGTGAGCGTCACTGGCATGGCACGGACACCAACACACGGAAGTGTCCCATGATGGCCGGTACAGGGGTCATGAAACCTGACTTGTCACTACCCACAGTGCACAATGTGACTATGTCATTTATGTGTCCGGGATTTACATCAGGTTGATGTTGTAGCACCCTCAAAAGCTGCAGCCGTTGCAGCAACCAACATGTGTCTGTGTGTAGATTATCATTGCACACTGTTCCGCACACCATGCCACATGTGGTATCTGATGTGAGGTGCACATGTATGCATGGGACACGGAGTAGCGTGACAAGGCCATGTCAGCATCCTCACAAGGAATGTGTGGTGAGTCATGACATGTGCACCTTCATGGCAAGGTGTGTGGGCAGGCCTAGTGTAATGTCATGTGACCTGTGGCTCCGGTGTTCCGCTACCAGTCTCTACAATCGGCATCCTACTTCTGCTGATGTGTGGGTGTATGTCACTTCTGTCTTGCGTCGGGCTGTTCACTTGCACTGGGACACAGCTATTCCCATGGCGTGGCATGGGGAGGTTCTCAATCACCGTGTGTGGCTGGGTCTTGGAAGGAGTGTCACCTTGCATCCATACGTGTCCTGGGCATGTAGCACATGCCTGACTCCCTATGTGGCATGTGTGTATTGGCAGATTTACATGTGCTCAGTAGACATGCGTTGTTCTCGTAGTGCACTCACTCTTCCTTGTCACTTCCAAATTACTGCAGAGCGCCTCCTGTTGCCCGAAGAATTCCAGACTTGGCCACCATGCAGGAGAATGACAGGATCTGGCTCTACCGCTTCACCCAACCGTTGATTCTGGAGCTGACGGCGAGACTGGCACCACACCTGCTACCGCAGCACAGGTATCCTACGGCACTGACACCCCAGCTGAAGGTAATGGCTGCCCTACATTTCCTTGCCACGGGTACCTTCCAATATACCATAGCTCATGTTGGTGGCATGTCCCAGAGCATGTTCAGCGGTGTGCTGCATGATTTCTTGGAGGCCATGTTGATTCACCTGGATGACTTCATCAAGTTCCCAACCCCTGAACAGATGACTGAGGTCAAACATGGTTTCTATGCCCTGGGAGGGATGCCCCATGTCATTGGGTCCATAGATGGGACACATGTAGGTTTGGTACCACCACACGCACGGGAGGTGGCGTACCGCAATCGGAAGCACTACCACTCCATCAATGCCCTTGTGGTGTGTCTGTCCAACATGGTGATTTCACATGTCTGTGCTCGTTTTCCAGGATCAGCACACGATGCCTACATCATGAGGCGTAGCGGGATGCCTGATATGATGATGCAGCTGCGCAACGAACGTGCATGTGTTGTTGGTGGGTACAGTCTGTCTGTCCTGTATTCTGTTTGGCCGAGCAGCACTACCGCTTCGCCTGTTCTAACGATATCCATGTGCTTTCCATTTAGGGGACGCTGGCTATCCCAACATGCCTTGGCTGCTGACACCTCTCCGCAACCCCATCACGCCGGCCCAGCTCCGCTACAACACCGCCCATGGCCGGACAAGGCGAGTGATAGAGAGGACGTTTGGCATGCTGAAGAGCCGATTCCGGTGCCTCCACAAGACCGGCGGCGCACTCCCATATGCCCCGGCGAAGGTCTGCAAGATCTTCATGGTCTGCTGCATGCTGCACAACATGGCAGTTGAAAGAGCTGTGCCCCTCATCCTGGATCAAGATGACGAGGACCATCCACCCGTGGAGGACGAAGGGCTTGGCAATGGGGCTAGTGATGTGGAGGATGTGGAGCCGCAAGAGGACATCCGGACTCGGCTCATACGCGACTTCTTTGCTTAGTGGTGAGTACCAGGGTCTGAGTGTGCACGCATTGGTCCCCGTGTGGCATGCGTTGTGATGTGTGTCTCCACCTGCATGTATGGCACGTGGGTCAGAGGTGTGTGTGGGTGTGTCACTGGAGTGATGGTGGCAGTGATGGTAGTATTTCCCCAGACATAATTGTGACCTAGCATGTTGTCATACATACATGTGTCGAGTACATGCACATGCAAGTGGCTGTGCTTCTTCTGGCTGACTTCTTGTGTGTCTCTCTTCCCCAGGTACCTGCGCATGCCGTTTGCTGGTTGCATTGTTGTGGCACTGCTATTCCTCATGGACATGGCATCGTGGGCTGACTCAGCGTTACAGGCACGGACACGTTTGGAAGTCTCCATGGGGTAAGGGATGCATCTGGGGTGTATTGGGTGTGGCAGTTGTTCACGATGTGTGCACACTGCCCCGGTCGGGGTTTGGGTCCTCTGCAGACATGTGGCATCCCCATGGGACACGACATGCAGCTGGGTACACCTGAATAGATGGGCTGCCTGGTTGTCAGTCATCAGTGATGGGATGGTGGATTGTGATGAAGGCATCAATGTGTGTGACACTGCCCTCGGACACATACGGTTAACATTGTCTTGACATGGCGTGGGACTTCCACATCAGCGGATGTATGGTGTATGGCAGGCTCTCCGTGAGCAGCTGTGGGTATTTAGCTATTATCCGACACTTGTGTGCCAGTTCCATGGCTATCACGCATTTGTGCTGCAGAAGGGGGGTGCCAGTGTTGGAGCCACATGTTACTCCACATGATGTGTTCATGTGTACTTCAAGTTGCCTCTGCAATCCCAAACACATGACTATTAAAGGTGTCCCTATGCCTCCAAGGTGCCTCTTCTCAGTCAATGCTGGTGTGTTGGCACGGTGCATCCTGCATGTCTGGCATGGTATTCCCTGATTGTGGCTATGTGTCAATGTGTCGAGTGGCAAGATGCAAGCTGTGTGTGTGTGCTGAGACTGTGTAATGGGCATGATGTCCATGACTGTGTGGGTATTGTGACATGTGCCATCCCCATGCATCCAACGTTGTCCATGACCCCATTCTCTGCATCCACCGGACTCAAGCTTGCAGGACATGGTTCTGCCACCTGTCTACACGTACCTGGGTGCCCCCCAGGACACGGGCCAGGATCCCTGACCTCTGCGCATGACTGTTGCTGTACTCAATGTGTCTGTCAGCACGGTTGTTCGGCCACCCCCTCAGCTGGTTCTGACCATCACGGGTGTGTATGGTGCTCCATGTCTGTCTTGCCTAGAAAACTGTGACCCATGTGTCCTGTGCCAGACTCAGGCCCCAGGGTGTGGATGGTTGAAGTGAACAGATGACTCAGGCATGTTTAGACTGTACAAGACACATGTTAGGTAATAATGCTACCAGCAGGCATCTACTCTTAATAGTGTGATTTATTATTGGGGGGGGGGGGCCAAGTGAGGGCCTTTCCGGGATTAGGGAATCCAAAGTTCAGTAGGGGAGTTGGTGTCCTTGCCATTGGAAATGCTCAGAGTCCATGCCACAGTCTTTGTCAACATTGGTCAGCCAGTGACCAGCAGGGCCATGTGGCAGAGAATGTCTCTTGATGCTGTGATGCTGTTGCTCCAGTGGGCCAGGTGCCAGGCCAGGTGTCCTGGGAGATGGTGATGTAGCAGCCACCCTCACGGTCCTTTCCGTGGACGACCCGGCTTCCTGCGGGGAACCTCAGCAGCAGGCCGTGACGACGTCTGGGATGCTCCGTCGGATGTTTCCTCCTCCTCCTCATGATCCCTCCCTGTGGGTGGTGATGTTCTCCGCCTTCTGGCACAGGGAGGGTCGGCCATGGTGTCGGCCATCCGACGGAGTTCAGCGTGAATCCCCTGGGACGCCGTCACTTGCTCAGCCTGTCTGTCCTCCATCCTCCGTTGGTGTAGCTGTAGACAGGCTATTAGCTCCGCATGTTGCTGGGCCTGCTGGACCTTGATCCCCTCGAGGACGGACACAACCTGGGCCATGCCCGTGGTGTCCTGCCGGTATGAGTCCAGGATGTTACGGACATGGGAAAATACCGGATCCCCAGCCAACTGGTCAGGCTCGCGCCTCCGCCGCTCTCCACTCCCACCACCCCTGCCCACTTGCGTCTGGCCTGCACTTGTGGGCACATCGGGTCTCCGGGACCCCTGAGGGGTGGCATTGGCGTTGTCGCCTGCCTCCTCCTGGGTGCCCGGGACACCGTGTCCCTCCTGGCGAGCCTGGCTGCATTGTGGTGTTGGGGCAGGGATCCTGGGTGTCTCCTGGGATGTGGCAGGAGTGGGGGTGGTGGTTGGCACGGTTGTACCTGACGCAGGTGCTGCAGGTGGTTGGACACCAGAGGGGCCAGGTCGGTCGGGGTCGTCCGCAGAGTGGTGAGAGTGGTCGCTGCCGGTGGGATCGGTCTCTTGCAGATCCGGGTCCTGTGAGTGTTCCCCCCCAGTGTTGGGGGGTGCAGCACGACGTTGACCTGTGTGTGAGAGAGACAATGTTACTTTTGATCCATGCAACATCCATGTTGCATCCGTTACAAAGTTGGCACATTTCCTCTTGGAATTAGGATCTGTCTTGCATTCCACTCACAGTGCACTTGTGCATGTGTGTGTCCCTTGGGCACCAATTTGGCCCCTTTAACTATGTGTGGCACAGTCTTACTTGCTGCGTCAAGTGTGACTGCAGTCAGCAGTGGAGTGTGCATGTGTGCCGAGCTATGCGTTTGCGCCTTCCTTGTAGCACTGTACATGTGCACATGGAGTGGATCCACACACTCATATGATGCAGGTGGCTGTCCTTGTGCTCGTGTACAGGTTGTAACATGGCCCTGCGTTTTGCCATGATGAAGAGGGGGGGTTCTGGCACTGGGCACCCTTGTCTACATGCACGCAGTCCACCTGCTGACGAGCAGACATTCCCACACACCAAAGGACTGATTTGCTCTCCCTGTGTCTCCCTCCTTCTCTGTCCCCCTCTCCCTCCCTCTCTGTCCCCCTCTCCCTCCCTCTGTGTCCCCCTCTCCCTCCCTCTGTGTCCCCCTCTCCCTCCCTCTGTGTCCCCCTCTCCCTCCCTCTGTGTGTCAGCCTCCTCCCTCTGTCCATCTTCCTGTGTCTCCCTCCCTCTGTGTCCCCCTCTCCCTCCCTCTGTGTGTCAGCCTCCTCCCTCTGTCCATCTTCCTGTGTCTCCCTCCCTCTGTGTCCCCCTCTCCCTCCCTCTGTGTGTCAGCCTCCTCCCTCTGTCCATCTTCCTGTGTCTCCCTCCCTCTCTGTCCCCCTCTCCCTCCCTCTCTGTCCCCCTCTCCCTCCCTCTCTGTCCCCCTCTCCCTCCCTCTGTGTGTCAGCCTCCTCCCTCTGTCCATCTTCCTGTGTCCCCCTCCCTCTCTGTCCCCCTCTCCCTCCCTCTCTGTCCCCCTCTCCCTCCCTCTGTGTGTCAGCCTCCTCCCTCTGTCCATCTTCCTGTGTCTCCCTCCCTCTGTGTCCCCCTCTCCCTCCCTCTGTGTGTCAGCCTCCTCCCTCTGTCCATCTTCCTGTGTCTCCCTCCCTCTCAGTCCCCCTCTCCCTCCCTCTGTGTCCCCCTCTCCCTCCCTCTGTGTGTCAGCCTCCTCCCTCTGTCCATCTTCCTGTGTCTCCCTCCCTCTCAGTGCCCCTCTCCCTCCCTCTGTGTCCCCCTCTCCCTCCCTCCGTGTGTCACCCTCTGTCACCTTGGCCCAGCTTCCTGGGCACACACTGTTAGCAGATCTTTGAGTGGCCCTTGGCCTGTTGATGTGAGTTTGTTTCTGATCTCCAGGCACCCATTTTGTCTGCTGTGTGTCTGTGCGCTGCTGCTGTGGTGGTGTGTGCTGCCACTCTTTCACACTGTTGGCTGTTCATTAGCTGCTGGCATGTGCAAAACAGTGCCTTCACCCCCATGTGTTGATGCAAGGCATCCGCCATTTGCTGGCAAGTCATTCCTGTGTTGGGACACAGTGTTTGTCTGGCTGTGACCTAGGCCATATGGGCAGAGGGCATTGTTGTCTGCTTTGGAGTCGCACTATGTGATTCTTGGTGCCCACACTCCCGCCATCCGGGTTACCGTGTCATGTGTTGTTGTCTTCTGTGGCCTGTGACTTGACATTGTCCAGCTGGGTGCATGGGGCATGGTGGCAGCAGTGGCATGTGCCTGCTCATGGAGTGTGGTTGAGTAATGCGATGGCTTGTGGTGGTTGCGTGCCTGTTAGTAATTTTGTTTGTGGTTGCAGTTCCCCCCATGTGAGGTGCGTTGTTTGTGTACTCACCCGGGTCTCGGAGTCCTTCTACTCCTTCAACTGCCTCCACCGGCAGTATGGCCATCACCCTCTCCTCCCAGGGATGGTACTGTACGGGTCTGCGGGAGGGCCCTCCTCCGGTGGCGTTGGCCTGGTCGTGTTCCTCCTGTCTCTTGGCTCTGACCCTCCTCCGCAGATCGTACCACCTGTTCTGGCAATCCTGCTTGGTCCTCCTGGTGTCCGCAACAGCATTCACAGCATCGACGATGGTCTGCCACATGGCTGTTTTGGCTGCCTGGCTGGTGCTTCTGACCAATGTTCCAAAGATCTGTGGCTCGACTCTGAGGATTTGATCAACAAGGACCTCCAACTCTCGGTGACTGAACTTTGGATTCTTGGTAGTGGGCATGGTGAGGGGTGTGGGTGGGGATGGTGTGGGTGTGGGGGGTGTGTGGATGTTGGGGGGGGGTGTGGATGGTTGTGTGTGTGTGTGAATGTGATGAGAGGGTGTTTGTGAGGGTGGTCGTGTGAAGGTGTGCAAGTGTAAGATGTGGTGTCGCTTGTAGTCTGGTTCTGTGGTGTCTGGCAGCAGTGGGTCTGTTGCAAAGGCTCATGGTTTGTGTGTGTGGGCCCTTTTTATTGGTCCATGGGTGGGTGTGGCAGTGTTTGAATTTTGGGTGGGTGTGTTATAAGGAGTGGTGGTGTATTGGGCCTCTGTTTGTTTTTGACAGTTGCAGGTCAGTGATTGTGTTATTTTAGTGGTTGTTGGCCATGTTTAGTGGCTGTGTGCCTTTCGAATGGTGTATTGTTGAGTTGTTTTGTTTTGTCCTTGTTGTGTACGTGCGTTTTGAGCGTGTGTACGGTGTGTACATGGGCCATTTGGTTGTACGGTGCTGTCCTTGTGTGTGGCTTTGTACGACTCGTACATGCGGTTGTGATGTTGGGGCATGGGGTGCGCTCCGTACTTAGGAGGTTGTGTTGGGGGTGCACCAGGAACGTACTGGGGTGGGGGTACGACTGGAACGTACTGGGGTGTACATAGACGGTGGTACGACACGTACAGGGGTGGGGGGGTGTACATTGACGGTGGTACGACACGTACAGGGGTGGGGGGGTGTACATTGACGGTGGTACGACACGTACTGGGGTGGGGGTACGACTGGAACGTACTGGGGTGTACATGGACGGTGGTACGACACGTACAGGGGTGGGGGGGTGTACATTGACGGTGGTACGACATGTACAGGGGTGGGGGGGTTTACATTGACGGTGGTACGACACGTACAGGGGTGGGGGGGTTTACATGGACGGTGGTACGACACGTACTGGGGTGGGGGTACGACTGGAACGTACTGGGGTGTACATGGACGGTGGTACGACACGTACAGGGGTGGGGGGGTGTACATTGACGGTGGTACGACACGTACAGGGGTGGGGGGGTGTACATTGACGGTGGTACGACACGTACAGGGGTGGGGGGGTGTACATTGACGGTGGTACGACACGTACAGGGGTGGGGGGGTGTACATTGACGGTGGTACGACACGTACAGGGGTGGGGGGGTGTACATTGACGGTGGTACGACACGTACAGGGGTGGGGGGGTGTACATTGACGGTGGTACGACACGTACAGGGGTGGGGGTACGACTGGAACGTACTGGGGTGTACATGGACGGTGGTACGACACGTACAGGGGTGGGGGGGTGTACATTGACGGTGGTACGACACGTACTGGGGTGGGGGTACGACTGGAACGTACTGGGGTGTACATGGACGGTGGTACGACACGTACAGGGGTGGGGGGGTGTACATTGACGGTGGTACGACACGTACAGGGGTGGGGGGGTGTACATTGACGGTGGTACGACACGTACAGGGGTGGGGGGGTGTACATTGACGGTGGTACGACACGTACTGGGGTGGGGGTACGACTGGAACGTACTGGGGTGTACATGGACGGTGGTACGACACGTACAGGGGTGGGGGGGTGTACATTGACGGTGGTACGACACGTACAGGGGTGGGGGGGTGTACATTGACGGTGGTACGACACGTACAGGGGTGGGGGGGTGTACATTGACGGTGGTACGACACGTACTGGGGTGGGGGTACGACTGGAACGTACTGGGGTGTAGGTAGACGGGGCTGTGACACGTACTGGGGTGGGGGTGTGGCTCGAACGTACTGGGGTGTAGGTACACGGGGGGTATGACACGTACTGGGGTGGGGGTGCGACTGGAACGTACTGGGGTGTACATAGACGGTGGTACGACACGTACAGGGGTGGGGGGGTTTACATTGACGGTGGTACGACACGTACTGGGGTGGGGGTACGACTGGAACGTACTGGGGTGTACATAGACGGGTGGGGGTATACATATACGGGGGGTACGTGTCGGACGTACGGGGGCTGGGGGGAGTGTTGGGCGCATATGCGGGCACATGTCTCCATGGTTGCTATTGGTGTTCGGTGCGGACGGTGTTTTTTCCATACGGTTGTAGGCTCGGACGCACGGGATGGATCGTGATTCCTCGGTCGGACTTGGATTTTTACGTTTGTAAGGTAAATCGTCCGAGGACGTGTCGGACACATTTTCCGACCCGAGGACGTGTGGGGAATGATTCCCGGTGCGGGTCGTATGGACTTTTTACCATGCGAATCGTGATTGCCAGTTCGTACGGCATTTGTACGATTCGTACGGTAAAAAGACCCGATACGAGTCGCACGGGGGAATTTTTTACCGGATCGTGATCGGCACCATAATCTTTTCAGGGCCTTTTGTAGACGGCTATCAGAATAAGCCGCATAAATATTTATGGACATTTACTGCTCACCATTATTAACGTGGAGAAATACAGGATTGGCTGCGTTTTATTTAAAAGCAAAGACCTTTCCTTTAATAGTGTTAGGATTGTATTTTTATCTCAGTTTATGCACACAGGATTGGGCTTTGCTCTGGCGTGGAACTGCCCCTGAATTTTACCTGAATGGTTGAAGATGCAAGCATCACACCATTTGACTATAGACAGATGGATAACTGGGGACGTCCTACACTGATTCCCCTGTGGCGCAGCGGGCGTTTGCGCCCCGTGTATAATATGGCCCCTAATGTTCTTTATTAGTTCATATAAAGGGAGGAGCGAGCTGGGACTCCCACACTGCACTGCCAGCTGTAATAAATGTATTTAAAAATACCTCTGTCGTTTCATTACGTACATGAACTCGGTTTCATACTAAAAACTAGCACCCAGAGCAGAACACGGGTTCACGTCACTCAAGGAATAAAAGAATCAGGTCGAAATTTTGAGTTCCCATAGAAAACACTGTGCCTCAAAAATGTAATTGGCAGCAAAAGAAACGTAAACTGCTGAAAATAAAAAATGCACTTTAGAAATCAGATTATGAAGCCATTCTCATTTTATACACAGCGGACCAGACTATCCCGAACTGTAATGGTATTATATAATGCTTCGTACCGATTTGGGTGGCGTCCAGGTGCCTTATCGAACGGGTAGCAAGCACACTCTGGGAAGTGCGGGGCTGGCTAAATACGCACCGATATGGGATATTTATTATTGTCTTTTTGATAACATTTTTATTTCAGTAGTATACAAAAGCAGTTCATACATGAAACAGAGCGAAACAAAGCACACAACGACAAAATGGATATTAATCTCATATACATTGAATAAAATCACCTCCAATTGCCCCCTCCCCTCCCCACAGAGTTTAGTAACTTAAACTGTTGATGCCATAATAGGCAGGACGGAATTAAACTTAAATCACTTCGGGATGTATTTGGGTTACATTACTCGCATTGGAAACACTTACCTAGAAAATCGTCGGAGGAACGTGTACGGTGAACTTCACAAATCTACCAAGTTTACAAATTGTCAGCAGTATGCCTCTGAAAGGCACGTCCTTGAAAGGCATTCGGCCAAAAGAATTCAAAAACTGTGGTAGGCCACAAAGAACGCGTTGTCAGGACGTGCGATTTCGGGTCTGCGAAGTTATGTACTGGCCAATAGCAATCAACGCACTGGCTTTGCAACAACGTGCGATGTTAAAGTTGACAATGTTGTGGACTTTGCGATGTAATAAACGCGTGGTAAATGCACGCGATGGAATGGTGCGCGATGTATTGACATACATCCTCTTTTTTCTGCTTATAGGCAGATTGCGGTCTCCATTAAAAGTGATTTTTCGTCCTTCTCGACATTCCACGATGGCCTCTGACAACTCCTCTCATGTTAAAGCTTCTTCTTCTGGCACAAAATCTAAAAGGGCTAAGAATTTTCCCCCTCACCCATTTTGTCATCACATAACCCTGTTCTTGATTCTATATTGACCAGGTGAGGGGGCTGAATGCCTTTATGTCCACTACCAAGGATAAACTCCAGTAAATTGAAGATAGTTGGATCACAATGGAAGCAAAGGTATTTGATATGGAGCAACGTATTAGTGATCTACATGATGTCTCTACTAAAATTCCTATTCTGGAGCAAGAGATTCAGCGTCTTAAGTTTCACACTGAGGACTTTGAAAATCGCAATAGATGCAATAATCTCCGTCTTTATGGCTTACCAGAAAATTTGGAAGATCCTGACATTCTCCTATTTCTTAAAAAAGTTCTGTCAGAAATCCTTGATCTTCCTCTAGAGCCTTCACTGAATATCCAACGTGCTCATCGCTTGGGTCGTCTTCAACCGAACTCTGTTCGACCTAGAGGAATTATAATGCTATTTTGGGAATTTACAGACCTTATGCGCGTCTTACAGGCAGCAAAGGTGAAACATCGACTTGATTGAGCTGGTCACAACAATTTTCTCTCTCAGGATATCTCCAACGCCACCAATGCCAGAAGGAAGGAATTTCTCACACATCATCCTCAGATGAGACAGTTAAACATTTGTTATGGCATTTTACATTCTTGCTTGTGTAAAATTACTCATAATGGCTCCTCCCTCGCATTTGATGACCCTGTCTAATTGAGGTTCCTTCCTGCTCAGTCTCTCATCATCTTCTATGGATAGTTCTACTCAATATCTTTAATTTCTCTCCCTTATCTCTCTCTAAATAGATTTCTTATGGCTGCTACTTCTTCTATTTCTTAATTTTGCTCCTCTGCTGTTCCATCTGTTCACTCTTTTTCTTAGATCTGGATATCTTTCCTTGATCTACTTTTTTTCCTTCTTATCCTCTTTTCTTCATCTATTCATTTCTGTTTCTTTTCTCTTTTTGACAATATGGTGCTTGATGCACGTGCCTATTGTTGTTATTTGTTGTCTTACATTTTGTTTTTTGTATTCATTTAATAAGTGGTGTTTTCTGCTTCCAGTTGTTCTCCTGAAGTGTATCATCTTCATCCATGTGTTACCCTCCCCTCCTTCCATTATGTGTAATGTTGTCACGTGGAATGTTCGTGGTCTTGGAAACCCCGTCAAAGACAAAATGTAATTTCTCATTTGTCTAAACTGAATTCTCATGTTTCATTTATTTCAAGAAACGCATTGTAATGATATAGAATCGCTTAAATTGAAAAGACAATGGGTGGGTCAAGTTGTTTATTCTCCAACCTCTAATCGGAAGGGTGGTGTTGATATACTATTTCATAAATTGATACATGTACAAATTTTATCCACGCAATGTGATAGTGATGGGCGCTAGGTAATGGCAAAGGTTGTTATTCAAAATAAAGAACGTGTCTTATTGAATATTTACGGCCCTGTTAAACCAGAGACTGACTTTTGGAATAGTATTAAGGTTTTACTTTCCTCAATTGATAGCCCAAATATTGTTGTTGCTGGGGATTTTAACCAATGGTTGGACCCATTCTCAGATAGACAATCCAAATGTAAATTTAATCCTGATAAAACCCATAAATCATTTCAATCTGCCATTGCCTCACGTTCATTATATGATGTTTGGAAGACCTGTAACCCTGATTCCCTTGAATTTACTTTTTTTTCTAATATACTCATTCTCGAATTGATTATATCTTAGTCAGCAAACCCTTACTCCCATCTATTCAATCCTCTGAAATTGGATCTATTTTTATCTCTGATCATGCTCCCGTTATTTCTGTTCTTGACGTTTCCCTGAGTTCTCCTAAATTTGGTCGTTGGAAACTTAATAATTTTTTTTTAACAGACACTTCTTTTGTAACTGAAGCTACTACTTTTATTAACAAGTTTTTTACTATTAACAATCCTTTGGACACTTCCATTCCTAATAACTGGGATGCCTTTAAGGCCTCCTTCCGTGCCTTTACTATTGCATTTTCAACTAAAAAGAAGAAAACCGCTAAGGCCAAGTATGCAACTTTACTACAACAACTCAAACTACTGTAACATAATTATTTTATCTCTAGATCTCCCTCTGTTCTTCATGAATTAATTAAGGCCATATCTGCTCTTAAAAATCTTACTTCAATTGATGCATGTAATGTCCTTCTTACAATTAAGTCTAAGTATCACAGGGGTCAAAATAAAGCTGACAAGATGCTGGCCAACTACTAAAAAATTCAATCTGAACGTAAAAATATTGGTCCTTTTCTAAATGAATCCACTAATAATTTAGCATCCTCTGATGATGATATTGCTACTGCTTTCCATGATTATTACCAATCATTATATTCTGAGGATACGAATCCTTCTAATCAAAATTCACACACCTTTTATCCGGGCCTCCCTAAACCCCCTTCGCTTCCTGATGAATTTGCATTACTAGAAAGAGAAGTTACTCTTCAAGAAATAACGGATGCTATTAAATCCTTAAAAAAATCTAAAGCACCAGGTCCTGATGGTCTTTCTGTTGAATTTTTTTCTACCTTTTCCTCTATTTTTGCTCCCAAACTTCTGGCCCTTTTCAACTAATTTCTTGCTGATTCTAAAGCTTCTGGCTCATTTATGGAGGCCCTGATTGTCCTTATTCCCAAACCTTATAAAGACCATTCCCTCTGTAAAAATTATCGTCCCATTTCATTAAAAAATTATCATTTGAAGATATTTGCTAAAATCCTTGCCTCCCGACTCCAGAATATTATTCCATTATTGGTTAAAACAGATCAAGCTGGTTTTGTTAAGGGCAGATTGGCTGCTGACAATGCTCGCATGTTTGCTAATGTTATCTCCTTCGGGAGGAAGTACAAATCTCCACTTGCAGCATTGTCCCTAGATGCCGAGAAGGTTTTTGTTCGTATAAACTGGCAATTTATGTTTAATACACTTCAATGGTTTGGTCTTGCTCCAAATTTCATTTCTTATGTTAAACTGTTATATTCTTTTCCCCGTGCTAGTATTTTTGTAAATAACAATTGTTCTAAATTCTTTCTGTTATATAGAGGTACACATCAGGGTTGCCCCCTCTCACCCTTGTTATTTATTTTATGTCTTGAACCTTTCCTTGAGTGCATTCGAGTTAATTCACTTATTTCAGGCTTTACACATAATTCTATAAATACTAAATCATCAGCATACTCTGATGATCTTCTGGTATATATGTCTAATCCCAATACCTCCCTTCCTCCCTTTTTGGATGAGGTTCAGTTGTATTCCAGTATCTCTGGATATGAATTGAATTTTTCTAAGAGAGAAGTTTTACCCTTGAACTCTCTCTGCTATCAATATATGTGTAATAATACAAATTTTACCTGGGGTCCCGCAAAAATTAAATACCTTGGTATTTGGTTTTCTTCTACCTTATCTACCACAATTAGTTACACGTTTAATGCACTAAATACCAAAATACAGTCACTTCTTCTTTCTTGGCCCCCCCTTCATTTATCATGGTGGGGTAGATTAGATACTATTAAAATGATGATTGTGCCCCAAGTCCTTTATACATTATCCATGTTATCTTTTCGGATCCCTGTTTCATATTTTTCACAGATTAATTCTATTTGTACAAAGTTTTTATGGGATAACAAACACCCCCGCATTGCTCTTCTGAAACTTAAACATCCCAAAACAGAAGGTGGTGTGCTTTTTCCTGATTTTAAATCCTATCATTCTGCATTTTTAATTCATCAATTTTTTGCCTTTACTTATGATTTTGCTGGTTTCCTTATCCCTCGTTAGATTGTTTTTGAGTGTTCCCTATTAAAAGATTTTTCTTTTCGAAATATAATATATATGTCTAATTGCACCTTCATATCAGACAATCCTATTTTAAAATACTCCCAACAATTATTATAAAATATTTTATCCAATGGTATTGATTCATATCAATGTTTTTTGTCTCCCACTATCTAGTATAATCAATTTATCAAATATAAACGTAAACCATTTTATTACAAACACTGGAAGGAGAAGGGAACTATTTTTATTCATCAATTAATCCAGCATAATTCTGTTATTCCCTTCCATGAATTACAATTACAATATAATTTACCTGATTCATTTTTTAATGAGTATCTTATAATATTTAAGTTAAATCAATGAGGACATTGTTCCCTGTTGGCGGTGAAACAAAAATAGCGATCACCTGCTCAACACAAGTAGAAAGAGAAGAGAGAGTGTAGAGGGAGGGAGGGGGGTAGAAGGGAGATGAAAAGAGGCAGAGAGAAATTTCCCCAGTCTCAAGGATCCAATCCCGAAGGGGAGGACTCTATGTAGCCTCTAGTTAGCCCTCACACACCCCGAGGGATGTCTTGCTTCATCATTGGGCTTGTTGTTGCTCCTCGTCGGGCCGGCGCTGCAATGCCCGACGGTCCCCCGAAGGGTCTCTTTATCGGAGGTCTTTTAAAGAGAAAAGCCGTAAGGTGAATGCGGGTATGTGGGCAAAAAAAACAATAAAGGTGGATCCGAGAGGTAAGTAATTGCGTGCGTGCAGGGTGTGTGAATAAAAATGCCTAGGGGTGTCCAAAAAGTAAGTTTTAATATTATGGAGCCTCTGGCAAAGTAAAAAGACCAAAAGGTCGCAGGGTCACTAATAAGCGCAAGGTGCTAATGTAATTTTAATAAAAGGTCGACATGTTTCACGCCTAATATGCCCGAGCGGGTCAGTGGCGTTTCATCAGGACCAAATACGAGTGAAAGGTTGTGCACGGTGAAGACGAGGGTGCCAGAGATTGGAAGGGTAACCCACGTCTTGAGAAGGTAAAGAGAGGTACGGGACTGCGGGGTACAGTGACCTAGTCAGCAGAGACAAAAAGAGCGTACCAAGCTAGTGTAACCTGTGGGGGAAATAAACGGGAAGGGAAAAGGGGAGGAGAAGGGGAAGGTTGGGGTTTAGAAGGAAGGGGAATAGAGGGAGGAGGGAGGGGTGACAGACACACATGAATGGTTTAGACAGAACTGGTACATAAAATCAGTCACAGTTAAACGAGAGAACACAGCAAGGGACTGTCTGTGACCCCGAATACCACTCGCATAAAGGTTGTGCGGTCACCCCAGTGACCCTGTCAGCAGGAACATACACAGATAACGTGTCAGACGTCCAGCATCGGTGTCAGACACACTTTACTAACTCGATGGTGGAATGTTGCCCATGAGTTGTGGGGCGGTGTAAGAGGGAGACCAGACATGTTAAAAAATATATATATCTCGACATACATGCTAGAATCGAGGAAAACATTTGTGAAGTGGCATAAATAATGCCAGAATGAACGGCACGTGGTGCGTGAACAATGAGTGAGCATAGCCAGTGATAATCTACAAAAATGGATCTTAGTACAGAGGTCAAAAAGTATAAACAGTCCACAGAGCAAGGTTACGGACCCACTGAACTTAGGGGGAATGAGTCAAGAGGAACCTGACACCTCAGACCAATTATAATATTAACAGCTTTGCAGTCTTATTTATCTTCTAACAATTTCCCTTTAGCTTCTCCCTTACTCACTTCACCCTCACCGTTATACAGTGTTTCTCAGGAACGTAGGCCTAAGGTTGCCTCTATTTATAAGATGTTGTTGTCACCTGTTACTGAACGACCTAAATCCCATGTAGAATTACTCTGGGAAGCAGACTTATCTTTGTCACTTCCTATCTCATCTTTATACTTTATTTATAGTAAAGCTGTTATTATCCCTGTTTGTATATCCACGTTTTTTCCCACTTCCTCGTCCCTATGTTGGTATTATTCTGAGTCCACTGGGACTTTAATTCATCAACTTTATGATTGTTCTAATGTATTGAAGTTCTGGCAATCTATTTGGTCTAAATGTATGAAAATATGTTAATGTAATATTCAATTATCAATACAAAATGTTTTTCTAGGTTCCTCCTCACCTGATTTTGATGTTTCTAATTATATTTCTTTGCGGTTTGATTTATTTATTGCTCTAGCATTTAAAGTGATTCTGTCATGTTGGAAAGATAACTCTAAATTATCATTATTAACTTGGTGGAACTATATTTGTGATGAACACAGAATTGCTACTGTTTCTTCTCGTACTCTTTCTCAGAAAATTGAATCTGACCTACTTTGGCTTCCTTTTACTTCTTATCTTTCTACAAATGCACCTGCATCTTAATTTCTTACTTTCTCTTAATTTCTAACTTTCTTTTATTCCTTTTTTCTCTCTTTCTTTCTTTTCATCTTCACGTCTCTCTCTTTCTTTCTTCTTATTTTCTTTCTTTCTTTCCTCACCCCTTTTTATCTTTTTCACTTTTGAATTATTTGCTCATGTCTTTCTCATATATATTAATTGTTATACTTTATTCAATGTTTTCATTTGATTAATAATGTTTCTCTTTTTCTAAAAACTTAATAAAAACTTTTTAAACATTAAAAAGATTTGTGTTATTGGTTAGGGTTATGATTGTGCTAAAAAAAGTAAGCAGCTTCCTATATTATGTTGTGCCTTTCATTCTAAGCTGGCTACAAGATGATCAGTTGTTTATTTACTCTCCAACAAGCACATATATTTTATTTTAGGGAGATTGTCCCCCTGAGCCCACCCAAAGTCTACTGTATGCTGTTATAATTGGAGCCTTAGCTGAGACTAGATGCAGTGCTTAATATGAGCAGGTTGTTTCCGGTGCTCGGCACTGCCACTTAATCGGCAGTTATGACAGTGTATCACATGTGGCGCTGTGTGTCTAGAGTTTTGTATTAATTCAATATACATTAAAAATGAATAACACTTGCCACCCCAGCCATTCACATGAATAGCTGGAATTGTCACACTTGCAGGAGTATGATGGTTAGTAGCTGTAATGTTCTTGCCATTGGCAGTGCTGGCAGGGGTAATGGGTGATGCAATCTGCAGTGGCTTCCTGACAAGAGCCCTGTCACCTAATATTTACAAATTAAGCACTGCCAAGACGCCAGCAAGAGTTGACACAGTTGTTTAAACGCAGTACAATAGCTTGCTGTGATGTGACAGTGATGCCTCTGCCTGTCTGGATAGTGAACACAGATTGCTGAAACACATACCATGAACATGGAGGATTCTTTTCCGTCTCTGCTGAGAGGCGAGCCTTCCTTTTATAGCCCTTTCCCTAGTGCCACCGATATACTTTTAAATTAATTTCCATCTCAAACCACGCAAGATGAAAGAAATATAATTAAAACACAGAATCAACATCCCACTTAACAATCAGAGTGCAATGCCAGCTAGCAACAGGAATAGATCTGGCAATTTACGAGGGAGACTTTGAAATAAACGTGAAACACTGGCCTGATGTCGGAAGCCTAGCTGCTGTCTGGCCTCTCGAAGGCCATCATTAGCCTGCAGGCTGGCTCTCGGTCATGCGTCAGAAAAGAGAGAGGTAACTTAAGGCCATGTTGTTTAATGCAGGCCCGGGCTGTACTTATGCTTATGCTATAAATAAAGTAAAAGCTTGTGCATGTGGCCCATATATATCCGAGTCAGTGTAGGAGGCGGGTCCTGCCAGTCCCTCGTGCACTTTACGTCATTGTTCCCACTCTCCAGTGACACGTTTTGTTTGGACCGCAGTGGAAATGAAGTCAAATAAACTCTGATGAACGAAACATCCATTTATCTTTGTAGCAAAAGGTATAACATTGGATTGGATGTATATCATTATGGTCAGGTACGTTCCAGTCTCCCTTCTCCCCTAACTCCAAACCCTTGGGCAGGGGGCCCTTTCCAGCTCCAACGTAGCTTGCCGCCACCCCTCTTCCCCAAAGGCACACATTTGAACCACACACTTGTTTGGATTAAGGGTCGTAAACCCCGCCCGTATTCATTACATACAATTAATCAAACATTAATCAAACCTTAATCATTACCATTATTTACATTATGCACACAAATACGCAGAAAGTCCGGCACATCACATTGATAGGTACAGATGTCGGTTGGCTAACCTTAACATGTTTCTAATACATAGCCATTCCTATCGTAAGCTAAGCTGTGATCAACAATGTTTACTTTCTGCGTATCCCTGTTTGAGCCTACGGCAAGGTCAATGACTGGCCCCAGATCCAGATCAAGCTAGGTCCCAAACTCCTACCGGAGTGACCTTGCGCAGGGGGCCCAGTTCACCAGACGGATACCTCCCCTGGGAACCCCCTACGCCCTCAACATTATCTCCATAAGGGCCCGTGCAGTTATGCTTACTTGCGCCCTTGAGCGCATGCGCGTGCGGTGTGTGGGATTGTATGACATAATTTCGAAAGACAAAAAATCGACCTACAAAAATATCGCAACAAAAATATCGTGGTCAAGAATATCGACATCCTATCTACAACATGGTAAGTACAAAAATATCGATAATTTAATATCGATGTCAAAAATATCGTAATTCAAAAATATCGTTTTTTTTAAAGTTTAAAAATATATGTAAAATAAACCAAATAATACTTATAAATCAAAGAAACATAATTAAATATATTGTATAATATGTAAAATTTATAATAAATATATATAATTAACTGAAACTTTAATTAAACATATATTTATAATATATAATATATACACTTACTTAATAATTACTTTTAATAATAATTTCTGTAACATATAAATTATTAAATATTTATTTAAATTACCAATACATCTATACACATACAACAATAACATTAATAAATAATAAATAATTACATATAGCAAATAATAATCAATAAATTTAATTTGAATAATTTTTATTATTAATTATATATTACAATAGCTAAAATATTACAAAACATATTTAATATCAGACACAATAAAACTACTAGTCCAACTTCAACAAAAACAACAGTAAGGAAAATGTTGGATAGCGTAGGGGTAAAAATATCTATTCCAACTCCCGAGAGTGCAACAGTAGGGAAAACATTGGATAGCGTAGGGGTAAAAATTACTATTCCAACTCCAAAGAGTGCAACAGTAGGGAAAGCGTTGGATAGCGTAGGGGTAAAAATTACTATTCCAACTCCAGAGAGTGCAATAGTAGGGAAAGTGTTGGATAGCGTAATGGTAAAAATTACTATTCCCACTCCAAAGAGTGCAATAGTAGGGAAAGTGTTGGATAGCGTAAGGGTAAAAATTACTATTCCCACTCCAGACAGTGCAACAGTAGGGAAAACGTTGGATAGCGTAGGGGTACAAATAACTATTCCAACTCCAAAGAGTGCAACAGTAGGGAAAACGTTGGATAGCGTAGGGGTAAAAATTACTATTCCAACTCCAGAGAGTGCAATAGTAGGGAAAGTGTTGGATAGCGTAAGGGTAAAATTTACTATTCCCACTCCAGAGAGTGCAATAGTAGGGAAAGTGTTGGATAGCGTAAGGGTAAAATTTACTATTCCCACTCCAGAGAGTGCAACAGTATAGAAAACGTTGGATAGCGTAGGGGTAAAAATAACTATTCCAACTCCAAAGAGTGCAACAGTAGGGAAAACATTGGATAGCGTAGGGGTAAAAATTACTATTCCAACTCCAGAGAGTGCAATAGTAGGGAAAGTGTTGGATAGCGTAAGGGTAAAATTTACTATTCCTACTCCAGAGAATGCAATAGTAGGGAAAGTGTTGGATAGCGTAAGGGTAAAAATTACTATTCCAACTCCAGAGAGTGCAATAGTAGGGAAAGTGTTGGATAGCGTAAGGGTAAAATTCACTATTCCCACTCCAGACAGTGCAACAGTAGAGAAAAGGTTGGATAGCGTAGGGGTAAAAATTACTATTCCAACTCCAAAGAGTGCAACAGTAGGGAAAGCGCTGGATAGCGTAGGGGTAAAAATTACTTTTCCAACTCCAGAGAGTGCAACAGTAGGGAAAGCGCTGGATAGCGTAGGGGTAAAAATTACTATTCCCACTCCAGATAGTAAAACAGTTGGGAAAGCACTAGATAGCATAGTGATTCTATTAACATTATAACCAATTCAATAATTTCTTATAAAAAAATTGCATGTTAACAATGTTTTAAAAAAAAAAAAATATTATTAAATACCAATTATGTAAAATAAATATTTAAATAAATAAATTTAAATTACATCCCACCCTATTCCCCCTTTAACACACTACACACTACACATACAAAATACACAATAGATTTAAATATCAATTTATCTCTTATTTACAATTAATAATACATTCTTTATAATTAATATAGTTATTAATTCACTAATTAATACATATTAACTACGAAATTACAAATATTCACCTATTAATTATTAATTAACAATACATTAATTAGCAATAACAACAAATAAAATAAAATAATCAATTATTTATATTTACTATATTTAACTAACTAATAACAATCAATTAATAATAATTACAAAAAATAAAATATATCATTATTTATTTTATTTTAATTACATCCAACCCTATTCCCCTCTAAACCCACAACTCACTACACATAAAAATTCACATAATTAATTTAATTATGAATTAATCACTTAATAAAATTAAATCACCAATTAATTACTAATTAACAATTAATTAATTAACTATAGCAATAAAGAAATATTATTAATAAACTAATTATAATTTATATAATTAACCAAAGAATAAATTAATTTTACAATTAATAATTAATTAGAAATTAATTAATCTATTAATCAAATTAATTACCAATTATTAATTGATTACCAATTAATTAATCATAAATACCAATGAAACAATACATATTAATTCATTAATTATAATTACATTACTTCCCACCATATTCCCCTATAAACCCACAACCCACTACACATAAAAATTCACATAATTAATTTAATTATCAATTAATCACTTAATAAAATTAAATCACAAATTAATTACTAATTAACAATTAATTAATTAACAATAACAATAAATAAATATTAATAATAAACTAATTATAATGTATATAATTAACCAATTAATAAAATAATTGTACAATTAATAATTAATTAACAATTAATTAATAAATTAATTACCAATTATTAATTAATTACTAATTAATTAATCATAAATACCAATTAAACAATACATATTAATTCATTAATTATAATTAAATTACTTCCCACCCTATTCCCCTATAAACCCACAACCCGCTCTGATACTAAAACGCTAAATTAAATGTAAAATAATTATAAATCTCTAAACATTTATTTTTAAATGTATTAAAATACATTACAATAATCTTTAACATACAAATAAAATACATATTAAATGACATTACACTAAATAAATATCGATATTATTGACATCGAAATTTTTACTTACGATATTACTTACATCGATATTAATTACTTCGATATTATTAACTTCGATATTACTTACCTTGGGATCGATATTCTGTCCATCGATATTCTTGACTTCGATATTCTGTACCTACGATATTAAAAACACGATATTATTGTAGGTCGAAATTTAAAACTCGATATTTTGGCTAAACACCGTGTGTGGTTGGCCAACCAGCCTACCGGAAGCGTAACTTCCCTTCCCCCCACCCCTTCCAGCCTACCGGATGTAACTGCCCCTGGAGTTCCAAGAGAGACCCTCTGTCCCTCTCTCAGGCGGCCCCATTTGACAATGGTGATGCCTGCTAAGCACCGTAAATTATGCTCACCAATCATGACCTTACCGCCTGACCAAGGATACACATAATAAAATACGACAAGAAAGACATTCCCTGCAAAGAAACAGCTTAGTTACCACCAAATAGTCATTTATACAGATAAGAAAAAGCAATAACACAATATTCACCAATTTATTCCTGTAACATTCCCCATAATAATACCAAAGATAGAAAATTATTAAAAATTTCTGCCTTAGGGGATGGTGGATGGGGGAAAAAGATGGGGGCCTTCGATTGAGGCCCTGACGTCCTGGGTGGTGCTGGCTGGGGAGCGGCATAGCGAGAGACTGCTCCCACCGCTCTAAAGACTTTTAAGGGCTTTCTCGGGTCAAGCCGGTTCTGACCGGCTTTCCCCTACTTTTTCCTAACGTGTGAACAGGAAGCGCTCTCGAGCGCATCCGGTTCAGGCACTGGTGGCCAATTGCAAAAGGGCTATGAGGGCAGGGGGGCGCCGTGTCACAGCCAAGTGTGTCACAGCCTGCCTCCCAGCCCTCAGCGGGGGACCGGCATGCCCGCCATAATCGGCGGCGCGCCTGAGTCCGTGCCCGCCTCTGAATATGGTCAGGTAAGTTCGAGTCCCCCTTCTCCCCTAACTCAAAAGCCTCGGGGTGGGGGCCTTTCCGGTTCCAACGTAGCTCGCCGCCACCCCTCTTCCCCCAAGGCACACATTTGAACCACACACTTGTTTGGATTAAGGGTCGTAAACCCCGGCCGTATTTATTACATAAAATTAATCAAATATTAATCAAACATTAATAATTACCATTATTTACATTATGTACACAAATATGTAGAAAGTCCGGTACATCACATTGATAGGTACAGATGTCAGTTGGCTAACCTTAACATGTTTCTAATACATAGCCATTCCTATCGCAAGCTAAGCGGTGATCAACAATGGTAACTTTCTGCGTATCCCTGTTTGAGCCTACGGCAAGGTCAATGACTGGTCCCAGATCCAGATCAAGCTAGGTCCCAAACTCGTACCGGCGTGACCTTGCACAGGGGGCCCAGTTCACCGGATGGATACCTCCCCTGGGCACCCCCTACGCCCTCAACATTATCTCCATAAGGGCCCGTGCAGTTATGCTTATTTGCGCCCTTGATCGCATGCACATACAGTGGGGGTTGGCCAACCAGCCTACCCGAACCGTAACTTCACCCCCCCCCTTCAAGTCTACCGGCTGTAACTGCCCCTGGAGTTCCAAGGAAGACCCTCTGTCCCCCTCTCGGGTGTCCCCATTTGACAATGGTGATGCCTGCTAAGGACCCTAAAATATGCTCACCAATCATGACCTTACTGCCACAGGCCAGTATAGTTGACCGACTATCTGGCCTCCCCCTCAGCATTCTAGAAAGGTCATGCCTAGTTCCTTGCACCCTCTAACCATGCCAGTAAGTTTTCCATGAACACTTCATAGCCCAGTCTAGAGAGGTGCACACTATCTTGCAGGAAAAAAGGCTCAACCCGGATGCACCCATGCCCTATTGTCCGAAGTTTCGGGGTCCTGAATAATTTATCCAAACGGTTATTAATCCTTTTCACTGAATGATTCAAGGCCCACACAGACTATCTTGGGATCATGTGTGACCATACTATTAACGCCTCTGGGCACCTTTTCGCCAACCACCCCACCTCTGTAAGAAGGGTCTCAATGATGCCCCTCTTGCCCAAATGCACCAGGTCACTACCCCACTAAGTGCAAAATAAAGACCCCAGGTGGCACCTGAGTCTGATCTAGCAAGTGTGTCACTAGATCCCTGAGTTGGTCGAGGCAAAGCCCACTCTGCCCATAGAAAGAAACCTTAGCACCTGGCTGCCATGCCCTACATGCATAATTGCCTGAAAGAAAGAACTGTTGCAACCTTTTAACATACGAATGTTCAATAAACCACACGTCTTTTTCTCCGTGCTCCCAGGCGGGTACCTGGTCCACAACATGTATTGAAGGACGATGAACCGCTGCTTGCTTCCCTCCTGCGGGACAGGATGTAGAAACTGCAATTCAAATCATGAAGAGAAAAACAACTGTCAGTGCAAAATATTTAAGACGACCGCTACAGCATATGCAGTCGCACATAGCGCTTATAACAATCTGAGGACCCCCTACCAATCCTCTGCACCTCACTCCCAGCAAACCCCCGGGCTGCCGCTTCAGTGGCTGCCCCTATCCTGAAAGAGTGGGTCCCAAAATTGCCTGGATCCAAACCGGCCTTCTACATGGCCTGGCCCATAACCCTCCTAAACTGGAATGTAGTGAGTGGGGTCCCATCTGTGTGAATCAGTAACGCCCCCCGCGGCCCTCAACCTTTGTTCCAGAAAAACTTCTAGCCTGCCAATTGGGCAGCAAGAGCTCCCCTCGGCCCTTCGCAACACAACACTGTCCCCTCTGCCTTCCTGATCAGTTTTTGATCTGGGGATTGAGATTATAGGGAATCACCTTGTATCTGCACTTGTCTAAACTGGAGCCCCCCCACCAGTCCATTTTGTTTTTTGCAACCAGTTCTTCAATCCTGAAGGTGCCATAAAATGCCAAACAAAAAGCGGCCTGAAATAAAATTGTCTCACTTGTAGAGTTACAAACTTGGTGCAGGTCCTCCAGCAGTGTTGCTAACATTTGGACACCTATTGGTCGCCTCACGTCCGGCTGCAGTCCCTGCAAGCTCTGCCACCCTTTCAAAGCTTTCCTCACTATAAAGGTTCTGTTCGGATCCCCTTTGCCCTTTTCCTTCATGTAGGAAACTGGCTCTATATATACTACACCAAAATGAGGTATAGTGTGTATAGAGTCCAGGTGACCCCAGAGGTAGGCAGAGGTTTAAGTTAGATAGAACCTTACTCTCTATTTGTGGTAGAGTGGTCGAGCAGTAAGGCAGTATCAGAGGATAGTGTTAAGCATTTGATGTACACACTAAGTCAGCAAATGAATGCACACACTCAAGAACTGGACTCTAGGCCAATTGGTTTTCCATAACAAAATATACAGTTGTTTTATTTTAGAACCAAGCAAACCTAGCACAGGTAAGCATAAAATACTTTGCAGTAATAAGTTGCTGATTGTATAACAGTTTGAAAATGCAATAAAAGTTGTACTTTGTTTGATTTACAGGGAATGCAGTAGGTTGCAACACTTAGCAAATACAGTACATTGAAATGAATAGGCTTTTTCAGTAAATTACAGGTAAGTTCCTTTTTATGGTACTTTTCCAACTCACTGCTGGATACCTGGATTCAGCACTGGGACATTTCCTGGAAACAGGTAAGTGAATACGTTTTGGTTATTTGTGCAATTTTTAAAGAATATTTGTAGATTTCAAAACTCCACACTGAAACTTTTTGGAAGAAAATTGTCAATGTTATCCAATGGAGGAAAAACAGGTTATCGGTTAACAGGTAAGTTATCGACTCTGGGAGTTAAGGTTATTGGGTTAGACTTAGGGATCCCCCGGGGTCAGTGATGCACTCTTGTTGCACCCTCAGCAGCACAAGGGCGGCCGGGTGCAGAGTGTTGAGGCTCAATGTTATTCAAAGGGGGAGAGGGGGCCTCCAGCTGCTGGCAAGCAGGCCACGGGGTTGTGGGAGCAAAAGCTCCTAGGGTCAGGGAAAATGGGGAAACAAAGTAGCACAAAAGGAGCAGCCTCAGCGGCACTTGGGCAGCAGGGTGCTGTTTTGAGGTCGGGTGCCCTGTTGTTTTCAATGGAGAACCTCAGGGAGACGAAGGACTTCTGGGTGCAACCACCACTTTGAGAGGTAAGTTGGGAAGTTAAGGGTTGGTTAGGCATCGTTGGTTTGGGCACACAAGCCCGTGGGGCGTCGGGTGCAGGGGTGCCTTTTGGGGTCGGATCTTCTTACCAGCTCCGGGTCGCAGTCAGGTGGGCCTTCTGGATTTAGGCTGCAGGCGTCGGCTGGAGGCTTGAGGCAGGTCAGGGGTCGCCGGATCTCGGGTCAGGGTCGCCAGGGTGACCTCCTCGTGGTGTTTTTCCACTCGAGTTCGGGCCGGGGTTCGGCGGGTGCAGTGTGTGCTGGATTCGGGGTCGCCGGCTGCTGCCAGTGGTTGCAGTTGAACAAATCCGGTGTTCACGGGAGAAGCAGTCTTTGGAATTGAAGGCAGGCAGGTCCTCCGGGGTTTTTGAGGTTGCTGGCTGCAGGAAACACTGGGATTTTGCAGAAGCAGGTTCAAGGGGAGACAGGCCTGTAGGGCTGGGGCCAAGTCAGTGGGCGTCTTCCTCTTATTAGCTGGCAGCATGGCTGTTTGGTTCTTCTTCTTCTTATCTTCTTGTCATTTCTGGATCTGAGGAAGCAAGGTTCAGGGTGTCCCATAAATACTAGATTTAGGGGTGTTACAGATAGGTAAAGGGCAGGGACCAATGGTTCCCTTCCCTGGGGTGGGTACACCCCCTATTGTGCCACCCTCCAGTAGGAGGGGAAGGAGCCTGTCCCTGGTTGGTTGGGTCCCCCATCCTCAAGATGGCGGGGACTCGGAGTTGTGCTTCACCTCGCCTCCCCTACCTGAGGGGTTGAGTTGGCAGAGGTGGGCACACCTCTCTCTCTCACTTGTTTTTCCCACCGGTTCTCCCGCCCAAAGTGGGGGTCAGAACCAGTGAGGCCAGTTGCTGAAAGCAGCAAGTGGTCTGGGGAAGCTCACATAGGAGGCATGCCTTTGAAGCTTCGCATTCTTGAACCCTGCCCACCCTGGGGGAAGAGACTTGTCACCTCGTCCCAGGATATGCATTGTTTCAGGCCCCCGAGAGCAGCAGGCTCTCAACCCAGGGGTCCAGAAACATGTCTGTTGACGGCAGCCCAAGCAGCCACTCACTCAGGACACTAGAGGTGGGTTAGTTTTCAGGGGGCATCTCTGAGATGCCCTCTGTGTGCATTTCTCATCAAATCCCACACTGGCATCAGTGTGGGTTTAATGTGCTGAGAAGTTTGATACCAAACCTCTCAGTTTTCAGTGTAGCCATTATGGTGCTGTGGAGTTTGTAATGACAAACTCCCAGCACCACATACTCTTAATGGCAGCACAGCACTTACAATGTCTAATAATGGACTTAGACACTGTAGGGGTACAGGCCTCATGCACCTGTACCCTCACCACTGGTATAGTACACCCAGCTAGAGGGGTGACTGATCTATGCCAGGGCAGTGTGTTGTGGGCATGGTACACAGAGCTGTGTGCCATGTCGACTCTTCACTTTGTTCTGCACCAAATCACGCAGCCTGCAAAGGCAGTGTGTGTGTGTGTGTGTAAAGATACAGGGCCTCTAAGGGTGGCACAATAAGTGCTGCAGCCCTTAGAGGCCCTCTTTAGTCACAGTGCCCTGGGTACCTGTGGTACCATTTACCAGAGGCTGACCTGTGGTCAGAGATGCCAATTGGGTTTAGTTTTGTGGAAAGAACACGCCAAGTAAAAGTGCATCAGTAGTCTGGCAAAAAGTGGGAAGGGTTACTGCAACAGAAACCCACTTTCCTACACTTCACAAAAAAGGAAATGGCTGCAACATGTTGCCTTGCTGATGCCGCTGAGCGCCCCTCAGCTTTCATTGCTTGCAAGTAGGAAGCAACTGCCCTGGTATCCTGCCAGGTCTCCTCCCACCTTTCCCCCAAGAAATAGCAGTAAGCCCCAAACGCTCCTTAGTATGCCCTCCTGGTCCTGGGTGCTAGGCTAGCTGCCACGAGGTCCGGCAGTTGGGGGCACCAAGCTGCCAAAGTCGGTCTGAGAAAGGTGTAGGATTCTCTGCCGCCTCTGGGTGGTGGGACCTGAATACCTGCATCTTAAAGCGAGAGAGCGCATCAGCAGCATGATTCAATATTCCTGAAACATGTTTGGCCCTAAAGAGCACATTCATTTTCATGCACAGCAGTATTATCTCCTTCAACAGACGCAAGATAATTTTACACTTTGCTGTTTGATTATTGATACATTCCACCACCGACATGTTATCTGACCAAAAGACCACAGATTGGTTCCTCAGCTAAACTGGCCAGATGGACAGCGCCACCAAGATGAGAAACAATTCTAAAAATCCTATGCTACCTGCGAGCCCCACCTCCTCCCACCATGCAGGCCAGCGTTGCTCTACCCATGCTGGACCTAGAATGGCACCAAAACCTTCACTACCTGCCTCTTCGGTCATCAGCCCTATTTCTGGACTGGACCTGGGAGGGCTGGGCCACATTACCTTACCATTGAAGTCACGCAGGAATGCCATCCAAATCTGCATGTCCTGCCTAACCTCACTGGATAATCTGGTGTGATGATGCTTCTCCTTGAGTCCTGACATAGCCTGTGCAATGGTCTGCGAGAAAGGCCGCGCCATTGGGATGATCCTTAATGCAAAGTTCAATTTACCCACTATCTGCTGGAGCTGGTGCAGTGTAACCTTCTCCTTGCTTGAGCACTGGTGCAAGGCTGACCTGAAAGACGTGATTTTGCCCTGCGGCAGCCATGACACCCCCTGCACAGAATCCAACACTATCCCTAAGAATTCAATCTCGGTGCTTGGACCCACCATCTTACCTTGTGCCAAAGGCACGCCAAATTCCTGCATAAGCGCACAGAAACTCTGCAGTGCCCACTCGCATTCCTGAGAACCTGGTACTCCCAAGAAGAGTAAGTCATCTTTATAGTGCAATACCGCATGGTGCCCTGTCGCCTGCCTAAATGCCCATTCCAAAAATGAGCTGAAGTTTTTCAAAATAGGCGCAAGCAACCGAGCTCCCCATGGGCATATACTTGTCCAGGTAGTACTTTCCCCGAAATTGGAAACCTAACAGATGAAAGTCTAGCGGGTGTACCGGCAACAAGCGGAAAGCTGATTCAATATCCAACTTAGCCAACATTGCGACCGGTCCCAACCCCCTGAGCATCTCAACTGCTTGGTCAAAGGATGCATACCTAACACTGCATAGGTCCCCATCAATGTCAATGTTTAGTGACTGGCCCCTGGGGGCCGAAAGATTGTGAATCAACCGGAACTCCCCTTGTTCTTTTTTGGGGACCGCCCCCAATGGGGAGCAAACAAAACCTTCCATAGGTATGCTGTCAAACGGACCTGCCACCCTGCCCAGTTGAACCTCCTTCTCAATCTTTGCAGCCACAACTCCCTCATGTGCCCTGACAGGGAGCTGATTCCGGCACTGTGACACCCCAACATACCCAGGCGCAGAGACCCTAAAACCGTCCTTGAAACCTTCAAACGAAATTCTGGCTGACTTGGGGCAATTGTAACTGGTTAACCACGGCACTGACTATGATGGGGGACCGGGCCTAAGGGAGGGAAAGACTCTCATTCTTGTTTCTAGCCTCCCTTGTCCTTTCCTTTCTTAAAGCACTTGGACTCTGGGTGGAAGGTGTTGCCACAGAAAGAACAAGCATGTCTGAATTTACTTGTGCCAGCTGCTCTTGTGCATGAACGCCTATTAAAATCCCAAAACGCCCTCTTTTTGCTTTCTCCCCTCCGAGTTGACTGGGGGCCCTGACTGAAAGGACTGACCTTTGGAGCTGTCTTGGGACCCATATCTCAAATGTTCTCAAATGTATGATCATGTCAATTTGATTCCAACCCAGTGCAGGATCAGATGTTTTTGCTCTCCTAAAATCCTTATCGTACTACTTCCATCCAGTGCCACCAGACTCATCATGCGCACAGGCAATCCTACTCTGATAGCATGCCATTTCCATGCCAAGACTTGGGAAGCGCTCACACATAATTGACATATAAATGGAGAACTCCTTGGTCCAGTTTACCAGAATCTCCTCGACCCTATACTTTAGCAACATATTAGCCCACTCCCTTGGGTGTGTCCACTCCTTGTTCTTTTTGGCCTCCTCCCTTTCAGCTTCGTCTAACAACAAGGAAAACATATTCACGTAGCTACCATTCCAATTTTTTCCTTCATTTCCTGGGACAGAAGCCGTCCCAAATTTTCCCTGGAACAGCGCATCTCACCCATCCCCAACACTGGCAAGGTCTGCGGCGTACCTGGTGTTGATGTCTCCGAAGGTTTAGCATTTGCTGTGTCCGAGGGCGTGCTCACTGCGTGCGGAACTCCTCCGCTCCCTGCTGGCACTGTACTCCCAGCCATCTCACTCCCTGCAGGTACTGCCTGCCCATCTACCGGCGTTGCCCCATTCAACTGTGCCACAATCTTCCTGGCCTTTTCTAAAGTGTTCTCCCAACCACCAGACACCCCTGCCGCTGGGGACCAGTTACCCACTTTCTCTAGCCAGGGGAGAACCGCGGCCAAACCAGATACCAAATCTGGTTGGCCCAGCGTGATTCCTGATGGGCCCACCATCATAGGGATGGGTGGGGCCTGTGGGGTGACTCCCGCTGCTCCCAGCCAGACCCACTGCCCCCGGGACGAGTGGGGCCTGTGGCTGTGTGTTACCCACTGCGCCCTGCTGGCTACCCCTGTCACCTATGCCGGGCTGATTTTCCCCATCAGCTGTACCAGGCAGACTATCCCCATTGGCCGCTTGTGGGACCAGCACGGGGTCCACCACCTGAGGAACCATCCCCACCGGGGCTTGTGCTGTAGCTCCGTCCGCTCCCTCTGTCCCTTGGGGTGGCGGAGCCCCACCTTTCAGAGGTCTACACCTTTTGGGCACTGTGGGAAATGCTGCCTTAAGGGCCACCACGACTCGCCTGGGTCTGTCTTCCGTCCCCTCATGCCTATCAACCTTATCCCTTAACTCGGCTTGGCCCATGTCCTCGACTTTTTTAATCATGGTCTCCATGTCCCCATTTTACGCATCATGGTCTCCATAAAAATGTCCATGTGTGAGCACTGTTCGCTCCGCTTTGCCTTAGGGTCCATGGTACTATAGTTTCTCCTGCAACTGTCAGAAACTGCACAGATATCTTGAACACACATGCCTGACAATGCTCTAGCCCCCAGGCAGCGTTACCCAAAGACAACCCGGCTAATGTGGTCCAGAAAACCCTCCACAATTACCTAACAGCTGGTAAACTAAACAGAATTGCTCTGCTGTGATGATCCGGTATGGGACACTGCCAGACCCCTACCTTACTGAAGAAGCAAGCACCCCCACCACCATCCACGCCCACCAGCTACCTCGGTGGGTCGGGTGAGTAGTCTCTAACCCACGTGGCTCTCCGCAGCGGCGAAATGCAGGCTTACCGGCAGTGCCCAAAATAAAGTCCCTGCGTCTTTTTTCTCATGCAATGTCCCCAGTCGTCCCGAAAATCCTCCTTGAACACGAGGACAGAAGAAAGTGTTGCCTCCTGCAGTCAGCCGACTACAGTGTCTTCCGAGCAACCTGCAGAAACAAAAAACCGCAACCCGGGAAGTGGAGTTCTTTGGAACCTCCAGCAGCTGCCTCCAACGCTGAGACCTAGAAGCAGGAAAACAAAAGGGGAAAATAGAGAGAAAAAGATCGCATTGGGGCCTCCGATGAGACCCTGACCTCCTGGGTGGTGCTGGGTGGGGAGCAGCGTACTGAGGGATTGCTCCCGCCGCTCTGCCGCCTTTTAAGGGCTTTCTCGGGTGAAGCCGGTTCTGACCAGCTTTCCCCGCCGTTTTCTTAATGCATGAACCAGAAGTGCTCTTGAGCGCTTCCGGTTCACGCATTGGTGGCCAATCGCAAGAGGGTATGAGGGCCGGGGGTGCCGCGTCACAGCCATGAAATGTCGCAGCCCACCTCCCGGCCCTCAGCGGGGGACCGGCACGCCCGCCATAATCGGTGGTATGTCCGAGTCCATGCCCGCCTCTAAAGTTTTACAGTAAGGCGCTGTCATTCTTTCGACCAGAGCATCAGTGTTTCCATCACGTTTTTAACGTCGGTTGGAGTCACAGGCAGTGCTTTAAATGGGCCGGTACTGTCCGGTACGTAGTACTGGCACTTGTTTATTTTGAGTGGGAGAGTACCGGCACTTCTCAAGAGAGACATCATACTTTTAATCGGAGAGTACTGGCACTTCTCAGAAACAAGCAGAGTCCTGCACTTCTATTTTTCCATTTCAAGCAACGTCCAGAAGGATTGTGCTTTGCATGTAGTGTTGTTTACCTTTCCCAGGCCTGGCATCATCAACAAAGGGGTCATGAGAGTGAGTCACAGTAAGTTTCAAAGCGCCAAAATAGCTAAACTTTCCTAGCAGCAGCCAGCCGCATCCACACGGCCCCTGCACTCTGTGGAGTCTATCGCATATTACCGCTTGACACTTCTGTATCCAATTAAAATGGAAAAGGCGAGTGACAAAATAGCTGGCAGGATATTTCCATTCTTCAACACCCTCAGGTGGGAGTTGCCATGTCAACAATAAACTCTGCGTTCATTTTAAACAACGGAGGATTTTTGCAGGTTTATAAAGGGATGTCGGGTTTTTAAATGTTTCAGGCGATGCCAAGGCCATCTCCCTCCAGAGAGGGAAAAAACCATCTGCGGGAACCTCTCAGCTTTAGTTTTTCTCTTGCAAAGGAAGGACTTCTTGTGTGTGTGTGTGTGTGTGTGTGTGTGACTGTGACTCATCATTGTCATGAGATGCGAGAACAAAATGTTTGCAATTGACCAGTTCCGCCACCAGGCAAACATGATGCTTTTTCTACAGGAAATATTGCGATGAAGTGACCACTTTTCTAAAAATACTCTTTCCTTTTTTATGGCAATCCTGCACACACGTGGGGGAATCAGTAGCTATCCACCCATGATCTCATGCTGTTGAACATAGTAATTCTTGTCTATGGAGGCGTCTGAACAACCAGGATGTTAGCTATATTCTGCGTTTCTTGAGATTCAATCCATTTCTGAGGTTCGGGTGAAAATTAGTTAATCCATATAGCGCATCCGAATAGCCGGAGTTTTTCGCCAATACTTCCAGAGGAAGATTTGCTTCCCTTGTGTAATGCTATTAATGTGAATTGTTGAGAGAAAGGAATTATGGTGCCCTGATCTTATTTGACAGTCTGAGACAGTACTTGCCAAGACAGCCCATACACCAGCCACATCTCACCACCCTCTTAAAATTATTGTTTAATATTGTGTTGCCTAAAGTTTTTATGCATGTAATTCATGCATTATTAATATCTTAAAATCCAGTAAGGATGTAATTTGACTGAGAAAAACAAGGTTAATATTAGGTCAATTTTAAAAAGAAAGTAATAAGCTGAAGCTAGCTGTGCAAGATGCGTCCTCAATCACCTCCGCTGCCTTTTGGCTAGGTTTGCAAAATAAAAATCCCGCATACATACATAATACTATATACACGCATACCTATCTGCAGTCCTTCCATAGCTGAAATCCTTGACTAAATTACCAACATGGTTATCTTCTGGAGAGTGCGACTAGAGCTTTGGGAAGGTTAATCAGTAACGAGAACAAAAGTGATCAAATACTCCATAAGTCATACAGTAGGAACCATTTCTGTTCTACATGAATATTTATAGGAAGGTATATCATTTTATATCTGCATCTTAATTGGGAGAGACTACATCTGATACAACTGAATATCACCCAAATCATTGCAGTAAATAATATAAATTTACTTGGTTAAATTATTCTTAAACAAATTGACAAGCCCACAGGTGGAAGAAGTAAGATGAAGACATATAAATCATGTAAACATCTTAAGCAATAGACTATTTGTTGAAGTTCAAGGAAATCCAGACTCCAAGGCAGGTAGCAACAAGAACCTTTATTCTGATCATCCACTCTCCTATCTCACAGAAACTGTTCACAACATTCTAACATGAACTCTCAAGGAAGATTCTAAGTACTAGGAATGGGGAGAGGGAGCGGAACGTACCACTTAAGGGAACACACATTACAGTAAGATTACAACACATCTCCCTATGTAGGGGAAAATTGAGAGACTAAGTAATTCTAGAAAATGTCCACAAGTCTATCATTACTCCATGTCTGTCCATTTTCCAGGTGAACTACATTCTTGCCTGCCTTGTCCACTCGTAGAGGAGCATAATACTTACTCAACCCTGGTTGCACATGAATGGGTTTCTTGACAACCACAGGAGTGTCTGTTTTGAAATCAATATTTTTGACCCCATGTTTCTTGTCATACCAAGACTTGTATTTTTGTTGATGTAAATAAACTTTCTCCTTGCTCTGGTCTAGATCAGGCATCACTTTTCCCACCTTCCAACTACCTAGGGTTCATTTTGGTACTAGGTTCCCTCCCTATCAGGAACACAAAGGGTGACACTCCAGTAACACAGTTGGGAGTGGTGTGGTATGCCCATATACACTCTCTAAGTGAATCTTCAACATGGAATCCATTGGTGATGGCTAGTTGAATCTGTTCCTTCACCATGCGATTCACCCTCTCTACCAGGCCATTAGCTTTCGGACAATAGAGTGCAGCCTTCTCGTGCCTTATGGTTAGCTCTTCCAAGAATTCTCTCATTGTCTCAGAAACAAATTGCACTCCATTGTCTGTTACGAGGGTGGCTGGAATACCTTCATAGACAAAAATATTCTTTAAAAAAGAGATGAGATTGCTCGTCGTGGTAGATGGCGTAAATTTGAAATTGACCCAATGGGAGGTGTAATCGACGAGAACAAACATGAACCTTCTCTGAGGACCCAGTGCCTCCATAGGACCAATTGTATCCTTGGCCAGTTTGGTCCAAGGATCCATCGGTACATCGACAGGAGATAAAGGGGCTTTATGAGGAACTTTGCTTTTGTCGCTTTTAGCACAGTTGGTGCATTCTTTAACTTTGAGTTTGATCATGGAATCCATTTTTGGAAACCAAAAGCAACTCCTAACCTTGTTTTTCGTGAGGCTCCTGCCTAAATGCCCTTCATGGGCTAGATCGATTATTTTGTTCCTCAAATTCATGGGTGGAATGATTTTTTTCACCACGATGTATCCAACCAGACATAAGAGATAGTTCAAGTCTCACCTCCCAAAAATCTTTAACTATCTCAGGGACTTCAGAAAGATTTTTGGGCCATCCCTTAATGATGAATTCTTTGAGTACTTCCATGACTTTGTCTTCTTTCATGCTCTTGTCCCATTCATCATCTGTTAGTGAGGGGAGATACATGGAAACAATGGGGACGTCTAAAGGTTCCTCGCTATGGTTGCCCATGAGGGGAGACCTAGATAAATAGTCAGCAATCACATTCTCTGGGCCTGAGCAAAAGGTTTCTAGACCCAGGACCTATTTGTTGCTTTTGGTTTCCAAAAATGGATTCCATGATCGAACTCAAAGTTAAAGAATGCACCAACTGTGCTAAAAGCGACAAAAGCAAAGTTCCTCATACAGCCCTTTATCTCTTGTCGATGTACCGATGGTTCCTTGGACCAAACTGGCCATGGATATAATTGGGCCTATGGAGACTCTGGGTCCTCAGAGAAGGTTCATGTTTGTTCTCGTCGATTACACCTCCCATTGGGTCAATTTCAAATTCACGCCATCTACCACGACGAGCAATCTGATCTCTTTTTTAAAGAACATTTTTGTCTATGAAGGTATTCCAGCCACCCTCGTAACAGACAATGGAGTGCAATTTGTTTCTTAGACAATGAGAGAATTCTTGGAAGAGCTAAACATAAGGCACGAGAAGACTGCACTCTATTCTCCGAAAGCTAATGGTCTGGTAGAGAGGGTGAATCGCATGGTGAAGAAACAGATTCAACTAGCCATCACCAATGGATTCAATGTTGAAGATTACACTATTCAACAATCTTTGCCCTATATTAAGAAAATGCACATTTCAGATTACTAGTTGATTTTGATAAAGTAACCAGGGAAATCCTTACAAGAGAACAGTTGCACTAAAACATACCTTAGTTCGCCTTCTCAGTGCTCTACAGATAATCCATTCCATAATCATCACAATGTACCCACGTGTTAGGGGGCATGGTTTGGAGCGACAAGATGGTGGAAGCATAATTCCCTTGCTCAGGAGGAAGATCCAGCATCTGTTTTGTCCCGAGTGGCTGTTGGTCGACCGGCACTAGCGGGATGGTGGGGGCTCAGTGAAGGGGCCCTTGTTAAAATGGACTGGCAATGGGCCTGGAGGTTGTGGATCCAAAGCTGCATGGGACCCCAGAGGAGTACGGCCGGCTATGTTGGCCTGCTGGGGCGTGGCTGGCAGTGTTTAGGATGATTCAGAGGACTGCGGATGTGGCAACTGAAGTGGCAGACTGCCATTGCAAGGGGCCCTGGACCTGTGTGGATGGTGGTGCTGGACCCCCCCACACCCCGGATGGCAAGGTGCACTGACATTTGTCAGAGCTGAGTGCAGCCCCCCGCCCCCCCCCCCCCGGAGGACAGTGTTTAAATCTACATGGGCCACATCGGCGGGGTGGAAGGGAAGGGCCCGGGATGACTGCAGGGTCATGCCCCCCCCACTGCTTGAGAAGTGAGCTGGCGCTCGGAGGGCTGGAGCACAGGGGGGTCCTGTAGGAGCGGGGGCCCGCCCCTCCCCCAACGGCTTGCAGATTTGAACTGCATTGTCTCTGTGCCCCCACCCGGGACCTGTGACTATGGAGCGACCAATAAAGGGGGCCAGAGTATATGCCCACAGATTGTTGACCAGGCTGTGCCACTTGGAAGAGGCACCGAGAGGTGAGGCATCCTATGGTAGGAGTATTTATGACACGGGGGCTACTCGTGCCTCCCTGAGGCCACTGTCCTCTGTTTGGGTTCCCTGAGGGTACATCAGGGTCACCTGGCTAGCACAGCCTTTGATACAGTCTGGCTGGGGACCTCTCTTCTGGACAGGGTGGACATTCCTAGATGATAGAGCCAGGGACCTGACACGCAGGAAGTTGCTGGCGCACCACCCCTCAGTAGTTTACTGAGGTGCAGCTTCAGGATTACGCCATCATTTCTTGTGTAGTAGCTACCTACTTGTTTGGACTGCTCGTGCTTCTCTGGCCTGCTGACTGGTGGGAACGTCGAGTCATGACTTTTCTTGCCCCTGCCTACTGTGTCCTTGGCCTCTTAGGCTGCTGAGGCTATAACATCCATTTTTCGCCAAGTGGTGACAGTGCGCTTGCTGAATGGGGAGGGATGGGCAGGTGGGGCTCTCTGTCATTGGGGCCTCCGGGAGATCATCTCCCTGTGGGCCACAAGCCCTCACTTTTATGAAAAGCAGCTGTGTCATTGGCTCCTGAACCACCTGACTTGATGGAAGCGAAGCTAGTTAAGATCCTTGCTGCCATCTCGGACACCAGGAGCAACGTCGGGGGCAAGGTGGATGCAGTGCCGGTGTAGCTGGGTCTCTTGAGGGAAGACCAAAGCAAACTCACTGACAAAACCTCCCAGACCAAGACGTCCATTGGACCCCCCAGCCTGCTTCTGAGGACATTGCTGGCAAAGGTGTGCAGCTCAGTTGCACGATCCGCTTGTTGGAGGGCAGGGTGGAGGATGTGAAGCGGAAATCGAGGTGTAACAACCTGGGCATTGTTGGCTTCCTAGAAGGGTGCAGGGACCCAACCGCACTACTTTCTTTGAGTCATGGCTCTCTGGTGATGTGAGCCCCGTAGAGTTATCTCCCTATTTTGCAGTGGGGAGAGCTCCTCAGGTGCCTGCACAGCATCCTCTGCCGGTGGTGACCCCTCGGCTGGAGGTGGCTCAACTCATAAACTTTGGGAAAAGGAAGAGACACCCCAAGCTGCCAGGCAATCTGGCCAACTTGTCTATGAAAATGTAAGGATTTTTCTGTTCTTGTGCTACACGTTGCCGGTTTAGTGCCAGCGTGCTTTGTTTTTGGAGGTGGAGAATAAATTGCTCTTCCCCATCAAACTCAAAGTGATTTTCACCCAAAAACTTACTTTTTGACGGAGGCAGATGATGCCTGGGATTGGGTAGAAGCGGTATGAGCTGTCGTTGTGGTAGCCGTTGCTGGTGATCGGCCCTCGCGGCCTGTCTGGGTGAAACATAAGGACCCCAAACTACGGAGGTGTATCCTGCCAACTGCCGGAGCCCCGACGCAGGCTCGGAAGGACTGGCAGCAGGCATTGGAGGCCACGGCTGAGGTTTGTGCGAAGGATGAGTCTCCTGTCACTAATGCCTAAGGAGATTCAACTCACTGCAGTCCAATGTCACCTCAGGCTTCCTTATTAAAGTTACACCACAAACAGCTGATGACATTGTCTGATGGAGACTGGGAGCATCCCCACCCCTTTTGCGGCCCCGGCAAGCCGAACTGCTGAGATTGCTCTCTGTGCATTGCCGCTGTACTCCCCATGTGACGCTCTCAGTGCAGTGGCGCTGTACTCCCGAGGTGACCAGTCACCCCTGTGCATGCCCAGATGTTACGACTCTCCTTTCAGGCTGCTCACCTTTAGGTCCCCCTGTTGGCCCCGGTAGCCTACTTCTGATATACTGTATAGTGGGACTGCTACCAGGCTAATTGTGGAGTGGGAGGCGCTCTAAACCAGGTACTGGGCTTCTGTATTCATGCAATCATTGGAGCAAGGGGTGAGATTGGTCAGGAACTCACCCAGGTGGAATCCTCCCAAGGAGGGATTTGGAGGGCTGCACTGGCGAGAGAATTAGCTTGAGAACAACTGACTGAGGCGAGGGACCATCATGCCTGCCTCCTTTAATCCTTTGCTGTGTATAGATTCCAAGGTGTATCAGGCAAAGCGGCATGAAGAGTGGACAAACCAAGATGCCTTTTGGCATGACTTTTGCAACACGCAACTGATACCATGCAATAAGCATCGGTCGGTAACCACCACTCAGGGGACAATACATGATGCTTTTTGTGCTCACTATCGGGCTCTGTACAATCTGGACCCAGTGCAGCACCAATCTATTATCTGAGATTTTATATATTCCGTCATGTTGTCAGTGATCCCTCCAGAGGGGAGAGTGGTGATGAACAGTCTGATTATGGAGCAAGAGGTCCGCTGTGCAGAACACTGGGCCTGACCGGCCTGCAAGTCAAATTTTATAAAATGTATGAGGCCCTATTGACCCCCAAACTCCTTGAGGTATATACTGCTGCCTTTGATGCGAGAGGCGCCTCTTGTTTCACTCCTAAGCCGGCCGGAACTCCTTTGAGGTTTCACCTTACAGTCAACTGTCTTTGATGGCCAGTCATTCCAAGATATATAGTAGGATTCTTGTGGCTCAGTTAATTTGAAACATGCCGGTACTGGTCCATTATGATCAAAATGGATTTAAACTGGGCAGGAGTTCCTGCTAATTTCCACCTTCTGGAATGTGGCACAGTTATAAATCCCATTGGCATGTGCAAGGCTTGTGTTAGTTCACATTGGTGAGCACAATGAGATTTATCAGCCAATAGCAAGCAAGATTTACTGGCCTCTAGCGCAGCTTCAGGCACCAAATAGCATTTAGGTGCCATTTTCGTGATGTGCGCGAGCAGCTGCTTTTCGAACAGATTCTTAACTCGTGAAGCAGCTAAATTAAATTCCTTTTCAAGTGAATATTCTAAACGGACTGTTCAGGTTATTTTACTTTTCTTTGTGACGAGAAGGAAGTGCCCCAGAGACTCCAACTTCCTCTTACTCTCCAGCAGGTTCCTCCCAGTGCTTTGTCTATCTCCTGGTCACTTTTCATTTGGAAGGATCCATTTCTGTTTGTTAGCTATTCCTGCTGCATAAATACCATTAGATTTTAAGGACTGAGGGGCCGATTCGGATCCTGGAAAAACCGGGTACGAACCGTCGGACAGAGCATTTTCTCCGTCTGACGCGTACCCGGTGAAAAAACATTACAAAAATGCAAGTACGATTCGCATGGAAACACCATTTCCGTACGATTCGTAAAAAACACTGACCGACGAAAATATACATACAAATGTGATCCGGGAATGCTCCGACGTGACGTCGGGACGCCTTCAGGCTGCGTTTCATGAACCAGGAAGTACGATCCGCACCGACGTCACCCCGCACGTATAAAATCCTCCGACTGCCAAAAACTGCAGGGAAATCAGGAGAACGCGCGCAAGGACCACCTGTACGCGACGAACAGCCATGGACCCGAACCTACGTGTCATCCCAGCACTCATAGCAGTCCACCTGCTCTACAGGAGCCGACGCAGACACTGCAGAAGGTCAGAACAACACCGAGGGGCAAAGGGGGGGGCAGGGGCAGGACACAAAACCCCCACCCAAGTCACAAATCATACATGCCCTGGACATACCTCACCCTCAGGGCCTGGTCACTTCGAGGGTGTGGGGGCGTGTCCAGCAACGGAAGTGGATGTAGACGCGAACCGGCAACACAACAAGTCCAGTACGTACCGTACCCACGCCTTAAGAGCGTGGGTACGAGTCGTACCACGCCCACCCCAACGTCACCCCAATAATGGCGGTTCGGCCCGTACCCACGTTCCAAAGGCCTGGGTACGGGCCGTACCCCCACCCGTGTATGTAAGAACCGTACCCACACCCGCGTACGTATGGAGCGTACCCCCACCCCAACAGTGGATGTATGGAGCGTACCCCCACCCCAACAGTGTATGTACGGACCGTACCCCCACCCGTGTATGCATGGAGCGTACCCAGACCCGCGTATGTTCGGAGCGTACCCCCACCTGTGTATGTACGGACCGTACCCACACCCGCGTACATATGGAGCATACCCCCACCCCAACAGTGTATGTATGGAGCGTACCCCCACCCCAACAGTGTATGTACGGACCGTACCCCCACCCGTGTATGCATGGAGCGTACCCAGACCCGTGTATGTTCGGAGCGTACCCCCACCCGTGTATGTACGGACCATACCCACACCCGCGTACGTATGGAGCGTACCCCAACCCCAACAGTGGATGTATGGAGCGTACCCCCACCCCAACAGTGTATGCACGGACCGTACCCCCACCCATGTATGCATGGAGCGTACCCAGACCCGCGTATGTTCGGAGCGTACCCCCACCCGTGTATGTACGGACCGTACCCACACCCGCGTACGTATGGAGCGTACCCCCACCCCAACAGTGGATGTATGGAGCGTACCCCCACCCCAACAGTGTATGTACGGACCGTACCCCCACCCGTGTATGCATGGAGTGTACCCAGACCCGCGTATGTTCGGAGCGTACCCCCACCCGTGTATGTACGGACCGTACCCACACCCGCGTACGTATGGAGCGTACCCTCACCCCAACAGTGGATGTATGGAGTGTACCCCCACCCCAACAGTGTATGTACGGACCGTACCCCCACCCATGTATGCATGGAGCGTACCCAGACCCGCGTATGTTCGGAGCGTACCCCCACACGTGTATGTACGGACCGTACCCACACCCGCGTACGTATGGAGCGTACCTCCACCCCAACAGTGGATGTATGGAGCGTACCCCCACCCCAACAGTGTATGTACGGACCGTACCCCCACCCGTGTATGCATGGAGCGTACCCAGACCCGCGTATGTTCGGAGCGTACCCCCACCCGTGTATGTACAGACCGTACCCACACCCGTGTACGTATGGAGCGTGCCCCCACCCCAACAGTGGATGTATGGAGCGTACCCCCACCCCAACAGTGTATGTACAGACCGTACCCCCACCCGTGTATGCATGGAGCGTACCCAGACCCGCGTATGTTCGGAGCGTACCCCCATCCGTGTATGTACGGACCGTACCCACACCCGCGTACGTATGGAGCGTACCCCCACCCCAACAGTGGATGTATGGAGCGTACCCCCACCCCAACAGTGCATGTATGGACCGTACCCCCACCCGTGTATGCATGGAGCGTAACCAGACCCGCGTATGTTCGGAGCGTACCCCCACCCGTGTATGTACGGACCGTACCCACACCCGCGTACGTACGGACCATACCCCACACCCCACCAGTGTATGTACGGACCGTACCCCCACCCGTGTATGTACGGACCCTACACCCAGCCCCCCTTGTATGTACCATGCGAAACACCACCACCGATGGACGTTGCGGACCAACACCCTGCCCGTGTTCGTATGCACCCTACCCCAGGCCCACACACCAGCACCCTCACCCAACATCGGGCATGTACGAGTCGTACTAAGCCAAAGCAAAGGACAGCACTGTACAACAACATGGCCCATGTACGCACCGTACAGAGGCTAAAAACACTCCTACTGAACCAGAACTAACCAAAAAAACACAAGGACAGTCAATCCGAGGCACACAACACCAAAAAACATATCCAACAAGGCCAAATACATCCTATACACTGACCTGCAACTGAGAAACAGAGAAACAGAGGCCCAAACCACTACCACTCCTTATAACACACCCACCCAAAGTTCAAACACAGCCACACCCACAAATGGACCAATAAAAAGGCCCAACACACACAAACCATGATCCTTTGCAACAGATCCACTGCTGCCAGACCCCAGAGACAACATACTGCACCATACTTCAAACATCAATACACCTTACACTTGCACTCCTTCACACAACCACCATCACAAACACACCCTCATCACATTCACACACACACACCTGCACACCCACAACCATCCACACCCACACCCATCCACACCCCCACCCCCACAACCATCCACACCCACACCCCACACCATGCCCACCAACAAGAATCCAAAGTTCACAAAGGACGAGCTGGAGTCCCTTGTCGACGAAATCATCAGAGTCGAGCCACAGCTCTTTGGAACATTGGTCAGACGGACCAGCATATCAGAAAAATCTGCCATGTGGGAGAGGATAGTCAATTCCGTGAATGCTGTTGGGTCCACCAGAAGGACCAGGCATGAGTGCCAAGCCAGGTGGTACGATCTGCGGAGGACGGTCCGCCGCAAAATGACGGATGAGCACAACCAGGCCAACATCACTGGAGGAGGTCCGTCCCGCAGACCGGTACACTACCATCCCAGGGAGGAGAAGGTGATGGCCACGCTGCCGCCGTTGGGAGTAGACGGACTAGGATGAGTCCCAGAGCCTGGTGAGTACACAAACAACTCACCTCACATGGGGTGAACGCCATATACAACCCAAATACCAATCATGCACGCAACCCCCCCAAAGCCAGCACCGGACACAACCACACTCCAAAAACTCACACATGCCACTAGCGCCTCCATGCCCCATGCCCCAAGCAAGGCCAAGCCGAGTCACAGGCCACACAAAACACCAACACAAGACAGGATGTCCCTGATGCCAGGAGGGTGGGCCTCAAACTAACATACAGCAACTCTGAAGCAAACAACAATGCCCTCAGCCCATATGGCCTAGGGCACAGCCATACAAACAGTGTGTCTGTCGTACTTTGCAATTTGGGACCGCGTAGGAGGCAGGGCCCTACCCCTGTCTATCCCGGTATTAGTGAACCGCGAATGGTTAATGCGGTATGTACAAGTGCTTTGTGTAACGTTTTAGCTATGAATGCACTGTGTATACGTTATTATACATCACTACGTGGGTTCCATTTTAGAACGGTGGCCATCTTATGGTTGCCCTCACATAGGCTACATAGCATGAAGCAAATACGGGCCTTTTACAGCACATGTGCCTTTCTTTGACTTTTCTGTGACCTGGGCAGCTTGGCTCCACTGCCCCAGGTCAGTCCGGTCTCACAAGCTCCCCGTCATCTGGCCACCTGTGATTAGCATCAGGGCTTGACACACCATAAAGCCTTTTCATCCTACACGAGCCTCCAGCTAATCTCTTTCACACCTGACTGTTCCTGCTTTATGGCTTGTTTTCCAAACAGGAGATGCTCATGTTTATTGGGGCCTATTGATATCTGATGTGGGATCTGAGCCTTGCTGGGTAAATAATTGCGGGCTGGCTTAACTGGAATGTGGGATGGTCATCATGACTCTGCTTTTTCGTTTGTAATGTATACTTTATATGGCCATATCGTAAACGAGGAATGTATGCCTGAAGCAGGATATTTTGTATTTAAGGAGAAGCCCGTTTCTGTGATTTTCAGCAGTCTCCTAAGAACATACACGCTGTTGTACTTCTTGGATACCTGTAATTGGTCTGCAGCCAATAAACTGATCTTTGACTTCACCCAGAAGACTTTGTGTTTCTGTAGGTCTGAAACAGGAAGAACCCGAAGTCATAGGGTGTGTTCCCCTGCACCGCTGGTCTTAAAATTCCCAGTACTTCAGTTGGCGCCCAACTCGGCGCGATTTCAGCGGTACCGGTCCAAGCCAGAGGTTCGTGAGGAGCTTTGTGTGGAAATTCTGGAGGAAGGCCGCCACTTCATCGACCCCTGCATGTCGACGTGGTCCAAAAGTCTTTTCTGCGAGGTTCTCCCGTCCCGACGGCTACGAAGGACTGCTGCCCTGATTAATCGCCCTGTTTTGGACCCTTGACGATTTTGGTAGAGCGAAACAATCGAGAGAGTCTTCTGGTGACGCCATTGATCATCGATATTCAGTTAAGTATAAGTGGAGCGTCTCCCAATTTGTTTGGTATCCTTTGGGATCATTTTGGTTTATTTCGAGTTTGCAAACCCCAAAGCCAGAGGACTCGTGTATTCACGAGACTATCGTAATCGATAATCCTTTGAAGTTGGGAACTAGACTAGTGAGCGAAGATGCCTTGTGCTAGTGTATTTGGATGATTATTTTGTTTGAGTTGTGGAAGGGATTTCCAGTTAGAGGATTCATGTCCGGTTCCTCCAATTGGAACTCCAACTTATGAGCTTTATGTAAAACATGGCGTGGGCCCCATTGCATATAATGAAGTATGGATCCGATACACCAGAAAGGACGGTGTTTTAAAATGGCCCCAAAATGGTAGTTTCGATACAGATATCTTAGATAATTTGGAGGTTAAATTGTTTAAAAAGAAAGCCCGGCCGGCGATGTTTGATTCTTTACGCCTATGGCGAAAGGAAGCCAAACAGAAGGAAACTAAGCTAGCGAAAAGGAATAAGAGAGAGAGAGGTATGTCAGTGATGCAAGCAGCTGTGCAATTTAAAGATAATGAGGAGGAACAGATGAAGGAACAGTTACACAGACAGCGCAAACTAGGGATTGATAAATGTTACCCTGTTTTGTCACCCCTTGTGCAAGATGAGACAAAAGAGAACGAGAAAGATTCCCTAATGTCCCATTTGTTAAGTTCGCCACCCCCATATGCGCAAAATGCCACCGCGCCTCCACAGCTTGTAAATGCGCAGCCTCCAGTAAATATGCCGCAAGCTTTCCCACAGCCGCCAGCTCCTCCTCAGCTGGCTCCTATCCCTGCAGTGCAGCCCTCTCAAGGGCCGCCAGTTTTGTTACCTGTTACCCCCGCGCTTCCTGCGACTTTGCCTAGCTCGCCAGCGGCTCCCCCTGGCGCTCCTTCTTACACTACCCAGGTACCTGTATCTGAATCTGTTTTTCTTCCCTCTGTCTATCCCCCCGTTTTCGCCTCAACTTCTCCTTCAGCACGACAACGACTAGCTAATGTAGTTACTAGTCTAATGTCGCCTCTCTTTGGGTCATCTAGTGCGACTCCTGCCTTACAGCGTAAGCAATTGCGCAGTCAGCTGCCTGGTCCTGATGAGAAAGAGGTGTTAGATCATCTGGCGCGTAGGTGGATTGGTTTCCCTTCACTTTATAATGTGGAATCAGTTGTTACCGTTTTTCACCAATGGGATGCCCCAACACAGAGGTATGTCTTTGACAAAATGTGTGAATTCCTCTGTGAGGAATTGGAGGATAATGGTGCAAACCCAAACCCACAGGAATTGTGTCGAGTGCGATTTGATTTTGAGAAAGGTACAATTGTGGGCCCCAATGTAGATAAAGCAGTTGCAACATTACTGTCCCTCAGAAATGGTGATTGTCAACAATCATTGTTCGAACAGGAATTCCCTGTGGGGAAGAAGGGAAAAGCGCGACAATACCCTATGAGAGAAGTCCCTCCGGTATGGAAAGAAGCCGTTGCGGCTAATGCCGCTCAAGGTATTGCTGCTGCTCCAGCACATTTTCAGCGTGTTTGGGTGCATGTCCCATGGAAGAGATCTGAGGTGTTAGCGCTTAAACAGACATTGCCTGACCCCCGTAAAAACCCTACCGGTTATTATAAGGAGTTATCACAAACTGCAGAATCATGTGTAATGAATTTGGCTGACATAGATATGCTGTTTGGGGATGTTGTTCCACAGCCTTTATGGGGATCCATTCGTAATGTAGATCACGCGGCAGAATTGGGTAACACATGGGCTAATATCATAGTTTCACCTTACAGTCAACTGTCTTTGATGGCCAGTCATTCCAAGATATATAGTAGGATTCTTGTGGCTCAGTTAATTTGAAACATGCCGGTACTGGTCCATTATGATCAAAATGGATTTAAACTGGGCAGGAGTTCCTGCTAATTTCCACCTTCTGGAATGTGGCACAGTTATAAATCCCATTGGCATGTGCAAGGCTTGTGTTAGTTCACATTGGTGAGCACAATGAGATTTATCAGCCAATAGCAAGCAAGATTTACTGGCCTCTAGCGCAGCTTCAGGCACCAAATAGCATTTAGGTGCCATTTTCGTGATGTGCGCGAGCAGCTGCTTTTCGAACAGATTCTTAACTCGTGAAGCAGCTAAATTAAATTCCTTTTCAAGTGAATATTCTAAACGGACTGTTCAGGTTATTTTACTTTTCTTTGTGACGAGAAGGAAGTGCCCCAGAGACTCCAACTTCCTCTTACTCTCCAGCAGGTTCCTCCCAGTGCTTTGTCTATCTCCTGGTCACTTTTCATTTGGAAGGATCCATTTCTGTTTGTTAGCTATTCCTGCTGCATAAATACCATTAGATTTTAAGGACTGAGGGGCCGATTCGGATCCTGGAAAAACCGGGTACGAACCGTCGGACAGAGCATTTTCTCCGTCTGACGCGTACCCGGTGAAAAAACATTACAAAAATGCAAGTACGATTCGCATGGAAACACCATTTCCGTACGATTCGTAAAAAACACTGACCGACGAAAATATACATACAAATGTGATCCGGGAATGCTCCGACGTGACGTCGGGACGCCTTCAGGCTGCGTTTCATGAACCAGGAAGTACGATCCGCACCGACGTCACCCCGCACGTATAAAATCCTCCGACTGCCAAAAACTGCAGGGAAATCAGGAGAACGCGCGCAAGGACCACCTGTACGCGACGAACAGCCATGGACCCGAACCTACGTGTCATCCCAGCACTCATAGCAGTCCACCTGCTCTACAGGAGCCGACGCAGACACTGCAGAAGGTCAGAACAACACCGAGGGGCAAAGGGGGGGGCAGGGGCAGGACACAAAACCCCCACCCAAGTCACAAATCATACATGCCCTGGACATACCTCACCCTCAGGGCCTGGTCACTTCGAGGGTGTGGGGGCGTGTCCAGCAACGGAAGTGGATGTAGACGCGAACCGGCAACACAACAAGTCCAGTACGTACCGTACCCACGCCTTAAGAGCGTGGGTACGAGTCGTACCACGCCCACCCCAACGTCACCCCAATAATGGCGGTTCGGCCCGTACCCACGTTCCAAAGGCCTGGGTACGGGCCGTACCCCCACCCGTGTATGTAAGAACCGTACCCACACCCGCGTACGTATGGAGCGTACCCCCACCCCAACAGTGGATGTATGGAGCGTACCCCCACCCCAACAGTGTATGTACGGACCGTACCCCCACCCGTGTATGCATGGAGCGTACCCAGACCCGCGTATGTTCGGAGCGTACCCCCACCTGTGTATGTACGGACCGTACCCACACCCGCGTACATATGGAGCATACCCCCACCCCAACAGTGTATGTATGGAGCGTACCCCCACCCCAACAGTGTATGTACGGACCGTACCCCCACCCGTGTATGCATGGAGCGTACCCAGACCCGTGTATGTTCGGAGCGTACCCCCACCCGTGTATGTACGGACCATACCCACACCCGCGTACGTATGGAGCGTACCCCAACCCCAACAGTGGATGTATGGAGCGTACCCCCACCCCAACAGTGTATGCACGGACCGTACCCCCACCCATGTATGCATGGAGCGTACCCAGACCCGCGTATGTTCGGAGCGTACCCCCACCCGTGTATGTACGGACCGTACCCACACCCGCGTACGTATGGAGCGTACCCCCACCCCAACAGTGGATGTATGGAGCGTACCCCCACCCCAACAGTGTATGTACGGACCGTACCCCCACCCGTGTATGCATGGAGTGTACCCAGACCCGCGTATGTTCGGAGCGTACCCCCACCCGTGTATGTACGGACCGTACCCACACCCGCGTACGTATGGAGCGTACCCTCACCCCAACAGTGGATGTATGGAGTGTACCCCCACCCCAACAGTGTATGTACGGACCGTACCCCCACCCATGTATGCATGGAGCGTACCCAGACCCGCGTATGTTCGGAGCGTACCCCCACACGTGTATGTACGGACCGTACCCACACCCGCGTACGTATGGAGCGTACCTCCACCCCAACAGTGGATGTATGGAGCGTACCCCCACCCCAACAGTGTATGTACGGACCGTACCCCCACCCGTGTATGCATGGAGCGTACCCAGACCCGCGTATGTTCGGAGCGTACCCCCACCCGTGTATGTACAGACCGTACCCACACCCGTGTACGTATGGAGCGTGCCCCCACCCCAACAGTGGATGTATGGAGCGTACCCCCACCCCAACAGTGTATGTACAGACCGTACCCCCACCCGTGTATGCATGGAGCGTACCCAGACCCGCGTATGTTCGGAGCGTACCCCCATCCGTGTATGTACGGACCGTACCCACACCCGCGTACGTATGGAGCGTACCCCCACCCCAACAGTGGATGTATGGAGCGTACCCCCACCCCAACAGTGCATGTATGGACCGTACCCCCACCCGTGTATGCATGGAGCGTAACCAGACCCGCGTATGTTCGGAGCGTACCCCCACCCGTGTATGTACGGACCGTACCCACACCCGCGTACGTACGGACCATACCCCACACCCCACCAGTGTATGTACGGACCGTACCCCCACCCGTGTATGTACGGACCCTACACCCAGCCCCCCTTGTATGTACCATGCGAAACACCACCACCGATGGACGTTGCGGACCAACACCCTGCCCGTGTTCGTATGCACCCTACCCCAGGCCCACACACCAGCACCCTCACCCAACATCGGGCATGTACGAGTCGTACTAAGCCAAAGCAAAGGACAGCACTGTACAACAACATGGCCCATGTACGCACCGTACAGAGGCTAAAAACACTCCTACTGAACCAGAACTAACCAAAAAAACACAAGGACAGTCAATCCGAGGCACACAACACCAAAAAACATATCCAACAAGGCCAAATACATCCTATACACTGACCTGCAACTGAGAAACAGAGAAACAGAGGCCCAAACCACTACCACTCCTTATAACACACCCACCCAAAGTTCAAACACAGCCACACCCACAAATGGACCAATAAAAAGGCCCAACACACACAAACCATGATCCTTTGCAACAGATCCACTGCTGCCAGACCCCAGAGACAACATACTGCACCATACTTCAAACATCAATACACCTTACACTTGCACTCCTTCACACAACCACCATCACAAACACACCCTCATCACATTCACACACACACACCTGCACACCCACAACCATCCACACCCACACCCATCCACACCCCCACCCCCACAACCATCCACACCCACACCCCACACCATGCCCACCAACAAGAATCCAAAGTTCACAAAGGACGAGCTGGAGTCCCTTGTCGACGAAATCATCAGAGTCGAGCCACAGCTCTTTGGAACATTGGTCAGACGGACCAGCATATCAGAAAAATCTGCCATGTGGGAGAGGATAATCAATTCCGTGAATGCTGTTGGGTCCACCAGAAGGACCAGGCATGAGTGCCAAGCCAGGTGGTACGATCTGCGGAGGACGGTCCGCCGCAAAATGACGGATGAGCACAACCAGGCCAACATCACTGGAGGAGGTCCGTCCCGCAGACCGGTACACTACCATCCCAGGGAGGAGAAGGTGATGGCCACGCTGCCGCCGTTGGGAGTAGACGGACTAGGATGAGTCCCAGAGCCTGGTGAGTACACAAACAACTCACCTCACATGGGGTGAACGCCATATACAACCCAAATACCAATCATGCACGCAACCCCCCCAAAGCCAGCACCGGACACAACCACACTCCAAAAACTCACACATGCCACTAGCGCCTCCATGCCCCATGCCCCAAGCAAGGCCAAGCCGAGTCACAGGCCACACAAAACACCAACACAAGACAGGATGTCCCTGATGCCAGGAGGGTGGGCCTCAAACTAACATACAGCAACTCTGAAGCAAACAACAATGCCCTCAGCCCATATGGCCTAGGGCACAGCCATACAAACAGTGTGTCTGTCGTACTTTGCAATTTGGGACCGCGTAGGAGGCAGGGCCCTACCCCTGTCTATCCCGGTATTAGTGAACCGCGAATGGTTAATGCGGTATGTACAAGTGCTTTGTGTAACGTTTTAGCTATGAATGCACTGTGTATACGTTATTATACATCACTACGTGGGTTCCATTTTAGAACGGTGGCCATCTTATGGCTGCCCTCACATAGGCTACATAGCATGAAGCAAATACGGGCCTTTTACAGCACATGTGCCTTTCTTTGACTTTTCTGTGACCTGGGCAGCTTGGCTCCACTGCCCCAGGTCAGTCCGGTCTCACAAGCTCCCCGTCATCTGGCCACCTGTGATTAGCATCAGGGCTTGACACACCATAAAGCCTTTTCATCCTACACGAGCCTCCAGCTAATCTCTTTCACACCTGACTGTTCCTGCTTTATGGCTTGTTTTCCAAACAGGAGATGCTCATGTTTATTGGGGCCTATTGATATCTGATGTGGGATCTGAGCCTTGCTGGGTAAATAATTGCGGGCTGGCTTAACTGGAATGTGGGATGGTCATCATGACTCTGCTTTTTCGTTTGTAATGTATACTTTATATGGCCATATCGTAAACGAGGAATGTATGCCTGAAGCAGGATATTTTGTATTTAAGGAGAAGCCCGTTTCTGTGATTTTCAGCAGTCTCCTAAGAACATACACGCTGTTGTACTTCTTGGATACCTGTAATTGGTCTGCAGCCAATAAACTGATCTTTGACTTCACCCAGAAGACTTTGTGTTTCTGTAGGTCTGAAACAGGAAGAACCCGAAGTCATAGGGTGTGTTCCCCTGCACCGCTGGTCTTAAAATTCCCAGTACTTCAGTTGGCGCCCAACTCGGCGCGATTTCAGCGGTACCGGTCCAAGCCAGAGGTTCGTGAGGAGCTTTGTGTGGAAATTCTGGAGGAAGGCCGCCACTTCATCGACCCCTGCATGTCGACGTGGTCCAAAAGTCTTTTCTGCGAGGTTCTCCCGTCCCGACGGCTACGAAGGACTGCTGCCCTGATTAATCGCCCTGTTTTGGACCCTTGACGATTTTGGTAGAGCGAAACAATCGAGAGAGTCTTCTGGTGACGCCATTGATCATCGATATTCAGTTAAGTATAAGTGGAGCGTCTCCCAATTTGTTTGGTATCCTTTGGGATCATTTTGGTTTATTTCGAGTTTGCAAACCCCAAAGCCAGAGGACTCGTGTATTCACGAGACTATCGTAATCGATAATCCTTTGAAGTTGGGAACTAGACTAGTGAGCGAAGATGCCTTGTGCTAGTGTATTTGGATGATTATTTTGTTTGAGTTGTGGAAGGGATTTCCAGTTAGAGGATTCATGTCCGGTTCCTCCAATTGGAACTCCAACTTATGAGCTTTATGTAAAACATGGCGTGGGCCCCATTGCATATAATGAAGTATGGATCCGATACACCAGAAAGGACGGTGTTTTAAAATGGCCCCAAAATGGTAGTTTCGATACAGATATCTTAGATAATTTGGAGGTTAAATTGTTTAAAAAGAAAGCCCGGCCGGCGATGTTTGATTCTTTACGCCTATGGCGAAAGGAAGCCAAACAGAAGGAAACTAAGCTAGCGAAAAGGAATAAGAGAGAGAGAGGTATGTCAGTGATGCAAGCAGCTGTGCAATTTAAAGATAATGAGGAGGAACAGATGAAGGAACAGTTACACAGACAGCGCAAACTAGGGATTGATAAATGTTACCCTGTTTTGTCACCCCTTGTGCAAGATGAGACAAAAGAGAACGAGAAAGATTCCCTAATGTCCCATTTGTTAAGTTCGCCACCCCCATATGCGCAAAATGCCACCGCACCTCCACAGCTTGTAAATGCGCAGCCTCCAGTAAATATGCCGCAAGCTTTCCCACAGCCGCCAGCTCCTCCTCAGCTGGCTCCTATCCCTGCAGTGCAGCCCTCTCAAGGGCCGCCAGTTTTGTTACCTGTTACCCCCGCGCTTCCTGCGACTTTGCCTAGCTCGCCAGCGGCTCCCCCTGGCGCTCCTTCTTACACTACCCAGGTACCTGTATCTGAATCTGTTTTTCTTCCCTCTGTCTATCCCCCCGTTTTCGCCTCAACTTCTCCTTCAGCACGACAACGACTAGCTAATGTAGTTACTAGTCTAATGTCGCCTCTCTTTGGGTCATCTAGTGCGACTCCTGCCTTACAGCGTAAGCAATTGCGCAGTCAGCTGCCTGGTCCTGATGAGAAAGAGGTGTTAGATCATCTGGCGCGTAGGTGGATTGGTTTCCCTTCACTTTATAATGTGGAATCAGTTGTTACCGTTTTTCACCAATGGGATGCCCCAACACAGAGGTATGTCTTTGACAAAATGTGTGAATTCCTCTGTGAGGAATTGGAGGATAATGGTGCAAACCCAAACCCACAGGAATTGTGTCGAGTGCGATTTGATTTTGAGAAAGGTACAATTGTGGGCCCCAATGTAGATAAAGCAGTTGCAACATTACTGTCCCTCAGAAATGGTGATTGTCAACAATCATTGTTCGAACAGGAATTCCCTGTGGGGAAGAAGGGAAAAGCGCGACAATACCCTATGAGAGAAGTCCCTCCGGTATGGAAAGAAGCCGTTGCGGCTAATGCCGCTCAAGGTATTGCTGCTGCTCCAGCACATTTTCAGCGTGTTTGGGTGCATGTCCCATGGAAGAGATCTGAGGTGTTAGCGCTTAAACAGACATTGCCTGACCCCCGTAAAAACCCTACCGGTTATTATAAGGAGTTATCACAAACTGCAGAATCATGTGTAATGAATTTGGCTGACATAGATATGCTGTTTGGGGATGTTGTTCCACAGCCTTTATGGGGATCCATTCGTAATGTAGATCACGCGGCAGAATTGGGTAACACATGGGCTAATATCATTGCTGCAGATGCTGGCCAAGTTGGTGGCGCGAAACCTGATCCTTTGGTAGCAGAACTCCCTGGTCGAATTATTACCTACATGAAAACTATAATGCCTGCAATGCGCGTAAATTGGGATAAACTATCCGCATGTAAGCAGAAGAAAGATGAGACAGTGTCTGATTTCTTTACCAGGTTTGAAGAAACGTTTATCGACCACAGTGGTCAAGACAGGAGCACTGAAGGTGGCCAACGGTTATTTGTTGATAAATTTGTGCAGAATCTACTTCCCGAGTTGTGTAAAAAATTAAAAGACTCAGAAAGTTCTCGGGCTGTTTCCTCTTCAGCGCAAATACTGGCTACTGCACAGTATTATGAAAATAGAGACAAAGATGAGAAGGATAGAACAGATAAGAAAACAAAAGAACTGAAGACAAAGGTCCTTTTGCAGCAGGCCTATCCGCCACGTGGAGGACAGAGTAATTATAGGCAAACACAAGGTATCTATCAGCAGCCCCAACAGTTTCAGAATAATCAGCAAATGAATGGGTATTATCAACCACGAATCCCTGTAGGTCCCAACCAATGTTCATATTGCAAAGAGGAAGGTCATTTTAAATATATTTGCCCTAAATTAATGCAGCGTAACAGTAATGCGTATGGCGCAAGAGGTAGAGGTGGTCAGCAAGCTCCTAGAGGCAGAGGGCGTGGAAATGTTCCCCAGAACGCGCGTCCTCTTCCTCCTCCAAATACCATAAATAGCTTTGATCAGCAAGCCAACGCGACTGCCAATACAGCTCAGTACTACAATAATGATTATTATGCAGAAGATGACAATGTAGAAGATAACGATTACTAGGACAGCCATAGACAGAGAGAGGGAGTTGTTTCAGTGCCAGTGGATCAGAGCGGACCTTATGTTAAAGTAACTACAGCAAATGTAACGGAGCCCTTTCTGCTGGATACTGGTGCTGCAAAGAGTTCAATCATGCATTCAAAACCCCCTGGCGCGCCTTTGTCTGGCGAAATGAATGTTTCAGTAGGTTTTTCTGGCGCCCCAGTTAGGAACCCGATTTCTAGTCCTATGTCACTTTCTGTTGGACCTTGTGAGCTAAAAGCACCCCTCATCCTAACGACAGGTTGTGGTGAAAATTTGCTAGGCTTAGATTTGCTAAAAAGATTGCATGCAACACTATATTGTTCTCCCTCAGGAGTACAACTTACATTAGGCAAGAAAGTGATTTCCCCAATGTATTTGTCTAAAAATGCAATGCCACCTGAATTGTCATCCCTTCCGGATGTCCTTTGGGCTACTGGTCCCAATGATGTGGGTCTTTTGGAAATACCGCCATATGTGGTCACTTTAAAAGCCAATGTCAGATTGCCACGTATTCCCCAGTACAAGATCTCCAATGAAGGTCAGAAAGCATTGTTAGCAATTGTCAGTGATTTGATTAAAAAGGGTGTAATTGAAGAGACAACGTTTGCAATAGTCCTGTTTTACCTGTCTTAAAACGAACGGACCCTTCACAGCCACCTGTTTACAGATTTGTGATTGATCTTAGAGAGGTTAATAAGATTGTTGTGCCACAGTTTCCAGTTGTTCCTGATATAACTGCCTTGTTAACCATGATTCCAGCCTCCGCTGCATGGTTCTCAGTGATCGATCTGAAGAATGCTTTCTTTAGCATCCCAATTGCAGAGGAGAGTAGAGACATTTTTGGCTTTAGTTTAGGAGGCCGCAGCTTCCGCTTTAAACGCGCTCCCCAGGGCTACTGTGAGAGTCCATCAATATACAGTCAGGCTTTAAAGGCGCAGCTTGATGCACTGATTTTACCCAGTGGCGCTATTCTTATTCAGTACGTTGACGATTTACTAATCGCCGCGGATACTGAAAAGATTTGCAAACACACTACCTTGTCATTGTTGCGTCATTTGTCTGCCTTCCATCACAAAGTGTCTCTCTCAAAGCTGCAATATTGTCGACAAGAAGTGACCTACTTAGGTCATCTCTTATCGAAGGAGGGAAGGAAACTGACCCCAGAAAGAATTCAAGCCATTACACAGTTGAGTGTGCCAAGAACACAAAGAGAAGTGCGTGCTTTCTTGGGCATTACTTCGTACTGTAGGCATTGGATTCCTAATTTTTCCTTGTTGGCAAAACCTTTGTTAGCATTAAGATGCAAAGACACACCGAATCCTATTCCATGGTCTGAAGAGTGTCAGAAAAGTTTTTTGGAATTGCGCAATGCATTGTGTTCAGCTCCTGTGTTGGGTACCCCTGACTACAGCAAGCCTTTTACATTGTATGTTCATGAGAAAGATGGTTGTGGATTATCAGTGTTAACACAGCCTTTTGGCGACAGACCGCGTCCATGCGCATATTTTTCGTCAATCTTGGATCCAGTAGCTAGGGCATTGCCAAGTTGTCTGAGAGCTACAGCTGCCGCAGCTATGTCTATTCGACAATCTGCTGGCCTAGTAATGGATAATACATTGATTGTTATGGTTCCACATGCTGTGGACACACTGTTAAACAGGACCAAGACACAGCACTTAACTAGTGCGCGATTATCTGGTTATGAGCTGACACTGTTAGCAAATCATATACACATAAAGAGATGCAACACGTTGAATCCAGCTACACTATTACCAATTCCAGCAGACCTAGATGAGATTGAGCAACATGATTGTCTGTTCAGAACAGAAGAAGAGACGAAAGGGAGAGTAGATCTTAAAGATACTCCCCTGACTGAGTGTGATGGTACTTTATCGGTGGATGGTTCGTGTTTCAAGCTTCCGAATGGTGATACGACTGCTGCATATGCTATCACGACTTTGCACACGATTGTGGAAACTGCACGTGTGCCACAAAATTCGGCTCAAGCAGCAGAATTGATTGCCCTTACGAGAGCATGCGTGTTGTCTGAAGGAATGAAAGTGAACATATATACGGATAGCCAGTACGCCTTTGGCGTGGCTCATAGTTTTGGGCGATTGTGGAAGGAACGTGGGTTCCTGACTTCGCATGGAGCTAAGATTCAGAATGGCAAGCTGGTGAATGATCTCCTTGGGTCGCTGACCCTACCGTTGCAAGTTGCGATTATGAAATGCAGTGCGCACAAGAAAATCACTGATGATGTTGGTCGTGGTAATGCGTTTGCTGATGAAGTCGCGAAAGAAACAGCAAAAGATGTAAAGACTCGAATGTATGTTGCAGGCCCTGCAAGATGGGTTGGTGATGTTGGAATGTGTGAAAACACAATAGAGAGTGTAAAGTCCCTTCAAGCTGAAGCCACAGAGAAAGAGTTGAGCAAGTGGAGAGAAAGTATGGGTAAGTTGGATGAGAATGGTTGTTGGATTGATTTGTCAGAACATAGGCGATGGTTGTTACCTGATGCATATGTGCTTCCCGTGGTTACTATGGCACATGGAATGGCACATATCAGTACGAAAGGAATTTGTAAGTTGTTGGCTCCAGTATGGCAGAATGCTGGAATTCCTAAGTGTGCAGAGAATGTGGTCAAGAATTGTATGGTATGCTTGAAGTACAACCCTGGTAGGGGAACCCCAACTCCAGCTGGTCATTTTGTGCCTCCATCATATCCATTTGAAGTTTTGCAGCTAGATTTTATCCACATGGAAAGGTGCAACAACCTGAAATATGTATTGGTGGTTGTCTGTGCTTTTTCAAAATGGATAGAGGCCTATCCCCTAAAGGACAACACTGCTCTATCCACAGCCAAAGCCCTTGTGAAGGAATTTTTCCCTAGGTTTGGAATGCCAAGAATGGTGTGGAGTGATAATGGGAGTGAGTTTGTGGGTCAAGTGATGAAGAATGTGTGTGAGTAGGGATAAAGCAGAAATTCCACGCTGCAAATCACCCCCAATCAGCTGGATTAGTAGAGCGCTACAATGGTGCTCTAAAACTCAAACTGGCCAAAATCCAAGCGAGCTCAGGTCTTAAATGGCCTGACGCTCTGCCTCTAGCACTCCTGTCCACCAGAATGACTGTGCATTCACGAGTGGGACTTAGTCCCTACGAGGTCGTTTTTGGCCGCCCAGCCAATGTATGGGGTGTGCCAAGACCGACGAAATTCAGTGAAATCGAACATCCAGTACTGCTTGATTACTTGTACGAATTGACGGCTAAATTATGTGTTTTACACCAACAGGTGCACAATACTCTTCCCCAGGCCTCTGAGGCTCCAGGACACCCTATCGACCCTGGCACGTGGGTCTTGGTGAAAAATTTTCAGTGCAAGAGCAACGATGAGCCTCGTTGGATCGGCCCTCATCTCGTACTTCTATCTACAAGATCAGCTGTTGGAGTAAAGGGGAAGAAGAACTGGATCCATGGCGCCCACGTGAAAAGGATCTATTTGCCTCTGCCGTATGACCAGTGGGTCCAGGAGGGTATCGCAGACTCTGAAACAGACACTGTACCTCGTTTCGTGCCGTTCAGTGATGCACGCATAAAAGGCACAACTTCAGCACAGGAAAGTGACGATATTTTGCAAGAAGCTGTGCCACCGTCAATTCAATTGGACACTACAGAGCCTGAACTCTTGTTTCAAGATCAAACAGTACCTGGCCGTTTTCATTATAATCTAAGACCAAGGCCTATGGACAAATAAATATTCTTTTTCCTTACCCTTTTGTTTTTGATACCAGAGCTCTCCCATCTGAAGGACTTTCTTGATTTTTGTTTTTCGAACCATCATCCGGGTTCAGCCGCAGGGTCGCGGTGCCAAGACTTTGGGGTACAGGCCGAAGACATTAGGTCGATGGTTCTGGTTGGTCTAGGGCGTTCCCTGGACTGACAGGCGTACTCCTTAGCAGAAGATACTCACCCGCCGCGAGCGGCACGATTAGAGGATGGAGTTTTTCAAGATGGAGAGACCCGCTGAGGAAATGAACTTTAAAGCAAGAATGTGTAAAATAATGAAGAGCAAACGTTTTGTATTTTTATGCCTGTTTGTATTATGTAGTATGGTAGTGTTTACTGTAGGATTTGTATTCTTCTCCTCTCAAGAGCCCATTGCACCCACTGTACAGCCTATACCTCCTCCTACTGTCTCCTCACACTCTTTTCACCCTCTGCCTGAACATGAACAAGCTAGACGATCAGAGTTTGTAAACAACTCGTTTATTCAGCTCCTGCACCAGCACCAACTAGTCATGAATACAACCAATTGCTGGGTATGTGGTTTAATGCCACATACCATTAATAAGGGTATTCCCTAACTAGTGCTGCCGTTTAGTTACAATGGATCGTCATGGGCGTTCCAGACCATGTTTCTCTTTGCTCTAGATGCGTACTCCCCGCGACAACCGCGTTCCATCAGACCTAGCACCAATAACAAAGCTTTAATGAAAGGAGTTGCCGATATGAGCAGAGATATCGATGCATATTTATCTATTCCCAAAGAAGAGTTGAGAGCTTATGTAGGGTGGAAGGCGACGGGGTATAGTATTAGTCTGGGTGAAAGACAGCGAAAAATCTCATCCCCAATCTGGGTCGTACCCCACATAGGTCGGTTCTGTTTGCAAGGTAATGGTCAGAATCCTAGAGCTCAACTGGGAAGAAGTGACTGTACTGAAATGTACACTTTTCCGTCACAGTTTTCCCCTGCGTTTCTGCCTGCCAAGGGTACATATTTTATCTGCAATGACCAAGCATATACATGGTTGCCCCCTGATTTCTCGGGCACATGTTATATTGCAAATTTGCTACCGCCAACATTCACTGCCGCCTCTGACTATCACAAGACCAGAGTTGTGAGAGGCGTAATTAGTAAGGAGGATACTGCCGGTCAGGAAGCGGGAGACTTCTTTTTGGGTTTCCTGCCGTTTTGGGGACCTATGGTTAATAGTAGGAACATGAGACAGCTGACTCGTGTGGTTGAATCCACTGTTAATGTTACGGCTGGTGCCCTTGGTAATTTGACAGCTGAGCTCCAGGCGGATCGCCTCATGACTTTGCAGAACCGCATGGTTCTAGACGTCATACTTGCAGACCGCGGTGGGGTATGTAAGGTTATCCAATCTAGTTGTTGCATTTTCATACCAGACAACGCTCCAACAGTTTATCAAGCCATCTCCAAACTACATAAAATATCTGAGTCCATACACGTGGATAAAGGAGATTGGTCACTGGTGGGGTGGTTCTGGGAACTGATATCTGCCTGGGGTTGGAAAGTTCTGATGGTCATTGGAATGATCTTAGCCATCCTTTTCCTGTTCTGTCTGTGCATACATTGTGCTCCTGCGATATGTGGCCTCTGTGCTACATTATGTGTAAGGAAACCTGTATCGAGGGACGAGCTAAGTAATAGGATGATGCTACAGCAACATCTCCATGACTTCATGAATATTGACCTAGACTCGGATTGAAATGAGTATAGTTATTGCCTATGTAAGGGCAAAAGGAGGGTCTGTCGTACTTTGCAATTTGGGACCGCGTAGGAGGCAGGGCCCTACCCCTGTCTATCCCGGTATTAGTGAACCGCGAATGGTTAATGCGGTATGTACAAGTGCTTTGTGTAACGTTTTAGCTATGAATGCACTGTGTATACGTTATTATACATCACTACGTGGGTTCCATTTTAGAGCGGTGGCCATCTTATGGTTGCCCTCACATAGGCTACATAGCATGAAGCAAATACGGGCCTTTTACAGCACATGTGCCTTTCTTTGACTTTTCTGTGACCTGGGCAGCTTGGCTCCGCTGCCCCAGGTCAGTCCGGTCTCACAAGCTCCCCGTCCTCTGGCCACCTGTGATTAGCATCAGGGCTTGACACATCATAAAGCCTTTTCATCCTACACGAGCCTCCAGCTAATCTCTTTCACACCTGACTGTTCCTGCTTTATGGCTTGTTTTCCAAACAGGAGATGCTCATGTTTATTGGGGCCTATTGATATCTGATGTGGGATCTGAGCCTTGCTGGGTAAATAATTGCGGGCTGGCTTAACTGGAATGTGGGATGGTCATCATGACTCTGCTTTTTCGTTTGTAATGTATACTTTATATGGCCATATCGTAAACTAGGAATGTATGCCTGAAGCAGGATATTTTGTATTTAAGGAGAAGCCCGTTTCTGTGATTTTCAGCAGTCTCCTAAGAACATACACGCTGTTGTACTTCTTGGATACCTGTAATTGGTCTGCAGCCAATAAACTGATCTTTGACTTCACCCAGAAGACTCTGTGTTTCTGTAGGTCTGAAACAGGAAGAACCCGAAGTCATAGGGTGTGTTCCCCTGCACCGCTGGGCTTAAAATTCCCAGTACTTCATGTCCCCACACAGTACTGTGTTGCCTGCTAATGGCGGCCGCGTAGCAGGACGACATGGGTATGAAGGCACAATTTGCACATAACAGCAGCTAATGAAGACGCAGCACACTGAAAGAGTGTCAGCACACACCGCCACAGCAGCAGCGCAGACTCAGACACTCCGCCCAATGGGTGCCGGCAGAGAAGAAACAAACCCACATGAACAAGCCAATGGCCTTTGCAAGACCTGCAAACTGTGTGTGCCCAGGAAGCTGGGCTGAGGTGACAGAGGGTGACACACAGAGGCAGGGAGAGGGGCAGAGAGAGGGACAGAGACAGAGGTGGACACAGGGAGACAGACAGAGGGAGGGAGGAGGCTGACAGAGGGAGGGAGAAGGGGAGACAGAGGGAGATGCACAGAGGGAGGAGGCTGACAGAGGGAGGGAGAAGGGGAGACAGAGGGAGACGCACAGTGGGAGGAGGCTGACAGAGGGAGGGAGAAAGGGAGACAGAGGGAGACCAAATCACTCTTGGGTGGTGTGGCCATGTCCGCTCGTCAGCAGGTGGACTGTGTGCATGTAGACAAGGTTTGGCAGTGCCTTAACCCCCCCTTCAACCTTCCATAAACACTAGGCCATGTGTCAATCTGTGCACGAGTACATCCGTGCTGCAGGCACAAACAGAACCTTACACCCAGTATACCTACCCACTGTGTTCGTCAGAACCCTGCCACAAATTGTTAAGTTACCTACCTGCATTCTCAAATAGCATGGAATAAACAGCATTTGGCCACCTTACAGTGCAACACGTAAGGCGGCTCGGCATGGCTTGCCACGCCCGCTCACTACACTGCTGACTGCGTTCCTAAATTATGCATCAACTAAGATTGTGTCACACATAGGTAATGTGTCGAAAGCTGTGGCCAAGGGACATACCCGTGCACTGTGTGAGGAATGCTACCCAAATCCAACCACCCAGGAGAACTGTGCCAAATCAAAAAAGAATGAAACATGGATGTCGCATGTAACACAATTAACACTGTCTCTCTCACACACAGGTCAACGTGATCGATCTCCCCCCAACACTGGGGGGGAAGACTCACAGGACCAGGCTCTGCGTGAAGAGGACCCCACCGGCAGCGACGACTCTCACCACTCCGTGTACGACCCAGACCAACCTGGCCCCTCTGGTGTCCAACCACCTGCAGCACCTGCGTCAGGTACAACTGTGCCAACCACCACCCCCATTCCTGCCACATCCCAGGAGACACCCAGGAGCCCTGCCCGCACACAAAAACGCAGCCAGTCTGTCCAGGAGGGACAAGGTGCTCCGGGCACCCAGGAGGAGGCAGGCGACACTGCAAATTCCATCCCTCAGGGGTCCCGGAGACCCGATGTGCCCACAACGGCAGGCCAGGCGCAAGTGGGCAGGGGTGGTGGGAGTGGAGGACGGCGGAGGCGCGAACCTGACCAGTTGGCTCAGGACCCGGCTATGGCACACGTCAGAACCATCCTGGACGTATACCGGCGTGACTCCAGAGGCATCGCCCAGGTAGTGGGGACCCTCAATGAGATCAAGAACATGCAGGTTGAGCATCATGCCAGGATGGAGGCAGGACAGGCAGAGCTCCTGGTGGTGCACAGGGACGTGATCCAATCCCTCCGTCAGATCGCCCAAAGCCTGGCAAACCCTCCCTGTGCCACCAGACTTAGACCAGCACAAGAAACAGGGAAAGAGGAGGAGGAGGAGGATTCATCTGACGGAGCGTCCCTGCCATCGTCAAGGCCTGCATCTGAGGGTCCCCGCAGGAAGGCGGGTCGTCCACGAAAAAGACCGTGAGAGTCAGCGCAACATCACCATCTCCCAGGTCACCTGGCCTGGCACCTGGCCCTCTGGCCCAACAGCAGCACACCACCAAAGGACATTCTCTGCCACATGGCCTTGCTGGTCACTGTCTGACCAATGTTCACAAAGACTGTGGCACAGACTCTGATGACTTTCAATGGCAAGGACACCAACTCCCCCAGTGAACTTTGGATTCTACACTCCCGCCAAGCACCTCTTGTCACCCCCCCAAACACGTACCCCAGCAATAATAAAAATCATCACAATCACAAGATGATGCCGTCATGTTGCATTATTCCACTACATGTGTGTGTTGTAAAGTCAAACCATGCCTGATTTCTGAAGTAACTCCAAACATCCATACCCTGGGGTCTGAGTCTGGCACAGGACACACATGGGTCACAATGTACCATCCAAGACAGACATGGAGCACCATACTCACCCGTGATGGGCCCAGCCAGCTGAGGGGGAGCCCGCACAACTGTGCCTACAGACCTATTTAGAAGAGCAACAGTCATGCGCAGAGGTCAGGGATCATGTGGAGTGTCCTGGGGTGGGAGTCCCAGGTATGTGTAGACACGTGACAGAACCATGTCCTGCATGCCTGAGTCAGGTGGATGTGGGGAATGGTGGGCCAGTCAAGGTTGGATGCATGGAGATGGCACAATTGGCTGTTGGATCACAGTGCCATAAGGTTGTGTTGTGTTTGTGGGCCTCATCCTGAGTGTGTGCGTGGATTGAGATGGTCATCCTGCAGCTGGCAGTGATTCACTCCCCCCATCTCTGTTTGATGTTGATGTGGCCTGGTCGCCGGGTGTAGTAGCAGAGCTGTGAAGATGCACCCTGGATGTGGCCAAGAATCATGGGATTCGTAACGCACATGTCCGTAGAGTGCAGGGTAGGATTAGACACGGATGTCGTAGTTGACCTGGGGGATGGTCTCCCTCTTGCCTTGAGGTGGATGGAACTGGGGATTTTGTGCATAATGCAGAGTGTGCTGCCGCATGAGGCACAGATGCTGCTGATCAGCATAGCACATGCCAGCAAGCAATCCATGATGAACACCAGCTCGTTTGCGTGGACACTGGGTGCCCTTGCTGCAGGGCCTGCAGCAGCATGCGCCATGTCAAGGAAACAATGCCACAAGTAGCACACAAAGACAAGGATCTCAGGAAGGAACTATGCAAAAGGTGTATGTCAAGGAAGGAATGTCTGGTTCAACATGGCACACACACACACAATGGATTCACATGCAGCACATTGGCCGTCGTGGAGACTGACATGCCACAATACCTACACAGCCATGGACATCATGCACAATACAGAGTCGAATCCCTGACAAACAGCTTGCATCTTGCTACTCTACACATAGACTCATATGCACCATCTCTGAGAACAATGCCAGACATGCCGCATGCACAATGGCAACAGACCACCATTGACAGAGATGAGGCACCTTGGAGGCAGAGGGACACCTTTATTAGTCATGTGTGTCGGAATGCTAATGCAACTCTGTCTACACATACACAGGTCATGTGGATGAAGACGTGGGACCAACACTGGCACCCCCCCTTAGCACCACAGATGCTGCAAATCCATGGCACTGGCACACAAGTGACGGGTTACAGCTAAACACCCCCTGCTGCTCACGGAGAGCCTGCCATACACCATTGAGCCCCTAATGGGGAATTCACACACCATGTCAACCCGGTGCAACCCGTATGTTTCCGAGGCCAGTGTCACACGCATTGATGGCTCCATCACAATCCCATTACAGATGACTGTCACCAAGTATCACAATCCCATTACAGATGACTGTCACCATGTCTGACCATCAATTCAGGTGAATTCTGCTCCAGGTCATGTGCCCCATGGTGATTCCACATGTATGCAAAGTAACCAAACATGAACAGGAGCAGTGCACACACATTCATAACAAATACCACTCCCAAAAAGCCGTGCTGCATCCCTTACCCGAAGGAGATTTTCAAACTTGTCCGTGCATGTAACGCTGATTCAGCACATGTTGCTGTGATCATGAGGAATAGCAGGAGCACAACAATGCCACCAGCAGACAGCATGCGCAAGTACCTGTGGATGGGAGACACACCAGAAGTCAGCCAAAAGAAGCACATCCGCATGCATGTGCATGTACTCGACACGTATTAGGTTGTCAACATGTGAGGTGACAATGATGACTCTGGAACAACATTATTCTATTCCACCATCACTCGAGTGACACATCCAAACACCTCAGACTCACTTGGAAGACATGCAGATGGACACACACATTGCAACACATGCCACACACAGCCAAATGCGTGCACACTCAGACACTGGAACTCACCACTAAGCAAAGAAGTCGTGTATGAGCCGACTCCGCATGTCCTCTACCGCCTCCTCCTCCTCCACATCACTTGCCTCGTGACCAAGCCCTTCATCCTCCACGGGTGGATGGTCCTGCTCATCTGGATCCAGGATGAGCAGCACAGCTTTCTCCACTGCCATGTTGTGCAGCATGCAGCACACGAGGAATATCTTGCAGACCTTCACCGGTGCATATGGGAGTGCGCCACCGGTCTTGTGGAGGCAACGGAATCGGCTCTTCAGGAGGCCAAACGTCCTCTCTATCACTCGCCTGGTCCGCCCATGGGCGTTGTTGTAGCAGTGATTGGCAGCCGTGCTGGGGTTGCGGAGAGGCGTGATCAGCCATGGCATGTTGGGATAGCCAGCGTCCCCTACATGGAAACATCATGGACAAGAGTGGGTCAGGAGAAGCAGTAGGACAGGAAGATGACGTTAAATACAGGACTGCCAGAGTATACCCACCAACAATACATGCTCGTTGGTTGCGCAGCTGCAGCATCATTTCAGGCACCCTGCTACGCCTCATGATGTACGCATCGTGTGCTGATCCTGGAAAATGAGCACAGACATGTGAAATCACCATGTTGGCAAGACACACCGCAAGGGCATTAATGGAGTGGTAATGCTTGCGGTTACGGAAGGCTACCTCCTGTGCCTGTGGTGGTACCAAAGCCACATGTGTTCCATCTATGGACCCAATGACATGGGGCATCCCTCCCAGGGCATAGAACTCACGCTTGACAGCTGTCAACTGCTCAGGACTTGGGAATTTTATGAACTCATCAAGGTGCTCCAACATGGCCTCTAAAAAATCATGCAGAACACGGCTTAACATGGTTTGGGACATCCCACCGACATGGGCAATGGTATGTTGAAAGGTACCTGTGGCCAAGAAATGTAGGGCTGCCATCACCTTCATCTTGGGTGTCAGTGCACCAGGATACCTGTGTAGCGGTTGGAGGTGTGCTGCCAGCCGTGTCGTCAAGTCCACAATCAAACGTTGGGGGAAGCGGTAGCGGCGTATACAGTCATTTTCCCGCATGTCAGCCAAGTCCGGAATTGCTCGAGAGAGAGGCGGAGCCCTGCAGTGAATTAGGAGGGACAACGAAGAGTGAGTACAGTACACCACCAATGTCAATGTACTGAGCACATGGTCAACAGGCAATACACATATGCTACATACAGAGTCAGGTCTGTGCAATATGCCCTGGACACTTATGCCAGCCATGTGACACTCCTACCAAGAGACAGCTCCAAACGTTTATTCTCAACCTCATTATGCCATGCCATGAAACTAGCTGTGGGCCAGTGTAAGTGAGCAGGCAGACGCATCACAGGAGTTACAGACAACAAAATATGTGCAGAGGAAGGATGTTTATTGTACAGACAGGTTGCGGAACACTAGAGGCACAGGTCACATGTAATAGAAAAAGGACAGACCACACACCTTGCCATGAAGGATTACATTTCAAGAATGATCACACATACATTGAGAGTATGCAGATATGTCCTTGTTTTGAAACTCCGTGTCGATGCATACATACACACCTTACGTCGGATTCCACATGTGGCCTGGTATGCGTAACACTGTGCCATGGCCATCTACACACAGACACATGTTGGTTGCAGCAACTGCAGATGCATTTGACCAAACACCTACAGCAAGCTAATGGGAACACACGACACATACATGACATAGTCACATCGTGCAACGCGGGTAGTCACATGTCAGGTGTGAAAACCCCAGTAGCTGGCATCAGGGGACAGTTGCGTGTGTTGTTGACTGTGCCATGGCAGTGACGCTTTTCACTAGTGTTCTGTACTACATGCACACATGTCAAAGGAGTGAAGGGGATGTCTGGCACATAGTCCACCATCACACATGACATCTGTACACATCTCATCATACATCTATTGCCTTCACAACTCAGGAGTAATGTGCCACATTACAGCCTGACACACCTGTGCCCCACACATGTAGTACTGCACACACAATGCCTTGATGTCCAGCCTTGGACAAGTATGTAAGCTCTATTCCTTTCTGTGTGCTGCCTGTCACCACTGTCAGGTGTGAAATGCACCGTACATGCGCTCTGAGGGCGTGTGAACGTTCCCCATCACTATGGGAGTGCTGCCGTAGGCCTACCCATAGTGATACGGAGTGTACAAGCGTGTGTACGGGCCGTTTCACTATGGGTTTGCTCGCGTATGCGTACCCATAGTGATACGCCCCGTACACACGTGTGTACGGGCGGTTTCACTATGGGTTTGCTCACGTATGCGTACCCATAGTGATACGCCCCGTACACGCGTGTGTACAGGCGGTTTCACTATGGGTTTGCTCGCGTATGCGTACCCATAGTGATACGCCCCATACACGCGTGTGTACGGGCGGTTTCACTATGGGTTTGCTCGCGTATGCGTACCCATATTGATAGGCCCCGTACACGCGCGTGTACGGGCCGTTTCTATGCATTTGGGGTGCCCTAGGGCCCTGGAACTCACCGTACCTGTGTGTGAATGTCCAAATTACATAGGGGACACATGAGGGACAAGTATAAAGCCCTACATGCATGCTGGTTGTCATGGAGACCGAGTTTAAAGTTTGAATTTTTTCATCATGTGCCCAGCTAAAGTCGGTTTGAAAGAATCTACTTTGTTGCAAAGTGGTTGTTGAGTTGACATCCTGCTCAATAAAAAAAAATAAGCAAAGCCACTGACTGTGGCAGGTTTAAAGGGATTGGAGGAAACATAGGATGCAAATGTGAGTGACCAATCACTCTGTACTCCTGTGAATGAAACAGGGCAGCAAGGCAGATATAAGGCAGCCAGGTCCCATGAGAGAGCACTTGCCTGCACATCCATTCATCACACAACACTGCTGCTGCTCGTGATTCCTCTGGCACCATGTCCAGGTCTGTGGAGAGGGCCCAGCCTTTCACCCACGAGGAGAACCTGGCCCTGCTGGATGTGATCCTCCCATAGTACAGCATGCTGTATGGTCGACCAGGGGTTCAGGTGAGTGCTGAGTCCACTAGCAAAGACTGTGCCCCTTTTCTGTGACTGTGACTTCTGCCATTGTGTCCAGGTGTGACACACATGCAATGTACTGTAGGGTGGGTCCCGGGTGGGGGAATGCCTAATGTCTCCCAGCCAGAGCATGCTGTGGTGCATGTCTGCTCTCCTCACTTGCATTGTGTGTACTGTGACAATCACTGCATGTGGCATTACACATTCTGCCTGTCTAATCCTCCTGGGAATGTTGTTACTACAGTCCTTATGTGAATCTGTGGTCCCCCCAGTGTGACAGGTGGCAGTACCCACAGATGTGTGTTTGTTTAGTGTACTTGTGCTGAGAGTGTACAAATGATGTGTTTGTCCCCTGGACATTGGTGTGTGTGTGTAAGTCCCCTGTCATGTGGGTGAGTGCATACGTGGAGTGTAGCGCCGCAGCTGCATGAGGGATGGATATACCCTGCCCATCTGATGTGAGCAGGGAGCAGTGCTGTGTGTCTGCGGTGATGGGCCAGCCCCACACCTGTGACACCCCCCAGTCTAGTGGCACATGTGCAGAGTGAGGTGTGTAGCTGCAGTTGGCAATGGCAGGTGATTGTCCTGTGGCTGTGTGTGTCTGTGTACTCTGCTGAGGGCGCCTCATTGGCCTGTGGCATGTGACTGCTTTGAGGTGCTGCACATAATCCTGGTGTCGCTTGTGATGCACAGTGTGAGCCTGGATGATTGATTGTGTCGTACCCCTCATGTCACCTGTGTACTCTACAATGCCACCTAGTGCATTTTGCCTTCCACAGAGGAAAATGTCCCTATGACACAGGTGTAATGAGTTTGATGCATTCTATGCCCTGTTAAAACCAGCCAAATTGTTCTAATGTGTGTCTCTGTGACATGTTGCAGGTGTATTGATGTTGTCTCACTTTTTCATCCTCACATGTAGGCGCCTGTGCCAAGGAGCAGATCTAGAAGGATGCCGTCAGTGCCGTGAGGAAGACGGAGGGTCGGAAGCGGCGCCTAGCCCAGGTGAGGAAACGCTGGCTGGATATCCGGTGCTGGACGCGGAGGATCGCACGGGTCCTGCTGGTGGACTCACCTGTGAGCCAAAAGAACCATGGGCGCCGCCGTTTGACCCACATCCACAAGCGTGTGCTGGCGGTCGTCTTCCCTGACATGGACAGGCGCTTACGGGAAAAGCAGCAGCAGGAAGGGGGTAGGTACATGCGTGTTTGTTGTGTGTCACCAGCATTTGTAAGTGCACAGTTGCATGGATACACTGGCAGGGTTTACATGTGCAGTGCAGTTCCTGGTCCCCAAAGTGTAGCGGTGCTGTCCTTCCTCCCTTCCCCTCCTTGCCAGGTGTACCCTGGTCTGTGTGTAGTCACACTTGCACAAAGTTATCTAGGCTGCCAGTTTATCGATGTGCCCAATGCTTGCAGCTTCATGTGTGGGGGTGGTGTGTAACAGGTTTTGGGACCTTGCCTGTGCCCTGTCCAGTTCAGTACTTGTGGGGTCCATGTCAGCTGTCACTGATGCTGAGTCCAGACATAGGAGTGTGTCTCTAAAGTGTATTGCTTTACAGCATGCATGTCCTATTTTGTGGCCTGTGACATGATGTGCATGAGTGTGAGATATGCAGAGTGCAGGGATGGTGGCTTGTGTTGCAGTCATTACCATTCAGGACCATGGAGTAGTGTGGCCACTACTGTCCCCTGGGGCATCTTTTCCTAGGTATCATGTGTGTAATCCAAAAATGTCGACAATCTCTGTGTCTACAGCATAGGTTGTGCTCTGTGCCATTGTACCCTGGCACCATTTGTATTTAAGTAAACTCTGCTACATGTGTCCACTGTACAGGCTGACCAAATGTCCCTTGTTCATACTCACGGGGGCCAGTGCCTGTGTGTCTTGGTAAAATGATCTGATGATGGCCATTTGTAGATGATGTATGTGTACCGGCGCACTAGGGGTATTTTGTGTCCAATCAGGATTTCTTGCAGGCCATGTGTTTTAATTCCAGACTAAGAGATGTAAGTGCTTCCTGTGTCTCAAAAAATGGACTCATGTAGGGGGTGGTTGGTGCGGGCAAGGCCTACATGTCTATACCTGAAGTCTCCTTGCTATGTCTGGCCAGTGTGTGATGTTTGTCTGGACATACACTCAAGATGCAGTGACCCATTTATGTTGGGCATGTTTTTAAGTATTACCTTTGCAGCATGTGCCTACAGTTAATAGACATGGTTCCTGCTCATCCCTTTTTACGCCAACGCTGTGTGCTGCAGATGCTGTGCTGGATTGTCCCCAGTGCCTGGCTCCTCTGTCCAAATCCATATCATATTATTTGCTTTTGTGTCATGCTCTCCATAGTTGGTCAGTGGCATGGTGGGTCAACCAACTGTGTGTTGCAGGGCCTACATATGTACCTTGTATTGTAGATGTTACTCATGTTGCTTTTCAGGCTATGCACTGTGACCTATGTGGATTTGACTCATGTGGTATATGTATACAGGTGTCTGATTATTTCCTGTCTCTTCACCTTGCCCACAGCATCGTCAGGGGACACCGAGGGAGACACTGGCACGGACCGTGAGGAGGGAGCGAGCACCAGTGCCAGCAATGCAGAGTTGTCTGGCACATCCAGTGGCACGGAGGCCGACGGGAGTGCAGCGGAGGACCTGTCCAGTCAAACCACCACCGACTATGACGCAGACGGGTCCGAGGCTGAGCACTCCGAGGGGGAGGTGGCTGGTCCCACAGCTGACACCAGCACTCCATCACTACCCGCCCCCTCCATTCCGATCACCGGCCTCCCACTTGATCGTGTCCATTACCGCCGTGCTCGGTCACCACATGTCTTCTTCTTGCCAGGCACCGCACCCCCTGCCCCTGTCTCCACTGCTGCCACCAATGCCGAGTCTGTGGACATCCTGCGGCAGTTGCGGGTTGGTCAGACTGCGACGCTTAATGTCCTCCTTGGCCACAGCCCAGATGGAGGCATACTTGGAGGGCATTTCAGCCGCGCAGTCTGACCAACGCAACTTGCCGAGGTCCATAGACTCGACACTGACTGCAGCAGTGGGTCTCCTGCAGCGCTACGTCCCACCCCCTACCCTTGCCCCATCCACACTTCCCACTCCCATGCCTGTTCCACGTACACCCAGACGTCAGCATGCACGCACCCCACCAGACACAGGCACCACACCAGCAGGGCAGGGCAAGCACACACTTCCTGGCACGCACACACAGGGTGAGGTAGGCACACCCACTGGGTCGGGGGGCAAACGTAAGTCACGCAGCCAGAGTGGGAGTCCGCATTCCGCAAAATCCACTCCCTCCAAATCCACTCCCCTCAGCTCTCCTGGCCACGAATCCAGCAAAGATTCCTTCATGGCCGCTCCGTCCCTGAGCCCAACAGTGACACCACCCCGCAAGCGGTCAAAGGAGTCCCCGGTCAGGGTAGTTGAGTGCCCCCCCCCTGTCCACACCCTCCCCCAGTGGCGCTGCGACCCATTCCTCCGCCCCCCCTCCTTGGGGCCTGTGGTTCCTTCGGGTGCAGGTGAGATGCTGGGGAACCTTCCTGACGTGTGCAGCGCCATCCTCACCACCTCCTTTGGCGCTGCCCCACCCCCTGTGGTGGAGTCCTCCGTCCCTGCACCCACAACACCTGCCCTTGCCCCTCCTGTCCCTGCGGTGCCTGGTCCTTCCCCCCACATGATGCCCCCCCTGTGGATAACAGGGTGGTCTGAACTGTGCCGGCAAGCTAGGGGACACGCTTCCCACTGTGTCCCCCATCCAGCTGTGACTTATGGACTGCCCTATGGGCTTTGTAAATATTGAACTTTATCCACACAAACAATTTTTGCTCATGCTGAATAAAGCCATTTTTTTTCCTTAGGACTCTACTGCCTTTCTGGTATTGCTGTTGGTGGGGCTGCTACATTATTTAGGGTGGTGATCATGTGTTGGGTGTGTGGGAAATGTAGTAGTGTGCTGGTCATGGGGGGACCCTGGTATCTGTGTGCCATCACAAGGTGTTGGCTGAGTTTCTTTGTTCATGTAAGCAGTTACTGCATGGTGAAATTGTCCCAAGGTGTGTTCCTTCCTCTGTGTACCCTGACATCTTCCCTGCAGGGTGTTTCCAATATGTTGTGCTGAGCTGTGTCTACATTAGCTGGGTGTGTGACGGACCCCTTCAACTTTGGCCATGCATGCAGAGCTCTGTCTCCACCTGCATCATTCGTGGCATCCTTGGTGATCACTGTACTTGTGTATGTAGTCTGTTGACATGACTTCATGTGGACATGTTCCCTTTTAGGCAGTATGCATGTGTGTACTCCCAGCCTCGCACACATGTGTTACATGTACTGCAGGGTCTTTGTGCACCTGACTGACAATTGTGGCCATTGGATCTGTGGGTACTCCACCCCTTTCTTTCCATGGGCACTGCTGGGAGTGATAGGCACCCACCCCTCCTGTGTCTGGGCACTGCTGGGAGGACTCTACACCCACCCCTCCTGCGTCTGGGCACTGCTGGGAGTGATAGGCACCCACCCCTCCTGTGTCTGGGCACTGCTGGGAGGACTCTGCACCCACCCTTCCTGTGTCTGGGCACTGCTGGGAGGACTCTACACCCTCCCCTCCTGCGTCTGGGCACTGCTGGGAGTGATAGGCACCCACCCCTCCTGTGTCTGGGCACTGCTGGGAGGACTCTACACCCACCCCTCCTGCGTCTGGGCACTGCTGGAAGGACTCTGCACACACCCCTCCTGTGTCTGGGCACTGCTGGGAGGACTCTACACCCAACCCTCCTGTGTCTGGGCACTGCTGGGAGTGATAGGCACCCACCCCTCATGTGTCTGGGCACTGCTGGGAGGACTCTGCACCCACCCCTCCTGCGTCTCGGCACTGCTGGGAGGACTCTACACCCACCCTTCCTGTGTCTGGGCACTGCTGGGAGGACTCTGCACCCACCCCTCATATGTCTGGGCACTGCTGGGAGGACTCTACACCCACCCCTCCTGCGTCTGGGCACTGCTGGGAGTGATAGGCACCCACCCCTCATGTGTCTGGGCACTGCTGGGAGGACTCTGCACCCACCCCTCCTGCGTCTGGGCACTGCTGGGGGACTCTACACCCACCCATCATGTGTCTGGGCACTGCTGGGAGGACTCTACACCCACCCCTCCTGCGTCTGGGCACTGCTGGGGGGACTCTGCACCCACCCCTTATATGTCTGGACACTGCTGGGAGGACTCTGCACCCACCCCTCCTGCGTCTGGGCACTGCTGGGGGGACTCCTGGGTGGTTGGGGCAGTCTTTCTTCTGGATCTTGTATCCCTCTGGGATGGCGGTGCTGATGTCAGGGGCGGAGGATGCGTTGGTCCACGTCTCTGTGAAGAAGGCAATGTCGGGCGAGAGAGAGTCGTGTAGGTTCCAGATTTCCATGGTTTGTTTGTGTACAGAGCGTACGTTGAGGAGGATGCATTTTAGGGTGTCGCCGGTGCTGGCGTCAGCGGTGTTGGAGGCCGGGGTGGTGGTGAGGGTCTGGCATCAGTGGAGGCAGGAGAACTGCATGTGGGTCTTGTTCGGCGAGGCTTGTTGACATTCTCTAAGTCTTCCAGGGTTGAGTGCGAGGAGGGTGGTGGTGTCGTAGCTATAGGTAGTGGGAGGTCCAGGGTTCCTGGTGCTGGCCGCGGTCAGGTCGCGGACGGGCTTGCCTTTGGCGCACCTTCATCGCGCCGGTGACGTGCCCCCTGCGCGTGTCCGCTGCGCGACCGCACAGCGGCCGCCATAATGTAGGGGAGGTGGGAGGGAGGAAAGGCTGGGAGGCGGGAGCAGGGGAATTCTGGAGGGGAATTCCGGGGAGGAATTCTGAGGGGGAGTGGCCGCAGGGGCAGCAGCAGCAAAAGACGAAAGGAACAGGCAGGTACGAGAAAATAAAAACAGTGGTGGAATTAGAGCAAGACACAGATGGGCACAATAACAGTGGCACAACAGGGAAAAATTAAGAAAAAAAACGGCTGAGAAAGGTTATGGTGGTTGCAGGCAGTCTGGTCCCAGTTGGAGAGGGCAACAGGCGCAGGAGCAGGCAGCAGCCTCGAACCTCCCAAGGAGTAGGTCGGGGTCTGGAGGCAAGAGACGGCACAGTGTAGTTGCGGGGAGAGACTAGACCTAGACCATGTGGCCAGCGGACATTTTGTGTAGCCAGCAGGTCTATTTTTGACATTAACCTGCATGTGTTCTTTGTTGTCCATGCCTCCTTGCTTCTTGTTGTTGTTTGGCCATGTGGCCGGTGACCATTTTGTGTAGCTAACCAGTGTGCTTTTGCCATAGGCCTGCATGTCTTCTTTGTTGTATCCATACTTCCTTGCTTGTTGTTGGTGTTTGGCCATGTGGCAGGTGGCAATTTTGGACAGCCAACCAGTGTTTTTTTCCAGTTTTCAAAGCCATTTGCTAAGGAGATTGATAGGATAGAGCTATGCCTTTTTGTTAATTTCTTTTTACTTGCTTCCTTGATATCAGTTTAATGTGCTTGACGATCATTGGTGTTTATGTATATATGAACTTTGTTTAGTATTATATGGATTTTTTTTCAATTTTTACCCTGCACCTCCTTGCAATGGATTTCCTATAGTCCCCAGTACACCAGGAGATATTAATATATATATATTTTTTTTAATCCACTCACTGCCTGCCATGGGTGCCTGGCGCACACCAGTCTTCATTTTTGTAAGGATTGTCATTACTCATTTTTCCCTGGACCCCCTGCCATTACATAGGCACACACCAGCATTCATATTTTAAGGATTATTCAATTTTACCCCAGGCACACACCATCAATATAATTTTATAAAGGATTATTACATTTTCCCCTGCACCCCCCTGCATTCCACAGGTGTATGTTGTTATCATGATTGAAATATCATTTTATGGTGGCGTGGTTTGACTTTGGAATGGATTCACTATTGTTATTAATTATTTGGGATAACCTCACTAAATTATATTGTCTGTACTATGAATAATTTGAACTGTAAAAATGGCATGTTTCACTAAAAGTTTTTCTTGCGTGTTTGCTTTTAGGTGCACAAAAGACATCACCCACAGTACTGCCAGACAGAAGGCTGGTACAAAGTGACATGACCACAACACGTCAGTCCTCCTCTCTTCCGCTTGTGCAGCTAAGTGCCAACTGACAGAGCTAAAAGATGGCCCAAAAAAAGGTGCTGCCAAGAAAGTGGCTCGTGAGGAGGAGAAGAATAAGCAGGTTGCCAACACTGACTTGCCGCCCTCCTCCTCCAGGAAACTTTGTGTACCTACCGCACCATACTCCGGGCAGCAAGCTGGGAGCAGCACTTCCGCATCAACGATGTCACCACACCAACCTAAGCCCAAGACCTTGTCTGTGAGTGAGGCAGCCCCTACAATCATGGCGACGACCATCAGTTAGTCTAAGTTTCAGCCGCAAACTAGTACTCATTTGTTGCAGGAAAATTAGCAGAGTGGACAACAGGAGTCGCAGCCAACAATAGATCTTTCTGAAGTAGGAGCAAAACAGGAGATTTAGCTTCCTTCTGAGCAAGATGCACCTCTTCTTGAAACATTGACTTTCTGATCTCCAGCAAGAAAAAGAAAGAGTACTCATCAGAAGGGAGGCCTTTTCCAACATTGTCAATCGGACAAATCCACTAATCTCTCCATAGACCTAGCACTGTTGCTCATTAAGTGGGCGATTGTCATGCACTGGAAGGTCTCAGTATTACTTGGTGTGATGTACTGGCGAAGTGTGGCTATTCAGTGGGCCACCGTTAAGGCAGCTGCGCTGCACCACCAAGAAATACGTGGATTACATAGGCTCCCCATAGCGGCAGAGTTGGATGCGTTGCTTACTTCCCTTCAGAAGATGACAAGGATCTGCGGGCTCTAGTAGGGATCGGTGGTCTGACTCTGTAAGGCTCATTGCTGCTATTTGTATTGTATTTTACTGTGTGTAATTGATTTAGAGTTGTGTTTTTAGCTGTTTTTAGCTTTTTTTATCAGTTTGCACGTTGCACTTTGTACTTTTACCTTGCGCTGGGGAGAGACACCGGGAACTTGTGGCACTATTTACACTGCTGCATGGCAGCCCCCCTCCTTCCTGAGATTTCAAGGAGGTGTAGGCACCCTCCAGCCCCTGAAATCGCCCGCACCTTGCAGCAGCCATCTTTCTCTCTTCTAAGTGGGACACCTACTGACGCCATCTTGGGTCGGCGGTCTAGCTTTACCGCCTGACCTCAAGATTCCCCATATAATGCGATCCGCGATGCAGACGCGCAGCGGTCGCACGCAGTGGGCGTGCAAAAGTCAAGCCCGTCTGCGCCTGTCCGCGACCTGATCGCGGCCAGCGCCAGCCATGCTGCCCGTTTTAGTCCCTCAGCGAGATTTTGTCAGGTCTAAGAAAATATTAATCGCTGTTAATCGCTTTGACCTCAGTGGGTTGCCCTGGGCCTGCTTGTTTCGATCTCTGCTCGTTGGGACAAGAGGGACACGGTCAGGAGCTATATTGTAAGTCATGCTCCTTCGGGCTTGATAGAGGGCTGATGGAGGGAAGTGGAAGCAGTGGCACTTCCACGTCAACGCTTTCTACAGTACGCACTTCAGCTTCCAGGTCCAACATCAGGGCCTGTTTATTAATTGCAGATCCCTTCCCAAACACGCGGATTATATCTGGCTCACCTTAGAGTTGAACTCTTGGGATCATATGTTCCTAACCGAAACCTGGTTAAGAGAGAGCACTAACCCTGACATATTGCTGGCTATTCCAGAGGGCTATAGGACAGCTACGATTAACCGGGCTTGCGATAGATTGGGGGGCGGGCTTGCTGTGATCCTGAGAGATGGCTGAGAAATCTCGTACAAGAGAATTGAGAGCACTGGGTTGATCGAAGCATTGCCCTTTTGTATCAAAACCTCCCCTGCTTCCTCCATTGCCGAATTGCTGGTCTATAGACCCTGGGACTCTTTGTCCGCTCACTTGCTGGAATTATGTGACATTATTGCGAGTCTCTCACTGAGGCACGCCAATTTCATAGTCCTCGGCAATTTAATGTTCATATGGACAATGATAACTGTCTCTTGGCCGACACTCTCAAGGGGTTAAACCTGATTCAAAAGGTATTTACACCCAACCATATGACTAGCCATATGCTGGATCTCATTTTTACCAATGATCACACTTAAAAGTAGAAGATTCTATACCTCTAACCTGGTTGGACCACCGATTAATTCCTTTCAATCTGACTAGCACCCTCTGTAATAATCTGGCTAGGTCAGCGTATGAGGGCAGGAGAAACTGGAGGAAGGTCTCTCCTGAGTCCTTGGGTCCAGCGCTACAGGATGCCCGCCCCCCCTCTGCTCATGGGAGAACCCAGCTGTGACGCCTCCTCTTTCAACTGCTGGGTCTCTTCATCCCTTGACAGAATAGCCCCAATTAAGACCATGAAACTGGTTAGGAATAAACCCTCTGCCCCTTGGTTCACGGCTAAACTCCGTTTTGAGAAAAGCTTATGCAAGAAGTTTGAGCATGCCTGACGGAAAACCTATAATTAAGAGTCCAAGTGTGCGGACAGAGCAGCGCTAAAAAAATTCCATGGGCTAAAACGTAATACCATCAGGGACTATGTTGACAATCAAATGAAGTCCTTTGATAACTCTGCTAAAGAAGTTTTTAAGTTTGCCAGGGCTTTATTAAGCCGCAGTCCTTGAAGGGCACTATTGCCCCTTCAGCTACCCTGTGTGAAAAATCTATCTATCTTCTTCCAGGAGAAAATTCAGGCTATCTACTCCTCTTTTACCTTGACAGGGTCGCTAGCTACGCCATTAACTACTGCCTACCACTTTGGCGTGTGGTTTGAATGTCGCCCTTTCTGCATGAACTGAACAAAATTAAATCTGGCTCACCTGTTGACTCCTGTCCAGCCAGGATTTTCAAGCTGCTGGCCCCTTTGTTCAATCCCTCACTAAACTTTATTTGGAATTCTTCTGTGAAATCGGGCACCTATCCAACCATTTGGAAAACGGCATTTGTCCAGCCAATCCTCAAGAAAGAGGACGCGGACCCGGCAGAACTTAAGAATTATAGGCCTATCTCTCTCCTGCCAGCGCCGGCCAAAATCCTGGAGAAGGAAGTTCAGAAACAACTGTCTGAGTTCCTGGAGTCTAACAACTATCTCCATGACTCCCAGTCGGGTTTTAGATCCGACTACAGCACAGAGACAGCTTTGCTTGAAGTGGCGTAAACTATACGTGAAACTCTAGACCAAGGAAGCTGTGCAATGCTAGTGCTGCTGGACTTGTCCGCAGCTTTTGGCATGGTTTTGCACCGGATTCTTCTAGAAAGACTCGAGCTGCTGGGAGTGACGGGAATCACTCTAGCCTGGTTCCGCTCATTTCTTGAGGTCCGGTCTCAGCAAGTATTTCTCCGCCCCATGTCTCCTCCTTTAGCCCTCTCGTGTGCGGAGTTACCCAGGGTTCGGCCTTGAGCCCAACTCTTTTTAATGTTTACCTCACTTCCCTCGCTTCCCTAGTCGAGAAATGTGATGTGAAAATTGTCTCGTATGCTGATGATACTCAGCTGGTGTTCGCTTTTCGGGAACACGCAGAGGCAGCGTTCACCACTTTCAAGCAGTGTTTGATCAATATCGCGACTTGGATGATGGTCAGCTGTTTGAAACTGAATACTAATAAAACGGAGGTTTTGTTCTTTAATCAACCTTCTCCACGGTCCGAACTCTAGTGGCCATCGGAGCTAAATCCTCCTCCTCTTCCAGTTGTCTCCGCTAGGAATCTTGGGTTTAAATTTGATTCCAACCTCTCAGGCAGGTCCCAGATATGCCAAGTGTCCTCATTGTGTTTTTGGAAACTGAAAGCCTTGGGGAGATTCCTTCATCTCTTGCCTATGGATTGTCGGAAAACTGTGGTTCATTCATGGGTTACGTCTCAGCTGGACTATGCTAACAGGCTGTTCTTTGGTCTCCCAGCCTATTTGATCAGGAAACTAAAAACGTGGCAGCTAGGCTTATTAGAAATGTGCCACTCATATTTCCCCCCACCTGCGCAGCCTACATTGGCTGCCTGTCAAAAGGAGGATAGAGTTAAAGGCGCTGACCTTCACTTATAGAGCAGCTAGAGACACTAGCCCACAATACTTGAAGCAGAGACTCCAGAAATACCCCCGGACCAGGGCTTTGAGATCGAATCACCAGAAAGTACTTGTGATTCCCCACTTCGCAAAAGCCAGGATTGGCGGCCGAGCTTTCTCTGTGAAAACTGCTTCTCTCTGGAACTCAGTGCCTGAGCACATACGGAAGGCCAAGTCAGAACCCATGTTTAGGAATGCTCTGAAAACCTGGCTTTTTGACCTACCTTAGAGCTCTCCCACCAGTTCACTCCTGCTGTATCCGCTGATAGCGCCGGGACACTTCTGTTGGAGGTGGCCGCGGGCTCTATAAATTGCAATAATAATAATAATAATAAATAAATAATTGATTAGGTATAGCAGGCTCCTCCATGCCATGGGAACCCTTGAGGCGGCACATCCCACCCTAACCTTCCCACCATCTAACATTACCCCTATCCATTCTTCATCTTCCTCTGACCCCCGCCCCTCACCCACTACGCCTATGGGTAGTTCCCATTCAGGACCGTATACATTTACATTGTTGGTCATCCATGTGGGTTCAAGGCTCATGTTTGGTTGGGTGTTTTGCAGATACTTTCATACAATACCTTTGTGAAACTTGTTACTGTGTGTGATGCTATCATTTGACACGAGGACCGTGATTTTATTTTGCTGCTGCACTTTATACTGTTGTATTGCTATTATTACAATTCAATAAAGATGGTTTAAAAAAAACTATGTGCCCACATGCTTTGACCTCTTTATCACAACTTTCGGAAATCCACCAAGACCTCTAATGACTAGTTGATCTCGAAAAAACACTGGGCCAGATGTATGACCCTTCCAATTTGCGAGTTGCAAATTGCGTTGTTTTGCGACTCTCAGATTGAAATTTACAACAGTGTCTCAGACATTATTTGCTATTCCTAATGTGGTCGCAAATTGCTTGCTTCATTAATATTAATGAGGAAGGTGCAATTTGCCACCCCATTGGGAAAGGATAGCACTCCCAGGGATGATGGCCTGCTGTGGTCAGCAGACCACCATGTCTGTGACTGCTTTTTAAATAAAGCCGTTTTAAAAACATTTTTAGAACGTTTTCCTTAAAGGAAACGGGATGCATTTAAAAAAGAGAAATGAAACGTTTCGGTTTCATTGTTTAAGAGTAGGCAGTGGTCTGTGGGACCACTGCCAGCTCTGAAAAAAAATATTTTCAATACCAGTAACAAAGTGGTATGGGTACCCCTTCTGGTGTGGGAGTGGGTTAACACCCATTTGAAATGGGAGGTAAACTGCGAGTGTTTTGCAACCGCAATTGTGGCCGCAAAACAATCCTACATTGAAGTACGAGTCACTATTAGGAAGGGACGCCCTTGGCACACTCCTTCCTAAAAGCGAGTCGTAAACCCTATTTTATGAGTCGGTCATAGGTTACCGACTCTCAAAATAGGGTTTGTAAATAGGGCAGATCTATTTTGTGATCGCAAACGGGCTCATTTTCCGTTTGCGACCGCAAAAAACGGTCATACATCTGGCCCTCTGATCCAATATACGCTAGCCTGTTATCATAGTCTCCAATGTTATTTATAGCACTATCAAGATTCTTGCCATCACAGTTGAAGAGGAAAGTCGATATTCCATAGAGTAAAAAAAGTATGGATTTCCTCTTGCTCAATATTTAATGAGCTGCCAGAGCAAAATGTTCCAGCAAAATGGAGGATACATTAGCCTATAATTCACAGTTAAATCATTGTGTCCTTTTCCTCATTCTCTGCTTTAGGTTTAAAAAGACCTCCAGAAAGAATGAATCCATGTAGCTCAAAAAAGGACAGACATCAAAAGACTCTTAACATGATAAAGATTAAGGGGCATATCAGAAACAACCGGCGATAATTATTGCTAAGCGCACTTAGTGCTAGGATAATTATCGCCGGCTAGCGTGGATTTTTATCTCTGAGATAGCGTGCTATTAGCAACGCTTATCTCAAAAGCGATAAAAATCCTACCGCTAACTGCCAAATGTGAGATTATTGCTGGAAACCCAGCGATAATCTCACGAAGTTTGGCGTTAGCTTGATGATAGGGACTCACATACTTAGCCATGATATCCAACTTCCATAGGATATCATGCCTAAGTCAGTCCTGAAGCAGGCATAAGGAAAGTAGCGATAACAGGGGTTATCGCTACTTTTCTTGCCGCTATGCTTCATAGCGTGGGGCTTGATGATAGGAGAAATTTCGCTTAGCGATATTTCTCCAGTCATGTCAGGTCAGGAACGTCCACTTTGCATCTCATTAGAGATGCAAAGCTGGGCGTTAAGAATCCGGGCGCTAATGCAAGGTTTCACGCGATAGCGTGACCTTGCTAATTAGGCGATAAAATTATCGTCGCTTTTCGTCCGAAAACGGACGCAAAAGCGGCGATAATTTTATATCGCCTCATTGCTGATATGCCCCATAGCCTTTATCTTTGGCGTAAAGTCTGGTTCAGAAATGGACCAAGCTTCTTCGAGTTCCTCGTTTGTGTGAACATTTATCGAGGCATTTGAGATTTTTGCTTTAAGGCCACTCATTATTATCATTTGGGAACTTCCTCCGAACTCAAGGATGGTCTCTATTATATCAAATATCTCATTGATCAGTGTGTTGATTTCTGGGCAGGGCGAAACGCAGCTGTTGAATAAGAATAAAGTGTCTGCCAAATATTCACTTATTTTGGGAAGTTTTATTTTGATGCATTCTATATTTTTGCACCGAAGTTGTATTATTTCAAATTATTGCAGGAACATCTATAATGAAATATTTGTCCCATTCAAATTAAGCAACAAACCGAGTCTCTTGGAGACAGATGATTGTGGGGCAGAGTCTCATTAAGCTATGCAACTTAAATGTTTCAGAACAGCCAGGTTCCAAAAGATAATCACCAAGTTATCACTAAAATTGAAGTTTGGAGTTACTGTTGAATTTATTTTCATTTAAGTTCCTCAACCCAAGACCAGGAGGCATTGATTTTTCTATTATCCACTTTTGGCTGGCTTTGGTTCCATACATGTCTGTCTCCTTTATCAATATATACTGTAAGTGTGTCTGTAAATCCATTATCGCACTTGTGGCCGTTTCAGTTAGGTGACGTAATCAGGTGTTTCATTCCCCTGTCTGAAGTCGGTGTTTGGAATAGCGGGGCAGGAAAGTTATATTGAATTTCCACTATGTCAATGCCATTTATAAGAAGTCTTTCAATTTCCTGAAGCACTATTGACAGGATCGCTTTAGACCAGAATTCTGTATGTGCTGTGGAAAGATATTGACTATTGGGAAAGGATACCAGCTTTATTTTGGAAGAAGAGAGGAACTGGAGTTGCCGGAGATTATGCAATGCTCTTAAGACTCATTTGCGGAAAGGTCCGATATCTTGAGGACTCAATTAAGATTTGATATTGGCTCTGCCAGGTATAACCTATAGTTAGAGCTTACTGCCAAAACTTCATGTGAGGGGGACCTGCTTTCCGACTGTAGCATAAAGCTTACAAAGTTAGGGTCCAGTGGGTTTACTTGTGGATGAACTTCTTTTTCAGATGGAAGAAGGGACGAGTATGATCCCTGCTCATCTTGGGAGTTTACCTTGCAAGTTGTGATGCTGCTTGCTCACTTAACCTCAGTGCTAGCTGAGAGGTCGAAGAGAAGTAGTGCAGTGACGCTGTTCCAGTGTACTGTGCTTTTAAGGTCATCCTAGATGCGATGAGGGCAGATTCTGTGCCTCTTCCTAGGTGGAATCCTGTTTGGAATTCAAATAGTATGGAGTTATCTTCAATCAATTGCGACATCTTGGTGAACATTATTCTTTCTGTCAGTTTGCCCAGGAAAGGTCCATTTGTAATTTGTCTGTAGTTCCTTGGGTCATGCGGGTCTAGGTCTGTCTTCTTTAATAATGGTCATATGTCCGACATTTTTAAGTCTCTTGGAAAGATTCCTGTAGTTAAAGAATTATTCATGATTTTTCTTACAGGTGTGGCAGTAAAGTTATTTAAAAGAATGCTCTTGAAGATTTGTGATGGGCCAGGGTCAGAAGTATATCCGCCTTGCCTGCTTGGTTTGACCTGATCCATAAATTTGCTTTGTGATAGTTGTTTGAAGGAATGAAGAGGCTGGGATAGCCTACCTTTGGAGGGTATTGTTGCAAATTGGGTATAGAAGTGCAACATGTCTGCTTTGGTTATGTAATGATTTGCCAGTTAGTTAGTAAATTCTTGAGTCATAGGATGAGTTTTTTAGTGCAGTTAAGTTCACAAAATTCTGTGCGAATTTTATAAAATTCTTATTTTGCACATTTAGCATTCCAAATTCTTTCTGAATCATACCTTTTTTAAAATCTTTTTTTATTGTTGACTTGAATATTCTGTTAGATTTGTGCAGGCAAAGTTTCTCTTGCTTACTATTTGTTTTGCACCCGTTGCGTAGCAGCCTTGCAAATTGTTACTTTATCGTTTTTTACTTCTGCATTACTTCAAGACGCTCTTTTTATTTTGTCTTATTTTGTTGTTCTTAGCGGTATTAGGATAGCAAACGGTTCCTGGAGCCACTTTTTTTTTTTTAATGGAATTTGTGTCTTGATCTGTGTTGGAAGTCAGCTGTGGTTCTAAGCATTAAAAATTGAGTTTGTTCCACAGTCGATAGGTGGATGTGTGTATGGGGGCCTCACAAACTTGTATGGAAAAGTTGTCAGCTTGTGTGCAATGGTTGAGAGGTCTGTGAATGAGTGTGAGTGTTGTTGTGTTGGGGTGTATGTGGTAGGTGTTGGTGAAGATAGGAGATTTGGGAGTAAAGAGGGTTTAGGATCTATATTAATTATGCAGTAATGAGGGTGGGAATGGGCGTTTGTTCCTATTTGTGATGGAAAATAGTATGAAGTTGTTTATGTGTAATATTTTTAGTAGCGAGATTAGATATTAATGTAGTGAATTTCTGTGAAAAATGTGAATGTAAAGTACTGTTGGTGAGTGGAAGTTGGGTGGTAAAGGGTTTGGTGTGCGTTGGAGGAGAGCTTATGTTATGTGTGTAAGGGGATAGATAGGGGTTATGAGTGTTTTTGTTAGATTTGGTAGCAGGAGGATGTGTGGTAGAGTATAAGGATTGTTTGGTTGTGTGTTTTTGGTAGAAAGAAGAGGTGAGTGTTCTTGACGGATGATAAGATTGGGGTTTGAGTATAGGTTTGGTGGGGTTAGAAAGGATTTGTTAGGGGTAAGTAGAGGGTAGAGCTGGTGTTTTGTATGACCAGGAACTATGTGTGGGATTAAGGCTATGCATAATTTAAGTTTGTGCTGCGTTGGTGAAGTTTGGATTTGATAGTGGTGTAGGACAAAGTAGTGTTTTGTATCACAGTGAAGGTGCCATTGTGTGGCAGTTGTAGTAGAAGGGTGTATTGGTGTGAGTTGTGGGGTTTTGTTGTGGTTGCTGAGCAGTTGGAATGTGGGTAGGGCTTGTTTGAAGTAAATGACTAGAGTGCATTTGCTGAGAGTGTGCTATTATGTTTGAGGATGTTGATGGGTTGAGAATGATGGTGGCTGGTAAATGATAAAAATTTCAAAAAGTGCAGCATTTCTGGCCCGAGGCTTGATCTGGCCTGAACAGGCCCAAACTGGTAACTACCCTTGCCCTCTCCACCCTTAGCCTTGACGCACAGGCTGAGATGACCTGAGCCCTACAGTCAGGTGACCTTTGGCCAATGGGAACCCTAGTCCTAACCAATCAGAAGCCTCTCCCTAAACCCTAGGATGAATGAGAGTCCTGGCTCTATCAACCAATCACAGCCCTAGTCCTAGCCCTAGCAACCAATCAAAATCCAAACTCTTAGCCCTTGGTCCAATAGAAACTCTAGCCCTAGGAACTAATGAAAACCTTAGCCCTATCAGCTGATCAGATCTCAAACCTGAAGCCCTAATTCTAATAACAACTCTATACCTCTAAACCAACCAGAACTCTATCCCTATCAGCCAATCAGAACCCCCAAGCATAAGCCGAAGTCCAATTGAAACCCTAGCGCTAGAAACCAATCAGAAACAATGCTCTATCAGCCAATAAGAACTCCAACCCTAAGCCCTAAGTCCAATAGAAACCCTAGTATCAGGAGCCAGTCAGAGAACAGATGCAACAATCAGTAAGAAGTTATATAGGGGGCATGTGCCCTTAAGCACAGACTGGTGTGCGGGGGGAAGGGAGGTACTCCTAAAGTCACAGTCTCCTAGGATACGGACCGGCTCAATTCGCACTTTGTACTTCCTGTTCAAGGCTGCACATAACGTCCCAATCTACAGCCGCTAAAAATACTGCTTTTGGTCTACTTAAGCAAACCACTCTTTCTAGAATTTCTAAATGTGGATTTAAATTCAGTCTGAAGCCTTCATATAATATAGCCAAAAACTAGTGCTACATACACGTTCCAAACACAATTTAAACCACAAAGGAGATTACGTAGTCTCTTCTTTTAAACACCCTCTGGTTAGGCTCTAGGGTGTATTTTGCCTGTTTAGCTTGTAAAGGGGGTGTAGTGGATTTGCTTCTATAGGCCGTACCACATTATAGGGAAAAACCAGGAGAGAAATGTAAGCAGTCACGGAGAGAAGAAAACAACAGCTTTAAAAGTACAAAATGCACAGAAACCTAGAGATAAATTTAAAAAGTCACGTGTGGAGGAAAAGAGAAGTTTTAAAGTTTCAAAATACACAGCTCAAAGACTGTGATCTCACCACCTTCTTTGTCTTTGCTCACTGGGCTCAGAGTAACTGGGGCTACAAAATGCAGGTGTCTGTCTTGGGGTTCCCCTCCACAAATATAAAGGCCTGTGCAAGTTTAAGGGGAGGGCTCAAGTATGCTTAGAAGCTTGAGGGCCAATCAGTAAAGAACATACTGGTGTTGAGGGCGTCAGGGAGGTGCCTCTTATGTCAGAATGTTCTTGAAAACAGACAGGCTAAATCCACACTTTGTAGTTCCTATTTAATGCTGAGGGAAAGGCCCACATCTAAAGCCACTAAACACTCTAAATGGAACAAGACTTGCAGTGTCCACGTTAATCTCAAATAAGGAGGACCAGCATTTGACACAGCCTTGTGCATGTAGCAAAGGGCTTTAAAATGAATACATTTATCCACAAGCAACCAATTAAGGTATTGCATAAGGTTAGACGTGGTAGCCTGTTTAGGAAGATGGAATAACATTTTAGCAGCCACGTTCTGAACCACTTGCAGATGTTTAGGTGACGTTTTAGGGGCCCCAAAGTAAAGGATATTGCCATAGTCTAATCCGGAAAGGATCAATGCCTGAATAACTGTTCGTTGTGCCGAGAATGATTATGGCCAAATAATTTTTCTTATCCACTTTAAGATAGCAAAACAAGTGGAGGCTACCTTGGAAATCTGAGATTTCATTAAAAGCTCGCCATTGAGACAAAAACCCATTTTCTTAAGCACTTAAACTGGAGATGGAGGAGTGGTAAGGATATCTGGACAGTGATAGGGTCCCCAAAGTAGAGGGTTATTTCACAGAATCAGCCGCTCTGTCTTATCTACATTTAGTTTCAAGGAATCGTGGTTTATCCGGGTAGCTGCCTCCAGGAGACAGATGTTCAAGGAGTCAGAGCTGCGAACTTTCATAGATGAAAGAGAGAAAATGATCTGGGTGTCATCTGCATAATTTAACAGCGAGAGACCACAGCCCACCACAATATCAGCCAAGGGGTGCACATAGAAGCAGCATGTACTCAAACCCGACCTCTGGTGGGCTACTGAGGTGAGAGGATGGTGACTAGAAGTATGGTTAGAAGCAAAGACATGGAAGGCCCAATCTTGTAGAAATAAGCTAACCAGGACGCAGTAATTCACAAAAACCCATATTCTCCAATCTTTTGAGGAGCAGTTTGTGAGATACAGTGTTGAACGCCGTACTGATATCAAGTAGTATCAGTGCAGGGATACCGCCACTGTCAAGATTGTATTTGAGTTGCTCAGTAAAGCCCAGCACAGTGGATTCAGTGCTGTAGCCAGTCCTGAAACCAGATTGAGATGGACAAAGAAGATCATTTGCTTCAACAAATGTTGAAACAAGTAGATTCACGTTTTTCAAGAATTTTGGAGAATAAGGGTAGACCTGCTATAGGTCTATAATTAGAGCAATTAAGAGGATAATGGTTGGTTTTTATTGAGAAGGGGCACGATTATTGCATGTTTCCATGTTTTAGGGACTCAAACCTCTAAATTGAAGAGTACAGAAGGACAGTCACCATTTGCAGATGTTCAGAGTAAAACTTGCTCATAAAGAACAAAGTAAGAGGGTCTAATGGTGAGCCAGACTTTATAGATTTGATCAGAGTAAAGAGAGCAGGGACATCCAGAGGTGGGAAAGACTTTATTAGACATTTAGGACCATGACCAAATTGACCATAACTGCTTAACACCTTTGAGGCGATAACAGCCATGCTACCATCAAACTCCGATCCTGAATGAGCCTAAAAAGTGTGAGAAATGGACAAAAGGAAGACCTGAATGTCTGCCACATTTTTATTTGAAAAAAAGGCCAATTCTTCACATTGAGATTGTGTAAACGAGAAAGGAGGGGATATCCTTCAAGGATCAGATAATTCTTTAACCAAGCGGAAGAATGTGTGACTGGGGACAATAATCATCACCTACGTATTTTTAATATAATCCAAGCCTGTTGACTACATACAGTTACAAGAGAGAGTATCAGTTATGATAGTTTTAAACTTGTCAGCCATTTACATGAAATTGAGACACTATATTGAAAATCTCGAAATGTGGATTAAACTTCAGTCTGAAGCCTTCATATAATATATCTTCCTCATATTCTTAAAGATTAAGGGCCTCATTTGCAAACTTTTGGCATAGAGCAGCACCACAAGCCTTCCTGCTGCACTGCCCTACGTCAAAAAAAAAGGGCAGGAATGTGCGATATCTAGGAAATACAGCACATTCCTGTCCCCTTTAACAGCACTGGCGCTCATATGGCTGCCTTGCACCAACTTAGGCACCCGTGAATCATGGTGGAAGGGTGTCTGTGTTGTAGAAGTGGTTGTTTTTGTGCAGAAAGGGGCACCTTCCTGCACAAAAATAATCAATGGAGGTGATTTCCTATTTCACTGTGTGCTGCATTCAGCAGCACTCATAGAAAGATGGAAAAACGAGGAGAATTTGTTTTCTCCTTGTTGCGCCTCTCCTTTGCCTCCCCTGGGGAGGCCTGGGCTTTCAATGTATGCCCAGGTACAGCTTGTTGCACATATGGGAATGTTTAAAATGCCATGGTTGTAAAATGGAACCACCCACCATAACACCCATGGCATGCCTCCCCATCGTAGTGTGAGGCAATGCAGCAACTTGCACTGCATTGCCTCACTCCATATCTACAAGGCCATGAAGCCACGCAGGGTGGCTTTACGTGTCCATGTAGATATGGCTAAGCCCTGTGCAGAAATGGCACAAAAAGTGACATTCTGGTGGTGTGCAGGGCTTGTAAATAAGCCTCTAAACACTTTGTACAGCATTGCATCACTTCTTGAATGGGCCCCAAAAACAGACACATTAACATCTGCATCCACCATCAGCCATATGGATAATAAGGCGTCTATAAAGATATCAAAACGTGTTTTTTCTGAAGAAGGTCTGAAAGTGGCACATTGAGCGTTAACATTTAAGGCCTTGAAGCTGCCATGTTTAAGAGAATCATTACAACTGGAAAAGAATACAGTAGTTGAAAAAACTTTCACTTGCCTGGCAACAAAATGTGACCACTTCAGGAGAAAAATACCTGTTATTAATATGTAAAGCTTTAATACCGAAATCTCTCACACAAAAGATTGAATATATAATGGTCAACTATGGTAGTCAAAGCTTCAAGAACAAATTCTCTTCAACAGGCCATTGAGACATGAAATTAAGAACAATTCAGATATCCCACAAAACTCGATATTTGGATCTTGGAGGAAATTCAATAAGTGTTGAATATAAAGCATTTCAAGTTGGAAAATATTTTCCTAGTGGTTCTCATTTGTCCAATCACGGCCTGCTGAAAACACTGATCTAAAAGTATTCATGATCCTATGAAACTGTGGAACTGAAAAATTCACAACTGCAACTGGAAGATCAAAAATAGGATCAACATGCTGTTCCATACAAGCTAACTCAGATCAGGAACATCAATAATTGTTGATAAAGCCCAAGAATTCCAGATGACTAACAATGTATGGGCAATGAAATGGCCAGATACATTTTAAAGTCTCCTGAAATGCTCCAAACCAGCAACTGAAGGAGGCCCTGGAATAGCAGATTGGGCTAGGGGTCTTCGGCCTCCCACAGCCCTGGTACTAACCTAAGAAATACTACTGTAAGTTCCAGAAGTTGATGGTGCTGTACATGAGCTGGCCAGAATGATGTTTACTCAAACCAACATCACCTTACCTCTTCTGACATGGAAAAAACTAAGGTTGTTTGAAAAATGAGAAAAGGAAAACCACAAAGGGATCTACACGTTTTAAGATAAGCGTCCACAGGCTTAGCCTCCAGATTCAGCCTGCAACTGAAGAACCTAAGAAGGCTGATCTGTTATGTTATTTCTACATGGTATAGCGCAGCTACTCATACCCAGAGGTATCTGGGCACTGGGCAAGCACAGAAGAACTGCAACAGCTAACACAACCAAATCTTCAAAAGTTGGTTAAACCTTGGAAAGTAGGGACAGCATTGCAGATGGTACAGAAGTTGGTTCCAAGCCGAAGAGGTGAGAAAGGGGAAAACTGTACCGCCCAGTCTGGTGGTGCAGAAGCGGGGAACAGTCAAGAGCGCCTTGTCACTTGGCCTAAGTGTTCTTGAAGGGCAGTAATAGCTCACTTTGTCCTTTAGGCAGGAAGGGCCACTGCCCATCAGAGCCTTGTGATTAAGGCAGCAGGTCTTGAAAATGATGCGTTTTCTGACTGAAAGCCAGTGCAGGATTCTAAGAGTATGCACCAAGGCAGAGACTGCTGGCAGGTTGCAAACCATCAACAAGAGCTGTGGCATTTTTTCCTTGAAACAAATGTCCTTATATTCTTTTGGACATGCCCACCTAACCTGTTATACCGCACTGTCATGATATTTTCCTTAACAGAATGCAGTAACGTATCCTGTCTTGCAGCAAAGACTTGTTGGCAATGAGGCCAGCCAGTATGTTTACTGTTGAATTTTTTTAGGGTCAATTTTCCCCCTGTGACTACATCCTGGTATGATGCCCCCCAACCTAACTTGCTGGTGTCTGAATGTAACGTGATAGTGGTACTACTTCTAGTCCCAGAACAAATGAATGAACTGATGATGCTTTGACCGAAGTAGAACTAAAAGATAAGAATCCTGAATGTTCAATTTAATTATCTAAATATGTCCCTGAAAATAATCCTTCAGTTTATAGATACCCTCTATCTTGAAGTGTCTATAAATAACAAAAGCATTCAGTAATAATGACCAAGTGGAAACATTCACTGAGCCTACTTTTTACCAGAAATAATTGCTTAGAAAATCTGGAAATGTCTTGAACCAATTTTATTGCCCTTTTCTAACACAATTGTGCTTCTCTGCTTTAAACATTTTCCGTCCTGTTCGGTAAAACAGGGAACAGTCAATTGAATTGGGGGAAAATAAAATTCTATTCTGGAACTTTGATCCCTTTGAACAACCCCAGGATCTGACATGATGCTTTCCAACCTAATCTTTTAGGGGGAAAATGTAACTGTTGATAAGTCACTATTATTGGGCCAAATGTACCCTCCCTCTTTGAAATCTTCCCCTCCGTGATTCACCATGTTAGCGGTATATAGAATGATGACAGTTCAACCCTGATTCACATACCTTACAGGGAAGGACTCCTAGTTAGGCGAGGGGCCGAGAGGAACTCCTATGAGGGAGTACACCCTCCCGTGGGTTAACACTATGTCACTATAAGTACTCCCGTGGTTGACCAGTCAGCAAAACAATATGTGTAGCTGACTAAAAATAGAACGATGGTATACCCTATCTGAAGTGTGTAACACCACATAAGTGTGGGAAAGGAAGCAAGTCCTTTTGTTATTATATTCCCTCACACACCCTAGTGGGTCATGCTTCATCATCGGGACACCCCGACGCCTAAAAGTCAGGGTGGGCTCGACCATTATTTCAGGGAGCACTTATTGAGATGATATTGGGCCAGGGGGTTAAAGATTAAGAATCGGTGTCAGACCCCAGTTTCCCTTTATTCTTGGGTCTGGCACTGATAGTAAAACATAAATTAGAGGGTTCAACCCTGTCATTATATAAGGAAGAATGCACTCCGACTGGAACACACAAAAATGCTCTGTAGAAGCGTTAATTGGAGGGCCAGCCAAGAAAACTCGTTGATGACTAGCAATCCTAAATATACAAGGTTTTTTGTACCTTGTAAAGTGATGTAAAAGTATGAGAAATCTCCTTGGTGAACCAATTTGTATTCTGCCAACGCAGTAAAATTAGGGTTGGTCTTGTGAGCAATGCCTTCTTGCATTCTGCCCAGAGAGCTGTACCTAAATTGTATATTATACAAATGGCACTCTGTCTTCATCACTACAGAACCGATAGAGTAACCAATTGACCAGTAGCTACAGCCTCCAGCGTGAGTTCTCAACTCCAATATTGTGATCTGACAAAGGACCTTGCATGTTGCATTTTAGAGATCCTTGTCCTTCTTGAATAGGAAAACAGAAATTTAGGGGTCAATATTACATATATCAGACTATCAGCCAGCTTATGCTGAAGGATGGTGCTAGGACATTCTGATTTGAGGTTATTCTCACTTTATTCATCTAAAGGAGTGCTCATGCAATGGCGCACATATTCAGATGTTGAGGGTGAAGGAATGTGCCATCTCTACTGATAGCAGATGCTTTATCATATTTGGGTTGAAATAGGGGCCTCTACGTAAATCTAAAAAACATTATTTGGGGCAGCCAAATTCTAAGCATCCAAAAGACCCTGGTCTCAATTAGAAGTGTGACTTTTCTTACGAGTGTTAGGAAGAGAAACAGAATCATCAACCTGTGGTGATGTATCTTTAAAGCACATCTGTTGGAACTGGCCCTTTTTGCAGGGTTACCCTCAAACTTTTTCAGTGCTAAATAAAGTGCATGTGCTCTCTCCTCTAAAACATGGTATGATTGGTTATACCTGTTTGCAATATTTCATTTACTTATAAGTCCCTTGTAAAATGGAATTCCATATACCTAGGGCCTGTAAATTGAAGGCTACTAATGGGCTTGCAGCATTGCTTGTGCCACCCACAGATGTATTCTTACAAATGAGTCTCACGCCTGCCTCCGCAGGACCTGCTTGCACACATTAATGCCACTTTAACTTGGCATTTAATACTACTTGCCAAGCCTTAAACTCCCATTTTATTACATATAGGTCACCCCTAAGGTGGGCCCTAGATATCCCTATGGACAGGGTGCTGTGTTTGTAAAAGGTAGGACATGTACCTTTATGTGTGGCATGTCCTGGTAGTGACAAACAGCCTATTTTGTTTCTCGCTGCTGTGAGGGCCTACTCCTCTCATCAGCTAACATTGGAAATTCCTTTATATACTTTTAAGGAGTAGTATTGCCCTGTTTGGTATGTTTAGAATGGTAGCATGAAATCCTACTTGCTGGTGTGATTGGATTTTATCTTACTATTTCAGAAAAGCCACTTTTAGAAAGTGGGCATTTCTCAGTTCCTACGACTCTTTGTTCTTTGCAGCCTGACTCCAATCCACATCTAAGCCTGAGTGACAGCTACACTTTTTGCATACTTTCTAGATAGCCATCACACAGGAAGGATTGGGTGTGACAGGGTTACATCTGCATTAATCTCTATACTGATGGTCTTCCTGAGCTGGGAGAGCGTGTTTACCCTTTACAGTTGTGTAGGGTTTGCCCAGCCCTCAAACAAAGAGATGATATACCCCCCACTGATGTCTGGAGCCAGGACTGGGTTGTGCACATCTAAGGTTTCTTTTGAAGTCCCTCTTTGAACAGAGACATTTTTGAGTATAAGTACAGGGGCTCTGACCCCATGTTTTTAGACACACTGTGGACTTGTAACCAGACGCTGCTGGCCCTACATGCTGCACATTGCCAAAGGACTGCTATGCTGCCAGAATGAACCACCATTTGGACTATTTACTTTGTTCTGCTGGCTTGCTCCATGTTGAGTTGCTGGACAGACTGCCATCCTGCATTTAGACTCTTGTGCTGGATTTTGCCTGCTCCTTGTTTCATGCCCCAGTGCTCTCAAGGGGCTTATTGCATGCAGCCCCCTCCCTATTTTTTGTAATCCCAGGGATCAAAAGGATTCCACCCATAACAGCATGAAACCAGCCATCGGCCTCGCTTTTTGAACAATTCAGCACATGGAGAGCGTTGTTTCTGGCATTGAATAGCATGACGGTAGCGCTGTTAATTGCTCCTGGTTTCTGCAAACTAGCGCGTGGTGAGCGATTCATTGTCCATTCATCTTCTTCCAAAAATGAGTGCATGGTGAACGCTTCATTTCTACTCTTTGACCCAAACACCAGTGCATAGTGGGGTCTGATCCGAGGCCATCAAAAAGCTTATGCTCAGCGCTTTGTGCTCCCCCACTTTCCAAGAGGCAGCAGTGTGTGTTTTCAACAACTTGAGACCAGCGCCTGGTGAGCACTGTCTGTTTCTTCAGGGTTTGCCTTGGGTGTGGCAATTAGTGTAGAGCTCCCCCATGGCCCTGCTCTCCGTACTGCTCAAGGCCAAGTGCAGGCTGCCAGAAGCAAAGTGAGCGCAGCCCTGGTCCCGGAGCAGCGTCGTACGGGACCAGACCGGCGAGGCTGAGATTAGGAGAGGTGGGCCTGGTCCTGAGGCTACTGGTATCCCTACAGGCATCCCCACCTTGGACGGCCCCCTGGGTTCAGCAGTGAGTGGGTCCACTCCTCGGGGACGCGAGGGCTGCTGTTATCACAGCAGGTAATGTTGATAGTCCGGTGTCGCTGCAGATGCACTGCATGATCATAAACAGCTGCCTTTTCAGTCCTGTACCAGGGGACCAAGTACTTCCTTCTACAATGCGGGTGCCCTCAAACCCCCGTTGGGCCATACCTGGGGCACCTGCACTTTTTGACTGTGGCAATATGGGGTAAGACCTCAACGGAGGCCCCTCTTTGTTGAATAGGGAATTCAGTGAAATGACAGTAACCTGTGTAGTAAGCGCGCAGGTGTTCCTGCGGCCTACAGTTTATATCTGCAATTATCCAAAAGGGGCTCATCGGCCACCATAAGCATCACATACATATAATAGAAGCACAGGGGCGCTGTGTCTGTATGATTCCTGCACTTTTAGATGATATCATCTATAGCTTTATGGTGTTATTCAGTGGTGTATGTACTAAGGGTGATACCTTGTCAATTATGTGTTTTCCCTCTAACCAAACTGCTGCATTTCATGCCCTGATGGTGTATGCCGTCATGATGCTTGTATTGTCAGGATAAAGAGTACTACTACAGGTTTTGTAGAGTACCTGTTTTTTATGATTCATGTTGTTATGGTCTATCATTTATGTACACTATATATTATACATTTATATAATCCTGTGTGGAGTCTCTTTTGTTGTGTGTTTCTGTGTGAGTGTGTTGTGCAGACAGTTTACACATTGCCTCTTATGAGAAGCCTCACTGCTCTGCACCAAACTACCAGAGGGTGAGAAGAGTTTAACTTTGTTGTGTAACTTACTTACCCTGACTAGAGTGGTGGGTTCTGCCTGACTAAGGTGCCTACCCTAGCCAATCAGAAACCCAATTTCTAACAAAATCCTTCTGGCGATCAGCATTCTACATTCTGTATTGACAGAATGTTATGAGGTGTTTGTGGCGGTGGTTCCTGGTTCTGGTTGGGGCTTGTCCTGATTTCCTTGCATTATTTGAGGTGAATAACTTCCACAATTTGTCTACAAGCTAAGAACATTCACTCAAGCCCCTTTTTCAACCTATGTGTGCATAATTGAAGAAGTGATACAGCCCTGATAGATTACACTACCTCCTCACCTGGCACAGAGTAATTGTTGTTGTTGAACTTTTGTCTCCAGTAGGAGTTTGGTAAAATACGACTTACTTTTTTACATATACCATAGTTGGAAGCAGTTTATGCTCTTGCGCTTTTCCCCGCACACCATTGACTTGATTTTTCATTGTTGGCTCCTGTAGCGCTGAGCTTCCGCATGTTCCCAGTTGGTCTCTGTGAAGGTGAGGCATAACATGCTGTGAGCATTATCACGTTGTCAGCGTTTACGCATCATTGTGTATAGTAAAGAATACACATCATTATGTGGGTTGACATTTACGCGTCATCGTATTCAACATAAGAGGCATTATATTTCATTGGGAAGAGTTTTCAGTGACAAGCACACTGTTTTAGCATGTCGATTGGGAGAAGAGTTTTTGAGGGAGATGGCGTCTGACAATGGTGTTCAGTTTGAAGCCAAGGAAATGAAGGATTTTTTAAGCAAATCCAGTACCGCTCACAAAAGGATTGCACTTTATCACCCGCAAAGTAATGGTCGGGTTGAGAAAATTCATAGTATGTTGTTTTACAGTCGGTGATTAAGGGCAAGGAGTATGTCATGGTCTTATCGAATAAGTCCCAAATGTGTTATTGGTACATTATCATTTGAAGTTATGAGAGGTGGTATCCCTGCATTTAAAATGTGTCCAGTCAGGTTTAAAAAAATAGCAGCCTCATACAGACCATGAACGGTCAATGGACAAGTGTGTGTTCGATCCAATATGGAAGATAATCAATTTAAGATGAAACTGAGTTTTTGATGAAAAGCATGAGGTCAAAGATTATAAAATGACAGTTGTCGATTGGGTATGTGTGGTGATCTCTGTAGAAAGACACCTGGAGCCAGAAGGTATTCTTAAGCCATCTTTATTCAGTCTCCAGTTCAGGTTACATCTGTCTCTACTCCAGCCAGTCTAGTGTGGTACCAGCCCCACCAGGAGCAGCCTCCCTAGCTGCTCAGCCCATCTTCAACTGCCAACACTGATCCACTCAGACACCCAGGTATTCCATGCATCACAGGCACACCAACATTCTATGACCATCTCACGCTCTGGCTGAGCAGCTAGTGGCAGCAGGGCTGGACTACATGTTATTCAATTAAGTAGGATATAACATTATCCCTTTTTCTTCAACGAAAACAAACATGCAAGTGATAAAACATCAAGGAAGAACTATCCACAAGAAAAATGAATAATGGTACAAGTCCCACGGATGCAAACATAAAATAAAAACATCGCAGGAGAAAAAACACTTGACAAATGAAGAAAGAAAGAAAAGTAGCGCGTTGTCACTGGCCCTCATGCCGACTTGCAGAAAACTTTATTGAAGAGAAACACAAACACCGTGGTTGGCGAGCAAACCAAAAGGGCAGCCAAGAACGATATTTGGCTATACACCACCACCAACCCTAAGATGGCGGCACGTTTTTTTTACGTTGCGCCGGGTGGCTCCCAGCACGACAGTGCATTATGATCTTGGAGGCAGCAGGGCAGCACAAAGACAAACGTCACCCGGAATCCATGGAGAAATGAAGGAAAACAAAGAGGAGGTAAAGCTGCGCGCGGACAGGAGACAGCACGCGCGATGTTTTTCAAACCGCTAGACAGCGGATGAACTGTCCAAATGAATGCGCTACACAAGGATAAAAATAAATATATATCAAACTTAAGATGTCGAATCACCACCTTTTATCCTTCCACCTAGTAAACAGCGTCGTCGCAGGGCAGTGTGCACACTCCATTATCCCCCCAACTGTGCACCAACTGCAAGACGCTGCCAAACCTGTGGCTGCAAACTCCTGTGCAAGACACGATAAGAATGGATCTCCACTCCAATGCAGACGGGGACAAAGTTCAACAAACCTAAAGTGCCCCAAGACACCGATTGAAAGTACTGTCAGGCATCAAACATTGACCACTTGTTCTACTGCTGCAAGAAGATCGTTGTGACATAGAACCTTTTAATTAAAGTCACTGTGGTCATTAGAAACACTGGGAGTGTGAATCCAACCTCCAAAGAAAATTCTCCATCTGTGCAGCCACTGCACACTGTACATTCATACATCTTGATTCAAAATCCCAAATTGACTTTTAATGTCTTCCATCTTCATGACTAAAAATCCCAAATTGACTTATTGATGTCTTCCATCTTCATGACAAAAAAATCCCAAATTGACTTTTTCATCTCCTTTGTGGCTGGAACACCAAAAGCGGCTGTAGTTGAACTACTCCTCCAACTCACTGTAATCCTTTAAGTGACAAACGTTGTGGCTGGAACACCAGATGCAGCTGTAGCTTAGCTACTCCTCCAACTCACTATAATCCTTTATGTGGCAAACTTTGTGGCTGGAACACCAGATGTGGCTGTAGCTTAGCTACTCCTCCAACTCACTTTATTCCTTTAAATGGCTGTGTTATTCCCAGGCTGTAGTGTCCTTTTGTGATGACACTTCTCTGTGGGCTGTCCATTGGAAAGGACACTGGTGGGGCTGGCGCTGGCTTCCCTGGGAATTCTTTCTTTGTAGATTGTAGTTGCTTGTAAGATCTCTTAGTTTCTCCTTTTTTCTTTGTAGTTCCTTTGTTTCATTGGTTCACCAAGAGTCTCTAGGGTTCAAGTCCGCTCGTCGCCAAAATAAAAGTGGTGATCTCTGTAGAAAGACACCTGGAGCCAGAAGGTATTCTTAAGCCATCTTTATTCAGTCTCCAGTTCAGGTTACATCTGTCTCTACTCCAGCCAGTCTAGTGTGGTACCAGCCCCACCAGGAGCAGCCTCCCTAGCTGCTCAGCCCATCTTCAACTGCCAACACTCATCCACTCAGACACCCAGGCATTCCATGCATCACAGGCACACCAACATTCTATGACCATCTCACGCTCTGGCTGAGCAGCTAGTGGCAGCAGGGCTGGACTACATGTTATTCAATTAAGTAGGATATAACATTATGCATTAAGGAACCAGTCCATGTGTTGAAAAGGATGTCACAGACACCTTTAGAGTAGCTTGCAGCCTTGAGTTAATTTTTAAATATGCACAGAATCACATTTTTCTTTTTAAGTTGAGATAAGTTGAGGGAAGGATGCATTGTTTTATATTATTATCAGACTACAGACAGCAGGGCTTAATAATGAGCAGGGCTCAGTCACATGTATGACCCATGTTAGGGCACATAGGTGAAGAACTGAAGCACTGAGGTATTTAACTCTTAAAAACAAGTCCTTGTCAACTCAATATTGGAGCCTGAGAGAAGAATGATGTTTCTGAATGCTTTCAAACAGGAGATAATGAAAACAAAAGGTTATCCAAATGATTAAGGTAACTCTTCATTTTAATTTTCTCCCATTTCAAAATGTTGCTTTACAAACAGCTGGCCTCTTGCTCCCAGTGGCCAGTGGACACTGTGCCATATTCATAACTGAAAAATACAGTACATTTTTGGGAGAAATTAGAAATCGAGATAAATAGTTCTATGAAACATTTTTCCCATGTTCAAATAAGCCAATTACATTTTAATGCTTTACAAAGCATGTTTCTTAACTTTATATTTCTTCCATTTAAACACATAGCTGTATTTTTCAGTTTTAAGTATGGCACCGGGTCTATATGTCACTGAGAGCTTGATGCCTATTGTTTGTGAATGTGGCACTTGGAAATTGGGCAAGATGTAAATGATGATTTTATGGAATCCATATAAACATAAAGATAACTCTTCAGTTTAATTTTCTCCCAAATCAAAGTGTTGCCTTCCCACACCGCAGGCATCTTGCTCCCAGTGGCTGGTAGACATGGAGCCATATTTATAACTGAAAAATACAGCCATTGTTTTAAGTGGAAGACATATACAACAAGCATTGGCATAGCCAATAGGTCTCGCTTTTGGGCCCTTTTAAGTGTTTAGCCATGCAACAGTTGATGTTGTTGCACCAAGGATATTGTGCTGCATAACTAAATACTTATAAGGTCCCAAAAGCGAGACCTATTGGCTATGCCAATGCTTGTTGATTTGTGCAGACAAGTGTTACTATGTTAGATGGGGGCATGTTACATGCAAACCTAGACAGTCCTCCTGGGCATAATCGGTAGCCAGCCACGTACAGTGAATGAAAGAACGAATGAATAAATGTATTTTTTTCAATTAATAAAAATTGTTACAAGAGCCGTACACAATGTATCCCGTTAGGAATCTTATTAGTTCATAGTTAAAACACCAACATGTCATTTAATTTGTATGATTTCGAAATTCTAGGATTTCACAAGGAAAAATAAAACCATTAAGATTTGATATATGACCACAATCTTTAACTTTCCGACTGCCTTTAGACCCGTCCTGGGTCTTTGCTTATGATTCCACGAACTTGTCGTGCAAATTTTGCTAACCTTGCAAGTTCCATCGGGGTTTCCTAAGAGTGTTGTATAAAAATGTTAAAAAACGGCACCCGTTGGCCAGGCCTGCTCTACAATACAGAAACTTTTGGTAAAAGCCTAGATTAGGACGCGGTCGGCGAGCATTTACGTGTTCCATGTTCAGATGCGGGCTGCCAAATGAAAAAATATATAATTTGTAGTCGTGCACGTTGCTTAACTTATGCTAATTATGTTTTCTTGTAATTTCTCGATAAGTCATGTAATTACTCGTCTTTGGTTGGACACTTCCAAAATGAGCAATTGTCTCCTAAAGCAAGAAATCTCTTCTTATCTCTTGCAGATATTTCAAGGGCTTCCTTCGCGACAGGTAAGACATGTTCCGTCATTAAATGGTACTTAATGTCCTCTCCCGCGTGCTGACACGCGTGGCTCGTGTGCCTGCCTTTACATACGGAATCATTTCAAATCACAGCCTTTTTGTGACATGTACTTTTAACCGGTTCGTGTGTGTAAGAAGTGGAAAGTTCTGATCCTTTGCAGATTTCCTATCAAGTGTTTTATATTTTATGAAAATTGTTGATGTTCATGTGTACAAACACAACAAGCGTTGGCCGCGCGCGAGCGGCTGGAGACGCAATATGCGGTGGGGGAGGGGGAGAAGCGAGAGTTGTGTGTGTGCGTGCGTCATCGTGATCGCTCTGAAAGCGAAAGTGATCGCGATCGCGATGATGCACGAGTTTTCAAAGTGCTGCTGGCGGGCGGCTGCGTGCGTGCACGATCGCGCGAACGCAAGCGTTAGGCCAGCCAGCAGCACTTTGAAATTCCCACATACAAAATGTCTCTTCGAGCCAGCGCATGCGCTGGGTCAGCGAGACCTAAAAAAGGCAGAAAAATGTTCTCTATTATGAAAAGTTGTGCAGTGTTCTGCACTTTAAGTTTTTCCCATTTAAAAAAAATAGTTGTATATTTGTGTCATACATGTAATGGTGCCACATATGATGAAACAAATGTCCTGTGCCACAAGTATATACAACACAGGCTCTCAGTCACCCATACATATAAATACCATTCCTACGCACACATATTCATACATCCCCAAAGATCACGCTCTCACTGACACACATGACAGCCCTGTCGTAGTGCTCCTAGTCAAAGTATTTTGTTCAGCGTTTGCTATCCAGCTCTCTGGACATTAGGCTTGAAGTCAATGAAGCTGGGAGTGAACATGTCTGGCAAGAGTGCACAAGTTCCTTAGCCTTCCGTAGCTCACTATTATTTTGACTGCTCAGAAGCAGTTCTCACTACAAAGAAGGCTGGAGACCTCTGTGCTATGTAATTCCAAGGTTAACTGCTATACATTCATCGTCCACGTGCAAGGTTTTCGGTCAGTGGCACTTGAAGCAGGTTTCGTTGTACAGTTACACAGGTTATTTCTCACAAGTTTTACTTTGTTTACCTCTCGTTATTGTTTCCTTGTGACTAACCATATTTGTTTTGTTAGTATCTCTCCATCCTCCTTCTGCAATTATAAACGAATAGAGTGACTCATTCCTACTCTTCAGAGGATGGAAACTGTGTACCTTGACAGACAGAATGCCTTTGTGCAGGCGAAGGCAGTGCTTTCTAAAATACGTTTCAAAATGAATGTTTTTGACGTTGGTTATGATATTTATACGGGCACAACAATAGACCTTTTTTTCCAAGTGAAAGAGGTCGTGCTGCTATAAAACGTTGTCAGAGAATTCAGTTTAATTAAGTTTAATTAAGAAAAACATATTGCCCTCGCCTCAAATTCACAAATTAACTGCACAATGTTTTACTTTGAAAGACACAAGTACAATGTTCTTCTGGTTACTACAATAAAAATTAATACATAATTTGAATATTACAGAATATTACAGAATTTCCAGTTGGCCTGTTACTTTGCACTTGTGTGGCAGGGACTTATTATATTAATGCTACACTGTGGTGATACCAATATATATGGGGTCTGATTTAAAAGAGGGTAGTATGAGTGACGACCAAAAAACAGAGAAATCTTTCTCCATCCATCTAGATATCATGCTGCGCTACTTGGAGATACCTTAACAGCAGACGGCCTACTGACTTTGACACATGCCATGGGGTCGTTCAAGGTGCAGTGGCTACAGCAGCAGAAACATTTTTGGACCACGAATGTTTGATGACCGGCCTGACACCATGTATGGCCCAGTCACCATGGAAATTCAAAATGTAAATGTATATATAATTTTAAATAAAAGGTAAATATGGTGTCATGAACAAGCTAGGACCTCGGTATGTTATGGAGGTTATAAGTTGGGTACTTAAAGTGCCCACGTCTTTTGCAGAAGTTTAGAAGAATTTCCAGGAGAGGCTTTTTCTCCAAAAGAATCCCATCAAATCCTGTCCTTTGCACTGACAACCATTGGGTAGAACTATTGTCCCCATTGTGGAGAATTCATAATGTGGCAGATTTTTTCCTCTTAATTGCCTTCCATCCTGGAGCACAGAAACACTGCTGAGAAATCTCGAGATCAGCCTGAGTTAACTCTGGATGGATACGTTTGAAGGTTGAGAAGGTTTGACAACATTGGCAGCATAGTGATATTGAAGATGGCAAGAGTAGTTCTACGGATCTTGGAACTTGAAGGAGAAAAGATCTCTTTGTGAATATCTGCCCATCTACAATTTTACTTTGGCATGCTGCTGCGGCTTCCCGCCCTCACTCCAATTGACGTGTTATGCCCTTACGGGTCACCTGGGAAGAGGGAGGAGAGTAGAATCATGAAGCAACCATGAAAATCATGCCTTCTCTCTCCCACCACTCATTATAAATACCTTGTGACTTAGTGAAGTGACCTGGTTCCATGGGTTGATGTGACACAGCAGACGTAGCCTGGTATATATCTGTAGGTTATTTATTAAGATAGTAAAGTCCATAGTATAGCCCCACCAGGAGCAGCCTGCTAGCTGCTCAGCCCATCCTCTCCTAACTGTCTCACACCACACCAACATTCCAGTCACGTCATCATTCCACATGGAACACTCACACTGGCTGAGCAGCTAGTTACAAGATACAGGAGAACAGTTAACCTTATATGAAGATACTACACTTAGCTATTGACCTGTCACTCCATCATTTCCCATGCCTCAGGTCCTGTCATATTCCCGACCCCCTTCCCAAATTCAACTTCCTCTACATGGGTGTACAATCAATTGAGCATATGCCTCTGTGCACCTCTGAAGTTTCTTGAGCATCCGTAGCTCCAACTGCATTATGGATCCTTTCCAGATATTTCTGGAAGGAAGGTGATAAGTGGCAGTATTAATTAATTATCATTCAAGAACTTGCAGACCGAGTCTTTAGACCAAGTTATAGAGGTTCTGTACTGTATATGTAAGAGTGAGGTATTTCACATGGAATTGGTAACATGTAAGGGAACTCAGTTATGGTGTTAAGAGAGCTATAGAGCCAAATATTGTGGCTCAGTGGACTATTGCCTCCATTCTACAAACCGGTGTTGAACGCATGGCTACAGGTACAAATCCAGCTGGCCCACTGGGCCTTTCATCCTTCTGAGGTCAATAAAATGAGTACCATTGAATTGCATTACAATAAACACCTGTAAGTGAGCGCCAAGATGCCCCAAGGGAAGAACATGCACTTTAGAATTACATGTTGTTAACTACTTTGATGTTGGAGAAGCGCATAAAGGACAACAGACTTTTATTTTCTAAACTATTGCTCGATTTGAGGACAATAGAAAAGGTTTAAAAAATAGACATTGATAGTTAACACTTTGAGTGTTTTCCTCTGAAGGGAACTCAGTGATAACATAAACAACCAAATTGAATCTGTAGTTGTAGGAAAAGGCATTCGTAAATTTGAAGAAGTAAGCATTCTGTGACCATCTGTTGTGGTGCTGGAGGCACTTCAGCTGTGCGGAATATGCACTGCTCTGAGTCATAAGTGACAATGAGTGGAGAGATACTGTAAGAAATTGGGTTGTTGTTCAGTGGGGTGTTAACTCTACTCAAGCAACAGCCACAATCCCTTTTAGGGTGAACCACTAAAGTAACTAAACTATCCTGTGATTAACCCTCTGGTAGCTATGGCAGAGAGCAGCCAGGCGTAACTTAGAGCAATGTGTAAAGGATTTATACAGCACACAATCATTATTAAAATGAAAAAACAACACAAGGAAAATTCTACACTAATTTTTAAAAATAGAATATATTTTAATAATTATTTCACACCAAAATGGCAAAAATCCAATCAGTAGAAGCAGAGTTATGAATTTTTGAAAGTTTCAGTTAAAATCTAGTGCTTAAAAGATCAAAGTGTCAACCATAGACATCTAGTTTGCGAGACCGGGTTAAAGTAAAAAAATATGGCCAACCGCAATGGAGCACAAGTCCGATATAAAAAGTGGATTGGGCCTAATTGGTTCTTATATTTTGATTTAGAACAAATTTGAAGAAAAATGCCCGCAGAAAGTAGAAGTTCAGTGAGGCAAGACTGTAGGCAGTGTCCAGGGAGGAGCCATAGTTGGGGAGCCACTGGACGAAGTGGTGGTGAACATATCCACTCTCGGACTTTGTCTCTTTTTTTGGAATGTGAAAATCTCCAGCAGTTTTGGATTTTGGCTATCTGGGTACATTTAGCATCACTCACAAGTGTCCATGACCGGTAAGGCACTACTTGCAGGGTTCAGACTCACTCAGGCTGGGTCCAGGAGTGAGTTTAAGATGGTTGGAGCCTTTCCTGTCTGTAAGGCTCTGATCAGGAGGCCAGCCAACTAGCCCTTGGAGTCACTCTGGTTGTCCAGGGTTTACACAGTGGAACAGGGCTCAAGTAGCAGGACAGTCCTCTGTGGGCTCAAGGCTGGTTTTAGGCAGCAGAGCAGTCCTTCCAGGTGTAGCAAAGCAAGCCTTGGAAGTACACAGCAGGCCAGGTGGCAGGAAGTACTCTGAGAGTCCATCCGCAGGTCCAGAAAGTGAACAGAAGCGTGGGTCATAGGGTCCTAGTTTTTATACCACAAGCCTTCTTTGCAGTGATGTGTGGCACGGATCTGATTGCCGCATCCCTCCTCGTCTCTCCACAGTGGTCTCTTCAGGCCAAAATAGGGAAGCAGGTAGCACCTGGTTTCCCATAGCCAATCACAACAAGACCGCCGGCCAAAGACTCATGCGTACTTATAGTGGGCAAACCACTCCTCCCCTGATCCTTTATTTACACTGCTAAAAAGCAGTGGGGCAAAGCTCCTCCACCTTAGCAGAGGAGCCACCACTGCTTCTTTGGAGTAGAAGAAGTTTCTAGAGCATTCGCTTTGAATTGCTTGACGTTCCCTGCTTTCCCTGCCATGGCTGCAGGCTGGCTGCATGAACAGTGCAAGGGTGACAAGTTCTTTGCATGAAGGTAGGGCACAGCCTATTGATTTGCATTTGGGCTGTCCCCAGTTCCGCTCCCCTTCCCCATCGTGCCAGGGATGATCCATCCAGGCACACCTAATCCCTCTATTGTATGGTTGTCTGAGAGGAATAAACAAAGTCCAACTGACAACTACACAAAGTCAAAATATTGATTGTATGAAGTTCCGATTTTAGAATTGTGTTCTAAACTGTGAAACTGACTTTTTTGTATAGATTTTATTCAATTTAAAAATAAAAATAAAATTACCATGGCTCCCTCTCTTGGGAATTTGAGCTTTTAGTTTGCATTAATTTCCTTTATATACAATGTGTTTCTTAATTTGTGCTGCTTTTATGGTCGTCTACTAAAAGAAAGTATTTAAACTGAAAGTCATGTGACCCAGAAACAGGCTGCAATCACCCAATAGTTAGGGCAGAAAAAATGCCAACTTTCTAAAAGTGTCATTTTCAAAATAGTAACTAAAAATCCAACTTTGTCATTAAAGAGGGTTTTAAATTACAATTTCTCAGACAACAAACATGAAATATTTACCTGCTCCCAATCATAAGTTCAAAATGAACAATTGATGGACAGCATGCAGAACAGTCACATATTCACCACATTATATAGATCTGGGTATAAATCCATTGTTTTTTTGCTCCCCATGCCATTCCAGTTTGAACACAGCCATATGCATATCAGTCTTGACTCTGCGCCCAATGGGAACAGTCCAGCCTCGTTGCCAGGCCAGGTCATCCCTGGACTGGTAACAAGCATCCCAGGACCAGTTTCTGGGTTTCACCACTCATCAGCCAGGATAGCTTGACTCCAGTGCACTTTTTAACTGTAATAGGGCAACTGTTAGAAATTGGGTAACTGGCTGAATTGGTGTGAGCCTAGGTCAAACAGCATCCACAATCCTTGTCAGGGTAAGGACAAGCCAACCCCAAATTACCCTGTGCTCAATACCCTAGTAGTTTGGCACAGAGCAGTCAGAATTAACTGAGAGGCAATGTGTAAAGTATTTGTATAACACTTCAGACAGTCAATCAATCAGTCGATCAGGGAATTGTAAGTGCACTACTCTCCTGTGAGGGTCTCAAGGCGCTGAGGGGGAGGTTCGCAGATCCGTTTAGCCGAAGAGCCAGGTCTTGAGGGTCTTCCTGAAGGTGTTCAGGGAGGGGGCGCATCTAATGTCTGCTGGTAGCTCATTCCAGGTCTTGGCTACAATGTGAGAGAAGGATCTTCTGCCTGCTCTGGCTCTGTGGATGCGTGGGGTTTCGGTCGGTGCGAGGTTGGAAGATCGGAGTTTTCTTTTGGGTACGTGGAAGTTGATTCTGTCGTTGAGGTATTTGGGTCCGTTGTTGTGTAGGCATTTTTAGGCATGAGTGAGGATTTTGGAAGTGACTCTTTTCTCCATGGGAAGCCAGTGGAGACTTCGTAGGTGTTGGCTGATGTGTTCGTGTCGGGGGATGCCGAGGACGAGTCTGGCGGCTGTGGCCTGTATTGTCTGGAGTTTGCGGAGTAGGGACTTGTGGATGCCGGCATAGAGTGCGTTTCCATAGCCCAGTCTGCTGGTGATGAGTGCGTGTGTGACTGTTTTCCTTGACTAAGGGGGGATCCACTTGAAGTTCTTGTGGAGGATACAGAGGGGTTTGAAGCAGCTGAAGGTGACGGCGTTGATCTGTCAGTTCATGGTGAGTGATGAGTCCAGTACAATGCCGAGGTTCTTGGCGTGGTCTGAGGGGGTAGGTGGGTTTCTGAGGGCTGTCGGCTACCAGGTGCTGTCCCATGCAGAAGGGGTGGTACTGAGGACGAGGGCTTCTGTCTTCTCGGTGTTGAGCTTCAGGCAGCTGTTGGTCATCCAGACTTCAACGTCTTTCCTTTCTTTCTGGAAGATGAGTTTGGCAGTGGTGGGGTCTTTGGTGAGGGAGAGGATGAGCTGGGTGTCTTCGGCGTAGGATGTTGAGGTCATGTTGTCAGACGATGGCTGCGAGGGGGGGCATGTAGAGGTTGAAGAGGGTGGGGCACAAGGATGAACCCTGTGGTACTCCCAGGTAATTTTTGTGGGGTTAGAGAGGAAGGGTGGGTGTCTGATCCTTTGGCTTCTTCCGGTGAGGAATGATCGGATCCAGACCAGGGCTGTTCCTTGTATGCCTGCGTCATGTAGTCTGGCGACTAGTGTGTGGTAGGAGACGGTGTCGAAGGCCGCTGATAGGTCAAGTAGGATGAGGGCTTCGGAGTGGCCTTGGTCCAGAAGGGTGCGGATGTCGTCTGTGGCGGCGAGTGGAGTGGTCTCTGCTGTGGTTGCTTCGGAATCCGGATTGGGACGGGTCGAGGACGGCATTCTCTTCAATGAATCGTGTCAGTTTCCTGTTGACTGTTTTCTCTGCAACTTTGGCTGCGAAGGGGAGGAGCAAGATGGGCCGATAGTTCTTGAGCTCGGTGGGGTTAGCTGTGGGCTTCTTGAGCAGGGGTCAGACTTAGGCGCTATGAGTCGTCTGGGAAGGTGCCTGTTTTGAAGGTGGTGTTGATGGTGCATTGTAGTTCGGGTGGAATGGCGGCTGCAGCTCTTTGCTAGATGTGAGGGGGCAGGGGTTGGTGAGGGCCCCCGAGGGGATGCTTTTCATGGTCGAGGCGGTGTCTTCGGCCATGTTCGGTGTTCAGTTGGAGATGGTGGGATGGCTGGTGTTTCTGGGGGGGGGGGGTCATCTGTGGCACCTGGTGGATGGTCGATGAAGTTGTCGTAGAGGTTTTTGATCTTGAGGTGGAAATAGGTTCCAAGCTTGTCGCAGAGGTCTTTGGATGGGGTGATGTCTGTGACTTTGCTGTGTGGGTTGGTGAATTCTTGAATGACACTGAAAAGTTCCTTGGAGTTGGTGGAGTTGGCCAGGATTTTGTTGTGGATGAAGTTCCTCTTGGTGGCTCTGGTCTGGTTGTGGTAATCCGTCCTGGCTTCCTTGTAGGTGGTGTGGTTTTCGGTTGTCTTGGTGTTTCTCCAATACTGCTCCAGGCGTCTGCAGGTGTGCCTGGCATCTTGAAGAGCGGTGGTGAACCAGGCAGCTTTCCTGGGGCGTTGTCTGTCGGGGTTGCGTAGCGGGCGAGCTCGTCTGCACAGTTGGAGTTCCAGGTGTGGAGTTCTCTGGCGGCGTTATTTGCGTCGGGTGCCCAGGGGTGGTTGTCTCGGGTGAGGGTGGAGTTAAGTTGCTCATCGGTAACCTTGCTCCAGTTCCTTCATGGTGGGCGTGGGCCTGGTTTGGGTGCCTTGGGTTTGTTGATGGCGAAGTGTACGCAGTGGTGGTCGGTCCATGGTGGCTACATTGTGTGGCTGAATTGGACGCTGTTTCCTGCCATGAAGATAGGGTAGAGGGTGTGTCCTGCTCTGTGGGTCGGTGTGTTGACGAGTTGTTTAAGTCCGATGCTGGCGAGGTTGTCACGAAGTTGGGGTCCCTGGGGTTGTCGAGGTGGAAGTTCAGGTCTCCAGTGAGTATGTAGTTTGTTGAGGAAATGGCATGGGGTGCGATGAAGGTGGTGATGGTGGTGGCGAAGGGTGTTCGGGAGCCAGGGGGTCAGTAGAGGAGGGTTCCTCGGAGTGTGGCTTTGGGGGTGGTCTGGATCTGGAAGTGCAGGTGTTCGGCAGAGGGGAAGGTTTTGCTGGAGGTGGTGAGGTGGAGGGTGCTCTTGTGGGTGATGGTGACTGTGAAAACACCACACAAAAAAACCAAAATGACACAAATCTATTCAGTATAATCGGAGTTATGACATTTTAAAGAACAAACTGTAAAGTAGCACCTAACAGCAGAAATCACCAACTGAAGCTATTTGGCCATGCTGGAGCAGGTCAAGGTTAAAGGTTGGGGCCATCCGCGATGGAGAGGGGTTGGATACAGTCCCAGATCAGTCCAACTGAAGTTTTACCTTCCCAACTTGAGTGCGAAGAGTCTCGTTTGTGCTGTAGAGGGTCGTGGGGAGCAAGGAGAGCATCGCAGGTGGTTGTCAGCTTGGCATGAAGAGCAGGTCAGGCATCACAGACAGGTGGGCTGCTGCTTTGTATTGGCACTCCCCCGCCGCTACCAATGCTGCTGTGCAAAGAGACGGGCTGGATCGTAGTACTAGTGGCTTGGTCTCAGTGGAAACAGACCTGTTTGCAATCACGAACAGCCAAAAAGCTTGATTTAAAGAGCGCTGATCCATGCCAAGAGTCCAGGACTAGAGGGGCATCACTTGGAGGTCAGGAGCTCACTGCAGCTGGGTGGGTCCAAGAGCTGTTATGTCCCTGATGTCCCTGATGCTCAGATCAGGAGGCCAGAAGACTAGCAATTGGAGTCACACAGGGGTCAAGGGTTCAAGATGAAGTTGCAGGACCAGTTTTTTTTTCCCAGGCAAGAGGTCAGTAGGCAGCAGGTCAGCACAGCAGGGCAGCCGTTCTGTCAGCTACAGCCAGTCATGTGACCCAGAAACAGGCTGCAGGCACCCAATGACTAAAGCAAGAAAATGTAAACTTTCCAAAAGTCAGGTAATGATGCCTTCCAGGGATTCTTTTAGGGATTCAATGTCAGAACAAAATTTAACAAAATAAATCAACTTTAAGCCCAAAGTAGTGACTTAAGACAAACAAATGTTAGAAGTGAATTAGTCCATTAATCTACGAGTCACTCAGCAAGCTAAAATGTATTCAGTCAAGAAAACAATGATACGAGGGTGTATACTTCAAAAAAATAAATTTCATGATTTTTTTTATATTATCTAAAAGAGTTCAGACTACAATTCACAAAATGACAAAAGTAACTGAGATGTACATTTTTCCATCATGCTTACATTTGTTGTAACCCATTTCACATGTTAGGAAGGAAACACATCATTGGCTATACAATGAACTAATCCTAAGACACGAATGACTGAAAAAATGGGTTAGATTGTCAACGTTTCAGTCTTTATAGTGTAGACATCAGTAATACATTTCAGCTTGCTTAGTGACTTATAGTTTAGTGGACTAATTCACTTCTAACATTTGTTTGTATTAAGTCCCCACATGGAGCTTAAAGTTAATTTATTTTCTGAACTGGGAAACTTGAAGTGATTTACACTCAGGAAATAGTGATTTCTTGAGTACCTCTTAATACCTACATTTTCGATTGAAGCAGATCATGTTCACAATTGCATCCTTCTCCGCCCGGGCATCTGGGAGAAGATCCTCAGCGTTGACAAGGACAACGTTGCCAGTGGGAATATTAGAAATGCAGTGGAGTGTTCCAGGCCATTACTGCTTGCCAAAAGGCTCTTGATGGGCATGGTGTGGGTGGAACCACTGCTGCTCCTACTGGTGGCTAAGGATTGTTGCTGCTAATGCTAGAAATACAGTAGCTGCGAAGAGGTTGATGGTGGTTATGACATCAGTGGCCAACTAGCTCCTTGAAGCTCCCAAGTGTGTAAGCGGCGCTTTTGCAAAGCCAAGGATGATACCGTAAAGAATAATGTGTGGGAAGTGAAGGCAGCGGTGTAGTTGATGTGCTGCTCCTCCCAGCTCTGCAGATGTGAACTTTAGCAGAATTCCTTCTGATAAGGGGTGCACTCATGCTAGCTTAGTAGCTATCATTAAAGGATCAATTAATTTCATTCACAGCTTTCTATTTAAAAACATTACAAAATTACACAATAGTGTACAGTACTCAATTTCAAAATTCCACTATGAAATCCGTTAAAAGGTCTAAAATACCCTTTGTGTAGGCTGCAAACCTAAAAACAGGCAGAAATGTCAAATATTGATTCCAAAAACATCAGAATTCTTCCCAGCCACAATTTCATGGTTCAATATTAGGGATTAAAAATCTAAACGCAATATATTTCCTCGCTAAAACATACATGATGATGCTTAAGCGAACCTTTTCTAACCAAGTCGTTGGTTCCACATGCAAATTTAGCAGTAGCAGGTCCATTGGGTATGGATACATTTATTACAACGCTAAAAGGGTATATACCTATGCATCACAGGCAGGATTCTCCTGGCAGCGACAGCAACTCGAATTTTAACTAACTCTGCCAGGTTTGCAAAACATACAGACGGTCTGAGGTACTGGCCACTGAGAAAGTGTATCAATGCTTCTCTGCAACTGTTTCTCCAGAGCAAAACGGAGCGCAACCGGAACCTGCGTTCTGGCAGCAGCAAGGTCAACTTAAGCAACGCGAATGAGGTTTGCCACTGAGGATACAATGCACCCCGAAGGCTCTTCATTCAAATATCCGGATGATGAATGCATGAGGCTGCAGAAATGTAAGCCTAACACATGGGACCCATCACGTAGAAGAGCAGGTTCCCCTGTTGATAAATGCCTATCAGATCTGGGAATATTTTCTAAGGCCATTCCAGTTTGAAGGATAAGCTACAAACACTATTTTTGAGTCTAGGGTAAGTCAAGATCATTTGCTTTTACTAAAATTATGTATATAATATACCTACTAATATGGGCTTTCAGGCAACCTTTCTATTCATTATTCTATTTTAGTGTCATCCACGTTTTTCTCCAGCCTACTTCAGCCTTTGGCCAGTGGGGGCTGCTTCTTAACAGGGGTTGGGGAAGGGGAATTTTAGAAAAAGCCAAGAACCTGCAGGCCAGTCGCCACCTCCCGGTCCTCTTCGGTGTCAATACACAGGAAACACGCAAGTACTCTTAGCCAATACCGACACTGCTGTCAGCAGTGTCGTGATTGGTTTGAGCATCGTGGTTTTGTGCTCAGGCGGGGACTATGAGCCTGTGCCTGTTCTCCACCCAGGCTGTGCAATACAGCCAGTGGAGAACATACAAAGTGCGCATGACTGTTTGACCTGCGTAAGACAGCCGGCCAAACCATTGTGCGCAGCAAGAGTTGGCTCACCATCCTCCCCCTGGCCCCTGATCTGGCTAGCCCTGCCCTGCACAACCCCACCTCTCATCTAAGCAGGAACTGGAAAATAAATGATAGTAACATTGTGTTAATATCATTTTATTTTTCCTCTTTAAACTGCTCGCAGAGCAGTGGAGCATCACTCCCCTGCATTAGCTGAGGAGCCGCCGCTGCCACAGTGAACAATGCCATCCTGCCCTTTCACAAGAAGCATGTCCACACAATATGGCCCTGTGTATGAGTTGGTGGGTGTTTTCCAACCTCTTCACAAACCCCCCACAAGGGTCTGAATTCCAAGTTGGGGGGTATTTACTGCATCTGGTAACTACCAGGTGAGTTAAATATCTCACTCTTCCGTAAAGTTTGACAGGTCAAACTAGCTGACATGTAACTGGGGAAATTTGTATGTTATTTACTGTTTGATAAAGAGTTTGGTGATTTAAGCATCAAAATCTGCTTGTCATTCACCTGGATTCTGACAAACTACTATTCATGGCCAAAGCACTTCCCTTCAGTGTCAGGGACAACCGCAGCAATGTGTGCTTTTTGAGATCATAGAATATTTTTGCTTTTAGCCATTTATTATATATTAATGATGAACCAGCAGCTCCACCAACAAGAAAGATTTGTAAAAACCATGAAAAACAAAATAAGTACTGACAAAGCCAAAAGTCTACCAGTCAACATGAGATATATTGCTTTGACAAAGCTTGTTTCATGAGAAACTTAAATATCAGTATGCTGTAAACCTTCTTTCATTTACCTGCTGAATTCAATACTCTGAGAGTCTGAGCCAAAAGAAATTGACTAAGAGTTGTATACAAGGGCTCCTTTGACGTCAATTTCTTCTCACATTTGACACTTTATTGATTCCCTCTGCCAGCTTGAGTCTCAAGTAAACAATTAGATGCTGAGACATCCTTGAAAATTATGGTTTTGAAGGCTGAAAGCCTTACAAATGGCAGAAGGAGCAGGGAACGGTCCGCTAATCACTGGCCTTGGCTGAACCAACCTAATGTTTTCCTAGGAGAGGGTAGAAAACAGAACAAATGGGCTGATATAAATTTTTCTTTTATTGAAGAGAGAATTGGAAGTCATTATAGGGGATTGGTGCATTTGCTTGAAGTCTCTTATGCTCATATGCTATGCCAATTTCTTTCCTTTTAAGATGTGTATGGTGCAGCTGGGAACCAACCTTTCCTCTGGCAAAACCCACAGATAGTTTACACCACGCTCCATAGGACTGTTTTTCTCAAAGGCTTTTCTTGACAAGTGACTTATGACCACGTATTACCAATGTTGATATCAATGGATTGAGAACTAACTAGTTGGGTGTGTTATACTTATCGTGGCTGTAAACCAACAGGCGATTAGTTGACCAATACTGGGACAATTGAGGACCGGCGAGTCAGCAGATGGCACACAGCAAGTTGTAATCGTCCCTTGCTAAAGGTACAGGCAATGTCAGCTCTGTCCGAATTAGACAAGCAGGGCACAAGTGCACACTCGTGACAGAGGCCTTGTTTAGTCATGTGAATAGTGTCTGTAAACAGGCTCTCAAAGGCACGTAACAGGGAAGGGAATCCCCACCCTCATAGTTCTCCCAGAGTAACCCTCTGTGCACAACATCAAATGGGCACTTACAACCTCAACAAGCATTGACAAAGGATTTTATGTGTGACCAGCCATGGCCCGTGTAGGTAAGAGCAGTGGAGACAGATGACCACAAGAGAAAATTAATTAATTATTTAATTTTCCCATGTGGTCGTCTGTCGAATCCCCTCCAACCTGGCCTCACCGCTCTGACCTGCACGGGCCTTGGCTGTGTGTGACATATGCAAATACAGACATGCAGAAATAATATCTGCATCAGTTTATCACATAAGAAGTCCTGTTGGCTTTGGCAATGCTTGTTTTACTACAGATATGTCCCTCACACATATGCCTGCATCATTCTTTCTCTTATAGACAGACAAAACCATTAAAGGCACATTACGTTATACACATAAATACTATATAATATGTCTAACTATACATCATTTTTGGAATAAATATGTACAATATCAGGTAAACAAAAATATTGAGATTTGGGCGGGATTCTTTTCATAAATCTTTTTAAAATATTTTTTATTTAATTTATTGTATTTTAAATATTTAACTCTGAAATTAAAAAGTAATTTAATAGTGCTGTAGGATTTGATTGATTTTATACTGCATTTAAAATAAACATATAATTTAAATTTTGATTAATATTTAACGCAAGAATATTGTTACTTTTTTATACTTTAATAAACTTTTTTTCCCTATACTTACCATAGGAAGATGTCCACCCCTTTGGCAGAGAATTAGATCTACATATGAAAACGTACTAGTGGTTCACTATTAACAATGTTGTATTAAATATCTCATTTACGTAAAAATGATAAATACATTCAATTAAAATGATTGTTTAAAGGTTTATTTACAATATTCCTGGACTGTTCCCATGAGGACCATGGTCAAGACTGATTTGCATTTGGCTGGGTTCAAACTGAGGTGGCATGGTGAGCTCCCTGTCCTGCGGCCCCAAGCTATTGCCAGTAGTTAAACTTATTGCAAGCAGCCTCCCATCACCTTTGTGTGTTTCAAGCACCACCCTAAGTTGTATGGGTATGCTCAGACATGAATCCCATGCTCACTGAGTCACTGACACCACAGTGTAACAGCTGATGAGCCCATAAACTAGAGTGAAACTGGTCCTGGGTTGCTTGTGTACCGGTTCAGGGCAGACATTGCATGGCAGTTCTGACAGGATTGTTCCCATGAAGAACAGTGTCAAGACTGATTTGCATATAGCTGGGTGCAATCTGAGGAGGCATGGTAGCAAAAGAACGATGTGTTGGGGTTCTACCCCAAGCTATTGTACTTGTTTGACTTATTGCAAGCATTCCTCCCATCACCTTTCGTGTGTTTCAAGCACCACCCTAAGTTGTATGGGTATGCTCAGACATGAATCCCATGCTCACTGAGTCACTGGCACCACAGTGTAACAGCTGATGAGCCCATAAACTAGAGTGAAACTGGTCCTGGGTTGCTTGTGTTCCGGTTCAGGGAAGACATTGCATGGCATTTCTGACAGGATTGTTCCCATGAAGAACAGTGTCAAGACTGATTTGCATATAGCTGGGTGCAACCTGAGGAGGCATGGTAGCAAAAGAACGATGTGTTGGGGTTCTACCCCAAGCTATTGTACTTGTTTGACTTATTGCAAGCATTCCTCCCATCACCTTTTGTGTGTTTTATTTACAAAATCCCACCTATATTAAAATAAATACATTATATTGAACAGATTTTGCAATGGGAGCTCTTTTTTAATTACCTGCCTCCATTTTGTTCTACAGGAGAGTGTTTAAGTGGTTTGACGTGTGGTCCTGGTGCTGGACTTACGCCAGGTCTGAGCTGGAGTGCATTTTGTAGTGTTCTGAGCCCTTTTTGGCTGTAGTAAGTTTATATTCATCAATTTGGCTCCAGCCCCCATTTCAGAGTGTGGAGACATATAGGGATACACTCTGTATTAAATTTACACTTGGAAATGAAGAATAGACTGAAGTAGTAAATTTACGACAAACTGTAAGAGTAAATATAAACATGTTGATTTATTGATGTCTAAATTAACCTTTGTGAATAGGCCCCTAAACAGGTTTTTAACTGAATGGGAATATTTGTAAATATACTTTGAGGTGTTATAACCAAAGCAACTCTTAACTTCACTTTACCCTTTGGTTTTAAACATGATTTTATTTTTCATTTACCCACAGTCTTATGGCCAAAAGCCACTGCCCATAGCCTTCGTCCATGTGCGAAAGATGTTGACCAAATGGCCTAGCCTTTGGCTACACCCTACTCCTAAGCTAACACTGGTGGCCAACCCCTGCTACCCACAGCCAAATGAATTGCACAACAGGGGTTGCCTAGCCGCAGCTGTAATGCACCAAATTTGTTTTAAATATTTTCCAGGATTTCCAATTCGGTTCTGGTTTTGCCAGGCCTGACATTCCAGGAAGTCTGCAGTCTAGGGTTCACATGTTTGACATTGGATTTGCAAAACCTGAGAAAAAAGTAATTTTTCAAATATTAATTTTCATGCCATTAAGGGCCAATTTAGTATCCGCCAGTAACCAACACTGTGCCTAGTGCGCCATATTGGGTAATGGTATCTGCATCATAAGTTTTCCTTTGATGGACAGCCAATCTGAGCACGGTGGAATCTCGAATCCGCATCAAGTTTTGACAATTCAATATGGATGATGGGAGGGAAAGCTCCCTAGTGCGATGTGTTCACAGATCCACCAATTAATAGTCCAAATAGCCAAATTAGCTTTATCATGCCTGGACTGGAACGATTTTTAAATGTTAATTTCTTGAAAACTGCTGAATTGCGTTATATCATCCCAAGCAAAGGAATTTACTTGTGTAAAGCTCTACTATCATGCAAAGTTTAGTGCAATTCCATTCAGCCTTATGTTCTGTGCTGAGGAGTAAAAAATCCTAGGGGAGTTAAACTGGCATTTGTATTTTTTGGGGCCCCCATTTTTGGCCCCCACATGATGAATCAAGTTGGAAAGTTTAATGCACATTTATCAAACGGTGTCAAAATTATTGGCAGACGAAAAAATGCCTTTTAAAGTCAACCTAACCATAATTACTTAGGAGTTATGACCCCCTTTTTATTATCTATCCATCCATCCATCCATCCATCCATCCATCCATCCATCCATCCATCCATCCATCCATCCATCCATCCATCCATCCATCCATCCATCCATCCATCCATCCATCCATCTATCTATCTATCTATCTATCTATCTATCTATCTATCTATCTATCTATCTATCTATCTATCTATCTATCTATCTATCTATCTATCTATCTATCTATCTATCTATCTATCTATCGGAGCTTGCCTAACTCTAAGATGGCCACTAACTAGAGTAGCTCTCCCTAACGCCACCAAAAATCTGTAATTCGCCTATCCAATAACTGTACGGAAAAGAGCCCCAGAGGATGGAAAACGGAGCGGAAGCTAAGCGCTGCTAGATCAGACAATCGCAGCCAAAATTGGTGCAGCCAAACGATCAAACCTAGGGCAGCGCGGCAGGAGGAAACCCTTGGCGGCGTGAACAGGCGCCAGGCCTCAGCGTGGTCCAAGAGAGCGGAGCGGTGGGCTCAGAGATACTTTGCAGGATCCTGGTGAGGTGCAATCTGAAGAGGTCCGAGGAGAAAGGTGGCACATCCTCAGCGGATCAGGGGATCGCTGCGCTAAAAGCAGAGACAAGCGGCTGGCCTGGGAGTTTCGGCACCATCGCACGCTATACTGCGGGGCTGAATGCTACAGTGCTCCTAAACGCAGAGAGGTACACGGACTTTACACGCTGCGGGGCTGTTGTGCCTCCACCGCCCAGGGACATGTAACCAAAGCGGAGGATTGAGAGAACGTGAGCGGGAGGGGCCAACTGCCATGACCGTAATAAAGCCCTACATCAGAGCAGTGCTACGAGAGGCAATCTTTTTGGTTGGCCTGGGCTTCAGACGCGTATCCACTCGATCTCAGCTTGGCCCAGTGGTAACAGAAGGCCATACCCCAGGGTGATTACTGAGCCCACTATTAAAAATAGGCACATTGCGGACTATCTGAGTGGTGCTTAATATTGCAGAGAAATCCACCGGGAGCACTGCAGGGTTTTTCACTGTCCTGCACTAACTGCTATAGGGAGCCAGTAGGGGTGAACACGGTGGAGAATTGCAGCCTGTGAAAGACCCTGTTGAGAGGAGATACCAGAGCCTGATGGGAAACTACCCTGCGCCAATCATGCACTCACAGTGGGTGCAGCTTGGCAACATGGGCAAAACGGACAGATTGCTGGCCAAACTGCAATTTGACCTGCGGAAAATGCCTAGGTCCAAGGGAACCACGGCCACTGAGCAAGATCCCACTACAGAAGACCCTGACTCCGGATCCGAAGTGGATATGAAGCAAGCGTTCCGCCCTATCCAGCAGAGCCTATCAAAAATCGACAGCAAAATAGATGTGTTATCATTTCGGATGGACCGGAAGTTCGAAAGATTGAATAAGCATGGCAGCAGACTCGACGTGGCAGAGCAACGAATATCGGATATAGAGGATATCACCAGAGCAAAAGCGGAGACAGATAAGGAGAGAGACACAAGATCCTGCGAACCCTGCAAGCAAAGGCTGAAGATCTCGAAGCGAGATCTTGACTTAATAACATTCGTATTTCAGGTGTACCAGAGTCTACTAATGTTGGCAATATGGAGCAATACATAGAAAAACTTCTGATCAGCCTCATGGGTCGAGACACCTTCTCTGAGATACTAGTTGTGGAGCGTGCGCACCGATCTCTAGCACCTAAGCCAGCGCCAGGCGCGGCTCCCCGACCTATAATAGCCAGACTTCTCAATTAAAGGGATCGGGATGTGGCATTGCGTAAGGCCAGAGAATTAGGTGAGCTTCAACATGAAGGAATGGAAATAACATTTTTCCCGACTTCACGATGCAGGATCAGGAAGTGCGACGCCTCTTCACACCAGTAAAAAAGAAAATCTGAGATCTCAATCTGGAGTACAGCATGCTATATCCCGCCAAACTGAGGGTCCTGACTGATGGCAAAATGCACTTTTTCACCGACCCAAAGGCAGTTCTACGATTTATTAAGGAGAAAGAATTGCGTCGTAAATGTCAAGGGTCACTAAGTCCCTCATCTGCGCCATCAGAGAGTTCCTCAAATACCCGGGAAGATCGAGGTACAGAAGAATGACCATTTGAGTGGCCCCAAGAACAGGCAAAGTATGCTAATGTAGAGAAAGCATATCCAAGTTCCGTGCACATTGTGGTCTATCACTAGAGATCCCTAATTGTTACTATAGAGGGGCCAGAGCACAGACTTAACAGGTATAAGAACTCTTGTAGATGCCCGGGGGCATCCTGACTGTATCACAGGTTTCATACTGTTTGTATTTGGGTCGGGGTTTGTTTTTCAAGATAGGGGAGGGTAACCAGATAGCCACGACAGTTGGGGATTTTCGAGACGTGGGAGGGAATGGCTGTTTCATTAGGCTGGATGATTGTATTGTACGAAATTTACAGATGCAGTCACACATGCCATATACCATTGACAAGGGACATGGTGCATGGCAGAAATTATCTATACTGAATGACTACAACGGGTGAGAATACGCACATCCTTCAGCTCATGACCTGGAATGTCCGGGGGCTAAATGACGACAGAAAGGTCAGAAGGGTGGGTGGATACTTAAAAAGGCATTCTGTGGCAGTTGCCATTTTACAAGAGACACATCTTGCCCCTGAGCGAAGCGAGGCAGTATATTTGTAAACTACAAGGGGTATGCTACTCTGCAGATTTCACATCACACGCTAGAGGGGTCCTGATCTGGGTAGATGAAAAGGAGGGGGTGGAAATGATGGGAATACTTAAAGATCTACAAGGTATATTTGTGGTAGCCATATGTAAAAAAGGGGACTTGAAATTCTTCCTAGTAGGTATATACGGCCCTAATTATGACAACCCACAATTTTACACTTCCTTGGCAACCAAATTGGTACGGTGGAAGGGGATTCCACACATATGGGAAGGAGATTTCAACTGTATACTAAACCCAAGGGTAGACAGGTCACAGGGCCCACTACAGCGTCTAGCGGCGGATGATACAGCCATCCAAGAAATAATGCATTCAGATGATCTTAAAGATATTTGGAGACATAGATCCCAGGATGGGAGAGGCTATACACATTACTCCTCGGTGTATGACACTCACACTCGAATAGACTACTCGTTTTTGTCTGGGGAACTGTGTTGCAGCATAGAGTCATGCACACATTTACCACGAATGTACTCTGATCCCTCCCCTGTTCAACTAGCTCTGAGGTACGGGGCTCCTCGCATCCCAGCATTTACGCAGCGTCTCCCACCTTATTCGCTACTGGACACTGTTTTAAAGAAGGGTTAACCACAGCTATAGAGAACCTCTTCAATGAAAAATATTGGGTCAGTGACCTCATTTACCATGGTGTGGGAAACATTTAAAGTGTTCATCAGAGGAGTGGTAATATCCACCCATGCTGGTGTGTTACGTTCTATATGAGACAGATTTAACACACTGGAGTGGGAAATAGGTCATCTAGAAAGAGTCACAGAAGCAGGGGGAAACGCACAAACCATTGCGGACCTCAAGCAGAAACTGGCAGAGCAATTAGACGCAGTCAATATGGAAATTAAACATATGGGTGAATACGCATCTGCGCAATGCTATGGAGAGTGTGAGAGACCAGGTGCCACTCTTACAGGGATTTTTAAGGCCAAAGAGGGAGTTGGATGCTATGGTAGGCATCAGAGATGAAGAAGGGAGCACATTACACCCACTTCAGCACATACTATAAGACGTTGGGACAGTGACTTGTTTAAAAGATTGAGAGCAGATCTGGGGAGGGCAGTAAAAATGTCCTTCAAGATGCTAGGAGGGCAACAGTCAGTGGGGGAGCCAGATTTGACTTCCACAAGAGTGTGCTCATCAATTATTGTTTAAATGCTGGCGCACACAATTGATACGGTTAGCATGGGCTGGTAAGCAACCCCACATACAATGGAACTCACTCACTCTACCCTATGATTTGTGCGGATTGGGGGCTCCCAATCTGGAGGAGTACTATAGGGCCCCAAACAGTGTATTTGCTCACTATTGGGTACATGGTACACATGATTTTCCCTTCTTGTACATGGAAAGAAATGCAGTAGATCATCTCACTCTTCCACAGACCCTTACCCAATCTGCATCAAGGAAATTGCACGTTTTTGACTCCATCGCTGGTACTGCGCAAGCATGGCAAACACTATTACACTTGCAAGCGGGAGCCTTTCTATATGCACCAGAAATGCCACTACCGTGTTGCATGTGGTTTCTACTGGGTCAAGTCTTAAGAGCACGGCAAGCATTACAATCTATAGGTATAAATACAACGGGAGATTTTTTTAAAGATGGAGCACTGGTGACCTGGGAGGCATTACTGCACCCTGACAGACAGTTGGGGGGCACAGTTTTATTACATTACTATAGAGCCCGGCAGACCTGGATTGCCCTAATTGGGGATGATCTACTGGAACCACAGACTATGGGGACACTTTCCACACTCATTAGACTTGAGAAACCTGCTAAGTTATTCACAAAATTCCATGATAGCCTTCAGGACATACGCAAATCTGAGGTTTTGAGGGTTAGGTTGGAATGGCACAGTGATTTGGGTGCTCCACTAAGTGACAAGGAGTGGTCCTATTGCTGTGCCCGCACCTGGTTGGTTTCTCTCAATGGCACAGGCTCATACATTTAACATTTTTACATAGGGCGTATGGTACCCCAAAGCGCCAGTTCCACTACGGACTAGCAGAAACCTCTTGTTGTCCTAGATGCGGGTTGGAAAAAGCATGATTCTGGCATTTAGCCCAGAAATGCCCAGGAATTTATGCCTACTGGGAAAAAGAGTTCAGGGAGCTGGGACTTATTATTAGTGTGGGCCTAGAACCTGAACCTAAAATTGCACTTCTGGGATTGGATCTTGTTGTAATCATGCAAGTGTTCCTTTAAGCTTGACAATTCTGTTACCATGGTAGCGTGTCGTGTGAGACAGTTACTGCTTGGAGAATGGAGTGGCCAGCTGCTAGAGTTGGTGGCTGAACCAGAAAAAGAATAAAGCCTTGAAACTTACCAGTGTTCGTCTTCTTAACACTGGCAATGAGCGACGCTTGCCAGGGGACAAGTTGCCACCAACTCTTCCCCTTTTTCGTCTACCCATGGATTTTCTTACTCTTTCGAGAACTGTTCTTGCGGATTCACCAATGCTACACAACTTTCCCATGCTCCCGAGGATCTGCTGAGCCTGATCCTGCTTCTCCCGACTATCTCTCAGTAAATAAGACTCTGTGCCCGTTGGTGGCTATAGGCCTCCTACTGGCTAAGTGGAGGGTCGCATTACGATGGATGAGGGGCCCACTTCCATGAATCGCAGAATGGCACACAGACATGTTGTATTGTAGCACTCAATATGATGCATACAGTGAATTACTACCCCCAGAAGTCGTCCCAGGAACTACTACGGTCCTTACCAAACTTATTTGTTAAGTAACACTGACGGAACAACATCAGAGTCACAGATCACCACTGAGGTAGAATTGTCACCAGAGGCAGGAACATAGAGGATTGAAGTCCCCATGGGCAGAGGTCGGTTTACCCTACTTGAGGTCCTATGCACCAATTAACTTCCCCTAATAAGATATTGGTTAGTAGAGCTACGATTCATAACCACAGGGGGTACTGCTTGTACTGATGATGGGATTATATGTTAGATACTCCCCGTATATCAGAATTCTGCCCCTGAGTATACGTGTATTTGTATGCTTATGTGATCTTATACATCGAACTACCTGTCCATGCCTAGATTGTGTGTTTGAGTTGTATGCTTTTGTTATATGCTGAAAACAAAAAAAATACAAATATATATATATATAGCATCGCGGACTGTCCCGCTTAAGCCCGCATAAACAATTGGTATCATTAACACCCCCGCACTACCTACCTGGATGTGAAGTGTATTCTGGGACTTGCAGTTCACAAGAACCTCGTGACCTGTATTGGGTGAGCTAACACAATTGGGGTGGAGCGAACTATAACCAATCAGCATGTGGCGGGACTTACAAATAGCAATGTTCTTTATGCCTCCTGAACACCTTTGGCGCTGATGAAGGCTGACTGAGCCGAAATGCATTAGCCGCTGTAAATTTTGAATAAAGGTGCCTCCTTGGTCTCCCCCAGTGTGGCCTCTGCTCTTTCTTGTGGAGGAGGTTGTTGGTGATATATATATATATATATATATATATATATATACACTGACGAAGGGAGAACCCGAAACGCGCCTGTGAAGCGCTAATAAACTGGCCACAAAACCAAACCCGTGACTGCTGCTGCCTTCTTCCCGGACGGGAGAGAGGGACTTTGGGAGCGAGATATTGAACACGGAGCACCACCGTGTGAGCAGCACCCGCCAGCGAGTGATCCGTTTCAAATGTGCAGCGGAGCAGCTATATATATATATATGTATATATATATATATTACCTACTGGCAGTCGCCAGTAGGTAGGTATAGTTAGGACCTATTTTCCATAGGAAATCCGCAACATTCTATTTGGAATAACGTTGGCGTCGATTGATGAATCTTTGCGAAATTTTCCAAACTTTTGGCCAGCTCCGGTCCGCTCCTATCCTGAAAATTTCACGGTGATTCGTCAAGCGAGGGCCGAGAAAAAAAGGGGGTCCCAAAACGCATTTTCCCCATGCATTTTCCCATAGGACCTGTTGACACAGCTACAGCCCGAAGTGCTGAACGGAATTCCACTAAATTTGGCAAAGAGGTAGTCCTCAGTTCAGACTCGTGCCTTTTGCTTAAATGGTGTAAATCCGTTCAGTAGTTCCTGAGAAAATCAAAAGTAAAATCACATATATATCTGGGCGGAGCCTAACCACACATCTCATCGTGAGATCTCATTGGCTGTCAGCACTTCATCCAAGAGGTGTTGGCAGCCATCTTGGGACCAATATACATGATAGCACCTCATTAAAAAGCATTGCAGTTAATAGAAGGTTTTAAGACTTTAGTTACATTATAAATCATTTGTTGATGGTACCATGCCCATTTTAGGAATTGTGGTGTGTTCTAAGGTGATTTTACCATGTGAAAAAGCCTTCTGCTGTGAAATCATGAATCATGTTTGAGAGAAAACTATTTTCTCATGCTTTTCCCACAGAGGTTTGGAAGGTGATCTATAAGCTAAACTGAGAGCATATTTTCTGTAAATTCACATTATCTTTCTAAGTCATGTGAGAATGAAGTCTGACATTCTCAGTAAAACATGTACATCCAACAAGGGCAGAGACTGTCAGTTGATTCCTTTGTGTTCTACTGCAGCTTCCCAGAGTGTTCTAAAGAACAACTAGAGCGCTAACAGTCCTACTTATGACAAACGTACGGCACACATGAAGCCATCTTGGTTGGAATAAAGTGGTAACTCTTAAAACATTTAATTTAAAAAGGAACAACAAGAGGGGGTTCATTTTGCCATAGAAAGTATGATTAGTGCTGAAGAAAGAAAAATTAGGGCACATTTTGAGTGACTTCTTAAATCCTCTTCTATTTCATTTAAAAATTCTGACATGCAGACTGAAACAGGCACTTTCAATACCCGCAGCAGACTTCCCTGGTGAGCAGTAGCTTTACTACAGTGATCTAATAAGCAACTAGAGTGCTAACATTCTGAATTTATGGCAAATGTGTGACACATCTGAATGCCTTCTTGATGGAATCAAAGTAAAAAACTGAAAGTATTTCCTACTGAGGAGACTGTAGTAAATGAGGAAATTAGGAAACATCATAACAAATAAGTCTCCCAAAATTGCCACCAGAGACAAAAGAGCCCAAATATCACCCAGATGTAGCCCAAGTATAGCCCAATGACAGAATGTCCCAGAGTGTTCTAACGAACAACTAGAGCGCTAACAGTCTTACTTATGACAAAAGTATGGCACACCTGAAGCCATCTTGATTGGAATAAAATGGTAACACTTAAAACATTTAAGTTACAAAGGAACAAAATGAGGGGGTTCATTTTGCCATAGAAATTATGATTAGTGCTGAAGAAAGAAAAATTAGGGCACATTTTGACTTCTCAAATCCTCTTCTAGTTCATAAAAAAATTCTGACATGCAGACTGAAACATGCACTTTGATTACCAGCAGCAGACTTCCCTGGTGAGCAGTAGCTTTACTACAGTGATCTAATGAGCAACTGGAGTGCTAACATTCAGAATTTATGGCAAATGTGTGACACATCTGAATGCCTTCTTGATGGAACCAAAGTTAAAAACTGAAAGTATTTCCTACTCAGGAGACTGCAGTAAATGAGGAAATTAGGAAACTTCATAACAAATAAATCTCCCAAGATGGCCACCAGAGACAAAAGAGCCCAAATATCACCCAGTTGTAGCCCAAGTATAGCCCAATGACAGAATGTCCCAGAGTGTTCTAACGAACAACTAGAGCACTAACAGTCTTACTTATGACAAAAGTATGGCACACCTGAAGCCATCTTGATTGGAATAAAATGGTAACACTTAAAACATTTAAGTTACAAAGGAACAAAATGAGGGGGTTCATTTTGCCATAGAAATTATGATTAGTTCTGCAGAAAGAAAAATTAGGGCACATTTTGACTTCTCAAATCCTCTTCTATTTCATAAAAAAATTCTGACATGCAGACTGAAACATGCACTTTGAATACCAGCAGCAGACTTCCCTGGTGAGCAGTAGTTTTACTACAGTGATCTAATGAGCAACTAGAGTGCTAACATTCAGAATTTATGGCAAATGTGTGACACATCTGAATGCCTTCTTGATGGAACCAAAGTAAAAAACTGAAAGTATTCCCACTGAGGAGACTGCAGTAAATGAGGAAATTAGGAAACTTCATAACAAATAAATCTCCCAAGATGGCCACCAGAGACAAAAGAGCCCAAATGTAGCCCAAATATCACCCAGATGTAGCCCAAGGTTAGCCCAATGACAGAAGTGTGCAAAACACTTATTTTTTGTGTATTTGCAGTTTTATATAGTGCAGACTTGTCAGGTATTGGAGTGTTTTACATGAGCATTGGTTACATCACACAAGATCAAATTCATTTTGGTTGTAGACATGGGGAGATTAAGTGATTTGACCAGAATCACAGAATGTCGAGCTGAAGCAGAAACTCCAACCTGGTTCCCCAGTTGCAAAGTCCGCAGCTCTGGAAGTAACACCACATCCTCTCCCCTAGGTGCAACATTTAATCAAGTGGTCAACTGGATAAAAAAACATAAAGATTACAAATAATTTAAAAGTTCTTTGTCGCTATTTGAAAACTCAGAAAATATGTCCTCATTTTAGTTTTTTAGAGCACTAACCATAATTTTGATGCAAATAAGACCCTCTCATATATGTAATTTCGAAAGGAAATACTCTAGGTATTACAGTTTTGATTACATCAAGATGACGTCAGGCGTTCCACACTTTTGTAATAAATATAGAATGTTAGCAATCTAGTTGTTCATTGGGATACTGTTGAGAGGCAGAGGCCAGGGGCACGGACTCTGAAAATTGAAGGCAGGTAGGAGAGTGCAGATGCAACAATTTGACCACACTGGGCAGGCAGGAAGGGCAGTGGCAGCACAACAGACTATGGAGGGCAGTGGAAAGGGGGGCAGGGGCAAAAAACCAACAATACCGGACTGGCAAGAGAGGCTGTGGCAATATAATAGACCATTGTGGGCAGAAGGAAGAGGCAGTGGTAGTACAGCCATACATGCCAACAGACCCGTTTCAGCCAGGAAACGTCCAATGTTTTTAAGCTCAAATGGGCTTTATTTGATCTGTCTCCTATCTCCGATCTCCTCTTTTTCAATGTAACTCAAAGGGGAAAATCAATACCCCAGATTTTTTTCAAAATCTCCCTCTTACCAAGTTCAAAATTGTTCGCAAGTTTGGTTAATTGGATCATGGTAGGCAGGAGGAATTGGGGTAGGGACATGGACTCGGATAACAGAGGACAGGAGGGACATGGAGAGGTGCACCAAACTGACCCTGCAGGGCAGGCATCAGGGTTTGCAGCAGCACAATACACCATACAGCGCATGCGGGACGGGAGTGCAGCACAACAATCCATAGAAAGCAATAGGGAGGAGACAGGACCATGCACATGGACAACAGAGAACAGAGGGGAAAGAGGCAATGGTAACTAGCTGGCCATAATGGACAGACAGGAGAGAAAGCTGCAGCATAACAGACCATAAAGGGCAGGAGGGACAGATCGGGGGCATTACAATCGAACAGACAAGCCAGGAGGGAGGGAATAGGGGTCTGCACATGGAAACAGAGGGCTGGGGGCAAGGGGCAGGGCAGGAGCAGCAAGGTGACCATGGAGGTCAGGCAGGATGGGCACTAGAAACAAGACACACCATGGAGAGCATCAATGAGACTATGATGGCATACACACAGACCATGGAGGGAAGGTGGGAGGGGGTCAGGGGCAGCTAGCTGACCACACAGGAAAGGTGGGAGGGGCCATGGCAGCACAGAAGACCATGCATGGCAAGCGGGAGGGTTAGTGGCAGCACAATGGCTATGATGGACAAGAAGGAGGGTGCAGGGGCATGCACAAAGGACCATGGAGGATAGAAGGGAGGGTCAGGACCTGGGCACAGACAAGAGAGTTCAGGGGAAGGGGCCTCACAATAGACCGCGCGGGGCAGGCAGGAGGAGCAGTTACAGCACAACAGACCAGGGAGGGCAGAAGGGTGTGGCAGTAAAATGGACCATGGCGGACAGGAGGAAGGGGATAGGGGCATGGCATGTGGGCAGGCAGGGTGGAGGTGGCAGGGACAGGTTACAGTCATCTGACCATGCTAGGCAGGTGGGAGGAGAGTGGCAGCTCAACAGAACACTCAGAGTAGATAGGAGTGGCAGGTCCATGGAACATGGTGGGCAAAAAGGATGGAGCAGGGGCATGCACAAAGACAATGGAGGGCAGGGGGAAGGAGAATAGCGGCAGCAAGCTAAGCACAGAGGCTAAGCAGGAGGTCAATGATGGGCCATAGAATTGGGCAATGGAGGGCAGGAGGAGTGGACTGGTACATCATGCTAAATGGAGGGCAGTGGCAGCACATCAGACCATGCATGGCAGGAGGGAGGAGGCTAGTCCATGGATTCAGACAACAGAGGATAGGGAGGAGGTGGATGGGGCAGCAAGCTAGTTGTTCAGAGAAGGTGGGTATTAGGAACTTTATTGTTTTTAAAATGTGTGTCTGTGCGAACTACTTAAAGTATGAACAAGTATGCCGCATAATCTCACTTTTATTCAGGAAGAAGAGGACGTTTGTGACTGTGACTTCGGGCTCACTTGGCAGAAACACCCCCTGACCCTCCCCCCCATCGCAAAATGTAATGCCCGTGAAAAGGGTATGTGGACGCAGTGTTATATAGAACATAGTCCTGAGAGCACGATTGAAAATGAAAACTAGATATAGTATATGGTATAAACTATGCACCAAAAAGTGTGATATAAGATGAACCGGGGCGTGAAATATAATATGCAATACATTGTGCGCAATGACAGATTCATTGGAGAGCGCGAGATAGCACAGGCATTATCGCGTGCTATGCGATATGCGCCTTGGAGTGTAATATGCACAGGGCAGTGTTGTGTAACCTAACTAGTCTAGTTGTAATATAAAATATGTGCTGGGGAGTGTAACGTTGCATATGCACTGTGACAAAGATATGGATCCCAGATTGCAATATGTATGGCAGGGCGCTGTGCGTTATGACATAGGCATCGAGGAAGGCACGTTAGATGGGACAATATAACCTGTGCGAAGGCAAGTGTGGCATGACATATTCACGGGGTGGTGTTACAGTGTACATGGGCTAGAGAGTGTCATAGCATACGCACTAGCTGGTGGAATACAACACAGAGGTGTGAGGCACTTGACGGGCACTGGTGGGTGTAACACAGCATTGGGCGCAGCCAGGAGCACGCTGTGACTCTCAAGTGAGGTTCGTCTCCTTTCCGGAGAGTAAAATAAAAAGTATTACACATCCGGCGGTGGATGTGTGTTTTATTAACCGTGAGGGGGGTTTCTTGCATAGTTTGGTCGAATTTTTGTTGAATCCCCTTTGAATGGCTTGGTGTGCGTGTATATTAAATGTGCCCGTCAATAGCTACCCATGTTTGTATAAATAAACAACAAGGGTGTCTACTTGGAGAGTACCCACCGGCGGGGGCGCCGGGATTAGGCACGGTAGGGCGTCAGACACGTCAGAGCTTCACTAGCGGTGTAAATACATTCCATGTGGATTAATTCTATGCATAGTCGCCTTTTAATGAATATCACGCATATCGTCATGGTGATAGGTACATACGGTTTGTCCAGCATGTCCTAGGTTTTTCTATAAATATATATTTTTTTAAAATAATAAAAAACAAAGGCCGGCCCCGGGATATGGGGTCCCTGGGGCCATAAGTGGCCTGAGGAGGGGGACAACGCAGCCCCCTCCAAAAGTTTTTTTTTTTAAAAAGGCCATGACCCGGGGGTTGGGGTCCCCGGGGCCGATTAAGGCCTTGGAGGGCCAAATTAATTTTTTTTCAACAAAAAAAATTAGAGTGCAGACCCTGGGGGATTGGGTCCCCAGGGCCAGTAAATTAGAAAAAGAAGGGGGGCCACACAGCCCTCCTTCTTAAAAAAATAAAATAAATAAAAGACCGGCATCGTGCCGGAGGCCACGCCCCCTCCTTACAGCACTCTGCAAACGCGCCCCCTGGCCAGTTGTAAGTTGGGGAATTAATTCCCCTTCAATACTGAGGGTCTCTGAGGGCCAACTAGCCCAACAGGTATCTCCAGTATGCGCCAGGGAGCTGCGTTGCAGACAGGTGTTCTGAGGCCACGCCCCTTTTTACACCTCTATACAACGCAGCTCTGTGGCGCTTACTGGAGGTACCTAGTGGGCTAGTTTGACCCTAGGGACCCTTAGGTTTCAAGGGAACTTAATCTCTCAACTTAGAACGGCCACAGGGCGCGTTTACACAGTGGTGAAGGGAGGGGACGGCCTGAGGTGACGTGTGCAAACACGCCCTGTGGCGCGTTTTAAGTTGGGGAATTAATTCCCTTTCAATCCTCAGGGACTCTGGGGGCCAACTAGCCCACCAGGTGCTTCCAGTAAGCGCCACTTCTCTGCGTTGCAGAGAGGTGGTGCAGGCCGGGCTCCTTTTTACACCTCTCTGCAATGGCGCTTACTGGACGTACCTAGTGGGCTATTTTGCCCCTAGGGATCCTCAGGATTCAAGGGGACTTAACCTCCCAACTTAAAAAATGGCCACAGGGCGTGTTTACACAGTGGGGAAGGGAGGGGACGGTGCATGAGGTGACGTGTGCAAACACGCCCTATGGCGCGTTTTAAGTTGGGGAAATATTTTCCCTTCAATCCTGAGGGCCCCTGGGGGCTAGCTAGCCCACCAGGTGCTTCCAGAAAGCGCGACGGAGCTGCATTGCAGAGAGGTGGTCCAGGCCATGCCACTTTTTACACCTCTCTGCAATGCAGCTCTGTGGCGCTTACTGGAGGTACCTAGTGGGCTAGTTGGACCCTAGGGACCCTCAGGATTCAAATGAACTTAATCTCCCAACTAAAAACGGCCACAGGGCGTGTTTACACAGTGGTGAAGGGAGGGAACGGGGCCTGAGTTAACGTGTGCAAACAAGCCCTGTGGCGCGTTTTAAGTTGGGGAAATAATTCCCCTTCAATCCTGAGGGACCCTGGGGGCCAACTAGCCCACCAGTTGCTTCCAGTAAGCGCCACTGCGCTGCGTTGCAGAGAGGTGGTCTAGGCTGTGCCCTTTTTTACATCTCTCTGCAACGCAGCTCTGTGGCGCTTACTTGAGGTACCTAGTGGTCTAGTTGGACCCTAGGGACCCTCAGGATTCAAGGGGACTTAATCTCCCAACTTAAAACGGCCACAGGGCATGTTTACACAGTGGGGAAGTGAGGGGACGGGGCCTGAGGTGACATGTGCAAACACGCCCTAAGGTGCGTTTTAAGAGGTAGTTTTAATCCCCTGCCCTATTATATACTAGGGGCTTACAGAGGTGGTCATGCTGATCACAGGGGGACCCCAACGCATAGTGTTCCTTAGTGTATGTAGGTGTTTTCACTGTATTCTGAGTGTCTTTTAACATAGCACTGGCTCTAGGACTGGTTAGTCAGACTCAGTTACCACCAGTATCCATCTGAAAAAGTTGAGGGTACAGGATGATTTTGCAACAAGGCTTCTTTCTGCTCTTCTGTTTGTTCTTTCTGCACGTTATCCTTCTTCCTGCACTTTTCTTCGTCTTTGAGGACTTCTGTTGCTTCTTTCTGCATTTCTTTTTTTTCTTTCTGTGCGTTTTTTCTTCTTTCTTCACATGTCCTATCTCTGTAGGCATAGTTAGAAATTAGCATTTAAAAAACCTTTGAAATTCACTGAAAAAACCATAGGTTTCAGGCACGTTATAGTTAGGAATTAGCATTTAAAAAACCTTAGAAATTCACTGAAAAAACCATAGGTTTCAGGGGCGTTATAGTTAGCTGGACTTTTCACTCTCACAAAACCTATGAAATTCCCCCGTTATAGTTAGTTCAGCTAACTATAACTCGCGTGCCCGCAATGCACTGCTGATTACGTCACATATTACATCACTCATGACATGGTCAGTGACATCACTCATGACATCACTGACACACATTGGTATGCGGCATGGCTGAGCCTGCCACCACCAGGCTGAATTAATGGCAATTCGCGCAGATGGAGGCAGCAGAACATTAATATTTCAACTGCTGCCCACTGTTTCTGAAGTTTTGTTGTCAACATGCACATCCTCCTTGCTTGTCTACTTGGGGCTCTGATGTGAGCATCTCTGCATCCTGTCACATCCCATCTGAAGAGCATATTAATGCAATAGAGTAGCTTCGCCAAAGGAGTGGTAAGTACATCATCAGGAGGAAGCGATGTGCACTGTGTATAGCAATAAGTAGCACTCACATGATCTCTCTTTGTCATTCCTCCTGGTAAGATGTTTGATTGCTGCTTAGGCAGTCACTTGAGTTTCATACCTAAGAGAGATGCATTTTTACTTTCTTTACAGGGATATGGTGAAAAGCGTTGTGTCCAGTCCTGATAGGAAGGATTTAAAAACAGACAACAGATTGCAAGGTCAAGAAGAGAATATAGTCAAGATGTGTCCTCTCCAGAGATAAGAGATGTATTTTTAGTTTAGATAAATGTCCAGTATCAATTGCACATCATCCTTCCATTTCAGGGGAAAAACTTAATTTACCAAACAAGAACATATTACAGGGATACAGATGCAAGTACAAAGCAGTTTTCATGAGACGTTTACATAAAAACCGCCATCTCCTGACTACAAATGATTTTACTACAGGTTGCTATGTTAAACTAAATGTGTGAATGTTATGGTTACCGGGCACCGACAGAGGTGATCTTCTTTTAGTTGATGTAGCGTCCATATTTTACCATGTAGAAATGGATGACTCAATGATCAATCAGTGATTCAAAGAGCGGGGTGCACTTCTTTGAGGAACTACAGCAGTACACTACAAGTACAAACATGAAAATAGAGGTATTTGCTGCTCTGTGATCCTTAATCAGGCAAGAATTGTGCAGTTTCAGAGAAAACATTATAAGAATCCCTAAAGAGATCTACTGTTAGACCTGATAGCCTTTGGTGTGGTTTTCCCCCAAACCTTTTGCCTTCACTCCTGCTGTTTGCTGGAATTAGTTTTGTTAATCTGAGCACCCTGTACAATTTACCACTACTAGCCACTGCTAAATTTTTGTGCTCTTTCCTTTAAACATGGTAACATTGATTTACACCCAATTTGTACAACTAAATTAGTTATACGTCCCTAGTGAAGTGGTGCTGTATATACCCAGGGCCTGAACATTTAACACTACTAGTGGATCTACAACACTCATTGTGCTACCCACTACAGTAGCCTTTTAAAATATGTCCCATGCCTGGCATTTGCAGTCTGTGTGTAGTTTTAAACTGGTATTTCGACCTGGTAAAATAAACTTACTAGGCCTAGACCTTCCTTTATAATACATATATGTCACCCTTAGGGTAGGCCCTAAACAGACATAGGGCAGGGTGCAGTGTCTTGAAAAAACACAAGTTTGTCGGACCACCAACAGGATAACCACTAACCCTTGAAGCCAGATACAGCGGGAGCGATGCTGCATAACCCTATCCCCAATATGAATGACCTGTGAGCATGTACTTATCACTTAACAGATAACACCATAACTGAACAGTGAGGTCTATTAATTCCTAACAATTATTAGGCATATGCACCACTTGTGCCAATACGTCTTTTGACTCCCCTTTCAAACCCTGATAGAACATGGATGTTCTTTTTTCCACCGGCCAATTGGTTTCAACTAAAAGCCTAGTGAAGGTCGTGATGTAGGTAAGCAGATCTTGTGTGCCCTGTTTAAGGGAGATTAGTTCTTCATCTAGGGTTAACAGATGCGCTTTTCTGTCAAACAGCTTGCGCATTTCAGTGCAGAAATCCGAAAAGCTGTACAGAACCGGACCATCTCTCTCTATAAGGGGAAAAGAACAGCTAGTTGCATTACCACCCAAATAGGACATGACAAAAGCCGTCTTGGAAACACTGCAGGTTTGCACATGAAATGTAGCCTACTCTGACCAAAAAATATCCCAAACTTCTTGGGGTCTCCGGAGAACCTTTCAGGAGAAACAGGGGGCAGTTGGATGGGCTGTATCAAGTGCACTGAAGAAGCTTGGGAGGAGTTAGAAAAAGAGGAGGTAAAGGGCCCAGCACCATGCATACCCCCTCCCAGAGCTTGGTCCGTGCATCAGGACTCAGAGACATGGGCAGTTAAATTTGGTGGTAGTGTCCAGTCTTTGATATAAGAGCAGCTCCTTCCACCATCGACAGGGTTAGCATGACATAGACCCGCTACCTCTCATCTCATAGAGCCCATCTCGTTTCTCAATTCCAAATTCTCCCCACGGAAGGCATCTACCTCCATCTGCAAAGCGGTTAAGGTCTCCAACACTGACGTAAGTACAGTGGAAGTATGCACCCCTCAGGCCTTAGGTAACCGTGGGTTTGTCAATCTGTCAGACCACCGACAGGAAAACCACTAACTTTTGATGCCGGATACAGCGGGATCGATGAACGATGCTGCGTAACCCTATCCCCAATATGGAACGACCTATGAGCATGTACTTATCACTCAGCAGACAACACCATAAGAGGGGAAAGGCAAAAAAGGGACAAAGGAAACAATAAAGATGCAGCTACAAAATCACACTAGGTGGAATTAACTTGGAGTTGTAGACCTCACTCCTAGTTCTGTCACTCCAGCTGACTAGCCCCGTGTTCTGTTTAAACCTGCTGTACTCATACTAATGCGAAAAATACAAAATACAAAAATAAACCATAAACAGAAATAGCCATATAGAGCCTGCGCTTTATCATGTAGTAATACAGCTTCCAATTAGGAACAGAAAAGTGTTCTTAGCTAAGGAGATACCCTTCAGTGTTCGGAAGATGTGTCTTCTGCTTTAGGGTTCACTCTCAACTAACACGACCAACGTGGGCTGAGTTATGCTGTTCCTACGTATCAAGGTAAGGCCAAAAGGAGTCACTGTTCAATATTCTGAGCCTCGACGTACTGAGACGCGATCCAGCGATCTCGGATTGAAGTTGCCCGACAACCACAATGACTATTAAAAATAGAACTCCGAGCCTTTCAAGTGGCTCTGGGACGCGCTCCACACGTACAAATAAACAATCCCAGCAGCAGGTGAGAAATATGCGAAAAGGAATACGAGCCTTTCAAGCAGCTCCAGGACGCGCTCTAGCGCATACGATAAACAATGCCCTGAAAAAAGTAATAAATATGCTCAAAAGAAGACCAAGCCTTTCAAACGGCTCTGCGACGCGCTCTTGTGCGTTTACTATGTTAAATCCAAAGCGGGTGCAAGCAAACGGGTACTAGCCATGTAACGGCTACGGGACGCGCTCCAGCTTGTTTGAATACGTAAAGGCCAGGGAAACTCAGGTGCTCCTGAAATAGTAGAGGGACGTTTCTCCTTTGCACAAGTCTTCAGGAAATGATACAAAACAATGGTTAAGAAGGTGAAAACCTTCTTGTTGGCTTGCATGACACGGAGAGTCGAACAGACATCCAAGTGCAGCTTTCAGGATTGACAAGCACCGGGCAGCCTGTAGGCGGTGCTTATGTATGGCTCACAGTACAGAGCCACGTGGCAATTCCCACAGGATTATGGAATATGTAGTGCATATATATATACACGCATTTATCTGGACCACACATTCCAAACTTATGTATTCCCAACCAGTCTATCTATGCCTCAACGTGACAAGTTTGACACATACTTTGAAGTTTTTACATGTCCTGGTAGTGCAAAACTCCTATATGCGTTCTTCAGTACTGCAAGGCCTACCTCTTCTTTAGGGTAACATTGGGTTACTTTACTACATTTAATAAGTGATAACTTTTCAATGGGAACAGGTAGGAATGTCATGTTTGCAATCAAATGAATTGTAATTTAAAACTCTTTTAAATGGTAAAGTCAGATTTTAAGTCAGAATTCTGAAAATGACACTTTTAGAAAGACAAGCCCAAACTTGAGGATTGGTAATTTTTCTTTAGAATAGTTCACTCTGACGCAGCCACTGGTCCAGGAACTGGGAAGACACCTCTGGGGATAAGGGGCTCACTCTAGCAGAGGCCAGAAGGACTCAGACAGGGCCAGTTTATGGTCCAGGCAGGTCATTGCAGCAGATCATCTGGGCCGTTGCAGGGAAGCCTCTGGAGTTTGATGTATTCTGTAGCTCAGAATAGGAGGTCAGACAGCTGTCCCTTGCAGACACTCAGGTAGCCTGGGACAAAGGGAATAAGTCCAGTCTTCCTGCTGAGAGAGCAGGGCAGGCCTCAAGCGGCAGGGCATCTTCCGGCAGCAGGATTGCCCTTCTTCTGGTGTGTTCACAGGTCCAGGAGTGTACTGAAGAGTTAGTTTGAAAGTCTAATATTTATATCTGGTGGCATCTTTTAAGTAGAAGAAACGTCTTGACTACCCCCCACATTTTGTCCTGGGATATCCTTCCTCCCCTGCCTAGGCCCCAAGGGGTCTAGGGTGACAATAGCCTGGTATCAAGTTCTTTGTGAGTGTGCTGATGCAGCTCCATTTAAATGTAAGTGGGGCAGGCAACAGCTCTGCCCCCCATCCTGGAAGAATGTCTCAGTGTGCCAACAACTAGTTCCCCTTTTCTCAGTGTCTTAGAGGAATACACAAAGGCTAACTGCCAACTACACCAGGATACAAGCACATCTACATGTGCTATATGAGAAAGCATACATTACAAGCATACAATAAACATATACTCCCACCTTTCCTGAGGGAAGCACTTATTATCAGCCTACTCAAGACTGATAAGGTACCAGAATACTGTGACTATTATTAATACTTTTTTCTAATTAATACCAATGTTAAAATCTTGGCCAAAATTATTGAAACACAACTACAGCCTCTTCTCTCTAACTTACTGCTGCCAAATCAGTCTGGATTTATACCTTCTTGATGTACAGCACATAACGTATGCATGGTATTCGCACTACTACACCAACTGAGCCATTTCCTGAAGGTAGTGGCAGTCTTACTGGACGCCACCAAGACCTTTGATTCTATTGAGTCGGAATGTATGTTTACCATTTAGGGATGAATGGGCCATCCACAAGCTTTCTGCAATGGATTCAACTATTGTACACTAACTCAACTGCTAGAGTCTGAAATAATGGGTCCAAATTTGGCACTCTCAATTATTTTTTCCGCTCACCCAGGAGCCCCTGGCATGTGTCCCCCACCAAAGGCATGCCACTGCCATGCTGAAGTTCACACAAGACCTTTAGGCATTGCGCTTTATGTATATTGTAAGGTGTTATATGTGAAAGACCTCGACATACACCTAATAACTATAATCCATGAATATATACGATATGGCCACTTTTCGGGATTGAGAATAAATTGGTCGAAGTCAATCATCTTCCCTTTGACCCCAAACACTGAGCCTCACACATTGGACTTATCTTTACAATGGAGCACTGATCCTGTGAATTACTTAGAAATCTGGATCCATAACGATCCCGATCTGGTGCTGCAATATAATTTATGTAAGCAGGCACATCGTGCACACTACTAATATACAACATGACAACTCCAGACTGGTGCCTTTGAATGCCATCCTGCTGCAGCAGCAGGCTCCTATTGCCCGGTTTGAATTAAAAACATTTCCTGCACGATGAGAACTTGACACCTGCTTAGGTTATGTGCCCATAAAGAGCCCTTGTACTCACCCACACCTCATCTACTATTTGACCCAGCCATATCAGCTACACTTGAGCCGAAAGCCCTGGATATACAGAGTAGGGCCGGTTTGAAGACTTGCAATATTTTGATATTTTTGCGTTCCGCAGAGAGTGCGAAAATGCCAAACTTTCCGCTACTTGCTGTGTTGCGAAGATTTTTTTCATGTTCACGCTTTGAAACTGCGTTCTCGCGCGCGCGATCGCCTTACCGGGATCCCTGCGTTCGCCGACGAGTTTTCCAATCCGTTCGCGTGCTCCACGAGATGTTGATAGCCGGTCGCGCTATCCAGTGAAAGTTCGCGATCGCGATCACGTCATTCTCCTCGCCATCAGACTCCGCAAGAGTCTGTGATCGCGAACACGTAATTTTCCATCGCGAGAGAGAGCGTGAGGTCGCAAACACGTCAATCTCCACCGCGACTAAGAGCATGAGATCGCGAACACGTCATTTAGGACGCGCCATCGACATCCGGCGAAAGTGTGGTGAAAGTCGCGATCACGAACACGCCATATTTTCGATTTGGAGAAGAATGTTAACTCTAGCTGCATAAAACCTTCTCTAAATGATGATTTGGATGGAAAAAAACTCCTCTGATTGACATTTGGTTGTCCTTTTTTGTGCAAGGAGTCCTTTTTAAAAGGGAAGAGGGAGGAAGTGCCACAGAGTCTCCAACTTCCTGTTACTGTCCATCAGGCTCCTCCCAGTGCTTTGTCCATCTCCTGTTCATTCTGCCTTTGGATTTCAGCTGGAAGGATCACTCTTTGTGTCTGCTGCACATTATCACTGGATTTGAGGACTTTTGAATTTGATATTTTACAAGTAAGTTGGTGTTGTGTCTGTTTGATGGGGGCATTGCAGTTGCTGCAACTACAATTTTGGTACTTATCATTCTTTTTATAAATTGTTGGGGGTAGCCAGTAGGCCCAGAGCTATTCATGGGTGGGTGCATGATGAAGCAACTGTTCCTTTGGTGTGTTGAATGTTTTTCAAACATCATTTAGGGCATGGATGGCATTGGATCGAGTTGGGAAATGTGTTTTTTGGGGGGTATTTCTGTTGTTGGGGTTGTGTTAAAGAAATGCCTTTGTTGAAGGTGCCTAGGGTGTTGGTGTGCACCCTGCAGACCTTGGTTTGCCCTGTGGATTTTGATGTTTGCATTTTATTGCATTAAAAAGGCACAGCAGTGTGGTTTAGCATGCATCTTTTGCCTGGCTTCTTTTATAGGCCTTTTGGCAGTTCATTGTTTCCCAGGCCTCCTGCTTGTTGCTTGTGAGTGTCCATGTGGCTGGTGGCCTTTTCTGGTGGGAGTTAATATGGGCCTGCATGGTTTTCCTATTGGCTTACTGCTTCCATCCATCCCCTTTGCCAGCAGCAGCTCCCTTCCATTACATTTGTATTTTTGTGGTTGTTCTTATTCTTTCGTAGCCTTCCTGAGAGTGTAGTGTGTGTAGACTGTACACAGTAAGTAGTATACCATAGCCCTTGTTGCCAAACTCTCACAAATGGCTACACTATATCTTCTATTTTTTTGTTTGTACTAGTAGTAATTGAACCACAACAACAAATGCAACATTTCACTGATGTTCTTCTCCTGGCTTATTTGCTTTTAGGTGCACAAAAAGACAGAGGAGGAGGTAACTATCAACATCATCAGTTGTACTGCCAGACAGAAGTCCTGCTGCGCACCACATCACATCCAATTGTGACCACAGACATCTCTGCAACTTGTGCACCTGCGTCCTGTCTGACCTCTGAAGAAAATGGGCCCAAAGAAAGGTACCAGGTCCAACAGTACCAAGAAAGTTGCCGGTGAGAAGAAGGAACAGAAAAAGCAAGAGGCACTAACCACGACTGGTGTGCCGGCAAATGTGTTTTTTGGGACCAAAAAACAAACGCCTGCAGCAGCGTTGTCCGGCGGGAACCAAGCAGGGAGCAGCACATCCGCACCAGCAAGCCAACCCCGCCAACCTAGGCCCAAGCCCGTGAGTGTCGCAGAGGTAGCCAGTCTACTAACGAGCAGCGATGTTGAAATGTCAGTATCGCAAAGTAGTACACAATCAACGCAGGCAAAAACTCAGCAGATAAGTCTGCCACAGCAGGCGCAGCCGCAAGAACAGCAGCAGCAGGCGCAGCCGCAAGAACAGCAGCAGCCGCAAGAACAGCAGCAGCCGCAGCCTCAAGAACAGCCACAACAACAGCCCACAATAGTAGTTGTTCCTCCTGAAGTAGGGGCATTTCAGGAAATCGAGATTCCTGCAGACAAAGAGGGGCAAGCCACTGTTTCAGAAGATCCATTGTCTTCCAGAACCCCAGCAAGGAAAAGGTGGGTTATTCCATCATCTTCTTCTTCAAGCCCCGCTTCTGATGATCTTGATGCCACTTGGAAGCCACCAGCTCAGTCTGAGAGTGATGCACGCGACAAGGCAAGGCTAGTGAAAAGGAAGGTTCCAGAAAGCCTTAGAGTTATGGAGGTAGATGTACAAGAGGGGGATGATGATGATGACGGGCCAATCATCACGGACATCACTCCCGGCCCATAGGATGTGGAGACCAACATTATTACCCTATCCAAAATGGCTGCAAGGGATGTAGCACAGATACCACCAACACAGGTAACACCACCACGACCTCCAGCTTCCATATTATCATTTGCAAAGGAAAGGCAGGGACCTACATCCAGCTCAACCACTACCTCAGTATGTTGTGGTAGAAGTCGCAGTGTAGCTGCTCAGAGTCACATTCCAAGCACACCCTCCAGTTCATCTGGTATTGAAAGTGGCACATCCAGCAGCACCAGAAAGTTCTCCTCCCCAGTTTGGGACTTCTTTTTGGTTAGCAGTAAGGAGGAGAACATTGCTATATGCTCAATTTGTCAACATGCTGTTAGGCGGGGTAAGCTTGGTACAAACTATGGTACCGAAGGCCAAGCAAGTCATCTCAAAATACACCACACTATCGTGTGGAAGGCTCACCTACTTTGCTTAGAACAAAGTAAAACTCAACCCATTGTTGTTGGGCATGAAGAATCAGGGGACGATATTATCGCGGTGGAAGGTGAACAAGAGGGAGATATTTCTAGCCCTGTCCCCAGTAGTGTAGTAGTACCGCCCACATCCTCCTCAGCAACATCTCAGTGGCACCGCAGTAAGAGTCTGAGTCAGGCTGATACACCAAGGTGACCGAGTAGTACTGCAATGAGTGCGTCGTTGAGCCTAACTGGGTTAAAGAAAACTGCACCACAAAGGAATATAATCCAGCCTAACATTGACAGCATGCTTAGGTTGGAGGGGCAATACCCACGCAACCACCAATGTTAGCGCTGGACCTTCTCCCTTTTTCATTTGTGGAAGGGGTGGGTTTCCTTGAATTTGTGTCAACCATCTGCCTAAATGGAAGGTTCCCAGCTGGTCCTATTTTGCAAGAGTTGCTGTTCCAGCACTACATCATGATGTGCTGGAATTTGTTGGACAAGCTTTGCAGCAGAGTGCTGTTCACGATATCCACCTAACAACAGACATGTGGACCAGTTGCCAAGCCACTGATTACATGTGCATCACTGCACACTGGGTCTCATTTGTGGGGGTTAGAGATAAGCTATCTGAAGTAGATGCTGTTGACACAGCTGAGATTTCAAAGCTACTCGGAAACATTCAACTGTATCCATGTTCGCCATGGAGAAATCTCATACTGCTGTAAACATATTGGAAGAGTTTCACAGCAAGGTTTTTGAATGGCTGCGCCCAAGAGGGCTTAAGATTGGTTTTGTTTCCACAGATAATGGCAGTAATGTACTTAAGGCCATGGAGCTTGGTTCCTATTTCAGGGTTCCGTGTTTGGCGCTCTGCATTAACATTATTGTTCACGACTTTCTGAAAAAAGAAGCCATAGTCAGCAACTTACTGACCACCTGCAGAAGAATATGCACTCATTTCAGCCATTCTTTTAAAGCTCGGAAGCAGCTGAGGATCATTCAATGTGACTATAGAAGGCCAGTCAAAGCACTCGTCCAGGAGGTGGCAACACGTTGGAACTCAACTTATTACATGCTTGACCGTCTGTTTGAGCAGTACAGGCCAATCAGTGAATATTTTATGCGAAGAGGGGATGCTACTGTGAAAGGCATGAGCCTTCAGATGGACCAATGGTGCCTAGTTAAATGCCTGACTGAGATGCTTCTTCCTTTTGAGGTCTCCACACGTGAAGTCAGCAAGGAGGACTGTACTATGGGCCAAGCTATCCCATTGTTGCAAATGCTAGAGCATCAGCTGAAGGAGGTGTCTGAAGCATACAAAGATATAGAGGAAAAAAAAGAAGCATATAAGTTGGTGGAGAGCTTAGCCCATTGCTTAGCTGACAATACAAGGGTGCAAAATAAGATTTTGTCACAAAAACATTACATTTGTGCCACAATTCTGGATCCATGGGCAAAATGGGCACTGAAGACATTAATTCCTTTTTCAGAAATGGATGTTGCCCGGTACAAAACTTGGATAGTTGAGTCAGCGAGTAAGTTGGAAAATGAACGGCTGCTAATTAAAAGCCCGCTAGATAAACCCACAACAAGTACTGCAGCAGGGCCTCGGGCGTCAAGTTCAACTTCGGAGCCTGAGGGCAGTGCGTTTGGCTCAGGACACTCACCAACACTGTCTACAACAGCTAGAACTGGATCTTCAGGCCCAGTAAAATTGTTACAGGATTGGTATTTACAGCAAGGCATTGGTAAGTCCAGTGCTGATGCAACAAGAAAAGAGCCCGAAAAAAGTTTTGCACCCCTGAACATTGAGCGGATGTTCCAGGCCTATCTGTTCAACCCAACAGAGGTGTACATTGATCAAAACCCATTGACGTATTGGTATGGGAAAAGGGCCCAATGGCCAGTGCTCAGCAGGTTGGCGATAAACTATCTGGCTTGCCCTGTCGCAAGTGTCTCTTCGGAGCGTGTTTTCAGTGCTGCTGGTTCCATTGTAACAGTGAGAAGGACCAGTCTCTCACCCAAAAACGTGGAGAGGTTAACAATGATCAAAATGAATCAGCACTTTATACCACCAAATTACTCAATACATGAATCAAGGGAGGAAGATGAGGACGGTGGCTCAGGTGACGGAACTGGTGTGTTAGATGATGATTACCTAATTCTGGTTGAACCCCCAGAGTTTGAGGACAAGCTATACTTCCCTGACAATTAGGCTTGCACTTCCCATTCTTACTGTCTTCCTCCCTTATTTTCTTTTATTGGTGTAGTTGTTTTTCTGGTTAGAAACTTTGAATCACAACAAATCCATCACCACCGTCATCTAATTGTTTTATTGCCATATACAAGTTCTGGCTGGCTGCATATCACAGTACACTCCTCCGAATCCTGCTCCTCCATCCTCCTGAATCTCCCTAAATCCATTGCCCTCAAGAAGTCAGATGAAGATTGGATGATGCAAAATAGAAGAAAAAAGAAAAAATATTTCCTAGTCCCTCCAAAATAAGTGGAACATGATTGATGATGACTACTACAGCTATCCTCCTTTGTGATCTGAGAGAGACTGCCCATTAACTGAAGATGAGAAGGAACAGGTACTGAATGATGCCATGCATTGGACGCTGACGGAGTGATTTTGTTGTTGTTTGTTGTGCATGAAGTTACTTCATTGTGTACTTTATGTAATAATCTACACACTAAAAGTAATTCAAGTCCCTTTTCCCTTCTTGTATTTTTAATAGCAAATTTGTACTTCTACTGCAGGCTGATACATTGCATTTTGAATATAGGAAGGGGACTCACTCGGTACACGCAGACTGAGTTGAACAACACCATCATGATGACTACAGTGACATAGTATCTTCACAGTCACTCAGTATACGGATCGGAGATGATTGATGGAATAAGTCAGGCCGTTTCATGAGTGGCATAAAAGGTAAACAAGTAAACAACAACCACAGCAGACCTAAATGTCTGTGTAGCGATGGAGTCAAGTGAAGCGGTGGTATGACTGCGGTGCATTGATTTAGTCACTTAAATTGTAAAATGCTATGTTGCTGGATATGTGCTTTGTCCAACTCTTTCAAAAAATGTACGCTAAATGGAGGATGTGCAAAGGGTGCCGTCACCGTGGGCCTGCTCTGTCCTGTTGGTGTTGTAGGTTAATGCTGGAAACAGACTAGAGTAGAGACGATGCATCCATGCCACCTCGGAAAGTGTTCTTGTTGCACTACACCATTAACTTGTCCATTTTTTTCAATTTGGTTTCAATCTCAATATCCCTTTTGTTTTTACATCTACAATTACAGGCCGGGCTTACCCTGTGCTATACTTGGGAAAACAATGCACACTTACCTTACCAATGAATCTACATCTGCCAGGCAGGCAGTGGCGTCACCCAAGATTGATGGACGGAGCATCCATGGAAGGGAGGACCAAGAGGAATGCCGAGATTCAACTCACCATTTGACCAGGATAACACAGTAACAGTATCAACTTTCATCATCTTTTAAATAATTTGATTCATTTTTTTGTCTACTATCATTACAACAGTGTGTTCTTGTTGTTATTACTATTATTATCATTAGGTTTGCTCTCTGTCTATAATTCATCCCTAGAGATATTTTAAAATTTTCTTTGCTATCTGTAAAAGTAAGCCTGGTAACACTGAACACAAACTGTATGTAATCCGGGTCTCTCCTTATCATCATCATGCATGCATTTCCTTTTTCTCCCTTAACATATTGATATGGATATGGTAGTCTACAAAGATTCTGTTGTTTGATGTTTGTCCATGCGTACTGTTTTTCTTTCTCACACTTTTCCCGAAACCCCCCTTCCCAACCATTCAACAAACCCTAACCCTCCTTCCCTGGGCGGTGTGACTTATTGAGGTATGACTACATTAAATGTACACCAATACGCTTGCTGAGGCGAATGTGGCAAAAGCAACAGTGCTTCAATTTCAAGGCAGGGCGGGGATCTTCTTCTACTTGCCCACCCATGAGCAGTATATTTGTGAGGTAATGTTTTTACCAAAGGAACCTAATACATCAGCATTAATTCCCGGCATTGATTGGATTAATGGATTTCATTTGTTGTCATCCTCCTACACAGCACTAACAGTTACGCTTGTGTACAGTATACTGTAGGCCTAGTCAAGTGACTCGACACAACTAGAGTTTATACCTCTGTGTACTACTAGGCTATCACTACCACCATTATGTTTTGTTGTATTTTGGCATATTATTGTTTGGCAGTAAGTTCTGTACTGTACTTCATTCTACTACTCCTCGAAGAGTCTCTCTCAGGCTACTGACTGTCTCATTTTCTTTTTTTGCAAATGCTGCTGCCAGTGTCTACTACTACTACTAACACCACCACAACCATGGCATGTTAGGAAAGAAAACCATCATCACCATGCAGCCATCGCTGTGCCTAAGTTAAACATCAAGCAAAGGTAAGAGAAGTTTGGGGGAGGCATAATTAATAATGGACATGTTTTCATTAATTCAATTTCACACACCCCTTTGAGTCCAGTTGCAGAGTGCCTAGAGTAGAAGAGACTGACAGTACTAGTAGGACAAGTCACTCAGTGAGGGGTGCCGCATCTATCTGTTTCTGTCTTACAAAGTCATCCAATTATTAAAATCAAACACTGGCTGTGGGCGGCCCTGTACCAGCAAGGAAAGAAGGATACAGTGTGATGTAAAACAGTAACCCCACCCAGAAAACATTAACAACATCGCATGTAAACTTAAGTAGAAATATATTATTTAATACCCTAACAAAAATAAACTAGGTAAAAAAAATCCCACACCTAACCCACCCCTCTCCCTAACCCCAACCAATGTCTGTAAAAAAAATGTCCAACTGTCCAAAAGAGAAAATCCAAAGCCCGATTCCCACCCACCCCAAGAATAATTAAAAAAGAGGCAATAACGGGGTCTAAGTTCGGCGGGCTTTTTTCAGGAGGACATGAACTTGCTCCTCCAGGCGGGCAACACGGCGCTTCAATGCGTGGCACTTGCATCCACAGGGGGGGCAGCACTGATGGAGGGGCAGCGGCGGGCGGCTGCTAGACGGTGGCACCGTACCACTGGAGGGCGGTGGTTGGGGCCCGGGGCATTGGAGGAGGCTGCAGCTGCTGCCGCCTCCTCCTCCTCCTCTTCCAGAACCACAGCCGACGATATTCAGTCTGTATGGCCTCCAGTTTCTGGCGCCGGGCCTTGGCTGCCAAATCCTTCCGGTCAGGTTTCCCCTTGGAAGGAGTAGCTATATATGAAGAGGAAAAAACAAGACTATTGTAAAATATACTCTTAGCAAAGCAGTAAGACAAATATTTCTACACATAGTGTCACGGTAGCACTAACAAGCACAGTACATAACATTTGTGGTATGTACTATCTATCCTCCCACTTTCTTGGACTTTAACATTTGTGGGAGTTTCAGGCATTCAACCAACCATGCATCTGATTCCTATCAGCCACCTATGCATGCTGCATGCATCCCATGAATCCTTCTCTTCCAGTCATAAATATTAAATCTCGCCCGTCCTTCTTCCTTCCACTCTTCTTTCCCTTTTCGTTCAACCCATCCATCAAGGTCATCTGATCTGACTTTTAGTCTTCTCCATAAAACTTTCACAGCTGAGTTGAAATCAGATAGAAGAGGCCATTGGTTACTCAACACTCCCGCCACTAATGCTTTTACTAATGCTAAGTAAAGGGTGTCTTCAACCATTCACAACAACTTCTTACCTAGTAAGTCAACTGTACAGTATTATACAGTACACACTTGCAGTGAGTGTAATGTCAAGAAGTAAGGATTAGGAATCTAACTTACCACCGCTCGCCACTGCTGCTGGCTCACCCCCTGCAGCTCCTCCTGCAACTGCCGCCTCCTCCTCTCCTCTGTCAGCAGCCACGTCGCCATCGCCGCTGGCCCGGGCACTGGTGGTTGGTAGTGCGCCTTAAAAAAACATTACACATTTTTTAGGTGTCATATTCACCTCCCCCTATTTTTCACTAGCAAGATTGAAAAATGAGTTAATAGTAACACATACATATACAACATACATCACTAGTACATATCAGGTAGTAGTAGAGTAGACACTAGTAGGTATATGGTCCCTAGGGTCATTCGATTCTTTGTTTAGTTAGCCCGAGCCATGCTACCATTTTACCTTTGTGTCTTTTATTTTAGCACACGCGTCGTTACCTCGCAGCTTGTTGTATAAAGAGTGACGCCTTTGAGCCCACATGAGCTCATACTGCTACTGTCAAAGCGCTGTGTACAAGGTCAAACAAAACAAGCCACTTTGTTATGGAGTTCTGGTGTTAGTCCATATTGCTTATCTAAAATGCTACACTTTTTGCCACGACTGAGAAATGCTTGCTAACGAGGACCATTTTTATCCTAACAGATGGAAGATTCTCTTCTACGAACCAGAGCTTTGCAGAGCTTATGATGTAACCAGTACTAGCTTCTTCTAAGGTGAGGGGTCCACAGAATTCGCTCAGAGATCTTCATTTATAATTTTATATAAACTATATTCCTATTCCTACAAAAGGGATGGTGGTGCTTCCACCACTGTTCACTTATTATCAATCATGATTCCGCATTTTTTTTCTTCGTTCTATGGACTTGTAGTTGTTGTAAGTGTAACTAAGTGTAACAATGTTTATAGTTTTAATATTATGCATTTTGCTGTTGGTGCTGCATTATAGAACAACGTACAGAGCTTGTCAGTTGCAAATAAAATGTTTGAACTTACATAGACTCGTTGGTATTTGGTGTGGATGGACTTACACAAGTGAGCGAATGAAAGGAAGGGTGTGCAAACTGTGCATGTGCATTGCTTCCACGACTGAGAGGTCGGGAGTGTTATGTTCTGGGTTGTCTACTCATTGGGTATCTTGGGGGGGGTTCGGAGAGCTAATAGTAAGGAAACACTATTATAACTAGTCGGGCAGGGGATTGTGGTGGGATCTGTTCTGATTGAGGTGTGAGTGTGAGGAAGGTCCAACCTCCCATCACCAACATCCTATTTTCTTGTGCAATCTTCTGTATGTGGAAAATCCCTACAACAGTAGTAGTATGTCCTATCCTATCAAAATAGTAAAATCTGGTTGGGCATTTTGTTCGTGGGAATTGTCAAAAAACATCAAGATTAATAAAGCCTCAAAGATTAAGAAGAATAGAAGGAGTACAAGAGGACAACCCAAAGGACTGGACTCATCAATGGCTAGAGGTACTGGTGAATCTGAGTTTTATTTAAAACCTTTTAAATAAAGAGTGGCCAACTGGGCATGCTTAGCTACAGACAGATAGTAGTAGTACAGAGAGTCATAGCAGAGGCAGTTAGAGGCAGGGATAACAAGAATCAAGAAACAGATAGTCTCGATCGAAGGGTAATTGTTGGTGAAAAATAGCATTAGGAAACGGAAACAATAGTTCGGGGAAAAAAATACGGTGCAGTAAAAGTTAGTGAATAAGAATTAATATTAAAAACAGGAAGACTTACTGGGGTCAGCAGAAGAGCCCTCGTTCTGGTCCTCCTGTCCGACTGGAACTGCTCCCATTGACTCTGCCCCCCTCTTCTTGCCCCTGGCTGCTGATCATGAAAGATATAAGAAAGAAAGAGACAAACATTGATGATTGGTGTGAAACAAATAAAATATTTTTATAAGACTGTCAAAAAAACATTTATGTAAACAACAATTGAAATAAAATTGACCTATCTAATCTGGTCGACAAGTAGTATCTGGGGATTCGCGGACCGACTAGTTATTATTTATCTACACTAATCCAGTGTTCCATTCTGATTCCAGAATGCTAACTAAGCCTAAGTAGTACGTACCACCTGGCCCTAGCCCACCTATTCCAGGCGTGCCAATTGTACATTAAGTAAGCATTTCCACTTCTTTTAGTCCTCAAAAATGCATAAATGGAGGACATATGCCTGTATTTTTGCATACACAAAATTGTTGGTTGGTTGATGCAGATGTTCTGCTAGTGCTAAGCCTATTACCACTCACTGAACAAACTACAAAAGGTTCTACTAAGGACTGGGGTAAGCACTAGCAGCACTCAGCAGCACGTGATGTAAGGGGGTGTCACGCGTCACAGACCACTAAAAAATTACAACCTTATAATAAGTAACTAAACCTAAGTATCAATCCACCCCTATCTCTTAGTGATAGGACAAAGGAAGGACTAGAGTCACTCTAGCATTACCTAACTTAAGCTTTCTAAAATTAACTCTTACATAATCACGCAAAACGAGCGCAAACACAAAGTTGAAAATAACAAGATTAGTAGCGCAGAGCACCTCTGTGTCATAACAATAACAGAAGACTTTTAAACGTAAATTATCTGTAATGTATGTAAGCAGCAGCATTCTAGCTGGTTGAAAAAAAATATATTCGCAATATATAACACAGAGCAGAAGAACAGACACAAAGTAGTAATAATTAAATAGCTACTCACCAAGACCCGGGACCTCCACTCCTAGCAGGTCCAGCAGGTCTTGCTCCCGGTCCAGGATATCGGACCACCGGTGAGTCAGCTGGTTCTGGCTGCGCCGGACACCCGAGCAGTGAAACACTGCCCGGCGCACCATTCCCCACCGCTGCCGATGCTCCCGGTGCCGCCTGCTGCCAGGGTTAAGGGGAGGTGGCGCTGCCCAAAAAAACCCAGTGCGGCC